>NC_071996.2:42902500-44152500 GCF_028885655.2 Pongo abelii | reverse complement strand
TATGCTCAATGATCATGAACATATGTTATGTTTGTTTTTAGTAGTTTTACTTGCTAACTATTGCACAATGGTGAGTTTGTGCAACACTATATGATCAGTGTCTAAAACAATCTAGTTCTTCCTCTTTGTCTTTTTTTAATGAGTGTTAGTTACCCCAGTTACAGAGCTGAATATCATTTAGAGCATTATGCTACCAAAAAAAAAAAAAAAAAAGGAAAATAGGACATGCAAAGAAATGTGTTACAAACCAAAACAATTGAACTTTGCAAGCATAAAAATGATTAAATGCTAGTCTTAGATAATGGAGGTTAAACGAGTAGGGGATAATGTAATTTTGTCAAAAACATGCATAAGCGGGAAGGGGGCAAAGTTTTATTAATTGGGAATGAATGTGTGGTAAAATCCATTACTATTACTAAGAAGATGAGTGAATTCAGTCTAAAATTCTATCCTCTAGAAAATTTGAAGACATTTTTAAGAGATATACTTCAAAAAAAAACAATCTGTACCTATGGCATTAAAAGCATCTTTCAATCATGTCTGGCAAATACATCATGTTGGTAAAAAGCCAGTGGGAATGGTGTACTGGTTCTGTAACTCACTGCAGCATTTCTCTAGCTGAATAATTTAATATTTAAATATAAAAAGACAAGCCAAAAACTACAATTAGGCAATATTCCTCAGTCTTGAGGTGTTTTTTGTATGATAAAATAGGTCAGAGACCAACTTCCAAAGAACAAAATTATGAAAGTGAAAGAAAAATAGTTGCTCAGAGAGAAAAAAAGAGAACATTTTATTTTATGAGATTTGTGGGAAAACGCTTTAAGAAATCAGATGAAGAAAAAGGTCATTAACATCTTCTTCATCATCATCATCATCATCTTTGTTCTCATGATCCCACTGAAAGCAACTTACTTGTTGGGAATAATGGTTTCCCTAGCTCTCTTAGAGAATGTTTGTCTTGGAAAATGTGCATACATGTCTTTTGTCTATGTCTGTGTAACTCCAAAGAGTCTTCCTAAATTTGTAATAAAGCCAGCTAGTGCTATTTGTAATCTGCAAGAAGGGAAATTTAAATTAAACAATTTATTAAAATCAAATGACATACTCCTCTGCCGAAGTTCAAACAAATGCTGCTTTCCATTTTTGTTTTCTGATTTTTAATGCTGCTTTGTTGACCAAACCTGGGAAGAGAGTGAAAAAATTGTGTGACTTTCACTAGCAGCTAGAGTGCTCCTTTACTTTTGCATTGGGTTTCAATTTTGGCCACAGAAGATGCTAACTCATAGAGACTGCCACAGAAAATCCAGTTGGCTTAGTAAAAAGCAAAAGTAGTTGGCTAAGTATATAGTGAAGAAACATATTTAATGGAATTTCTTCAAATTTGTTTTTTGCAAGAATAGGGTTTAATAATTTTGACATCATTTTATCTATAACATCATGCCTAATTGGCTTGTTCTACAGTTTTGTTTTAATCCCTGTGCATCTAGTTACCATACCTTGTCTCAAAAATAAGGATCATTTAAAAATATAGTGCTCACTGGGTGCAGGGTTTACCTCCCAATGGCTTGTGGATGAAGACCTGAGCATTGGAATTTGAGTTCTAGGAAAAATGGAGAAGTAGGCAGAAATCGATTTTTAATATTGTCTACTTTCCTCTCTACAAGCGCCGCATTCTCTTCTCCGGGTCTCTATTCTCTTACGTTCTCCACATCCTACCCTCATACCTACATCCCATTTCCTCATTCTAGCCTGCCCTTCCACAGAGACTTGCAATCAAAAATAATAAATTTGAATTGCTACCTATCTCATCTTCTCAATTCAAAATACCTATTACCTAAGTAAATATCCTACTAATGTTAAACAAAATGACTTGAGTATCTGAAAAAGTAATCCATGGTAAGGTAAAATGACTAATGGAGGTAAATAAAGTCTAGGAATATTTCATTTACAGTGCTATTGTTCTTTTCTAATTCAAATCAGTCTCTAATATAGTTCACAGAATGATAAAACAGTTGCATTATGAGGTTCATCTAAAAAACACTGTTGCTTCCCCAGGGTGAATGTAGTAGGTGGCTGGACCCAGCTCATAATGGCTTGGGAAATAGGGCTGTGTGTAGCTCTTCCAAGTCCAGTTCAGTGATGCCATGCGATAGCTTAAAATAGCCCATGGTGGGAGAATTTACACCATCAAGATTCAGAAACGCTAAAAATTGCTGATTTTTTTCCTGGACAATTGGTTGATAAGCATTTATCAGGACATCACTGATTGAATTAAATAATAGAATACATTTTTGTATTATTGGGGGAGTATTGTAGTACTGGTGAAGAATCAGAGTGTCATAAAATCCCAAAGGGAAATAGCTCTCCCACCCATCCAAAAACATTTTATTTCTACACAAAATTTCATTTAAAAAAAATCATGCTGCCAAAAAAAGTGTTTAAAACTACTAATTTTTAACATCTCTGAAAAGTGATACCCTATCCCCATTGTTTGATATTTTCCTGTAATTGACACATTTGGATAAATGACTTTTAAAACATTCTTCTTTTTTTGTATTGTCTCAATGTGTTAGTATTTATATGATTTATTAATATTTATTAATAGGTTTTCGTTACATTGCATTTGGAAATCCACTTGTTCTTTTGTTTATATGCAAACTATCTAGTATGGGGAAGAGAGATTAATTCTAGGTTTATAATCTTTAATTTCTAGAAATATTGTGAAGCATGACCAAAGACAGTGACTTGGGAAAAGAAATACCAGGAGAGACATAATAGAAATTTTAAATGATAGAAATAGGAATAGTATAAAATAATCAATTTAGGTAAATAATAGTCTAACAAGTGGTGGCAATGTAGCATAGTGAAAATATCGGTGACCTTTGGAATCAGAGACATCTGGGTTGAAAAACAAATATCTTTATATACTAGCTGTGTGATTGTAATCAAGTTTTTTTAACCTCCCTGAGGTTCAATTTCCTATCTGTACACTGGAAACAATACCTAGAACAGTAGGTTGTTTCTAGGACAAAATAAAAGGATATATGAAAAGTATGTAGCATTGGCAGGTAATAATGGAATAACCATTTTAAATGTCTTAAAAGAGGCAAAACCCCGTCTTTACTAAAAATACAAAAATTAGCTGGGCGTGGTGGTGGACGCCTATAATCCCACCTACTTGGGAGGCTGAGGCAGCAGAATCGCTTGAACCTGGGGGCAGAGGTTGCAGTGAGCGGAGATTGCTCCACTTCACGCCAGCCTGGACAGAAGAGCGAAACCCTGTCTCAAAAAAAAAAAAAAGTTTTTATTTTGAACATATTTGTCTATAATTACATTACATTTTGATAATGCAGTATATCTTATTTAAAAGTCTTTCTAGAGGGAAATCATTTGAAGGTAGTTAATCTGAAGCAACAACACCATCTGGCTCAGAGACTGACACATAATAGGAAAGCATTTCATGGAGACAGGGAATTTTAGAACCAGGATTCTTAGAAAACAACTAATCCAATCATTTGACATCTGAAGACACAGGAAGTTAAGGAATTAATCCACATAAATACAAATCTAGGTTAAGTGATTTGGCTTTCAACGTGCTATATAACCTCTCTGAATTCAATTTTCTCTTTAGTAAAAGTGGGAATAAATCCCAAAGCACTGGCTTATTTCTCAGATGAAATTAGATAATATAAATGGTCAAGTAGACCACAGCCCTGAGAACCTGGCGTACTGAGGTATAGTAAGACATAAAGGCTATGAAATCTTTTTCCCTACCTGTCCACCCACCCTTAGTAATTCTGTACATCCTGGGACTTCTGCTTAGTAATTTACTTCCAAAGGATTAAACAGCGAAAGCATTCTTATAAATGATGATGTGGTTGCTATATAAATATAGCTCCTATCTCTCTGTGTATTGCTTTTCTATGCTGCAAGGAAAAAAAAAAAAGAAGTGTCTGTCTTCACTGTCTCAAAGGCTGCTAGAGCAAGGATGAGAAGTTCCAAGTGTGTAGGAGGCAAAATAATGTGCGTCTGCATTTTCTGCCCCATTACCTTTTGTAGTTCATGGTCATACCATACACTTGTTTTGAAACGTATTACACACACCATGGTGGAAAACGCAGTCAGCTCTTTGGTGTTCTGAGATAGGAAATGACTGTGACTTACCACAAAGTCCTGAATAAATACAGTTAGTTTCCATTTTGCCTGTGAAGCACTACTCCCAGCAATTCAACTGCTGTCTGCCTATCTCTGAGCTGCAGGCAGTTTAGTGAGAGAGCAGATACACTGTCTAGAAGGAGGAGAGTCTACCATAAATAGGACTATGTTGAGTGCAAAGATTTCAAAAACATATCTGCTGCTTGCCTGACCCTTCAAAATCTCTGAAAATCCTCAAAATTTCTAAGATAGTTCATGAACATGCAGAGATCATATGTCTAAGAATTCAGGAATCACATTTAATCTAATGTATGGAAAATGGATGCAGGTGAATCAGATGCAGTCTAATCACCTATTCTTATTCATCCTCGTGGGATTTCTGCTTAATAGTCTCTTTAGAATACATTAACAATATTAATATTAATAACAGCAAACTTAAATACAGAATGAAAACATAATAGTTCCCAACTCTCCCAGTGCTGTTTGGTTTTCCAAAATGATCTCACTTCTTTGCATGTAACTGTGTAGTTGAATGTGTTGTGCTATATCTATACAAATAGAATACATAAATTTGCATACATTTTATTTTCATGTATGCTCTATGAATAGATTTAAATTTTGTTCACTGGAAATTTTGAATATTTATTAAAAAAACAATTACATCATAAAAGTAAAGAACTTCCATTTTTGAATATCAAGTCTTTAGCCTCAATAGTCAAGTATTGTGTTGCAAGAATAGCCCAGTAAGATTATGGAAGGTTCTAATTACCCTTCAGAACTCATGCTTACCTGTTTTTAAAAGTCATTTTGGCTGGGCGTGGTGGCTCATGCCTGTAATCCCAGAAATTTGGGAGGCTGAGATGGGTGGATCACCTGAGGTCAGGAGTTTGAGACTAGCCTGGCCAACATGGTGAAATTCCATCTCTACTGAAAATACAAAATAAGCTGGGTGTGGTGGCCCACATCTGTAGTCCCATCTACTTGGGAGGCTGAGACAGGAGAATTGCTTGAACCCTGGAGGCAGAGGCTGCAGTAAGCCGAGATTGCGCCACCATACTCCAGCCTGGGCAAGAGAGTGAGACTCCATCTCAAAAAAAAAAATAAAGAAATACATTTAAAAATAAATAAAAGTCATTTACAGATTCACCTTTTATAAATTGGACCAAACTCTTGTTGTTCTACTCTAATTTTCGACTTCATCATATTTTGGTATAACATATTTCATAGCTTCTCTATCTGCTATTTGAAGTTGGATTTTCTGTATTCATTTTAAAATTACTTTGTCCACATGTCAAAAGGTGCCCCTCATCCTAGTAGTTCAGGATTTAATGAACAAATCCATGTTCACCATATCTGAATTGTTTGTGATTAAATAAATGGCAATCATGTCTTACAGCCTCTGCTACTCCAAAGTCTTTTTGTCAGCTTTCACTCTTGTTGTCATAGCAGTCCTAACCTCCCCCTCCACTTTATTTATCAGAAAAGTTAAACTTCTCTGAATATTTTGAACTCCACTCTTGGTTTTAGAGGTGACAAAAATTGTGTTCAATAACCCATGCAAAAACAATGTAGTTAGATTCTTAACAGAACCCCAGATAATTATACTGATAATACATAATAAAAAAAATTTGGTGGTATCTGGCACAAAGTAAATAGCCAGCAAATGGAAGCTGTTATAATCTATTATTAGTTACCATTGATTAGGTCTTATTGTTCTCCAGATATTTCATATACAGCATTTCATTTAATCAGGCACTTCAAGTACAGCATCTCATTTAATCTTCTTACCATCCCTCTAGATACTGTTTAAAGAGATGATGCTTAAATCACATAGCTAGTAAGTGTCATATTTTGAACATGATCATCCTGATGGCCAAAGTTCAAACAGTGCTCTTTTTTATGAAGCCGTCATCACTATGGCAATACTGATACCACTAATGAGTCAATCAATCCAGTATTACTGATCACCTTCCATGTTGTGTAATCCAGTTTTAAAAAGGGTGATATTTCCTCTACTCTTCAGGAACATAGAGCTTAATGAGGCCATGGAATAACATACACGAAACAATATCATATTAATATAAACTCTGCGTGATGTGAAGCATCTATGATATGGACTCTGAGTGTTGCAGCACTTAGCAAGAATATATGGAGTGGCTCTCGCCAAAATGCCTCACGCAATATGGACTTAAGGGAGAAAAACAAGTTAATTGCCCATCTTCATATTTTTCCTTTCCAGTGTTCTTTCAGTCAACAACTCTTTGGAAGAAAAGAACACTGACATATAACATTAACACTTTCGTTACCTGAGAACTAAAAATTTTGGAATCAAGACGGCAAGCCTTAGATAGCAAATGAGGCAAAAAAAATAAGAACACTTGGCAGGGCCGGTGTGGCTCACGCCTGTAATCCCAGTACTTTGGGAGGCCAAGGCAGGTGGATCATGAAGTCAGGAGATCGAGACCATCCTGGCTAACACGGTGAAACCTCGTCTCTACTAAAAATACAAAAAAAAATTAACCTGGCATGGTGACGGGCGCCTGTAGTCCCAGCTACTCGGGAGGCTGAGGCAGGAGAATGGTGTGAACCCAGGAAGCGGAGGTTGCAGTGAGCCAAGATTGTGCCACTGCACTCCAGCCTGGGCGACAGAGCAAGACTCCATCTCAAAAAAAAAAAAAAAAAAAGGAAAACTTGATGAATACATCCATAAATACATATTTCAATATCTCAATTCCATATTAAAATATTTGTACAGTTTTTAGAGAAGAGTTTTTATAATAATTAAAAGGACAATTATGTAATTAGGAAAAATAACAGTAAGTCTTTTTGAGATTCCTTTATTTTTCTAACACATCCTGTCTATCTTTAATGCTAGTACCATTTGTTGACCTGAGTTCACTCCACTCTGCCACCAGGTAATAACCCTCAAGTGCACCTGTATTTCAATCTGTGAGGCAATGATTTCTGTGTTAGCTGGTATTTAGCAAAAGGAGTGTTAAATATTTCTTTACAAAGATATAATCATGACTCTTGTACTGATGAACAATGAATACATGTCAACGATTTTATTTAACTAATTAGTTACTGAGCTACCAGTAAGAAGTTACAACTGGTTCAGGGGAAATTCAAAGAACCACACATATATGTGAAAATAAGGAAAGCTGAAGTAAATGTACAAATGTCTGCAAAATAAGCCTTTCTACAGGGCAAAAATCAATTGCTTTCCACCCAGCTAATTTGCATGTCTGTGAACAAGGATCATTTGCATTATTATTAATTTTCTACAATTTACAGAGCTGTGAAATAGCTCCAAGACAATGAAAAGTTGAGATAACCCACGAGTATGTGCTAGGCACAACACTCAGGAATCTTCTTTCAGTCCATTGCAAAGTATTTGCATTTATCTTCTGCAGGAGTGATGGGGAAGGACTCCTACATGTTATGTGGTTGTCAACATAGCACAGATATTAAGACTGTCATTCAGGTGTCATAAAGCTAGCACAAACCAAAATAAGGTTTGCTTCTGAACACTTTTTTTCCATTAGAATCAGGTTTATTTTTGAGGGATAAAGAATTGGAAAAGAAAATGTATCTTAAAGATGTGGTATGAGTAGGTTGGCTTCCATAAAGAGAATGGAAGAGAATCAATGTACTTGAGTCACCACGGCTGCAGCTAAAACTAAGTCAAGCAGTGAGGGTCAGATCACTCCCCTAGGTCTCTCTGAGAAGATTCTTCTGGTTTTATCAAGAACATTTTCTTTGGAAGATCTATGAAAGGTTACTGCCTGGTAGCAGAGGTTGGATGGACTAATGTCTACATATCTTAAGTAAGGTAGCATTTGAAGGGATGGTGTTTCCAAAAGTTCTGTATTGTAAACAGTGAGTACTTTCCGGTTTTCCAGAAGAAAAATGTGTGGTTTAATATATATGACTAAACTATATTTATTATGTATTGTTTGCATATTGGTTTCCTTCAAATCTCATGTTGTGATGTAATTCCCAATGTTGGAGGTGGAGTATGGTAGGAGGTGATTGAATCATGGGAGCAGATCCCTCATGAATGGCTTAGCACCATCCCCGTGGTGATTGAGTGAGGTCTCAGTTAGTTCACACGAGATCTGGCCATTTAAAAGGGTCTGGGACCTCCCCTCTCTCTCGCCATGTAATATGCTAGTTCCTCTTCACCTTCTATCATGATTCTAAGTTTCCTGAGGGCCTCACCAGAAGCAGATGCCAACACCACGCTTCCTATGTAGCCTGCAGAACCATAAGCCAAAATAAACCTTTTGTCCTTGTAAATTACCCAGCCTCAGGTACTGATTTATAGAAATCAAAAACAGCCTGAAACATCCAGCTATCTTTTTGTACTCAAAATTAGCCTTTTAATCCTCATGAGCAAATATTTATATTAAACTCTTAAAATGTGATTTTAATTGTGATTTCTGCCAAAGTGGTGAAAATGTTGTAAGTTCTTGGAAAAAAGAGACGCATGATAAAATTGATATGTCACCCATCATGAGTTGTTGTTGTTGTCGTTTTAACTCCTGTGTTTCTGGTACATTTTTGAGAAAAGCAAAAGGCATAGAGTTTTGGACATAAACACTGATACCTGCGTTTTTATTTTTCACTTTTGATTTAAGGCAGCAAAGTTTAAGCTACTTCCACCTGATTTGTTTTGTTTTTCAATATCTTTGTTTCTACTTGCTTGCACACGCATAACCCACCATCATGCTTTTGTATTTCAAGTACTTGGCAAAAACCTTTTCCTCTATAGATGTAGGTTGCTTTCTTTTGTTTTGTTTTCCTCAAGACTTCAGTCCAAAGAAGAGTTTAAAGTCTTCCAATTCAACACTCTCTGGCTGATAACTTGAGCAGACCTGTGCTTTTAGGAGTTAGCAGAGGCAGAAGCCTAAGGGCAATGCCAAGAAACCTTCTAAAAGAGGTGCCATGTCTTGAGTCTACACCAGCTTGCGCCAGGCTTTCTCATTCCATAGATGTCCTTAGGTATTCACCTTGTCCTCTGATCCTTTGCTACTTTGTAATGATAAATAATCTTCCTCATTTGGGATTCCCTGAAGCTTTAAGATTCTTGACTTTTCTTGCAGGAAACCGTACTTGACCTTGCTTCTGCTCCTGCAGCATTTGGCATTGAGATTGGCTACCTTTTGATAGGCTTAGTAAATCTAGGGCAGTAAGGGTTTAATGATGTATTCCCCAGAATTTTAAATTTCATTGACAAGTTAAATTTTAAAAAAATTAAAAGAAACTTTGGTACAGATAGAAAAGATTGTCTACTTTTAATTGTGTCAAATTGGGACTTAAAATCAACCCTGAATCATTCAATCTCCATAATGTCGTAATATGAAGGACAGTTAAACACATAGAAGAAGAAATCACCTAACTTCACAACTAGAAAATAAGATAGTTAGTCTTTTAAATTAAATACAAATTTATCTGGGGAAAAATCTTACTATTTCTTAATTTACTCTAGTTTAATATATTACCCCCACCCACTTAGCGTTTGTATATCAATAGTTGCTTTTCAAGGCATTTACGTCAAAGATGTCTTTTAACAAAAAAGGAAGAAGGGTGATACAAGGAGACAGGAGAACTGTGGGCTCCCTTAAGTCAAGCTAGTAAGGCCAGCCCTGACAGGTAGAAAGAACTGAGAAACCTTCTTGAAGTTTCACACCTAAGAACATGCAGGGGCAGAAAAGGAGTGGATGAATATGCCCAGGGGTTCCAGGAGCCCAGTGTGAAGCGGCAGAATCCCACCAAACATTCCTAGTTATCTTATCACTCTGCTCTGAACCCCAGGGCTATGAGTGTTCCAGATTGAGAGACTGGGGATTATTCAAACATTTTATATGAGTAGCTTGTTTGTGCTGTGCAAATTTAAAAGACAAAAATCCCTCTGAAGCAGTGATTCTCAAACTTTAGCATGTGGTGTAATCAACTGGAGGTCTTGTTAATCCACCAGTGCCGGACCCAACCCCAGAGTTACTGATTCACTGGTTCTTGGGAAGGGCCTGGGAATTTGCATTTTTAACAAATTCTATGTGATGCTGATGCTGTGGATCAGGGAATGCCACACTTTGGGAATACTCTCATTTTATCAAATATTTCATTCTAGTACAAGCCTAGAATTTTGTATATTCTTAGACGCAAGTTAGTGAAAGTATATTTGTTTTAGTGGAGAAATAGGAGCAAATTAAGATTAATAGTTTTCCTAGTCAGTTTGGGATGCTATAACAGGATACCATAGGTTGGGTGGCTTAAACAAAAGAAATATATTTCTCACAGTTCTGGAAGCTGAGATGTCCAAGATCGGGGTGCAGGCACATTCAGTGTTGAGTGAAAGCCCTCTTCCCGGTTTGCTGACAGTTGTCTTCATTATATCCTCACATGGTAGAGAGATCATCAGCCAGGCACGGTGGCTCATGCCTGTAATCCCAGCACTTTGGGAGACCCAGTCCGGTGGATCACGAGGTCAGGAGTTTGAGACAACCTAGCCAACATGGTGAAACCCCATCTCTACTACAAATACAAAAATTAGCCAGGAGTGGTGGCAGGCGCCTATAATCCCAGCCACTCGGGAGGCTGAGGCAGAATTGGTTGAAATCGGAAGGCAGAGGTTACGGTGAGCCGAGATGGTGCCACTGCACTCCAGCCTGGGCAACAAGAGCAAAACTTCATCTCAAAAAAACAACAAAAACAAACAAACAAAAAAAAAACAAGAGATCATCTTTCTTGTGTCTCTTGATATAAGAACACCAATTCCTTTCATAAGGGCTCCACACTTATCACATAATTATCTTCTATAGTCTCCACTTTCAAATACCATTACATTGGGGATTAGGACTTCAACATATGACTGTCGAGGGGACACAAACATTCAGTTCATAGCAACAGGGAATAAAATCAATTTCTTAAAAAAAGGTCCTAGAAATATGCAACCTCCTTCTAAAGTAAACAATGTTTATATTTCCAGATTGTTTTCTGATTTTTCCAATGCAATTTTAGTTCACTGTCTAAGTGGGTTAGACTTCTCTTATACTTAGGAATAAGAGTTTTATGCATGGTTAAATCCCCACTGGAAAAGACTGTTAACAGATTAACAGACCAAGTGACTTGGATGGATTTAATATATGTAAAAGCCAATTAAATTCACGTAAAATTCTAAGAACATCATCATTTTCCAGTCAAGCCCTGGCACTTTGGGGCAGTTAGGTACCTGCCTTGTTCATATCCAACTAGTTTTTTTGGCTAATTAAGTAATAATAATCAAAACATGTAAGGTTTTAAAGGATGAATGACCAGTTGAGAGTTACTTCTTATTTGCTCCTAAATCCATTATATTTCCTGATCAGTCAATAATACTTAGAACATCTAGTTATAATTGGTAATACAATTGTTTAGAAAATAATAATTAAAAGGACTAAGACTATATGTGATCTTTTGAGGGGATAACAATTGAATTATTTTAACAAAGTATATTAGGATAATAAAACACAAGAAGTCAGTCCAGTGGTTCAATCCATTATTCAGAATTTCATTCTGTTTATAATTAAGCAACAGTGACCTGCAGGTTAGTCTTCCTTAGCTGTTAACAACCAGCTGGAGAAGCTGAGGGCTATTTTTGCAATTATAATCTGTGAAGACTGAAAAACATTAAGATAAATAAAGTGTCCACCTTATTAACAGGCAACTCATTTCCACACTTGAATACATATCAATAGGGGTTCCAAGTTCAGTCTCCCTCACCGACCTCTTCTAACTCTTTAAAGACAGCGCCTGTAGGGAGGTGGCGCCTCACTGCACTCTCTACTGGGCATTGCAGTCTACTTTCAAGAGGCTGGGGGAGGGTGATGGTTGTTGAAATAATAGCACAATACTAAAAGCTTTCAAATCCTTTTGGAAAGAAAACACGTTTAGAGAAAGACAAAATGCATTTCTGGCAATAAAAAAGAGAACACTTCTCTATATTTATAGCTGTGGCAGTCAGTTATGACGCTGTTTGTAGCCAGCAGTCTAGGTATTAGTGAAATGGCTCAGGGTATGACCTTCAGTAGATCAAAATTAGTTCACAATTATTAAATACTCATGGGGAGCATGGCATTTGTCAACTAGAAGAAATATTCTCATGTCTCAGCTTTGATGTGATATAATGTCTGATTCTCTTAGATTAACCATTGAAGTGAGAATAATGATATTTATTGTGTAATTATCTGACAGATTTTTAGAAATGAGGATTTAAAATCAGATTAAGAAGATCCATAAATAAGGGAAGTGCATAAGAGAAAGCATAGATGCAAAATGCAAAAAAGGCACATGTGTATATGCACAGAGCTATTGTGAAAAAAAAGAAAAGTAGCCAGCATTTCTGGTAAATAAAATTGAAACTGGAGTAGGAGGGAGCCAGAACCAATCAGAAATCAATTGAATCAGTATGATGTTTTAGGACAGAATTTCCTTTTTGTCCCCGCTCTCATGCCATCCTTTAATAGGTCGTACTAACTCTTTGTAAGTGGTCTTCAACAGAGAGGAATTGGATACATGTACTCTAAGGCATTTTGCCAATAAGTCTCTGGGTAACTTGAGACTCTTCACTTAACCTATCTTAGCATTAGCTTCAGAGTTGGGCCATGAAAGGAATGAGACTAGGTGATTTTCAAGGTTCCATCTAGCTCTAACAGTCCCTGTCTCAGTAACCCCCTTTGTGGTAGATCAACTTTGAGGCACACAGTAAGAATTGAGAGGCTGAAAGACAGCATCTCAGAAAGTTCAAATGGAGTTCCAATAGAAAGGTCATTGGTAGGAAATGCCAATTACGCAGCTATGAAAACATATCTACTTTACCTTTCTAAGATTCAGTGTAGAAGTTGACAGTGATCATGGTTCTTCCAGCATCATTTCTAACAACAGTTCCGAGTCCAGTCGCCCTAACCAACCAGAACCACCTATTGTTGTATTCCACCTGGGGCCTGATGTCCCGTGTAATGTGCCAAGTTCCCTATTGCCCTAAATCTTTCCTCTGATTCAAACCAACACCACACCTATACCATTTCTTTAGAGCACTGTTCTCTGTCTGGTAAGAACTACAGAATCTTAGAAGCAAATATCTGTTAACTTTTTTCCTTCTCTGAGAAAACATATGCTAATTTTTATAAAGGGCTTTTAAAGTCTGTGTCTTAACTGCAAGGAATTACAGTGGCATTAATGGTGGGAATTGTGATTAGCATCACAGAATAGTGCAGAAATGGTTTGCACAGTGGAGCAGACTGATACCCCTCTATTGCCCTTCAATTCATGAGGTTTAAATGATCAACTGCTCTGTTTATATTTCATGTTAGGTGTAATTCTTACCACATGAGACTTGCATTACCCAGCAGAAACAAAACAAAGTGGATAAAATGTGGACACTAGAATAGGATGCTCTGGGTTTGGAATGTCATCTTCACCTGTAAGAGTCATGTGACTTTGAATTACAGATAGATGTCATCTGTCATCTGTATAATATTTCATGGTTTCCTCATCTGCAAAATGGGAATAATAATTGTCTCTACCACTTAGGATTTGGGAGAGAATTAAATGACCATAGAGAGATAAATAGAAAGATAAATAGACAGGTACATATATAGATATATATTAAATGACCACACACACACACACACACACACACACACATATCTGTATCTCTTAATACAGTGATACCTACTATAACCCTAGTAGTTATTAATATAATTCTTACTGCAGCCAAATATATAGACTAGAAATGTTAGAATTAATTTTCAATTAAAATCAAATATTATGAAGGAGGCTTTCCTCTATGAAGTACCTGACTTCAAGGCTTTCCTCTTGAAGTACTCAATTTGATTTTTCCTCTGGGCAGACAAAGCCAACTGTTTGAGCATACTCATGATTAGCCATGGATAGTTTTCAGTGGATGCAAGATGGTAACCATTCTTTAACAGAGAGCAATAATTTAAATTCTCCTTATTTCCCAACCACTGGGAAATCAACTAATTAAAATATGACCTAATACAAAGTAATGAAATTAAAAAACCCTTTAAAACTTATACTGAAAATGCCACTTTTAAAATAAATGAATGAAAAACAAATGAAATTCTAAGTTGCATATGTCAGTAATAAGAGATAATGAGATGTAATATTGAGAAATAAGAAAAAGGCTCAAGAAAGAAAAGAGCTGCCTGAAAAATCTCTCATTTAGATCCAAGTATAAATACTAAGGAATAATTTCTAGAACAAAACAATAACAACAAAACAGATCTGTATGATAAGCCATTGAAGGCTAAAGTGCATGGAAAGAATATTAATATTCTTCATTATGTAGGAAGTTGTGAAACTTGTCATTGACACAATGCACACAATCTTATTTTAAGGCTCCTTACATCCTGAGGATATTTAATTTGATATTTATTGGATTATTTACAACCAGCTTTAATAATATACTGGGATAAGCATCTCAAGAAGATCAGAAAGTTATATTGTCCCCAAGATTCTTCTTTTTCGTGGTTTCCCGGCTTGTGGGTTATTGTCTTCTTTTGATTTTGTGAACAGAATAACCAGCCATGCAAATGATTACTGAACATGTGCCAGTTTGGGCCCCACAGAAGTTTAACAAATTAGCTTCTTTTGATTCAATGCAAATTGCCACGGAAGAGAAAAATGTGAGGTATTTGCACCCAGAGAGTGAAATTTCTGTTTAATTTTCTTGCTCCTGTGGATTGAACTTGAAATAGGGGAAAATATGTTTTCTCAATTCTCTGGCTCCCATAGGCTATGAGTTTAATGTCAGACTTGCCTGTCCATATATTGAACTCACACTGTTATCCAAACAGACCACTCTCGGAATCTTATCGTACAACTCTTTATTTTATATTTAGCAACCTGAGGGAAAGAGTGAGTGATAGAATAAAGCTATAAAATTAAGAGCAGGATAGAAAGTACTGCAACTCCTGAGGGAAAGAAATGAATGGTCTATTCATCAAATCTGACAATATGTATAAGTCCTAAGAGAAGATAAAAATATGAATTCACTTGAGGAGGGTTAAGGGACATAGATAATTTGACCTGAACCTATCCAATAACTTTAGTAATTACATGCTTTCTCCTGCTTGGTTAAGAAGTGGCTGCAGACAGAATCCACAGGTTTTTGAATGGAAGTGCTTATGTAAGCTATCTCTTAAAATAAAAGTGGTGACTCATGCAACTTTGCTTAATACTTTAGCTCCTTATACTTACCTTGTATAGCTTTCGTTTGCCATCTAGCCAGATACTAAAGGATGAAGACATGGATCCCCCAGATTCCTGTGGTCAGTTCTCTCCCTGAGCCAAAAGCTGGTGGGTTGTTTACTGTTGGGTGCATGACATTCATTGTTCTATCAAGGCTTTTTGCCTGAAAGCTTTATTATTTCTATAGCCTATCTCTAGAAGATTTTCTGTCCATTATTTTCTTTTTGGTAAAGCCCAACTCAGAATAATAAAAAATTGTTATGTTTTCTCCTTTTGTGTAAGATTTGTGCAAAGAGGTAAATTATTAATCAAACTGTATTAGAGGGGTTTATTTTCTTCCCCTCTCTATGAGGTTCAAACAGCTGGGATAGGTTGGACAGGAGGATCAAACATAGCATATATACAAGGCTATAAGCCTTCCTGTTGTCATGGTAGTTGCTATGTGGTTAAAAAAAAATCATAGGAGAGAGGGATAATGACTTTCCTACTATTGGAGAAAACAAAGACAGAAAGATGGGAAAGACAATCACACAGAGCCAAAAGGATTTTCTGTGCCACGATTGAAGCCTCTTGTAAGCATCCAAGCAGGTCTTCGTAAAGGCACTTTCCTCCATCCTATTGTGCATTCGTTTTGATTTGCCTCTCTCCATTTTCTGTTGGGGAGAAGTGTCTCTGCTCTTGAGGACTCTTGAAGAGAAACTGAAAGACCGCTATCATTTTTGCCATGAAGATGAGTTTTAAATAAAGTGCTCTAGAAAGCTAGTTCCTGCTTTCTGCTCAGATTCTTCTAAGCTAACCACTTCAAATGACTTTTAGTGATGAGGACATTAGCTGTAATAAGATACTAGCCTTGAAAATGCAGCTGCACCCATTGAAAGGTAGTGTCTGTTACAGAGCAGCTTGTTGTGTGACCAGAGAATCATTGGAGATTTCACACAATCTGGAACACACAGATGACAGGTTTTTGTATCCTATCCATTGAAATTTGTACAATCAATTTCACCCAAATCTGCTGATCATCCTAGGTTTTTCTTATTTTTCTTATCTTCAAGTAGTCTGACCATGTTTAAGCTGCCTGAAAATCTATACTTCTGTAATATTTTCTTATTATTTCTTGACAATCCTTTCTATTCTTAAAAAACAGCTCCAGCTAATTACCCATACTTTAATTTTGTGCTTATAAGTGTAAAAAATAAATCAACAAGCAACTGAGGGCATGGTATAGAAATGGAGAGGAAACAAAATCAATGGGGTGATTTTTTTCGCATGATCCTTTTACAATAGATATTTGGCTCTCTGAAAATGACATTAACTCGGTACATCATAAACTTGAATGTACAGCAGAATCATCTGAAAAGTGCTGGGCCCTAACCGCAGAGTTTCTGAGTTTTGAAGTCAGAGGTAGAGTTCAATAATTTGTATTTGTAACAAGTTCTGAGGAGATGCTATTGCTGATAATCACTGAAATCAGGAGAAAAAGGAATCATCAGTTATAAATTCCACCTGAAGACAAGATGCTCTATAAGCGACCTTTGCTCCCTTTGAAACCGAACAGCTTGGGTGGTGCTGAAAAAGGGTTTATGTGTGTAGAAGTTTCTTTCCGGGCAAAATGGCAACTCTTCTGCCAAAATGTCAGATATATCCATTATTTCACTTTTAATTAGTTTCAAGGATGTGTTATGAAATTTAGCTAATTTTTTTTCCAGATATCACTTAGAATACCTGGTCTCTACTGGTATTGCTACTACCTGCTAGCCGCAGGTTCCAGGTGCTTTGAAGGCCAAGATTGAGCAATCTGGCCTCAGTTAAGCTTGATAAATTGTTTCTGAATTAAACGGAGAAAGTTTGAGACAATACCTATAAGTGAAAAAAAACTAAGCTAGCTATTTGTGAATGAAAAACCTTTTATCTAAAACAATGTTAATTAATACCTGAGAACATAAAAATATTCAGAAGATTATAATTCTGCTTTTAGCTCTATTTTTTAAAAAACTTGGATGATTTACTTCTAAAATATCTTAAATGTATTGTCTTGTTCTTGTCAGGCTGATTATTAACCATTTACACTGTCTACGAATCTGAGCTTCTCTCAGGTTATACTAAATTATTTTTGCCACTTGTGAAGAAAAACCTACTTGAGAATTCTTTCCCAGTTTGTTTGTTTGTTTGTATGAAATGGCAGCCTTGGCCTCATTCTCTCAGGCAGGACTCGTGTCTTATTACTAAAGAGCTTTCCCAAGAAACTCATTTTATCATCGTCAATAGGATTTGGACAGCTTGCAGCCAGCTTCAATAATATTAGTTATCCTATGGCACCAATTTAAAAAATAATATTATAGATAAAACAAACAGTATGGGAAAACAGAAAAAATAGGAAACTGATCTGATAAAATATTTTCTGTTATATATTTGTGCTCTTGATCTTGTTGCATTATAAGTATGCACACTATTTTGTGTGTGAATTTTTTTTCACTTAAGTTCATTATAAGGTTTCGTTGTCTATCATAGTTATAAACATTTTGGTTAAACAAACTGTATTATTAATCTCAGGCTCCCATAAAAAAAAAATTCCATAGACTGAGTGTCCTCAATGTATTGTCTCATAGTTTTAGAAGCTGGAAGTCCAAGATCAGGGTGTCAGCCAGGTTGGGTTCCACCAAGGCCTCTCTTTTTGGCTTGTAGAGGGTTGTGTTCTTGCTGTGTCCTCATGTGACCTTTTCTCTGTGAGCACGTGGGAGAGTTCTTTGGTGTTTATTCCTCTTGTTAAAAAGACACTGTCTATTGCCTGGCACGGTGGCTCACGCCTGTATTCCCACCACTTTGGGAGGCCGTGGCGGGTGGATCACGAGGTCAGGAGATCGAGACCATCCTGACTAACACGGTGAAACCCTGTCTCTACTAAACAAAATACAAAAATTAGCCGGGCGTGGTGGTGGGCGCCTGTAGTCCCAGCTACTTGGGAGGCTGAGGCAGGAGAATGGCGTGAACCCAGAAGGCGGAGCTTGCAGTGAGCCACGATCGCCCCACTGCACTCCAGCCTGGGCGAGAGAGCAAAACTCCGTCTCAAAAAAAAAAAAAAAAAAAAAAAAAAAGACACCATCTTGTGATGAGCCCCATTCCTATGACTTCACTTAACCTTACTTACCTCTTTAAAGGTCCTATCCTTAATTACTGTCACATTAGAGGTTAGGGCTTCAACATCCGAATTTTTGGATGACACATTCAGTCCAGAACGCTAATTTAAGAACTTTTATCTTGTTATAAAAGTAATACATGCTAGCCATGGAAAATTTCAAAACTTCTGAAAACGTATGAATTAGCAAATTGTAATAATCTGTATTACTATCACCCAGAGGTTACCACTGTTGATATATTATTCTCTATTCCTTCAGGATTATCAAGCATATTCACTTTTTATAAACTTGAAATCATTTTGCCTAAATGTAGGTATTCCATCCTATGGTTTTGCGATTATATATTCTTATCTTTAATATTAAACTTCTAGCTTTTAAAACATTACTTTTGCCATTATATTTGGTGTTGTAATGAACATCTTCTGCATCTGACTATTTCTTTAAGATATATTCTGAAATTGGTTGCTCAAAATTATAAAAACACTATTTTCCTTACACCAGCAATATATAAAATTGTACACCATACTGAAACCTGGCCATCATGTAGTAGTTTCATAACAAACAAACAAAATATTAACAAAAAACTTACCATCACTAACTGTCATGAAGGCTACATTAATTTAATTGAGATAGAGATATTTGTTTTCTGTTTTTTGAGGGTTTTGTTTTGTTTCTTCTTTGAAAGTTTTATACTGTCTGGGGAGCATTCAGCCTGAGAGCTTCTTTTTAATGTAATCTATATTTACTAATTTTAAAAATATACATTTTTATTTTAAGCCTAATAATCTCTTTCAGAAAATTTCTTAGTATAGCTTTGAGCTTTCAACATCAACATTTAAATCAAATTTTTAAGTTAAATATTGTATTGTAACATTAAATCAAGTTGGGCATACTAGGTTTAAAGGTACTCTGAACTCACCCACCACCAGGTTATACATACTCTCACTCAGTCATGTAAAGAATTGAATTATTTATTTGTGATAATCATAAACATGGCTATTCTGTGTTTCTATCCAGAAAGGCAATTTTCTCCTATTATCAGTTTTGTTCTTCTCTTACACACAGCAACTTGAATTCTATTGCATGAAAGGGCTAGAAATATACATTTAACCGAGCAGAATACACAGCTAATTTGCTTTACAACTTGCACCTAAGATGTCAGTACACGTAGCTGGTTCATTAGTTGTCATAGCAATTTGGGGCTAATGCCCAAGCTATGCATAGCAGTTCACATTTTCAAACCTCATATAGAAAGAGAGATTGGGATGTGAACTGGTAACTAAATTCCTGTGAAGCCCATCTCAGTTACAAATAAATACATTTACTAACTTTTAAATATTTTTCTCTATAAATGTCCCATTAGCTGCATTTCTAGAGAAGAGAACTTCTTATCCTCAACCCCCAGCATATACGCACAAGGTCAAACAATACACATACAATCTCACCCGAGAGACATCCTCAGACTTGTGTCGAGACCTTATCATGCTGCATTATCTCCCTTATAACATCCTTCCTGCTTTGTTTCTCATTTTCACACTATACAGAGTAAAAAAATACAACTTCTATATACTATATATATAACCTCCATATATTTTATACTATTTCGTATTTTTATACTATCAGATTAATGTTTTATATTTTATCTATAATTTTAAATATGCTATGTAAAGCATCTACAAAACTGGTCACCATTCCTATGGGAAGTATATGCAGAACTCTAGAAATGAATTCATCTTTTGCTTACCCCTCCATTTTTGAGGGGACAGGGACTTTCTTCTTTTCTCTTGTCTTCATCTTCTCCTGTGGCATCATCCATTATGCATCATTCATTTTTTCCCTGCTCCCTATGGTCTTTGCTTATTGAAATACTCAACAGTTGCCAATTTATTGGATTTGAAAGGCTGCTAAAATACATCATCTCACGGAGAAAATGTCATTTATTTTTCCTACTTTTTTCTCTCGTAGTGTCAGCTTCACCCAATCAGTGGATAACAAAATTATTTTTAACTAAATATAAAACAAGAAACAAGACAATAACCGTAAAGAAAACACCTTGATTAAAGCATCTTAGACATGAAGAAAAGATTGCTGTGAAAATCTTCTTTTCAGAGAATTTGATTTTATGACCTTAGAATACAGATGATGGCCATGATTTCCAATCTGTGTACCACGGAATCCTGGAGCACTGAGCAAACTCGTGAGATACTCTGGGATATTTTAAATGTTTAAGGAAAACAGCAATACTAGACAGATGTTATACACAGTGCAAACTACTAGCTTGAGGTAGTTCACAGTTTCAATATTAGATTGGCCTGCCTATTCCTTTTGATGATATCTTTTTGAAGCTGGATTTTTGGCATTTTTTTATGACAAAAAGCACAGGCTGCCTGAAAATGTGGCTTAGGAACAAAGTGATGCATTCAGTCAGATTCCAAGGATTGAGATGCTGTTCAGTATCCAACAGGTATGCAAATAAAAATAAAATTTAAAAGTAAAATAAATTTTTAAGTATTTGTGGCTGCCTCTAAATTTCTAACAGCGCATCTCAAGGTTTTCCTTTGTATCATTATTTTGTCATTATTTTTAAGTAAATTTTTAATTGCGGAAGAAATTAAAATTTTTTTCTTATAGTGTATTTCTATTATTTTTCAAATGATTTCTAAGTTGCTTGACATAAATATTTATTATTTGTACTTCTACATAATAAACGGGACTTCAATGTTTTTTTTTGTTTTGTTTTTTCTTTTTTTGCCTTTGGATTGCTGAGGGAAAATTCCTGAGGCATTAAATAAAGGATATATGAACAAAGAGTTTTGGAACCTCTGGGCAATGTACTGCAATTTCTTCCCAAACACACTGACCAGATTTAATGGAAAAAAATAGTTTTCACTCAGCTGCCAGAAATTGGATCAACTGATAATAGATAAGCAATTACTTTCTACAGAAACACAAATATCACTGAACTTAATGAAGAGTGCTTCCTAACAATGAGGTTAACCATCTTGTATTCCTATGCAATATTTTAGCATTATAAAACGTACATGCTCATGTTACAGATTTCAGGATCACTCAGTCTGTCAACACCATACTCCATAAATAAAATAATAAAAGAACAAGGGTGCTAAACAGAAAATGTGCCCACAAATAGAGCTAACTTGAACATTTTTAGGGTACTTGAAAGATGTTTTGCTAAAGTAAAGTGGGGAGAGTAATAATCTTCTAAAAGTTGGGATAATCATTCTTATGTGATAAATGGTGTGTAAAGGCCGTGAAAACACCATTTGACAAGTGACTCTAATATGTTAGCCATCGTCTGTAAGAATCTTCACAGTTTTGTGCACTGTGTTGATTTCCTTTGAGTGTTCTTATTTTTGCTTCCAATATAAATCCATCATGTAGTGTTCTTGTATGAAACAATGAATACAACATATTTCTGAAATTGAAAACTCTATAACAATCCATGACCCAACCTTAAAAAGGTTTTGCTTTCTTTTGTTAAGTGTATAGTCCAGTAAAATATACATCTTTATTGTTGTATATAAGTTGCACTAAATATATACTGTCTCAATGCTCTTTTAAAATAACATTTTGTTGAGCAGCTTGTTTTACAAACCACAAAATAATAAATTTCTTCAAATATTTTGGACAAATATGTTTTTATTTGAGAAAATAAAGGTCACTCGTAATCACCCATCTGTAAATTAACATTAATAACATATAAATATGTCTATTATGACATTTTCACACGAACATAAGATGAATCCTAATGAAGATGTGTTTTTTACTTAACAATGACTTATGAGCATTTCACATCATTTTTCATATCGTCTTAGTATTCCATGAAATAGTTGTACCATCACTTATTTTACTCACAACTTATGGATGAAGACTGGGTTTCTTTCCAATTTTGGTTATCAATTTCATAATGAACATTACAAGAGATGTATTTTTGCATTAACACTTGATAGTTTTTGGAACAATTCTGAAAAGTAGAACTACTACATCAAATGGAAGTAAATTTCCACAAATAGTGATAGATGTTGCCAACTTGACATTGAGGCAGTGGTTCTCCTGCCTCAGCCTCCTGAGTAGCTGGGATTACAGACGCATGCAACCACGCCCGGCTAATTTTTGTATTTTAGTAGAGACAGGTTACGCCATGTTGGCCAGGCTGCTCTCAAACTCCTGACCTCAGGTGATCTACCCGCCTCAGCCTACCAAAGTGCTGTGATTACAGGTGCCTGGCCAATATTCAAGTATATTTTTCCATTGCTTTTGACATGTAATGTGGCTGCCTCTAAAGTTCTCAGACAATGTCTCCCCCTCAAAGATCTAAACATTTTTCTCAATTGTAGTCTCAATAATATTTTAAAAGACCATCCATTATATTTTCTTCCACCTTGTTGATTTGCTTGTTTATTTTTTCTATCTAGAGATTTACAGTTTTCTTTCTCCTGATACTTCCCATGGTATGTCTAAGACTGGTTATCTGTTCAATGATTTAGTGTATAACATGTTAGGCTCTTTTAATCACAGATTTATTTTGGTAAAGTTCTGATAAATATTCTTCTATTGTATCTTTGAATATTTCCACTTTCTAATACGCTTAATCATTTCTTTAAAAATGCTAATGATCCACAAGTTGCATTCCCTATCCCTATATTTCATAGCTGTTATCTATCATCTACTTTCTCAATTTATTTTTCATCTTACCACTCTTGACTCTGCATTCTAATAGTGCATCTCAAGGTTTTCCTTTGTATCGTTATTTTGTCATTATGCAATATAATAAATTTTGCCTTTCTATCAGGATTTTAATTCTGCAAATAAGTTTAGAGCTTCCTTGTATTCTTTGTAATTTTATTCTTACCACTTTCCATCTGTTCATATGAACCTTTTATCTCAGTCTCTTATATCATGGCTTTCTGTGGTCCAAAAGTCTATAGTCTATAGATTCTTTCATTCTACTGAGGATTGAAAACATTTTTCAGAGGACTTTATTTTTTGTCATTTTTTAGAGTGGTGATACATTTCTTTGAATGACTTTTGCATTTTTTTCCCAAAGCTTTCTCCTTTTATTTTTATCAACGTGTTTAAAAATCATGATTTGGCTTTCCACAACAGAGGCTTGACTTAAACCTTACTATTTGAACATTTGATTCATGAAAATCTACTTTGGTTTTCTAGATTGAAATTTGAAGGACAGAATAATTTTATCAGCACTCCTTTACAATTAATTAACTAAGGAGTATTTAGTACTTTTCTGCAAAATATTTTAAATGAGACACTTTTTAATGATCACATAGAAATAAAAGGAAAGTATAACTGAATAAAAACAAAAGTTAAACATCAAATAAAACAAAAATTTACTTTGCACTAGAGTATAAATTTCTTAATGGCAAGAGTTTTCATTTTTGTCCCATTTTTATATATCCTGTGCCTAGTAGAGTATCTAGATTGTAACAAGCAATCAATATTCTAAGTAAATATATACATTGTTAAATCATTATTGAGTTTATTGGTTCAAGATTTTGTTTAGTTATTACCTATTAATTTCCTATGTTTTATCCCATTCTTTATTTACTATTCATAATACTATGAGCATGTTAGCTATTCAGTATATATATTGTATATATTTTATTTATTGACACACAAATGATTGACGTTTAGAATGGACTCATGCAGAACTTAAGATTTGGTTAAATAAAAAATACATTTTGACATTCAACATTGAACGTTCTACCCAACTTTTAGATTTTTATATGCAGTACTGAAATGATAAGAATTACAGAGGCGAAAATAACATGAATTAATAAATTGGGTTATACAAAGCAGTATGTGATGTTTTTATCTGAAAAAATACAATAAAGCATATTAAGTTGTTACAAATTTAATACTCCTATGATATTTGGAGTGGGGGGAAGAGAAAGGATAAATTTTGCTCCTGTCTGAATACGGAATTCCCAAGCAACTCATGTAGGTTAATGATACACTTAAGGGGCTTACACATGATTTGCATAAACTACAGCTGTTGAATTTGCGTAATTTGTAAATGCAGCTATGCATAACCTGTTTTGTCTATTTTCTGGTTCTAGACAAGGTTAAGTCCACCTCAAAATTTATCTTCTTGAATTTTTCCTATTAAGTTTTTTGCATTCACAATTGTATTTCTGCTGTATCTTGCAAAGGCTGGAAAAACACTGAATTAAAAATTGATTAATAAGCTATGAGGCTCTGTTTAGGAAGAAAAACTGAGTTAGAATTAGCTAAAGAGGCTAGGTGTAGTGGCTCACACCAGTGATCCCAGCATTTTGAGAGGCCAGTGTGGGAGGATCACTTGAGCCCAGGAGTATGAGGTCAGCCTGGGCAATGTAGTGAGACCCTCATCTCTATAAAAAAAAATTTAAAAATTAGCTGGACATATTGGCATGCACCTGTAGTCCCAGCTACTTGGGAGACTAAGGCAGGAGTTTGAGGTTGCAGTGAACTATTATCATACCACTGCATTCCATCCTGGGTGACAGAGAAGGATTTTCTCAAAAAAATTAGTTATGGTTTGATTACTCCTCAACCAATAAATGCACAAAAACTTATGTACTTATGAATCTTAAATTTTATTTATTATCATCATTATTTCTTCCTTTCATTTTTTATTACTCAAACATTAGTGTGCATATAATTCTTTTTTTTTGGATTTTTTTAAATTTTTTTTATTATTATTAAACTTTAAGTTTTAGGGTACATGCGCACAATGTGCAGGTTAGTTACATATGTATACATGTGCCATGCTGGTGTGCTGCACTCATTAACTCGCCATTTAGCATTAGGTATATCTCCTAATGCTATCCCTCCCCCCTCCCCCCACCCCACAACAGTCCCCAGAGTGTGATGTTCCCCTTCCTGTGTCCATGTGTTCTCATTGTTCAATTCCCATCTATGAGTGAGAACATGCAGTGTTTGGTTTTTTGTCCTTGTGATAGTTTACTGAGAATGATGATTTCCAATTTCATCCATGTCCCTACAAAGGACATGAACTCATCCTTTTTTATGGCTGCATAGTATTCCATGGTGTATATGTGCCACATTTTCTTAATCCAGTCTATCACTGCTGGACATTTGGGTTGGTTCCAAGTCTTTGCTATTGTGAATAGTGCCGCAATAAACATAGGTGTGCATGTGTCTTTATAGCAGCATGATTTATAGTCCTTTGGGTATATACCCAGTAATGGGATGGCTGGGTCAAATGGTATTTCTAGTTCTGGATCCCTGAGGAATCACCACACTGACTTCCACAATGGTTGAACTAGTTTACAGTCCCACCAACGTGTAAAAGTGTTCCTATTTCTCCACATCCTCTCCAGCACCTGTTGTTTCCTGACTTTTTAATGATTGCCATTCTAACTGGTGTGAGACGGTATCTCATTGTGGTTTTGATCTGCATTTCTCTGATGGCCAGTGATGATGAGCATTTTTTCATGTGTCTTTTGGCTGCATAAATGTCTTCTTTTGAGAAGTGTCTGTTCATATCCTTCGCCCACTTTTTGATGGGGTTGTTTGTTTTTTTCTTGTAAATTTGTTTGAGTTCATTGTAGATTCTGGTTATTAGCCCTTTGTCAGGTGAGTAGGTTGCGAAAATTTTCTCCCATTTTGTAGGTTGCCTGTTCACTCTGATGGTAGTTTCTTTTGCTCTGCAGAAGCTCTTTAGTTTAATTAGATCCCATTTGTCAATTTTGGCTTTTGTTGCCATTGCTTTTGGTGTTTTAGACATGAAGTCCTTGCCCATGCCTATGTTCTGAATGGTAATGCCTAGGTTTTCTTCTAGGGTTTTGATGGTTTTAGGTCTAACGTTTAAGTCTTTAATCCATCTTGAATTAATTTTTGTGTAAGGTGTAAGGAAGGGATCCAGTTTCAGCTTTCTACATATGGCTAGCCAGTTTTCCCAGCACCATTTATTAAATAGGGAATCCTTTCCCCATTGCTTGTTTTTCTCAGGTTTGTCAAAGATCAGATAGTTGTAGATATGTGGCATTATTTCTGAGGGCTCTGTTCTGTTCCATTGGTCCATATCTCTGTTTTGGTACCAGTACCATGCTGTTTTGGTTACTATAGCCTTGTAGTATAGTTCGAAGTCAGGTAGCGTGATGCCTCCAGCTTTGTTCTTTTGGCTTAGGATTGACTTGGTGATGTGGGCTCTTTTTTGGTTCCATATGAACTTTAAAGTAGTTTTTTCCAATTCTGTGAAGAAAGTCATTGGTAGCTTGATGGGGATGGCATTGAATCTATAAACTACCTTGGGCAGTATGGCCATTTTCATGATATTGATTCTTCCTACCCATGAGCATGGAATGTTCTTCCATTTGTTTGTATCCTCTTTTATTTCATTGAGCAGTGGTTTGTAGTTCTCCTTGAAGAGGTCCTTCACATCCCTTGTAAGTTGGATTCCTAGGTATTTTATTCTCTTTGAAGCAATTGTGAATGGGAGTTCACTCATGATTTGGCTCTCTGTTTGTCTGTTATTGGTGTATAAGAATGCTTGTGATTTTTGTACATTGATTTTATATCCTGAGACTTGACTGAAGTTGCTTATCAGCTTAAGGAGATTTTGGGCTGAGACAATGGGGTTTTCTAGATATACAATCATGTCGTCTGCAAACAGGGACAATTTGACTTCCTCTTTTCCTAATTGAATACCATTTATTTCCTTCTCCTGCCTAATGCCCTGGCCAGAACTTTCAACACTATGTTGGATAGGAGTGGTGAGAGAGGGCATCCCTGTCTTGTGCCAGTTTTCAAAGGGAATGCTTCTAGTTTTTGCCCAGTCAGTATGATATTGGCTGTGGGTTTGTCATAGATAGCTCTTATTATTTTGAGATACGTCCCATCAATACCTAATTTATTGAGAGTTTTTAGCATGAAGGTTGTTGAATTTTGTCAAAGGCCTTTTCTGCATCTATTGAGATAATCATGTGGTTTCTGTCTTTGGTTCTGTTTATATGCTGGATTACATTTATTGATTTGCGTATATTGAACCAGCCTTGCATCCCAGGGGTGAAGCCCACTTGATCATGGTGGATAAGCTTTTTGATGTTTTGCTGGATTCTGTTTGCCAGTATTTTATTGAGGATTTTTGCATCAATGTTCATCAAGGATATTGGTCTAAAATTCTTTTTTTTGGTTGTGTCTCTGCCCGGCTTTGGTATCAGGATGATGCTGGCCTCATAAAATGAGTTAGGGAGGATTCCGTCTTTTTTTATTGATTGGAATAGTTTCAGAAGGAATGGTACCAGCTCCTCCTTGTACCTCTGGTAGAAAACGGCTGTGAATCCATCTTATCCTGGACTCTTTTCGGTTGGTAAGCTATTGATTATTGCCACAATTTCAGATCCTGTTATTGGTCTATTCAGAGATTCAACTTCTTCCTGGTTTAGTCTTGGGAGAGTGTATGTGTCAAGGAATTTATCCATTTCTTCCAGGTTTTCTAGTTTATTTGCGTAGAGGTGTTTGTAGTATTCTCTGATGGTAGTTTGTATTTCTGTGGGATTGGTGGTGATATCCCCTTTGTCATTTTTTATTTCATCTATTTGATTCTTCTCTCTTTTTTTCTTTATTAGTCTTGCTAGCGGTCTATCAATTTTGTTGATCCTTTCAAAAAACCAGCTCCTGGATTCATTGATTTTTTGAAGGGTTTTTTTTTTTTTTTGTCTCTATTTCCTTCAGTTCTGCTCTGATTTTAGTTATTTCTTGCCTTCTGCTAGCTTTTGAATGTGTTTGCTCTTGCTTTTCTAGTTCTTTTAATTGTGATGTTAGGGTGTCAATTTTGGATCTTTCCTGCTTTCTCTTGTGGGCATTTAGTGCTATAAATTTCCTTCTACACACTGCTTTGAATGTGTCCCAGAGATTCTGGTATGTTGTGTCTTTGTTCTCTTTGGTTTCAAAGAACATCTTTATTTCTGCCTTCATTTCGTTATGTACCCAGTAGTCATTCAGGAGCAGGTTGTTCAGTTTCCATGTAGTTGAGCGGTTTTGAGTGAGTTTCTTAATCCTGAGTTCTAGTTTGATTTCACTGTGGTCTGAGAGACAGTTTGTTATAATTTCTGTTCTTTTACATTTGCTGAGGAAAGCTTTATTTCCAACTATGTGGTCAGTTTTGGAATAAGTGTGGTGTGGTGCTGAAAAAAATGTATATTCTGTTGATTTGGGGTGGAGAGTTCTGTAGATGTCTATTAGGTCCGCTTGGTGCAGAGCTGAGTTCAATTCCTGGGTATCCTTGTTAACTTTCTGTCTCGTTGTTCTGTCTAATGTTGACAGTGGGGTGTTAAAGTCTCCATTACTATTGTGTGGGAGTCTAAGTCTCTTTGTAGGTCACTCAGGACTTGCTTTATGAATCTCGGTGCTCCTGTATATAATTCTTGTAAGGATCTTATAAAATGCAGATTCTGATTCAGCAGGAAAGAGATGAGGCCTGAGATTGTGAGTCGCTCACAAAAACTCCCAGGAGCTAGGAATGGTACTAATAAAGGAACCATAGCAAGGCTCTAGGTCATGTGAAACGTGGCATCAAATTACCAATGACGTGTATGTGATTTTTATTTGAAATCGATAAGAAGAGTATTCAAAAATTATTTTTTAAATTAAGTGGACTTTGAAAAAATTTCTACTGCTAATTGTTGTTGCTTTTCATCTATCATTTAATGAGTATGAAGGTTATGTGCCATAACTTACAGGTTTGTATTTATAAAATCAAGGCTAGAAAATGTACAAATATTTAACCTTTAGAAGCATTTAAAGAAAATGCTTCTAAAGGCAAAAATAATAGCCTTCTTATTCCATTCACACTGAGAAATGACTGCATATTTGTGTGTATTTGCATGTGTGTATATATACGTATATATACACATATATGTATACATACACATATACACATATATGTATACATACACATATACACATATATGTATACATACACATATACACATATATGTATACATACACATATACACATATATGTATACATACACATATACACATATATGTATACATACACATATACACATATATGTATACATACACATATACACATATGTATACATACACATATACATATATGTATACATACACATATACACATATGTATACATACACATATACATATATGTATACATACACATATACATATATGTATACATACACATATACATATATGTATACATACACATATACATATATATGTATACATACACATATACACATATATATGTATATATATACATATATATATATATATATATAGTGCGTGTGTTGATTTCATCACTGTGGGAACATCATAGAGTGCACTTACACAAACCTAGATGGTATACCCCACTACATACCTAGGCTGTATGGTATAGCCTATTGCTCCTAGGCTATGAACCTAGACGGCATGTTACTGTACTGAACACTGTAGGCAGCTGTAACACAATGTAAGTATTTGTGTATGTGAACATGTCTAAGTATAAAAAGATACAGTAAAAATGCAGTATTCTAATCTTGTGGGACCTCCATTCTATGTTTTCCAACAATGTTTGAAATGTTATTTGGCATAAGATTGTGTGTGTGTGTGTGTGTGTGTGTATGATTTGAGAGATTTAATCATGATTTAAGAGTTAATCAAATATTTTTAAGCTTATAACCTTTCTTATTGCAACTTGATTTAGTTAAATAAATTGAAACTTAAGCCTCAAATAATAAGCCCTGGATGAATGTTTTTGGGAAATTGGACTTAATTCCTATTGAATTCATTATATTTTTCAACTGCATGGTGCTGGTCAAATCATTTAATTTGAAATCATTAAAGTCAAGAACCCTTCTATTGGGGAAAGCTGGCTGGTTGGGTTGTTAGGAAAACAGAACATACTTAAACGGCCACAATTTAATAATTCAGCTAAACTTGTTTTCAAATATCAACATACTGATTAAAACACTTGACATTTGTGGAAACATTAATAATCTTGAAGTTTCTGGCAAAAGGGATTCAGAAGAAGGTAAGAGGGAGACAATAATTGATAGGGAATTTGGGAGGTGATAGGTTGTGTTGACTAATAGCTATTTGTTCCAATTATAAATAACATGGAGAAAAGTCATGAATAAAAATTTAAATGTCATAGACTTCTACTTTTGTTTATCTTTTTTCTGTGCAAAACTATTTTATATATTTTAAAAATAATGGTAGAGTATATGCTGTATTTACCTTTTTTAAAGTTTAGACTTATGTGATTTCCCAAATTGTTAAATTACTAAAGAGTCAGTAAATATATAAATCTACACTTCAGCTTGCCCTCTGGATTCTACCCTATAGGTAGAGTAGGGGTTATTCAGCCAATTACATATATCTGGATATTCCAATTTGTTGCAATTTTTATTATTATGAAAAGTTCTGAAGTTAACATTCTTGTACAACATCCTTTTGTAAATACTTCCATATTACCTTAAAATAAAATCTTAATAACATTTGTGGTTTAAAAATTATAGCATTTTAACATTATTAAACATATTGCTGAATTGTTGCCCTCCAAAAGGCTTTTACCTCGTGACCTCCTCTTTAGCAGTAAACAAGATTTTTCTCTATAGCCTTGCCAAGACTGAGTAGTAATATTAAAGTATTTATTTTCATTTTTGCCATTATGATATTTGAACTAGTAACATATGGTTGTATTAATTTGCCTTCTTTGATTATTAGTTTAAGCTAATTTTTTTCCTCATAGGTATGTGGTCTATGTGTATTTCTTTGATTTAAGGTTTTTTGATGATTTTCAATTGTGGTATGTAAATTGGAATATTATGATATTGGTTTATAAGAACCTATTGTACATTAGGGATACAAACTTCCATATCTTTTAGACAGTCTCTAACAATATTTTGCCTGTTTATCATTTGCCTTTTAAAGCAATTTATGGTGTTTTACCATGTGATATTTTAAAACTACATGAACTAAACTCTCAGAATCTTCTTCACTATGGTTGCTTTCCTCTAAAAGTTTCCTTTCAGAAATGAGAAATTATAATTCCTAATATGAGGAATGATCCTATTGCAACCATTGCACTAATTTGAAATGAGGGACAGTTTACCTACCCTCTGCTGTTTTTCCTTACACATATATATATATATATATGAGGATAGCAGAGTTTGGTATGGGTATCTTATATCAAAATAATCCAAATCTTCTTTAGGAACTATTCATTTCTTCCTGGAAATTAGATATTTTGGAGGAAATCCTACTAGCCTTAAAATTGGAATCAAACACCTCCTAGAATATTTATCATATCATCTGTCAAGATATATGATTTCATAATTTATTTGTTTAAGTTTCATCCCTATTAAATCTGAATAGCTAGGAGGAAAAAAGGTAATTGCATGGTTGAGTTACTGACATTTTTGTCTAGTCCAATTTGGTCACAGCTATTGGGTTAAGAGGTCATATTTAGCACCACTAAAGGGAGGGACAGTTAGTTTGGTTCCATATCTCTGGAGAAACTTTGGTAAACTATTCCAACAGGAATATTTTTAAAGGACAAGGAGGGAGTTTTATACTGAAACCAATTTGCATACACATACCTATATGTTGGTTGCCACTGAATGGCATTCTAAACTTACACTAAATATGGTATTATTATGCATTGGTAAGTAGGTATTTGAAGAAATACATAAATGTCTTCTACTTGTCTAGATATCAATCCATTCCCTGAAATATTAATTTCTTGAATTATATATACACTGCTGACTAAAATAATCTGTGCATTACCAAATCTGTAATATTTTTAAAATTACTTAAAGTAAGTAACTTGCTCACCTGGAAAAATAATAGTGCCTTGTTAACTCTCAATTATCCATGCTAATAGAAAGCAATCTGTCCAAGGATTTTTTTTTCACTGCCATAGAAATGTTAGAGGTCAAAAATGAGAGAGCCGGAGGACAGTCTGCAAGAAATGAGATTCTCAGGAAGACTCTAGGGATATGCCTTATGAATTAAGTTTCTTATTTTGCATGCATGGATAAGAATGAGAAGCAGAAGAATTCTGGACATGTTCTCTGATGAGCAACAGATAACTATGTTTTCAATAGTACAGGGCATGCTAGTGCAGCTACAACTAGATAGCTATGACCTGGTATGGGGAAGTCTGAAATCAGAGTGACTTCTTCCATTTGGCAAATGTCAGTTAAAATATCTACTGTGTACATGTACACTCCTGGGTATTAGGGTTACAAGATAAATGAGATAGACACGGTACCTGAAATTCTATTGATGAGACCAAAAAAAACCCAAGCAAAGTGAGTAAAAAATATTTATTTACGGATAAGTGCTATGAAGAAGATAGGGTGATTTTATATAGTGTAATTGCACTGAGGGGCAATTTTAGCCAGTAGATCAGAGAAAGTATTCTATGCAGTGCTGTTGAATTGAGATATTAGTGGAAAGTCATTGGAGACGTTTCAGTAGGGAAGTGACTTGATGTTGTTTTCATATAAAAATGTGAATCTGGCTACTGTGCGGGAAATGGCTAGAGAGGGCAATAGTGAAAAAAGGCAAGTTACCAGACTATAGCATTCCATTCGTCCACAGAAAATAAATCCAGTAAGAAGGAAGTCAGCTGTTCTTATGGGCCTAATGAGCAATGGCCAGCCAAGTCTAATATGCACACCCTTGGGAGTGGACAGCATGAGCATTTAGGTACAAACTGGTGGGCACATGTGGCTACAGATGAGAACATGAAGCAGGTTATAGATTTGGTGGAGAATACAATTGGAACAGGAGAAATAAAAACAAAGGAAAATAAAATGTCGGGGGCTGTGATACTGAACTCTGGCTGCACATGGGAATCATCTGGGATATACATATATATATATATACACACATATATATGTATATATATATACACATATATATGTGTATATATATATATATGTGTATATATATAGAGAGAGAGAGAGAGTGTGTTTGGCTCTTGTTGCCCAGGCTGGAGTGCAATGGTGCAATCTCGGCTCACTGCAACCTCCCCCTCCCAGGTTCAAGCGATTCTCCTGCCTCAGCCTCCCGAGTAGCTGGGATTACAGGCATATGCCACCACGCTCAGCTAATATTATATTTTTAGTAAAGAAGGCATTTCTCCATGTTGGTTAGGCTGATCTTGAACTCCCGACCTCAGGTGATCTACCTGCCTCAGCCTCCCAAAGTGCTGGGATTACAGGCGTTCGAGCCACCACACCCAGCATAATTTTTTTTTTTTTTTTTTTTTTTTTTTGAGACAGGATCTCAGTCTGTCACCCAGGCTGGAGTTCAGTGGCATGGTCACGACTCATTATAGGCTCAACCTCCCGGGCTCAAGTGATCCTCCCATCTCAGCCTCCCAAGCAAGTCGCAGGGACCACAGGCATTCACCACCACAACCAGCTAATTTTTTGTGCTTTTGTGGAGACAGAGTTTCTCCATGTTGCCCAGGCTGGATATTTTTTTATGACCCTCCTCGCCTCCCCACCCTCCTTGCCATCACCACAACTATAAACACACACACACACACACACACACACACACACACCACCCAAGATTTTGATTTATGTGGTTTGAAGTGTGATCTGGACAGTGAGTTCTTAAAAGCTACCCAGGTCATTCCAATCCATGGCTACCTTTGAGAACCACTGGTTTTGGCAGAACCCTAAGCAGACCACAGGAGTTAGTGGATAGTGAGGAAGAAAACAAGCTAAATGTGCATCTAGGTAGTGGTACCCAAAAGAGCATCACTGAGTACTGAAAGTCTTTCAGGACAGCCTTCAGATGTGTAATTCTTAGGAGGAATCCTAATTCCTTAGTATGCCAGGCCTCCAGAGTCAAGCAGACGTTTGAAATTCTTTATGAGAGATTTCTCCACTTTAGGGGCTTTTACATTTATGTAAATGACACCTTTAAATTCTCTTCTGCCCTTTCAAAATTCTCTGTGTACTTAAAAATGCATTTGTAACTACAGCACAAAAAATTAAACTTCCTGCATAAAGACGTTTATAGATGCCATTAAATATAAAATTAGTATTGATTTGTAAATACTTAGGTCAAGACTAGTACTAATATAAAAACATTATATTCCTCTATTACATATAAAATACCAGCTAAATTTCATTTTCACTGTGATTAATGTATATTGGGAAAAGCCATAATCTGTAATTTAGCTTTTTCCAAATTTATAAAGCCCATTTTAATCAGTTACAAAGATTGCTGTTTATTGTGGTATTTGGAAATGATGGAACAAAGATGACCATGTTCTAAATATAAAAGCTATTTTGAAACAATTTAAAAACACACACAAGAAACTGCTTTTAAAATAAAAAAAATCAGTCATGCTAGATGTGAAAATATGAAACTATTATATTCTTAATTTTCAAGGCTATGAAAGTACTATGCTTAGATCCTTTCTAGCACACATTTAAATCCTTTTTCTCTTCTTAAATTATTTATGTCTGTTTTTGAGATGAGCTTTGAATAAATAGGTTGTTGATGTATTTTCCTCTTCTGGATAGTCTGTTCAGGAGTAATTGACCATGAAAATGCTTTGGAGAGAGGTGGGGACAAAGACAGAGAATCCTTCTTGTGATATAGTTGGATTTAAGTTCTGCCATGACTAATTTGCTCTGCTTACTAGTTTATGAAGCAGACTTCCAATTAGCACAGTTGTCACTCATAACATCCAGGCCTTGGAGATATTCTATATGCCTTCCTGAAGTTGGTAAATTTTTTATCACAACACATTTATTTTGGCGTACAACATATTCTGACTTCATTGATTCAAAAATATCTTAAGACTTAAAAAAAAACTACAGTAAAGATGAATTCATAGCACTCTTTTTAAATTTCATTTTTAATATTTTAAGCATAGTTATTCAGTTGTATTTTCCAGAATTGGCTTTTTTATCTGAAATTGTTAAATTCTACAAATTCAAACAATAACTGTGGAATACATTCACCAATACCTCTATTGATTTAATTTCTAAATAAAGGAACCCAAAGACAGTATATTGAGTTTATTTCCTGATGTGTTTTATTTGTTAACTTTTTCCTCCAGTATATCTTCTATTCTATTGAATAGAAACGCAAAAATAAATAAAGCTTTTTTTCTCTGCAGAAAGGGAGAATTAAAAATAGTGTCCTTTCAATATATGTACTTAAATGTTTAAAATTTTAATAACTGGTGAATAATCTTGAGATTAATGAGTATACTAAAATGTAATAATTCCTGGAGCGAGGAGATAAATACTGTAAAAGTTTTATCATGAAATTCATTCAAAGATTTTGAAAATGCTGCCTACTCTTTTTAGCTCAATAAATCTATTTCTATTATAATCCATGAATTCTGTCTTTCTAATGAATCTTTTACAATGACACTGATTTTTCTTTTACATTTTCTATAAAGAATATAGATAAAAGGAGAATCCTAAAATTCCTAACATTATCCTCATTTTGGGTACCATCGTACAACACAATTTTAAAAGCTTCACTGTTTCAATAAAAAAACTAATATAATCATGTTTATCTGACAGACCCATTGCTTTATTCATTATAATCAAATAGAAAAAGAGGAAATTTATGGTGTTTTGAGAATGCATGCAGATTTTCTTTTTGTTTCTTTTGAGGTGTGAATACAGTAATAAAATACTGACTAATGCTTGAAAGGCTTGAAGAAAGGACTAGCGGTGGAGTCCAAGGACAAGAAGAGATGAGAAGCTTTTTTTTCTTTTCTTTTCCTTTTGGTTTCAGAGGGAAGAAGCTATATAAATTGGACTGGGAATTAATATTCAGCTTCAGTCAGAGAATAAGAAATAGCTTGAAAGTACAGAGATTCCTGATGTCACCTGAAACTTACTTTTCATCAAAAGCATCTTTCTAGAAATAGAAGGGCAATTATCGCAGGTGGATCTGGGGCATCTTTCCCTTGGCCTGAGTATGAATATCAAAGTTATAGAAAAGAAGTTCCCAATGAAGACCTCCTCAAGTTGTTATACATTTGGGGATTCTATGAAAAGAGATGGTGCTTCACTCTGGAAATTGGTAATTAACACTATATATCTCTACTGAGAAATACACCAGACATGTATAGCTGCTCCTCAGAATCAGTAAAAACCATAAAGACATTATCATCCCCTCACTGAGCACTCACTGGCTATTGATTTGCTAAACTGGTCTTTAGTTTGCCAATGCTTAGCCTCCTTCTGGTTACTAGTTCAAGATCCTGCTGTTGCACAGAAGCTCCATCTCATATCTTTATGGCAGTGAAAAGTATCACCTAACTACTTCCTGGTTCAGATAGCGATGGGTATTTCAAGCACCCAGGCATTATTATTATCACCTTCAATCCCCAGGATATTTTACAGCAAGTAAAGCCATACCTCACAGGAGGTTCATGATTTAGAGCCTCATTTAGTTAACCATTTCCCTGTTACATATATATGTATATGGATCAGAGCTCTCTTCATAGACTCCATTCTTCCTTAATCTGACTCAGTTCTATTCTCCTTAGTATCCTCTCATCCCTTCTCCCCTTGCCTCACTAATCTAAATTAAATTTCCCTGTGTAGACACTAATTGAAGATATATACACATGTCTTAAAAATCAAGATACTTAACTCTTTTCCTGGTCCCCATTTTTGTGTAATGGTATCATTCAAGTTTAGGTTTGATGAAAGTACTCCTATCATTAGATTCAGACATGACCTATAGTTATTTACCTACTAAATAATCACCAATAGTGCCATTTCTTTCCTGGGTGAAAATAGGCCTCGGGCAAATCAGACAACACTCTTCACTTGTGTTGCTTCTGTCTCTAAAGTTGGGGTTAATTTTCATTCTTAAATTAATCTGATTACATCAATAAAGAGACTCAAAATAAATGTAGGACAATAGGGTGCCCTTAGTAAATTATTACACACTTGTCTATTAGAAAATATTAAAAGTTTACAAGGCCTTGTTTTCCATATCAAGCATGAATAGGAATCAAGATTTTAATACTCATTTTGATAATTTCCCAGCTGTATAATGAGGAAATAAAAATATAATTCTTTCTTTGGAATATTTGGGGAGTTTATTATAAAGGGCCAATTTTGTTTCATATAAAATAAAATTAGTTCTTTTCTAAATTTGTTTTATAAAAATATCTCCATCCCATTCTTAGATTGATTACAGATTTAGACAAATAAAATTAAGTCTAAAGATTTTAATATAACGGCTTGAAAATTCATGTCTGTATTGAGATTATTCCTTCTTTCCAGAAGAATATAGCAGCCCCTTAGCAGCTATAAAAGCCACTGTTTCTGGGAGATAATGAATTGTTGGATCAAGGCAGAAGTGATTTCAGCAATTTGTTCCATTCCCAGAAGTCCGAGCTTTTAAAAGCTTTGTATGTTTGCTTCTATTTGAAGGTCTACAGCCGAGAGCCTTCTGCTTTGGAAGAGGCCAGAGTGTTTCTACCACAGAAACCTAGTATATCTTCCATGTTCATGACAAAGCAGCACATGCAAAATGAAACTCACACCAGCACATATGAACTTGTTCCAGGGGTGCTACAGAAAACCAAATTATAAAGAGTACACTGTAGAATAATATCAAAAGCACAGTACCTGGGGTGAGTTCAGTAAGACCATCAAGTTTCTTCTGTCACAGACCATCTCTATCTGGCTGTGTTCAGATTTAGTGCCACATGAGGACTGATAAATGAGCGCTTGCCCAGAGGAAGAAACCACACTTATTATCTTCCATCCATGTCCTATAATAGAGGAACAATTAAGTTAGGAAACTTGTGCTGGGAAATATATTTAGAGTTAGAGATAAAATATTTTTCCCATACAACTTAACAGCAACAATAATGATGAATGCTTATAGTCATTAATCTAGGTCTTTTATATACATGATTTCTAATCATCACAAAAATTCTATAAAATACATGTTATTTTTACTTTTAGATGAGGAATTACTACTCATTGATATTATATATTTTATCCAAGATCACACTGCTAGAATTGTACTAGTACCTTGGCAATAAGTTGCTAGTTATCTCAGCTTATAAAAGGTAGGGCATATGGACATTAAGATTATAAATTAGCTTTGGTATAATCAAATTTTATAATTTGCAAACTGGACTATGTTGTGCATCCTTTCATAGTTTAGGATGATTAAGAATTTGGACCTTATAAGTAAACTGCCACATTTTGAATCATAGGCCCCTACTAGGTACTACTAGTGAATTCTCACAGTCATTAATCTAGATTGTTTCATGCCTCTCCTTATCTTCATTTATAGAAATGGATAATAGTAGTAACTGCTTCACAATCTCTTTGCCTTGAATTAGGTGAGATAATGCAAGAAGAACAACAAATACCATACATGTGATAGTCATTAATAAATTTGAGTTGTTATTATCTAATTATTAAGGGGAATTTAGATAATTCATAAAAGCAAAATGAAGAAATAAATCATTCCTTGCCTATTACCCAAACACAATGTTATCAAGGTCTTGTAATATTACCTTTAAAATGATTTTAGAAGGCTTATTTAATCTAATTAGATTTATTTATTTATTTAGAGTCTTGCTCTGTCACCCAGTACAGTCAGGAGATCATAGCACACTGAAGCTTCAAAGTCCTGGGCTAAAGCAGTCCTCCTGCCTCAGCCTCCTGAGTAGCTAGGACTGCAGGTGCATGTCACCATGTCAAGCTAGCAAGCTTCTTTTAAAAGATCACATATTTGCAGTTGTAATTGTAGTCACATGTACAGTTTACTATCTGAATTGATATTACTACCTGAGCATTTTTCATTTTCTTACATAATCTTCTAAAACATTCATTTTATCTACCATAAAATATTAAATTGAATAAAACATTTTTGCTCAATTTGTGGAGCTGGGCTTTTAGACTGGTTTTAACATTTCAATGTAATATGTAATGCAGCTAAAAAGCTTTGTGCATGTGGTTTCTGGATTTAGGATGTAGTTTTCTTTGACCCCATATCAACTTGTGGTAATTGATCTTAAGGATTCTGTTTGTATGGTTTTTAAAAGAATATTCTCTCCAGTCAGTTTTGGTTCCGCTTACTATTTAATAAAATCTTTTGTAATATTCTAGCCTGACTCAGCTGTGCCAAGGACAAATAAGGGGAAGAGGTTTCCCTTCCTTGCGATAGACTTTTACAAATCTTTGGCTTTTCAGATTTTTTTAACATGAAGGATGCTCATCAAAATTATTTTTGATGCTTTTAAGCAAACTCTGATGCAGTTAGAGTCATTGTTATTTGCAAGCATTGAGGGAATATCACTTGCATCTATATGTATTTTAGTGGCCACACCTTAAGGATATTAATACCACATAGGTGATATCACCTAATACCATAAGGGTATTAATATGACATTTAATCTTATTTTGGGCTTTTAAATTTAGTTTATTGACATTTAAAGTTATAATTCAAAATGGGGGTGGAGCAAGATGGCCTATCCCATGCCCCGGGACAGGAACACCAAATTTAACAACTGTCTGTATCTTATGAAGGTGTTTTTTGTTTCTGCATAGAAACCAAAAATCAGGTGTGCACTCACAGTACCTGGTTTTAATTTCATGTGTCTGAAAGCAGCACTGAAGAGGTTAGAAAAGACCATCTTGATCTGAGGATGTCACCCCTCTCCCATCTCCCAGCAGCAGCCACGTGGCATGGAGAGAGAATCTGTGTGCTAGGGAGAGGGACACTACAGTGATTGTGAGATACTGCATTGAACTCAGTGCTGCCCTGTCACAGCTGAAAGCAAAACCGGGCTGAACTCAGCCAGCACCCATCCACACAGGGAGCATTTAGATGAGTTCTAGCCAGAGAGGAATCGCCCATCCCAGCAGCCTGAATATGAGTTCCAGCAAGCCCCGTCACTGTGGGCTAAATTGCTCCAAGACCTTAAATAAACTTGAAAGGCAGTCTAGGCCATAAAGACTACAATCCCTAGACATGTCCTAGTGCTGAGCTGGGCTTGGAGCCAGTGGACTTGGGGGCACACTACCTACTGAGACACAAATGGAGGTGGCTAAGGGAATGCTTGTGCTACCCCACCCCCAACCCCAGGCAACATAGCTCCTGGCTCCAAAAGAGACCCTTCCTTCCTCTTGAGGAGAGGAGAGAGAAGAGTAAAGAGGACTTTGTCTTGCATTAAAGTCCTCTTTGATGAGTGGGGATTCCTAGCTCCCAGAAACCATTTTTAGACACACCCTGGGCCAGAAGGGAACCTGCTGCCATGAAGGAAAGGACCCAGCCCTTGCAGAATACATCATCTGCTGACTAAAGAGCCCTTGGGCCTTGAATAACCAGCAGCAATATCCAAGTAGTATACCATGGGCCTTGGGTGAGACTCTGAGACTCCAGGTGAGACCCAGCATATTTCCAGCTGTGGTGGCTATAGTGAGAGACTTCTTCTGCTTGAGAAAAGCTGAAGGAAAAAAAAGCCATATTTGCCTTGCACCTTAGCTACTAAATTAGCCACAGTTGGGGAGGGCACCAAGCAGGGTCTTGGAGTACCCAGTTCCAGGCCTTGACTCTTGGATGGCATTTCTGGACTTGCCCTGGGTCAGAAGGAAGCTCACTGCCCTGAATGGAGAGTTCCAGGCCTGGCAGCATTCACCACAAACCGACTGAAGAGGCCCTGGGCCTGAAGTGAACATCAGTGGTAGCCTGGCAGTATTGCTTATGGACCTGTGGTGGTGGTGGCCATAGGGTGAGGCTCCTTTGCCAGTGGAAAGGGGAGGGAAGAGTAGGAAGGACTGCATCTTGTAGTTTAAGTGCTAGCTCAGTAAAATACAGCACTCAGGTAGATTTCTAATATTTTTCACTTCAGTCCCTGGCTCCTGGAAAGACCCACTTGGGGCATGGGGGAATTCACTGCCATAAAGGGAAAGACAGGAGTCTAGCTGACTTTGCCACCTGCTGATTGTAGAGCCCTGGGGCCTTGAACATAGGTGGTAGCCAGGTAATTGTTATAGTGGGCCTTAGGTGAGACCCAGTGCTATGCTGGCTTCAGGTCAGACTCAGAGCAGTCTCATTAGTGGTGGTTACAGGGGTGTTTATGTCATCCCATCCCCAGCTCCAGGCAGCTTAGCACAGACAAAGAGGCTCCATTTGTTTGGGAGAAAGTAAGGGAAAAGAACTAGTGTCCCTGCCTGGTAATCCACAGAATTCTTGTAGATATTTTGCAAGATCACCAAGTAGTACCTCTACGAGTCAACAACAACTGCAGTATTACTGGGCTTAAGACGTGCTTTAATGCAAATATGGCTTAGATCACAATACCCAAGTGCTTTTGAATACCTGAAAAGCCTTCCCAAGAAGGATGGGTACAAACAAGCCCAGAATATGAAGACTACAATATATACCTAACTCTTCAATGCCCAAACACCAATGAACATGCACAAGCATCAAGACCATCCAGGAAAACATTACCTCACCAAACGAACTAAATAAGGCACTGGAGTCCAATCCTGGAGAGACAGAGATATATGACCTTTTAGATAGAAAATTCAAAATAGCAAATGTCATTAGAGCTAGAGAGAGAGATAGATCCCAATGCAATAATAGCTGGAGACTTCACCCCTCTTTCAGCATTGGACAGATAGATTTTCCAGACAGAAAATCAACAAAGAAACATTGGGTGTAATCTGCACTATAGACCAAATGGACCTAATAGATATTTACAAAGCATTTTATCCAATGACTGCAGAATACACATTCTTTACCTCAGCACATGGATCATTCTCAAGAATAGACCATATGTTAGGCCACACAACAAGTCATAAAACATTCCAAAAAATAAAATAAAATAATAGCAAGCATTTTCTCTGATCACAATGGAATATAACTAGAGGAATAATAGGAATTTTGGAAACTATACAAACACATGGAAGTTAAACAGTATGCTCCTGAATGACAAGTAGATCAATGAAAAAAGAAAAAAAACTGAAAAATTTCTTGAAACAAATGATAATGAAAGCACAACATACTAAAATCTATGGGATACAGTGAAAGCAGTACTAAAACAGAAGTTTATAGCTATGGTGCCTACATCAAGACAGAAGAAAAACTCCAAATAAATAATGATGTATCTTAAAACACTAGAAAAGCAAGAGCAAACTAAACTGAAAATGAATAGAAGAAAAGAAATAATAAAGATCAGAGGAGAAATAAATGAAATTGAAATAAAGAAAACAGTACAAAGAATCAACCAAACAAAAAGTTGGTTTATTGGAAAAATAAACAAAACTGACAAAGCTTTAGCCAGACTAAGAAAAAAAAAGAGAGAAAACCTAAATAAATACATTAAGAGATGAAAAAAGAGGCATTACAAATGATACCACAGAAACTAAAAGGATCCTTAGTGGGCACTATGATCAACTTTATGTCAATAAATTGGAGAAATCTAGAAAAAAAAGTAGAAATTCCTAGACACATGCAACACACCAAGATTGAACCATGAGAACTCCAAAACCAGAACATTTTATTATGGCTTTAGTGTTGTTACTTGCTATTGAACAGACCAGTAGCAAGTAATAACATTAAACCCACAATGAAAAGTTTCCCAACAAAGAAAATCCTGGGGCCCAATGGCATCATTGCTGAATTCTACCAAACATTTAAAGCAAAACCAGTACCAATTCTACTCAAACTAATCCAAAAAAAAAAAAAAGAAGCAGAGGAGAAAATACTTCCAAACTCATTCTAGGAGGCCAGTGTTACCCTGATACCAAAAGCAGACAAAGACACATTAAAGAGAAAACTACAGGCCAATATTTCTGAAGAATATTCATGCAAAAATCCTCAACAAAATACTAACAAATCTAATTCAACGACACATTAAAAAGATAATTCATCATGACCAAGTGGGTTTATCCCAAGGATACAAGGGTGATTCAACATTTGTAAATTAATCAGTGTGATAATCATGTCAACAGAATGAAGGACAAACACCATATGATTATTTCAATTAATGTTGAAACAGCATTTGATAAAATTCAACATCCTTTCATGATAACAATCCTCAAAACGTAGCTATAACAATCATACAAGCAAAAGAAATAAGGGGCATCCACAGTTGAAAGGAAGAAGTCAAATTATCTTTGTTTGGAGATGATATGATCTTATATTTGGAAAGACCTAAAGACCACCGAAAAACTATTAGAACTGTTAGATTCAGTAAAGTTGCAGGATACAAAATCAACATACAAAAATCAGTAACATTTCTATATGCCAACAATGAATAATTTGAAAAAGAAATCAAGAAAATAATCCCTTTACAATAGCTGCAAATAAGATAACTGGAATTAATTTAACCAGAGAAATGAAAGCTTGTACAATGAAAACTATCAAATATCATGCTAGAAACTGAAGAGGACACCAAAAAGTGGGAAGATATTCCATGTCATGGATTTGAAGGAACAATATTGTTAAAATGTCCATACTACCCAAAGCAATCTACAGATTCAATCAATTCCCAGCAAAATACCAATGACATTCTTCACAGAAATAGAAAAAACAATCCTAAAATGTATATGGAATCACAAAAGACTCAAAATAGCTAAAGCTGTACTGAGCAAATACTAAGAACAAAACTGGAGGCTAGGCACAGTGGCTCATACCTCTAATCCCAGCACTTCGGGAGGCTGAGGTGGGTGGATCACCTGAGGTCAGGAGTTTGAGACCAGCCTGGCCAAAATGATGATACCCTGTCTCTACTAAAAAGACAAAAAAATTAGCCGGGTGTGGTGGCATGTGCCTGTAATCCCAGCTACTCAGGAGGCTGAGGCAGGAGAATCGCTTTAACCTGGGAGGCGGCTGTGTCAGTGAGCCGAGATTGCACCACTACACTCCAGCCTAGGCAACAGAGCAAGACTCCGTCTTAAAAAAACAAAAACAAACAAACAAAAAACACCAAAACAAAACAAAACAAAACAAAAAAACTGGAGGAATCACACTACCTGACTTCACATTACACTACAGAGCTATAGTAACTACGATGGCATGGTACTGGCATAAAAACAGACACATAGACCAGTGGAACAGAATATAGAAAACAGAAATAAATCCAGACATCTACAGTGAACTCATTTTTGACAAAGATGTCAAGAACATACATTGGGGAAAGGACAGTCTCTTCAATCAATGGTGCAGGGAAAACTGGATATTTGTATGCAGAAGAATGAAGCTAGACTCCTATCATTTGCCATATACAAAAATCAAATCAAAATGTATTAAAGTCTTAACTCTAAGATCTCAAACCATGAGACTACTGAAAGAAAACATTGGAGAAACTCCCCAGGATATTGGAGTTGTCAAAGATTTCTTGAGCAATATCCCACAAGCACAGGAAACCAAAGCAAAAATGGACAAATGAGATCACATCAAGTTAAAAAGCTTCTGCAGAGAAAAGGAAATAATTAACAAAGTGAAGAGGTAAACTACAGAATGGAAGAAATTATTGGCAAACTACCCATCTGACAAGAGATTAATAACTAGAATATGTAAGGAACTCAAACAACTAAAATAAAAAAAAACTAATAATCTGATTTAAAAATGGGCAAAAGATCTGAATAGACACTTCTCAAAAGAAGATATACAAATGGCAAACAGGAATATGAAAAGGTGCTCAATACCACTGATCATCAGAAAAATGCAAATCAAAACTACAATAAGATATCATCTCACCAGTTAAAATGCCTTTTATCCAAAAGACAGGCAATAACAAATGCTGGCAAGGATGTGGAGAAAAGGGAATGCTTGTACACTATTGGTAGGAGTGTAAATTTGTAGAATCACTATATAGAACAGTTTGGAGGCTCCTCAAAAAACTAAAATTAGAGCTACCATATTCTCCAGTAATCTCTAGTAATCCTTCTTCTAGATATATACTAAAAAAAAAAAAAAAAAAGAAAGGAAATCAGTATAGTGAAGAGATAGCTGCACTCCTGTGTTTATTACAACACTATTTATAATAGCTAAGATGTGGAAGCAACCTAAGTGTCTGTCAACAGATGAGCTGATAAAGAACATGTGGCACCTATACACCGAGTACTATTCAGCCATAAAGAGAGAATAAGATCCTGTCATTTGCAACATGGATGGAACTGGCGATTATTAGGTTAAGTGAAATAAGGCAGGCACAAAATGACAGGCTTCACATTTTCTCACATATTTCTGGGACCTAAAATTTTTAACAATTTAACTCATGGAGGTAGAAAGTGGAAGGCTGGTTTACCAGAAACTAGAGAGAGTAGTGGGTTGGCGGTGGGGGATGAGGATGGTTAATGGGTACAAAAAAGAAAAAAACGTGGACATCATCCATCTTTTCAGTCTGATTTGCTCTTTACCATGCAGACCCGTGGATTAAGAGCCAGAGGCTTCCGAGGCCAAAGCTCCAGCTGGTGGCATGGTATCTATGTTAACAGAACATCTCCAACGCCTTCAGAGTCCACAACCACCATTCTTTTACTTACCAATTGTTAGAAATAATGAATAAGACCTCATATTTGGTAGCAGAACAGGGTGACTATAGTAAAAAAGAATTTATGTGTATATTTTTAAATACCTGAAAGAGTATAACTGGACAGTTTGTAACACAAAGGATACATTCTTGAGGTCATGGATGCCCTATTTACCCTCATGTGATTATTACACATTGCATGCCTATATGAAAATATCTCTTGTAACCCACAAAATATATACCTACTATGTACCCACAAAAATTAAAAATAATTTTAAAAGTTACAATTATATTATTAAGTACACTGGCTATTGCCCCAGTGTGATTTGCACATTTGATTAGCATATTTTCTATATTCACAACCATGTTATTAATACGTATATTACACCGACTAGACTAAAGTGCACCTACTTGGGAGGCCCCCTGCCATTGTAAGCTGCTAGCCAATGTTTATTAACCTTGTGATAAAGATTACACAGGAGAATTTATTGAATATCTTATTGAAATAAAAATATAACCAAATGTGTCACACCTATGATCTAGAGGTGCAGTTATGCTGTCAAAATTGAGATAGCATTAGATTGATCTATTACCACTTAATGAAACAATAATGGTTTTGAGTAGCTCAAATTCCCCTCTTCCAAGGATTCGCAAACCTCTTACTAATTTTTGTTTTATTTTTTCTTTATTATTCTATCTTACCTCTTTTCAACATTGATTTGTGGTACATTTTAAAAGTTATCTCATCATGTTGCCTTAATGATTTGATATATAGTATTTAATCTGGACAGATATCATAGAGAAAATGAGTCTTGAACTATGTTTTGAGGAGGAAAAGGCATATGGTTTGCTAAGCAGTCAGAAAAAGATATTTCAGGGTGAACAATATGGATTTGGCTAAGTCCAGGCATGTGGGTGAATACCTTATTTTAAAGAAACTGCTGCATATCTTTTATTCGTTGGTATTGATCAAAGCTTTTATATTAATGGTGGCAAAAAAAGTAGATAATATCTAATTATGCTGACAACTTTCATTCTATTATTAGTTTAGTTCTTTAAACAACTTCACAAGTGAAGACAATCTTTGAACTCATTTTTCAGATGAAGAAATGGAAGTAGAGGTAGACTAAGCTATTTTCTGGGAGTCAAAGTACTAGTAGAGACAAAAAACAGAATTGAAAACCACTTCTGAGTCCCCGCACGACAGTCTTTTTTACAAAACAATATCCAGGTGTTTGTCTTCTGAAATAAAATCATGAATCCCTATTTTTCTTCTTGTAGAGATGTATCTCTGTGTGCTTATTTATTCATCTATTTATTTTGGGTTTAGGTATTGTTTGGTTTTTCAGTACTTCTTGAGGTTTTGTTTAATGAAATGTTTAGCGAAGTAGGGTAAGCACTGTACTGCCAGCCTCCCAGGAGATTATTGATCTGATTAGCACTTAAAGAAAAAGAGGATAACAGAGCAAAAAACAAACTTTAAAACTTTATTGTTACTTTCAAACGCCATTAATATTTTTAAAGTTAATTTAATCTTCCCCTAAGGTTTTTATTTTCTCCATTTTGCATCAAGGTAACATATTTTAGCTTTTTGCTTTTGTTGCTCCTTAGAACTCTGAGTAGGAAGTAAATGTTCATTTACATTCCTGCTTTATGTGAGTGTACATACATTAGTATTGAATAAAATATTTTGCAATGTGTCTGTGTGGATATATGTGTAATAACAATCCTATGTTTTAATGGTTTATTTCAAACTGAAAAAATATTAAAGCAGACCCTGTTGCCTTTTACATATTTTATTCTTGCTTTTTTACAAATGTGGGCATTTCCTAATCACATGCAATTTGAATAAGATTGAATATAACTGAGGTGAGAAGGTCAATATTTTTCTTTAGACATCTTTACAGCTGTAGCCATTTAGCAGTTTTATACGAAAGAGACTGCTTCTCAAGCAACAAAACACTAAACGATCAAGTCTACTTATCCTGGTTGGGAATGGATTTTCTAATTAAACCTAACTTTAACCATGAAAACCAATATTTAAACTAACTTAACTTAAACTAACTTAAAAGGTGTATCATGAATTTGTGTCAATTCTAAACAAAGGTAAGATTCATCTGTGTTTTCTCCTTTTTTGTTCATATATGTATATCACAGGGCCAATGTATCCTACTTATTTGTCACATGCTGTTCAACAGACAGTGATACCGTTTTTATGGACTCTAATGAGAATGACATATCCTGGAATTGTACAGTGTATATAATCTGTTCAACTGTGCAACTGTACATGGAACACTGCATTGTGTGTGTGTGTGTCTTACAAATAAGTTTTCTGATGTTACCTGATGATAAAAGCATTTAGATTATTGTAAAAGTTGAAAGTATTTCTCTACTGGGAGAGAAGGAGATACAGAAATAAAAATAGTCCATTTGTATAAGAATCGGGCTTAGGCATAATGTAATTTTTTCCTTTAATTTTTACAACTTTTAAATATACAGGCTAATATTATAGAAATCTGTAATGTTCCCATATGTACAGAGTGTAGCTTTCTATTTCTTGAAGCATACTATAATAGGTAGTACTGATTTGTGGATAATATTGTATACAGCACAATTTTTTTTTCCTAGAGATTGTATGTGCTCAGCAAGAGAGGATCAACTGGTAAAATGGAGAAATTACAACAGTTCTTCTAACTGAATTTTAAAACCAGATTAAAGAAGTGGCTAGTTCAGATATATTGATAGGACAGCAAATACCCTATCATGATGACTCAAAACAGTAGGTCTTCTATGGAAACTAAAAAGAGATGAGATTTTAAGATAGGTGCCCCCTACTAAGAAGTCTTAGTGAAACATTGGAAGAAAAAAAGCATTTCTGAGGATGCTTAATATGCACCAATATCAATAACTGGAGCAACACTCGCATCAACCCGAAGAGCTCTACCTAACATGATTTGCAAGCAATCCACTATTCTGTGTGGATTGAGTGTGAGAAAGAGGCAAAATCTCAGGTTGCCAAAAAATAGTGTAATCCTGTGCCCCTCAGTTTTCCTATCTCTAACATGATGGGGTAAACAAGATCAACCTGAGTTGACATAATTATATGCAATTACAATGCAGTTTTTTTTTCCCTGAAGGCAATAATTTATTATATTTCTTGAAGTTGAAAACTGTTTTGTACTTTAAGAATGCCTCCTCCAGTCTCCTGATGAAGATTTCTCTGCAGCTCTTGTTTAAGAAGCTCTGTATGCTAGTAAGCACCAAGTCTTTTGTAAGTCATCGCTGGGCTGTAGGCAACTTCCACTTTTTTTTGTTTGTTTGCTTTTTCCAAGACAGAGTTTTGCTCTGTTGTCCAGCCTGGAGTGCAGTGATGCGATCTTGGCTCACTGCAACCTCCACTTCCCAGGTTCAAGCAATTCTCCTGCCTTGGCCTCCCAAGTAGCTGGGATTACAGGCATGTGCCACCATGCCTGGCTAATTTTTGTATTTTTAGTAGAGACAGGGTTTCACCATGTTGGCCAGGCTGGTCTCAAATTCCTCACCTTGTGATCCACCTGCCTAAGCCTCCCAAAGTGTTGGGATTACAGGTGTGAACAACCATGCCTGGCCCGACTTCCACATTTAGAAAAGTCTACCCACCAAAGGGAGAACATGGTTTTCTCTCTACCTAAGAGAATACTGGCCTTTGGTATGATTTGGTTGCAGACTTCATCACTCTGAGAGGCCAGAGGAAATCTAAGTCCCCTTTCTAAGCTGCACTTACTATTCTGCGTCTCATAAGTCTTCATTAGAAAGAATGTTGTCTCTCCTCTTTGCGGGACATCCCTTCTTATGACAATTGCAAGATATCCCCTGGAGTCACTGGAATTTATGAGTCCCCTTTGAAGAAGGGAGATGCCTTAACTGCTACCAACCTGAGAAAAGGTGATGCAAATGACTCCTGGGAAGTTCAAAGTTCAAAGATGATCATCTGCAGATCTCTACTGCTGCCACTGTAGTGACTTGCTGTTGGCCCTGTGATGAGGTTGGCATCTGTGTTGGTTTTCTTGAGCTGCTGTTTAAGCCACTACACATTGGGTGGCTTAACAGAATTTGCTGTCTCACTGTTCTGGTAGCCCCAAGCACACCTTGGCTTGTGACAGCATACTTTGAGTCTCTGCCTCTAGCTTCGTGTGGCCATCTTCCATCTGTCTCTGTGTCTTCACATGATGTTCTCATATTTATGTGTCTCTGTGTCCAAATTTCTCTCTTCTTATAAGGGCGCTGGTCATATTGAATTAGGGTCAACTTGAATGACCTCATCTTAATTACATCTGCAATAACACTATTTTTAAATAAGGTTATATTCACAAGTACCAGGGCTTCTTCAGACTTCAACATGTCTTATTGGAGGGACACAGTTCAACCCATGAAAGCATCCAGGAGCTTCATTCACTTCTGTGGTCACAGATGCATATTACAAGCCCATCCAGAGCCATTATGAAGAGAAAGTGGCAATTTTATTCTCAGCCTGAGAAATCCACACCAATTTAGTCTGGGTTTTCAAGGGTCTGCCCTTTAAGTCACTTAGCCTCTATTCTTTCTGGGAACAACCTGCCCCTAGAGAGGCTGGGTGAGAATTGCTCCCAGTGTCTCCAGCATCACAAACCCAGTTTCCCTGTTCCCTTTCAGTCTTTGACTTGAGAAAGAAGCTCATGTATAACTATCATCTATTTCAACCATCACATAATTTAATGCAAGTTAATTTTACAAAGAACAAACACAGTTTCTCTACTGACCTTGATTCCAGCCAAAAGTTAGCATACCTTCTTTTCAAACAGCTCCTATGTTTAGCACCATCTTGACCTTCTGAGTCAGCAGCTAAGTCTAGATCAAACTGACATGCTGCTCTTGCTAGGTTTCTAAACTTCTTGGATGTTCGGAAGAATGGAAATTAAGATTTCTAAATATAATATCCACATGTACCCACCCCACCATAAATAAAGCTCTGCAGAAGAGAAAAAAGTTCTACCTCACTGAATACCTTGCTATATGAAATTCTAAATAGATTAGTAACAGTGATCACATTTTACTTATATTTTCCACTGGGCCATAATGGAGGGCTCTCAGTCAATATTCTTTATAAATTGCAGTTCTTAAGCTTTGAAACAGCCTATCCCTCCCCCCTCCAAAAAAAAAACATGTTTGGTGCTGATCTTACTCAAATCTTTGCCTTGATTTGCTTATAGCTCCATCTTCTATTGGAAAATGTGTGAATCCTGTTGACAAAACTCTTCCTAATCTCTTACCCAGGCTTTCCTTATGGGTCTAATGAGACCGGGCAAGTCCCCCTTTAGGGTCTTCCCTCACTGGTTTCTCCATGCTGACCTCTAACTGTTTTACTTATTCATCTCTTATGCCATGCCATCTGTATTTCCTTTCCACACCCCTTCTTCTGAATATTACATCCCAACAGATCTATCTTTCTATCTTTGTGTCTGGCTTTGTCTTTCAGATGTATCATTTTCAAAAAAACAGAAACAAAAACAAACGAACAAAAAAACAAAAAACAAAATGAAACAAAACCCTCCAAGCATAGGGGAGAAAATGATTTTTAAAGCTTCTCCAAGGACAAACTCTTCCTACTTACAATGGTGTATAGCTGGAGTAGGATTAGCTATACTATAAGATTTTCAATATTCAAATGACTGTTGAGGGAAAGCACCATATTTCAATGGTTATAATTTAAATTAATTCAATTTTACAAAAACAAGCAAACACAATGTCTCTACAGACCTCAGTTCTGGCCAAAAGTTAGCATCCTTTGTTTTCAAACGGCTCCAGTTGAAGAACTAGAGTGCAGGTGCTTAATAACATATTCATAAGGACTCCCCGGTCTCTATCTTTGTTATTATAAAATGCTTTCGTTTGCTGTTTGTGCAATTCTCAGGCCTATTCACCTGCAGTTTGCAGCACTTGTTATCATCCAAAGAGCTCTCAAGAGCATTCATAATGCCAAGGAGACAGGCAGAGAGGCCCTTAAAAATTATTTTGAAAAATAGGAGAACTGAAACTTACACACAAATGCCAAGAAACCAAAAGAAAACTTAATGTCATTTAAAAAATTATGATTTTCTTAAAAATAATTGCCAGGCTAGAGCATATTGACAAAAGAAATTAACTTTTAATGGTTTTTCTTAAACATCTTTTTGTTTTGCTCTCACTCTCTCATTCTCTCTCACTCTCTCTATCTCTCCCTGTGTGTTTTTCATAGAATGTTTTAAATATTATTTATATGGAAAGAGATTCTTTAGTGGTGATAAGATAAACATAACTGCTAATTACGGAATCATGAATCTGAACAATTTATATAGCTTAAACATTGATTTCACTTAATTAAATTTATTGCTATTCTTGTTAGTGTTTATTTCAGTTTACTAGATTTCCAAAGTTGATTATATTATTCGAATTTTTATTCACTGCACTTATCTTCCCCCTCTATTCTCCTCCCAGATAATCTGGAGGTTAATTCATCAATTAATTACAATGGATTCAGTGTTGCCCTTGGCTTATAGTAAGCACTTAATAAAGGTTAATTTTTTTAAATTTCAAGATCTAATTGCCAACCACCTTAGTTATTTAATCAGTCAACAAATACTAAGTGACCATTATAGACAAAATATTATGATAGGTATGAGACTATAAAGATGAATAAGACATAGTCACTAAACTCAGTGAGATTATAGTCTAATAAAGGCAGGTATATAAAGTAGTAAGTGCAATTAAACATTATAGGTTCTATAATAATTATGTACATATGTACATACAGCACAGAAGTGGAAAAAATAACATTCTTATAGTGGCATATTCAAGAAACACTTGATAGTAGTCTGAACTATCACAACAAGACTAGAACACTGATGTGATTTTAGGCAGGCAGAAAAGAAGGAAGGCCAATTCTAGCAGTAGGAACTGTACTCTCAAAGCATGGAGTTGTGAAAAAGCAGAATCTATTTGAGGACCTCCATGTAAGACAGCTATGATGATGTGGGCATTATCTCAAGAGATAAAACTGAAAAGGTAAGCAATAGATGGATCAGGAAGAGCCTTGAGCCCAGCTAAGCAATTTAAACTTTATTCTGTAGGCGGGGGGGGGGAGACATGAAAGGAATTTAAGCAAGTACATAAAATGACAGGATTCTCATATGAAGGTCATCTGAAAGCATTGTGGATGATGGATTAAAGGATGTAAGACCACAGACAAGAAGCTGGAAGGCTATAATAGTTAGGTGAGAGATGCTTAAAGCCCGAGCGAAGGTTATCCAGTGTATCAGAGTGATAGTTTTGTGATACATAACGAAAGGCTACAGGATTGGTGCATTTCTCTGTGGGAACACACTTACAGGAAGACCAATCATAATTCAAACATTAATTCAAAGCAAAAGATTTAATTCAGGCAACTGGAACCTTGTGGTATCATGACCAAATCATTCTCTTGCCATAGAAGAAAACACAAATGAAAATCAGACTATTGATCTGGAATTAGAATAAGTGGAACTAAAATAATAGAATGTTTAATAGCTTCAGGCAAACATAGCCTGATACAACAATCTTTAATAGGGTTGGTCTTGCCAAAGGTATCAGAATACTTAAAGCCCTTGGCTAGAACCCCACCATTGATCCTCACATTAGGCATGGCTTTGCCATTGGAACTAGAATATAAAATAGTCTAGGCTGCCTGCTGAGGCTCTACTTTTTTGAATAGTATGTGATTAGTGATGCCAAGATTTCTCACTTTGACATTTTTCTATTTTTCTTCTGCTTCCTTTGCTTCTCAATCTATTTTATAATTGACAAATTATTTTCTTTAGTTACTTCCGTAGTCAATCAAGTTACAACTACACTTACAATCTATGTGGTTTAAGATGATTTTGTACATTTCTGCTACAAAGGGTATAATATTTTCTGCCTTATAATAATGGGTGCCTTATTTTAAAATTTCTGAGGAAAAGTCTATGGCTATCTTTCTTCCTTCCTCTTCAAATTCTACCAAGCTACTCACGATCATTTTCTGGTGAAATCTGTGTGTGTGTTTCTTACCGAGATTTCTGTGGATCGACTGCAAGAAGAAATTAGTTATAGGGGTAAACTACTTGAACTAAATATAAAATCTCAGTTGATGATGTTTAAACAGCATTTATCCAAAAATACTCCAGCCTACAGAAAGACGAAGGGTTGGTACAACCAGACTTTTGATGAATCAGATGAAAATTTGTCCACCTTAATTTTAGCATCATGTAATGGACTTGTTACTGTGTTAAATGAACTAGAAGCATGTCTCTCCCACATTTAAAAAAAAAAAGGAAAAAAACTATTTTCACAAATGCAGATATATTATATTTTAGGAATCTGGGTGATTTCTATGTCCTACTATCTACTCCAGAGGGAACAGTTACAGATTTTTTTAAATCAGAATTTTGTAGTAATTCCCCAATGTTGTAGCTACCAACTATTTACTGAAATACAGGATAGAAGCAGAGTTAGCAGAAAGGATAAAAATTTCAGATGTTCCTCAGTAAGATGGATAGTTGCCTCTGAAATTCAGGTGATATGAGAAGGTCATTACCATTTAGGTAGTTGATGAGGTTACCTTGAAAAATGCCATATTGAATGGGTGAATGGAGGCGGAGAACCCTTCCCTCCAAAAACATTGGGAATAGATACTTAGAAAGATGGGAGATGAGCTGGGATAGAGTGGTATCATATGAATGAGAGGAATACAGAATCCTACAAAAGGGAAATAGACAACCTTCTCAAACGCCATAGGAAAGTTGCCATCTACATTGAAGAGTGCTGTGAGAAAAACAGCAGTGTGGGCAGACACCAATTTAAGATCTTTATGTGTGTAATAACTCTTCCCTACAACAACCTAATGAGGTTAGTGTCCACATTTCATAGACGAGGAAAGCAAGATACAGAAGAGTTAAGTAATTTTCTCCAAGGTCATGAAGTTGGTAGGTGGTGGAGTCTGGCTTTGAACTGGATGGTCTAGCTCGAGAGGCTGGAAACCAGAATGTAATGCTGGAGAGGCTGTGAAATAGCATGTGCTTCCGAACAAAGAAGTAATGAGCCCGGCTGCTGTGAAAGTGTAAGCCAAAGCTTCTCTTCTCCTCTGAGCTTTAGGAAAAAATATCTGACTTTATACGCTGACATGGAAAAATATGAAGGCAAACAATGGAGCAATAAACGGAGGTAACTTTTACCTGCGTCTTCAATTTTTACATCTAATTAAAAGACAAGTGGAACAGGAATCATGGAGAGCCACGGAGGACATAGGAGATTCTCAGACAAGGCCTAAGCCAGCAGCTGTAACCCTTATCCTTACCTGCAAATGTGCCTCTGAGCCCTTCTGAAGGCATTTTCAAAAGATTCAAGCAGGCCCAGACACTGTCCCTGGAAATTCCGAGTCAGTGTGGGATAGGGCCTGGGAAATTTTAATTTGGGGGCCATGCTCCAGGTAACATTGAAGTCCTCTCTTGTTTAAAAACCACTGCATACATAAATCAATGATACCATGTTCTGTATTATGAAAACACAGGAGGACCCTTAGCAAATGGTCTTTGTTTGGGGCAGCCTCCCACTTTTCCAATCTGTGCCGTAATCTCCTGTTCCCACACACATTTCTCCCCGCATCCCCATTGGGAGGCACCACACTATACCTGGTTCTTGCCTTGAAGTTATTGTTTTGTAATTCTGGATTGGCTAATTAGATGATAACTTAAAGACTGGCCCTTTTAGGAGTATTTACATGCCAAAAAGGAGTCTTTATACATAGGAAACTGTGGGGTTCCCCAAATAAACCATTTCTGTCCAGTGAAGAATATTAAGCTTAGTATTCAGGGTGGGGAGTATTGATTTCAGCTTAGATCACAGGGTGTAGGCAGCCATCTATGAGTACAATGATTTCTGAGGACAACTTCCTGAATCGAAAAACTGCATAATTTAGGCAAGCTTTTATATCACCCTTAATAATGAAACAAACGTTTCTTCTGACTCATAAATACAATTAGTAATATCATTTTCAGACATAAATTGTGCCCATAAAAACTGATTTTCAACTAGTATAATAAGTAGCTGGAGATGGAGGGACAACAAGAATGCTGGAAACATCTGACTTGGAGAAGAAATGCACGAAGGGGTAGTCTTCAAACGTAGACAAGGAAGCATGTATCATGGCATTCAACGGGTTAAAGTAGCATTGTCCAGTAGTTTATCAAGCAAAGCTTTTTTCCTTTTCCTCCCTGGTGTTCAGATGTGATTCAAATCTGTGGATGTCTCAGCTTCTTCTCTTGGCAGCTCCTCAGTACTCCTCAATGCAGTTTGAATCAGTAATGACAATGACAGCAAGGATATGCCTGACATTCTGTGCCCAAACCCTGGTCCACACTCAGCCAATTAAAAGACTGTCCCATTTGGAGACCAGACTCCCTCTTCTCCGTCTCTTGCACAGTATGGTGGCTGAGACTGAGGCTGGGCTCTGCGGGCTTCAGCTTCTACTACGAAAGTCAAAACTGGCTAAGCCACATGATGTTCGACAAAAATTGACTCAGCTGGAAATTGATCTTCACATGTTTTTCAAATGCTTGCCCACAGTTCCCTGAGACAGTTTTGCCTTTGTGTCTGTTGGGGGGCTTCAACAGGCTTCCAACCTCAAATAAATAAAAATGGTTTGATTTAATGCACACTCTCAACCAGATCTTTCTGCTTGCTCTGTGAAATAACACAACTTGGGCCCATTCAGCTCTTTGCAGGTTATCAGACTCTTGCTCTATTGGATCCCATGTAAAGAATTTCTAAGGATTATTTTCTATAGAAATGGGTTCTTCCCCCACTGTTTTACTCCACCTACAGTACTACCCAAACGTGAACAGAATAGGAATAGAAAATGAAAGCAATAAAATATGCTCAAAGAGCATTTTAAAAATGTAAATCCATTTTAGGAAAATGTCTGAACCTGAGATAAAAGATGAAAGAAATTTAGATCATTATTTTATTGGTTGGCACAGGCTAGCCTCCAGCAAGCCCTTTACAAAATGTGGATTTCTCGTCCTTAAACTGTCTTGTCCATCACACTTCCTTGAAAATGATATTGTTAGCCAATATGTAGCACATCCTGGGTTGTACTTCCACTAATGTACAGTCTAACCCCCTGATGTATAATTTCTGATTTTAGCTCTTCATACAATAGCTCACAGAACTTAAATTGGCTTTCCTTGGTAAAATGTGATAATCTTTGAAGTCTGCCTGCTAAGACCCTTCTTCAAAACCAGTAATACCTAAGCCAGGATGTTAATAATTACTAAAACATTTTTTAACTCAAAATAACATCCAATGACTAAAAAAAAAAAAAAATAGCATAGCATAAGCATTTTTGTTTGAAGTTTCAAGTATCACTGTGTCTGGTTGATGCCCCCAAGGAAGTCCTGTGGTAAAGCTATCAGGGGAAGCTGTAGGTAAGCACTTGAAAAACATGGGAAAAACAGGTTCCAGCTGAGGCAGTCTTAACACAGCTCCTAATAGCCAGGCTCCCTTTGGCTCACCTTGTTAAGCATCTGCCTGAAGCCCACAAAGAACCCAGTTTGAGGCTCAGCTGCTGTAATAAGCAGAATGAACACATGGAGACTCCAACTAGCAGATGGGGACTTGCTGATTGAGAGAGACTGATCTAGTGTCTGGCCACCTGTTGGCAGACACAGCACTCCTGGCACCCCCACTCCACCTAGCAAATTCAGACAGAAGGGAGACAGGAAGAGAACTGATTTCTTAAAGGAATAGATGCAAGAAAAACATTTGTTAAGCCAAACATCACATATGAGAGCAGATAGAGTCCATCAATGATGTTGTTTTCTCCACAGCATATGGGAGTATGAGTCTTTCCAGAATAAAGGGAAGCAACACTTATCGGCATGTCTATAATATTTGAAATGTGAATTTAGTGTGCTGACCAGGAATGGCTTTTTAATAGTGATGCTAGTAGGAGGCCCAAAGTATTACATTGCTACTGTCAAATGAACTTCTGAATAGCCAGTGGATGCAAAAGTCAAATTTCAGGAATAAGTCTGTGGATCTCTCTGACTTATTCCCATGGTGATTCAGTCTACGGTTTTTTGTAACTTTACAGCAACAGAAACAATTAGCTTAACTTGCATTTTATTCTTCCTCAAAGCCCTGGATTTCTACTTGCATTAAAAAAAAGTAAAATAGAAAGGAATCATTCCCTAGACTCTCTCTTCCTTTATTAGGAGCTTGTGGAGGCCCCTGATTGAAGTCAGGGCTCACAGTTGGAGGGCGAGATCATGCCCAAGGGAGGCACAGCTGCTCTGGGACTGTCACTCCTCACAACAAAGAAAGAGGGCCAGGCATTTATATCAGCTACGCCTCATACTCAAGCCCTTTTGAAGAGTGAGTGAGAATCTTAAACTTGAACAGAATACTACGCAGAGAGGTGCTAGAGAACTGAGGTGACCTTTGCTTTGCAAGTTGCAAGTTCTTCTCTCCTTTCTCTCTACACTCTTCTTTGCAAGTTCCTCTTCCTTATTTTCTCTCCAGCTGAACATTTCACCCTCAGTAGCTGTTACATCTCATGAAAAATACTGCTACTCTCTGAAATACGGGCTTCTCTTTCCCCCTCATTATAGCGCTAAAAGTACTGTCCTTTGGGGAAAAAAATCACATAGTAGATGTTTCAGAATAAGAAAGCGCTTACCAAAAACAAAAGAACAACAAAAACAAAACACAACTGAATGCTCCTCCTCTTCAGTCCTCTCTTACTATGATAACTTGGAAGTTTTTGCACAACTTGAGGAGATACTCTGTGAGATATATATGTATATATATATAGAGATTGATACATAGATAGATTATATATATATACACACATATAAAATATATATATGTTGCTTTTTAAACCTTTTCCAGAACTCTCATGACACATTTCCAAAGTTGCTTAAAGATATATGAATATTGGCTGTGAGGCAAGGGTCATCTATTAGACTTGGAAAGAATAGTAGAATTTATTCCATTCTCTTTATTTTAAGGACATGATAACTAAGACCAGATTTCAATTAAATGGCTAGACCAAGGTCACACATCTTGAATGTGGGATAACCAGGATTGAAATCCAAATTCAGTGTCAGAGTCCTTAAATCATGCTGTCCCAATCAATTTGGCTTCTAAATTGTACTGGAGAAGTAGTGGGCAGGTTGTGTAGTGAGTCAGACTGCCAACCTGTGTCAAATTGCTGCAGCACAGTGTAAAAAGTTATAGAAATTTGATGTAAGGAAAGCATTCCAGGTAAACTGGATTTTGGCTCTGCCTCTTAACGTGTGACCTTGGGGCAATTAATATGTTTCTGTTCTCCAAGGTCCTCATCTGTGAAATGGAGAGATATAACCCACAGCGCCTCTCTGAGGATTGATGGGCCCATATAGGTGTGGTTCTTAAGGTACTTAACCTATTATCTGCTATTACTTTTCTCTAAAGGATAGCTAAGATTTTTTCCCCTCAAGATCTCTTTTCCTTGTTTCTTCTTCAAAATAACAAATTTTAGCCCATTAAATAATCTCCTTACATTAGTGGCTTTGCATGGGTAATTTTTTTTTCCTGTGTCAGTTCTAAGGATTTTCAAATTAGTATACTTTTTTCTTTTTAAAATGAACTACTTATTACCCAATTCTAGATCACAAACCAGATGTAAAATCAGAGTATGCTAAATTAGAGCACATGCTCGTTTTACCAAATACCTCCTCATTCTTCAAAATCTTTTCAAGGATTATTACTCTTCATCTTCAATTCATCAGGCAGAAGATTGCATCCACTTCAACTTTGAATCAATTCTATGAACAAACTTTATAAGTTATCCCATCACATGCTTTGTTTAACATTGTTCTTGTAATCTGATAATACTGTTATTCCACTGGGGGAAATAATCTATTGAATTTGACTGGTTGGGTTTATTTTTTATAAGCCACCAGACTTTATTGCTTTTGATTCCAGTACTCCCTGGATAGTTACAAATTCTTCTGTCTAACTTATATTAATATACCAAGGATTGATGTTACTGGGGAGGAATTTCCAGTCTTGCTCTTTTAATAATCTTTAAAATGGATTACAATGTTTGGCTTCACATGTTACCCCAATTCACTATAACTTCAAGAATAATAAATAGTATTTCCAAATTAACCAACTGTTATGCCCCCTAGAATGCACATTGTAGGAAATGACATTTCAGAACCCCGATTTTAGAAAGAATAAAATTTATTATGTTTTCTTGTTAGAAAAAATTATATATGTTTAAATTATAATTTGGAAAATCAAAATAATTTTTTTTAAAAATTACCTCTTACCCAGAGATTATAATAATAACATTTTTTGGTTCAAATCTTGTCAAGTATATGTATATGTTTGTACATTTTTTATGATAATGGGATTGTACTATACATATATTTTATATAATTATTTACCTAAAAATATATCATAAATATATTTTCATGCAATTTATTATTACATGATTTTTAATGCCTATATAATATTCTATTGTACAGAAGTCATACTTAAATAATTTGTATTTTCTAATTTTTTCTTTAAAAAAAATCACACTTTTTATAATAAATTTTAAAGAAATCTTAATCCATATACAAAAGAGTAATGAGTTGTTTTTATTGAGCATCTGTTATATGCCAGCCAATTGACATACAAATACCTTATTTTACATATATTTCTCAATTTGCAAAGTAGAAATTATTACCTTCTTATTACAGAGGTGGAAACATATTACAGATTTTTAAAAACAGATTTTTTTTCAAAATTATCAATGCCAAATATCTAAAAACTAGAGTAGTTAGAATTCAGAACCAGGTACACTGATGCAAAGCCCTGTATTCTCTCTGCTGCATCCTCTTAGCCCATAGACTAAATTCTTCAAAGTAAAATAACGATTTCAAAGAGAAAATCCATTCTAAATCATTTGCTGTATCATGCCAACCAAAAAGACCACTTGTATTCTTTTTAAATTTTTAATTTATTTATGTATTCCTATATGTATTCAAAAGACTGATTTTTAAAAAATCCTTCCCAAATTGCAAAATACCCACAACGACTAATAAAATTCAAAATATTTTATTATTATTACTTGTTGCAACTTTAATACGTCACTACATTTTAACAACATTTGATGAACACTTTCTCTTGATCAATGACACGTCTGAAATGTCTACCATTTTGGTCTCTGATGACCTTTTAATCAGTGAGCATTTCACACTTGGACACTTGATTACACTTGATTACTACTTGGACAAATTATTGATACAATGACCTGGAAATTCACAAGATTTCTCCTCAAATTTGAAGAAGTTGAGTTTATTTTTGAAAGGCTTATTTATAGTTTACTTTAAAAATTACATTTAATCTCATTAAAAAATGTGTTAAGATAGAATATCATGGAATTTGCGCTCTTTGTTTTGATGAGCAGTCTCAACTCACATATCTATACTAATGCAAGTAAAATACACCTTACAAAGTTCAAAAATTCCCAATTACATGTATTTAACTTAGGAATGAACTATGTGATACTTGTGCAATATTACCCTTATAATTATATTTTTCTACACTAAATTTAACTTAATTTTAATTTCTATACCTAATGACCAGGAGACATAAAAGGCGGGATTGGGAAGGGCAGTTTCTATACCTGTGAATTATTCACTGATATTGGTTAGAAATATAATTAGTTTAAAAATTACTTAGTAAGTTTTAGATTTTAATGTAACTTAATGTAATTTTAATTGAAAATAAGGGGACTTCAGAATGTGAAATACAAATGCATAATTTTCAAAACAGATTATTTTGCAGATAAGATTATTGTTCTGATGAACACAAAACAAAATAGTCAATGTAGAATAACTGGAATTCTTTCCTTCTTGTTATCATTTTTACTTTCCTTCTCCCCACCTTGTCACCATTTAATGGTTTAAATGAAAACAAAACAAACAAAAACACTGATAGTCAATTTTCCCACAGCTGCAGAGCAAAGAGTGTCAGCCTTATGTTATTAGTCTTAGAGGTCAGGTTTAACTTTGGTTAAAATTTGCTTGGCGTAGAGTAACTCTATGAGTTTTAGATATCATCTGTATTGTAATAATTGGTTTCCCCTGGCACAGAATAGGCACTAGATAAATGTTGAAGAAATATAGCATTACGAATAAATGAAGACTTTCATTTATTTTGATTTTTGGTGTTCTAAGTTCCACATCCCTTCATACTTAAAAATTCAATTCATGAATTTTTGTTTGCCTTCTTTTACAAGCAGCTACATGGTGGTAGGAATTACACCAAATCAAACCTTGCAGAAAGTAATTTAATTAGAACAGATTATGTTTCCAAATAAGATGAGGTAATTTTATCACCAACTTACATGAATCCTTATATGTAGTTTGTTTTCTGCTTGTATATATCTATGAGCTAAGAAAAAACATTTGAAAATATACACTAATTTCATAAACAAATCTCATGAATGATGCTACTGGGGAGTAATTTGAAGTTTAAGTCAATTTGCAAAATCAGATTGAGTCATCAAGGTACAGACTATTTATTTTCTTTCTTACCTGGTACAGGTCTTATCAATACTACATCTTTCCAGTAATCATTTAACTTTATCATTTTCCCTTTCTGGGAAAAATGAGGATTAGCCATAACTGGAAACATTACAAAGTAAGATAACCTTATTGCATCACTTGGCCTGATTAGTGTTGACATTTTTGGTGACTTTTAAGTGGATTGAGTAAGAATATATATATTTTTTTCCTTTTGATTTTAGTGTTCACTTATATTTTAAGACATTTCTGAAATGGCCTGGTGGTGATAATTTGAGAAGAGACACTAGGTCATGAAATATAATCATTTTTAAAAATGCAGTTTTATCTATAGAAGAATTGAAGAGTTATATCAACTTTTATCAATATCTCTTTCTGTAAGCCATTTAAATAATAATACTTTTAAGAAACAAAGATCTTTAAAATAATAAACAAAGGCAAGGTCACCCTTAATATAAAAGATAGCAACATATACAGTTACCTCAAAATATAAATACCCTGCCTTTTCTCTTCATTCTCTGATGCTTATGAATAAATACTTCATTTTAGTTGTGACAATATTTATATCTTTTTCTGAAGAATGTTATTTATGCAGTTCTATAGCTATACCCTAATGAACCCAAAGAATTAATTAAATTTGCATCTGTACAACATGTCAGTCAACTATAATTTTTCTTTTCTTTCAACTATATTAAATTAATATATATTAAATTATATTAAAGCCTCATAAACTGAATTTTTAAGATATAAATACCTCAATAAAAAAGCAGAAAATAATATTAATGGGAGTTCACAGTAAAAACAAAAACAAAAACAAAAACAAAAAAAAAACAGCATGAGAAAGCCTATAAAAAGATACTATCAACCTTGTCAGGGAATATGAACTAAAACAATAATGAATTTTTTTTTCCCTCAAAATCAGACTGGGAGAGCACTGAGCGCCGAGGTCAACAACCATTTTGAAAAGCATGCTGGCAATGCTTATAAAACTGTAAATATGTGAAATCTCTGACCAATACTGTGACAGCTCTATTATATAAATAAAATGCAAGTATGCAAGAATAAATGTACCATGTTTATTACAGTACTATTCATACTGGCAAAAACACACAAGCCACCAAAATATTCATCAATGTAAGACTGGACGAATAAGGTAATCTGCATGATGGCTACAGCTACTAAAGGAATTGGTTCCACACACACTTACTTGGAGGAATAAGCCAGTGATGTAAGACATAAACAAGAAACAAGCCAATAATACCAAAACCAATACAGAACCATACTCCTGTACAGGTGATAGATCTGTCTGTCTGTCTGTCTATCTATCTATCTATCTATCCATCTGCCTGCCTATCTGTCTTATATGTAGAGAGAGAAATATGTGAAAAAATAAAAAGTTAACTTGAGAGATGCCATGTGACAGTGGGCAATGGGAGAGGGACAGGTGAGGGAAATTAATAAGTTTTGCTTAATACATTATTTACATAGTTTTATCCGTTACAGCAAACATTTATTATTCTACATAGAAAATAGGAAAGATCACCAATAAATTAACACAGACACATAACAATCAGCTTAGTATAAATTAGTTGTACTAATGTACTCTAAATTATGCACCAAAGATATCTAACCACAGGGCCCTCCTGCATGAAGGGACTGAGACTCTTCAGACACTTTTTTTTTTTCCCCCAAGATGGAGTCTCACTCTGTCAACCAAGCTGGAGTGCAGTGGCGCCATCTTGGCTCACTGCAACCTCCACCTCCCAGGTTCAAGCGATTCTCATGCCTTAGCGTCCTGAGTAGCCGTGATTACAGATGCCCACCACCATGCCCACCTAATTTTTGTATTTTTAATAGAGACAGGGTTTCACCATGTTGGCCAGGTTGGTCTCGAACTCCTGACATCAGGTGATCCACCTGTCTAGGCCTACCAAAGTGCCGAAATTAGAGGTGTGAGCCACCACGCCCGCCCTCAGACCGTTTTTAAAGAAAGCATGATGTTCCAGCATTTGTGGAACACTACAGAAGACATTTGAGCATCCTCTAGTAACTTGGGTTCTACCTAAAGATTAGAGGAGGAAACTATTTTTAAATGCAAGTAAAACCACAGAAACAGATTCTATGGGGTCTTAACCTACTAGGGTCTGTTTCTGGTCTGCTGGATCAGGGAATAAAAGGTCTGGTTTGGTTGTTTTAATGGTCTGGATAAAGGATGCAGTTGATACAGGAGATGGCCATATACATTTTGGTGGTTCAGGGTATTTTGCTACCATATGAGTAATTTTTCACAATTTTCTGCACCAGAAAAACTTGGTAATCTCAGATCAGTTCAGTGTTTGCATAACAGTTTTGCCACATAATTTATTTTTAACAAGTATATGGTTTTGCTTAATCTTCCTGAAGAACAAAGTTCTCTAATCTTAGAAAAATACCAAAAAGTCATGTTTTAAAGATGTATCTCTAAATTTTGTTATTTTAGATGGAAAATTACTTTCATTGTAAATGGAATACATTAATCTGAATTAAAAACTCTTATGAAGTTTTTAAAAATTAGGTAGAAATCAATGAAAATATGCAACATATTGTGCAGAATACAAAAAAATCTAATATCTTGAAGGACTCTGACTAATTTGGTCTTCTTCCAGGGGCTTTTTACCATCTGCTTGACAGGTAAGAGGTCGATAGCACTAATTCAACCATTATTAGCAAATTAATACAAGCAACAACAGTTTATCTAGAAATAAGAGTGCTCAAATGCTTTTTTAAGAAGAAAATATAAGAGCAATAACACCATCAAATGATTTTTTAAGGATATTTCAAAAACAAATCAAGCACACTTTGGAATAAAAACTTTGGAAATTGGAATTAAATACAGGAACATGATATAGAAAACATCAACAAGAAACTTACCCCATGAAGATTTGTTTATAGTCAGTTTCAGCATCCCCTTTGCTTGTGAAGGATGAGTGACTATTGGGTACATCTCAATGCCATATGTATTATTGAATAGGTTTGTTACAGTTTTATCAGAGGGAAATTCTATGAATGGCAGCCAGTGCATACGTTGAATGACTGAACAACCAAAGCATCCTCCTAGAAGGAATGTGTCAAAAAGAACATCCTCTTGATTATCTTTCAATGATCTTAATGCAATAATTAAAATATTAAGTTCACAGATATGCATTACCAACCAGTAGAAATGCACTGGAAATAGTCTTCCAACTCATGGTTGATTTAGTACTTTCCTAGTGGGAAAGGATTGTTTGTATTTAAAAGTTGGATAAATAAGTAAATTTATAGTTCTTGATAAAAGTTGACTCATTTAGTAGACCTTTCTTTTCAAGACAATCACAACTAAATCAATAACTTCAAGCCAAAATTCTGATGACGAAAAGACTGTAATGAAAATGAAGCTTGAGAGCTGGGTGAGGAGGTCATGGATTTGATGAATCATATGACACTATCATTTATATGTGATTAGAATTAATGACAATGTTGAAATGAGGAATAACATAAATTAGCCATCTCTTCATACTGAATTAAGAGTCTTCTGATGAAATACTTCCTGGAGCTGTAAAAGGTGCAAGAGGATGGATTAGAGACATTTTGTGTCTACTATATGAGGATAGCAGCAACCTTATTGCTTAGTAATAAACTACTTAAAATTGCCAGCAAAAGTAGTATTGAAAATGTTATACCATTCATTTTACCATATATTTTGGTCATCTCTACTCAGTGACATATGTTACAAAGTTTTAAAAGATACATTGTTGCCACTTATATCCATATATTTATGTAAACCAAAGTTCTAGAAGAACTATAAAAAGAAGCAGAGACATTATCTAGACCTTCACTCTAGTCTTTAGTAACAGCTTTCTTTAATCTAGCACGGTTTTCTAAAATTGACCTGTTCAGCACAGATAGATGACAATTCCTTTTAATAGAGGTAATGCTAAACATTGTTTTTATACACCAAAATATTGTGAATGGAGAAAAATGTAAATTTTGTTTGAAGATATCAAAGCATATTTATTTATCTCTCTCTTTATGCTTCTTTAATGAATACCTTTTAAAATAATTTCAACTTTTATTTTAGATGCAAGGATGCATGTCCAGGTTTGTTGCATGGGTATATTTCATGATGCTGAGGATTGGGGTATGATTGATCCCATCACCTAGGTAGTGAGCATATTACTCAATGGTTAATTTCTCAACCTTTCCCCAACTCTAGTAGTCCCCGGTATCTATGGTTACCCTCTTTGCATAAATGAAAATTGTTATCCTTTGCATAAGTGAAAATATGCAGTATTTGGTTTTCTGTTTGGTGTTAATTATTTTATAATAATCACCTACAGGTGCATCCATGTTGCTACAAAAGACATGATTTCATATTTTACAGCTGTGTAGTATTCCATAGGGTATATGTACCACATTTTCTTTATCCAATCCATTGTTGGTGGATACCTTCTATCTATTTATGTCTAGTCTTTACCCTTCTCCTCCCCTCCACAATCATTTTAAGTCTCCTATACCATTAGAGATTTATTAATAAAAATGCTTGACAAATATTGTTATAGTTCTGATTAACCTTTTATGAGTGGGCAAAATGAAGCTCATAGAAGCAAAATGACTTATCTAAAACTTAATAATCAGCTAGTTGTTGAGTCAGAACCCTATTACGTATTTACTGACCTACCTGAGCTTGCTATTACATTGCAATTCTGTCTTGGTCTTGATATAAATAGCAACTAACTGGTAAGGCTAAATGAACTTTCAAGAAACTGAAACTAAAAGTTATTGAATAACATGCCAAGAAACAGCAAAAAATAGATGGGATTGCATTGAGATTGTTAACTGTTGAAAGTGCTCCTTCTAAACTGACTTCAAAACTTTACAACTCTTCCAATTACACCTTGTATCACTAGATTTAATATTAGAGATGATAGTAATGCCTGTCTGAGGTAATATTCAGCAAGTCTATTTTTCTCACTGACAAGACTGCTCATAAAAACTCAAGAAAATCTTGGTGGGGGGGAACGTCAGAATTTCTGTTTATTATTACACTCACTTTGAAACTTGCATTAAATTTGCTTTGATTTCTTTAAAACCCCAGGCAAAATACTCAATACTTATTTTTAGAATTTTCATTATAATAGAAATATTTGCTCTTCAGTCATTGACAAGATTAACCTTTTAACTTTTGGTTTTTGGTTTTTGCTTTTATCCTCACTTTCTTCTGATGAAGGTAGGCAAATTATTGAATTCCTGTTCCTAGAACTAATTGACAGGATGCGAAATATTTCTTCAGTTCTTATCACACACCAGTCCTCTGCTCCTTTACTAGAAGTTAAGTGTACACCGACTAATGTTTTAAATGCCTAAGGGGATGTTCTTTATTTCTCAACCTTTCATACCATTGCTGCAGTACATACAACATAATGGTAGCATTTTGGACATCATATGTCCATGATTCATACTGTTGATACAGATGTTTTGGCCCTCACTATGAAGACCAACAAAGAATGTTTTAGTAAATGCCATTAAGTACCTGAGAGTACCAATAAAATCTTCACTTTTTAAAAAATATTACAGGCATGTAGGGTCATTCCTAGATGGATTCCAAAACCCAGGACCAGGGGACTTTATGAGTTTGGAGGTAGAGAAACAAAAGCATCCTTTTTAAAATGTATATTTAGTGCCATGAACAATGCTGAACACATTAGATTGGGGATCTTATACCTAACAAACATGGTTTAAGCTATTGCCAGAGGCAGTGAGGCAAGGGGAAGGAATAGCCAGGTAGGTCATGAAAAAAATGCCAATCAATCCGAGGTGGAGGGAGGAAAGAGAGAGAAAACTACCCCATGACAGTTTAAAAGTTTGCTGTCAGTGGAGCATGTTTCTGCTTTCACCCTGAAAAGCTCCAGCTGTGTGCAGAGTCTTTCTCCCCTCTGGCAAGCCCTGCCTCCTGTCCAGAAAAAATGCATAGCTGGATTGGTGACTTACAAGATCTGATAATTGCACAGACCAACTCCTTTGCAACATTTTAACCATGGCCACAGTGGCCATTCTCTATGCAGAGCCCTGGGAGGGCTACAAATGTCAGCATATCCTCCTTCGTCGTCATTTATTTGTCTTATTTTCATCTTCTCTACTCTCAGCTACACTTGGATAGTTGTTTAATGTGGCTAAAATTACTCTGTCTCATAGAAGGAGCAAGATAAGATCATTTACACTATTGTTTTAACATTAGTAATGACTGTATCTTGTCCTTGAAATCTTTACTTATTCCAAAATTATAGTATCATTATTCTCAATAGCAGCAGTAGACTGTATTCTTTTGCTTATTAATTAATGGTATACAGATAGGTCAGAAGAAAATCAAACTGAACAAATATCCCATGACTGGGGTGAACGCGTTGATCTGCTTTTCCTTTCAGAGAGAAAATCTGTCTTTATTCCTAAACCAAGGTGACATTTAGCACCAGCAGATTCCTTTATTGACAGTCTCAGAAGAACGCCCCTAGATTGAATCAGCTTTAACTGTTGTTTCCATTAAAGATACATTGAGTTATATTGGCAAGCCAAGGTGGCAAGAACTGATGCTGTCACTGAGTATGGCACCTGATATTTGGAAAACACTGGAGTTCTGCCACTGAATCAGTCAATTTAGCACGACTGGGCAACTTGAAGTGCATTACGAGGAAAAACGTATTTTCAAGTATAAAGAGCAGTTATTTGACATAATAGCAGGTAAACTAGTATTACCCATCACATTTGACTTTTTCAGCAACTCAAATTAAAAAGGGCTGTCTTGGTATAGAATAATATTAATATGTAGTTAATAAATAGTTACAAATTAGTTGCTGAGAGAAAATTGCTTTCTGGACTATTAAAATAGAGAAGGTCCTTTTGGGTTAGTGCTGGGCAAGAGATTAATTTTTATTGACATTTATATCATACCTCTGAGCTTTAGAAAAATAAAAGTGGAATCAAATCAGGTCAAGCAAGTACAAATGAGAAGATATTGCTGAGAACCGCATGAGCACCTAAACACCTAAACCGAAATTAAACACGAGCAACTCTGAATTGCGACCACCACCGTGGATCATGCTGGGGGAGAAAATACAGAGGGTTTATTTAGAAAGTCTTGGCAGTAGGCAAGTATGGAAAAAAAGGTTCAAAATTGCTAATTTATTTTGCTAAGGAGCTCATCAAGACTAGTAGACACAGGAAAGATTTCAGACTGTCTCATAAAGTGGCTTACAATCAATTGCAGAGCTAGACTATTAGTCTAGAATCAAAACGTTATTGCTTTTAGTCACTGAACGTAACTGAGCACAGCATGCTATGGAAAGATTGCAGGCCGCCAAAGCTGTTGGCTTTAGCAGATTTATTTTATTTTTTTTTTAGCTTTTGCAAGTGACAAAAACATATGCAGAGCAGTGGCCTTCTTTGAGCATGTTTGGTGAGCTGATCACCTTAAATTGCAACTTAAAACTTTGCTACTGAAATGGTTTATTTTCCTCTTGATCCCTCCTGAAGTTCTCTGTCATTACTTTAAATGATGTATTTCTCACCAAGTATCGTATTTATACTAGAGTTCTAGCACTAAAACAAGAGTCATTCCTCTGAAAAAAATATATATACATATTGTCACTTCTGCAAAAGAATTTTTCATTAAAACACTAACATCTGTGACTCTCAAAAGTGAAATAAAGTATAATACTTGCTAAGGTATAAAAAGACCCATTCTCCAAATTACAGGACTTGAGCACTACAATTTTGCTGCTGTGGCTGTTGAACATTTTAAGGAGTGTTTCTAATCCTCTTTATAGCTTCTGTGCTGAATGCAGAAACACTGTTCTCTGGTGACAGAGTGATGTTAGAAGTGTTAAAAAGTGCTAGTTGGGATTTGCAAGGTTATAGAGAGCTTTGTGAACCTCATCTTTTATTGTGCTGTGTACTACCTGAAAGAGATGTACACTTTACCTGCATTGGTTGAGGGGTCCATATATAATTCTAGCTGAAATCCCATTGCTAAAGGCGAGATACGGTGTTCTATCCGAATTCCAGTCCCTTGACTTTGACTATCAACAAATAGTCCCTAGTTAGCCCTATATTCCCATACAAAAAGGTAAACTTGTCACATTTTCATAATGCTATTTTAGCAACCACAGTCTTTGAAACAATTACTAGGTTTTTGTTTGTTTCCGCACTGAGGTAGGCTATTTTTGTTTGTTTGTTTGTTTGTTTCTGAGACGGAGTTTCGCTCTTGTCACCCAGGCTGGAGTGCAATGACGCGATCTCAGCTCACTACAACCTCCGCCTCCCAGGTTCAAGTGATTCTCCTGCCTCAGCCTCCTGAGTAGCTGGGATTATAGGCACCCACCACAACGCCTGGCTAATTTTTGTATTTTTAGTAGAGTTAGGGTTTCACCATGTTGGTCAGGCTGGTCTCAAACTCCTGGCCTCAGGTGATCCGGCTGCCTCAGCCTCCCAAAGTGCTGGGATTACAGGTGTGAGCCACCGCAACTGGCTGGCTGTTTTCTTATAAATGAAGAAACCACAGAAATTGCTAGCTTTATTAATATATTTATTTTGAGATAGGGTCTTGCTCTGTCACCTGGACTGGAGTGCAGTGGCACAATCAGGGCTCACTGCAGCCTTGACTTCCCTGGCTCTAGTGATCCTCTCACCTTGGCCTCCTGAGTAGCTGGGACAACAGACACATACCCCCACACCAGGCTAATTTTTTGACTTTTGTTTGGAGAGATAGGGTCTCACTATATTGCCCAGGCTGGTGTCGAACTCCTGGGCTCAAGTGATCTTCCCGCCTTGGCTTCCCAAAGTGCTGGGATTACAGGTATGAGTCACCACGCCTCGCAAAATTGCTAACTTTAGTGTTCATTTTGAGTCAAGCAAGAATAATACCTCTGAAACAGTCTATCTGTACACTTTGTTTGGTTTCTATTACAAAGAGAGTGTGATTTCAGAACCAAACTTGGGTCATTCTAGTCCAATATCATTGATCTCAATGAAGCTTTTGGTGAACGAATGCCTGGAAAAAATTAGTATAAAGCAAAAATCATGATCATATCATTACGATAATAAAACATCTTTATCATTTTTTCTATTCAAGGTTGTTGGAGCTTCTAGCTGTTTCTCCAAATAAAACAAAACAAGACAAAACTTATCAGCCCTCTCCATGTACATCTGAACCCATCCCATTATTCTGCATATTTCTAATCTTATTCTGATTTAGAAAAAAGCAAACCTGCTTTTCTCTCTTTGTTAACATTCTAGATGATTTGGACCCTGTCCTACTTGTCCTGTCTGAAAGTTGTCTTGAGTTTCCTCTGTTCCAATTCTGAACCCTGCTCAGAATGCAGCTTCCTGCCAGGTCATGGGTTTCTAACAGTCTCTGCCTACAGCAGCTTGTCTGAGGCCTGAAGCAAAAACTTGGAAATTTCTTTGAAGAAAGAAAATTATAAATCAATAGGTGCATTCAGATCAAAAGTAAGTGAGGAATCTGCAAAGGAAAAGCCATTTTAACCTTTTAATATGAACTTCCAAAACCTAAAAACAAAAAAAAAAATACTTAAAATATAGGAAAAAAAGGGCCTACAGAGACAAGTTGCTTCAAGGTTAACTTTTTTTGAGAAAACCAAAAAACGTCATTCACAACTGAAGCAAATTAAACAGCATCACACATTTTGTTTTGAGTATTGTGGTTAGCAGCAATAGCATTCACTGATACATCCACTCATCTAGTCATCTGACAGATGATTGTTAAGAACAGTTTCTCACATGTTATTTCATTTAGTGCTTCCAAGTATAATGAGTTAAACATAGATCCGGAAAACCAAAATCACATACTTGAAGTTTTTCATATTAAAGAGTGAGCTGCTTTCAGTCTACTTCTTACCCCCCTTTCCACTAACTTTATTCCAATCTTTGGTGATGTTATAAGTTCACAGGCAGTTGCAGATGAAAAAAAGAAGGAAAGATACTAGAATAAGCATAAAGTAATGACTGGAAATAGACTGTAGCACTCAGCTGATAAGTATCACTGCTCAGTGTAAAAGACAGCAAATCAGGTAGGAAATCACTATTACTGAATATATTTGGCAGATCTGGGTGCCAGCATTGCTCTATAGCTTATGATGCTAAGATGGGGAAAAGACATGGTGTGTGATTGAGATTAATTGATCACTTGATGGATCTTCAAGCAGGGAATGAAATAAATACTTGAGGTAATTACAAACCTATATTTTCCAAAGATTCGTAATAATATGACTCATATAAGAAAAATACATAATGCATTTTAAATATATATTAATTCTGTTTTTATATTATGACATCTCATTCTGTTCAATTGTTCAATTTAAATTTGAATGTTATTTGGGTGGCTTTATTCTAGCAATTTGGCGATTTACTAGGGTAATAAAAGAATTCATTTTAACTAATAAGTACTCACAAAAAGCTTTGTATATTAAAGTTTTATTGAATTTGAACCTGGTCTGGCATTACATTGCTGTTTAACAGATACCGCATTTATCATGTTATATTATACTCATTGCCTGTGCATTAGCCCCACCGTTTCCTCAAATGCACTTTGGAAAAGTATTTAAAGGAGTGTTCATATGGATAAAATGCGTGTTTATTTCATTAATAGCTTTGTCACTGAATTAAAACTACATTTTAAAATACATATAAACTTAAGGATGATGTGGCTATTTTACAAAATGGCCTTTGGACTTAAGATTCAGAATCAATTAAAAGCTGGATTAGGATCTCTCTCTTTTTAGGACTCCTTCATTTCTCCACCTTATGTAATGTTTAGAAAGGCCTTTAAAAAATTCACAATGAAATCCAGGCATGGTGGCTCATGCCTCTAGTCCCAGCACATTGGGAGGCCAAGGTGGGTAGATCACTGACAGAGTGAGACCCTGTCTCAAAAAAAAAAAAAAAAAAGAAATTATTTTAAAATAACATTTGCAGTAGGACTTATTTGTACATGTCCAATGGGGGTTAGGATAATATCTGTCTAATGTACTTGTATACTTGAAGATGTATAATAATAGGCTGGACGTCGTGGCTCACACCTGTAATCCCAGATCTTTGGGAGGCTGAGGCAGGCAGGTCACGAGATCAGGAGTTCGAGACCAGTCTTGCCAACATGGTGAAGCCTCATCTCTACTGAAAGAAAAAAAAAAATTAGCTGGGCATGGTGGCAGGCACCTGTAATTCTAGCTACTAGGGAGGCTGAGGCAGGAGAATCACTTGAATCCAGGAGGCGGAGGTTGCAGTCAGCCAAGATCACACCACTGTACTGTAGCCTGGGCAACAAGAGTGAAACTCTGTCTGAAAACAAAAGAAAAAAAAAGATAGACAGTAATAATAGTTAATGTTTACTGAGCACTTACTATGTGAAAACAACTCTGTTTTGTGACTTTACATTGTCTCATTTAATCTATATTATATCACAATGAGAGAGATACCATTGTTTTGCCCATTTTATAAGTCAGAGCACTGAGATATAAAGGGAGACCAATGGTGGCTTGCTCAAGATCCCACAGCCACTCCTTTGGGCTAAAGATAACATGACCTATGCTTGGAATAATCATACATTATATAATTAGTAACTAGGTCTGTGGCTTTTTTTGTTATTTTAGACAGGGTCTCAGTTCTGTCACCCAGGCTGGAGTACAGTTGACATGATACTGGATCTGTGGCATTTTTAAAGTAACATTTTATTAAACTAAAAAGGCACTATTTTAAGGTAGTAACCCACCTAGATGAGTCCCAATAATCATAAATTTTTCTGTTACAAATTTTCCGAGTTCCAATTGGCATTATATTAAACATTAATATTCCCAAATTGGGAAAGTTAATTATTGTCACATTAATTAGAATACATTGAAAATAAACACTATTTATATACATTTGATTTTCAAGTGAATTTGGCTGTCCTCCCTTTTTGTGTGGGTGGGGTAAGCAACTTTGTATATCATATTGCATGGATTCAAGGGAGCTAATTAGGGCTCATTTTCCCCACAGTTCTCAAAGTGTATGTAGGTGTGTGTGTGTCTGTGTGTGTCTGTGTGTGTGTGCATATTTATGACAGAGAGAGAAAAAGAAGAGGGAGAGATAGAAAAACTCCAGTGAAAAAGCAAATGCCCTTGAGACGGATCTAGTTAGCTGAAAGTCACATGAAGCTGTATGTGTCTGTGGATGGAGTGTGTTGTAACTGGGGGAAAGTTGAACTGAACCATATGTCCCTATCAGGGTAGGAAGATCCAAAGGGAAATCAGAAAACTGTGAGTAGGACTTTAGTGCCTGAGAGTAAGGGAGCCTGTGAATATAACTAAGGACTTTTGTGAATTTTATATTTTATGTAAGTTTAACATCTATATTAAAGGGAATTTTATTTTAAAGCATCAGGGGTATTGCTAGAAATGCAAGAAAGAACAGATGCATTTTTTGATAGCCTCAAACTAGTAACTAGGGACTGTCATTTGCTGAGGCAGCTACTTTTTCCATGACTCTTGCTGTCTCACGCTCACTCTCTAGCTCTCTTCTAATGTCTCTACGTGATATCTCCTCTATGCCTCTCTCTGCAGTTCGGCTTCATCCTTCGTACTCTTCAGTTCCTTTTCTCTGCTTCTGCACCTTTGATAGCCAAAGTAATCTAACTACAGATTTCATTATTGGTCTAGTTGAACTACTTGACTTCTCCTGGTTCCAATTCCAATATTCCCTGGAGAGAATGTGGTTGGATAGCTAGAGTCAGATGTATGCTACCTGCCAAGTCAGCTCTGGTTGGGTTGGCACACCATACATGAGTGGTACCAGGGACCACCCATAAGGAGTTTCAAGTATGGTTTCCATTAGGTTTAATGATCCGATCAAGTCACAGGACTAAATAAGAGAAGGTAAAATTAGGGGAACTGACAGACACTGTAATTGTCCTAAAGACCAGGGATGAAAGGGTGAGAATAATTTCTAGAACACTCTGGCAGAAGCAATGGGATTGACAAGGCATACATAAGGCTAGAAATATATTTTCCCAGGTTACTCCTGGAACAAATAAAAAAAGAAAATAATGATACAAAATCAATTTAATGGAGAAAATTATGTATTCTAACTTTGATGATAGTTTATTGATACAAAACAAGTGATAGTGATCATTAAATCAGGTCAGTGTTACCTTGGCTAAGCTCTCAAGTTAATGAATGTCCAGATGACCTGTTTGTAGCAATAACCAAAGGTCACTTTCAGGTGAATTCTGCATCCTCCATAACCTGTATTTGTGGTTCTAAATCTTAGTTGGAGAATCTTTTCACTGTATTTTACTTTTCCTTTTATATCTGAATCTCTGACTTTCAGTAGTTTCAAGTGAAGCTTTATTTTGGAAATCATTAGTACTTCCTCTGTGAAACAGATCTTTTTGCAGTATCCAGAATGGCTCTTGTCCTGGCTATTATTTCAACCCTTATAGATAGAGCAACAGGTGATGCACTTGAGTGGAAGAACCTAATCCTGAAATGTATCACATTTCCATGCTCAAAAGCCCACTGAAGTTCTGTAATTTACTGTGACAATCACACGGTAGCCGCTCTTTACTCTTTAATTATTGAAGGTGTTTTGTCAAGATAAATAATGATAATGTTAGTAATTTCTGACAATATAGTTCCTGCTAGGTTTTCCCAACAAAAAAAAATCAGTGTTTATCCTCCTGAATATATTTAAAAGACAATGTAGAAGGAGAATTTTTTAAAACCTGACATTTTGAGAGTAAAGAATAGGAAAATACACAATAGGTTAAGGAGGGTTGTGATAGTAAAAAAGAAGAATAGTATTCAATTTAAATTTTAGAAATAGTAGTCATACAAAGACAATGCTGGTTGCTATAGACTAAATGTGTACTCCTAAAATTCATATGTTGAAGCTTAATCCCCCAGTGTAATGGTATTTAGATTTGGGGGCCTTTGGAAGGTGACTGGGTCATGAGAGTGGAGCCCTTATAAAATTGACCCCAAAGAACTCCCTTGCACTTCAACCATGTGAGGACACCAAGAAAACACAGCTGTCTATGAATCAGGAAACGGGCCCTCACAAGACACTGACTCTGCCAGTACCTTGATCTTACACTTCCAGCCTCCAGATCTGTGAGAAATAACTTTCCGTTACTTATAAGCCAGCCAATCTATGGTGTTCCATAGCAACACAAAGAAACTAAGACACTGGTCTTATTAAAACCCATCAGGTTGTCAGAATTCACCTTCTAGCCCTTAGCCGTCTCTTTTTCCCTTGGAGCCCCTTGCCCACCCACCACATATAGTGATGGCTTTATGTCCTTATTTTATCAGTCTACTCTCAGAAACGATGCTGATAATCTGATGTACACATTTCTAACTTACTCATACGCCTTAATACTTTTTCTATCCCAATACATTTCAATCAACAGCAAGCTCTAAAACCAAACAAAGAAATTCAAAACTTGGAGTCTAATAAATCCTTTAAGGCATCATTAGTACTTCCTCGGTATTTTCACAAAATGCATCCCTGCCCACTTTTAATCAGAGCCATAGTTGGGATGAGGACAGTCTGGCCCAGAGCACATTCTCCAAAAGGGGTTATTTTATTTTATTGTATTGTATTTTTTGAGATGGAGACTCACTCTGTTGCCCAGGCTGGAGTGCAATGGTGCAGTCTTGGCTCACTGCAACTTCTTCCTCCCAGGTTCCGGCAATTCTCCTGCCGCAGCCTCCTGAGTAGCTGGGTCTACAGGCGCATGCCACCACAACTGGCTAATTTTTGTATTTTTAGTAGAGATGGGGTTTCACCATGTTGCTCAGGCTGGTCTTGAATTCCTGACCTTGTGATCCGCCCGCCTCGGCCTCCCAAAGTACTGGGATTACAAGCACGAGCCACCACACCCGTCCCCAAAAGGGGTCATTTTTTAAAAGACTATAAAGGTTATATGTTGATAGGATAATGTACTAATTTGTTAAGGCTGCCATAATGATATGCCACAGACTGGGTAACAAGCAACAGAAATTTATTCTCTCACAATTCTAGGGGCTGGCAGTCCAAGATCAAGGTATTAGCAGTTTTCTTTTCTTCTGAGGCCTCTTTCCTTGGCTTGCAGATGGCTGCTGCTTGCTGTAGCCTCACATGTAGGCTTTTCTTTGTGCATGCATCCCTGGTCCAAATTTCTTCTTATAACAACACAGTCGGATTAGATTAGAGCCCACCCTAAAGGCTTCATTTGAATTTGATCACCTCTTTAAAGACCCTATGTCCAACAACAGTTACATTCTGATGTGATGTGCTAGGACATAAAAATACAAATTTTGGGGAGACACAGTTCAGTCCATCACAGGTGGTCATTAAGATTATAATGAAGAGTCATTAGAAAAAGCAGTATAGAATATTTAAAATATCAGCAGGAGGAATTGTTGGAAGTTTGGGGAAAGTAGTCTAAAAATTGCAACTTTTATTATTTGTATTAATTATTTAAAAATAGATTGTAAGCATGTGGCGGTATGTGTGTGCTTTCACCATCACAGGTGAGTCCCTTTTCTCCTGTCCTGCTCTCAAGACCTCCTATTCCTAAAGGGAAAAACCAGCTCTGCCTGCTGCTCATTTGACCCCTGTTAAAAATAGCCTGCAAGAAGGAGGTGCTGTCTGGCATCTAGAAGACATCTGTGTTGTTCTATCGCCCCTTTGATATCATTACACTAGCTAGGGGAGAATACATTTTACATAAATAGATTTAATTTTGTTTTTTGTTTTTTTAAAAAATTTATTTTACATTAAGTCCTGGGATACATGTGTGGACGTGCAGGTTTGTTACATAGGTAAACGCGTGCCATTAATTTTGAATGGGGATAGTTCTAGGAAATATCAGCAGAAGCAAGTGGGAAATAATTATATTTTCTTTTGTCCTTTACTCCCCATCATTTTCTTAACATCAGAGTTTTGAAAGTTGCCTAAACTAATGTGCCAGTTAGAAGGCACTTTTCTTCGACATTTCAAAACTGCTGATTGAAGCAACACAAAGATGTTATAAATGTAAAAAGAATCTGTGTCAAACGTTAGAAGATTTCCACTTTCTAATTTAAAAATATTCTTAGTACACAAATGTAACACCTAGAACAATGCCCATCAAGTTGCTGGGTCTTAATAAATACCTGTTGCTGAGTGAATCTGGCAGGCTGTCTCCTGCTCCCACGGCGTTTTACACCTGCCTCTTTTATTGCAGTCATTGTATGGCATAATGATCATGTGTTCTTACATTTGTCGCTCTAACTAGACTGCACACTCAGTTTATTTCTGCCTCTACAGGATATAACAAAGTGCTTGACACATGGCAGACACTGAATAAATTTGTTTTGACCAAAGAACATAAAGAACACGTATTTTCAACAGTGGTGCAGACACAACTAGCATTTCACAGCCCTGTGTGTGCAGTAATTGCAAGAGTGCCTCTAGACACTTGCCACAACATTTCTCTGATGCCCCAAATCCCTTAAATAGAGGATTTCTAATATTCATCTGAGGTGAATCTCAAGGGCCAAATGTTCCCAGGAGTGATAATACTACAAATTCACAATACAGTATGGAGAATTGGTATCAGATCCTTCCTAGGAATGGATTTTTATGGCTGAATCAAGGATGCTGAGAACAGTAGGACCTTTGTTCATAGTTATTGGGTATTCAGGATGAGGAATAGAAAAGAGAGATCCCTGGCAAATCGTGACATTTGCCTCTCTCACTGCTGCTGTGAGATTTAGCCTGGGTGAATCTGGTAATGGTGTATATAAGGGATAGTGAACAAGAAACAAAATGTCACACATTCCAGAAGATAAAGTCATAGTCCATATACCTATGGTCATTAATGTGAACGCACTTAAATTACACTGATTTTCCTAATGCCGGTAGATATTCAGAGACCTAAAATTTATTACTTCTTCATGTTTGCTCAGCCTCTGTATTTCTTTTGTTGCCTGTATTAGGTAATTTGATTGTCTATTGATAAGGAGATAGAGGAATAAATTGAAATAATGTACAGTGTATACCTTGGCTGATAAAAGGTCTGGTGATAACATGGCTTTTTGCCTAAGATAGAAATTAGAAATTATCAGTAGAATAAAGACAAATATTACTAGTTTTTAAGTAGTGATTAGAACTAAATATTAGTATTAATTTGTAGATGTAACGAATTTTGAAGTGATTAAAAATATATGTTTCTTAATTTTGTGAGGCTATGAAAATTTTACATAATCCATACTTTTTTGGCCTAACAAGTTATTAAGAGAGAATATCGAAGAATTAAAATATCACATTTGTGTGTTCTGAAGATCACATTGCTTTCTGCCTTTGAATACTTTCCTTCTGTATAGCAATGCCAAGGATCAGCTCTAATTACTTTCAGTAAGAAATGGAGGAAAACATGATTTAATTGATTTTCTCCAGTCTGCCAGAGGACTTGGAAGCAGGTTGGTGTAACAGGATACTCACCACACTAAAAGTTGAGTTGTAGAATTTAGTCCAGTTCTGTCACTGCTTAGTAACTACAGTCAATGCATTTGATTGAACACAAAAATGTTTACTGAAGATTTCCTACACACCTTATGTAGTGTTAGGTACTGAAAACATAAAGATGAATGAGACACAGTCTCTCTTCTGTGCCTCATTGTCTGCCTTCTTGAGGAATGTAAGCAATTTACATGGCGGAGAAGACAATCCAATCAAAAGGCACAGCATGAGCAAGGTCATAAAGACTTGAAAGCATCCTAATTTATTCCTCAGCGTTGAGGTAAAGTAAGTGTTCCACTGAGAATGAAAGATAGCATACATTAGAAAAGATTGCATTGGAGGGAAGCATGATAGCATGAAGGGTCTCCAGAGTCATCCTGAAGATTTTGGGCTTTGTTCATGCGCGCTTACCTAAATTTCCATGTAGGTTTATAGGAATGGAAGCATGAATGTTTCCTGATTGTACTTAGTCATGTTCTATTTAAACAGAAACAAATTTTTATTGAATGGTGAAGTCGAATCTGTTATACTAATTAAAAGAAAAATAAATCTGGAAATGTGGGTTGGGGGCAGAATATGATAATCATTGAATGGCATGCTATTGAATAACTATTTTAGGAACAGAACAGTCATGATTAGCTCAATGGAACTATCATAAATATGAGGGATATTTAAAACCTTGGCATCTGTTTGGAGTTAAATAGACCTGCATTTCAACACTTGCTCCCCTACCTACCAGTATCATTGGAATACTAGCAAGAGACACTTCAATTCCTTAGGCCTTTGTAGCTCACCTGTGAAATGAAAATAAAGTCTGAGTTCATGAATAGTATCCAGAACATAGTAAGCACTGACTAAATGGTAGTTACAATTTTTAGTTTATTCTTCATGGAAGAGTAACCATGGAAATGAAAGGAATCAGTAGAATAATGTTTACAGCACTAGCATTAGCACAATGTGTTAGTAAATAGGTTTGAGTTAGAAAAAGCAATCATTAAGCACTACCTACATTTAAAAGTAGAGTGACCTACCTTCATGATTTCCCAGTACTCAAGAGATTTTGGGACATGGAACATTTATTGCTGAAGCTGAGAAAGGCTCTGGTAAACTGGGATGGATTGATCACCCTATATAAAGGGTTTTCCCCACATAAATCCTATGAGGAAATATGATGATCCATTCCATAGATGGAGAAACTGAAGTTCAAAAAAATAAGGTTACTTGCTCAAAATCACATAGCAGAAATTGACATTCAAGCCTACATTTTTTTCTGATCATAGATAGGCAGTTAAAGTTTATAAATACAGTGGTTCCAGAGTCAAGCTACCTGGGTTTAAACTATTATGTGTTTATGCCTCAGTTTTCCCGGTAAATGAGGTTAATAATATGTTTTCTCCTAGTTTATTATAAGAATTAAGTGAGGTGGTGTATGTAAGGAGTTTAGATTAGTATGTGGTACATGGTAAACTCCCCAAAGAGCAGATGTTTTGTCTCAAAACAAGTATTAACCTTTTACTATATAACCAGTGATCTATAAGATACAGCTTTAAGAAGACAGGATATAAGGGACTCAATTGTATGTCCTTTGAGTTTGAATCAGATGATTGCCAAAGGAAAATGTCCAATAAGCCACTACAACTAGGGATTTGGAGCTCATATGAACAGCCTGAAATAGAGATATAGTCAATTATATCAGATAATGGCTGATGACATGGGAAGATATGGGCGGATCCTTGGAGAGAAAGCATGTGGTTAGAAGAGGCTACTGCCAGGACACCAAAGATATGAGGAAGAAAGTATGATTCAGATGCTTTCAGGTGTCTAGTCTGAGATGACTGCTAAGCTTATTTTTAACAAGGGAGATAAAGTACAAACTCAATATGCATTATGCATGTTACACAATGCCTAGGGGAAGAAGACGTGGGGCTGCAATGGGGGAGCAGTGGGGAGCAAGAAGCAATTGAACTTATGTGGTTCTCTAAGGGTCTTAAGAAAAGTTGAAATCTTAAATTTCAAATTCAAGAACGTGGAGGGTTTTATATGTTACATTGAATAAAATGAATTAGATAATAAAAGTGTACATACTTTGATGATTGAGAAGGCACTTCAAAATATCATGTTGTGTTTCAAGTTGATCTTTTAAACCACCCTTACATGAGAAGTAGAGAAGTTCTGCTTAATAAAGCCTTTTAACTGATACCATTTTGAATAAGAAAAAGGTTAGTAAATGAAACAGAACAGAAATGCAATGGAATAAAATCCCCGTGCATCGTGACACTGAATGTACTTTCAAAAATATTCCTGATCTAAGCATTAATGCAAAGAAGTCATTCACCAAGAACATTATATTACTTAACAATCCTTTGAGTTCGTCATTTTTCATTTGTCTTATTAAAATGGACTACTTACTTGGCTTATCTTTAATTGAGCCTGAGTTTCTGCCATTAAACTATATATAAAATCTCTCATCAGAATCACTGGAGACCTGGGAGGTGGCAAGAAATCAGCAAAATATTGAGAAGAAAATGTTAAAAAAGTGGCAGAATGGGAGTGGCAACTTCAGGCATCCTTTGTAATGAGAGATTTTTCTTACATCACAGTGTATCAGTATGGTTTAGAAAATCGAGTTACTATCTAAACGGATATAGCCAGCTCATTGGCAAATGAACAAAGCAAGTTAGGCCAATGTAACCCCCTGCCAGAGTTTCTGTTTTTGCACCAGGGTTTCTGTTATATGCATCCTCAGCAATATCACTGTGGGAGGTGCTAAACTCAGGATGTGTGATTTAGGGATTAAATGACTCTAGTTGATATTGCTAGCTGCAGGATTCATTTCAGAAAGCTCAAGACAGGGATTGGTATGTGGGAGTTGAATGAAAGGACTTCAAAATTAAAAATACTATCCCTCTAAAACTCAAAAAATGAGCTGACAATCTAAAGTGTCTTGGCACACATCCATAATTTCTCTCTGTACTGGAAGTAATGCAAATCATCACTGAGATGAATGATGTTCTTGTGAAAGCTTTTAATTTCATAAGAAAGAGAATTACCCGTAATCATTGTGTTATTAATACATAAAAACAGGCTAACATGAGCCATAGATTAACCATTTCCTTTTAATTTAACACCCTGGAGAGGAAAATTCAGGTAATTATGCTTTATCACCAAACAGTAAGCACAGATTTGTCTTTCTTGGTTGTCTTTGTAACAGTATGCAAAATCTTCAGCCAAGAGGTTCCTTATAACACCTGTACATTTTAAAATATGATGTTCTTTCCTTAGGTTAGAAATAACTGTTTATTCATACACTTTTCTAATATTTAAAACCATGAATGCAAAAATGACTTTTACTGAAAATCATATATGATTGTACTTGTTAGGGGACATAAAAGAAACATTCAGGACAACTCACCACAGATGTTGAAAATGTTCTGTTTATCCTATTATATATAATCAGGTTAACCTTTCCTTTTGTGCTATAATTATTACACTGAATGGCAAGGTTCATTTGGTGAGGCATGACTTTCCTTTAATGAGCTCACTTATGTAAATCCCTTGATTAAAGGAGAAATAAGAGAAATGGGAGCAATTAGCACAACTTGGGCAGACAAAAACCTAATTTGAATCAGCTAAAATTAGAGAGAAGCTCAAGTGGTTTACTTCGAACCTTAGATCACTCCCTTTATAGTCCCACAACTGTTTGGGCCTTAATACCCCATACCTAGGTTAGGACAATAATTTCCACACTGGACATTTTGCATCTTGACTTTTTTTTCAATAATCCATCTTGCAAACAATTTCCTGGAAAAATATGCTTAAAACATTTCTGAGCATGTCAAAACAGTTCAAAAACCTTCACTAGCTCCCTACTAACCTGTGAATTTTTTATCAATGTCCCCACTAAGAACTAGACCTACATGTGGCCACCTCAAACTTTTCCAAAGGTCTATTAACTGGCAGCCAGCAGTCTTTGGTAAGAGTGATTTGTTGGATTTACACAGTGTTTTATAAAATGTTGAAAGTAGTTACTCCTGTTTAAAAATCAGAAGAGATCTCATTTTTAAAAGCATGTGCCCTAGCTACCTTGGGACCTATCCCCAGGGGACAACAGTTACATTATAGCTGAAGAAGCTGCCCCCTTACTTCTGGGATCATCCTTCTAGTTTGCCAGAAATTCCACATTGTTATTGCCTTATACTTCACCTGTTTCACTCATTTTCTTCACCTGCCTATAAGCATTGTAGCTGGTAACCTCTGTCGTGTACTATGATACTACAAAAACTTCTACCTAAGCCAATTGATCTAACCATGGTCATTCCTACCTCCATGCCATTTTCACCCAGTGTCGCCCACTTAAAATACCTTGTTTAGGATACATCATCATTTTACCCTTCTAAGTTGTTCTGTTTCAAGGATATTCCCCAGTTCCTTCTATCATCAGGGATTGTGCCTGCCTTGACATCTCACACTGTCTTTGATCTGAAGAATTCTATGGTTGTTTGGCATTTGGTTTTGAAAACAAATAGCATAATTTCTTGCAGTCTATATATTATTCACTTCCAAAAATACATTATAAGCTACTAGAGGATTGGGACAATCACATTTGTCTCTTTGTAAATCTGGCTGTAGCATCAAATTGTATAACAATGAAGACTAAATAAATATTGAAAATTGAGTTATTCCAGATACTGCTTTTGGCACTAGAAACCCGAATACAAACAAAACACTGACTTTTAGTCAACTTCCCATGTTAGTTTATAGTTTAGCATGAGAAGACTGTCTTAGGGCAATGTAACATGAAAAAGCCTGTAGATTAGTTTTGAAAATAAAATTAATATCATTTATTAAACACTTATCTTCCAGGCACTATTTTAAATGATGTCCTCAATCAGCCCACATAATCCTCATAACCATTCTTTGAGGCAGGTTCTTGGGGATAGCAGTAACCTTGTTTCTTGTGCTTTCCCAAGGACATCTAGATTATAAGTAATGGCATCAAGATGTGAATCCAGATATTCTGAGTCAAGGGACATAAGAATGGAAGGAATGATTCTGTCTGTGAATCTGGAGTGATTTCCTAGAAGGGGTGGCATGCTGACTTGTTCTTGTGATGCTTAGGAGTCCATCATACAGACAAGGGTAAAGCATGCCACACCAGGATTAGTGAGAACAATATGATTAAAGACAGTGGGCAGAAACTGAGTAATGTGTTCAGGGATTAGTGATCAGTTAAGTGTGGTTAGAGGACCAGATGTGGCAGAATGAAGTAAGAAATACTAAGGAATTTGGACATTTTCCTGTGGACAGTAGAAAACATCAAAAGTTTATAGGCAAAGCTGTAATGTGTTCAGATCCATTTTAGTGAGATTAACTTCTACAATGGTTTGGATGATGTTTTGGGGCCGGGCAATCCAGGGAAGGCAGTAGTCCAATCACAGTTATACAGCTTTAGCCAAGAACAGTAAACTCAGATGCCAGTCAGGAAACAAAGAGGAGAATTAGATTCTAAGAAATTTGAGAAGAAACTTGAGGAGATATGATATCAAAATTTCAAACCTAGCTGCTGATGCCCTTAATAAATATGGGGACATCAGAAGGAAATTTGAAGCAGTAAGATATTGAGAGTAGACTTTGTAAATACATCTTAGCTACCTTATCAGAATGTTTTCTCCTTTATTATGTGGTAGCTCACATTGATCCTCTAATTCCCCGAGAAATTTCCAGTTCATTTTGGCATCAAGCACAAGTTCTCCTTCAAGGAGGATGAAAAGTTCGTGTAATATTTTTAGGTTTTATGGCTGGATTTTGGGAAAAGGTATTCTGGTATCTATGACTCACCTTGGGGAAGAGGGATTCTAGTTTCTATGGCTAGCCTTCGGGGAGAATGGCACTGAGAAATAGGGCAGGAGAAGGTAAGAAAAAAACCTTTTGCTTCTGAGGCCTTCACTTTGGGCTATTGTTTTCTGAGGCCCACGGTGTGCACATAATAATTTATGGGTTACATGTAAAAATTAGGATACATTTCTAATGAAAAACATTAGCTCAATATATTATTCTCTTAGGTCATATGAGATTACAATTTTAGAATAAAGAAACTAATTTTAACATTAAGGATAAGGCTTCTTCTTGCGTTTTCCTTTATTATTTTGATAAATCGTTGCTATTCCAAGCACTGGGAATACAGAAGTAAAAAAAATAGACAAGGCATCTGCTCTCATGGAGTTTACAGTCTGCCAGCAGGGAATAAACAAATACCAGCTTTTACATGGGATTTGAGTAGAATGTTACAATAATGTTGAAGGTATCTTACCAGAGTTTTAAAATTGTCAATAGAAATTTAATAACCACACTATTTTGCTTGATTAATTTTTCTCTAGGAAGCTGTGTACTTACCAGAAGCCTAATGAACAGAAGTTTACCCTTAGATGGGAGGAAAATGTACTGATGCATAAAGCAATATCTAAAATTCTCTTTAGTTCTCACACTAAACCTCATATTTACATATGAGTTTCAAAGGTAGGGTTCCATGATATTATGTATATTATTTGGTTTAATCTTTTTCTTAACACAGAGTAAATCAGCAGATAACAAAGGAATGTGCCCTGGAAACTAAGAATATATTTCATTTGGGCTACCTCATAATGCCAATTTTGCTTGAGTTTTACCATTTCTAGTGTCAACGCTTTCATTTTCCATTTGTCATACTTTTAGAAGGCAACAAAGTTCAAAATACGGCAAATATTCACATGCTTGCAAAATACTACTGGAAAGCCATTTCAAAACCTGACACTATTGTGTACATACTATATGTCAAATACCGCACACTGGAGAATTATAATATCTCTAAAATAGAACTTTTGGCTGGAAGGCTATGCCGCCATGCAGAAGCATATTTTGGCACTGGAGAGGTGATCCAGGGTTGTAACAGAGTACAGGTTAAATATAAAAAATAACAAACACTTTGTATTGAGGGTAAAAATGAAAATCAACTAATTAAAAATAAACACAGGCATTAAATTAAGCGGCTCAAAATTGTAATCCTGACTCTCCTTTTGTGCCCTTGGAGTGATTAGTCATTGAGTTCACTATCAACATTTATAAATTATGTGACTATTAAACAAAATGTATCTATGTATAGACATCTATAGCATCTAACAAAGGAACTGTAACACAGAGAATGCTAAATAAATAGTTTGTCTTTCCTGGTTGCCTGTGGTTAGCAACCCTGATGTGCATTATAATCACCTGGGGAACTTAAAACACTACTAGGGACCCAATCAGTGCCTCTAGGAAGAGAGAACAGGTATCAGGAATTTTTTCAGGCTCCCCAGATGATTCTAATGTGAAGCCAGGCTGGGAAATATTGTTTTTTTTTATTTCTCTCTTCGTGCTTATGAAGAGGATTTAGGCTATTTACAGAGAAACTTCTTCCCAATTCCTGTGGGTTAAATAGGATTGTGATGAAGGAAAGACAGAGAGAATGAGAGAAGAGAATAAATTATCTCTGCTGTCTTCAAATAAGAGTAGCTAACTCTGTTAACACATCCTCTAATTCCGTGTTTCTCAAGGTGTGGCTTCGCAATACTTGCATCAAAATAACTCTGGGTCCTGGTTTAAACTACAACATATTGAGCCCAGCCACAGACCTTCATAATAATTTCATTAGGAGTGGGGCAGGGGCAGAAATCCAAATTTTATTAAGCACCGTAAAGAACTTCATGTACTCAAAATTTGAAAATCACTGCTCTAAGTTAATGCCCTAAGCTCTTTTTTTTCCATTCTGAAATTTCTTCACAAATATACTGCAGTTGCTATTGAGTAATTTCTATTTGGAATATGCTACAGCTCAGTCAAATAATCAGAGAAATTCAAGAAAGGGGTTAATAGAGTATGGAAATCTAGCTATTGAACATAGCTTGAAGACAGGTAGATTTCAAAACCCATTTACTATTTTGATTGACCTGTTTCAATCTGTCAAAAAGCAAAAATAGTCAAACTTTTTTTTTTTAAGTGTACAACAGATTTTGTAATGTCTGAATCTCACTTAGAGAACAAGTGAGCCCTTTAGGTTTCATTGATATTTTCTCAGGAACACTTTCCCTGATTCTTGAGTCCATTAGGCCAACCTTCTGTTGGTTTTCCGAGCATGCTGTACAGCACTCACCATTCTTTATTGTTATCCTCTGTATAATTGTCTAAACTTTCTACTCGGTAGGAAGATGTGCAAGAGCAGGATTTTCTTTTGTCTTGCTCACCACTGTTTTTCTAGCACCTAGAGGTTCTATACTCCACAGAAGCAATCGCTGAGTGAATTTTAAGTGCCCCCTACCTCGCCACCCTCCACCACCAAAAAAAGTTTAAATGTGCTTGGGAATGTAAGCACAAAGTAAGAATGCTTTCATGCAGTCACTGACCTTTAAGCTTTTCTCTGAAGAAGCAGTAACTGTCCTTCCAAGAGATGACTTTTAGCTCCTCTAGCTCCTACTCTGCTACCTCCTCACCATATTTAATACTGTACAGCTCAGAAACAGAGAATGTTGGTGCTAAACATAATGAGGGTAGAAGCACCATAAGCTAAAGCTAGCGTTAGCATCATGATAGTAATCATCATATTAAAGTGTACAACAGTGCTGAGTGCTGTACCTTCCTCCTGCTGATGTACTGTGGGTTTTACCACCTAGTCTTCTTCTAGTTTTGAATGCCATTTGTAGCCACTTTCACAGAAATGGAGCCAATTGTTTCTTATAGAAGAAAATCTGTAGTTCTGTAGTCTATTGATGACTCTTAATTCGTTTCAAGCATGTTTGATGTTCGGGTAGCTGAGTAGCACTACATGCAGCATTACCAAAGAGGTTTACGGGATCTAGCCTGGTATACAAGTTCCATATGACATTACCCATTTTGCTACCATCTTTTCTGGAAAACATCCTAATTTATTGTTATCTTTACATTTAACTATCTATATTTACTTTCCAGTGCTACTTCAGGTAGTCTAATATTTGCTTCTGAAATAAATTGTATTCCCGATGCACGTTTCAATGTAATATGAAAGTAACAAATGTCATATTTACTGCCTCTTTCCAGAACATTAACAAGGAAAGTAAATGAGATTGAACCTAACAGCAACCCTCTACCTATGAGATGGGAATGCTGTACTGATTCGGTGACTTACTGTGTTTTATGATCCTTATTTTATAAACCATTAGCTAATAGTCCAGCTAGTACACATTCATTTTTAAGTTAAAATGCATAGGATGACAAATTTTATGCTGATTACTGTTTATTTTTTAATTACTAAAATAATGTGGAGAAGAAATGGCTGTTTTATCAACTACAAATTTCTAATTTTGAAAGAATGCCATGTAAAATATATTTTAATATGACTTAAAAATGGTAAAATGATATGTGTTATGTTTAAACATGTCTGGCTAACAAAAATAAAAAAAGAACATGATATGTTTATTTATAAAAATGACTGCCCTTAAAATTAAGAAAACTGACCTATCTCATTTTTTATAAGGACAGTTCTACGATACACAAAAGATTATTATTACATTACCGTATTATTGTTATAGATTTTTCTGTATGTTTCTTTTAACATTGCCCATTTCTTTTAACTATTGCTCACTACCAGGTGGTAAACTATTAATGTCCATCTTTGAAGGTGTCATTCAAATATAAAAACAGTCACTCATATCCCCTCTCAGTTAGTGGTCACCAAGCCAACTTCTATACACTTAGTTTCTTAATCTTCCCTCAAAATTGAATCTCTCCATCTATTTAATCACTATAGTGGTTCTTCCCCATTGTCTTCTGAGAAATTATGTGGGAAAATTGATGTATTATATCTTAATTTTCTTACTCCTAAAAGTTCAAAATAGAATGTTGTAGCATGACTGCTTATAGCTGTATATTTTGGAGAAGCATCTGGTATTCAGAGTTGTTCTAAGTCTTCAGTTGCACCCCTGTTAATAATTTAAATTGTCCAGAACAGTAAACCAGAATTAATAATGTGGAGATTAAATTCTTAATCAAAAGCAAAGTAAATATAAGTTTAAAGCAAAATCATGAGGTATATTTTGTATATGGTTGCAGAATTATTTATTTTATTCAATATTAAAAGTAACTGATACAATTTCTGCTTTTCAGCATGATTATTTGATGACTTCATGTGATTCTGTTATATGAGTACTTTATTGGTCATTTATATTTGTATTTTAAATGTCAAAATAGGCACCCTATATTTGATTTTAGATTTATTTCAACAGTATAGTACTTCCTACTCTAAGCCTACTTTTAGTAGCAATTTATCTTTTCTTGTGGTGGTACTGAGTCTGCTAAAATGCAAAATGAGAGAGGAAGAATAAATTAGTGAAGTTGTATCTAGAACACTCTTGCAAGTAAACCATGAGTTGAGTTACCTGATTAAGGAAAACAGATTATATTAAAGGGTATTTGTGAATTATAGATTTGTATAAAGCAAGGTTTTGATATACAAGATTTTTTCACAAGGTAGAAATACAGGTAGTTCAAGGAGAACTAAATTCATTCTATCTTATTTGTTATTTCAATCCATAAACAGAATTTTCATCCATAAAATGGAAGATATTCTACTTATAGTACAAAATAAGTAAAAGAATACATAGGCCACAGCTGGTTTTCTGGTAGAATTTGACAGTAACATTGAATCAACTCTTTTTACAATGTTTTCATCCAAACTTGGCCCTGGGCTTTTGAATATGATGTTATTTAGGACCTCATCTGGTTTTGTTTTTTTTGTTTTTTTTAAACAATACAGTGGCATTAAAATTATTAAGGGGATATATGTGTTTTTGTGGAGAGGATGATTGAGGACATGGTCATTGTTTAGGCTATGCTGCTTTTATTTATAGCAACATTGGGATGAAGTCAGGAAAACCTGGTTCAAATTAGCTTTATCACATATCAAGAGCATGAAAATGCCAAGTTACATAACTTCTAAGCCTTCCTCGTCTTCAAAGTGGGGATAACAATACTTGCTTTATAAATTTGTTGTGAAGATCAAGTAATTTAGTCTCCATGAAGAACTTGTTACAGCACCTTATGACATTATTATCACTATTAGACAATTTTGCATGACCCTTTTAAAGTAGGTCAGGCATATTTCCATGTTAGGTTACCAGGAAGTTTACAAGAGGACAGAATAAAACTTATCTTTTCATGTTTTTATATAAATGCAGTAAATTTGCCCCAGGAGGCATCAGAATATGTCAAATTGCCTTGTATATATTATGCACCTCCTCAAGTGACAGGATTGAATTGAAATCTGAGGCAGGAAAAATGGTAAATACAGCAGCCATAGACAATTATAGTTAATAAAGGTAAGTATGGGAAAAAATAAATGGCATGAAAGAGAGGGATAGTTTGCATGGTGGAAATTAAAAAGTTCATTGTGAACAATCATTCCACCATGTGGCAATGCTGGCATTAAATAATCAAGCATCATTTTTTTAAAGTATTATTGAATGGAGAACTTAGAGGAATGTTACCTTACTTATTCAATCTGCTGAAAAGAGACATAGGGAATTAAAAAAGAAAAAACTATTTAAAGGAATACCAAAAATGATGAGTGTGTAGAACAAAGCCTGTGAAAAATCATGCAGCAAGAGAAATAAGACAGAAATGGAATGTAATCATCTGCTGGAATAAGAGGTCCAGAAAATAAGTAACAAGATGCCTTTTCATCCATTGTCATTTGGTAGCTACTTTCCTGTTAATTTTTGTAAGAATTATATCTTTATGTTCATTGTGCTTTCTAAAGATAAACCATTTGTTCCCAAGAGATGTCTAAAAGAGAAAATTGTGCTTTTTCTTTTTTTTTTTTTGGAAACAATCTAATGATCATGAGCTCAAATTCTTCAAAATGTGATTTTAGAGATTTCCTGATCATGGGGACACAGGAATAATATAAGATCAAACTGAATGATTTTAAAATCCTGAATCAATCACTAACTAGCCATGGGATTTAATTTCCCTATCGATAAAATAAGAGTGATTGTTGGGATGAGTAAATTATTGGTACACAAGAAGTTCTCAGAACAGAGCTTGGCACATTATGCACTCAGGCCATGTTTGTGGCACGAAGGCTGGGTCACTAGGGCGGGCTCACTCACAGTCACCTATGTGCCGAGGACTCTCTTAGGCCAGGTCTTCCTCAGTGCCCTCCCTCCCTTTCACTTTCATTTACCTGACTTCTGCTTCTCTCCCAAGGCCCAGCCTTTTCTATTCTGAAAGGCACATGATGCAGTGGTAAAGCTAGAAAGAACATCAAAGTTGTAGAATCCCAATATGTCATTTTGTGGGTGAAGAAACCAAGGCTTAGAGAGGTAGAGGGAGAGGGAGAGGAGGAGGGAGGAGAAAGGGAGAGAAAATGGCAGACCTTGGACCACTTAGCTTAGGAATTTATGTTCCGCGATCTTGTGCTGCACTCAACATTCTCAAAGTTCCCCTCTTTTTGTCAAACTGCAGAGTTTCGATAGGTATTTGCACTCCAATTCCTAGTCCAATTTATTTGTGTTTTTAGGCAACCTGGAGAAACTTCTCAATTCACGTGGCTTCTATTTCCTCCCCAGACTCCATCTACAACCTGAATGTCTTCTGTACTCTAGAAGGCTTTATCCATCTACAGAGTTTGGATAGGTATTTGGGGCAGCAAATTCAAGAGAATGTGGGAAAAGCAGAGTGAATCTAAAACCCCAAGGGGACTGAGGAGGGGCATTGATAAGAATCCCTTAGAAGTAAGTTATTTAAGTAAAAAACAAAATAGGGAAGGACTAAATAAGAAAGAAACAAATGATCTGTCTGTATAAGGCTAAATCTAGTACTCCTTGAAAATTTGCACACAATCTGCACAAAGCACTGTGCTACGGAGGCCATTGCATCTCAGTAACCAACACAGCAGTATCTATATTCCGCTGAAATACTGGGAAGAATTTGAATTACTATTATTATTCAAATTCATGTAAATCTATAGTTGATAAATACATTATATATTTATATTTTAATAATCTTACTAAAAATAATTTTAGATTTTATAATGCATATCATTAACTAATATATTTAATAAATTTGGGAATGGTTACAGATTAAAATAAGCCTCAATTCAATCTTACTCCCGGAGATGCCCAATTACAGCATGTTGACAAATCCTCTCATTCTGCGGTTCTTGCCAGATAACTGATGCCCACATTGTGATTTATTTTTCTCAGAATGGAGAATTGAACTCATAGATATTTTCTGAGTAATAATTATGGACATGAAAAAAATGCTAATTGCTGAAAAAGTAATGGGGATGTAGGACAAAAAGACTCTACTTTCAAGAAGCTTACAATTTAGTGAGCAATAAAGACAGAAAAAGCAGCAAGATGCATGCTTAGGGAGCCTGGTAAATGTGTGACCTGCATAATGGCAAAGTTCCCTGTACTTAGAAGAGCTCTTTACTTGGTAAGTGCTCTTCCAGCACCCTCTTGAAATTCTTGATAATTTTTTAACAATGGGTCTCTCATTTTCCCTTGGCACTGAGCCTCACAAATTATGTACAGCCATGTGCTGCATAATGACAGACTGCATATATGACAGTGGTTTCATAAGATTATAATATCATATTTTTACTGTATTTTTTCTGTTTAGATACACAAATACTTTCCATTGTATTACAGTTGCTGAGAGTGTTAAGTACAGTAACATAATGTACAGGTTTGTGGCTTAGGAGCATCAGGCTGCACCATATAGCCTAGGTGTGCAGTAGGCTGCACCATCTACGTTTGTGTAAGTATATTCTGTGACGTTTGCACCATGGCAAAATGACCTAAGCACACGTTTCTCAGAACATATACCCCTCTTGAAGGGACTCATGACTCCTGGGTACTCTGAAAAGTACTGCGGTAGGTTAAGAACAGGGGCAATAGAAGCCCTTAGGATAAAAATGTAAGCCAGTCCCTGGATGAAGCTGAATGCCAGAGAAAGCTTCTCCTGGGAAACAATGACAAACTCATGCTGAAAAGATGAGTAGGAACTGATCAAGCGGAACAAAGAATAGGACAAAAGGAGTTACAGGATGAGGAAACAGTTGATTCAAAGTCCTTGTGGTGAGCAAAAGCATAGGGAATTCACAGTAGTTTAGTGTACCTGAATTTTAGAGTAAAAGTTATAGATAAGTAAGAGATGGAAAAGGGCCCAGATCATAGAACATCATGCAATTCTTCATATAGATACTTATTCTATTCTGAGAGGATTGAAATCATTGAATGATTTTAGGTAGAGGAGTGAGTTTATCAAATGCCAGTTTTAGAAAAGTTAGTTACTCTGTAGAAAAATCAATGGAGGGAGTAGCTGAATTGTATTTCCATTAATCTAAACAAGGAAAGATGACTTGAACCAAAATCTGCCAGAGGAGTTATAGAATGCAGACAATGTTCTGGTTGGCAGGATTTCTGAAGGAAGGGATGAGGAGTCAGGCATAATGACTATATTGTCATTTGGAAAAAAGAAAGGATATTCATGTTTGCTGAGATATCAACTATAAGACAAGTGTCAGACTTATGTGAAAAATTATAAGTTTCATGTTAGAAATACTGAATTCAAGTTGTCTATATGATGTTCACATGGAGAGGTACAGGGGCAGATGGATAAAGGATTGTAGAGTGCAGAAGACATTTAGGTTTAACATGGAGTTTGGGGAGGAAATAGAAGCCATATGAATTGAGTAGTTTGCCCAGGTTGCCTAGAAACAAACAAAAAATTGGAAGCAACTGAAATCATACATACAGGTGTTCCAAAGAATAGAAAAATTAATAATGGCAAATACTGCAAAGAAGTCTAGATGCAGCTCCTGGAGTTATCGTGCAGTACAGAAATTAATTGACCCCTGCATTTGCTTTGACATACTAAAAGTATAGGATCCTTCAGGGCTGGGATCATGCCTATTATTCTATGGCAGACCTTAAGGTATCTGGCAAAATGCCTTGCAACGTGTGTGTGTGTGTGTGTGTGTGTGTGTGTCTGTATGTGTGTGTGTGTGTGTTGGCTGATTACCTGGCCAACTTTTTTTTTTTCCTTTTTTTCTTACGCAGAAGAGAAATTCTGTTTCCATCAGGTCACTGGGACGGTTCAGCCTACAGTACAGCACCATAAATTCTGGGCCTAAATCAGAGGAACACTAGAAAATAATATTTCAAGTTCCCTTATGCTCCTGTACTGAATATTCATTATAGAAATACATTTCTTTGTCAAAATAGAGGAGTCATTCCTAGCTGCTTAGGATTTTTCAGCTGACATCTAATAGGAATATAAATGGACCAGGTTAATGAAAACCTGCTCAGGCCATCTATTAGGTAAAGTCAACAGTAACAAAGTCCTTTCGGTAATTACTTACTCACTCTCTTTCTCGACCCATTCATTTTCCTGTCTTTTATTTAGAAAGTCATTTCTTCAAGTCTGTCTAGCACTCCATTCTTAGAAATGCCAGAACATCAATAAATTGTTGGCTTCCCCTTGAAGAAATTAAATTAAATTACATTACATTTGCTCTTAGAATGTATCTTTCATCCCCCTGTATGTCTCATGTGGTCCTGATGGTGTACCTCATTAAAAAACTCACTGTAATAGAGGGGAGACTCCCTGAAAGAGGAGGAAATAAAGAATACACCATTCCTTTTTATATGATGGACTCCAGCTGAATGCACATTAGCTCAGAATCAAACTGCCAGGAAGGGTGTATTTGTTCTTAATTGATGGCTAAAACTTGTCTCTAGAAATTAATATTTTATATCACAATTAACACAAACTCTGATACCAGAGTTTGGTATCAGAGTGCCAGTTTTAGGCTCAAAAATAATTATGGGATTTGCAAAGATAAGAGCAGAATCCCTAGTTACTGATGTCAGCTACCCAAATATATACCACTATTATCTCTAACATTATATTTCTTAGTTTATTTGCAGTTGACCCCAACTGTACCTGATCATCTTCTATATGAACCAGGTTGTAAAACTGAAATACAAGCTAATTTCGAGCAAGAAAATGTCCTCCATGACTAATGTATTTATATTTTCAATTATATGTATAAATTTATAGATGTAATCCCTTTTCTGGATTTGGTGTATTTTTCCTTGTAAAATTACAATTAACTTGAACATATGGGACACCTGTACCACAGCATGTACTAAAAATTCAAAGGAACATAATTAATTGGAATACCAAGAAGCAGCATGCTTGTAAAGCATAATAAAATTCAATATAATTTTAGCCTAATTTATGTTTTGAATATTTGAAAGATGAAGATGACTGAAAAAGCAGTTGGAAGTCAAACTTTTGCCTTCAAGCTATGTATTGAAATTCATTGATACAGCAATTCTTGTAAAAGCCTAAATCAAACTTATAAAGTAGGAAGGAATATAGCTAAATAATAATGGAAGAAATTTTCTCCTGCATTACTATGTTTACCTTGTGAAAGACTTGTAACCTTTTTAAAATTAAAGTCTTCCAAGTATTTACAAGAGTAGATAATGCTTTTAATATCTCCATATTTTATATTTATTGTGCTATCAGAAATCCTATAGAAAATTTACATTTCAATCAGTCCTTTCATAATGGAGGAAATAATATTTTCGTAATAAATTTTCATAGCTTGTTTAAAAATAAGTCAGCTGACTGGTGTTTATTCTATCCTAAAATAGAAATTTATGAGGCAGAAAACCCTGCTGGCTTAAAATTTACATGTGTACTAAATTAAACAACCTTCATCAAGGAAGTTTTCTAAGTTATGTTGAGAAAAACAAAATTTCCATCACTAATTAGTCATTGATAAAAGAGAAAAAAAGATCTATTATCTCAGATTAAATTTGGCTTTTAAAGATCTTGAGCTGTTTATTATGAGTTTTGTTTCTCTAAACAATTTCCCTTACATACACAAAATACAATAAAGCAATAGCAATACATATTTGCTACAAAGTGATAGCTACACTCTAAAGGATATAAATCATGTATGTGTTTATAATTGATGTGTATAGATTGTTTTCCTCCTTATTGTAGATTGTTTTTCTTCTCGTCTGCGTATGCAGAATGGAGTTTGTTTGTGTTTTGTGTAGCCATGCCATTAGTGGACACAGGATAGTGTTTTGAGGCAGAGTGACCTGAATTAGAATCCTGAATCTGCCTCTTATTAGCTAGTCTACCTTGGATAACTTACCAATCCTTTTGCATTTTCCTTAATTCCTCCTTGTCTCAATTATATTATGAGGAATAGTAATGATATACGCAAAATGCCCAGAACGGTGATTAACACAAATAAATTTTATTTGTACAAGACATGCTAATATGACTTCAAAGACCAAGGGAAAACGATGGTAAAAATGATAACAGAAGTCACTATTTGTAACACCTGTGATTAAGCCAGGAAATTCCTTAGGGAAAAGTTAGGTTGCAAGGAAGGCGAGACAGCACTTTAATTGATAGCATCTACAGTAGATTCTGATTTTTATCATTTTATTGTGAAAACTGACAGTTAAAGGACAAGGAATTGGAAATAGTCAAAAGCCAGATATGATCTTGAACTGCATATGAACTGGGATAAGAAAGGTGGCAGATTAATAATTTCTCTATCGCTTAGTAGATGAGTGTTTCATTATTACTCATCCATCCTAGGTAAAGGAAGGAGAGGTATTTGATAGCCCTGTTTCTTTCCATGACTTTTCAATTGAAACAGTGTTTGATACATAGACATAACGACTTTAACTGTGCTAGAAAGGCAGATATCTTAAAGTGGCAGTATATCGAAGTGGATAAGACTCGTTTCTGGAACGAGATTACATGGGTTGAAATTCTCAACTACTTACCAATTGTTTGACTTTCCATAAATCATATAACCTCTCTGGGCCTCATTTTCTTTAATTATAAAATGAGGTATTTTCTTTCACTTTCGTCATTATTATGAGACTTAAATGACACTTTCTGGCCCCAACTTGCTTGACTTCATATTTCCGTAGCACTATTTACTTGTTATTTGATTTCACAAAAGTTACTTAACATCTATATCTCAGGTTTTTAAAAATATGTCATATTAATAATTAGTATGAATAAATAGTAATAGAACATGGATTTTAGGGTTGTTGTAAGGATCACATGTGTAAGTCCATATAGGGTACTTAGACCAGTGTTTAGCATATATTTTGTGCACAATAGTTGTTAGCTATTATTAATGTAAACACATGAAGAGAACATAGCTTATGTCTGTGTAATATACATGTGAGAATAGGGGTGTGTGTGTGTGTGTATATTTATATGTACAAATTTGAACTAAAACATGCAACAGAAAGAAAATTGACAGGGAAAAAAATTGGAATACCTTGTATTTGTTCTAATTTGTATAATTCTAGCCCATGACTTAACGTTGACGCTTTGCTTTGTCTTTTGGATGGCCTAACCTACATCAGCATGTGCACAGAACATTTTAAACGTTTTTTTTTCAAAAATCATAATTTATTAATAAATAAAGATGAAAAAAATTGGAATTGCAAAATTACATTTGAGCAAATGTTTTTATAGAGAACTTGCCCAAACAGAGTAACCAGCAGACCCTCTATTTAAAAATATCCAAATTCCTGCATCATTTACTAACCATGCTTTAATTCTGTGAACCATAAACTATAAATATGCCAGGTCAGTTCTCAACCAGAGGTCTTACTATGGAAGTTTAACTGGTAGAATTGATTATTTCAGACTATCTTCTAGCCTGCAGAACTGCTAAAAAGCCTTCAAGTGGAAAAAGAAATTTCTTGGTCTACAACATAATCACAAGGGTAAAAATGAAATTATGTTTTAAGAGATGAAATGCAAACATGGAACAGGAGAAGTTTCTATTAACCCATTAATGCTTTACTCCTCTACCTTAATAAAAACCAAACAAAACTTTTATTCAACTGACTTTATGTGGTCAAGAACCAACAGCTATGAAATATCAATAAATTGCTAAAGTGTAAAATAATTCAGTATTTTTTTCTGGTGCAAACTATAAGATGAAAACACGGCTAAGTAGCAAATTCAATAATAATGTAGCTAATTAATTTATTATAAATTTTGGAACCATTCATTCATCTTTAAAGTCAGAATATTTGGCTTACTTGTCTCACAAACTTGTTATAAAATGTAAATGGGTAATGATTATAAAGTCAGATTTTCATTAAGCGTAAATAACCTATTAATGTTATCTAGATTGTTTTCAATTTGGTGAACTGTATTGTCCAAACTGTGGCATCTCTGATTACGACAAAATAGCATAAAAGTTTATGACTGAGTTTTGTAGAGTGTTTTTACCCGTTTGCCCAAAACGAACGTTAGGACAATTAGAGTTATTATTGCATTTAATCAAAGGTAGAGTCTGAATTTTTATACTTTTAGAATTACACTTCTTATCTTTCTTAATCTTTCTGTTGCTTGTAACAGAATACTTGAAAGTATACAATTTATAAATGATATAATTTATTTGTTGCAGTTATGAAGGCTGAGAAGTCCCATGTTCAGGGGCCACATCAGGTGAGAGCCTTCTTGCTGGTGGAAACTTTCTGAAGAGTCTTAAGACAGTTTAGAGCATCACATGGCTAGGGGGCTGAGCATGCTAACCTGCCAGCTCAGGTCTGCCTTCCTCTTCCTGTAAAGCCACCATTTCCCCTCCCATGATAACCCATTAACCCTTTAATCTACTGATGGATTAATCTTTTTATTGAGGCAGAGCCCTCATGATCCAATCACCTCTGAAAGGCCTCACCTCTTAATACTGCCACACTGGGGATGAAGTTTCAACATGAGTTTTGAAGGAGACCTTCAAACCATAAGATTGGGAATATATGAATGATTTGTCTGAGAGTAAAGAAGAAGCTCTTTTCCCTCCAGATTCAGAAAGAAACAATATGGCATAGTAGATCAACTGTGAGCTTTGATGATAGTAGCCCATTGATGACAACTACCATAGTCATCTATAAGACCATTAGACTATTAATAAAATTTCCTATAAAACAATTATAATAATATATGTGCTGTTAACCATTGTTAGAACTAGCTAAGGTATGTATATATAGCACACAGCAATCTCAGGGACATAGGGGTAGTCTTCAACATGTCTAATCATAATTATTAACATTGGACTGACCCAAACATTTATATTTTATTATTACTTCCTTTATATCTCATATATAAGCCCATTACAACATGACACATGACATATATTTATGCTATCACTGAAAGTAAGTTATTTGAGTTTTTGAGCTTTATGAACCTTTATTTTAAAGTAGAGGTTAACATAGTTTAGGGTCTGAAATTGGATGTAGAGCATTGCATCTATGAGAGATTATTAAGAAAATATATAATTACATGAAAAATTCCTCAAATGACAGTTCAGCAGGTCAAAATTTAATATGAACGTTAAAAATACATATCCTGGTAATTTTTACTTGCCTCTAGGTATGACTGAATTATTCTGCATTTGTTTTCCACATGAAACCATGTGGTGTTACCTGAGAAATTGTTTGGATAAATGCAGTGTATGTACTTGAATGTTTTGCAATGCTGTTCCAACTGGAAACTTGCTACATGTCACATTTGTTTTATATATGAAAATAATCTCTGAGGAATTTATGGACCAAGAAAAAAGATATTGTGTTAGTTTTCTATTTCTGGGGTCTGAAATCAGCCTGCTAACTTATTTCTTCTGGAGGCTGCAGGAAAGAATCTATTCCTTGTGTTTTCCAGCTTCTAGAGGCTGCCAGCATTCCTTGGCTTGTGCCACATCACTTCAATCGCTCCTGTCATCACATTGCTTCTCTTTGCCTGACCTTTCTATATCCCTGTTGTAAGAATCTTTATGATTACATTGGGCTCACCTAGATAATCCAGGATAATCTTCTCATAATAAAATCTTTAACTTAATCTCATTTGTAAAATTCCTTTACCATTAAGGTAACATTCACAGGCTCTGGAAATTAAGATGTGTACTTATTTGAGGGTGGGCATTACTCAGTTTAGTATGGTCCACCCTCTGGCCTCCAAGGATTTACATCTATCCACATGCAAAATATATTAAAACCATCCCAACATTCGCAAAAATCTCAATCCAATTACAACATCAATTTAAAGTCCAAAATCTCATCTAAATTTTGTCAGATCAAAAGTCCCAAATATAATCATCTGAATCATATAATTCAAGTATAATTGAGAATCTTGCATGATCTATCCTGGGACAAAATTTTGCTCCATCTGTAGACTGATGAAACTAGAAAACAATTTGTCTGCACTCAAAATACAATGAATGGTGTGACAGGAATGATATGTAAGTTACAGATATTCCTATTTTAAAAAGAAGAAAAGGAGGAAGAAAACAAAAGGAAAAAGAAAAAGGAGTTATTGGTAACAAGCAAATTTAGCTATATAACTTTGTAGAAATACAAATAAAACTCCATTAAGCCTCAAGACCTTGGAATAATCCTGTGTGGCTCTTGCCTTCCTCACCTGGGAGTGCAGCTATGCCTTGAGAGTCATTCTCCCCTTTTTCTTGAAAGGTAGGTATGCTTGCACCTGAGCAGTTCCGTTAGGCTTTTCCCTCCCTGTATAATTTTGGGAGTCTGGCAGCCTTCTTTCATTCTGTCCTATCTCTGTCTGTTTCGATTCAAGATGGCAGTGTTCCTGGTGATAAAACATGCCTAAGAATCTCTTGGCTCTCCCATGTATATCACAAAGATTTGCTCCATTAGTCAAGAGGCTCCTCCAAAGACCTTTCCTAAATAATCCCATCTTTCTTCCTGGGTTTTGCTGAGATTGCTAAGGAATTCATCAGCTACTTGCCTAATCTCTTCATAGAGTCCTCTCTGTTCAAATTTTTTATTTTTATTTTTTTACTTTAAGTTCTGGGATACATGTGTAGAACGTGCAGGTTTGTTACATAGGTATACACATGCCATGGTGGTTTGCTGCACCCATCAACCCATCATCTATATTAGGTATTTCTCCTAATGCTCTCCTTCCCCTAGTCCCACACCCCCCAACAGGCCCTGGTGTGTGATGTTCCCTGTCCCTGTGTCCATGTGTTCTCATTGTTCAACTTCCACTTATGAGAGAGAACATGCAGTGTTTGGTTTTCCGTTCCTGTGTTAGTTTGCTGAGAATGATGTTTTCCAGCTTCATCTGTGTCCCTGCAATGGACATGAACTCATTCTTTTTTATGGCTGCATAGTATTCCATGGTGTATATGTGCCACAGTTTCTTTATCCATTCTATAATTGACAGGCATTTGGGTTGGTTCCAAGTCTTTGCTATAGTGAACAGTGCTGCAATAAACATACATGTGCATGTGTCTTTATAGTAGAATGATTTATAATCCTTTGGGTATATACCCAGTAATGGGATTGCTGGGTCAAACGGTATTTCCGGTACTAGATCCTTGAGGAATTGCCACATTGTCTTCCACAATTCCAAAATGGTAGAACTAATTTATACTACCACCAACAGTGTAAAAGTGTTCCTATTTCTCCATATCCTCTCCAGCATCTGTTGTTTCCTGAGTTTTTAATGATCACCATTCTAACTAGCGTGAGATGGTATGTCATTGTGGCTTTGCTTTGCATTTTTCTATTCTTGAATACTCTGGGGCAGTTTTTATCCTTTTAAGCTGCTAGCAAAGGTTGTGGAACCACATCTTTGGCTTTCTAGTCTAAAGCACATTCTCCTGCCAATGTATCTCCTAATTTTAGCAGCATTTGCAATCAAGACAAGCTGATAATTTAATAGATCATAAAGCATTGGTTCCCTGTTACCAAGCAGTTCTTCCCTCAATTTATTTCTTTCCTTTTGCATTTTACAATAGGCAACAAGAGGAAGCCAGGCCCACCTTTAACCCTTTGCTTGAAAATCTCCTCGGCTAAATACCCAAGTTCACTGCTGACAAGTTTTGTTTCCACTTATAACCATAGGGCACAATTCAGCTGTTTCCTGCTGCTATGTAACAAGGGTCCATTATCCCCTAGTTTTAAATAACATGTCCCTAATTTCCTTCTGAGCTCTCAGCAGCAGCATATTTAAAATCTATATTTTCACCAACATTCTGTTTATGATAATTTAGGTTTTCTGTAAGATGATGTAAGTTTCCTGTACCATGCTCCTCAGTTTCTTGTAAGCCCTCTCAAGCAGTGCCTTTAACATTCAGATTTCTACTAACAGCCTGTTCAAAGAAATGGAGGCTTTTAAAATCCTGTTCTTCAAAATTTGTTCACCTTTTTCCCATTACCAAATTCTAAAGCAGCTTCTACAGGTTAGTATTTGTGACAGCAGCACCCCACTTCCAGTACCAAAATCTGTATTAGGTTCCTGTTGCTGGGGGTTAAACTCAAAATATCAGTAGAACTGTGCCTTCTGGAGGCTCCAGAAGAGACATTTCACCTTGCCCTTTTCAGCTTCTAGAGCCTGCCAGCATTCCTGGGCTTGTGTTCACATCACACATGCAGGATGCAAAGACCAGCAAGAGCTCCCCCTCCACATTTAGAAATAATTATAAGTAGATGCTGTGCACCAAACACTGAATCTATTTGCAAAATAAAATGGAGGAGCACAGTAAAGTCAAGTTTATTGTTATTCACATTATGAATCTTAAATAAGGAAGAGATTTCTAGATACAAAAAATCTCTCAATATTCTTTGTATTTCAGAGTCTAACATTACTCTAAGACACAGATAGGCAGTTCTTTTGTTCCACATCCCACTAAATATGTTGTCCAATCAACTAAGTTATGTAAGAAAACCCTTTTATCCCCAAATGCTTAAGCAGGTTGTATTCAATTATATTTATCATTTTGAAAGTACACATGTACTCGAAAAGTTTCCTAATCATTCAGTCTTTTTCCAACATGGGAATGGAGCCTAGTTATATGAAAGTTGAGGGAAAGTTTTCCACTTGTTCAGCAGAGGTATATTTTGTAAAGGGAATATTATTAGAGCTGAACCAAAATAGAACTACTGTATTCATAGAATATTCTTTTTCTCATACTTCATTTAATTCCTGACTGTCAGGCCAATTGTTAGTATTACATATTAATGGGGTAATTATAAAACCAATTGCTTGGTGCTCTCCTAGAAATCCTTTTTTTTTTTTTGCCATTTACTTATAATTTTCCTGACATCCTCTCCTCTGATTTTTCTAAATTGTTCTAATAAATTAAATAGTGCATATATGTAATGCTAGTTAACAAAAATTTGGGCTAAGAATTGCAAATAATATTGCATTTTCTTTTTCATCTCTACCCAATCTCTAGCATTCCAGTCCATCACCATCTCCATTTTCTATATCCCTAAACTCAAAGGGACACCCAGTGCTATCAAGGCACCCAATTGAACATACACATACGTTCCCCCCTTACTTTTCTCTTATTTTACTTCTATTCACTTTTGCTTCGAAATTCTTTCTGTCTCTGAACCTGAAAAGAAGCAACATAGTTAAAGCAAGAATTGAGAGTACAAAGACAGTGATATCAAAGAGATGTTAATCCTCCACACACTCTGGCTGCATTGAGGATATTTCTCTTTGTGTAGTAGAAAACTGGAAATAGCTAAGTCTATTGGAACTCTTCTTTCTCAAATTCTATTGAACTGAAGAGTAGGAAATTTAGAAATAGTAAGACGTGGGAGATAATTTAACTTAATTCACTACTTTTGTGACAAGGATATCCAGAGGAATTCAGGGACTTGCCCACGATAGATAGTGCCAGGACTAGAATTTGAGCTTAGTGACTCTATCAAATATTCTTTCGGCTGCATCTTATATCCTGAGTCAAGTTAAGAATAAAATTAACTTTGTTCTGACTTTTCTCCTTGCTATCTTAGATGATTTCTTTCCTAAATCTTACCTTCAGGAAATCCAAATATCACATAGATCAGCAGAATGTATTTAGTGACAAATCTTAATACTCTAATAATAAAACACACATAACGTGACAGGAAAAAAATGAAGAAATTATTGAATGATAAAATGATAAATTATGAAAATTGACTTTTTCTATCCTAGATAATTTGGAAAACTCTAGGACTGGTTTGTTGCTGTTGTGTTAGCCAGGTTCTCATATTACTTAGCCTTTCTGAGACTTATCTTGAATTTTTTTTTATTTACCAAGAAAATTCACAATACATTTAATCAATAAAGTATATATATTTTTTGAGACAAGCTCTTGCTCCGTCACCCAGCCTGGAGTGCAGTGGTGCGATCATGGCTCACAGCAGCCTCAACCTTCTTGGCACAAAAAATCCTCCCACCTCAGCCTCCAAGGAGCTGGGACTATAGGCGAATGCCACCACACCTGGATAACTTTTTGTATTTTTTGTTGAGACAGGGTTTCCTCATGTTGCACAGGCTGGTCTTGCACTCCTGACCTCAAGCAATCCACCCACCTCAGCCTCTCAAAGTGCTGAATTACAAGCATGAGCCACTGAGCTGGGCCAATAATATTTTTAAGATTATGAAAGTTTCTATTTGTCTTAGATAACTGAGTTTGTGGCAAAATGCAATGCACCATTTTCTTACAGTTAGGTTCAGCATTTAAATATTTCAATAAAAGCACATTAAGCAAAAATACTATCCCAATCTTCTCAAACTACTAGATTATATTTTTAATAAAATATATTATTTACTGCTACCAGCATTTCTTTCATAGTTAGGCAGATTGATAACACCATAGATTCAAATGTCTCTGCAACACTTCTCAGAAATTTTGCAACTTTTCTCTATTGAGCTTTCAGTCTCATTTCTGCAAATATTGTTTCATAGCTTCTCTCCCATCCTCAGATTGCAAACTGTCCCTTCTGTTCCCTCTATTTTTGTGGATGTGCCACATACTTTGATTTTGTCACAGAGTCCTAAGTTGAAAATATTTTTTCTGCATCTGTACCAATCTTATCTTTTCATCTTGCATTATAGTGGGAGAAATGTATGCCCTGGTAATGACTGTAATTTTACATTTCATTTCAGAACTCACATTGAGAAGAATTCCATTTCTTCCTATGTTCCCAAGGACTTCGTTTTGGGAAGAAGTTTCACTCTTATTTTTCCCATTTATTTGCTCAACTTTCTTTGTCTATGTTAGCACAAATTATTCTCATTATCATCCAGACATATTCTAGTTTATTCTATTTAAAACGTAATAAAAAATAAAGCAATGACTTCTTTCTTGACTTCACAATTCTTCAGCTATCTGTAACATTTTCCTGTTTTTCACCATCAAGCTTCTTGAAAGTGTTTGCTACAAACACTGTCTTTACCTGATTTTGATACAAAATTCTCAAAGTTTAAAATATTATGAAATATCTTTAATATATTGAAAAGCAAAGAGAATAATATAACACATAGCTATATGCCCACACTCCCCAGGTTTAACTAATGTTGATATTTTGTGAAATTTTCTTAGGCTCTTTTCTCCCAAAGGAATACTTTTTTACACATATGGCTAAAGCCCATCTCATTTAATTTCATTCTTTCATTCCAGAGTTGACTATTATCTTAAGATAGATATATAAACTTTCCACCCTAATATTTATAGTTTATAATATTTGTATCTATTCATAAATAATATATAGTATTATTTATATCTCTTATATCTATATAAAAGTATAATTTATATCTTATATCTACATAAATTATATCAAAGTATTAGTATACTTTTGTACTTTATGTTAATACATGCAGATCTACTTTGCTTATGTTACCATTAGTGTTCTAAAACATGAATATATCAAAATTTATTTATCCATTCACATGTTGATGGATATGTAGTTTGTCCAGCTTTTCATTCTTACAAGCAACCCTCAATGTGCATGCTTATTTATATTTCTTTGCTCACATAAAAGTGTTTCTTTAGAAGAGGGATTGGTAGCCTGAGGGTACGGCATCTTCAACTTTACTGGAGATAGTCAAATTAGTTTTCAAAGAAGTTAAACCAATTTAAACTCCTATCATAAGAACATGGATATGTTTTATTCTCCATATACTTAAATAATACTCTTTATAATCAGACTTTTAGATTTTTATTTGAAGAGTATAAAATGGTTCCTATATTTGTTATTTATTACTGCATAACAAATTTTCCCAAAATGTAATGACTTAAAACAGAAATATTTATCTTACAGTTTCCGTGGATTACGATTCCAGGCTTGGCCTAAATACATATGTCTGCCTCAAGTTCTTTCATACACTGCAATTAAGGTGTTAGCTGGGGCTGGGCTCTTGTCTGAAGGTTCTATTGGGGAAGATTCACCCAGCCTTACTCATGTGTTATTACCAGGATTCAGTCTCTAATGCCTGTTATACTGAGGGTCTCAGATTCTCGCTGGCTATTGGAAAGGGACCTCCCTCAGTTCTTTGCCACAAGCACCATTCTATAGGGCAGCTGACAATATGGCAGTTGGTTTCATTCAAAGCAAGCAAGAGAGTTAGAAAGCATGAGCAAGAGAATAGTCACAGCCTTTTGGTAACCTTACCTCAGAAAAAGATGTCTCAATACTGTTTTTTTATATTTTATTCATTAGTAGCAAGTTACTAGGTCCATCCACATACAAGGGGCTGGAGTTTCATAGGAGCATGAATACCAGGGAGTGGGTATCATCTAAAGCCATCTTAGAAGCTGCCTACCAATGTATTTCATTGTATCACTGTCACATTTTTCTGACTATTAATTGGACATCTTTTCATATGTTTTTAGCTTAAGATTCCTGTTTTATGAATTACCTATTGATATTTTTTCTACTTTTCTGTTGAATAATGTTTGTTTTACTCTTAATATGTAGATATTCTTTGAGTGTTCTGAATGCTAATTTTTGTTAGTTTTATAAGTTGGAGCCCATTCATTCTTCAACCAACTTGAATTTGATATATTTTCTCTCCCATTTCTTCTATCCGCATTGACAAAACCACTCCTGTTAAGTCATCACTGATTTTCGTATTGTCAAATTCAGTGAATGCTTTTTGAGCCCATCTTAACTGACTTGTTGGTAACATTAAATATAGATGAATAGTTTCATTCATTTATCATTAAAACATAAATTTTTTTTGTTTCAACTCTATGTCAGATATACTATTTGTTTTTGACTTTCCTGACAGTATCGTATATTGGTTTTTCCCTCACATTATGGCTATTTGGCAGACTCTTTTGTTAGTATTTCTACCTCTACTTCACTTCAAAATGTCTATATTCATTAAGATTATAGCTGATATTCTTTTCCTACTGATTTGTTTGTTTTCATAGATAAACATTGATTATGATGCCAATACTACTCAGGTTTATATTCCTTCAACTGTATCACCGGTCTTCTGTTAATACATAATGTGTTCACTTGGATTTCTCACAAACCTCTCAAACTTTATGGGCCTAAGTCTGAAATTTTTAATATCCTTATTCCTCAGTTGTCTGAAGGTCACAAATACCATCTTCTCTCATCCAGTGGTAATATTGGAAAACTAGGAAATATCTATTACATCCCTTGTCCCTATAAATATCAAGTCCTATATATATACCATCTACTCAAACCTCTTGTATTCATATATACCTCTCTATCTCTACAGCTGTCAGCTTAGCCAAGCTATTTGCTTCTTTCCCCAAGGCTAGGTTATGGTATCCCATTTCCATTTTGCTTATGTTTCCTAATGCTTTTAAGAAAAAGAAAAACATGGCTAGGCGCAGTGCCTCATGCCTGTAATCCCAGCACTTCGGGAGGCCAAGGCAGGTGGATCACCTGAGGTCGGGAGTTTGAGACCAGCCTGAACAACATAGAGAAACCCCTTCTCTACTAAAAACACAAAATTAACTGGGTGTGGTGGCGCATGCCTGTAATCCCAGCTACTTGGGAGGCTGAGGCAGGAGAATTGCTTGAACCCAGGGAGTGGAGTTTGCGGTGAAACGAGATTGCGCCGTTGCAGTCCAGCCTGGGCAACAGAGCGAAATTCCATCTCAAATATATATATATATATATATATATATATATATATATGACTCATAGCAAGTGTTTTTAATGTAAAAATAATGGTATAACTCCCTTGTAATAATGTTCCCAAAAATTTCTATAGCACTTTGAATAAGATTTTCAATCCTCAATGATAGAATTTCAATGACAAACTTTGCACAATAGGGTTTAACATAATTTTCTTGCCTAATCAGTTTCCTGCCTGTTTCCCTTCACTTGATTTCTCTAACCATCCTGGGTTCCTCTTTTTCCGTAAAATTCCAAATGACTTTCAGGCTCAACTTTTTGAAACTTAAATTTCATTGTTCATGAAGAAATTTTCTCCCATTTTCCTGTGGAATTTGTATTCATCCTTCAGGTATCAGTTGAAATGTTACTTCTTTAAGAAATTATTTCTTTCTCTTCCAGCCGGGACTAAATAGTCTAGTGTCTATTTCTATAACATTATTTAGTTTCCCTCATAAGAGTTATCACAATTGTAATTATATAATAATCTATAGTTATTTTGTATTATTTTAGTTAATATCTGTATCATCCACAGACTATAGTTATATAAAAACAGAACTCATATCTCTAGTAGTTTTGCATCTCTAAATTCTAGAATATTGCTTGGCCCATAGTTGGCACTTAATTAATATTTATTCAATAAATTGCTGAATCTACTACAAGTTCTATCTTCACAGGAGCTTTTAATCCCATTGGTAGAGAAGTAAAGAGAAATACAAAATTGAAAACTACAATGTGAGCCACAGTCATTAAGAATACTCTAAGGGAAAGTTTCATAACCTCGCTAGCCATCCATTTCCTCATTATTAAATGAAGGGTTTAACCTAGATCAAGTCTAAGATCATTTGCACCTCTAAAATTAAACAATTCTAACTGCTGGCTCAGGAAGAAAGAAAAATCAATGCGCTCCAAGAACTGAAGGAAAATTTCATGAAGAAACTTTTGATGATAAAAGCTATAATTAATGGGGAAGAAATGAAATTAACATAGGTATTCTGAGATGGCGAGATCAACCAGATGCCTGAAGTAAAGGACTATTTTGGATTTTAGTGGGAGAGATGATTTACATGGAGCTATTCTCGAAGGCACCGATAAAAGAGGACAAGGGTTTGGAATTGTTTAGAGGCCACAAGACATTGTAGGATTTTGAACAATGGTGCAACATGACTGTGCATTATTTTAAAAATGAATTATTTTCTATAAACATGTATTGATTTTTGACTACGTAATGGGCACTGCTTGGCACTGGGGATACAAACATGAATCAGACATGATTCCTGCCTCTGTGTCCCTCAAAATAGCGGGGTAGCAGTCTAAAAAAATGAGTAATATAATATTACATTACAAAAACAAAGTGTCAAAGAGGAAAAGATATAACAACCAAAAATACAATCCATTCATAAGTATTTTGTAATAAAAGGGAGTTTTATATGGTGGAAACATCATCTTTAATGTTCATATCCTTTGAAGAAGCAAGACCGCTTCTAAGAATGTAGCCATTTTTGGGAGATGTGGATGTAAACTTCAAATCATTTATAATCTTGCTAACTTTAAGCTCTCCAAGCCTCAGTTTCTTTATATGTTCAAAACTAAAATAAAAAATTGGTGTAAAGATTAGAGGCATAAAATTACAAATGTTGGAAACAGATCACTATACAAATGGAATCTCAGAATATAATTAAAGTGAATCAGTGAAGAAATTGTTCAAAATTTAATCAAGGATGTAAGAACAATTGCTTTCTCATTCTTGAAAAAAAAATCTCAGATTCCTAACTTCTACTAAAACTATATATATATGTATATGTATATATATATACATATATATATATGCCAAATAAATGTAAAATAATTAGAAGCTAGGATTTGAATACTTACTATGAGTCAGGCATTTTTAAGTATACTACATGTATTAACTCATTTAAACCTTACAAAATCCCTATAGGGTAGGTACTATCATTATCCTCATTTTAAATGCAAAAATACTAAGGCACTGAGACATTAAGTAGCTTTCCCAAGGTGATCAAGATTATTAAAATTAAAACCTGATGCCTCTGGATTATGAACATGACCTCTTACTACTATGTTCTATGGCCTATATAAAATTGTATTGAAATTTTACAAAGATTGGGTTAAAGATACAATCTTAGCAATAGTACGTGAGAATTACTTTTATAACTTTAAGCTGGGAAAAAAGAAAACTCTCTAAAGCAAGAACCCAAGCTACAAAATAAAAGTTTAAAGATGTGATTTCCAAAAACTTTTAACAAATATTTTATTAGGAAAGGTACTTTAACTATAATAAAACAAAAATTTAAGAATGGAAAGAAATGTTTGCAGTGCATTTAGTATACAATGTCTTAATATTATTAATATAAAAAGAGTTTCCACAAATCATTAAGAACACAAATTTCATTAAGAACATAATAGGGCAAAATATAAGAACAACAATTCATGAAAAATAAAAACAAAAGTTTCTAAACATATTTAAGTATGCTCAGTCATAAGTGAGTGAAAATACAAATCAAAACGAAAAGATAGCACTAACAGAAACAAAATGTTAATAATAGGAGCCAGTGTTTTTGAGGACACTAACATAGATTATTTGTGTGTTTATAAATTGCCCCATGCTTTCAAAAAAAAGCAGTTTCTAGTATCTGTCAAAATGTCTAATGTACATGTCCTTTGATAAAGCAAATTCTTTTCTAGAGATCTACCCATTGCAATGCAGTGATTAAGAACTTTGGTTTCAGAAATATCTGGATACAAGTCCCTGCAATTCCATTTTTATATGTGTACCCTTGAAGTTCTTCACTTTTATAAGGCTGAAATTACTCATTTGAAAACAAGATAGCAATAGGAAAATGGCCTCACAGGGTTATTCTGTAGATTAAATGAAACCATGCATGTGAAACAATTAACACATTTTAGGAGTTGGTAAATATTAAATAGTATGATTATTATTAATTATATTATAGATATGTTTCCAGTATGAAGGAATAGCTTTATGAGAATGTTTATTATATTCTAATAACTTACAGTATTGAATACAATGTTGGAATCACTGCAATTATCTTTGTACAATTGTGGCAAATAAATTGGTCTTAAGAAGACAAGAGATGGGAAAACGTTACTCTATGTAACTAATGTCATATGTGCAATGGGTGAAGATTCAGAAAATCAGTATTGGTCAATGGGCAAGGCTTAAAATGGTTGTTAATAGATATATTTAATGCTTTAGAAAAATTCAATAAACATCAGAGACCAATTCAAATTCATAAGGAAAAAGTCAAATATTCTTTCTAAATGAAAAATGGGTTGATATTTTAAAACATTGTATATATTATTTTAGAGAACCATATAACATGTCCCATGTTAATGAATAAGATTATGGAATGTGATTAGGCAATAGTGTGCTATGGAGACTCAGAAGTGCTATTAACAATGGAGGGAATGGATTTAAACTTATGGCAGTTAGTTTGAATGCCAACCTGAATGAGATGTGCTTTGGATTGACAAAAGCTTCTGCATTTGCTACATTCTGCTTCATATTTTCATCACAGTTAGAGGAGGGATTAAAGGTATGATTTCTAAATTTGCAGCTCTCACAAAATTGCATCAGTCGTCCCATATGCCCCATAAATATATACACCTACTGTGTACTCATAGTGATTAAAAATTTAAAAAAAATTAATTGCAGTGGACAATTTAGGTAGATGATGTAATAGAGATCTATGGCACTACATTAGAATCAACAAAATATTATTTAACAAAGAGAACTTTTTGTAAATTGCTTAAAGTTCAAAATATAAATTGTACAATTGTAGAAGTTCATCTATAAAACTATTATTATGGACAATAATATGGCCCCAAATTGTGATGCAACCGTCAAAAAATGTTCTCACATTGTTTTACCAGTGTATGGCTCTTTACAGTGTTTGATTATTGCATTCTATTTTGGACAGCACATTTTAAGAGAAACTTGATGTATTGAAATATGTCCAGAGGATGTATGAAAATGATACAGACTTGAGAGTTGGAGGAGCTAGGAATGTTTCCCTAGCAAAAGGGAAATTGAGAGAAGACACAAGTCTATTCAAACATTTGAAGATTTTTCTTGTAGGGTAGGAGACAAAATTGCTATACCTAGCTTAGAGGGCAGCTGAGAGCTGCAGGGAGGTGAAATTCATTTCAGAACAGACTTTCTCACAATTAGAGTATTCAGCATTGCAGTAAAGGTTTTTTAGTATTAAAATCCTCATAGCTGGAAGTACTTAAGTAAACAGTAAGACAACTGCTTTGAGGATTGTGGAAGAGACTCTGTTTATAGGGAAGAATGGATTAAATTACTTCTAAGATTTCTTTTTAAAAAAGGAAAATGGTAAAATGGAAAGAATGCCAATCTTGAGGGCAGAAGACTTCCAGGTCAAAGTTACTCTAACACTTATCTGTGTTTTAAGGAACTTTAACTTACAGTGATATAGCAGACTGTTTTTAGGGTAAGGCAAAGTGTTAATGATACCCACAGGAGACTTCTGAGTACAAGTTTAAAACCAGGGCTTGGTAAAGTGGCACAGTAGGACTGTCCTCAACCTGAGTGAGAAAAGGAATTCAGAGACAGGAAACCTTCATCATGAACACAAATTATTCCACTGTCATGTCTCCAGTTGCATTGGTTTAAAGTTCTATTCATCTCTCATTAGATATGTATTAGATGTTTTGTAATTTTTTACAGTGCATCATAGGATAATAGGAGCAAAAAGAAAGTTGCGATTTAATTTACTCTCACATTTCAGGCATCATGTGTGTTGTTTTTATGCATTTTCCCCTAGTCATTCCACAGATTAAGCTTCTCTGTAGAACATTGTGCAGGCTTCCCAGGTTTAGAAAAAATGGCATTCGTGTGCTGACTCACAATGTTTTTGCAAACCAGATTACATAAATCTAGGTATAGCAAACTTTTCATGACACCCAAACACTATGAGTTCAGTCCTTCAATCACAAAGGATTTGTTTTGTGTGATTTTGTAACCTCTGTTTCAGGAAGGAGCTCTAAAGACTAGAAATAGCATAGAATAGACTAAATTTGAACTAGAAGTACCTCCATCTATCTCCTGATGACCTTCTTCCCTTTGTGAACACTCTGGATTACTGCACAAAGCCCTGGGGCCCTCAAGCTCTCCCACTAAATCAGAAATGCTACTGAGTGCTTACTGTGATGAGGAGCGCAACTCTTCCTCAAATGAAGTGCCTTGTTGTCTCTTTCCTTTCCTCAAGGAAACTCTAGCCATTGTTATCTAGTTGTGTGTAGTAGAAGCTGCCTGAGATCTTGAAACACTTGGAATCTTGAAAATTGGAAGTCAATCTATTAGTATTTCCTGAAAGCCTCCTACCCTTCCAGATGAGGTTAGGTCTTTGCTCAGTATATCCTCCCACCCTATACTTTTCTTTTTTAGCACTTAATCACTGCTAGATTTCATTAATTGTTCATATCAATATATTTTCCTAATATCTGCCTCCCTGGATATAGAGAGTGTTTTGTGGAGACGGACATCCTGTTGGTCTGGTTCAATGCTAAACTTCCAAGACATATTCCAGTCCCTGGCATATAAGAGATATAGGAGATCTTCAGTGAGTATTTACTGAATGAATAAATAGCATTTTGCCTGTGGAAAAAAAAAGTTGAATGGGTTAAGAAAGGATTTCTATGTTTGCTGATAGCATTCATTTACGTATATGTTTTTTGATTACCTATTTTATGCCAGATAATGTACTAGATGATGGGTTCACAAAATTAAGTAAGTCTTTGCTTCCACCTACTCTGAGTGATGGTTTAAGGTCAGATTTAGCATCAGAAAAAAATCTAGAAGAATGCAGTGGTATGTTGATGTTAATTAGTTGTACCTTATTGCCCTTTCTCCAACTTTCACACTACCAACCCCCAATCCCCACCCTTAGCCATTGTCAGGTATAAATACACCCCAGTATTCTTGCCTTGGATAAGGATAACTCCAGGCTTAACTTACATTTCACAGTTTCCCTGCGGAATCAGGCTGACACCACCCTCTGCAGACTCTGCCTGAGTTCCATCCTTGCTTGGCGTTTTCCCCTTCCCTACTTTGACTCCTCCACTCCCTGGCTGCCACCTAAGGGAAAACTTCCTCAATTAAACATTTGCACATGAACTCTTATCTCATGATTTGCTTCTAGAGAATCTGACCTTAGACTAACTTTTTCTAGCCATATTTTCAATATCTTGATGACTATACTATTCTATTCTCAGTTGCTCTGGAATCAGCAGTTATGAATAAAATCTTTGCTTCTCGAGGATTATTTTAATTCAAGAACTAGATTCACCTTTGAAATCCTTACCTCACTAACTGTAATTTAATCCCTTTAAATCCCAAATATATCTATATGCACTAGTCTTTGCAAAATTAGATTAGAGTCTACCAAAATTCATCTTCTCTGAAATGAAAAGGTGTCAATCTTTTCTGGGAACAAAGGCTGAACTAACCACAGCACATGATACCATTATATATTAGATTTTATCTAATTCAGATACCTTTTATGAGTCCAGTTATGAATAGATTTGGAAAGTAATAATTTTGAAGAAATATGAAATTGTACCACTCCAGATGTTCTCAGCCAGAGTTTTAAGCAGAATATGGCAAATTTGTAAATCTGTGACAATAATAAATAACCCATTAGGACTGAACTGACAAACTTCACAATTATTCTCAGTTGAGAACTAAGTGCCAAAAGTTCCAAAGTTAAGGATTTATTTTTTATTTCACTGCACAGATAAGCTGTACTTTCCATTAGAAAATATTTATTGTTTTAATATGTCTACAACAACCTCTGATTTTACCAGATAAGTCTGTTCTTCACCCAAAATGTGAAATTCATACCATCCTGTCACCTTGTTAGACTAGATATTAACATTCTATACATCATCTGCTTCTGATCCATCATATCTGGCTCTCCTCAAACCCCTACAGTCATCCCCTTGCCCATAGCCTAAGTCAAGTGAAAATGATCACGCCTGTGGCATGAAATTTTGTAAAATTCTTCCTTCAATCCACTTACCTAATTTTCTTCCTAATTATAAAGAAGTTTATACATTTTTAAAAATAAAGTATTTTTAAAATACTTTATTTTTATACACAGTTAATATGTGATATTAAAACATCATTTGCTCATTTATTGATAGATTCGGTAACAAATATTCTTTGAGCACCTACTTGGTTCCAGGGACTGTGCTATGTGGTGGGCTAAAGAGATGAATTAGACACTAAAGCCCTCAAGGAGCTCAAATTCTAATGAAGAGGCTGAGGGATATAAAAAACACAAAGCCTAAATCAGAAAAAATAAAAATGTGTGCAGTCTACAGGTCTGTTATTTATTCATTGAAAATAAATATATTGAGGTTTTTTCACTTCGTTTATCAATGCTGCTCAACAAAAGAATGACGGCTGAGCGCAGTGGCTCATGCCTGTAATCCCAGCCCTTTGGGATGCCTAGGTGGGCGGATCATGAGGTCAGGAGTTTGAGACCAGCCTGACCAACATGGTGAAACCGCATCTGTACTAAAAATACAAAAATTAGCCAGGCATGGTGGCACGTGCCTGTAATCCCAGCTACTCAGGAGGCTGAGGCAAGAGAATCGCTTGAGTCTGGGAGACAGAGGTTGCGGTGAGCCAAGATCGTACCATTGCCCTCCAGCCTGGAAGACAGAGTGAGACTCTGTATGCCCCCGCCCACCCCTCCCCAAAAAAAAGACAATGAAAACATGACATTTTTTAATACAATAAAAGTATGTAGGATATAATGCAGAAGTAGCAAACTTGAAATAGCTCACCCTCCTTCATCTGGGAATTTTTCTCAGGCTTTATTGTTAAGTTTGGCCTGACTGTCACTGTGCAAAAAAATAATTGCAATGAAAGGTAGCAAGTCTTACAGGGTGGGCAGAAATAGAGTGCACTGAAGACCAAAAGACAGTAGAACACCTTCCCTGCCTAGAGGCAGACTTCCCAGAGGAAGGTTTTGATCTGGGACTTGCAGTGCATGAGTTTTCTAGGGAAGCCATAACAGAGCACCATAGTCTGGGTGGCTTAAACAATAGAAATTTATTTTCTAGCATTTCTGGAGGCTAGATATCAGAGACTAAGGTGTTGTCAGGGTTGGTTTCTTCTCAGGCCTTTCTCTTTGGTATACAGACGGCAGTCTTCGCTTTGTCTTCACATGGTGTTTCCTCTGTGTATCTGTGTACTAATCTCTTTTATAGACAACAGTCATACTGGATTAGGGCACAACCTAGTGACCCCATTTAATTTTAATGACCTCTTCAAAGCCCCTATCTCCAAATATAGTCATATTCTGAGGTTCTTCAAAGCCCCCATTTCCAAATATAGTCATATTCTGAGGTTCTTGAGGTTAGAACTTGAATATATGAATTTTGGGAGAGCACAAACTAACCCAGAACATTTATGATATTAAAACAGCAGAGTTCCTTGACCCCCATCACAAGATGTTTGGTTGCTGCATGCTCAAACCCCTTATGAGATGGGGAGCATGTAGACGGGCAGGTGTAGGAGCCAGGACAAGCACTTTTGGGCTCTGGCCCAATGGTAGCATTTACAGGTGGATGCCTGCAACTCCCAAAGCCCCAGTGGGCTTGTTACAGTGTTCCTTTAGTTCTGCTGTCCACAGATGAGTTAAGTGTTAACCAGCTCAGTGCCTTCTTGGTACCTGGGTCCTTGTCCATCTTCCAGGAAGAATCAGATTATACATGGACTTGAAGGATGGTGAATGCAGGGATTTTGTGAGTGGTGGAGAAGGTTCTCAGTGAGATGGATAGGAAGCTGGAAAGAGGATAGAGTGGGAAGATGATCTTCCCCTGGAGTTTGGCCATCCCACAGCCATCGGACTGTCCACAGTCAAACTCCTCTCAATATTCAGACGTTCCTTCTCTTCACTCCTCTCTGCCATGCTGACTTTCTGTTCCTCTGCTCTTCTGCTCATCTGCCATGGAGCCTGGGATTTGAAGTTTATATGGATATAGGATAGGGTGGTGTGGTGGGCCAAAAGGCAACATTTGGCCACAAAAACAGGAATGCCTGTTCCCATTTAGGGCCTGTTCCCATTCCAGGCTTGAGGGTGGGGCCTTTGCTGGAGAACCACCATCCTCTACCCAGTATTTCTCTGTCTCCTGTCCGTATCAATATAAATATAAAATTGTAAGCTAGAAGAGGGGTGAGGACATTCCAAGAGGTGTCACAGACTGTACAAAGGTAAGGGAAATGAAATGGTTTGTGTATTTAGAAATGCTGAGTATTGAAGGCTGATAGAACCTAGAAATGGAGCTAAGTTGTCTTTTGCATAAGAGCCTTTGAGTCTGATTGCTTATTGGAAATGGGTGCCATGCTTTATAGCTACAATTTCAACCACATTCTATACTAGGGACTTGACATACATATGTAATCTCTAATATAATAACTCTTGGTTATGTATTATTATGTAAAACCACGTATTACTTTCTTCTTAATTAAAGGAGGAAATGAAGGCTCAGATGGGTTATTTCATTCACTTGTTAATTTACCCATTCATCCATCCATTCATTCTATAAATATTCACTAGATGCCTCCCATGTGCAGGTACCAGATGCTGGTGATTAGGGAGGGAAACATAGGTATACCCTATCCTCAGAGAGCTTAGACTCTAGAGCAAAAACCTGATATTAAATAACTAACTTACCAAAATGTGATGTGTAATGAAGAGGTAGTAGAGATTTCTGTGCATAGAAAGAGAAGAGTGGATCCAGGTAGAAGTAAAACTGATATTAGAACATATATGCTCTAAAGCTGGTTTCCTGGTCTAAAGCTTTGTTTCCTTTTATAATGCTGTGCCACCCCAGTTGCCACAAGCAATGTTTTTCAAAAAGTGGAGTGCTTTCTTCTGAAGGTCCAGGAGTATCTTTGGGGAGTACAGGACAAAGCTTGTTTTTAAAGATGGATGTATTCAATTTAATGTCTATTTTTTGTCAAGTGATATTGTTTTTCAATTACGGAAGTAGTATATTTTCTTTTAAATATACGTATATTTAAGCAAGCATAGTGGTCTGATTTACAGAAACATACCTAATGAACAACTATGCAAGAATACAGTGGGTATGGGGGAAATCCTAATTGAAATTTGAAGATTTTTTTTCTGGTTATGCCAGTTCTGCAGATGCTCTTGTTATTTTCATTCTGATTATTACTTGTTCCAGATTCCTAAAATGGAACCTCTAGTATTGACCCACTAAGCATTTGGTAAGTACAGTATGGTAGCTCATTAAAATGTAAATTGGGTTAAGTGCTTCAGAAACATACAGGAGAATATGTAAATAATAAAGAACAATGAGAAGCTGGCTCTTTCCCTCAGGAACTTTGCCTCTCTAATAGTTTGAACCTTATCCATAGTCATGAATCTAGCTAGGAAACACTCTCAGTTAAAAAAAAAAAAAAAAAAATCTAGAAATAAAGCAAATGAGCTAAGGGCAGCAGTGTGAAACTTCAAATGACATCAAGCAATAAGAAAACCATCCAGTAATTCTCTTGTGTTTAATGAAGAAAACTGTACCAAGGTTAAACGGTTTCCATGTTTACCCTCAATTGTACCATGTGGCACATTAACATGTTTCTCCTAGAGTTTGTCCTGCTGGAGACGTATACATAAGAGCTAGATCTGTTCAAGAGACAGAAACCTGACTATGAGTAGAGGAAGTAAAAGGGGCAGTAGAGCTCTCTCCACCGGTTTCAGTAAAACATCTCCAGCAAGGATCTGGTTGGGTTACAGACTTGTATCTGGACCATTCCCTGAGACCAGGGATAGATTTTTCTCAGCCTGAATCATTCATAGCATAGGCAAGATGAAAGACTTTAGTAGAAGGTAATGGAGGTATATTGGTAGATTAAAAGAAGAGGTAATGTGGAGAAATCAGTATGTAAAGTAAACTTGAAAGGATGTACCTAGGAAACTGAGGAGGGAGAATTACCTGAACTCAATTGTTTGAGTCCAGCCTGGGCAACATAGCCAGACCTGTCTCTTAAACAAACAAACAAACAAACAAACAAACATAGAACAGCCAGGCAAATAATGAGATTTGATTGCCACCATGAGATAAGGCTTTACATTTACCTGCTTGTATTGTAATCTAGCCCCACCCTGCTTCTCACACTGATTTTCTCCAGATGATACAAGATAAACTTGTTGCCTACAATGAGCTTGTGAAAGAAGTCAGTCTATTTGAACTTTCCACAGAATTGGACACCAATTGTCTCCTCTTTTATGAATACACTCCTTAGTCCGGGGAAACAATATTTTATTATTTTATTTTATAAGTTCTGGGGTACATGTGCAGAATGTGCAGGTTTGTTACATATGTAAATGTGTGCCATGGTGGTTTGCTGCATCTATTAGCCCATCACCTAGGTATTAAGCCCAGCATGCATTAGCTATGTATCCTAATGCTCTTTCTCCCACTGCCACCACCCCTGCCCCTGAGAGGCCCCCATGTGTGTTGTTCCCCTCCCTGTGTCCATGTGTTCTCATTGTTTAGCTCCCACTTATAAGTGAGAACATGCTGGCTAGTTATATGTAGAAAGGGCAGAAAACCAAGTGTTTGGTTTTCTGTTCCTAGTTTGTTTGCTGAGGATAATGGCTTCTAGCTCCATTTATGTCCCACAAAGGATATGATCTCATTCCTTTTTATGTCTGCATAGTATTCCATGGTATATATGTACCACATTTTTTTAATCCAGTCTATCATTGATGTGCATTTGGGTTGATTCCATGTCTTTGCTATAGTGAATAGTGCTACAATGAACATGTGAATGCATGTATCTTTAAAACAGAATGATTTATATTCCTTTGGGTATATAAATCAGCAATGGGATTGCTGGGTCAAATGGTATTTCTGCTTCCAGGTCTTTGGGGAATTGCCACACTGTCTTCCACAATGATTGAATTAATTTACATTCCCACCAACAGTGTAAAAGTGTTCCTACTTCTCCACAGACTCACCAGCATCTATTATTTCTTGACTTTGTAACAATAGCCATTCTGACTGGCATGAGATAGGATCTCATTGTGGTTTTGATTTGCATTTCTCTAATTATCAGTGATGTTGAGCTTTATTTCATGTTTATTGGCTGCATGTATGTCTTCTTTTGAGATTTCTCTGTTCGTGTCCTTTGACCACATTTTAATAGGGTGGTTTTTTTTCTCATAAATTTGCTTAAATTCCTTGTAGGTTCTGGATATTAGACCTTCGTCAGTAGGAAAGTGGTCCAGTTTCAATTTTCTGCATATGGCTAGCCAGTTCTCCCTGCACCATTTATTAAATAGGGAATCCTTTCCCCATTGCTTGTTTCTGTCAGGTTTGTTAAAGATTAGGTGGTTGTAGATGTACAGTCTTATTTCTGTGTTCTCTGTTCTGTTCCATTGGCTTATATGCCTGTTTTTGTACCAGTACCATGCTGTTTTGGTTATTGTAGCCTCGTAGTATATTTTGAAGTTGGGTAGTATGATACCTCCAGCTTTATTCTTTTGGCTTAGGATTTCTTGGGCAGACAGGCCCTTTTTTGGTTCCATATCAATTTTAAAGTAATTATTTTGTCCAATTCTGTGAGGAATGTCAATGGTAGTTTAATGGAAATAGCATTGAATCTATAAATCACTTTGAGCAGTGTGGCCATTTTCACAACATTGATTTGTCCTATCCATGAGCATGGAATATTTTTCCATGTTTTATTTCCTGTCTGATTTCCTTGAGCACTGGTTTGTGGTTCTTCTTGAAGAAGTCCTTCTCTTCCTTTGTTAGCTGTATTCCTAGGTATTTTATTCTCTTTGTAGCAATTGTGAATAGGAGTTCATTTATGGTTTGGTTCTCTGCCCATCTATTGTTGGTGTATTGGAATGCTTGTGACTTTTGCACATTGATTTTATATTCCGAGACTTTGCTGAAGTTGCTAATCAGCTAAAGAAGCTCTTGGACTGAGATGATGGAATTTTCTAGATATAGGATCATGTCATCTGCAAACAGACACAGGCTGACTTCCTCTCTTCCTATTTGAATCCCCTTTATTTCTTTCTCTTGCCTGATTGCCCTGGCCAGAACTTCTAATACTATGTTGAATAAGAGTGGTCAGAGAGGGCATCCTTGTGTTCTGCTGGTTTTCAAGGGGAATGCTTCCAGCTTTTGCCTGTTATAAATCTTATTATTTTGAGTTATGTTCCATCAATACCTAGTTTATTGTGAGTTTTTAACATGAAGGGATGTTGAATTTTATCGAAGGCCTTTTCTGGGTCTAATGAGATAATTACGTGGTTTTAGTCTTTAGTTCTGTTTATGTGATGAATTACTTTTATTGATTTGTGTATGTTGAACCAGCCTTGCATCCCTTGATGCTGACTTGATCGTGGCAGGGAAGCTTTTTGATGTGCTGCTGGATTTGTTTTGCCAGTATTTTATGGATGATTTTTGCATCGATGTTCATCAGGGATACTAGCCTGAAGTTTTGTTTTTTTTTTTTTTTTGGATGTATCTCTGCAAGGTTTTGGTATTAGGATGATACCTTAATTAAGGCAGATGATATCTGTCTTAATTTCATTATTTACCCATAAAATGAATTAGGGAGTAGTCCCTCCTTTTCAATTGGTTGGAATAGTTTCAGAAGAAATGGTACCAACTCTTCTATGTACCTCTGGTAGAATTCATCTGAAAATGTATCTAGTCCTGGGCTTTTCTTGTTTAGTAGGCTATTTCTTACTGCCTCAATTTCAGAACTTGTAATTGGTCTATTCAGGGATTCAACTTCTTCCTGGTTCTGTCGTGGGAGGGTGCATTGTCCAGAAATTTATCCATTTCTTCTAGATTTTCTAGTTGATGTGCATAGAGCTGTTTATAGTATTCTCTGATGGTTGTTTATATTTATGTAGGGTCAGTGGTGATATTCTCCTTATCATTTCTGATTGTGTCTACCGGATTCTTCTCCATTTTCTTCTTTATTAGTCTAGCTAGTGGTCTATTTTGTTAATTTTTTTTACAAAACCAGCTCCTGGATTCATTGATTTTTTTAAGGGTTTTCTGTGTCTCTGTCTCCTTTAGTTCTGTTCTGATCTTGGTTATTTCTTGTCTTCTTCTAGCTTTGTGGCTTGTTTGCTCTTGGTTCTCTAATTCTTTTAGTTGTAATGTTAGGATGTTTACTTGAGATCTTTCTAGCTTTTTGATGGGGGCATTAATGCCATAAATTTCCCTCTTAACACTGCTTTAGCTGCATGCCAGATATTCTGGTATGTTGTCTCTTTGTTCTCATTGGTTTCAAAGAACTTCTTGATTTCTGCCTTAATTTCATTATTTACCCAGGAGTCATTCAGGAGCAGGTTGTTCAATTTCCATGTAGTTGTGTGGTTTTGAGTAAGTGTCTTAATCTTGAGTTCTAATTTGATTGCACTGTGGTCTAAGAGTCTGTTATTGTTTCTTTTTCTTTTTTTTGCATTTGCTGAAGAGTGTTTTACTCCCAATTATGTGAACAATTTTAGAGTAAGTGTCATGTAGCACCAAGAACAATGTATATTCTGTTGTTTTGGGGTGGAGAGTTCTGTATATATCTCTTAGGTCCACTTGATCAAGAGGTGAGTTCAAGTCCTGAATATATTTGTTAATTTTGTCTCAGTAATCTGTCTAATATTGACAGTGGGGTGTTAAAGCCTCTTACTATTATTGTGTGGGAGTCTAAGTCTCTTTATAGGTCTCTAAGAGCTTGTTTTATGAATCTGGGTGCTCCTGTATGGGGTGAACATATATGTAGGATAGTTAGCTCTTCCTGTTGAATTGAGCCCTTTACTGTTAGGTAATGCCCTTCTTTGTCTTTTTTGATCTTTGTTGGTTTAAAGTTTGTTTTGTCAGAAACTAGGATTGCAGCTTGTGCTTTTTTCTGCTTTCCATTTGCTTGATAAATTTTCCTCCATCTCTTTATTTTGACCCTGTGTTTGTCTTTGCACATGAGCTGGGTCTCTTGGACACAGCACTTTGATGGGTCTTGACTCTATGCAGCTTGCCATTCTGTGTCTTTTAATTGGAGCATTTAGCCCATTTACATTTAAGGTTAATATTGTCATGTGTAATTTGATCCTGTCATCATGACGTTAGCTAGTTATTTTGCAGACTTGTTGATGTAGTTGCTTCATAGTGTTATTGGTCTTTGTACTTCAGTGTGTTTTTATAGTGGCTGGTAACAGGCTTTCTTTTTCATATTTAGTGCTTCCTTCAGGAGTTCTTGCAAGGTAGGCCTGGTGGTGATGAATTCCTTTAGCATTTGCTTGTCTGAAAAGGATTTAATTTCTCCTTTGCTTATGAAGCTTAGTTTGGCCAGATATGAATTTCTGGACTGGAAATTCTTTTCTTTAAGAATGTCTAAAATTGGCCCCCAATCTCTTCTGCCTTGTAGGGTTTCTGCTGAGAGCTCCACTGTTATTCTGACGGAGTTTCCTTAGTACGTGACCTGGCCTTTCCCTCTGGCTGCCCTTAACATTTTTTCCTTTATTTCAATCTTGCAGAAATTGATGATTATGTGTCTTGGAGTTGCTCTTCTCATGGAGTTTCTTACTGGGGTTCTCTGGATTTTCTGAATTTGAATGTTGGCCTGTCTTGCTAGGTTGGGGAAGATCTCCTGGGTGATATCCTGAAGTAAGTTTTCCGACTTGGTTTCATTCTCCCCATCTCGTTCAGGTACCCCAGTCAATTGTAGGCTCTGTCTTTTTACATAACTCCATAGTTCTCGCAGGTTTTGTTCTTTTCCTTTCATTCTTTTTTCTATAATCTTGTCTGCTTGTCTTATTTCAGCAAGAAAATCTTCAAGCTCTGAAATTCTTTTCTCCACTTGGTCTTTTCAGCTCTTGACACTTGTGATTGCATTGTGAAGTTCTCGTGTTGTGTTTTTCAAGTCCATCAGGTCATTTATGTTTCTTTCTAAACTGGCTATTCTGGTTAACAGCTCCTGTAATGTTTTATCATGGTTCTTACCTTCTTTGCATTGGGTTAGAACATGCTCCTCTAGCTCAGTGAAGTTCGTTATTACCCACCTTCTGAAGACTACTTCTGCAAATTTATCCATCTCAGCCTCAGCCCAATCCGGTGCCATTGCTGGAGAGGTATTGTGACCATTTGGAGGAGAAGAGGCACTCTGGCTTTTTGAGTTTTCAGCACTTTTTTCGTGGATTCTTTTTCGTCTTGGTGAGTTTATCTAGCTTGGATCTTTGAGGCTGCTGACCTTTGGATGGGGTTTTTGTGGGAACTTTTTTGTTGATGCTGTTGTTGTTGCTTTCTGTTTGTTTGTTTCTTTTAACAGTCAGGTCCCTCTTCCATCGGGCTGCTGCAGTTTGCTGGTGGTCCCACTCCCGACCCTATTTGCCTGGTTCCCTCCTGCACCTGGAGGTGTCACCAGTGGAGGCTGCAGAACAGCAAAGATGGCTGCCTGATTCTTCCTCTGGGAGCTTTGTACCAGAGAGGTACCGACCTGATGCCGATGGGAACACTCCTGTACAAGGTGTCTGGTGATTGGGGGTCTCACCCAGTCAGGAGGCACGGGATCAGGGACCCACTTAACAAAACACTCTGGGTGCTCATTGGTGGAAGGTGTGCACTGCTCTGCAGCGATTTCTGCTTATCTGGACGGCCCGGAGTTCTCAGAGCCAGCAGGAGAAAGACTAAGTCTGCTGATCCGTGGAGACCACTGCAGCCCATTTCCACAGGGGCTCCGTCCCAGAGAGATCAGAGTTCTGTCCGTAAAACTCTGGCTGGAGTTGCTGAAATTCTTGCAGGGAGGCCCTTCCCAGTGAGAAGGGACGGATCCAGGTCCCGACTAAAGAGGTCTGGCCACAATCTGCCACAGCTGCTGTGGTACACCGTGGGGAATTCTTCCTGGGTCCAAACTGCCCAGTTTCCGTGGCACCAGCGGGGGGAAACTGCCAGACTGGAGCTGTAGTGATGGCTGCCGCCCCAATCCCTGAGAACTCAGTAGTCTTGGGCAGTCTCCAGCCAAGCGGCCGCTGAGAATCTGCACAGCTCCGTGCTTGGGACCCAAGGTCCTAGTGGCATGGGCTCATGAGGAGATCTGCTCCACGGGTTGCACAGATCCATGGAAAAAGCATGGCTTCCCGGGCAGGGTAGCATGGTCACTCACCGCCTCCCTTGGCTGGGGGTGGGAGCTTCCCTTGTCCCGGCTCCCAGGTGGGCTGTCACTCCACCCTGCTTTTCCTCACTCTCTGTGGGTCCCGCCAACCACTTAGTCAATCCCAGTAAGAGAACCCGGATACTTCAGTTGCTGGTGTAGAATTCACTCTCCATTTTCCCTTCTTCTCGGTGGGAGCCTCCGACTGCAGCTGTCTCTCGTTGGCCCTTTTGGCCCCTCTCTGCCAGGGAAACATTCTTAATGGGATTTTCTCCTTTGTCAATCCCTTCTGGTCTCTTCTGCTAATTTATCTTCTATGCCTTTACCCCTTAAATATTAATTTCCTCCTGGGACCTGTTTTCAATGCTCTTATTTTCTCATTTATCACTCTCCCTTAGTGATAATACAACTGAAACCAGAATTATGGCTGACTTTTACGATTTTTGTTATAGCGTTTTGAGTGCTTCCTATATGACAGATACTGTAATAAGCAAAAGAAACTCAGACAGGTAAATTGATCCCTTCTATTCTTGGCTTTAATTTCTACCTGTATGATAATAACTCCCATATATAGGCCTCCTAGATCTAGTCGACCACAGTTACATATCCAAGGAAGGAGTATGCCATTCTCCCAGGTCGTCCACTTCAGGCTCAAGCTCCCCAAACCAGACCCACCCAAAACCTGCTTTGCCTCTGTATTTCTTGCCTCAGTAACCGCCAGTATCATCTGCTTGGTCATATGCAGCATAAGTCATTGTTGATTCTTTCCTTTTCTTCACTGACTACAGCACATTGAGTCTAACTGCAAAATGTTGTCTTCTATTTTTATTCCCACTGCTTTTGTACCAATAAAGATACAACCGCATGACTGTTTTATAAATAAAGTTTTATAGGAAAATAGCTGTACTCACTCATTTACATATTTTCTGTGACTGTTTTCATGATACAATGGCAGAGCTGACTGTTTGCAACAGAGACCTTATGACCAGAAAAACCTAAAATATTTACTGATTGGCTATTTGCAGAAAAAATTTTGCTGATGCCTGCTCCCACGTAAATAGTCATATGGCCTGGTACAGTGGCTTATGCTGTAATTTTAGCACTTTGGGAGGCCAAGGTGAAAGGATTGTTTGAGCCCGGAAGTTCGAGACAAGCCTAGGCAACACAGTGAGACCCCATCTCTCAAAAAACAAACAAAATTAGCCAGGTATAGTGGCGCCTGACTGTAGTCCCAGCTACTCAGTATGCTGAGGTAGGAGGATTGCTTGGGCCCTGGAGGTCAAGGATGCAGTGAGCCATGATCACACAGCTGCATTCCAGCCTGAGCAACAGAGCGAGACCCTGTCTAAAATAAAAAATAAAAATAAAAATCTTAATCTCTTATTTGGACCCATGTAGTGATGCCTTATTTTTGTCTCTCAGTGTCCATTCACCCAGGTTCCAATTCATCTTTTATATCCACCACCATTTACATTTGCAAAACTCAATCTTTGCCGTGTTATAGCCCCCTTTTAAAAACAAACAATGATAAGATTTTGATGAATGTAAATTGCCCAGAAGAAAAATGTTAATCCCAGTATTATTTATGCATTGCTGCATAACAAAATGCTCTAAAATTTAGTGACTTTGTGGATTGACTGGGCAGTTCTTGTGCTATTCTCATGCAGTGGGAGTTGTATAGCTGCATTCACCTGACAGGTAAGATGAAAAATAGTTCAGTTGGGATGTTGGGATGGCTGGGTCCCCATCCTCAAGACTATTGTCTCTCAGGGACAACAAGGAGACCTGGGTTGCCCTTTAGGGAAGACATGCCTTTCTTAGCTCCCCAACTCCCAACTTTATCCTTGTTCCATTATGTTACCTACTTAGCTCTTGTAAGCACTAGAATTAGCAAGCCCTGAAATGTTTGAATTTCATTTGTGGTTTGAAATAAACTAACTCCTGTGGAGATATTGACATTAACATATTCTCTAATGTTGAAATATTGTCAGATAGAATTCCTGTACCAGTTTATTATTGTCTGTATGTGGTGTGTATAGGATATCAGAACTTCTAGCTGAAAGCTACTTGTTGATCTCCTTGAAAGTTTTTTTCTTTTACCTTTTCCTCTCATCCCCCTCAATAATTTTTTTCTTTTAAATGATACCTATTACAATTTCTTCCCTATGAAATGAGATAATTTCTTTGACTAGCTGCTTGAGTCTGATGTAAAAATAGAATCACACCAGAGGAAATAAATTAGCATTTGGCAAGGACACATTTTCATTTGTGGTACTGTATTTAAGGCGGTTGCTAGGTGGGTTTGTGGATGATGGAACATTCTAGAACTTCGTTTAAACTTTTTTCAAATAATAGAAAGGATGGGAGCAGAAGGCAAAATGAATGTATGTTTCAGTGTATGTGGAATGCTGATTTAAATAAAGGAGGATGTTTTACTTAACAAAAGATTATTTCAGAAAGACAATACATAGAAAGTTACAGTACCTATAAAACTATAGATTGATCAACTGTCAATGACAACATACACACAATCACACAGATACACACATCGCAGATAATTCCTACATTCACCAAAAATAACACTACTGTTGTACAGCCTCCAAGGATATCCAAGTTGGACTCAGACATGTCTTTAAAATTTGGCCTTTATTGCATCTCAAATCCATTAGTTAGAAATTACAAAAAAGAGAAATGTATAATTGAAACGATGACAGGCTTTCACTAACAATAGTGTGAACTTAACAGAGGCCCTTGAAATTCAGTTAATTTAAATTCTAATAGATCATCATACCTATAGAATATAATTCATTTAATGGCAATTGCTATTCATAATAGGGACTCTTTATGAAAATTGGATATTTGAGTTAAACTACATTTATAGCCAAGAATAAAATTTATTTGATCCGTAAGAAAGACTTCATCAAGGATTAAATGTTCAGTCTTGAGAAATCTACATTAGAAAATGAATTATGAATCACCATTCAAGATTGAATTCATTATCTTGTTGTGTGTAACTATACATTTGTTTTGGTCATTTACTACACTCTGTAATTTCCAGTACCTTAAATACAAACATTTTACATTGTTAACTAAATACAATACATGTTCCCTTTCAGTTAATTATGTACACATAATAATTTTGGGTCTCAAGGAACTGTCTCCTGAAATCAGTAGAATTAAAAAAATTTGCTTAGTAAATTCTCCTTCAAGCTGTAGTTTTATGTGAAGGATTCTGAGCTTTAAGTTTGTTGTTCCAAAAGAGCTTAGAAATCCTGAGTTGGCATTAAAATCTTATATTGTACTACTTTATACTTGTGCTAAATTGTATTTGCCTCTAAGCCCAACTTCTATTAGTATATCTTTGTATGTATTAAAACTATGTAGCTAAAAGTGAATCTATATGATTATGCAACATAGGGCCAGACACATGCTAGATACTTAAAAGAGGATTGTCTAAATGGAATGGCTATTTCATACATACTTTACATACATACATATGAAATGTACAAAGTTCTCAGCTCATGTAAATTTTAATCACTGAGATTGTCAATGCAATATTAACAATTTTGAAATATCATTTAAAAGCAAACATTAATATTTAAACCCAATATCAAACAATTGTACTGCTTTGCACACAATGCAATTTGATAATTACTGAGAGAATAAAACTATAATTTAATTAGCAACATTTAAATCAATACCAGGTATAGAAATGAAAATATTCTTTGGTTTGAAACGCATCCTTTGATTATTTATAATGTCATAACCTGATATTCAAGTTTCAATATTAAGATACAGATGTTTAAACACTGCCCAGAAATAATTTTAGTGATTTTTTACAATACTTTTAGAAAGTAGACCAGAGATGGATGAAACATTTATCTTTAATGTCTTATAAGGGATTCCTTCATATGATAGAAAATTAAGGACACCTCAATGTCTTCCAACTTGATGAACTTATGATAGTTTTAGGAAGGATGGTTGTACCTGAGTGGCATTATTGTATGGCAACCACATATCATAGTTAAGAAGTACTATTTAATTTTAAGGGAGGCAACATGGTATTGTGTTGAAGAGCCTGGTTTCTGAAGTTAGAATGCCTGACTTCAGTTCCTGGCTCAGTTCTGTACTAGCAATGCAACTTTAGCAAGTCACATAACCACTTTGTGTCTCAGTTTCTCCATTAACAAAATGGGTATAATAATTATACCTATCTCATAAGCTTTCTATAATGACTAAATGAGTTCACCTGTATAAAACGCTTAGGACAGTATCTGACACTCAGTAAGTTCCATGTAAGTGTTTCATCAAAAAATGTTTTTTTAATGCTATATTAGTGTAAATAAGACGCAGTTTCATCCTCAGAGTGGTACATTTGTGTGCAAAGTAATTTATAAATGTATTTCCTACTTGGCAAAGTAATAACCGAAACCTAAGAGCAAAGACTGTATAACCTTGAGAAAGTCAGTTAACAGTCTTGAACTGCCTTATCTCCAGCAATTAAATGGCAAAGTTATTCTACATGATTTCTCAAGTACCTTCTGTATTAAAAAAGAAAAAGTCTGTGATTCCATAGGTTTATTTTGCTACATTCAAGCAGAATATTTTTATGGTAGCAATAACCCCATTAATACTAAAACACATAAATAAATCATTATGGTACTTGATAAATAATGAATTATCAAAAACATTAAAATAAACGCATATTCTCATGTATCTTTATTTTCTTATATTGTAATTTACATGGATAGGGACACCTATTGCATGGATTAATTAGGTATAAAACTCTGCTCAACTATGTGTTGTTTTGGATTGTTTTTCTAGTTATGCAAATTGGAAGTTTTTTATTTAGTCTAATAACATCAGGGAGGGCTCTATAACTCAAATACAAATTTGTCTTAGCTGTAAATATGACTCTCCTTCCTTATTATTCTACCACACTTAAAATGAAGAGAGGACATTAAGCCTTGTGAAAGTCAGGTTTTATTTTATTATTTAGTATGAAAAGCATGAATATAAATCCATTCAAAATAAAATAGTGACCAAGGAGATCCAATTTTGATAATGTATTGAAGTTCCTAAATAAGTCAACTTTCCTCAAGTCACTACTTATGCTCCGCAGTCCGTCCCTCTTCCTCCTCTCCAGTTTATTGATACAAAAGATAGTAAAGCAAGAATAGAGTATTTCCACAAAACACTTCTATATTTCTGTAAAACTATTCTAGGTTAGCTCCAATCTAGCTTCTGTACTGATAAATTGCAAAAACTACAGAGTAATAAAATCCTCAGCATTTCAGCATTGGACACCTCCTTAACATAACTGTCTTATTTCTATCCCTACCGTTACAACACCAAGACAACTTATCATAAATATCACTCACAGACTGAAAGAGACACTTGATTAAACTCTTCTAGCTGTGTGTAGATGGGAACAGAATTAAAGTAGTATTTCTATTCTTAAAAGAGAATTGTAAAAGATATTGTACATGTGCATCTTAGAAAGAGTTGTGACACTTAAGGACCCCTAGGAGTGCTTCAAATTTGGGTGCATTTTGGTCCCGGGCTAAAGTAACAGCATCTTCCTTGGCCCTGTGGATCGAGAGAAGAGCTAGATACAGCTAGAAATGGAGGTTCTGCTCTACTATATGCCTGTGGAGAAAAGCAAGTGAGAAGGAAGAAGCAAGCAGATGAGCAGGGGAAGCACATGTGACAGACGGAGAGAGAATTTCTCAGGATTTCCAGACTCCCCCAGACCCTGAGTCCACTCCAGAGGCCCAGGAACACACCTGTTCACATCGTCTTCCCAATAAATTTCCCTGTTAGCTTCAGGCAGTTCAACTAAGGTTTCAGTTACCATTCAACCAAAGGAACCCTAACTCAGGTCATATTTGTCAAGACAGTACTCCCTTGAAATTACAGTGATTCTATAGCCTCCCCAAATTTTCAACTTCTTGTAAAACACTTTACAAAGGGTCTGATGGTTTATATTGCAATACAAATACATAATCAGTTTGAGAAAATCTCATGTGATCAAATATTTAGACGTATTCACCTTTTCTCCTTTGCAATTTAAGGTCTAATTCCAATTTCCTGGGCCTACTCTAGCTTCATCTTTCATAAAATAATCACAGGGTTTTGAATACAAGTTCCTGTCATTAAATGGCTCTAATTCTTAGTGGTGTTTCTGTTCCTGCCCATGAGGATTTTGGCTTACTTTCTCATGCTTAGAACCTTCTCTGAGAAACAGTCACAATGAGTATTCAGTATCCAAAAACAACTCTGTAATTATTGTAAGCTTCAAGAATACATGGTGGCCCAAACAATTATAGCAAAGATTCTTAAGAGAAAGTGTGACAGTGTTGTAGAATGTACCATTTTTATAAAAGAAAAAAAAAGAAAATACTGTAAACCACAACTGCTGTAAATGTGCACCTGCTTCTCTATGCTTCACATTTGTTGAATTTTTAGTCCTCATTGATTGATTGATCTAAGCCTCCATCAAACACATTAACATACTCAGGTTGCTTAGGCACCACCATCTGAGTTTAATACACAGCCACAGAATCAAGATTACCTGATGCTATGAAAACTACCTCGTATAGCTTGAACTTTATTCTGATTCACAGTGTAGTCTCAGTGGTTCATTCCTTTGCAACACCTGTATACTAGAATATGTTAGTGGAGCTTCCACAATTTAACTAAGAATTGATACATCTAATTGGATCTGTAGTTATTATAGGACACACATTTACAGTGTTCTATTGGCCTTGATGCCAGGAGCACTCTGCCTGTGTTATGTGCAGAATTCATATTAGAGTTGCTGCTTTCTTTTCTATGACACGTACTGATGCAATCCTTCTGGACTGGGCTTTTCTTGAGCCATTATAAATTGTCAATTTGGTTCAGTCTCTAGTTCCCATTGAAAAGCTTCATTATGAACTCTCCACATGATGATCTTGCAACATGCCTGCTAATAAATCCTCTAAACTACAGCATTGAGAAAAATGGCATAGCTCTGAAAAATCAGCAGCCATGTCCTCACCAAGCTTTGAATTCAACTGGCGGAATGTAAGTCTCAGAACAATAACTAATAGTGCTGCTGTGATGTGAACTTCCAGTAACCTTACAGATTCATCAAATGCCTTATCCTTATCTGAGGCAGGGATGTTGAGAGATCATGTTATAACATGGTACACTTCTGATTAAAGCCTTCCAAGTTTTATTATATAAACTATTATGAAAATTAAAACATAGAAGCAACACTCATCCTCACAACCCAAAATAATTATTATCCCATCTACAGACACACCCGGTATTCTGGGTTCAGTGGTCCTTAGCATATGAAGGAATCACAGGAAGCCAACTGTCAAGTAAGCCTTATATATGACAAGAGGTAGACATTCTTCTCTTGGTGTATATTTCATTACAGATTAGGAGGCGGCCATGAGATTTTGAAGTAGTGGGGAAGTGGTAGATTGGGGATTGGAAAGTTTGGATTCTGCCTGCCTATGTTATGTTTTCAAAAAAATCAAGTATTTCTCTGTATTTAAACTGGTTGTTTTTTTAAAGGAAATACTTGAACTTGATGGCTTTAAAGGTTTCTTTCCTTCTAACATCCTGTGAATGAATCAGAATGATAGGTAGAAAAACATTAACAGCTCTATAACTATTGTTATCCTCTCTACACTCTGCAGGCTCTGTCTCAGTATGAAGCCTACCCATCAGTCTGACTGAGACTCAAGAAAGCCTGTCAATGTTGCTAAAAAGACATACAGAAAACATTCAAAATGTTTACTCATACTATGTCTTGATTTCCATTTATCCAGTCATATACAACACTGTTCTAATAAATCACATTATCAAAACAAGGCCTGGGATAAATAACTACTTTCTCTGTTAGCAGCTCCATCATAAAATTATCTAACTTAATCTGTGTATATATTTCTATAAGAAATAGCTTCTGAATTGGATATTTTTTCTGGAACCAAATTTCTCTTTCAATATTTCTCTTAAGAAATGGGAGAGAATGTTCTCAATGAGAAAGCGCAAAAGAAAATTCCCTGAGGAGAGAGTAGTCAAAAGTTTTATAATGTCACTATCGTGCTAAATAGAGCTTAAATTGAATAGGAGGAGAGATGCCTCCTTGGGACTTGTATCTGGCAAAATTGAGGGAAGTTGTGTGTTATGATCAGATCCACATGTATTTAGTATATATTGAGAATAAAACTTTGGCTAAAATATAAATGAGAACAGAGACCATTTTAATGCTGGTGTATAATTTAAACTAGTTTCTAAATATTACATAATGATTTTAAAACATGTAAAAATATTTTCAACAGAGATATATACTTTAGGTGCTCAAATATATTTAAAATGTTTAACCAATTTCCAAGGAGATGTCTATTATGAAAAATTGTATAATCCTGTACTATAAAGTAAACCTCAGTTAAACACTTCAGTTACGTTAAGATTATCATATTTAGCAAATAAAAATTCAAGATGCCCAGTTAGATTTGAATTTCAGATAAGCAATAAAGAAAGTTTAATATGTCTCATGCATTTTATTATTATTATTATTTTTTAATGACAGAATCTCCCTCTGTCACCCAGGCTGGAGTGCAGTGGCATGATCTCTGCTCACTGCAACCTCCACCTCCTGGGCTCAAGCAATTCTTGTGCCTCAGCCTCCTGAGTAGTTGGTATTACAGGCATGCACCACCAACACCTGGTCAATTTTTGTATTTTTAGTAGAGATGGGGTTTCACTATGTTGGCTAGGCTGATCTTGAACTACCGACCTCAAGTGATCTGCTTGCCTCCGCCTCCCAAAGTCCTGGGATTACAGGCATAAACCACTGTGCCTGGCCCATTTTTAAAATATTTTCATGCTAAAAATGATTCACTATTTATCTGAGATTCATATTTAACTAAGTGTTCTGTTATTTTGTCTGGCAATCCTTGCTACATGTTTACAGACTTTTTTCATTTTACTTTTATAGCTATATAGATATATATAAACCTGTGGAGTTATGCATTAGTTTGGACACTAGTTACAGTAGACATAATATTGAGAAATAGAACCATATACACTGGAATAAAATCCAATAAATTAAATAAACAAAGATACTTTGGTTTTGACAAGGGAAATTGCTGGAAATAATGTTTTACAAGGTTGACCAATCTCACTTTAGCGTCCTTTCTCCATTGTGAAGTCCGGCATGGATAAGATTTGAACAATTAATATTATTTAAATGTATACTTAATGGTTGTTGAAGGTGCCTACCTCTTAAAGAATGTTCAGACTAATAATGACAGCGACAGACATCTGTGTAGTTGGAATGTGGAGGAACAATGAACAGACATATCAAGAAATATTCTCTTAAACTATAAATTAAGTAGAATGAGAGATATTTAAGATAAATTAGGGATTAGTGGGAAAACAGCACAAATCTAAAAGATATTAAGGGTTATATTCTATAGCCTGGTTTTCAAATGGGCTTTTTTTTCAAACTGATTCACTAGATGTTTTTCTTCATTTCAGTGTGCTTCCCACAACTTCATTGTATTCTTCAAATATGTTCTAACATCAAATGTTCTTTTTGCACTACGTTCGCATTAATTTCCGAGTCAGAAGAATGTAAAGGGCTCCTGCAATTGAAATAAAAATCTGTTTTTCTGGCTTTCACCCTTGCCTCTTCTCTATCCCAATCCATTTTGAGTGGCAGCCATAGTAATGTTTGAAAAACTCAAATGTAATCAGGTCAGTGTATTTCTTAAAAGCCCCTCAAAGCTTTCCTTTGTTCTTAGGCTGAAATGGAAAGGTTTAACACACCTTAACTCAACTGGCTCTGCTGCCTTTCTAGATTCCTCAGTCATACCTCTCCCATTTCTCCTTCCCCTCCACTCCATGTTCCACTCTAACTCTCTAGAAAAACCATACTCACAAAGAAGTAGGCTAAATCATATCAATTCCCCACATCTGTTTTAGATTAACTATAGACCCTCAACTTAGAGTGATTTCAACAATAGGTGTGACAGTCACAGGTAAAGGGACGGGGTTATATACATGATTCTTACTCTTTTACCCTGACACTATATCTTTCATATTGACATTCCTCTTTGCTCTGTCACCCAGGCTGGAGTGAAGTGGCACAATCTTGGCTCACTGCAACCTCCGCCTCCTGGATTCAGGCAGTTCTCCTGCCTCGGCCCCCAAACTAGCTGGGATTATAGGCACACGCCACCATGCCGGGCTAACTTTTATATGTTTCGTAGAGATGGGGTTTCACCGTGTTGTCCCGGGTGGTCTCAAACTCCTGACCTCAGATGTTCCATCTGCTTTAGCCTCCCAAAGTGCTGGAATTACAGGCATGAGCCACTGCTCCTGGCCCCAACTGGTTTTTAAAGCTTAGATTGGTTACCTAGTTATTTTGCCTTCTACTTATTTTAATATTCATTTTCTTGGACTGTTCTTCAATTCAGGTTAAATTTTCTGGTCAACTTTCTAGCAAAGAGTTTGTCAGGCAATAGTTTGACAATAGGACATCATTTTTAAAAGTAAAGTGATGAATATGAAGGTTAAAATGTAAACAAAATTAATAAAGTAAGGTTTCTTATCACAATTATAGGTATTGAAATTACATAGGCATGTTTACGCCCATTCCACTGAGCTAGCTATGGAAGTAGAATGGAGAAATAGTCTTATACACACAATTTCAGGTAAAGAGGCATTAATACAACTTAAGATATCTTGAGCCTTTTTCAACTTAAGATATCTTGAGCATTTTTCTTAATAAAGTTTAAGCATCTAAGAAAGGGATAATAAGGTATGGTAAATGGGTTAGTTTTATGGTAAGAAGAGAATATTGCCATTTCACATTTTACTTCTTGGTTTTGAATTTGCTTAGAACAATGAGATTTTCAAAGTGTGGTCCTATAACATGATGAAAGACACCACGATGCCTTCTGCTGCTTCATCTTCAGAAATCTCCCCCTCAGAATACTCTCAACCTCCCTCACAGCCTGTCCTTATCTCACCAGGCTCCCATGTGTCCAAAAGATACCCCTGCAAACTTAGTCCTCATTTCAATTTGGAAAGCTATCAGTGACCTGCAGTTTGTGTCATGAATTAACCTAGGAATGTGTCCCAGCTGAACACAATCCCTCCTTGAGGAATGAATTAGAATTTTAGCCTACCTTGTCTTCTCTATTAATTATCACATCTGGAGGCTTCATCTGCCTAAACTAAGTTCCCTGTGTTGCTTCATAGTGGTCAGATTTCCTTTGTCAAATAACTATTAAAATTATGAAGAAACTAATTAAATGCTATGAGCAGAATTGTGTAGAGTAAGAAACAGTTTCAGGCAGATCCAGTTACCGGCTTCAATTCAGGCATGACCAGAATGGATTCAAAGAGCCAGAACACATCCAAGAAGGGTGTGCTCGAAGGCTTTGGCAGTTTTAGCTGTTATCTGAGAGTTTCTCCTCCATTCAGCTCCCACTAGCAAATTAACCTCTGTCTGTCACACCTACCTGTTCACTCCTAATATTTTCATAATCACATTCATTCACGCTTTCACCTGACAAACATTTACTGAACATATTCTATGTGCTATGGATTATACTAGGGATTGGTAATACAAAAATAGCTAGATATGATCCCTGACCTCAAGAAACTCACAGAATGAAATAGGAAACAAATATATAAAGAAATAAGATGCCAATTTGTATTGCTATGATAAATGTCTGAACAGTAGAGTGTAGGAATAGAAAAGAGAGAAAAATCCATTTCTCCTGGGAAAAGGAGGGGAATTGGAAAAGGATTAATGGAAGCGATGATACTTGTACTTGAAAGACAGGTAGTCTGCTGCTGGTAGAGAGATGGGAAAGAGGGATTACTATAGACAGTGCTATAAAACCAATAAGGCAATAATTTTATGTTTTTTCTAATCAATGAAAGAAGTGAAATAGTCTGATACTTTGTGATTATTGGACTCAATGAATGTTGATAGCTTAATTAATGGTGGAGTTCAGTCAAGAATTCAGGCATTCTCATTGCAGGTCCAGTCTCTTTGTACTATCCCAATATGAATGTTTCTTCTCAGCACAAAACTCAAGATGATTATGTTTAATTTAGAAGCTGCTGCTCCACAATTTTTTTTTCCTGAATCACATGATTAGTCTCACCATAACATCTTCCAAGTGAGAGACAGCATAAGAAGTCTCACAGGATACTCTGCCAGAATTCCCCACATCTCTGTATTTAGGCACTTATTAATCATTTATTTAATATTTCTGTTTTATGTACAGTAAAAAAAAATTTTTATTATTTTTTGGTTATCTACACCTGCCTATATTTATTCCCTGGGCTTTTCTTTGCATACTCCAAATAATAAACTGGGATGGTTTTATTATTTCAATTAAAATTTTCTTAATTTTATTGCAGAATTCAAACTTTTTCCCTGAACAAAAATATTAGACTGTTAAAACCAGTCAATGACTATTAAAAATTACTATTAAGCTACTTGTCTCTCTTATTTAAAAAAAAACTAGAAGGTTATTCTCTGTTCTAAAACTCCTTAAACTTTTCAGAGAAATGTAGTTATGAATTAATATGCTTAGTTACAAGTAAACTGAACAATAAATAAAACAAATATAAAGTAAAAGCTTAGAAGATAGAAGTTGAGGATCATAGTTTTTATGCTGCATTAGCATAAATGACAAACCATGTCTATTCTCAGCCACAATAATCAAGCTTTGTGAAAATCGTCTGAAGTTTGTAAACAAATTCACCACAGAAGCAATGTTGCTCTTAGTCAGGGAAGCCCTTAAGCTGTGGAAACAAATTAACCCCCCAACACTCAGTGACTTAAACAATAGACATTTTCTCCTGGTGGAAAATGCTTCCTCTATCTTGTAGCTGTTTAATCAGGAACACTTGGCTTCCAAGGTGGCTAAGGCAGACCAGAGAGGGCTGGAAGTTTCCTTGGACGTTTGACTCTGCAAACTTTTACCCCGTAGATTGACTAGAATGCCATTTTATGGTTCCAATCTAGCTGCAAAGGAATGTGGAAAGAAGAAATAGTGAACACATAGCATTCCCTGGCTAAAGCATTACTTTGACAAGGACACAAAATCAATAATTTTCTCATATTCCCGTCTTCTACTCAGGACCTTCTCCCACCAACAACTTGAATTCATTATTACCTGACCGCCATAACCCCTTTGAAGTCTTACCAGCCATAGCAAGGAGAAGAAGGTTGAGGAGGAAGAAGAGGAAGAAGAAACAGCTATATTAAAATCAGAATCCTCATTGCTCTTTGTATACCCACTGCTACCATCCTGGCAAAGCTAGAGCTTGTTCCCCACTTGCCTGACTCTAGCCTCCGTGGCATGATCATGCACTAGCGTATTACCTAATGACTTGAAATTTTCTTATGGCGATGGTTCGTCTTTCACCTCATGAACAAATCAACCCACTTTTAAAGACTCCCTTAAGTTTCTCTGACTAGTGAAGCCTCCCCAGAATTTTAGAGCTGAAGAAGAACTACATTTCCTATTCTCCTGAGTACTACTTGAGCTTTTTACTACGTAATTACTATTTACACTGTTCCCTGCATTTCCCTGAGTTTTCTAAATAACTGAATTATAAACTTCTTGGTGGGTTGTAACTAGTCCTAGTTATTGCTACACACCCAATGAGCAGCAAAGTGTCTGGTATATAGAAGATGCTCCCAATGTATTAATTAAATGAATTGATTAACTCATCGTTTTACACATATTATTCTTTTCATATCACATAGCACAGCACTGTGTATCACAGGCCCTCAATGAGCATTTGAAGATTGATTCCTCTCTTAAATTCAAGATGAAACATTACCCATGGGAGGAGATGTATAAGTTGGCTCTTAAACAAATTTTATAATAAATCTTATTTCATAAATTAAGTTTACTTATAATGAATTATATCTCTCTACACTATATACATTTGGTTTTCAAATGTGCACATATACGTACATACATTTCAATGCAAACATGGAATTCTCTTCTAAAATTTGACAAAATGAATATAAAAGCTAAGATGTAACTCTTGGAAACTCTACCCTGTTTTTCCTTTCTAATTATATGCAAATAGGAACTAGGAGAAGAAATTTGGGGAATCTTAGTTGACAATATTTAGAAAATTGTATAAGATATGAGCACAAACGAAACTTAAATCAGAGTACATGACATGAAGTATGCGGAATGCTGGCAGAAAGTTTCTGAGTTTTAAATCCTAGGGGGTTGTGTCTCTTATAAAAATTGATAAGAACTTATAATTCCAGGCAATTTTCTTAGACTGTAATTTATTACTTTTCTTTTAATCAAAATGCACTAAATCTTAGCAAGTAAAAAGCTGGCTTGTAGTTAGTTATTTATATGGATGTGTGTGGCTGTATTCTCAAAAAATACATGTTTTGTATTTATCCTTGACGTTGTTTGAAAAATTACTCACTCTTTGGAGAGTGGTGTCCTTGAACCCACATGGTGAGGCCATTTAAGACCCAGTCTCTAAGGACTTATCTTTGAAACCCATACATAGTATACTCAGTTGATCAAATAATTTTCTAATCAGAATTGGAAAAAAAAACATGTTGATGCTGACTTTGCTAGGATTAAACGTTTGGTTCCTGAAAAATTAGTTGTTTTAAATGTGAGATTCTTAAAACAGTAAGCCTACCTTTGGAGAAATGGAAAGAGTAATGATAATAAAATAAACCACCCAAAAAAACACCAAAAAAAAAAAAACCCTTGTCTTCTCTGGAGTGTGCTAATGATCCCATGTCTGCTACTGATTGCTTTTCTTTTCCCATCAACAGAAAAAGTAAGTCATCATGAGATTGAGGTCTAGGGCATCCTATGCTGCCAGAATAGATTTCTTCATATGAGTCATGGTGTGGAGTCCAGTCAAAAAGTTTGGGGGACTTTGAAGGTCATCTAGTTCATGGCTATCTACTTTCTTCATTCCCAAAAATAAATTCCCCCTGATAGGAGATAATTTATCCCAATCTTATTGTCTTCCCAGAAAATGAGGTGCCCTTCCTTGGCAACCTACTGCAAATTTGGGCAGACCTCACTTTCTTTATAACTCCTACCCCAGTATAAATCCATGGTGTTTATTTACATTTCAAAATGCCACATATTTATTAGAAAAGTAGTCATTATATCATCAGCTTGAATATTGTCTCCTCTAGACAGAATATACTTTATTCCTTTGTTGTCTCCTCAAAGGCTATGTTTCCCTAAATTAGTTTTCTTTCCTTCCAGCCAAGGTTCTGCACTTTGTTATAATTAATACTATTGCTAAATAATTGTGCTGGGTGAAGATGCTGAGTGCAGTGCTGATGCTGATAGATGGATCAGGAGGAATGAGTTCCAAATCTATTTTTTCCATGAGTTTTCCTGTGTGTGTGTGTTATGTGTGTGTGTGTGTGTGTGTGTGTGTGTGTGTGTGATCAATGACTGTTTATCAGACAACTGACCATATTCTACTGACTCTGTTCAAGGAAGCAATGCCTTTTCTATGAAAAGCAAAATGGCCCATGTAGACATTATATTTTTAATGACTACCAAATACCATATTATAATGTATCAAAGCATTGTATGTCACAACTTATCTAATAAGTTTAATTTAACTAGTCATGTTGTTAAGAAACAAAAAGTAATTGCTGATTGTATCAGTCCGTTTTCACACTGCTAATAAAGACATACCCTAGACTGGGCAATTTACAAAAGAAAGAGGTTTGATGGGCTTACAGTTTCATGTGGCTGGGAGCCCTCACTATCATGGCGGAAGGCAAAAGGCACTTCTTACGTGGGGCAGCAAGAGAGAGATCTTATGCGAGGAAACTCCCATTTTTAAAGCCATCAGATTTCATGAGACTTATTCACTATCATAAGAACAGCACTGGGAAGACCTGCCCCATGCTTCAATTACCTCCCACCGGGTTCCTCCCATGACACATGGGAATCGTGAGAGTTACAATTCAAGATGAGATTTGGGTGGGGACACAGCCAAACCATATCACTAATAGAGAGGAAAACTATCATTGTGTGGGGGAAAAGGGTTTTGGAATTGAAAGAACAAGGTTGTAGCCTGGACATATGATTTTGAGGAAGACTTTACTCACATACACACACACACACACATACACACACTCCACATTCTCCCTAAACATTTAATGTGCACCTATCATGTGCCATGAGTTTTTCTGGGGAAAAACATATTTGATGTTATAAACCTATTCTAATCCTTGCAGCAGCCCTATAAGGTCACTGTTATTAATATTACTGTTCTCATTTTGCACAAAATGGCGCTAAGAATTAGAGAAGTTAGATACCTTTCCCAATGTCACATGACTAGTATGTGTTGAAGGCAGGGGGTCACAGCATCGTCCTCTATCCAAAACTCATTCCACTACATCAAAGAAACCACCAGAGATACTCTTGTAAAATTAGAAATATGAATTCAATGACTAATGCACTCCTCTTTGATCCTTTTTAGCTCAATTTTCTACTTTTGTGGGACAAAATACTGGAAACTCCTCTTTCCCCATTAGACCAATTCACAATCGTTTCAACTAGTTTGTACTTATGTGTATGCAGATAGTTGGAGTGCTACATGAAAGAATGAACAAGGTGTGATACTGAGACAGCTTTTCCCACGAACCTACATTTCTGAAAATATTTAATAATACAATTTCCATATTCCTCTCAGTCTAAATATATATGTAGGCTACTCTTCATTATCTTAAATATGTATATTCCGTGGTTTACAGATGTGAATAGAATACCCTTTACCACTTAATTCCTTTTCCTGAATCAACCCATAAGACACATCCTGGTGAAATACAATTTTCTGCTGTCTGTAGACTGAGGAGGGTGCTTCTGTTACCTTAATTACTGCATTGCCAGTAAATCAAAGTAATTTAAAGAAGACCAGCCTTGCAGTCATGCCATTGCAGAGTACCAGATTAGTGGTGCTGCAATTACACCACAAATAATGTGGTAGACATTAGAAATAGATGGCTGCTTTTGCTCAGCGAATTAATAATTCTCAGATGTCTACTTTTTAATTTCCTGTACATTTCATATCAACATTTTGTCCCCGTTAACAGTATTCTTTCACCACATTTTTCATGTCTTTTTCAATAACATGACCCTTATGTTTGTCTTTTAACTGTGGGGTTCACATTGTTCTCGATCCACCCTTTAATTGTATTGGTGACCAGTGCTTTCACTGCATGATTTATTTAGCGTGTATTTGGCATGAACCCGAGTTGACTCAGTTTAGGTAAAAAAGACTTGCTACAAAATGGACCTTGTCATTTTAATCTCTCTAAGAACAGTTTTATTATCTGCTATTTCATTTTGTGGTTAGTGCCACCGAAAACGTTATTTTGTGTTCAAAGGGGCTTTGCTCATCCCTCCCATATGAGGCATGAACGATGGTGCTCTAGCTCACATTCTGTATTTTTCCTTCAAGCTTTTCTCATGCCATCCATCTTCTTCTTCATATCCTCCCTGATTTCTCCTTTCTATAATAAATAGCTTTCCCAGGATTGTGCTACCAAGAAAATATCCATTTCCAAGTGATTTAAGAAGGTCTATATATTCTTTCTGTAACATTTCTATTAGAATTGCAGTAATTTTTTTATGTGGAAAATTGTTATGTAGGTAATCAGAAAAGTACTCCCCCTTGCCTTTATGTTTTACTTTTTCCTATAAAGCTTGCACACTCCAGCTCATATGATAGGAAATTTGTGTAGTTTCTTCCAGTTTGGAAAATACTTCCACTTACTTTAACATATGTAATTCCCTTTACAACACTTCCAGGATGACAAGAATGGGCTGCTACCCTCATATTTAAATGAGGAAACAGATTCAGAGAGGTAAATGAATTGTTAATTTTAATTTTTAAATGTTTAATTTTGTGAAGTTAATTACTGGATAGTCACATTTTTAAAACTCCCTATTTGTGTATATCGATACTGAGGATAACTGGAAGGTCATAGCATAAACTCTAATGCATGATATTTGGGTGCATATTTTTAAAAATGAGCTAGTTTAAATCTAGGGTCATATAACAAGTAAACGGCAGAGTGGAAATTCTGGTGTGATTTCAAATGTAGACTTGTTTTTTGGGGGGGGATTTGTTTGTTTGTTTGTTTTGCATGCTATATCAACAAATATTGCTGACCAAAATGATTTTCCATGTTGAATTGCAAGCAGACATTGAAACCTGGCTTCATATCAAAGTAAAACAATCCTGTATTTCATTATATAATATAACTTTTCAATAATATTATGTAAAACTAAAAGAGAAAAATCATTAAACAGTGTTATTAATCATGAGTCCTAGGTCCTCTTCAGAGTCATTCAGGACTCGAGACAATAGTCTGTTTTTATTTTACCATTTTTTACCAAGGTATAGTATCTTTTGCAGTCTGGTAATATTAGAGGCTGTAGCATGTACATGACAAATGTCTATGGAATATAAGCTTTCATAATGCCATTTTATGGGGCAGCTTCCCTGGAAGATAGTTAACTGCTATTGGTTGCTAGAGTTATAGCATTGCATTTAAGGATTGAGTGTGAATTTGAAAATGTTTTGGAAGCTCCCTTAATTCAAAGTCAACTTTATATGTTTTAAAATAGATTCTACAGTCCACTAATCTAAAACACAAACTATATAGCCTATAATGAAAATAAAATGAATATTCAGTATGGTGTTTAATTTTTTTAAGTTAATTATTCTGTAGTCACATCTTTTCAACTCCCTTTTTCTTTATATCAATGTTGGGGACAACTGGAAGATCATATAATATGCTCTAATGCCTGATGTTTGAATGCATATGTTTACAAATGAGATAGGTTAGATCTCAGTAAATACATTTAATGATACAATTATTATTGCTGGCACTTTATTAGCACCGCACTGTAACCAACTGAGCTACCCAGCTTTACTACCGCCACTTTAAATAAGTGGACTTTTAAATATTACAGGGATCTTTATTTCTCTCAATACAGAGGGGGAGAGATAACTGAAAATTAATGAAGAATAGAAAATATACCTCCATGTATAATGTTTATAACAATTGTTTCTCTCAACGGATATTGAGTAAACTAACTTCAGCTTTCATTTCAACAGTTTAACAGACTTTGGGCATATACTAATATGTAGCAGGCCCCGAGGATACAAAGACAAATCAACTGCTCAGCACCACAAAAACACACTCATTCTGATGCAATTGCTCTGTGTAAAGAAGGAGGTATGTGAAAAATTACTGGGGAAGAACCAGTAGAGTACAAGGACTCTTTCTGACTGTATTTTTTTTTTCTTATTTTTATTTGTTGAAACAGAGTCTCACTCTGTCGCCCAGGCTGGAGCACAGTGGCACAATCTCAGCTCACTGCAACCTCCGCCTCCTGAGTTCAAGAAATTCTCATGCCTCAGCCTCCTGAGTATCTGGGATTACAGGCCTGTGCCATCATGCCCGGCTACTTTTTGTATTTCTAGTAGAGACAGGGTTCCACCACGTTGGCCAGGCTGATCTCAAACTCTTGACCTCAAGTGATCCGCCCTCCCTCAGCCTTCTAAAGTGCTGGGATTACAGGCTTGAGCCACCGCTCCCAACCTAGTTACCGTACCCAGCCTCTTTCTGACTGTATTAAAAGTGACTTGAGGTATCACATGAAAGAAAGTGGCATGTGATGAAAGCTAAAGGATGATCAAGAAGAACAAATCTCAGAAAAGCATGGAAAGAAAATTAGATTTGGGTATCCTAAAGTTTATACAAGTTTAGTTTTTTACCCATCAGGGTATTAGCTCTTTTTTTGTCAAATGAGAATATAAAAGTATGTTCAGTGTATTCAAAGTAAAAATAATCATCTTAGTGCAAGATCTAGGTATTTGCAACTCTTGATGGTTTTATGAGTAATTATCATGATCTGTAGCAACTCAGGGAAACAAAGGAATCCTATAAGAATCTTGGTTCTCACTTCAGCAGAAGAGAATGTGTGTACTGAGGCATTAATTTTTCTTTGGTTTGCTATTTTTCATTATTGATGTAGTTGAAGGCCAAATAAGTTATTATAGGTGATGACAATTATTAGCCACAGTTCAGTTTGGTTCAAGCTTCTATTGCTGAATCATCATTTCCAAGGGAATACTTCAACATGAGTTCCGGGGTTGGGAGCTACCATTGCATTTTCTTTCCTCATTGCATACATCTTCCTGTGAGTTTACCAAGGCAGGCCTTCGGGTGTAAGTTTGTAGCAATGTCATTTGTAACAAGAAGGTTGTGGGGGTTGCGGAAACATTGTAAAACACATGTGTAAAAAAAATGCTGCCTCATAAGAATTTTACTGTTTATTTGCTTGGATCTTCACTACAATAGTCAGGAAGAGGATTCCTCACTGTAATAATCCTGATATATTCTTTCATTGGAGAGCTAATGAAGAAAACAAAATAAATTATTGGAGAATGATAACCCAGACAATCCAGTGAGATAAAATTTAAAATGTATACATTGTTATTATATTTAACAAGGAAAAATAGATGCAAAAGGTGCAGGAGAATGTTCAATAGCATTCTGATATTAACTTCCAGCTCCTGGTGAACATGCAAAAAAAACTTGCTTTAAATATGGCTATATGGAGGTTGCAGTAAGCCAAGATCATACCACTGCACTCTAGCCTGGGTGACAGAGTGAGACTCTGTCTCAAAAAAAAAAAAAAAAAAATATATATATATATATATATGTATATATATATATATATATATATATATATATATATGGCTACCTTAGAGTCTCAATTTTGATCCAGGATGGCATTGCCCTTCTTCCACTGATGCTTTCATGTATCCAGTACTAATACCATGCCATTCTTATCTAAACTTTGTTTTAAATATGGCTCATATTTCTTTTTATTAACTATGTCACATAAGCCTTCAAATTGCTTGATGATGCTTACTCCTGGGCCCAGGAATGAGTCTTCTTTCTCAGTCTGCGTGGCGCTCTGTGCTTTGCGTGAAGAGGCCACGGAAAGACCGCTGCTTTGCCTGGTCTCTGTCTCCAGTGTGTTGCCTGAAGCTCCATTTGGTGAACTAGTTGGTAACTTTCTTTTGTGGCCTCGACTGACAATGGCTTGCCCCTCACTGCTCCTAGACAGATGTTACAACCAGTGCCATTTATGGACACCGTATTGGCCCATTCTTGCATTGCTATAAAGAAACACCAGAGGCTAGGCAATTCATTAAAAAAAAAAAAAAAAAAAAAAAAGAGATTTAATTTTGGCTCACAGTTCTGCGGGCTATACACAAAGCAAAGTGGTGGAATCGGCTTCCCATGAGGGCTTCCAAGAAGCTTCCAATCATGATGGAAAGCAAAAGGGGAGCCAGCAGATCACATGGCAAGAGAAGGAGCCAGAGAGAGTAGAGGGAAGTCCTAGATTCTTTTTTAGTTTTTTTTCTTTGAGACAAGGTCTTGCTCTGTTGCCCAGGCTGTAGTGCAGTGGGTGGACCTCGGCTCATTGCAGCCTCCTGGGAGATCCCTCTACCTCAGCCTTCCAAGTAGCTGGGACTACAGATGAGCACCACACCCAGCTAATTTTTTGTATTTTTTGTAGAGATGGGATTTTGCCATGATTCCCAGGCTGGTCTTGAACTCCTGTACTCAAGTGATCCACCTGCCCCTGCCTTTTAAAGAGCTGGGATTACAGATGTATTTAAAGTTCTTTTAAACAACCAGATCTCTTGTGAACCAATTGAGCAAAAACTCACTTATCACCAAGGAGATGCTGCTAAGCTATTCATAAGGGATCTGCCCCCATGATTCATATCTCCCACTAGGTCCCACCTCCAATATTGGAGAATACATTTCAGTGTGATATTCAGAGGGGGCAAACAACCAAACCATATCAGATGCCACACCGTAAGCATGTACCTGCTATGAGAATCTCATGATTTCTCTTTCAATCCACTTAATGCCCACTAGTTGCTGAACACCAAAGGAATAGATAAACATTGATACTGCCTTACATTGCGATTCAAGGCAGTGCAAACCAGGATAAGATACCTGACAAAGATGAAGTGAGAGCTTATTCACCATCTCTAGTTATCAGTCATTTGTTTGCATCCTTAATTTTCAAAATATAAATAGCAGAGTTTCTCAGACCCAGGAAAATGTGCTTTGCACAAAAGCTGCAGCAGACTCTTTGCTGGCCTGATGTCTTCAGCCTTTTTCATCCACTTGGGTTTCTTCCCCTAGAATAATAAGTATTCTCTAAATAGTTAATTTTAAGTGCAATATCTGTTTTATGCCCCCAAGAACCCAATATCCAGTAGTGGCTTACATAATTTAATGCAAAGAAGGTGTGCCTTTCTTGATATTCCTCGGTTACTTTAACTTCATTCTCAAAAACGCCTGGCATATACATAATTTCTAATTACTATGGTAAGTTTCTGTTTTTCCTCATGCTGAACAATCCATCAAGCTGTCTTTCATTCTTGCCCCAATACTGCAATGGTGATGCTTTATTAACTCTGTCCATTTTCTGTCATAGTTCACATGCTTGCCTTTAAAAAAGACATGTTTACATGAATATATTCTCGAGAAAAAATTCCAGACAGTGCAGAATTATACAAAACAAAACATTTAAGCCTCTCTTTACTTCCTTTCCAACTCAGTCTCTTCCTAGGACTAACCATTTTCAATAGTTTGGAATATATTTTTCCAGGCATCCTTCTATATATTTACATATATACATATGTATGCAGTATGGAAGCTACAGATACATTAATTTACATAACCATATGTATTGTTCTGTGATGTACTTTATTCATTTAGCCATATGTCTGATAGGTGATTATATGATAATGCCTACATTTCTACTTTATGTTTTTTTTTTCCTTTTTAACATTCTCAAAGTATTCCATAATATAGAGAAACCATACATTTAGCCACTCTCCTACTGTAGGACCTTTAGTTGAGTTCACATATTTTACCACTTAAATGGCAAAGCAGTGAGCATCCTTGTCAGCATATGTTGATATTACGTGTGATGACTTCTCAAGATTAAATTGTTACAGTTAGAATTACTGTGCCAAAAAAATTACATAATTCTAATTTTGATACATATTGCACGTTATCTTCCAAGTAGACTTTACCAATTTACACACCAATCACCAGTTTCAACATTTGATATATTAGTAATTATTTTTCCAACCTTGTGAATGAACATTTATCTCATTTTCATGTGCATTTTCCTTATTGTTTCTAAGGTTGAGTTCTTTTCATTTGTTTTTGGACATTTAATTTATTACGTTAAGAATTCCCTGATAATACATTATGTTCATGCTTTTTTTGTTGATTTGTTTATCTATTTAATAAAACAATTTACACATCCCAGATAGTAATCCTTTTTGTATACCGCTAATTTATTGGTGACTCCCAATATTAAGTAGTATACACCTGTTGCTTATTTTTATATATCTTCTTTTTATAAGTGGATATTAAGCTCCATTAGTTCTTGTTTCATATCTTTTTTTTACTGTCCCCAGTACCCAGGATAGTCACAATAAATAGGCACTTAATATTGATTGTCAATTGAGGAGGGAGACTACAACTGCAAAATTAAGACAAGGATCAGCAGGAATGTGTTGCTGGCTCCAGTCTCAAGGCTCAAGGCCAGGAGTGACAAAGTCAGCTTTGGCTTCTCAGATCAGCTATCAATCCTGAAGGTGTAAAACCAGAAGATGAAAGAGACCTGTATACCCTGAGATGTGACCACTCATTTTTCTCTGTTCAGTCATTCACTTCTGAGTTTGTTATTATACACATTCATTCATCAAGTGATGTGTTTATATTGTTTATCTTCACTAACTTATTTAGCTCTTTCCATGAAAATCCACGTGGAAAGTTGGCTTAAGCCAAAATATATTCAAAGGCTTCTGTCTTGAAGTTATGTCCTAAATGTTACTCTACAAGGCTGTATGCAAAAGCCAACTAAAACATTTAGACATATTTCATTTGACAAATCGCTTGTGTTCCATAGTTTATTCTTAATTCAGCCTTTATTTAATAAAAATCTCTTCCACATACATATTTATAAGCACATGGAATTATGCAGATTTTGCTTGTAGATGTAAACATTTTTAAGTGAACAGAGGTGCTAGTTTTCTCAGGAAGAAAGGATATGTTCACAATTCAAGCAAAATACAGCAGACTTTTTTTGTATTTCTCCATTTCTCTCACTCCCAATTAACATATATGTTTCATTTCTGAATGCTTTTATTCACTTACTTGCCACATTCTTAGGTAACACCCATTGTGTTCCATCTCTAGTTAAGGATGTACGGTTTGTGATTTGGAAGAATATGGTTTTCTCTAAATAATATTTTAAAAGCCTTGAGTTAGTTTTTAATCAGTATTATCATGCGGGTAGCGGGGAAAACTGTCTTTCACTCATTCTGTACATATAATCCTAAAACAGCTCATTTTCTTTTCTTTCTTTTCTTTTCTTTTTTGCAGGGTTGAGGTGCTTTGGGAATGAATGGGAGTGAGTCTTTCTCTAAAAGCTTACTTGATGGTGTGTGTGTGTGTGTGTGCGTTTCACTGTAGTTCTGACTATATGTTGTGCAGTCAAATCCAAATTCACTTTTTTTAGTCCTCTTTAAATCCTTAGGGATAGCTTCAACTGTCAGTATAATAAAATGGTCATTTTACAATCATAATAACCACCACTATAATTAACTAATTAAATGTTTTAGAATATCTCTACTGTCAATGAGAAATTTTACTGACAGGAAAAATCAATGGTCCAGTCAAATGTTTCTGGATAACTCTTGTAGCTGAAATGGGTCGCTACAATCATACCACTAAAATCCTGTCAATAGTCTAAAAAGGTAAATAACCAATTTAAGAATTTCATACAAATATATAAAAAAATTAGCTATATATCTCTTTTGTATATGTTATATGATAACTACATTTTTATATAGTGGATATATGCTTTACAATATTTATAATAAATGTGAGATTAAAGCACAGTCATATTTTCTAAAATTTTATAAGAGAAGTATTGAAATATGTGGGTGGAACAATAGATTAAGAAGTCTTTAGTTTTAGTGCCTATTGCCACAGGCTACTTTGGTAAATTAAAAGAAATGTCACTCATCTTTTCTAGGCATCTGTTTTTTTCATCTACAAAAAAATGGGCTTGAAATTGGCAATATTCTAAAATCCCTTCTAGCTGCTAAATTCTATAAAAGAGTATAATTTTTCTATTTTAAATGATTATGAAGGTTTATAGTTTTTATAGCTTTGGTTTTATAACATTTTGTTGGTCATATTTGTGATTTATTCAATGTCAAGTCCTGCTCAGGAATACAGTTCCCCAATTACAACATTATTTCTATGGAAAGAGAACAATACGTTTTAAGAAGAGCCTTTTTTGATAGAATTTATATGAGCACATTATATTAGAAATGATGACTGCCTGTGTTTGCTAGTGTATTTTAGTTTCTCTCAGAGCTAATTTTCCCAATGGGCTTGTTTGTTTTCTAAATACTGTTTATGCTGAGACTAAGTTAAAATAAAAAAAAAAAGCATTGCTTTGTGGGAAATAATTACTCACATATAGTGATTTTAGCCAAAGCCCTATAGTTAATCTCCGTAGAGTCAAGATCAAAGGGCTTAAATTCTTGGTGTTCTTTTCCTAAATGGAACATAGCAAGAATTTTATACCACTTTGTACTATGCTAATCCAAGAACATTAGCACATGTGGTTAATTTTACTTTGGATTGCTTAATTTTTATAGTTTTACCTTCAACAGTCCTTTAATGTAGTTTGAGTGTGCATGTGAATATTCATAAAAATAAGTATATGTTTAATGAGTACAGAGTTTCTGTTTGTGATTATGAAAAGTTCTGGAAATGGATATTGGTGATAGTTGCACAACACTGTGAATGTACTTAATGCTACTGAATAGTATACTTAAAATGGTTACAATAGTAAATTTTATGTATATTTTAATCACAATAAAAAATAAGCATAGAAAGGCTATTAAATTAATTATTTCTGAAGTCATATTGGTAGATTCAGAGGAAAACACTTTCCTGGGAAAGAAATAATCAGAAAATATTTCGCACTGTAACTTGAGGCTAACTTTTTCTATGCTGAATGCTAGATGTGTAACCTATCCCCAAGCAAGTCTGCTGTAATAATGATTTGAAAGTAATGTCTCTGTCTCAAGGGTGTGATGACCTCTGTGGGTCTATTAATTTCATATCCATATATATGTTTATAGTTCTTTCCTTATAACCAGAATATTCACCTCTGTCATTTTGATGATATGGATGTGAATGGAATACACAATTACAGTTGCTAAAGCAAGAACAGACTAAGTCAGAGAGAGAGCTCCCATCCCCACAGATTTGAAAAGCTTTCTCCTTTGAGTTATTATGTATTATGCAGTTTTTCTGTGTTTACAAGAGGCTAATTGTCATCTTATTCTCAGGGTGGGCAAAGGCAATATCAAAGAAGGGATACAGAGAAATATCCAAAATACCATTCAGGTGGAAATTTCCGAATTTGACGATGAATGTCAGTTTGATATTGCAGAAAATGTCAAAATCATAAACAGATTTGATCTTCATTAAATCCAGAACATATTTGGAAGTTAATAGTTTAGGCTATAATCCTACATTATGGCATGGAAAAAATAATGGTCCTGCCCCAGAGAATGAGTTTTATACTTTTTTTTTTTGGTTCTTGTAGCACTTAACACAATACATTCTCAAAGTAGTCTGTGTGTAAATATTTCATGATTCAGACTAATTGGCACAGTTCTAGACTACTTTGAATTACTTTGATCAATTTTTATGTCATGGTTGACCACTGACTCTCTGGCTCCATTCAGTTCTTCATTCTACATTATATGCCAACCCCATTTGGTATTATGTTGAATTATAAAATAAAAAATTTAAAAATATGTTTAAAAACTTTCTCTATCACATGCAGCTTCTTTGTAGTTAGAAAGTGTGTGTACAGAGGATAACTGCAAACTAAAATTTGTATTTGTGTGAAAAATAGAATAGTATAGCACTGACTTTTCTCTCATCTGTCGATATGCCTCCTGGAAATGTTCAGGATATAGAAACAATGTCATAGACTACGTTTTGCCAGATAATACTTCACTGACAGACTAAAATGCATTCTGTTACTCTCTGTCTAGCATCTATGCATTTCATTAAGAACTAAAGAAAATAATGACACAAGCCAGATGTCTAGGTTGGGTGGGGAATTGGAAATATCGATTTGCTAATATTAAGAGTTTTAAGTGCTAAGAATCTTTATAAACATTAGATAAATTATTATATGAGTTTTTTAATATACATTTTAAAATGTATACAATCATGCCTGTTACCCCAGCACTTTGGGAGGCCGAGGTGGGTGGATTGCTTGAGTCCAAAACTTTAAGCCCAGCCTGAGCAACATGGCAAAACTCCATCTCTACAAAAAATACAAAAATTATCTGGGTATGGTTATGTATACCTGTGGTCCCACCCAACTACTGGGGAAGCTGAGGTGGGAGGATTGCTTGAGCCCAGGCTCAAGCTGCAGCGAGCTTGCAGTGAGCCATGATTGTGCCCCTGCATTCCAGTCTGTCTGGGTGACAGAGTGAAACCCTGTCTAAAAAAAAAGAAATAAAAAAAATTGGTAAAATTTCCTAAAACTTACATTATATCTTGATAATTATAGCCTTTCTAAATGTTAAAAAAATTTCAACAAATTTAGTTTAAAGATCTAATTGGCTTTACTGGTGATCTGTGAATCCGGCAGCATCCCATCAAAGATGTGGAAAAGCTGCTTTAATAAGCAGAGCAAAGAAGTTGGGCTTTATAGGCAGAAAACGGCTGAAGAAGCAGGAACAAGGAACAAAAAAGCAGATTGGTCATTACAAAGTAACTTTCCTTACAGGGTTAAAAAAGAGGAACTTCCTCTGTTTTACCAGCTGGCTCAGGTAAACCAGGCCCCTTCTGATTGATTGCTGTGAATTTCCTTTTTTTTTTTTTTTTTTTTTTTGGTAAACTGGTTCATTTTAAAGTTCATTTTGATTACATGGAACCTAGCACAAGTTACTGCATTCTAGTTTGTCCAGTCTGGTCTGTTGGACCTAGTGCGTGAGCTCAGTTCACACAATGATCTCCTACAATTTTCATATAATATAGATAATATAAAAACTGTCATATGATAGGTATGATATGGTTTGGCTGTGTCCCCACCCAAATCTAATCTTGAACTGTAGTTCCCATAATCCCCACATGTCATGGAAGAGACCCAGTGGGAGGTAATTGAATCATAAGGGCAGTTACCCTCATGCTGTTCTCATGATAGTGAGTGAGTGAGTTCTCACAAGATCTGATGGGGTTATAAGGAGCTTTTCCCATTTTTGCTGGGCATTTCTCCTTCCTCCCATCATGTAAAGAGGGACGTGTTTGCTTCCCCTTCTGCCATGATTGTAAGTTTCCTGAGGCCTCCCTAGCCATGGAGAACTGTGAGTCAAACCTCTTTCCTTTGTAAATTACCCAGTCTCAGGCAGTCGTTTATAGCAGCATGAGAACAGACTAATGCAATAGGAGATGATTACAATATACTAGTGAGCATCAGTGAAAAGGAGAGTACTGTAATATGTTTCTTAAAGAAGAAAAAATAAACTGTAAAGGTGGAGGAAAGTAAGGCATAATTAGAAAAAAATTAAGAAGAAGCTCAAGAGCATCCCAAAAGGATAATGCAATATGCACAATTGATAGTTAGATAAAGAAACGATGAGTGATTCAAACATGACTTAAGACATTGATTTCAACACCCCCTGTGCATATTCTTGCAAAGAAATTTCTAACCAACTACAGATGCTCCTCTATTTAGGATGGGATTACATCTTGATAAACTCACCGTGAAGCTGAAAATTTGAGAAGTCAAACCATTGAAAGTCAGGGATCATCTGTCGTGACTTTTTCTACTTTTTTTGTTACAGCATTACTCACTATAGCTTTTAAATTATATTCTATTTGATCAGCCTGGGAAAGGGGAAGGGGGAAATCTTTGCTATATCAGAATGAAACAAATTTTAAAAACCTTCATGAAAGACTGAGTTGGAATTGAAATAAAAACTGGTAGTTCAAGATGTAAAGAAGTTCTGAACGTGACAGTTAAAGCCAGTTAAAGAATTCCCTGTGAGGACTTTTGTCTGGGAGTTTGATTTTATCCCCGCAGCTTTGCTTAAGAGATTTCCTGTTCCTTTATACTAGTGACTTAGTATTGTTTTTTCCAGCCGTTTCATTCTTTTTACCTTTGCCTTGAGCACTGTAGAAATCAATATAGTAGGCACTCTCTGTTCTGTGCCCAACACCTGTAGTTTCCTGTGTGTGATGGTTTGAGATTCTGTAGATACTACTTAATCCGATAGCTGGTGTGGCCTATTTGTCCAATAAAACATTTTCCACAGTGGCAGGGAACGTTAAGCTACTTCTGTGGGTGGTAGAATATTGCCTTTTGTTAGCTATAGGGGGTGAGGGACCTTGGATGAGGTTAGAACATTATTTTTATTTTTGTGGGTGCTTTTGAAGATTGTATTGATCCAACTTATGAATGCCTTGACATGGGGTGGGACTGACTGCTCTTCTCTCATGCCTGATCTCTCAGCTTGTTAGTGACTTCACTCTTGGTGGGAACAGAGGATTTAATCAAATAGTTGGCTGGGTATCTATTCTCTGCTAGGGTCATAAGAAGAATATGGATTGTCTATAAGAAGAAAGAGGATTCTGCTATAGCCTCGGTTTGATATATTAACCTCAGATTCAGTCCTCTCAGTGTGAAGTCCAATTCCCAAAATGGTTGGTTAAACAACCCCAAGTTACATTTTGAGTTAAATGCTGGAAATACCAACCTCATACAATTAGTGAAAGGTGGAAAGGGTGAAGGCAGTGTATTTGGAAACTGTTTTCAGGGCAAGTATCACTCGGAATGGATATTTTAAAAAGCAACACTGCTTATATAATTTCGTATCTTTTTATTGTATTCAACATGTATTTATAAAGTATCCTAGGCACCAGGATTAAAGCCGTGGTGGTAGATTTGTGCAAGGGTCAGGATACAAGTGACCCTTACCTCAAGAGTTTAATACTTAAGAAATAAGACAACCAAACAGCTCATTTGACGTGTTATAAAGAAGTGCAGGCAACTAATTTAGTGTAGGGGGGTTCAGCTCTTTATTAAAAGGCAATGTTTAAACAGGGAAATATAGAGATGGTAGAATTTCAAGTAGCTTACTGTATTTTGATTTGATGGTTTCTCACCATCTTCCTTGTACCCCTCCTTACTTTTTCCCCTTTAGAAATGACTACTGTAGTAAGTGGATGGTAAAAATGTCACTGGGCATTTAAAATATTAGCAAACTGTAAACCTTGCTTTTCCAAAGACCCACAGGCATATTAAGAGTTATTAGTCATAGTAAGTTTGAAAAAAAATAGCCCTTAGAGATCTGGCTTTGTCTCATATGGAGTGTGATCTTTGGACATTATGATTCTCATGTATACGTGGAGATAATGCTTATACAGATTGGTTGTACAAATTAAAGGCAATAATGTATCTACATCCTCATACAACACTGGTTCAGCCTGGGCACAGTGGCTCACACCTGTATTTCTAGCACTTTGGAAGGCTGAGGCAGGAGGATCACTTGAGCTCAGGGGTTCAAGACCAGCCTGGGGCAAAATGATGAGACCTCATTTCTACAAAAAGTAAACAAAATTAGCTGGGTGTGGTGGCACGTACCTGTAGTCCGAGCTACTCAGGAGGCTTTGGTGGGAGGATTGCTTGAGCCCAGAGGTAGAGACTGCGGTGAGCTGAGATTGTGCCACTGCACTCCAGCCTGGGTGACACAGTGAGACCCTATTTCAAAAAAAAATTAGAAACTTGTTTATAACAGAAAATTATTATAGCTTCTGCCCTTCCCCTTCCACTGTAGGCAACCTTGCTTGAAGACTGACAGACATTTATCTTACCTCTTGTTCATCATGTTTACCATTCTTAAAACCCTGCTTCTTAAAATTTCATAGGTCACTCTGCAGCATAATTTTGTTAAAAGCATCAGCTCTTCCATCAAGAATTTTTTTTTTTTTACATCCTATTCATTGTTTACCCAGCATTAAGAAAGCGAGTACAGTTTGCTTTTGTAATGACTGACCAATAAGGAGACAGAAGTAAACTTAGGAAAAGAAGACTACTAATGAATTTTCTGAGACCTACCTTCTTTTTGAATCCAATACAATGTTTACCTTCATCTCTATTAATCCATCAAATCAAGCACAAAAGGAAATTGTACTCACAATTTGATTTTCATCATCTATTCTTACCAATCTCACAAGAAATATTAGAAAAGTAGCATTTGGTTGTTGGTGGTGTTACTCTGTAATGTAAAGTTTAGGTGAAGATTTATAAGTACAGCAAATCACAGGGTCCCAGAGTCCTACTCTCTGATCAGAGACCCTGTTGGCTCTTTTACCCAGCCACCTAACTGTGGATTATCTTTGAACCTTCAAAGTATGTCAAATTTTTCCAGATAGTATTAAAATTTATTTGTTAATAGAATTTATTTTTAGAGCAGTTTTAGGTTTACAGCAAAATTGAGCTTCATCTCCATTGATCCATCAAATCAATGAGTTCTTAACTCTCTAGTTTCTGACCTCCCCGACTCCCGACAGCCTCCCCTACTATCAACATCCTACACCAGGGTGATGCATTTGTTATAATCAATGAAACTATGTTGGTATAGCGTAATTATCCAAGGTTCACAGTTTACCTTTGGGTTCATTCTTGGTGTTGTACATCAACAGTCCCTAAACTTTTTGGCACCAGGAACCAGTTTCGTGGAAGACAATGTTTCCATGGACCAGGGGTGGAGGAGAATGGTTTCAGGATGATCCAAACGCATTATATTTATCATCAGATTCTCATAAGGAGTATGCAATCTAGATCCCTAGCATACGCAGTTCACAGTAGGGTTTGCACTCCTATGAGAATCTAATGCAGCAGCTGATCTGACAGGAGGTGGAACTCAGGCAGTGATGCTGGTTGGCCTGCAGCTTTTCTCCTGCTGTGCGGCCTACTTCCTAACAGGCCACAGAGAAGTACTGGTCTACTGCCGGGGGTTGGAGACACATACTATACATTGTATAGGTGTTGACAGATGTAAAATGATATTATCTTCCACTGTGTTATTATAGAGTAGTTTCACTGCCTAAAATCCTCTGTGCTCTGCCTACTTATTCCTCCCTTCCCCTTAACTCCTGGAAACCAATGATCTTTTTACTGTCTTCATAGTTTTGCTTTTCATAGAATGTCATAGCTGGAATCATCACTATGTAGCCTTTTCAGATTTGCTTCCCCCATTTAGTATTATGCACTTCAGTTTCTTCCATGTCTTTCAATGACTTGATAGCTGTTTCATTTTAGCACCGAAAAAGATTGCAATGACAGGATATACCACAATTTACTTATCCAGTCACCTCTGAAGAATATCTTGATTGCTTCTATATTTTGGCAATTGTAAATAAAACTGAGATAAACATTTTTGTTTAGGCTTTTGTGTGCACATAAGTTTTCAGCTATTTGTGTAACCTTCAAAGAGCAGAAATGTTGAATCATATGGTATGAATGTGTTTACTTTTGAGAAAATCTGGCAAACTGTCTTCCAAAGTGGCTGTATCCTTTTACATTCTCACCAACAATGAATTCTCAATATTGCTCCACATTCCTGTCTGCATTTAGTGTTGTCAATGTTACGGATTTTGGCCATTCTAATAGATGTTTAGTGGCAACTTATTACTGTTTTAATTTGCAGTTCCCTGATGATACATGATGTTGAGCATCTTTTCATATGCTATTTGCCATCTTCTTTGGTGACGTGTCTGTTTAGATCCTTTGCCCCTTTTTGAATCAGGTTGTTCATTTTCTTACTGTTGAGTTTCAAGAGTTTTTTGTATATTTTGTAAAATAGTCCTTTAGCAGATACATCTTTTGTAAATGTTTTCTCCCAGTCGGTGGCTTCTCATTCTCTTGACATTGTCTTTCACAGAGTAGCAGATTCTAATTTTAATGAAGTCCAGCTTATCAATTATTACATTCATAGTTTGTGTCTTTAGTGCTGTATCTCAAAAGTTACCTTCAAACCCTAGGTCACTTAGATTTTCTTCTATGTTACCTTCTAGGAGTTTCATAGTTTCGCATTTTACTTTTAGATCTGTGATCTATTTCAAGTTAACTTTTGTGATGGGTGTTAGGTCTGGGTCTAGATTTATATTTTAACATGTAAATTCCAATTGTCCCAGCATCAGTTGTTGAAAAACTATCTTTTCTCCATTGTATTGCCTTTGCTCCTTTGTCAAAAGTCAATTCATTGTATTTATGTGGATTTACTTCTGGGCTCTCTTATAATTTATTTTTGAGTGTTTGTTTCTTCATGTGCTGTAAGTTTTGTAAAGCAGTGTAGTATGTGTTTAAATCCCTGTATGTCTATAACCCCTTAATAGGGACTGGGTAAAGATTTGCAGTGTGAAATCTTCTCATAAAATTAGGGAGAATAATTAATTATCCCACAAAAAATATAAACAATATAAGGTTATGTTAAATATATTTTTAATGCTCTTGAAATATGCAATCTAAATATAGAATTCTCTAGATTATTTCAAACTACCTGATCATAAAACTCCCTTGCGGCAGTTTTAATCTTATAGGTTCCCAGTCAAAACCCAAAACTCTTCAAGAAAGAGTCCTGGGAAACAGTATCCTTAATAAAAATCCTAGGTGATTTATATGCTCAGTGAAGTTTAGGTAACACTGATGTCTATAAAAAGTAACTACAGAGTTTAAAATGTCTAACATCACATGTAAATGCATAATATATTTATTTTGTTTATTCATTCACTTATGTAGCATATATGCACTGATCTCTAACTGGATCACATACTATGCCTCGGAATAAAAAGGTAAATAAGGGTCTCTACCATCAAGAAGATTACATTCTTTCAGTAACAAATAAAAGGTTAAAATAAGTGGGCAAAATAGAAGCACCAAAGGAAGATTGTTTAGAAAAATTAGAAAAAAATGTACAGAGTAGATAATGTTTTCATAATATCCTTAGTATGCTTTTCATCTGACTTTCTTCTGACTTTTCATTGCCCTAATTAGAATGGATATATGATTCAACACATTTTTAAAAAAATCCATTATCTCAGGCAATTGAAATACCCTATCATTGAGTATAATATTAATTACCTCACTCAAGGTAACATTCCATGTTTGAATAATTACATACATTTTTGCTGAATCATGTTGGCATTATATTGGTGTCTTATTGAAGACTTCATCAGCTGAATAAATTCTCTGACTTAAAAAGTGCAAAGAAAAGACCCACAAACAACATTTTAATTTGAATTACTCTACCTTTAATTACTATAAACTAAATTTGCTACTAGGAGGAGAAGACATTATCTTTGTTTTAAATTTCAACCCTTTCATGAGTTACATTTGTAAAAATAAGATACGGAAAATGAATAATGCTAACATAAAGTTTGGTTTTGGAAATGGTGACTATATTTAAATTGTAAATCTGCTAATCTGTTGGCATATTTGGGCCTATATCTATCTATTTATAGATAGAGATAGATACATAGATAAAACTTATAAACAGGGAAATATATTTGCCAGCTATATTTTTAATATTCTTTTTTCCCAAGGCAATAATCTTCTAAATAGATATAAAAAAAGTATATATTAGCTATTCCAAACAAAGATAAACCACAGTTTTGTGGAAAGAATAACGTCAACATTCTAGTCCTCTTTTATTCAACCAGCTGTTGATACTTTTAGATGTTTTACTTAACCTCTCTGGGCATCATTCTCACCATGTATAAAATGTTAGCTGATGGTTAACATTTGTTTTACTTTAAAGTTCTATAATATACTTACTCAGGTTGTATAATATTCTGACTATGACTGGCTTGCAATAAAAATTTTGTTTGGATGAATAAAAAACAACTCGTACCCTACTAGCTGCCTTTAAAAGTTCTCAAATGAAGATTTACTTACTATGTGGATAACTTACTGTAGACTATATACATGTACAATTTACTAATTTTATTCCTTGCATGCCGTGTATATATTATGTACTGATCTTGTTTCTTTTCTTTTTTCTTTTTTGAGTTGGAGTTTTGCTCTGTTGCCAAGAACTAGAGTGCGGTGGTGCGATCTCTGCTCACTGCAACCTCTGCCTCCTGGGTTCAAGCAATTATCCTGCCTCAGCCTCCCAAGTAGCTGGGATTACAGGAACCTGCCACCGCGCCCGGCTAATTTTCGTATTTTTAGCAAAGACGGGGCTTCACCATCTTAGCCAGGCTGGTCTCAAACTCCTGACCTCGTGATCCACCCATCTCGGCTTCCCGAAGTGCTGGGATTACAGGCTTGAGCCACCCCGCTCTGCCCTAATCTTGTTTCTGTATGCATTAGAAGTCATAACATGTCTCTATGTTGCCCCGGTGAAGAGGGGATCAGAACTTTGTGGTATCATTTTGCTTGCTTGTTGCTCTACACCAAAGTGGGTGAAGTCTAAGGTAAAACCATGATCTGTTCAGGTAATATTGAGGGTATTTTCAGTGAGTGCATATAAGAACAAATTATAAAACCTATACCTTGAGAACAGTGGGGATTACTATCAAGAAATTAGAAAAGATAAAGGCAGCATTTAAGTATTGAGAAAAAGACAAAGGTGTAAATTATTTCATAAGAAAGCACTTCTTTGGAATTCTGCTTGGTCAAAATAGTAAGAAAGGAATCCTTAGGGTGTGGAGCATTATATACCATTGTCCACAAATAGTTGCTTATTTTTACCATCTTTACAACTGATTCATAACTCAACTGATTCATAACAAATAATGGCAAAACTCTGCAATTTATCTGATTGATTTTGAAGAACGTGGTTTCATTAATTCAGAATTTATTTGGATATGGCCAGTGCGAGTTAACACGAATGTTTTCTTTAAAAGGGATTTTTTTTTAAATTAAGTGATCACAGCTTTGAAGACAGATTTTAAAATGTGCCTTCTTAGATGGTTGGTAAAGCATCTTTAGAAAATGGGCACTTCCATTCATAATTGCTTTATCTTAGCCAATTCCAGCTGGACTTGCTGTAGTCTTCAAGGACAAGTTGATGTCATGCTGAACCATATGTGTTATGCTGATAATCAGCATCATTGGAACTGAAACTCTGCCATCTTTCTTTTGTGTGATTGACCTTGTTATTTTAAAGGTGGCAGGGATTGGGGGAGGAATTTGGCAAAGCATCCAAAAAATCAGAACACTTCATAGCTCAGCAGTTCATCCTAGACATTAAGGTCAGATCAGGTGCCAAATAACCTGACAAATTTGGAATGAGCAGCAGGACAGCTACCTAGAGAACATCAGAGGTTCACAATGTCACCCCAGCAGCACACAAAAAATAGGATAGTTACTAGCAACCCTTTGAATTATTTGGCTGATATTATTTGCAGAGACAATGAACTCTTCCACTTTACTTTCCAGAGAGAGTGTATGGATACATAGCATGTCAACAAAAATGGATTCTTACATAGTCCTGGAATAGTTAATGCAACCATTTGTATTGTGAATCACTTTACTGATGTGATAGCAAGAAGTTGAGGTTCAAAGGGCAGTTTCTAAGTAGACATATTGAAAGGTATGTAGCAGAAACCCATACTACCTGCTGATGTGCGAGTTCTAACAAGGAAGTTGAGTACAGTAATTGACATGAAAGTCACATAAATCAAAAAGAATCCATTTTCTCTTTATTCAACATTTTTTAAATGTACCCTTCTAAGGTCTATAAAGAAATATAAAAATTGGCAGCATGCTGTGATCTTCATAGATGAGCAATTTAACTGTATAATGTAGAATTTTTGAATTCTCATTTTTTAAAATTTAGAAATAAATACTAAATATTATCCACTAATTAGTTAAATCCCTTGCTATAAAATGAGAGTAATGAGCCAGACGCGATGGCTCACGTCTATAATCCTAGCACTTTGGGAGGCCAAGGCTGGCAGATCACCTGCGGTCGGGAGTTCGAGACCCGCTTGACCAACATGGAGAAACCTCATCTCTACTAAAAATACAAGATTAGCTGGGAGTAGTGATGCATGTCTGTAACCCCAGCTACTCGGGAGGCTGAGGCAGGAGAATTACTTGAACCTGGGAGGCAGAGGTTGCCATGAGCCGAGATGGTGCCATTGCACTCCAGCCTGGGCAACAAGATCAAAACAACACCTCAAAACAAACAAACAAACAAACAAAAAAAAAAACAAAGAGAGATAGTAATGAATAATATTTCATCTATATTTTTGGATCTACTTCTCCTCCCCCATCTTCTTTTCTTCTTTTCTTATTCCTCTAAAATCTTTTCCCCATTCTTTTATTTTCATATCAAACCCAAAAACTCAAAATTGTGAAAGAAATATCTCTGACAAAATTGTGGAAGGGACTATTTAATTTTCTGCTCCCCTCCTGCATAAAGTCCTGACTAAATCTAAATATTTAAATGTATTAAGGTTTTGATGAGTTTAGGAAAGTACTGAGATTTATCAATTATTATCCAAAACCCTTAATTTTGACATTCCTGAAGCAGTTCTATGATTAGTTTAATCTTATGTGTAGTTTAAGAGAATATATCGTAAGTTCATTCACATCTAGAAAATTCACTTAATGAATCAAGCCTTATGTAACACTGATGATAAAAGTTTGCCTGAATTCATCTCTGTATTTAATTCTAACTTTACTTCTCTGGTATCCTCTGTCTTATCAAGTCATTTAACTACAATAGGCAATGGTCAGAATTCGTCATTATTCATGTTAATTTTACAAAATGAAATAATGAAAATTGTTTTAAACTCATAAATATTAGTTTTCCCCTTTCCACGTAATTTTTATTTGCCAATTGAGAAAGAATTTTAAAACATTGTACTCAGTAACAATATGAGCATTGATGATCGTTATAAAGTATTACAGGCATATATAATTATATATGCATTCAATGTATGTAAAACATATGAGGGTTGGAGCTCACCAGGCCTGTATTACTGACTATAGAGACAATCTTAACATTTTACTTTCTCAAGTACAAATGCTGATGCAAATAAAAAGCATCATGCTATGGTTTAGCTGTTTTTGTTCTCCTGGGAATACATAGCCTTAGAGTTGAACAAATGAGAAATATACGTTTGTTTTTTTTTTTTTTTTATTAAAAGGTTAATGAAATTCTTCATGACTTTTTGGAAGAAAGTTCAGTTTGGGTTTCTGCCAATGTCTGGAAACTTTCCCAGTATGTCCAACTAACCTGAATGATACAAGCCACTTAAAAAAATCAATACTATAACTAAGACTTCAACCAAATGGGTTCTCAAAAGGTGTCTTCATTTAAATGAGTAAAAAAAAGAAAAAAACAAAACAGTGGTAAAAACAGAGTAAGAGAAAGGATTTCAGTGGTTAAGTATATTTAAATTTTGTATTTGTTATTCCACCATGAATGATTTGAACAGAAAATATTTCTATAAAATATGTATTAACATATTCAACGTATTTATGAAAAGTCAGAAAATTATTTTGACTCACTAAAATAACGCAGAAAAAATATACACTGTCATTTCCTTCTCATATCTAATATGTCTGTAATGAACTTCTAGAGAGAGAATAAAACCTGTATTGCTTCTTCTACATGCCATTTCTATTTAATTCATGGTTTAAGCAAATTAAAATGACTATTTTTTGAGAGATGCAGCCAGTCACGCCTTTTACAATTAACTTGTTAGAATAATCAATGTTATGTAATGGTTTCGTTAAAAGCTGTTCATAGAGAGGGACAGTGTATGTCACAAATTGCCTATTTGCTAATCTTCTTCACAACCCTTTTATGAATGTACAAAATATATTGACTTTAAAATCTAGCCAGCTATGGCTGGGCATGGTGACTCATGCCTGTAACAGGCTGAAGTGAGAAGATTGCTTGAGGCCATGAGTTCAAAACAAGCCTGAGTAACACAGCAATATCCCACCTCTACATTTTCTTTTTTAAATAGCTGGGCATGGTGGCATCTGCCTGTAATTCCAGCTACTCAGGAGGCCAAGGTGGGAACATTGCTTGAGTCCAGAAGTTCCAGGTTACAGTGAGCTGTGATTGCACCACTGCTCTCCAGCCTGGGTGACAGAGTGAGACCTTGTCTCTAAAAATAATAATAATAAATTTTAAAATAGCCAGTTATAAGTAGCATGAAATAATTATGTCAGACAATCATCAACATTAGCCCCTTTTAATCTGCTCATAGGATGGTTTTAGAGTGGGTGGATCATGTTCTCAACTTACGGTTCTATCAGAAGGTATTGCTTCCTTAAGAGATAAATAAAAGCTGTACCTCTGTGTTCTGCCAATTTCATCTCATGTCTCAAAAGAATCCAAGCATCTATCCTCTAATCTTATCTTGTGTTTCTAAAGAGACATTGCTGTTTTGCTACTCTTGTTGAACTAAGCTCCAGATAATTTGAATTCATTAATTTGCAAACTCACAGATTGTTAATAACTCATTTTTAATATGTGGTTGATTATTATACCTTTTTAAGAGACAGAAAATTTTCTAGTACATATTTAAATGAAACTAATCAGACAGGCAGATTACAATGCAAATTAATTGAATTGCAGAATCATCTTTAGCTTTTCTTCTCTTCCCTTCATCCAATCAAATATCCTTTCCTCCAGATCCTACCTCTTCAATACCTCTCATATGCATTGTTCATTTATTATTTTAACAAATATTTATCAAGCCCAATAATGTCCCAAGGTATAAGCTGGATGTAGGAATAAAATACGAAGTATTAGCTCCTCCTGTTGTTAAAGAGTTCATAGATTACTGTGTAAAACATATGAAAATGAATGAAAGTGCTAAGTACAGTAATAGAGGTAGGACAGTGTTTCAGCAAATAATGCCTATTCAAGATCAGGCCCTATGATTATAAAAAGCAGAAATTTCCTAAAAAGGCTCAAGAAAAGCAGGTTGAGGTGGGGAGTGGCATAAAGGTTTCAAATAACCAAATAGAGAAATCAAACAGGATAGGAAGCACTAACTCAGTAGAAATCAATAGGGCTCTAATAGGTGAGTTATTCTGTTCAATACAGCCTTGGGAGACCATAGCAGATAAAATCCTTGAATCTTCCCTATGAAGTTTTACTTTAATGCAACTCACTTGAACTCCATAAGTTTGTTTCTGCCTTGCTACCAATATATAATGTATTTTCCTCTTTATCTCTTAGTTCAAATTATGTAAGATGAAAAAATAACTGATGGGCAAGGCTCAGCCTCTGGATGGACTTCCTTAATTCAGTTCCCCACTTTAATCCTATCACATGAGGTGCAGAAGGGTGACATTTAGCCATCTAGGTCCATATATTCAGCAGCAGAGACTAAGGACAGGAGGATCAGGTAAGCTCAACACAACAAAACATACCCAGCACAATATCCTTGCCACTTTCACTGCTATTTCTATGGTTTAATTCTTACTGATAGACTATTGTAGTGGCAACCTGACTTACTTTCTGGATATAGAGACAGATCACAAACAGGTGGTCATGTAAATCATCCACATATTTTTATAGATGTTCTCATGGCACTTAGTTTTTATTTCTCTCAAAGTAATGCTTATTTATAACTCTGTCTATAATTAGGGAAACATGGGAGAAACTATGTTTCCCTGTATGTTCAATGAATGTTCAATAAATGAAGGAATAAGTGAATAATTGAGTAGTAAAAATGATTGACCTTGTCTTGCACATAAAAGGCATAAAACATTTGTTTGAAGTTGAAATAAATAGAACTTTCATTAGTTAATGAGCCCAAGGCAGAGGAATATCCAACTTTTATAGGAATCTGTGGAAGGAACTAGGATTCTCAGTTGCCTTTGCTGTAATCATTGTCACCACCAATTTGTAAAAGGATGACCATAAATTACTAGCGAGGAAAAAAAAAAAATAAAAGCACACCAGAGAAAGGACAATCATTTTCTGTTTAAGGGCAAGTTCTTTCTCCTTCCCCTCAGACTTCAAAATCTATACATGCCCATGAGAGCATGAATATTGATTCACGTATAGCAAACACTCAGGACTTTGCTTTGGACCTTTTGCAAGCACTGTTTTTCTGATTCTCATTGCAATAGGGCCACAGCATGTCTTCAGTTTCCTTCTTGAAGAATAGCCTAGATGTCCTATTAAACTGCTAATAAATAGCTTGTAGGTTCTTGTTTTATTTTGTGTTAAGCCTTAAAATAAAATAATTAGGATAGGAGAAAATACTGATGACTATTAAAGTTAATTACTTGTATACATGGGAGTTTTTATACCACTCTCTACTTTTTAGAGTGTTTAAAATTTTACATTGGAAAAGTAAAATAAAAAGTGACAAAAAGTAAACTTGGTATTAATTACATTTTTTAAAAGCCTAAAATTCCTTCTATTTGCCCTATCTTGTGAATCTGTCAGTATTGTAGAAGGATTTGCTTTGAACACTTATTACTGGATAACTCATTTTGTATTATCTGAAGAGAAAAATGCATATTCTCTTACCACAATCTTATGAGAAAAGACTAAGAAAATATTGGCTAAGTAAGGAAAGCATTGATAGATATGAGAAATCCAGAGAAAATTTTACAGAAATAAAAATCACCACATTGATCTCTGAAAATTACTTTAAAGGCTAGCATGCACCATTCTTTCCTGCAGTCCAGCTAATGACACCTCACCATATTAAAGTAGACCCCTGAAGTTGCACCCATGGAAATAAAAATGCTCACATAAGTTAGTCTTGTTTATTTTCCATAACACTTTGATTTACATAGCAACAGCACACACAGCAATTGACTTGATTTTTCTTCTCCCTAAACTTCTTGTGTTCGTGTATTTGTTTAACATTTATTGAAGATCTGAAGTTGTGTAAGGTTTTGTTCAATCACTAGAGATAGGTGTGTAAAAAATACACAGCTCTTGCCTTTACGAGCACACATTCCACTGGGAAGGCAGACACCCAAATGTAATCAAAATACAGTAAGCTATTTTATAGAGATATACCCCAATGATAAAATAAAATGAAATAAAAAGCGGGTCTGAATAATACTACCTGCAGGAGTTGCTGAAGGCATGGCAGATGGATTAATGTTTATGCAAGAACTTGAAGAGGAAGTCTGATTGCCCAAGCAGAGATCTGGGGAGAGGACTGCTCTTTGAATGAGGATTTGTAGGTACTGAAGAGGAGGGGAAAGAAGGCAGAAAAATTAGATAGTTACAATTGAAGAGCTTTAACAAAACAGTACTTATAAGTGGTACCGAATAAGGCAGCAGAAACAGTAAAGAGTGATTGTACACCAGAGATATATAAAGTGATTAATTTGAAAGTCTTAGTAACATACGAAACTAGAAGTCATAGATGGATGTTGGAAATCTTTTATGTGCGGGAAGCATTAAGGTGTTCCCTGGTATTTCCAAAACAATTTTTTAAAAAGAACTACACTTATAAATCTGAGGAATGTAAATAAATATTTCCTAGATATACATATTTTCATATGAATTTAATAATTGTTAGCCTTTGTATATCTATAAAATATCTTTCTATTGAATGACTAGTGTAAATTAAAGATCTCTCTTGAAAGAAAGTCAGGTATATGCAAATATTACAAGAAGAGAGAATTTTAAACTAATTGATAGCAGAGTGTCAGCAATTCTTAAAAGAGTAGGTATAGCCATGTATGAAAGTTACTGAGGAGATAATGGGGGTGGGGGAGTCAATATGATTATTGTTTTCATTGCCTAACATATTGAATTGTTCATGTAAAGTTTATGTCATTTTACATAGCTTTTTTTTCATTTTTTTTAATTTTTTTGAGACAGAGTCTCACCCTGTGGTCAGGCTGGAGTGCAGTGGTGCAATCTCAGCTCACTGCAACCTCCGCCTCCTGGGTTCAAGCGATTCTCCTGCCTCAGCCTCCCCAGTAGCTAGGATTACAGGCACACGCCACCACACTCAGCTAATTTTTGTATTTTTAGTAGATACAGGGTTTCACCATGTTGGCCAGGATGGTCTCAAACTCCTGACCTCGTGATCTGCCCACCTCGGCCTCCCAAAGTGCTGGGATTACAGGCATGAGCCACCATGCCCGGCCAGCATTTTTTTTACAATGAGGATTTGGGTGGCAGTTTGATTAACTTAAGAATAAAGATAGTCATCTTTTTTTCTATGACCTTAATATATTCTACGGAAGCTTGGATCTTCATTTGCTATTACTGTTTACAGGATTTATGCCATTAAAGTAAACCCAGCTATTACCAAATCTTATCCTAGGAATAAATGCTAAGACCTTACTTGAGAACCAATTTCGTATGTGGACTCAAATTTGTATCTCCCTGTTCTTTCTTTTTCTGAAACTTTTAAATGTCCTTCAAGGAAGTTAAGTGAGAGTTTCTGTTTCAAGTACCATCACTAGTTCAATTTTAATTTCTTATTTTATATTAGTATATCTATTGTAAACACAATATACTTACAGTCATGTAAATTGTTTTTAGAGACTAAAAAATTATTTTTGTAATTTCAAGAATTTTATTAAATATAAACTTTTTATAAATCATTTGGAAAATTTAGGCATAAAAATTGGTGGGCTAAATGTAAGAAATTCAGTTTCCTTCATTTCTCAACTCATATTGATCATCTATGAGTGTCAGGGCATTCGGGAAATATCAGTGAACAGAACAGACTAATATTCCTGCCCTTGTGTGGTTACATTCTAGTAGAGAGAAGGACATATACAATAAATGATGAATATCATGTATTAAACTGTTACAGTCTTGAAGCAGAACTACTTTAATTTATTTCTTGTCTCTTTCATTTACTATAAGCAGCAAAGAGAAATTAGGCTGTACTTAGCACACTTTACTTAGAAATATCCTCAAGTAAATATCTAAGTTTATCACTAACCGGTTTACATTCCTCTCCAAAGTAGAAATAATTCAGCCAAGTTCTCTGCTACTTTGTGACAAAGATGGCCTATCCTCCAGTTTCCAATACATGTTCTCATTTTCATGGGAGACTTCACTAGAAGGACCTCTAACGTACATATTTCTATCAACAGTCTTTTCAAAGCAATCTAGGCTCTTCCTATTAAATGATTCAAATCTCTTCCAGCCTCTACCCATTACCCAATTCCAAAGCCACTTCCAAGTTATTATACCAGGATGCAGGGTGTTCCAGAACCCCACATCCTGGTATAAAAATTTATATTAGTTTGCTAGGGCAGCCATAACAAAGTAGCACAAACTGGGTGGCTTAAAACAAGTGAAATTTATTCTCTCCCGGTTCTGGAGGCTGGAAGTCTGAAATCAGAGTGTCAGTTGCTGTAGATTCCTTCTGAGAGCTCTCAGAGTCAGTCTGTTCTATGCCTCTTCTTTACCTTTTGGTGAAGGCAAACAATCTTTGGCATTCCTTCATTTGTAGATGTATCACTCCAATTTCTGTCCCGGTCTACACATGGCATTCTACCTGTGTGTCTCTATGTTGTGTTTTCTTTGTGTGCATCTGCCTTTGTGTCTCAATCGCCTTCTTCTACCAGTCACACTGGTATTAAGGTCCACCCTAATGACCTCATTCTTAACTTGATTACATATGCAAAGACGATATTTCCAAATAAAGTCACATTCACAGGTACCAGGATTAGGAATTCAGCATATCTTCTTCAGAAATACTACTCAGTTCATCACATGACTAAATTAATAAAATGTATGGCATATTATAGATGGTGATGAGTATATACTCACTATATTTTCCCTTCCTCATTAGACTGAGGTTATTCTCATTTTACCAGAAAACTTGCAGTGAAATGGAATTTGTCAAAGTGTGTTCTGTGCAGCGCTGGTCTTACAAAATTTTGTGTAAGAAAAAGATTCCATAATCAAGTAGATTTGTTTTATGCAGCATTTACCTCCTTTCTCTATGTTTCACAGTGTCTACTAACCCATTCAGGATTCTGAAAATTCGAAAAAAAAGTAAACATTTTCTTTCTTTTTTTTTTTTTTTTTTGAGGCTGAGTTTTGCTCTTGTCGCCCAGGCTGGAGTGCAATGGCTAGATCTCGGTTCATGGCAATCTCCGCCTTCTGGGTGTAATCAATTCTCCTGCCTCAGCCTCCTGAGTAGCTGGGATTATAGGCACCTGCCACTACACCTGGCTAATTTTTGTATTTTTAGTAGAGATCGGGTTTCACCATTTTGGCCAGGCTGGTCTTGAACTCCCGACTTAAGGTGATCCACCTGCTTTGGCCTCCCAAAGTGCTGGGATTACAGGCATGAGCTGCCACACCCGGCAAAGTAAACATTTTCTAAAGGAATTTGACCATAGTATTCTTTTAGTCTTAACACTTTCTTCAAAACTAGTATATTACTTGAAAAATACTTAATGAAACCCTACAACAAAATCATAGATTTCTTCCTCCTCACTGGTTCTGAGACACGTTTGCGAAGGTTAGCCAAAATGGAAAGCAGAATTGACTCCAATGTAAAGTGTCCAGGTTGATTTCTTATTATTGATATGTGTTCAATAAGAGTACAGGTATACGCCGCTGTAGAGCTACCAGAGTGGAGTCCAGAATTATCAAAATCTATATCTCAAATCCATACGGATTAATTATTAAAATTTAATAAACAAGCAATAAAAATGTGAAAGTTCATGTAGCGGTGTGAAAATACAGGCTCATTAGGAGGCAGTGCAGGATTCTTACACAGATTTTTTAAATAAACAGTCACACAACTTTTGGGTCATTTCATGGTCACTTTCTAGAGGTCCCAGTAATACTGGCTGCTGTAGCGTCAATGACTACAGGACCTAAAACAGCTATAGTGTGCTCCTACATTCAAGGAAGTACTTACCAGAGAGAAAGGAGAATAAGCAGGTAGGCAGAAAAAAAAAGCCAAGAAATTTAACACGCAATTGTCACAAAAAGGGAGGATAAGGAGAGGAAGGCAGTAGACTTCCCTAAAAAACAAAAACAGGCCAGGTGCGGTGGCTCACGCCTATAATCCCAGCACTTTGGGAGGCCGAGCAGGTGGATCACGAGGTCAGGAGATCAAGACCATCCTGGCTAACACGGTGAAACCCAATCTCTACTAAAAATACAAAAACAAAAAATTAGCCGGGCGTGGTGGCACACACCTGTAGTCCCAGCTTCTCGGGAGGCTGAGGCAGGAAAATGGTGTGAACCAGGGAGGGAGAGCTTGCAGTGAGCCGAGATTGCACCACTGCACTCCAGCCTGGGTGACAGAGCGAGACGGTTTCTGTGTATACATAACCTTCTCACTATTGCCTTGGAAAAACTGAGTGATGCAAAGGCGAAAGAGAATTTACTGGGTTGAACCTATGGTACTCTCCCAGTGGTTGCCTATGGCATTAATGTGAAGAATCTTTCAGAAAATGGAACACTCTTTCTTTTACATATCACACATTACCGTGAAGCCTCTGGTAACTTTGGGTGTATTTCTACAAATTAGTCCAGGTGTCTCTGGTATTATTTACAAACATCCCAACTGCTTTGCAATATAATTCTTCTGAGTTTAAATATCAAGTGTTATTATAAATATTTACCCTGCACAGCTCTCTGCCTTCAGCTTATCTTGTGCCCACAACTCTACCTTATGTAGTTTAATTTTTAAAAGATAGAAAGAAAAGCATCCAGTGACATCTCTAATAGGGATTCCTGAAACCTGAAGCCTACTCTAAAGGCAGAAATAAGATCCCTGAAACATAGGCCACTACTTAGCCCACTTGATGAAGACACTTCAAGTCTCAGGACAATTGGTATAATGTTCCCAACTAAGCTTACTTGAACACTGAGTTTTCCTATTATGAAAGACAAACTTTGGAATCTTTTGATCCATAGTCAGACTTGTTTATCCATTGCACCAGTGGCTCACATCCTGGCTGACTAATTCTGAAGCAGTCATTTAATGAAGCTTTATTTGAGGGATATTAGAAGGTTTGTTGCTTGTGTCTCAAAAATCCAGCTTTCTATGCAAGCATACAGTTACAGGTAATAAAGCGCTACCCATTCTAGTTCCATACTTTCTTCATCCATTTTCCCGGGTAACCTAGGCTATGAACTACATTTTGAAAAGAAGGAATCATTAAAATGGCTGATAATTATCCAGAAGCTTACCAGTTTTACCAGTCTCTGAAGAAATTCCCATTAAATCGGGCTGTGTCCTATTTCCCCAAATAAAATGAGACCATACACCAGAGGCTTATCAGACCTTATCATTTCGAGGTCATTAATTAAGCATATTCTACTCCAGGTGAAAATGTTTCCCAGAACTCTCTCTTGCATTGCCATTTATTTTGTGTTAACCATTCTGCCTGGCATGGCTCCGCACCATATCTAGAGGCCATTTAAACAATATTAAGATAACAACATTAATTCACTGTTTTTCTGTTAATCATATAGAAGCAGATCAGCTTGTTATAAATAATGATCTTACCTTGCCTGAAGCTCAACTCTTAGCACTTGTTCTAATGCAAATCCCTCTCCTTTTGTACTAGCTGCAGAGTAATAGCATTTAAAGCTGCGCTCTTGTTTCTCAGGTTTCAATACTGTTGGGGAGAGAGGAAGTGGCTTCAATTTTAAATTTGAATAGGACTGCTTTCCAAAAAAATGTAAGGAGGAGGACACAACCTTTCTTGACTTGCTTTGATCAAAAGCATCATTTTTCTCCTTTCTCATGATGATTACTGGAATTGAGACTCAAATTAAGCAGCTTGTCTGACAGATGATGTAATGTGTCATAACTTTTCCTTATCTGCAAAATAAGTATATTGGGTTGGAAAGTCAAGAAGTTTTGTCAAGCTTTTGTTTACTTTCACATTTGGCTCACACTTACTACAGAGGAGATGTAGCTCCTTTAACTATGGGAAACCATAGTTAAAAGATTTCTGTCATTATTCTGTATGGAGTGTGTGAATTTCTCAAGCTGATGGAATAAAACAGGCAAATGTGCAATTGATTCTACCAGCTAGAGATCCTTCCTTGCTCACTTGTATAATTAGGCATGGCTTTTAAACAACTTTCTGCATCGCTCAGGGGGCTTTCAGGAACATAGGAGGTGGTGTTCCAGTAAGCTGGTGCTAATGCTGCAGCTTACTGCTAACCAGTTGCTCATCCAATCAAATTCAATCCAGTACAATGTATCTTTAAAAGAACTTCAAAATAATACAGTTATAATCTGAGGGTGAATTAAATAGGCAGCGTGTTCCTTATCTCAATGCTCCGTTTTTTCCTTATCTCAATGCTCAGGTTTTTCCTTCTCCGAATCATCAGCTTTGCATTCAACCAGCATTTGCCAAATGCCAACAACATACCTGTCATCATTCTGAATGTCAGAAAATCATGATGAAAAAGGCAGACTTGCTGCCTGACTTTGTGGAATTCCCAGCCAAATGGTGTAGAAATGACTAGGCATTTACAATCAAGTAAGAGTTACCACGAGGTTACGCGCAGGATGCAATGAGGTACCCATGAGGGGTACCTCATGGTAGAAAGGGCAGGGGAGGTTCTCAGGGAAAGTACTGGCTGACCTGACATAGAAAGATCTAAAGCTAAGCTCAGGAAAAGAGGTCAGAGAGTGGCAAGGGGGCTGTAGGTGGAGACAGCAATTTGAGCAAACAGCAGCTAAGAAAAGCATGGTATTCTGAGGGAAACACAGTTTACAATGCCTAGATCACAGTGAGCAAAAAGTAGTGGAAATAGGGTTTCTTGCTAGACTGTATCGAAGAAGAGGTTCATTGCTTTTTTGGACTGTCAATTTCAAAGTTAAGAGAGAGCTGCAAATAGTTGCATTAATTAGCCAAGAACACAATAATTACAAATACCTTCATATCAGCTACATGATACAATTCAAATGATCTGTCCCAAAATATCCCTGGTGTACAAATAAAAATTTCACCATTAGATATTGATTTATTTGGCATTTTAGTACTGTACTGTTATTGAACAGGACATACACTAGCTATATTTGAACATATCATTGAGTGTGAATTACTTTAACATATACTCTTTCTAATATTAAGATTAGATTGTGGAAAGACTAATAAAAGCAGGCAGAGAGGAATATTTAGGTAGAAGACATGTTAGGGGAATTGCTCAAGGGAAAGGCAGAGTTGTGTGGGCACCTGGAAGAAAATCATCATTAGAGGAAAAAAGGAGTCTGAAAGAAAAAGCGTTAGCTGACAAAAGCACTGGAGTGCCAGAGCTCGTTTTTGAACCATTCATGACAATCGATTGTTAAATTTTTATGAATTGTGAGTGCTGATTGTTAGTCATGATTTAAAAAGAAATAATATAAGCATACAATTAAATGAATTATATTAAAAAAATACTCAAAGATCATTACTTTCTAATTATTTTATTTCATTGACTTATTATCTTTGCTGATGGAGTTATTTAAGACTGTTGTAATTGCACATTAGTGTGAATGACCAACATGAAAATATTATGTTAGCAATAAAATAAAGTTACTGATAATTAGCAGATAGCAAGAGTACACTATGTCTAGGCATGGATTCTTATTTTCTTTAGAGGCTACGCCCCATGTTTTCTTTGGAGAACAGTCCTTACATTACTCTCTTAAAAGCAGAGAGTAATATGTGGAAACACTACGTAATAGTGTTCTCCTACACATCTCATGCCAATTATGTTGGTAACTTGAATTTGGCCTTATCAGGAATATTTATACCATAAAAATTAGCAAATAATAAATCTGGGTTTTATTGTTTTATTGATGGTCCATTGGTGACTTAAGATATTAGTGGATTTTTAAAAATGTTAAAAATATATATTGAATTTAAAATGATATCACTTCTCTAGATGCTACACTGTGAATAGCACAAAAAATTGAGAAAATAGACTTGCAGCATTAAAGAAGTGCTATCCAACTTAGCAAAGAAATCTCTCAGGTCATTGACAAACAGGTGAAATCTAAAATAAATTCGTTATTACATTTTGGTAAAATAAAATTATCAGCCGACGTTTATTTTGAACCCATCCACCTTCATCAATTACATAAATAAATTAGCTACAAATAAGAGTTTAGCAAAATCAACTGAAGCATTTTGTGAGAATCAACTGACCGTAGGGAATTTACAATAAAGTGTCCTATATATAGGGTTACTATTTGTTGTTAATGGGCCATATATCCTTTATGTCAGTAATACTTATAATAAATTAAGTGCCTATATATTTTTTCCATAAAGTTTGTTGTGAAACATTTACTGGAATACCAGTGAGTAACAATTAAAAAAAAGAAGTCATCTATTTTACAATTTTGCCCACATTTGGCCTTTGTATGAGGGTTATTTCCCATATAATTCCTGTGAACATACTCAGTATTTAGTGTTTTAACTTAATGTCATTGGACAATGGTGACCTGGATCTCTCAATACTCTGCTCACCATAGCAGATATTGGAGAAGCTATTCATGTGATAAGCTCTGGAAGATGAATTATTCATTTAATGTGACCTCGTATACTGTTGCTCCCATTACCACCAATCGTGTCTTTTCTGCTATTTGGAGCAGACATATGCTCTAGTTTTTGAAACGCTTCTCTAGGGAAAATTTGCCGAAAAACATGCGGTATATGGTATTGAATTTTATTAAACAAATTATTTCTTTTCTTTTTTTTTTTTTTTTGAGACGGAGTTTCACTCTTATTGCCCAGGCTGGAGTGAAATGGCATGATCTCAGCTCACTGCAAGCTCCACTTCCCGGGTTCAAGCGATTCTCCTGCCTCAGCCTCACAAGCAGCTGGGATTACAGGCATGCGCCACCACGCCCAGCTAATTTTGTATTTTTAGCAGAGACAGGGTTTCTCCATGTTGGTCAGTCTGGTCTCAAACTCCCTACCTCAGGTGATCCGCCCACCTTCGCCTCCCAAAGTGCTGGGATTACAGGTGTGAGCCACTGCGCCAGGCCTATTTCTTATTTATTTATTTAAGACAGTATCTCATTCTGTCACCCAGGCTGAAGGGCAGTGGCACGATTACAGTTCACTGCAGCCTTGATCTCCCAAGCTCAAGCGATCCCTCCTCCTCAGCCTCCCATGTAGCTGGGACTACAGATGTGCAACCATGCCCAACTATGTATTTTTTATTTTTAGTAGAGATGAGGTCTCACTATGTTGTCCAGGCTGATCTCGAACTCCTGAACTCAAACAATCAATCCTCCTGCCTCAGACTCCCAAAGTGCTGGGATTACAGGTGTGAGCCACCATGCTGGGCCTAAACAATTTATTTTTAATTGATCACTTTGTCTCTTCTTAACTGCAACTTTGGGGCAATATGTTGATGCTAGTGCAAATGTTTTAGAGGGATGGGAGAGCCAACTTACAGTGAAAATAAGATGAGGGGATGGGGTAGGGTGGAGACTGATCACTAAGAAAATAGGAATGCATCTCTAGAGATAGTGCATGGCTACTATCTGCTAGAGATCAGTAGCTTCTCTTTAATTATTGTTAGGTTACTGAAAGCTTAAGGATGTGTCAGGAAGCAGCCTGAGACTATTTGCTTTGGTCAGAGATGACTTTGACACAAACAGCTTTTACCAAAGTGAAAGGCATTGGCTGTTGTTTGTTTTAGTAGGAGTAATTTGCAACATGTTTTTGTATAACTCCTAATCCAGAGGTGGGTATGCACTCACTTATGTCTGTGTTTTGAGAAATGTTGAGAACTATTTTCTATGAATCTTTTTTTTTGGTCAAAGTAATGTGTAGTTAAAATTCACTATATTAAATTTCGTAAGGGTATGAATCAAATTCATGCTTTCCACTGAATACCTAGTGCTTAGGTATTCAACATGCTGGCCACACAGAAGGTACTCAAAACATATTTGTTGGAAGAAAAACAAGAAAGGAAGGAAGGGAGGGAGGGAGGGAGGAAAGGGATAAGGGAAAGTAATGTGTTATATAGAGTAACTTCAAAGGCATAAAACTCAGACATAATCTCACCAATAAAATGTAATAATGGCAATACTGTATTTTTAATATATTCCTCATATAGTTTGCTAGGACTGCCATAATAGAATACCAGAGACTGGGTGGCTTAAACAACAGAAGTTTATTTGCTCACAGTTCTGGAGGCTAGAAGTCCAAGATCAAGGTGTTGGCAGGGTTGGTTTCACCTGACACCTCTCTCCTTGGGTTGTATTCAGCTGGCTACTTGCTGTGTCTTCACATGGTCCTTCCTGTTTGCATACCCTTGATGTCTCCTTGCTCAAATTTCCTTTTCTTATAAGGACACCAGTCAGATTGTATTAAGGCCCATGCTAAAGGCCTCATTTAGACTTAATCACAATTTTAAAGACCTTATCTCTAAGCACAGTCACATGCTAAGGTACTGAGTTTAGGGCTTCAACACAGGAATTTTGGGGGAATACAATTAAATCCGTAACATTTTTTCCAGTTTAGTTTCCATGCTATTTTTCATTGCATAGTTGACATGAAACTTTTAAACATTGGTTTTTAGCTTAATGTTTTATATTAAATATTTTACTATCCCAACAAAGCTTTGCAAACACTAATATAAGACTTAAATAAATATTATTACCTGCATACATTTTTACCTGTTACTTCATTTGGACCCATAAATTATTTTCAGTGTTCAATCTGATAAATAATAACACAACATTTATCAATATTTGTTGAAAATTCATATGACCTTTTTAAGATTCTTGATGTTGCTCAGGGGTTCTTGAAATTAGAAATAATGTGGTCAATTTTATTTCCCAGGGAAGAGCATCATGGTGTGCTTAAAAGAGCTGAGATGAGAAAAGCATCTCTTGTCTAGCACGGACGTGTATGAAAGACATAAATTGCTTCAAACACGTACAAAGAGCCATTCATAGACTTTCAATTAAGTAATATCACGCCTGAAGGTTATTTATTTAGGCTCAATGTTTTTTTTTTTCTTTTGCATTTTATCATACTTAATTGGACTTTATAATAAAAATGAAAGCAGCTGAATGATAGAATGGCTTAAAGGAGAGAAAGACGGAAAGAAAAACATACGTAACAGACAATCTTTTGACATTGACTATGAGGCTAGAAAGGACAGGCCATATATCCTGTTTGATACTCAAGGAAAAAAAATACCACTTCTAACTTTGTGGCTGAGGTGACCTTTCCAAAGTCTTTCTTGGCAAATGGAAAGTGTATTTTCCTATTTAGCAGTAACAGCAGCAGAAAATGTGCTTGGCCTTTACCTGTGTGTTTATGGTGGCAGAGCCCAATGGATCACGTAATGGGCTGAGTATTAGGCTGCCAGTTCCAACCCAGCTCTAGGCCATTCTGCTTAAAGGGACCTGGCTTGAGGCCTGGAGTTCCAGATGGTCTTACCTGACTTAGCTAAAGAGGTATCAGCCCTTTAATGATCCCATAAACCTGAGAATATACAGAAGATTCAAATAGGACTTATATAATTCTGTCCCGTATTAACCATGATGAATCCACTCAAATAGGACCTTTTTAAAAAAATAAAAAATAAAAATAAAACTTAAATTAGGTGTCAGCATTTTTTTTTTTTTTTGTACAAGGCTAGATAATAAATATTTTAGGATTTGTGGGTCACATATGTCACCAGTCAATATTCTTCTTTGTTTTCTTCCTTTTTTTATACCCTTTAAAAATACAAAACCATTGTTATCTCAAGTGTCATACAAAACAGGCTGCAGGCTGGATTTGCTTGTGGTCCATAGTACTCTTTTGTTTGCCAATTTGCACGAATATATATAGCAAATCGAATGTGCTCCATAGTGATGCAGGATTTTTCTTGGTCACTTTGCCAGCCAGGAACCTCTGGCTGGCAACGTTCCCACCTGGGCCACCTTACATGCCGCAAGAGACTACCTGCCCACTCTGCCTGCCTGGGCTGTACCTGGCTTGTGCACCAGCTCAGGTCACAACTGGGCTGGCTGTACCCCAGCCCACCTGTGTTATAGCTTGTACCCATGTTCCAGGGTTCCCAAGTTCTTGTCTCGCATCTAAGGAGAAAGAGGATAGGCTGACAATTGAAGGCTGAGGAGGATGGGGAAGAGTTTTACTGAGTGACAGAACAGCTTTCGGTGGAGAAGGGATGCGGGCATGATCCCCCACCTGAAGTCAGGCAGATTCTCTCTCAGTGTGGCTGAGTCCAGGGCTTTTGTGGGCTCAGAATAGGGGAGTGTGTGCTGATTGGTTTTTGAGTATGCAAAAAAGGCTAAAACGAAGACACCACTCAAAGGTGGGCATGACAGTTTAAAACACCAGTTAGGGAAAGGTAGGTATTTGCAAAATAGGTGAAGGTTGAGGTATTTGCAAAATAGGTGAAGGTTGAGGATCAATCAGAAGAAAGTGTACCAAATAGGAAGACAGGTTCTTAAGCCAGTCCATGGATGTGACTTGTAGCTTGGTTTTCAGGCTTTAAACTGTCTTTGGCTTGGAGGTTGGGTTTCACTGGAGACCTGCCCCTCTCTGCCTAGGATTTGTCTGCCTCCTGCCTCTATCAATAGTAGTATTTTTAATCCCTTATTTTACCGTGTTTATCTTAAATTATATCCTGTGTACACAGAGCTTGCTTCATGAGGAGACCCAATTAGAGAATGCTCTGTTATAACATGACATAACATTTCACAAGTTTTGATATTAGATTATCTGTCTTATCTGACCAACCATTTTGTATGATTTATATAAAATTTATATAATAGTTTCATTATATAAAGATTTGCTGCTTTAGTAAATGGTATTCCCTGTTATAAAAAATGACATTTCCATGGACAATCTATCGACCATCCATTGATATACATTTCATACACAGAAGTTGTTTCTTAATTGTTTGTTTTGTTTTTGGTAGCTTTTCATACTTAAGTACAGGGTACAAAACTGTATTCATTTGAATCTTCTGTGAAGAATTAGGAAGATTTAATGCAATTGCATCCCTGGAATCTAGCCAGACTCCTAAGGCAATCTCCTTACAAAACTGAGTCTTAGAATCTATGACAATTGTTCATCAGAACTTCAATGTTAGGCCTTTTACTAAAGAAAATATCTTTAATTATAGTAGTATCCTCAGGAAGTTTTCTTCAGAATATGTTATATGGTTGCTCTTCTAGATGAGTTTTGAGAGAAGAAACTTACCTGAAGAGTACCTGATGAAAGATCTATCTTTTTAAGTAACTATGGTATACACAATTACAGACTTAAAGTAATAATACGGTAAGGTGTTGATTCACAGTATTTTACTTAAAAGCCTCAAATATGAACTTTTAAAGTAGAATGCATTACCTGCTGATCACTTATGATATTGCAACATTTATATATTAGCTACTAAATATATCAGTCCTGTAAAAGATATAAATGTGCTAAATTCTGAATGATCCCACTGTAACTTTTTGAGACAGAAAAATTCCCTATTATCTGTATCCCCTAATACAAGACTTGGGCAAGCTGTATTATGGAAATATGAACTGCCCCAGGAACATAAATCTCCAAGGAGAACAAGCACTTTTCGTGTAGATCGTAGGATTCACTGAAGGATTAGTAACTGCTTAACCTTTTACACAAACACATGCATACACACATACATATTCAACTGAGCCTGCTGTTGCTATTATAATTTAAAAAAAATTATTGACACAGCTTTTCTGTGAAATGATTGGCACCTGTAGGAGACCACTCGTTCATTTCTTGCCTTCCAATGTGAAAGGTGTAAATAATATCCTTGGATTGTATTCAATTAATTTACTTGCTTGAGTCAGCTACTGAGTTGCTTCCAGGAATCTAAGAGTGACACAGCTATGCTTAACTTTAATTCAGGCCAATCATAAGCCGTCACATTCAATCTAGTTTATTTTGTGTCTTTTATGAGGAAAAGAATCATTAATTTTCTGGAATATGTGACACAATTAGGTAAATCTCAGTTTAACAATGCATTTTAAATACATTAAAATCAATGAGATAATCTGTATTCAATACTTGTTACATACAAATTTCTCAAGAAACATTTACTGGCATTTTATCTACACAAAAAGAGGTAAGATTAACATCAACCAGTTAGTTATGAGGACTGTCCAACCTCATGTTAATCTCTAATTGTTTATGTTGTCACCTGTGGATTGGATGCAAAAATTATCTTTTAAAGAAGTAAAAACAGTTAATGTGGGAATATTTATAGGTTTAGGTCCTGCCCATTATTCTTTTGAACTTGGGGATATTAGAAGAAAGCAATGTATCCTGGCAAGCAGAGGAGAATCGAACAGGTACAGAGCCCAAAGGATTGTCTGAAGAAGGATTTTTTAGGGAGTTTAGAGTGAAAGAGATATATTTTGAGAACAGCTGCTTTAAAAGAGATGAAGAAACAGATTTCAGGAACTTAGCAATACATAGTGAATAGGATCCCCCCTCTTTATAATATTTTGAGAGGATTATGAAATGTTTAAATTACTTTCTAAATGTTGTTTAAATTACTTTTTAAATATCTTTGCCTGTTTGAGTTGAGCCAACATAGGACTGTGAGGATCTTTGACTAATTAACTATATGTGGATTAAATTTTGAGAGCCAGCCTTTAAGTTTCAGTACTCAGCTGTACTTCAGACAAAAATCAATACCCCAAAAACATATTTTCATGCTGGTTACAACCAGATTTGTGATGCAAAGAGTAAAGATTTACCCTACAAAATGTTTATGGTTCTCAGAATACTACTGTGGAGAGAAGCACTGAAGACTATTCAGAGACCTAATAGGGTTCCTTATGAAATTGAAAACCAGAAAGTTGTTTCTAATTCAACTTCCACGGACAAAGGCATTCTTAAATTGGAGCGCTTGGTGGATGATAGAGGGTATGGTAGCTATGTTTAGGCTAATTCAAGTCATTTGCTCTGCTCCAGTGACAGAGATTTCCCTGGGAATTTGGCTGTTACTCTGAGTAGGACTGCTGACACCAGGTATTTGCCATTAGAAACTTGAGAAATGTGGGTGCAGTTTCTTGTGGAGGCTTAAGAAAATAGTGCTAAGGCCAGGCACGGTGGCTCACGCCTGTAATCCCAGCACTTTGGGAAGCCAAGTGGGCAGATCACTTGAGATCATTAGTTCAAAACCAGCCTGGCCAACATGGTGAAACCCTGTCTCTATTAAAAATACAAAAATTAGAGGTTGAGGCACAAGAATGGCTTAAATCTGGGAGGCAGAGTTTGCAGTGAGACGAGATCGCTTTATTGCACTCCAGCCTGGGTGACAGAGTGGGAATCTGTCAGGAAGGAAGGAAAAAAAAGGAAGGAAGGAAGGAAGGAAGGAAGGAGTGCTAAAATACAGGTTAAATCATGCTACTAATATAGTCTAGAAGTGGCAAGTATTAAAAGGTAGAAAAATACATCAAGGTGAAGGCCTACAGTTAACATTAGTATTGTTTGTGGTCTAAAAGTCACCTGATTTTTGTTTGTATTACAACATGCTTCATTGGCCTAGAAACTGTAGGCGGCAAGTGATTTGTCTGCATTCATATGTTGAATCCATAATTGCACATCAACAAGATATGGTACTTATAGGTAAAATACGGAGAGATTTCAACAGTGGCAATCTGCCAGGAGAAGATGTAGCACAGTTTGCAGAAACATCTGATGTGGCTAGAGGCATTTCATGTGCTGTTATTAAGATAGATAGATAGATAGATAGATAGATACTGACAGACAGACAGATACTATATCTTTAGGATCTATTTTAAACTTAAAGGCTTCCTGAGTTTGCAGTATTGTGAAGCTGATCAATGTTGTGCCAAAAAATGGGGACAACATTGTAGTACTTTGGAAATAAAACTAAGACTAAATTACAGAGCTCATACTTAAGGAAGGAGGATAGACTCCAAGTGCCTGTATAGATATAGGTGTGCTTGTCTCTTAATCTTGGGTTACTTACAAAACAGATCCTGATTAATGTGGATATATGGACACCTCAACCTTAATCAGGAGATGCCAGCAGCTGACCCCAGGTTTTGTTTGGATGCCAACTAAACCACTTCCTTGTGACAGCACTGAACACAAGAGGGACTGGTGTGACTGCCTGGACTCCTGTGTCTCAGAATTTTGTAGGCACAAGTACAAAACAGGGGTAGACATAGCTCTGTGTTTGTAAAGGGCCATCTAGTTGCACCCTGAATCCATAAGGAAAAGAATCCAATGAATAAAGAAATTTTTCTTATTTTATGGGCAGAGACCCTGCTATTAGGTGCTGTGGTAGGTAGCACACATTGACTTTTCCTGCTCAGCAAAGTCAGAAACATGAGGGTTGGCTCTGAATCTAATGGTGGTTAAATTTGCAGTTCATTCAGATTACAGCTTCTAGTTCACCCGTTCACTTTAAACCATGATGCCAACAGATACTCACCTGCATCATCACTCGCAACTCACCATCCCCTCCTCTTCCCAGTACTACCACCACCATTACTCTAGGACCCAATCCTTTAGAAAAAGTGTATTGTGCTCTACTTCGTGGAATACAATAAATCTCTGACCAGCGTTTCCCAACTTTATGTATTGTGTATTAGATTCACTTGGGAAGGTTTTTAAAATTGTCTGGTTCCCACTCCAGAGACAGGCATGATTGGTCTGGAGCGGGATTTGGGTATTGTATTTTTTTTAAAAAAAGCTCTCCAGGTGATTTCAAGGCACAAGTAAGACTGCTCTAAACAAAGCACTTAAATGGAGGTAGGAGGAGTATTGTGGTTACAAAGGGAATTGATCACTGTTTATACCTTTTTCACCACCTCTATCTTCTACCTACTCGCTTTCACTTATTGTGATGTTGATCAGCGTACTGAATGGTGTAGGAAATTAGAGATGATAGAAAAGGGAGATTGATTTACATTTGAATGAGAAAACTGCCACTAAGGAGCAATAATAAATACAGTGAAAGGTGTGGGTGTGTGTGGAGCAGGCAGGGAGTGAGTGGAGGCAGAAAATACCATCACCCAAGTGGCCCAAGTGAGAAAGGAAAAGCTTAGATAAAAGAGAGACAGTGTGGGGACATGTGTAGGCATATGGGTTAAAGGGAGATTAGAAAGTCAGGTTTCAAGAGGGTTAACTTTGTTTTATAAATTGAATTTTTCTTAGTTGTTTCTGAGAAAACAGGAAAAAATTAAATTGCTATTTGAGTGTTTTTGATAATCTTGTTTCTTTAAATAAGGCACAGATCTAACATGGAGACATAATGTAGTTCATCTTTATGCCCTTTATATCATTGTCACATTTTTCTCTGGATCAAATTGTACATATCGAAAAATAGGAGGTTCAAATAAAGTATTAAAAAACTTCAATCGATCCATGCATTCTGATAGTAATTGTTGCAAGTTCCAGCCATGGTTACCCTACAGTTTTAAATGATAATTAATTTGAAATAAAATTTAATGTTCAAGTTTCACACTTCCTGCAGTGGCTGGGGGTTAGATTTTATTACACAGAAGGAAGCTTTTGGATCTGGACATCCTAAAATCTGCCTTATCAAGATAACCAGTAGGAAAATCCCTTTCTGAAGCAAAAGAAGCTATATATCTGAAATGAGATAGATAACCAAAATGTTGAAGAGGGAAATTAAAAAAGCCAAATGAAGAAATAGAATTTTTTTTCATGAGCACTACCTCTAATCTGTTTTTCAATTTCCCAGACCAATTTGGCAGTAACACAGTAGCTGTGAACAAAAGTGATATGACTGCTTGAGTTGCTGATTGCAAAGAGACAAAATGCAGCCCTCTGTGGAGCTGATCTGAAATAGCGACTTTCCAAAATTGGAGCACTTGACAGGAAAGTTAAAGGCGGGCAGGAATTGAGCAAAATAAAAGCAAGTCAATTTTTTTATAGACTTGGCTTCCCTTTGTATTTGAGAGGGCCACAGTCAGAAGGGCTATTTCTGGTGTGGCTATCATATTTGATGTTATCTGATCAGCAGTCTTTTAGCTGAGTTTCTACTTCTGGATTTGCCACCACTTTTCACCTTCTTTGTGGTGTTGTTCCTACTTAAAAGAAATTGTGTCATGGAGCTTTCTCTGGGTTCTGTACACTCCTATATGGCACAGAGTCTCATTTCATCTGTATTTCCATCAATCAACCATATTTATATTGAACTCACTGTTTGCACATGTATCAGACCTCAGTAGTAGTCTCAGGTTGTAAAGAAATATAAGTTCATTAGTCAATTATTTCTGCAATTTTCTGCTAAAATCTCAATTGTTGAGATTATTTTGAAAGCATACCATAGAGATAGCTGAGTTATTCTTTGAAAGATTAGACGGAAGATGTACTAAACACTGAATTGTATTCAATGAATACCAAAATAAATAATATCATTTCTGTCCTTAAGGAATTTTCCATTTAGAAAATGGAAGAGGTGAAGAGCTCTTTAAACTATATAAGCTTTTCAAAGACCTATACGTTTTATAATTGAGCTCTAAAATAATCAACCTATTTTTACGTTTTTAAAAAAATAATGTTATTTTATTTCTATGGCTGTTTTCCACTTTGCTGTTTGGTTTTATAGCTTTTTAGACAGTCTTATTGCTTTTTATTTCAAGTAACAAAAATAGATAACTGCCAAGTGTGTCCACAGTGCTACTAAGGACACTGTGGAATTCAAGATGAATAATATTCATAGTCTACCTTTATGATTATACTGCCCTTTAATGTATAAAAGAAACCCTCATCCAGAGTTAGGTTCCAAGATTAGTGAGTCATGTAAAAATTATGTGTCATAAAAAAACTATATATCATAAAAAAGCATCTTTTAAAATTTTGTAAATTTCCCATGAGCTTCTGTATACATGGCTTTGTGTGTGTTACACTGTCTCTTAGTTCAGTGTAGGCCATTTTCTTTTGGGCATAATACTGTTCCTTTGGGTGAATCCCAGATGAGGTTGTTGGCTTGTTTACACAGTCTTTTTATCCCAAAAAGAAACAAACAAGACAAAACACAAAATAAAAATTGAATTGAAAAAAGCCACAAAACCTCATTCCTGTTGTTAATGTCTGATACGTTTAAGTGACTGTTCATCATTTAAATATGTTGTATGATGAATCTCCACTGTATTGAAAAACTACGTAAGTACCTTAAAAGAAGTAAAAATAAGAGGCTGTGAGATTTAGAGAAAAAAAGAAAAGCTAATCTTCCAATAAAGGATTCAGAAAGAAACTTCATAAAGCAAACTGTATTTGAGATTATAAAATCAGATTTAATTTTGACAAACTAAGGACCTTCCAATATAAGAACATGCAGTCTGGGCAAAAACACACAACTTGCAACAAATTTAAAATCTGTTTAAATGAATTGTAAACATTCTATACTGATGGAAGTTTAGAATATGAGTTGACCATTAGGATGTGTAGGTGAAGGGCAAGTTGAACATGTTATTAGCGAGAAGGGGTTGTGCTTAACTGGAAAGGCCACTGAAGGGTCTTATGAAGACAATGCCTTAGTTATGGCTTAAATCTAGGTACTAATTGTCTAAGTTCTCAGAGGGAGTAGGGAAGAGAAAAACTTGAGACAGAAGTAGATTGAGCTAGACTAGGATGGAGATAAAGCAAGATGGAATTGGGAGAGTGATATTGGAAACAAGAAAGTAGAGAGAAAGCCCAAGAAATATTATTGTGTGTGTATTTTGCTTCAAACTGATGGTTGACATGGGCAGTAGGAAAAAGTCTGGTCTGTGTCAGAATCACTTTGGGTCAACTAAAGTGTCTACAGTAATGGCACACAATTATTTGGATGAATGCAGATGTGTGTGTGTGTGTGTGTGTAAAATGTCAGAACTTATATCTGTGCGTGTATGTATATATATGCACACATACACATAAGTTCTGACTTTTTTTACATATATATGTCTGAATATATACATAGTTAGTAACTACTAAACCTTGGTAATGTTCATAAAATAACCATTCTTCATAAAAATTTCCCCTTTACCTAGGATTCATTTAAAACATGGATTAAGTTATGTTTCAAGTGTTTATTTCTTAATGGCATATGGCACATTCCTGTTACCTTATTATGAACATCACATTTGGTATTGCTCCTGCTTTTTTTATGTCTATATACCATATCTTGGTTTAACATTTCATTTTCTGTGCTTTGCACTGAAGTCTCTTAAGTGAAAGGAGGTTGAAATTCTCCAAAGGGGTTTAGAATCCTTTTCAAGTGATGAAATTTGTTAGCAAGTCTTTTAAATCTAGAATGTAATTAAGTTCCTCACAATTACTTTAGATCAATAGTGAGTGCATTTGTGGTTATGTTGAATGTGCGTTAGGAATGTATTCTGTCATTATTATTATTAATTATGTGTGTTACCTAATAGAAAAAGAAGGCTATTATTAATGCATACCTACATACATCTACTCATCTATCCAAATTTCTCTCATCACTTGACTTTTGATCAGATCAGTTTTACTTGGGCTTTCAAAACAAAAAGCTATTTTACAGTAACTTAGAAAAAGCAGCATTTTCCCATCTCATTCATAAGTTCTGATTTTTTTTATCAAGTAATTTATTTCAGAAACTCAATTTTAGATGTTGAGTCTCATTCCAGCTCCAAACATTTTTTTATTCTTAATTATATTAATAATTTGTAACATCTTTTGCTTTATTTTCTCATAGGCAAAATTGAGTCAAAGATGTGTACCCTGGGTAAGGATCGGAGTAGCTAGGGTAGTATCTAAATTTAGAAAATATAAACAAAAGGTTTGCCATGGTTCGCTATAACTGTTGGTATCCAAATATCAATGTCCATATAAAAATAATTAATATAGCCCTGTAAATTTTATAATGGTATATGTACTGTGTCTCTGTGTATGTTTCAGATCACTATTTCAATAACTATAGATCTTCCATAATTGGATTCAATATTTGAATTATAATTTATCGTTCATCACTCTAATTAATGTATCTTTTAAATGGATGCAGATAAATTCCAATTAACTTTCAGTGACTAGTTAAATTTTCAAGTATGGTAGAGTACATCATGCAACACTGGATAGTCTTCTGACATGAGCTGAGGTTTCTAATCTATATAGGGCATTTAAATAACATTTTCATGGATTTGAAGTTCCTCCAATGCTTGTGATGGCAACGGGAACGTGTGACTTCTGTTTATCCATATGGCTCTTAAGTAGCAGATGCTTGGAGAAATTGATGAAAGATGTGAGTCATATTATCTGCAGAATTTTTCTAAATTATTTTTTCTAATTTGTCAAAACATTACATAAAAGAATGATAGCATATGAGTAAAAAAATAAATTATGCACTTCAAAACTTTGTCATATTTTTCTGCTTAGTATAGTATCTTTTTTCTGCCAAAGGCTATTAACACTTCAATAAAAAAATCTGATGAGGTGTTGTCTCATTGTTTACAAATGTCTAACATAGGAGGCTGATTTTGTTATTTTCCCATCTCATTATAGAATTTTATGTACAACAAGCCTAGAAACCAGCATCTTCAGAGTATGTTACATTGTAACACAGTTAAATTGACTCTTAAACTTTGACTGTGACTCTCAGCAAGAAATATATTTCACATCATGACCCAGTAACTACATTTCTATATTTTCCCTAGATCCTGATAAACTGTAAGAAAACCTTCACAAAGCAACATTTAACTTCACTAATGCATTCTTATATTTTATCTTCTAATTTAAAAATTAATATTTGTAATCCTGTACTGTATAAAATTTAATCAAATTAATAGGTAAATATATGTTCCTTTGTCAGTTTTCCATATTTTGGTTAAATATTCTATTTGTACTATTCCATCTTTCATGAATTAGGATTTTTAAAATACCTAATATAAAAAGGGGACACAAAGCATCTAACAATTTTTAATGCAAAGGTAATTGTTACAAGTTAAAAAGAAGGTCTCTCATAGCTCATAAACTTCTTTAATTTAGGAAAACTCTAGAAATTACAGGCTGTTCAAAGCTAGAAATATTCTTGACAATAAGATGGCATACTTTTATCTTTGTTCATATTTAAGATTGTGGCCTATATATCATCAACATCATAAACAATCTAAATATTAATTCAAAAAATTATCTTCTTTTTCTTTTTGGCTTATATCCAATTAAAATGAGAATGCTTTTATTTAAATATCTAAAGGAAGAAATTTATTTGACTGGCTATCTGATCAATATAGTCAACCAAATGACAATTTTGATAAATTAATAACCACCTCTCTCTCCCAATTATCACTTTATATTTGCATTCTTTAAATTGGTTGTTTCTAACTCAGGTTAGTTTGATTTCTCCATGTTGCTTAGACACACAGGAGAAAAGTAAGATTCCTCTTCTGACTAGCACTCTAAATTTTAGATTAGTGAATGAGAAATCTTTGGAACACTCTGGAAGCTTCAATTCTATATCTACAAAAACGTGTGTATTCTAAATATTTTGCTCAGTTCTTTTGATTTACGAACCAGATTACTCTCTCTGTGGAATTATTAGGACCTATCTTATCTCTTTCACCATCTGCCTTCCCAGTGTTGTGGTCTTTCTGTACCTTAGCTGAGCTAGGTCCAAGTTCTTGTCTCACAACCAGGAAGAATTAAGCACCCACACACCAGAGAGTGAGTTGAGGAAAATTTATGAAGCAGAAGGAAAGCTCTCAGCAAAGAAGGAAACGGGGGCACAGGGTCCCCTGCTCGATGGTGAGAAAGTCCCCCATCTGGCTAGGTCTGGGGCCTCTTACGGACTCAGAGTGCATGCTGATTGGCTTGTGAGTGTGCAAAAAGGGTCAAAGCAAAGATACTACTCAAAGGTGGGCATGACAGAGTAGAAAACCAATTGGGAAAGTGTAGATAAATATAAAAAAGGTGAAGGGTGGGGATCAATCAGGGGAAAGCATGCCAAACAGGAAGATGAGTTCTCAATCTGGTCCAAGGATGTAACTTGTAGCTTGGCTTTAAAGCTAATGACAGCTGATGACAGGCTTTGGAGATAGGGTTTCACTAGGGACCCATCCCTGTCTGCCTAGACATTTGGCTGCCTCCTGCTGCTCTCACCAAGTGACCGTCTTCTTCTATTTCCACAATTAAGAAAATCAGAAATGTTTCTTAAGAAAAAAAGTATTCAGTATACCTCACTTGTGACAGATATAAAAACTAGAAGAATAAACACATTTCTTGCTAACAACAACAAAGTAGTATCATTCATTCATACATATATATGTTGAGGGGGTACTTTTGAATAATGAAATGAAATGTTTTCCTGGTAGAAATACACTGAAGCTGTTTATCTTTCACGGGTCCAGGTTTTTTCTATGCTTTGTTTGTTTTTGTAAAAGCCCTTAAAGGTTTCATGCCTTCCCTGGTATGTAAATATTCTTCACCCTCTGAAATCCCTAATTATCCATTTGCAGAAATATCATTATCTAGTCCTGTTATGTTGTCTCTTCTCTAGAGTTTTGTTTGTACAATAGCCAAATTTTCTTATTTCCCAAATTTTGGCAGAAGTTAACTTCAGAAAACTTGTCCCGAATTGACATTGTACATTTCTACATACTACTAACTTTCCATTTGTAGGAATAAGGGAGACTCTATTACTAGGATTTCAAAGGATTTTCCTATTATACATTGTGAAAATAAAATGACCCTGCCCATCAGACAAGTTGCTTTATTTAAAAAGTTTTTCCTTCAATGCTTGAATACACTCCAGAGTACCAAGGATTCTTTCTATTTGTAACAACAGTTGCTGATTATGTGAGTGAAACCTAGAATAGGATCTCAAAAGAGGGCCTCCATGGGAGGAATAAAGGAATTTCACAAGGTGCCATTAAAAGTATAGTATCTCTTACCTCATTTTTAATGAGTCTTTTCTCCACAACTCATACCAGGGAAGTCCTAAGTCACAAGATATGTAGACATATACTTTCATATCTTCTGTGTCTGGTGATCATTTTAGATAAATTAGAGTCTGGCTATTTTCGAAATGTTTGTGTCCCCCAACTTCATATATTGAAACCTAATCACGAAGATACCATCATCATATGGGCTCACAGGGAGATAATAAAGTCATAAGGGTGGTGCCTTCATGAATGGGATTAGCACCCTCATAAAAGAGAACCCAGAGCTAACCCCTTATACCATGTGAAGACACACCAAGACAGTGCCACCTATGAAACCAAAATGCAGGTCCTTACCAGACATCAAAACTATTGGTACCTTGATCTTGGACTTCCCAGTCTCCAGAACTGTGAGAAATAAATTTCTGTCATGTATAAGCTATCTAGTTGATAGTATTTTGTTCTAGCAGCCTGAACAGACTAAGACAAGTCCCTGCCCTTGGAAAATTTCCAAATGAAATGCAGGAAAGCCATATAAACAATAAGTATGGAAAAATGGAGTTAACAAGTGGTTGGGAGAAAGAGAGCAACACAGTCAATACTGGTGCAGAGGATCAGGATGTGGGGTTGAGGGGAGTGGTGGGGCATCAAAGAAGTCTTTCAGGAGAAAGTTGAGAAAGTTGCAACCGAATTGTTACCGAGGGATGGAATTCCAGGTCACGTGATTTGAAAGTAAGACTTTCATAATCCTGCATAGATTCTGAACAGTTGGATCACTAGAAGATTTTGGACTATGTATTTATTTTCAAACATCTTTTTTCCCTGTCAATACTGGGACTGGTATAGAGCTGGCTAAATAACAGCTGGCTGTTGTGTCCCAAATGCTCCTATAGAAAAATTACCAAAAGGAAAATACAAACTACATAGTCAGTATTTTTTATGGGCTTAATCATTCACATAAAACCATGGTCCACGTTTAAAATTAAAGCCTATCGACATTTGTGTGGTATAAATTGAGAAGTAAATTTAGGTCTGTCTGCCCAAATTGCTTCATATCAACTGCCTCATACATAAACACACATGGAGACACACAGACACACACACACACACACACACACCACTCTGCAATTGTCTTCAGTGATCTTACAATTTTCTCCCTGAGGAAAACTTCGATTAAAATATGTTTCTAGTCGACCTCTGCTATAAGCACAACTGTATCACCTGGGAGTGGGGACAAAAACACAAATTTGCTCTCTTAACATTTTAATGGATTTTTTTTTTTCCTATGGCCTGGTCAGCACTTGGCCCAGATCAGAGGCAAAACACACACACACACACAAAAACAACAACAACAAAAAAAACCAGAACTAAAACCAAGTCTTTGCTAGAAGGGATAATTTAAGGCATCTGGATCTTTCCTAATGAGAGAAGCCTGGGTAGACTGCTGTTCTTAGGGACATGGGGAATGCAGGAAGCTCCATGAAGCTCTGGAGTAATTAGGAAGTATGAGAGAGGGAAGCGAAAATGGGCAAAGTGCATCAGGAGATACCACAGACGTACTTCTTGGAGCTGCCTCAGGTTAATTCGCTAATCGCCTTGGCTTCAGAGTATCACCGCTAAATTATCTCATAATTACAGTTAGGGCAGAGGTAGAAAGAAATGAGTCAAACCATAGGCTATTTACCATGGCTCGGGCTTCAAAAACAGCCAAGGAGGCAAAGAAAGAGGAAAACCTGTCAAAGACTTTTAAAAAAGATATGTTTGTGTCAGGACAAGCTGTGAAGGGAGAGACAAGGGACACAGGAACAATGGAAAGGACTTCTGTAACGCTGGGTTGGTGTCCTTGACCGGTGAGTTGGGACTGATGAGTTGGGACATGAGCAGTCACTGTCATGTGGCAATGATTTTACATCAGCAGCCCGGCATATCTGGTAGCAGCAGGAGGGAAAAATAAAATACCTTCTCTGATTGGAACTGTTAGGGAATTCATGGAAGAGGAGCACAAGTGCCCAAATTGGGAGGAGACAGGGATTGTCAATTGAAATCCCTGCTCTTACAGGGAGAAAAATCTTTCTGATGAGTGCGAGGAACTGGGGCCTTGTTTCACTCTTTTATAGCTCATCTTAGAAATGATACCCTTTCTTGCCTATAAAAAAACTGTTTGAGGCTTAATTCAGAATGACATCCCCATTTAGGCCATAAATGTTTGAAGCTTAAGCTTAAAATCAAACTTGTCTTCCGTCTCTCTGCAACACCGACAACCCCTAGGGCACTCCAAGTATTTTTATATGTATAAATTGCTTTTGCTGTACAAAAGTTTTTAAAATTCAGCCTTTGTCTCACAAAGGAATAGGCGAAAGTATTAAAAGGGTGGTAATCTCAGCAAGAGTTTTAAATTCAGCTTATGTCAGGCAAACACAATTTAGTTCATATGTTTCATGTTATCTAAGTCTCTTTTTAAAAAAGAAGGAAAAACTCATTATGTCAGTGAAAAGCAATTTATAATGAGACCATCACCAATAATTGTTTGTTTTAGGCTGTGAAGTGGTAGGGTACTTTCCTGCCTGGGTAGAATCAAGTAAAAATAACCATTTTTTTTTTTCTGCATTTGCAAACAGGATAGGTTGCAATGAATAAGCCTCCAGTACAAGCCATTGCATTTCAAAATAGACGTTTTGATGAAGTTAGAATAACATGAAAAATGGCAATACTTTTCAAGTCGAAGAACTTGTGCAGTTTAGTGGCTTCTCAAATCAAATTTCAAAAAATATTATTTATTTTAATAATATTGTTTAACTTTGAATAACTTTATTGCCTTTCTCCAGATGTGCACCCTAACTCTTCCAGACATAACTTAATTTGTTTCCATAACATACCCAAAAAGGATGTGGTAGTTTGTCTACTCAATAAACAGCAACATCCCACCTCCCAGGATTTAGCCATATGACAACCTCATCATTGTTGACAGAGCTGAGAAGCAGGATTTAAACAACAAATCTCGAGGCACAATCAAATTGCAACCACAAAGTCCATGCAACTAAGCAAATGCCTTTTTCTCTTATGAGTGTTTCCTTAGAACTGACAAAATCTTATTTTACTGACAATTTTAACAAGTGTGTTATTTGGTTACCAAACCCACTGCCTATTAGGAAGCAGGAAATTAAAAAGGGGATGGGGCTGTGAAGACTTGCACAATGATAGCAGTTAAATGTGTCAGCAAGAAAGTTGAAGAAAATCTATAAACAGCGTACAAAGGAACTCAAAAATCACAAGAACTGAGCTATTTAATAAAGGTAAACAGACCTACAAACTTTTATAATCCCTGATGTTACTACTATACTATAATTGGTACTCCTAATGATGGTCAGAGGTCACTATGGAAGTGTTATTTTAAGTTCCATAGTTTGATCAGTTTTAAGAAAACAAACAGAGTACATAACTGACTTAGATTTTCATCCAAAACAGTCATCTCTTTTTTTAAAGCGAGGTTTAAAAGGTTAAACTTTAGCTGTTATGTTGTTTTTGTTCATCTTGACTAACTCATAACTCAATATTGCAAGTGAGCTTTACTTACAAAATTAAACAACTAGTATAAAAATATAGTTATTGGGTAATAAGGATGACCAAGCTCATTTAATATATACCCAGTTTCAAAATCATCCTTTAAAATAAAGCCAGGGAATGTTTTTAACATGTCTACTTGTGGCTAAATATATTACAACATTTTTCTGGCATGATTAAGGTTGCAGGTTAAATTCTCCATATGGACCTGTTGTCTTATTTTTTGTCTTGACCCCCGTTTATCCCCCTAAATTGCATATAACAAATAAAATTTATTTCCACTTTCAGAAAAATAACCACACAATTATTAGAGTAACATCTGATTAGCTACATATTTTACAACAGCATTTTAAATAATAAAAGTCCATTCATTCACCGGGTTCTTATTTCATATCCGTAATGTAGAGAGGGAAGGAGAAGAGCTAGCTCAGAACACACAACTACTTGCGGCAGGCCCAGTGCTAGTGTCACATTATCTTGCAACGAATTTGGAGAGCCAATTTTTAGATAAAGAAACTGAAACCCATGGAGGGAACTTGTATGGAATGTGGAATATTCTCATTTCCTTTAGCTTGCTGCTGGAGAGAGGCTAAAACAGTCCCTGTAAATGTTTGCTAGTTGTTAACATTATGGTACACATTAGCTTGATTGAGTTTCATATAGTACTCTGTGCCCCATTCAACTCATTTAATGACTTAGTCATTGTAATAAACAGGGCAAAAGGACAGAGTCACAGTTTCAGTCCCATCTCTAAGTAGCTTCTGTGATTTTTAGGCCAGTATTATGTTTTCTAGGCTGTGGTATGCTCATTAAAAAAAATGAAGAAGAGTCTTCAACTACCTCTGCCTAGGAGCCAATACACTCTTACCTTATTATAAACAGTGAGCATAGTTATATAGTTAACAAGTTGCTTATTACCATCAATAATTATCAGATTGTTTCAGGAGGCAAAGAAACACTGAATACAGTTAAGTAACTTTCTCTTATATATGATACTCATTATCATAATTGCCTTCCATGTCACTTTCTACTCTTCTTAGGGGACGATGATAAAAAAAAAAAAAGCTGCCAGTCCTAAGTGGGGGGTTAATGAAGGCAAATTTTGACAGCTTTGTTCCTTGAGATATTGTGGACACATTGCAGTGTTTGGACAAGAGTATATATCTCAAGATAACTTATATTTTTGGTTCTCCATAAACAAAAGTATGTTAAGAAAAAGAGAGTTAGCAAATACTTATATGGCAAAACTCCAAGATAAGCCCAATTTGAGAAGGAGTTTAATTTCATATACATATTTTAACAAGGTATTAGCATTTAGAAGACCAATCTGGATTTTCTACATCTGATAAACAACTAAGAGTAGAGAAAGAAAAGTAACCTTGGTGTATACGTGTATTTTATGCTTTAAATTTTCTTATCAAATACTATTGGTTGGCTAGTTTATAATAGTAATGTTGGTGCATTACTTGCATTGTTTTTATTTCTTTCTTTCTTCACTGTTTTTTCTTGTTTTGTTATACATTTTAATTACATGAGCATTAAGTATTTCACGTGTGTTTTGTTAACTACTGAAGTAATTATGTACCATTAATCTCAAAGGTAATTATGTTTTTAAATTCCAGTAATTTCTCATAGGTTTTCAGAAATAAATTACCCTGAAAGGAGAAGAATGTGGATTTTACATTTTAGTGTGTATTGCTGTGTGTTGTCTCAAAAGGGGAGGAATTTTGCATATTATTCACAGAATAACCTAATTGAAGAGGGAAAGGATATTGATATTTATTGAGAAAATAATGTACACCAGTGACTCTCTATTTGGTGTATAGTTAGTTCTAGTTGCTATTTAATGTTTTCATCATAACAATTCTTTGAACTAGGCATTATCTCCCTTTAAGAAAAAGAAACAGAAGCTCTGTTTATAGAAAGTAGCACACCTATTTCTATAACGCCAGGTCAGCTCCCAAAGCAAGTGCTTTTTCAACTATATGATGCTATTCCTTTGCATTTATTGTTAATTGTCCTACGTGGTTGACTATTTATTAGCATAATTTAAATTATTCACTATCTATACATCTGTTAGATATAGAGAAAGGGGTTAGATGACACATATATACTTTTTTGCTGATAAGACAAAAAATAATCAGGTATTTTCTTTGCTTTACAGTCCTAGTTCTTTGTATATTTGTTGCTAGTTATATATTTCTCATTCTTTCCAATATGCAAACATTTTATAGGTGTATGTTGCAGAGTCAGTTTGTTTACGAGCCATTTTTGCAAATGGATAATGTTTTACATGCAGGTGTCATATATGAGTATTTCCTCTCCCTTTCTCTCTCTTTTTTTGTTTTGAGATGGAGTCTCGCTCTGTCGCCCAGGCTGGAGTGCAGTGGCACGATCTTGGCTCACTGCAAGCTCCGTCTCCTGAGTTCACGCCATTCTCCTGCCTCAGCCTCCCAAGTAGCTGAGACTACAGGCGCTCGCCACCACGCCCTGCTAATTTTTTGTATTTTTTAGTAGAGACGCGGTTTCACCGTGTTAGCCAGGATGGTCTCAGTCTCCTGACCTTATGATCCACCCGCCTCGGCCTTCCTAAGTGTTGGGATTACAGGCGTGAGCCACCGCGCCCGGCCCCCTTTCTCTCTTTAATGCTTGGAATTTGTCAATGGCATTTGAGTGTGGTGTTTGTGGAGTACAAATATAAATATCATCATATATCCAAAATTTTCAATCACTTCATTTGTTCTAGAGTGCATTAAACTGTGATTTAATGGGAAATTAAACTGCTTTCTTGCTGTTTTAACCATAAAATGCCTTAGATGTATTTCAAGGCACAGCTTGTATTGGACCAAAGCTATCTCTAATCTAATAGAGTCCAGCCTTTCATTTTATTTTCATAATCCCTCTATATTTCTACAAAATAAAAAAAGCTAAGTGGTACTGCAAGGAAAAAAAATGAAAATCTCAGTAAGGCTAGAGTTGTTGCTAAGAATCTATCCAAAGTGGTTAGCAGGTATTGGTTTTAAAGGCTTTTTATATTTTATCCTGTGTAATTTATGTATGTTTGCACTGTGAAAATAAGGGATCTTGGAAAATTAAAAATATCTGTCAAGCATTTCTATTCATATCCAACATCTCATTTAAAAGAAAAGAAAAATGACGTGAATTGAAAAGGTTTAATGATTTCATCAGACTATTCTACTTCCAGGATAAGATTACTTCCTAAGATGCATTTTATGTTGCATCAAAGCCCCTTTTAAAGTTATTTCTTCTAGCCAGGCATTGTGGTCCACATCTGTAATCCCAGCAACTTGGCAGACTAAAGCAGGAGGATGGCTTGAATCCAGGAGTTTGATACAAGCTTGAGCAAGATAGCGAGACTCTCATCTCAAAAAAAAAAAAAAAAAAAAAAAAAAAGTGCACCTGTAGTCCCAGCTACTGAAGTAGGAGGATTCCTGGCCCAGGAGCTCTAGGCTGTGGTGAGCAGTGACAGAGTAAGGCACCCATCTCTCAAAAAATTTTATTTAAGTTATTTGTTCTAAATATTGGAGTGGGCAACATTTCTCTTAAAATGTCTTGATAATTATCTGCTTGATTTGAATGAAGTTCCTGACATTACAGTTAAATTATTTTATCTTCACTTCAAATTATTAACAGTGTTGCTTCTCAGTTGCCAGTCAGGGACATGAAATAGGCACACACACAGAGGCATATTTAGAAGGTAAACTCGTATATGGCAAGCATGCCTTCAACTCCTAATGTTTCAGAAATAGGGTGTCTAACTTAAAACCTATTCTCCAAATAAAGTGGCCATTCTTCCTCAGCCCCACGCCATCACACACACACACATACACACACACACACACACACACACACACACACGATGATTTCAGGACACTCACAAGCACTTCTTCACATTTGTTGACTACCAACATGAGTATTTTGCATTGAATAAGGATTTTCTTTTACAAGGATCCTTCATGACAGGCTTATTCAATTAAAGGGCAACATACTTATAATTTATCTTAGGATAAATAGTGTAGAAAAATATCTTAGAAATATTTTAGGAACTATAGTAGAGTGGATTATCAGTTTACAACAGAATTGTACTCAAGGTGAGTAGACTGTGGCAAAGAATAAGAACATCAGAAATATTACAAGGGATAACAGGTGTGAAGCAAAGAGAAAAGACGATTTTTCACTAATTTCACAAGTTTTTCCTAATTTTTTAATTGTATTAAAAAAACACATGACATAAAATTTACCATTTTAGCCATTTTTAGGTGTATAGTTAGTAGTGTTAAGTATATTCACATTTTTTGTGAGACAGATCTCCAGTACCTTTTCATCTTGCAAAACTGAAACTCTGTACCCATTGAACAACAACTCCCCATCTCTCCCTCCCCACATCCAGCCCATTCTACTGTCTGTCTCTATGAATTTGATTACTTTAAGTGTCTCATATAAGTGGAATTATACATTATTTGTGTAATTATTTGTGACTGGCTTATTTCACTTAATATAACATCCTCAAGAGTCATCCATGTTGCAGAATTTTGCCTCATGTTAACATTACCCATACCTAAATCATCTCACTTGACATATATGTTGTTAATCACTTCATGATAGTTGTGTGTGTGTCTGAAGGTGTGCATGCATGTGTGTGTATGTTGTATATTTAGCTATAGGTAATTTGGATTATAAAACTGTTCATTAATAAAAATATATACATGTCATAAATATTAAAAGTTGTAAACATTTGACAAACATTTCCCCTCCAAATTATGAAATTTTTTTTGTGGATAAAATAGGAATAGGCTGTGTTCTGTCTCCATAAATTAGTATGGTTGATTCTTAACATCATTGGTCCTTTGCCAAAACTGTATCTCTTACCAAATCTGGCTCCTTTCTATTCTATAAGAGACATCAAGGAAAGGCTCTCTCATCTCACTTCTGTTTTGTCTAATCACTTGATCATTCCATCTCAGCTCTTTCCTAGATGGTAGTTGCAAAAATTATCTTTTCTTTTTTTTTTTTTTTGAGACAAGGTCTCACTCTGTCACCCAGGCTGGACGGCAGTGGCACTATTACAGCTCACTGCAACCTTTTTGTCTCCTGGGCTCCAGTGATCCTTCCTCCTCAGCCTCCTGAGTAACTGAGACTACAGGTATGTGCCACCATGCCTGGCTAATTTTGGGGGGAAATTTGTAGAGACAGGGCTTTACCATGTAGCCCAGGCTAGTCTCAAATTCCTAGGCTCAAGTTATTTGCTGGCTGCCACAAAAATTTTCTGCTGCGATTTAGCCTGTTCAATGAGATCAGGAGATCAAGACCATCCTGGCTAACACAGTGAAACCCCGTCTCTATTAAAAAAAAAAAAAAAAAAATTAGCCAGGCATGGTGGTGCGTGGCTGTAGTCCCAGCTACCTGAGAGGCTGAGGCAGGAGAATCACTTGAACCTGGGGGGCAGAGGTTGCAGTGAGCCGAGAGAGTGCCACTGCACTCCAGCCTGGTGACAGAGCAAGACTAAGTCTAAAAAATAAATGAATAAATAAATAAAATATTCTTAGATTTACCTTCAAAACAATTTCACTGAAACTGTTTCAATGATATATTGAGTGAATGCATATCATTTCATAGTTTATATATATAATTATTTTATATTGTATATAATTATACATATTTTTATTTGTAATATAAAAGAAAAATATAGTGTTTTTAGGTAAGAATTTATCAGAGTCACCTTCATTGATAACAGTATTTTTATTTCTGTCTTTTCTTTCAAACTCTCAACTGATTTTTGGAGGGTTGGTCCTCTTAGATCTCATGTTATTTTTTCATTTCCTGCCTGTTCTACCACTTGATGATCGGTATTTCATTTGTTTTGCCATAAGCAAAACTTCTTGTATTTTCCCAAGTACCATCTTATTCTGTGTTTAATATCTCTGTTTGTAACCTTTGGATCAATCACTATGACTTCTTTCTCTCCTTAGAGGTATCTGAAACATTTACTAGCCTTTATTTTTATTTGCTATATTCATTTATATTCAGTTTACTATTCATTCCAGATTTCCATACAATTTTTTCAGTTGAGAAATAAGTCTTCCTTTCTCCAAACTGTTTGACATTAGAAGTTCACTTGACTTGAACTTATAAAAATGATTATTGTTGGCCGGGCGCGGTGGCTCACGCCTGTAATCCCAGCACTTTGGGAGGCTGAGGCAGGCGGATCACGAGGTCAGGCGATCGAGACCATCCTGGCTAACACGGTGAAACCCGGTCTATACTAAAAATACAAAAAATTAGCCAGGCGTGTTGGCGGGTGCCTGTAGTCCCAGCTACTCAGGAGGCTGAGGCAGGAGAATGGTATGAACCCGGGAGGCGGAAGTTGCAGTGAGCCGAGATCAGGCCACTGCACTCCAGCCTGGGTGACAGAGCAAGACTCCGTCTCAAAAAAAAAAAAAAAAATCATTATTGTTAATAGGTTATCGTCAAGATTTCAGGTATTGCTTTTGGTCAGAATCCTCAAACTAATTTTTTTTTAATGCTTCAATAGATGTTTGATAAATTTCTTATTCCCTTTCTGAGCAACTGGATTTTACTTCAACAATTTTCACAATACTGTAACACATATGGTATATTTTATCTTTACGCCTTCCCAGGGTAAAGTTCACGGAAAAAGAAAAAAAAATCTTCAAATGCTGTGTTCAGGCTGACAAGATTTCAGAGCCACACAAATGTAACTAACTGCTTTCTTGTGGATAATTATTTATTTCTAATTTTCTCTCTGGTGAAACTAGTGCCTCTCTTTGCTAGTGTCAATGATCAATCTACAGACACTATCTACTCATAAGAAAGACTGTGGCCAAATAATACCATGCCTATCAGTAATACACACACTGCTACCCTAGCAACCACACAACACTACCTGCAATAACAACACAAACAGCAGCAGGAACAACTTGTGCGTCGCATGAATTCTTTGTTTTCTTCAGTTTGCTTTAATTCTTGAACGATACAGCTTACATTTCTGAACTAATTAACTATCAATGCCCTGTTTGGTCAGTATGCTGAGGCGTGGAACATGAAATAGACAAAGACAGGAATATAGCCTTACTTCTTAGGGAAAGGCCCTTTTTAAAAATAAAAAATAAAAACCTATTAGGACAACTTCTGAGATAAATTTATGAGGAAATCTGAATTTTCAAGCCAGTGAACATATTTTAATTTTTATAGATTCCCTTAGGGAAAGAAAAATTGAGGAATGAAGGTCGTTCATATATTTGATGTTACTCTTTTGAATTAGAAACTTGTAACAATTAATTTTATACGTATTTTCCATACCATTTTTTAAATCTTGAGCCATCCTTGTGGTAAAATTTTAGCTAGCAAATAAAGTGATGAAATATTTAAAAAGTAAAACAGCAATCGCTACGGAATAGTTATATCTGGCTTTATAGAACTAAGAATAGTTATAAAGCCAGTTGCCCTACATATATTGTAGGACACAAATATTTGGAATGTAATGAATGACAAAGGAAAGGGAAAAACTGCTGAACCTAGTGTCTCTGAATGTCATCATAAAGACATGATATGCCAAGCATATGAATTAAAGGCTTGAGACTCCTTGGAGGGTTGAAGCATCATAATTATCTATAACTCAGTGTTAAAGAAGATTTTCAGACCCAATTTTTTTCATAGATAGATTATTTTTAAAGAAATATTCATGTTTTGGGGAAAGCTATTTTAGACTGTCTGCTATGTAGTGGCTGAACTTGAAAATATAGCTATAGGTTTTCTTTCTCCCATGAAGATATTTTTACCTGGTCATTACTTTAAAGATTTTACCCTCCCATTCTTCCACCTACCTAGATAGGGGTTTTGATACAAAAAAAAAAAAAAAAAGATATAATCAATATCTGTATATATCAGAAAAAGAAACTACTAGTCAAGAAGTGAGATGGGAAAAGCCACTGGGGAGCTTAAAGTGTATTACCTAGGGCAAAATCGTATTTAAACAATTCTCACATGGAAGTAGATGAGCTAGGGATTGGAGATTATCCTAATAAGCAGAAATCTTTTCCATTATCGGGAGCAGTGTCAGAGAGATAACTGAGAGGTTTTAGTGGAGAGAAGAAAATGCAAGTTTGTGAAAGTTCATAGAGAGTGCTTCAACCTGGAAAACAAAAAGCCTTATTTGCATATGATGCTACTAGAGACAATGAACAGCATACAATCCATGATCATCATCAGTTTTCAAACACTTTGATGTGACATGTGTACACTTATCAGAATACCTGGTATATTTAGATGACCGGTATTAAGCATTTAAGCAGAAGCATTTCAATAACTAATATAAACAGTAAGATCTGATGAGTTTATCTGTGCTCTGGAAGCCCAAAAGCTAATCTGTTTACATTTCAATGTGTAATTACTGCCTTCCTCCCATTTGGATAAGTATCATTGAGATCTTGAGCACAATTCTTTCTCTTTATCTGTGAAACTTCAGTGACTTTAGTGTAAACAACAAATGTCTTATTTTCAAAACTCGAAGGTGTTTGCAGTGAAGTTTTGTGTTTTGTACAGTCTGTTGTGTTCAGGTTCACTTTGTGTTCGGGAAACCTGTAACAGAAGAAATGATTTTTGTTAAGTAGTATGCCTACTGCTCTTCATATTTCTATTATTTTTATATGGTCTTTCAAAGGATCTAAGGATATGTTGGCACCATCTAGGGAATATGAGGAAGTAGGAAGACTCTAAGGTTTGTCCTCACATATTTGGTGCATTATGCTTAGCCATCAGATAAGTTTCAAAACACTGATATTTTTCAGTCCACACCAGAATTCCCTAAACTGTGGTAACAAGGACAAAAATGCTTATTAAGTTGATCAGATTATTTAGAGATCATGTATTTGTATGTGTCTTAAAAGCAGGCTGATAGTGCTCTGCAAAATTGGGGTTTAGTTACATCCAAGAAGTTGCCATTGTAATTAATTCATCAATGAGTTTGTAATCTTTATCATGTAATCCAGGAGAAATGCTCAAGTCTTTCTTTACTCCATCCATGTGATGTAATTTATTTTACTTAAAAAAACTGTTTATGTACATAGAAGACTCATTTTGTAGATTTAAATTAGTGCCTAAAATGATAATTTTTTAATGTCCACATTTCTAACTGAGATTATAGAAAGTAACTAAGGATTCCTAGTCAAAGTATCTTGAATACCAGTGCTCAAAGCCAGAAGAACTTGGTGACAAGGTCAAATGTTTCTTATTCCTGAAATCAAAACAGTAAAGAGAAAGAAGTAAAATCCAGGCTGGTCGCGGTGGCTCACGCCTGTAATCCCAGCACTTTGGGAGGCCGAGACGGGTGGATCACGAGGTCAGGAGATCGAGACCATCCTGGCTAACACGGTGAAACCTCGTCTCTACTAAAAATACAAAAAAATTTTGCCAGGCGTGATGGTGGGTGCCTGTAGTCCCAGCTACTTGGGAGGCTGAGACAGGAGAATGGCGTGAACCCGGGAGGCGGAGCTTTCAGTAAGCCGAGATCGCGCCATGGCACTCTGTCTCAAAAAAAAAAAAGTAAAACCTGATATGTTTTCCTTATGAGATTAAGAATACACTTAAGCAAAGAAGAATTTATAGAGAAAGAAAAAGACTAAATTCAACACCAAATTTTATGAATTTGAATTCAACATTCAAATTTTATGCTAGCCTATTCTGCTCACCTTCCACCCCCAGATTCTGATTTATTATTAGTTCATATATGCCATATTAATGCAGTCGTTCAGTACTCATAATGTCCTTGCCTCTGACTGTACCATGGAATATCTTGTCACTCCCCGTTGACTTCTCTGGGCTTTCTTCTCTCTTTCAAAAAAATAGAGGCTGGAGATCTTCTTTTTAAATATTTAAAATGTTCAGTGGCTCTCCTGGAGGAAAATGAGTGAGCCAAAGTCCCTTTAGTTGATGATTTCATTTTACTATGGTTGTGAATGTGATAAATGCACCTGTCTCTAGAGAATGAAACTGCCAGCTTCGGGGAGTGCAAATCTGACTGTAACTGCCTCAATTTCAATGAGTTATTATTCACTGAATCTGTTCTGCTTGTACTGGGATAGTTTGTGCAGAGATCGTTTACAGCTGTATTTAGAAAGAAGAAGAGTAAATAAATTGGCATCGATGGAAAAGAAAAAGCCCACCTATGTATAGGTATATCCAATATAGTTTTGTTTGTTTCTCATTAATATTTAGAATGTCACTGGTTAAAGAAAAAGTATATCCTCATAATTAATAATCTGTATTGTTTCATGAATACACCATAAAGAGGATCTCCTGGGACTGATCTGAGTTTTCTGGAAACTCAAACCATCATGTATTGCAAATGTATTGCTTGCAACTTAGTTCCTTTAGATGTTGCCCTGGGAATTATAGAATTACATTTTGACACACTGGTTCATTTTACTTATGGGTACTTTTGCACATACACAGAAACCTTTACCTAAGTTCCTTCCTGTCTCTAGGGCTTCCTTCAAAATGTTCCTTACTTATTACTTCTTCAGGCAGCGTGCACTTGGTTCTTGCTGTTATCATCTAAAATTTCATCAGTCAATAGGGCATTGAAGTAAATGAATTTGAGTTCAAAATGAAATATTTTAGTTTTGGAAGTTTTCATTTTTCTATCCTAGCTTTTGAGTATGTATAAATTGGGAACACTTCTAATATTTCATTGATGAACTCAGTACTAAATATCAATGACTAGGCCTTTGGGTATGTACATACATAAGGCCTAATGGAATACACAGTCACTTCTCATCTAGCATTCACTGTGCTCTGGGAGATTTTCTTCCAGCAAAGATGGTGGGCAGTGACTGTTTTTTTTTTTTTTTTTTGAGATGGAGTCTCGCCCTGTCACCCAGGCTGGAGTGCAATGGCACGATATTGGCTCACTGCAACCTCTGCCTCCTGGGTTCAAGTGATTTTCCTGCCTCAGCCTCCTGAGTAACTGGGATTACAGGCACGTGCCACCACGCCCGGCTAATTTTTTTGTATTTTTAGTAGAGGCAGGGTTTCACCATGTTGTTCAGGTTGGTCTCAAACTCTTGACCTCATGACCCATCTGCCTCAGCCTCCTAAAGTGCTGGGATTACAGGCATGAGGCACTGCGCCCAGCCGACTGATTTCTTTAGAGTCTTTTAGCTAAACACTTTTTAAGTAGATGGTCTATTTTTTTTCCCTTTTATGTATGCAATTATCACCAGGAAAATTGTAACTATACTCAATAATATGGGCTTTACAATTGGACAGACACTTTATTTACGATATCTGGGCTCTGTGGAATATTCTCTGAAATTCTGGAAATCATTATGTCTAAGGCTGAGGTGTAAGAAACTCTGCACTCCTTCCTGCCTTGATTTTGCTACCTCTAAAGTGAGCATGACAGTGATATAATAGTTTAAGACTGACTAAGAAACAACTTGTGTCCTGCCAGGAGAATACAGTAATCATGCTTTAGAAGCACTGAATTTATTGAAGTCACAAAAGTACAATTTAATACATGAATGTAGTAAGTTATTAAATGGTGCCCTTATGATCTGCGAGAGGTAATACACTATCATGTGTTCCAAGTTTTCACAGGAAAAGAATCATAGAATCCTATAGCTGAAGGGGGCTTTAGAGGGGATCTCTACAAATGCCTGCCAGGTGCTTGGATGCCCTCCATCACATCCAGCCATGAGAAGTTACTTGTGTCATGGTATGGTGATAATTACTCCCCAGTGCAGCTCAATCCACTTCCAGACTGTTCTAATTGTTGGATTAATTTTCCTTATGTAATTCAATTTCCCATCTATTAATTTATGAGATATTTATTTAAAACTGACCATATTCTAGGAACTGGGCTAAACGAAGAAGAATAGTGAATTAATACAGAAATCACCCTTGATTTGGTAGAATATTTTCCCTGGTAGTGTAGGTCACCCCTATTGTGGTGATAATCCCCCAAATCATACAGCAAAAGAAAAAACACACAGACAAAAACCAAGTCATTCTTCTAGGATGTTTTCATCCAAGGATTTGAAAAGATTTAGGTGATCTTCCATTTTTCATCCTATGCAATCTGGGCTATGCTACTACTTTACAAATTGAAAATATATTAAAAAATCTCTGAACTTTCAATAGTCACCAATGATCACTGTTCTAGTTGCAGTTACAATTAGGTGTTCAAGGAAACACATAACTTAAATTTAATGTCTAAATCTTACATCTTTAATTGGAAAAATAATTTAACAAGTGAGCAATTAGATTATCTAGTATTAGAAAATAACTGAGGATTGGCTGGGCATGGTGGCTTATATTTGTTATCCCAGCACACTGGGAGGCAGAGACAGGAGGATCGCTTGAGGCCAGGAGTTTGAAACCAACCTGGGCAAAACAGCAAGACTCTGTCTCTACAAAAAAATTTAAAAAAAGAAAAAGAAAAGAAAAGACCTGAGTGTTAATGTATGCTTCAGGGTCAGACTGAAACTGTTTTTTTTTTTTTTTTTTTGAGACAGGGGCTCACTCTGTTGCTTAGGCTGGGATGCCGTAGCAGGATTATACCTCACTGCAGCCTTGATTTCCTACACTCAAGTTTTTCTCTCTCCTCAGCCTCTCAACTAACTGGAACCATAGGCATGTACAACTAAATCTGGCTAATGTTTTAAAATTTTTTAAATTTCTTCTTCTTCTAAAAAAAAGAGGCATACATGTGCAGAACGCGTAGGTTTACTACATAGATATACATGTGTCATGGTGATCTGCTGCACCCCTCCCCTCATCCCCCGCTCCCCAACAGGCCCTGGTGTATGTTGTTCCCCTCTGTGTGTCCATGTGTTCTCAATGTTCAACACCCACTTATGAGTGAGAACATGCAGCGTTTGGTTTTCTGTTCACAGAAACTTATGTATTACTTATGTGTTAGTTTGCTGAGGACGATAGCTTCCAGCTTCATCTATGTCACTGCAAAGGACATGATCTCATTCCTTTTTATGGCTGGATAGTATTCCATGGTATATATGTACCACATTTTATTTATCCAGTCTATCATTGGTAGGTATTTGGGTTGGTCTTTGCTAAATAATACTGTGATAAAGATATGTGTGCCTGTGTCTTTATAGTAGAATAATTTATATTCCTTTGGGTATACACCCAGTAATGGGGTTGCTGGGTCAAACGGTAATTCTGGTTCTGGATCCTTGAGGAATTGCCTTCCACAATGTCTTCCACAATGGTTGAATGAATTTACATTCCCACCAACAGTGTAAAAGCATTCCTATTTCTCCACAGCCTCGCCAGCATCTATTATTTCCTGACTAATCGCCATTCTGACTGGCATGAGATGGTATCTCATTTTGGCTTTGATTTGCATTTCTCTAATGATCAGTGATGTTGAGCTTTTTTTCATATGTTACCCACATAAATATCTTCTTTTAAGAAGTGCCTGTTCATCTTTGGCCACTTTTTGATGGAGTTTTTTTTTTTAATTGTAAATATTGTTTAAGTTCCTTGTAAATTCAGGATATTAGACCTTAGATCAGTAGGTAGCAAAAGTTTTCTCTCATTCTGTAGATTGTCTGTTCACTCTGATGATAGTTTCTTTTGCTGTGCAGAAGTTCTTTAGTTTAATTAGATCCCATTTGTCAATTTTGGCTTTTGTTGCAATTGCTTTTGGCATTTTTGTCATGAAGTCTTTGCCCATGCCTATGTCCTGAATGATATTGCCTAGTTTTTCTTCTAGGGTTTTTATGGTTTGGGGTTTTACATTTAAGTCTTTAATCCATCTTGAGTATAAGGTGTTAAGGAAGGGGTCCAGTTGCAGTTTTCTGCATATGGCTTGCCAGTTTTCCCAGCATCATTCACTAAATAGGAGTTCCTTTCCCCATTGTTTGTTTTTGTCAGGTTTGTCAAAGATCAGATGGTTGTAGATGTGTGGCATTATTTCTAAGGTGTCTGTCCTGCTCCATTGGTCTCTGTATGTCTGTTTTGGTACCAATACCATGCTGTTTTGGTTACTGTAGCCTTGTAGTATAGTTTGAAGTCAGGTAGCGTGATGCTTCCAACTTTATTCTTTTTGCTTAGGATTGTCTCGGCTATACAGGGTCTTCTTTGATTCCATATAAAATTTAAAATAGTTTTTTTTCAAATTCTGTGAAGAACGTCAATGGTAGTTTGATGGGAATAGCATTGAATCTATAAACTGCTTTGGGCAGTATGGCCATTTTCACAATATTGATTCTTTCTGTCCATGAGAATGGAATGTTTTTCCATTTGTTTGTATCCTCTCTTATTTCCTTGAGCAGTGGTTTGTAGTTCTCCTTAAAGAGGCCCTTCACATCCCTTGTTAGCTGTATTCCTAGGTATTCTATTCTCTTTGTAATGATTTTGAATGGAAGTTCATTCATGATTTGGCTCTCTGCTTGCCTATTGTTAGTGTAAAAGAGTGCTTGTGATTTTCACACATTGATTTTGTATCCTGAGACTTTGTTGAAGATGCTTATCAGTTCAAGGAGTTTTTAGGTTGAGATGTTGGGGTTTTGTTAATATAAAATAATGTCATATGGAAACAGAGATGATTTGATTTCCTTTCTTCCTATTTGAATAATCTTTATTTCTTTCTCTTGCCTGATTGCCCTGGCCAGAACTTCCAATACTATGTTGAATAGGAGTGGTGAGAGAGGGCATCCTTGTCTTATACCAGTTTTCAAAGGCAATGCTTCCAGCTTTTGCCCATTCAATATGATACTGAATGATACTGATTTATTGTCATAAATAGCTCTTATTACTTTGAGATATGTTCCATCAGTACCTAGTTTATTAAGAGTTTTTAACATGAAGGGACGTTGGATTTTGTCAAAGGCCTTTTCTGCATGTATTGAGATAATCATGTGGTTTTTGTCTTTGCTTCTGTTTGTGTGATGGATTACATGTATTGATTTGCATATGTTGAACCAGCCTTGCATCCCAGGGATGAAGCTGATTTGATCGTGGTGGATAAGTTTTTTGATATGCTGCTGGATTTGGTTTGCAGTGTTTTACTGAGGATTTTTGCATTGATGTTCATCAGGGATATTGGCCTGAAGTTCTCTTTTTTTGTTGTGTCTCTTCCTGGTTTTGGTATCAGGATGATGCTGGCTTCATAAAATGAGTTAGGGAGGAGTCCCCCCTTTTCAATTGTTTGGAATAGTTTTAGTAGGAATGGTAACAGCTCGTCTTTGTACTTCTGGTAGAATTCAGCTGTAAATCTATCTAGTCCTGAGTTTTTTTTGTTGGTAGCCTATTAATTACTGCCTCAATTTCAGAACTTGTTTTTGGTCTATTCAGGGATTCAATTTCTTCCAGTTTAGTCATGGCAGATTGTATTTGTCCAGCAATTCATCCATTTCTTCTAGATTTTCTAATTTATTTGCATAGAGGTGTTTATAGTATTCCTTGATGGTGGTTTGTATTTCTGTGGGATCAGTGGTGATATCCCTTTTATCATTTTTTATTGTGTCTATTTTATTCTTCTCTCTCTTCTTCTTTATGAGTCTAGCTAGCAGTCTATCTATTTTTTTGACTTTTTTCAAAACCCAGCTCTTGTATTCATTGATTTTTTTTTGGAGGTTTTTTCATGCATCTATATCCTTCAGTTCTTCTCTGATCTTAGTTTTTTTCTTGTCTTCTGCTAGCTTTTGGATTAGCTTGTTCTTACTTCTCTTGCTCTTTTAATTGTGGTGTTAGGGTGTCAATTTGAGATTTTTCTAGCTTTCTGATGTGAGCGTTTAGTGCTATAAATTTCCCTCCTAACACTGCTTTAGCTGGTACATTGTCTCTTTATTCTCATTGGTTTCAAGGAGCTTCTTGATTTTTGCCTTAATTTCATTATTTACCCAGGAGTCATTCAGGAGCAGGTTGTTCAATTTCCATGTAACTGTGTGGTTTTGAGTGAGTTTATTAATTCAGAATTCGAATTAGATTGCACTGTTGTCTGAGAGACTGTTATGATTTCAGTTATTTTGCATTTGCTGAGGAGTGTTTTCCTCCCAATTATGTGGTCAATTTTAGAATAAGTGCCATGTGGCACTGAGAAGAATGTATATTCTATTGATTTGGGGTGGAGAGTTCTGTAGATGTTTACTAGGTCCACTTGGTCTAGAGCTGAGTTCAAGTCTTGAATATCCTTGTTAATCTTCTGTCTCGTTGATCTGTCTAATACTGACAGTTGGGTGTTAAAGTATCCCACTATTATTGTGTCAGAGTCTATGTCTCTTTGTAGGTCTCTGAGAACTTGCTTTATGAATCTGGGTGCTCCTCTATTGGGAGCATAGATATTTAGAATACTTAGCTCTTCTTGTTGAATTGTTCCCTTTACCATTATGTAATTCCCTTTTTTGTCTCTTTTGATCTTTATTGGTTTAAAGTCCGTTTTGTCAGAGACTAGGATTGCAACCCCCTTTTTTTTTTTTTGCTTTCCATTTGCTTGGTAAATTTTCCTCCATTCCTTTATTTTGAGCCTATGTATGTCTTTGCACATAAGATGGGTCTCCTCAATACAGCACACCAATGGGTCTTGACTCCTTATACAATTTGCCAGTCTGTGTCTTTTAACTGGGGTATTTAGCCCATTTATATTTAAGATTATTATTGTTATGTGTGAACTTGATCCTGTCATTACGCTGCTATTTGGTTATTTCGCACACTAGTTGATGCAGTTTCTTCATAGTGTCATTGGTCTTTATATTTTGGTGTGTTTTTACAGTGGCTGGCAGCAATTTTTCCTTTCCATATTTAGTGCTTCTTTCAAGAGCTCTTGCAGGGCAGGCCTGGTGGTAACAAAATCCCTCAGCCTTTGTTTGTCTGGAAATGATTTTATTTCTCCTTCACTTATGAAGCTTAGTTTGGCTGGATATGAAATTTTGGGTTGAAATTTTTTTTTTCTTTAAGAATGTTGTATATTGGCCCCCAATCTCTTCTGGCTTGTGGAGTTTCTGCTGAGAGGTCCACTGTTAATTGGATGAGTTTCCTTTTGTAGGTGACCTGGCCTTTCTCTCTGGCTGCCCTTAAGAGTTTTTCCCTCATTTTGGCCTTGGAGAATCTGAAGATTATGTTTCTTGGGGTTGATCTTCTCATGGAGTATCTTAATGGTGTTCTCTGCATTTCCTGAATTTGCATGTTGGCCTGTCTTGCTAGGTTGGGGAAGTTCTCCTGGATAATATCCTGACATGTGTTTTCCAGCTTGTTTCCATTCTCCCTATCTCCTTCTGGTACTCGAATCAATCATCGGTTCGGTCTTCTTATGAAGTCCCATATTTCTTGGAGGCTTTGTTAATTCCTTGTCATTCTTTTTTCCCTTTTCTTGTCTGCATGTCTTATTTTAGCACGGTGGTCTTCAGGCTCTGACATCTTTTTTTCTGCTTGGTTGATTTGGCTGTTAATACCTGTGTATAATTTATGAAGATGTTGTGTTGTGTTTTTCAGCACCATGAGGTCGTTTATGTTCCTCTCTAAACTGGTTATTCTAGTAGCAATTCTTCTAACCTTCTGTCAAGGTTCTGAGCTTCTTTGCATTGGGTTAGAACATGCTTCTTTGGCTCAGCATAGTTTTTAATTACCCATCTTCTGAAGCCTTCTTCTGTTAATTTGCCCATTTGATCCTCCATCCAGTTCTGCACCCTTGACGGAGAGACGTTGTGATCATTTGAAGGGGAAGAGCCACTCTAGCTTTTTGGGTTTTCAGCATTTTTTCTTTGATTTTTTTTCTCATCTTTGTGAGTTTGTCTAGTTTCGGTCTTTGAGGCTGTGCTGACCCTTGGATGAGGTTTTGGTTGGGGCATTTTTTGTTGTCGTTGTTGGTTTCTGCTTGTTTGTTTTTCTTTCAATATTCAGGCCCCCTCTTCTGTAGGGCTGCTGCAGTTTGCTGGGGGTTCACTTCAGGCCCTATTCATCTGATTCACTCCTGTGCCTGGAGATGTCACTCAAGCAGGCTGGAGAACAGCAAATGTGGGTGACTGCTCCTTCTTCTGGGACCTGTGATCTCAAGGGACTATGACCTGATGCCAATAGGATCATTCCTGTGTAGGGTGTCTGACAACCCCTGTTGGAGCGTCTCACCCAGTTGGGTGGCACAGCGCACAGGACCTGTTTAACAGGGAACTTTGTCCCTTGGTGGAGGGGGTGTGCCTCCAAGCTGGAGGGAAACTCACTCATCTGGGCTGCCTGGATTTCTCAGAACTACCAGGAGGAGAGGCTAAGTCAGCTGTTCCACAGAGACTGCGGGCACCCCTCCCACTAGGGGCTCAGGCCCAGGGAGATCCAGATTCTGTCCCTGAGCCTCTGGTTGGGAGTTATTGGAGTTCCTGCAGAGAAGCCCCACCCAGTGAGGAAGGATGGGTCAGGGTCAGGCCCGAAGAGGTACTCTGGCTGCAGACTACCACAGCTGGTGTGTTGGGCTGTGGGGAGAAGTCTTGGTACAGAGCAGTCCAGCCTCCTTGGCTTCAGCAGGGGGAAAAGCACAGCCTGAAGCTATAGAGATGAATGCCACCCTTCCCCCAACCAGGGAGCTTAGCTTGTTAGGCAGTTGCCAGTTCCAGTGCTGGCTGCTACCCGTCACCCACTTCTGAGGTCAAACCACTTAGATAGCAGGTAGCCACAGCTCCGGCCAGTTCTGGTCACCCCTCCCCCGGGAGATCGGTAGGCTTAAGCAGATTCCAGCTGAGAGGCTGTAAAAGAATCTGTGCCATCCAAGGTTGGGACACTAGGCCCTGGTGGCGTGGATTCGTGAGTGGGATCTTTCATTCTGGGGTTCCACATATCTGTGGAAAAGGCACAGTTTTTCTGGCTGGGTAGCACGCTCACTCACTGCCTCCCTTGGCTAGGGGAGTGGGTTCCCCTGCCCCGTGTGGCTCTCAGGTGGGCCGTCACACTACACTGTTCTTCCTTCTCTCCGTGGGTCACACCAGCCTTCTAGTCAATTTTGATAAGAGAGTTAGTCAATTTTGATGATCCACCAATCTAGAGACCTTGGTTGGGGGTGAAGGATTCACACACTTATTATGGTTTTTTTTTTTTTTTTTTTCCCATGGGAGCCTCCAAATGCCTATGCTTCTAGTCAGTCATCTCGGCCCCACCCCCTTAAATATTTTCTAGAGACAGGGATCTTTCTATATTACACTGATTGGTTTCAAACTCTTGGGCTCAAGCATTTCTCATGTCTCTGGCCCACAAAGTGCTGAGATTACAGGCATGAGCCACTGCATCTGGCCCTTTTAAAATATCTTACAAATATTTTAAAATGCCATCTGTAAGGACATATGTGAAAAATTAAATTTAAAAAACTGCGTTCTCAATTTTTCTCACTTGCTTTCTTAGATGTGCCTTCAGCTCACATGTCCTTCAAAGTAGCCCTTGACTGAATTATTTATTTATTTAATGATAACATCAAGCAAGAAGAAATAAAGTTCAGATCAGACTAGTTAACACTTGTTAATTTGGCATTTTCCAGCCAGCCAACTTTAAAAATGCTTTGGGTTATGAATCAATCCAAATAACTTCACCATTAAAAAGGGAGTCTGGGTCCAACTTCTGTAGTATTTTAATGTTGCTTAAAACAGATTTCTATTATTCTGTACACAGGGCATTGTTACATCAAATAATATAGTTGAGACATTACAGAATCTAAAATTTTGGCCTGCTTTTGAAAAATCATTATCTATATGACTAGTTCCTTCCTCTCCAGACCCAAATAAACCTCTCCTGATATTTCAGAGATGTTTTGAGCTTTCATGAAGTAACTTCTGTTTTTCAAATGTTGATGATAATCAACATTCTTTTTTTTCCTCAGCTGGAATGCCTTTCACTTTTCTGAAAATGCACTTTTTTTATATTTCTAGGGCCTGCTTAAAATCCTCCTCTTCAGTGAAGTTTTTCCTAACCCTCATCTCTTAACACGAGCTAGAAATATGTTCCCCTTTTTGAGACATTGTAGCGATTTTTCTCTACCTCTTATGTGATATTTACCATTTCCTGAGTTGTTTTCAAATGATCACCTATGGAGGTGAGATTTGTTAGAATCTGTATCTGATTTACTTTCCTTTCTCCAATTAGATAGCATAGTGCCTTACATACATTTGGTACCAAATAAATGTGATGGCCAGGCACAGTGGCTCACACCTATAATCCCAGAATTCTGGGAGGCTGAGGCAGGCAGATCACCTGAGGACAGGAGTTTGAGACCAGCCTGGCCAACATGATGAAACCCTGTCTCTACTACAAATATAAATACAAAAAAAAAAAACAAAAAAAACAAAAAAACCAGTTAACTGGGCATGGTGGCGCACACCTGTGACCCCAGATACTCAGGAGGCTGAGGCAGGAAAATTGCTTGAACCCAGGAGGTGGAGGTTGCAGTGAGCTGAGATCGTGCCACTGCACTCCAGTCTGGGTGACAGGGCAAGACTCCATCTCAAAAACTAACTAACTAAATAAATATGAAATAAATGTTTGATGACTCACTAAATGAACAAATTAACATATAGAAAAATTACTTTGTTACGTTTTGCTTAATATAAGTATATAGTTAGTTTGTCCAAGTATTTATATATTTCTCAGCTTATTCCATATCATGGATATAAAAGATTTGTAGATGAAACTACTTAAAAGCTTATCTTGTTAGCAATGTCGAATCCTTGTTTCCTTAACTCATGATCAAATGCTGAATTCTGATGGATATACTATCAGACTCTTCATTTTTTGGGTGGTTAATTGTCTTCGTGGCAAAGAACTTCTCTCGTATATTCAACTTATTTCTCATGTTCAAGAAATAATTCAACTCATTTTACCTTTTCTTCTTGAGGCACTCAGGTAAAAATAGAATCCTACATCTCTTTTACAGTTGGCTCTAACCTACCTTTTTAAATAGTCGTATGCATAGTGATTTTTTTATTTTGAAAACTGTATATAAATCTCATGAGAAAATGTATGTAAAATTATTTTGACATTCTTAAGTCCTGTAACATTGTGATTTTGTTAGCCAGTCCATCCTTAATGCTCTAACTTTATCCTGCACTTATGTCCAAGCTTCTTTCCTTGGTTAGCTATGTTTTTGTTTCTACATATAATAGAAAGGAAGGTCCTTAAGGAGCAGCAAGCATGTCTTAAATATTTGTCTTTATTGCTTAGCATGACTCTGGACAGTTCTATGCTTTTAGTAAATGTTTGTTGAAAGCCTGAATAACATGGAAGCTATTCAGTGATAAACAACTGAACCAATAATATCAGGCACAAATTTGGACAATCACCGTTTTCTCCCCTATAGCTCTCTTTGGCAAAATCTACAACAGAAGAAGAGAGGCAAAGTTTTGCCTTCTGTACTGTTTCCAATATAAATCCAGGCTAAGCCTGTATTAGGAAATTGATTTCCTAGGGCCCTTCCAAATTTAACCCTAAGAAATTCTAATCATGGTGAATCTTTAGTAGTCCAGATTTAAGGTCTTTTTAGTTTCCCAGGTAAAATAATGAAAGAGTTCATATGCAGATTCTCCACATATCTAATGTAATTTCAGAGCATATTCTAAACACTTAGAGACCCTCTTTTAACATATAATAGTCATCACCTAATTTCTCATCTTTTCTTATTATTTGTCATGTAAAAGTTAGGAGAACTCAATGATTTCCCTGCAAATACTTTTACTTGATCAAATCTAAAAATTAATGCAAATTATAGGCTGAATGCCTTAAGATGTCATTAGGAACCCTACGTAAAAAGAATTGGAAACAGAAATATGGCAACTAGGTGTCCTGAAAATTATTTAGTAACAAATATTTTCATATCTATTGGTTTTTGTTCTTTGAAACAAGTAACAAAATCCTTAGCCTATGAATGACGTAGTTATTTTTAGGTAAATGTTTTCTTTCCTTAACAATTTTATATATAATTATTGCAATTCTTCTTGGATAATATTGTCTTCAGAAGGAAAAAAAAATGATCTCAATTTGTGAATCCTAAAGTGATTAGAAACATGGTCTTATAAGTTTCCTTTCCTTAGACATCTGATGCCATTGCACAGTCAAGGAATTTGGGAGTTTTGTTCAATCAAACTTGTCCTTTTAAAAAGTTTTATTTATAACAACAAGCACAATAGAATTATAACTGAATTATACTAAAATGATTTCTTCTTTTTTCTAGTTTTCTAATCTTTTTTCATGATCTTCCTAGGTAAGAATGCTAGCCGTTGCTGGCCAGGTTTATTGAAGCAAATTAAGACAACCTTTAGTGAACTATAATTATTAACAATGATACAATTTATTTAAGCAAATTCTGTTCAAAGTGCTTTTATTTCTAGGAATTTACTTTAGTTTTATTTTTAATTTTTTTTTAAGAGATGGGAGTCTCAGTCTCTTGTCCAAGCTGGAGTGCAGTGGCATGATCATACCTCACTGCAGCCTCAAACACCTGGGCTCAAGTGATCCTCCCATCTCAGCCTCCAGGGTAACTGGAACAATAGGTGCATGACATTGCACCCATCTAGGAGTTTATTTATAATCAGTAAGAGTACTTAATGAGAAAGGGGATGTGGTATTTCCATTTCTTAGATGAGAAAATTAAAAGAGAGATTGGAGATTTTATATTTATTAGATAGTCACATTTCGCATGAAGCTACTCATACTGGAAGACCACACATAATGGAAAACAAATACCAATAAAGAATGGTGGGTATATTTGCATGCCAGTTACACTGATAGAAGATATACAGTTCACCATCATTCAGTCTTCCATATGTAAAATTATACAATTCTTATTAATTTTTAAATTTTATGGGAATGCTCATAATTATGTTTTTGTGCATAAAGTCACTATTTCTACTTTACGTAATTCTTAACGTGTCTGATTTTATATAATTTCATTTACTATAAGTGAAAGTTACATTGTTTCTTTAATTATTTCTTCTTTTTGACAGCTTGGGTTTGTATTTGGCAGAGTTTTAATTTCCCAATCTGCCCTTTTTTGTTGTTGTTTCTGCAGATTCAGGAGGATATTGGCGGGATCACTTTGCTAGTTCTTTTTTTTTTTCTCTGAAATGTGGCTTAGTGGGTTGACAAAGAACAGTAGTTATTAAAGTATTTTAATAACATTTTCTGCCAGGCATATTATTAGTGGAAGGTGATTTGCAGCCAGAAATACCTGTATTTGAATCCATATAAGGTCATTCCTTGCACCTTTAGGCAAGGTACAACCTCTCTTATAAAATAAGAAAAGCAGCTCGTGACTTGGTACAATAAAGAAATGTAAAGTGCCAGGCAGAGTGCCTGGCAAAAAAAACTGGTGCTCAATAATGTTAGTTATATTTTCAATTATGATTGACCTTAAGAAACTGGTATTTCCAGAAGCACAGCAAGAAGATGTGAGATGAAAGTCAACAGTGATTAAGATTTCATTTCCTGATTAAATATACAAACAGTGTACCTCTTAACTTACCATTATGTAACTTAGTTTAATCTTGGGTTCTGTTTATCCTTGAACTGATATATTTTGCCATTTCATATACGCGTATGCGTAAAGCATAAAATAGTGCAGGAATGTTAGGAAGTGTGGGGTGTCATTAACTTTATTACTAAAAGTTTAGGATAAATGAACTATATAGGTAGAAATATGAGTAAGATAGGATGTTCATCCCAATAAAATGATAATAAAATCTTTATTGCATCCCACATCATTATCTGCTGTATTTTGCTTATGTTGGATATAAAGAAAAAAGGTATTGCAGACTCTTTCTCTGCAGCTCTTAAAAGCCTTGATTGATCATCTTTTTGCTCCTTTCCACTTATGATGTCAAGTTCCTTAGGCTTCAGTTGAAAGAACAGAAAATAAAAATGTAATGAAAAAATGTATTCTAATTTCATTTGAATCATGTCTCCCAGGGTGGGGTAAATAAGCTAAGCCCTGTGGAACACACTGTAGATAGAAGGAACCTGGAGACACTAAGCCAGAAAACATAAAAAATGTTCTCATTCATTTTTAGAGCAGTGAATTCTTGAATTCACAGTATGCAGCATTGGTTGTATTTGGCCTACAACTCTGAAACACAATGGACTCTTAATTCACAAATGTAAATAACAATTATTTAGGTGGCTCTAATAGTGGACCAAGACAATAGAGCTAATTATAGCAGTATCAAGGTTACCAACTTTGCTCAGCACACAAATTCTTTTTCAGGTTGCCCAAAACATTATTGAATATAAATAAATTCTTCACTTAAAATGTCATCTTATTCCTTCAAATTCTTTTATTCATTATTAATGTGATTATGATTATCATTATTATTATATCTTTATTGCTAGGTTTTATTTTTAAATCCCTTATTACCAGATATAATGCACTGTTCTTAGTTATTTAGAAAAATAAACTCATGCTTATTTTTTGACCTTTTGACAAAGTATAAATCATTAGAGTGTACTACTTTTACATTGTTCTCTGTTTGATGAAGCTCCATCTTTCCCTTCAGTTTATATCATTTCTCTTGTCCTTTGTGTCTGACACATGCTTTTAGGAGCTTCTAGTACTGATGTCCCATTTTTCTTTCAAATACATGCTGAATGTATCCCTTTGACACATAACCAAACTGCTGGGATCATAAGAGGAGAATTTACATGAATAAAATGACCATTATGTAGCCTTAAAAGTCTATCAGAGAAGTCACATCACCTTGATTCAAATTCAAATAATTTCTACTCTCCTCATGCCCCAGCCCAACTCTTATTCTCTCTTTGTCCATGTTGCACTGCTAGCCTCACTAGTTATTTCTTTAAGATCAAGAATATCCTAAATTCAGTCCTTCAACATGCTACTCTCCAATGAACATCTGCTTTGCTATTTTCACAGATTCTTCTTTTTCTCCTGTTTCAGAGATAAAAACACCAGTTTCCTTCTCCAAATTTAACTCTTAACCCTCATTCTTTGTCCCATGTCTTCTGTCATTATTGCCTTAGAAAATGTGTTCCATATTATCTCTCTTATAGTCCACATTTAAAGGTTCTGATTATGTACGAGAATCTTCTTCAAAAACTATTAACACAAGTTCTTCATTTATCAAACAAAATCTTCACTCAATCTTCTATGTTTAGAAATCTAATGTATCTTTTATTTCCTGAATCCTGTAAACTGCAGTATACTTTTTAATTTTTCCTTTTTGTAAAATAATTTCAACTTTTATTTTAGATTTAGGGGTATATTTGCAGGTTTGTTACATGGATATATTGTGTGTTGCCGAGGTTTGGCATGTGAATGATCCCTTCACCTAGATAGTTAGCATAGTACCCAACAGTTAGCTTTCCCCGTCTCCCTCCCTCTCCTCTCCGTGAGTCTCCAGTGACTATTGTTGCCATCTTTATATCTGTAAGTACTCAGTGTTTAGCTTCCATTTATAAGTGAGAGCATACTGTATTTGGTTTTCTGTTCCTGCATAATTCTCTTAGGATAATGGCCTCCAGCTGCAACCATGTTGCTGCAAAGGACATGATCTCGTTCTTTCTTACACCATACGTTTTCTACTTCATTTTATTCCTCACCTATTTTTACACTTTTTAAATTTAGGTTCTTCTCAACCTGTTCTATAGATACTACATAGTTTTATAACTTCTCTCAAACTTCTTACTCCTTGAATCTTTCACATTTTAAAATGTCAATACCCTCTTCTTTTATCCTCTCCTTACTGACATTCTGTTGTATTTCATTCATTTTCTTCTAGCTTCCCTAATTAATGTTTCTCTGTTTTCATCATGGATATATTTCCTTCATCCTGTTTTCTTAAAGATGGGTGTACTTTGAGGTTCTGCCTGACTTCTATTTTCTCTCTACACTCTTTTCTTTGGCAATTTGTTTATTTCCAATCTCACTTCTATGTAGGTATTTCCCATTTCAAAAGTTCTAGTGCTTACTTCTTCCAAATCTGGATCAACATTTCTAACAAAATGTTGAACATCTCCATCTGGATGTCTGCTACCGTAGTTTAACCACAATGTGTTTAGAGCTGAATTAATAATCTAAACCCTGAACTACTCTGTCTGCCATGCCTATCCTGTAAATGACACTGGTTTTATTAAGGTTCTAACAATCACCTAATATCCAGGCTTATTTAACACCATCTTTAACTTCCCTCCACTTCATATATCCAGTTCTGTTTGCTCAAGATTTCAGAAGTTTTCACATCCCTTTCCAAGCCCAATTTCCATTTCTGCTACTACTGCCTTTATTGTCTCATATTATGGTATTATCATAGCTTCTTAATTGGTCTTATTGTTCATATTAATTAATTCTCTAATATTCCAGGGTGCTTTGAGATAAAATCTTTGTTTCCATATTTCTAGTGAGGAAATTTCCTTCCTCAAAAAATATGCAATTATTACCAGTCGTCTACAGAATGGAGTCTAATTTCCTTGCCCTGTATTCAAGGTACTCGAATATTTGAAATTCATTTTCCTTATGACCTAGGTTCTTAAGCACGCTCATACATCTAGCCATTTAAACAAGCAACTTTCTTTTAAACACTTCTTACTTTGTTTTACTGAGTGAAGCCAGCGGTTGTGCAATTTTCTCTGCCTGGAATACCCTTGCAGGTGCCTATGAAGATCTGATCTACACTTCAAAGTCTGTATTCTCTGGCTCTTATTATGGAGCTATGTAGAGATTGGCAGAGATAATATTAAGTATGCAAATGCAGACATCAGGTTTAGTGAGTAATCTGCAAAACAGAATCATGAACTTGTAGCAGAGGTCAGTAGTGGGGAATAATAGTAAATTAATTAGTACTATACTGAGGGAGTAAGAAAAAATAGTCCATTGCCTCGCTGAGTTTTAGATAAGTGGATAACTATTGGATATGGAAAAGAAATCTCTGTTTGGGTCCATTACAAAAAGCTTTATCCAAATGACTGAAACGTTGTCTTAGGTTTCCTAAAAGAAAGGTACCTCTTAGCCTCTGACATAGTTCGTGTGACACCTTGCTCATAAATCCTTCCCTGAATTCTCTCAGTCAGCTTAGATTGAATCGACTTCTCAGCCTCCATTATACATCCTTTTTCCTCTTTTATATAACTTACCTATTATTTTTGACCCCATGTTAAAAGTGTTTCTGTGTATAACACATCTCTTCATTTAAATTGTAGATTCCTGGAGTCCGGGAGCTTTGTTTTACTTACATTTATATCCTCATTTCTATTCTGTATAACCCTTGTTGCAAAGTTGACAGGCACTACTAAACATTTGTTAAGTGAATTTGTAAGTAAAACATAGGAGATAGTTAACTTCTATTGGCAATCTGTCCTGGAAATAATAAAATATTTTTTAAAAATAGGGTATCATGGTAACGTTAAAAGTTACAGTGTATAGATTGTGAAGAATTCACTTTTTTTTGCCTAAAATTTTAGATAAGACAAACACATTTTGTCTTTATATTAGAGTATAGTAGAAAGAGGTTGTCTTTGTACTATAACATGTAACCATTATCACTTTAATTACAGATTAGAAGGAGAGGAAGATTTGTGAAAGGTGAAGAAAATTGACAGTCTCTGATTTCAATCTTAGACTAGGCTATGTCATGTTTAAACAAAGACATTTAGCCTTTCTGAAAGAATTTAGTGTACATGTTCTGGGAAATGAAAATGGCCAGGTCATTGTAAACAGGTGAAATTGGTAATGCAGAAAGGTAATAAATGGGGATATTCGCAGAGACAGGATGTTTAAATTTCCAAGATTCCCATCTTTGCTGTCTTCTAGCCCTGAGGCATTAGTTGTCCTAGTTTCCTGTTTAACTTTTAAATTAATTTTGAACACAGATAAACCAACAAATAGAGATAAAATAGGCCCAGACATTTCTCTGTAATATTCATCTATTGGAGAAAATGTTTACGATTTATAAAAGTTGGCTTAAGTTCTGGAATATTTGATTTCAATGTTAGTAGATTTTATTTTATATGGAGTTTCATTTTAGGAACATAATGGCATATAGCATATCTAAACCTATATCATAGTAAATAATCCTGTGATGTCATCCAGTAAGAATTACATTTAACCTTTATTTTCTGCTATGCATTGTGGTGTTAGGAATATTTTAAAATATAATTTCCCTCACTTCAAAAAGCTCATAATCATTAACCAAGTTCTACCCTGCTTAAAACTCAGAAGGTAGACTAGTTAATTCATAGTTTGATTACTCAATCTGCATTGCAAATGCCCACCTTTTTCTGGGAGTCTTAGTTATATGTAGCATATTTATCAATAGTAGAAAGAAAAGTAAATAGGAATCTTGCATGTTCCACGAGTACTATAAAGACCTTGCTGTAATCCAGCAGTTAATGGTTATGGGGAAAATAGAGGTTGTATTTCCTGACACAATTTCCTCTCTCATATTCAGATCTACTAAGTATACTTAATTATGCTGGATTATTACTAAATCTTCTGACCTGAAACTAGTTGGAGTTTTCTATAAAACCTCCTAAAAAAAAGTACTTTATTTTTAAAGAACATATAGTTTCTTTAATGTCCACAGTTTATCAAATTTGTATTGATTGCCTCTGCTACAAAAATTTTTCTCCTTTCCTTTCTTCCCTAAAGAATAATTTATCATCAGTGTGCTAAAACATAAGCAGAATTTCATCTAGACTTAGGCCTGAATTCCCTGTAATCCACTGATCCAACTAGCTAAGTGAGCCAGAGAAAGGATCAGTTGAATTATTACATAAATTCCCTTTGGAAAAGTTGAATAAAATGCAACGTCTACAGGATGTATACTCTCCATGAGAGTTGTAGAAAACCTACAAGCCTGGTAAATTGGAAAAGCAATCCAGCGGCTTAGCTATTTAAGTACTAATGCAGAGATAAGATTGCTTTTAAAAAGTATCACACCCTCTTCCCAGTATACTTTTGTTTATTTCCTATTCAGGTTGCCTTGGGGAAAGGAGAATGAAGTTAATGTTCCTTTGACATAAGTGCACTATAATGCTGGATGCATTAAATATCTTAAAGCGGATGGAATAGTTAGGTAGCTAATTTAGTATATCGTGAATGGTTTTAGATAGTGCATGCAGCTTCTGTTATTTTTCTTAACCATTTTCTTTTCTTTTTGCATGTCTCAGGGGTCAAAAGAGTAAACACAAAGCCCAAAGCAAAAGAAGGCAGGTGGTATAGCCAGAAGAACTTAGCCTTAGTCTGAAGTTAAGGGTACAGTTCAAGGTTTTGGATCATGGAAAATCCATTTAAATTCTCAGAGTTTCTGGTTTTTTGGATGCAAAATAAGGAACTTGGATGAAACGATTTGTTTCCACCTTGAACTTTACTAAATTCTATAAGAGTAAAAACAATTATTTATATTATACAATATTATGTAGGTAAGTAGGAAAATGTATTTTTCAAATGAATTTATCACAGATTTCTAGAATGCAGTTTAGGTCAATTGTGCCTCAATTTTCAATTACTTTTTCATCCTCATGATCAATAAAAGCTGTCATTTACCATGCACCTACAATATTCAATGCATTGTGCTGGCAATGATAAAAGTATTCCCTATTTGAAACAAATTTACTTTATCACACCAATGCACACCCATTTCTTAAAATTACAACAGACATCTACTACCCAAATTAATACTGACTTTTAACCATAAAGAAAGCACTTCTTAAAAATAATGATACATCTGATTGGATGAATGATATCATTTTGAATGGGATGTGATAACAAGAACAGACATAATCTAATCGGATATAAAGTGACACCTCATTTTATCAGCATGACTTTCATTTGGCTTAGATATGTTCTCTCAATTCTGATCATGGGCATATGGTTAGTATTCTTATTCACTGCCGAACTAAATAGTAAGGATGTTGTCAGTTGCACTGCTGACAGAAATCAATCATAGACCTTTGATAGAACTAGTATTTGTCTCTGAGAATAATCATTTAACAACTTTCTGGAAAAATATTCACCATTCCTAAAACAAGTAAAAAATTTTAAATTTAAAAAATGAAAGAAACATAATAGTGATGGAGAATAATATTTTTAAATCATTTAAAAAATTGGCCAAACTTCAAGTATTAATATTTAATTATGATGCATCAAAATACTGTATCAAAACAATTAAAAATTTTACATTAAAATATTAGTAATCGTTTTTTCTTGAGTTTCTTAAAACCTATATTAGATGATATTAATCACCTAAGGCTAAAGTTAGGAGCAAGACTATTGACAAAAAGATACTCTGGTCTGTAGACTTGGGACAAAAATGAGATACCTCTATTGATCAGTTCTTCATATTTTTATTCCTTATGGCCTTGAATAGATTCATAGCACTGTTTTAAAATATAACAACTGAGCAGCATATTGATTTTTGATATTGTGATCTTATGCTGAAGATGATTTCCTATTTTTCAGGCTGTTGACCTACTTAGGTCTTGAAGATACTGATTAGAGATTGCCAGAATCCATTAGTGCATAAACATAGTCTACAGCTAAGACTGATCTTAGTTGAATTACTTCTTACTTGTATTACTGTTATATCCATGCTTTAATTTTGGCTGTTGAGTCATGATACAACATGACAAAGTATCTTGAACTTAAAAACTCAAGGTTAATTTAAACTGTAAATTAATATGCTCTGTAGGGCTACCCAAGACATAGTCATAATTTCACTATGAATTTGTTATTGTTGTTAAGAATGAATAGAGAATCTCGTTTTATGTGAAGAAGAGAGAAGATACTGAATGTGATTTGGTTTTCTAGGGTCATGATACTCCAATTAGGAACTCTTCAGGTACTGTGTAGCTGATCTCTTTTAACCTGCCAAGGGAAAAAAAAATATCTACCTCTTTTTTCTCATAAGGCCTGATGAATGATGTTGAGGAGATGCCCACCAGCAGCCTTTCCTAAGATAACTTTACTCCAGCATAGGTTTCTGGCAAAGTAAATTAACACCCTAAGTTTAGGTGTCTCCTTGGTGATCTGCTAGTTCACATCTATTGCTCACCTTTACAAGTACTCCAAAGACTAAGTACCTAATAGAATGCTGATTAGAAATCAACCACTTCAATTCCAAAGAGCAATTGACTCAGGAAAGTGAGGAGTTTCCATGAGCAACAAGTCATAAATTGCCCCTGAGATTGCAGTTATCATTGCAGACCTGCAAAGCCTCAAATTTCCAAATTCCTGGGTAATTTAGGTTGCAGGCCATGGGCAGAGAGCATTTTTTAGAGCAAGTGTATTCTGGCCAAAAACAACTGTGTAGGTGGCTGTGGCTGAATAAGGATCATCTGTTTCCTCACTGCCCACAGCCCAACTGCTAAGTTTTGATTATGGTACCCACATGTAGGTCCCTGTTTACATATTAGTTATGGTATAGCCACTGCTACTGTAATAAGGTCCAAAAATTCAGTCACTCAAACAAAATAAGAATGTGTTACACTCTTAGTCTAGAGTCTAGAGGCAGGGTGGCTGTCTGCGGGAATAGGTAGGTTTATTCCGCAAGATTTCTCCAGGTTTCTTCTTTCTTGTGGCTCACTATTTCTAAGGATGTCTGGATCTGCTGTGCACCACATCAGTGTTCCAGCCCATGAATGAATGAGAAAGGCAGTGCAGGACATGGATCTTCTTTTCAGGAACGGATGTGGTAGTTGTATGAATCACCTTTACTCACATCCCATTCATGAGAACTTAGACATATTGCCACATGTAGCTGCCAAGAAGCCTGGGAAGTGTAGTTTCTCTCTGCAGTTATTCACATGCACTTAAGAAAAAATTCTTGCATTTCACCACCCAAGGTTTTCCCAGTATGTTACTATGGTAATCCATGCCACACTGAAATGCTGGTTTATTTTCTTCCTTGCATTATTTCCATAAAATATGGACTGTTAGTCAAAAATTAATTATTTGCCTACTTTTCTTTCTGTGCACTCTCTTTGTTCTGTTTTGTTGTTGTTTGTTTGTTTCCTGTGTGTCTTTGTGGTAGAGCTTTTTTTGTTTGTTTTGCTTGTTTGTTTTTAGCCATTTCAGACATTTTGTTGAGAACAGAATAAAACTTCTCTACTGCACAGAAATCAGTAAGTCTAGGAAACTTTCTCTACATATTCCCCTTTTACCATGTGTATTTACTATTATTTAAGTTTTATTTAAACTATGCTTTTTGTTCAGCAACATCAGCAGAGAATAGAGTGACTATTAATGTAAATATTATTTACATCCAATCCTCTGGGAAGAGGAATGGAAGAAAACAGAGAAAGGAGTGATATTATGAGAAGAAATATGTAGGAGTTACACAGAGTAGATATGAAGCTTAGAACTTTTCTGGCTTACTTGCTGTGTGACCTGGAGCAAATTATTTAACTTCTCTCAGCCTTTTCTTATCTCTAAAACAGAGATACCATTGATTACTTACTCACAACTGTTCAATATTTTCAACTGTTGGGTAGAAATGAGCCTCCTTATATTCAGCCAAGAAAGTACAGAACTGAAAACTGATCCCACTTTTATCTGATTTAAACTCTCATATTCTTAACCCGTACTAACCTCTAGAAGTTTTCTTGGAATGTGATATTTGTTTAATAAATATATAAGGATCTATTTGTATCTAATAAAGGAGTTCCTAGTAGATTTTACATACAGCTGTTAATAAGTACCCCCAATCAAATCACTTAGATAATGTCTGGAATTTGTGAAGATATAACCAAGTTTCTATGAAGATTTATTCAGTATCATGCAGTTGGAGAATGTACCACTTTTGGAGGGATTCCCTATTTTTCAAATCCCAACAATCAGGACATTGACAGTGATTAAATTTCACTAACAGTGGAAGCCCTGTTTCTAAATTCTGCCTGGAAAATGAGTGATTTCACAAAAGATACTTGCCAAACTGGCATTCCTATGAATTAGTTTTGTGCTTCTTCTTGGGTAGTTTCTGGCAAATAGTTCAGTGTCAGTGCTTCAATGCCCGTACATTCTTACAAGGAAGTACAGCTGATTGTCTCCATTTTTCCCTAATGTAATCCTGGCAGTGAACACATAAACCTATTTGTGGTAGTCCCCAGTGAACCACAAGATTTAATATTAATGGATAACAGGAAAACATTGAGATTATGTAGGCTCATGGGTCATCACCAATAATAATTATTATGATAAACATTCATTTAGATAAATACATGGATTAGGCTATAAAACTGTAGAATGTGTGTAGCGGCCATAAACGAATAGAAAATGGAAAAGCTTCACTTAAAACAAAACAAAACAAAACCCTGCAGAAATAAAAGATTTAAAACTGACTTACCCTTTTCCTCACGTTAGTATCCTGGTATAGAAAGTGCTTTTGAAAGTGCCTGTGATTTGGAATGCTGAATGCCTTTTCAAAGAGTCTTTTAATCTGTATAAAGATATAGAATATACATAAAATACAGTGCTCTACACTCAGCAGGTACCTCATCAACGTGGCTTACTAGAAAGCTGTGTAGGAGTTTGTAATAAGGGATTTTAACATTTATTCAAAATTTTACAAAACATGAAGGCAATTTTTCAAAATACACAATTCAGATAATGATGAGTTTGTTCCTTTTCATTGCAGAAATTTTAGGCAAGATGACATTTAAAAAATCTTCTTTTATGAAGAATTTAGCCAAACATGTAGTATTTTCATGTTTACTCATTTATTCAACCAGAGATTTATTGCATGCCTGCTGTGTGCCTGCCACTCTGCTTTGTCCAGGACTTGAATCTTTAGTCTCAGAGACAGGACCTCAGAAACAGTGCTTGGTACATAGTAAGTGCTCAGTAAATATTGGTTAGATTTTTAAAATTGTTTTATTTTTATTTACTTAGTTACACATATAATTGTGGCTAAATGATTTGACAGTACTTGGTTTCAATGTCACCACTGCTTCTCAGCATTTCATGACTTCCTCTGATCAACCTGGTTGCTACAGTTTCTGTGCCCCACCAGCTCCTTGTTTGTACTTAAAAAGAAATATGTAGTGGTGTTTGTTTATTTGTTTACATATATTTCCTTTAGCAGAGAAAATGTGTGCATTTGTATGTGTATATCTCTACATCAGGCATTCTGTCCATTTCCAGTCCTTCATAGAGTGCATCACAGCTAGTGGAAGTTGAACGTCTGGGTATCTTCCCCTTTGGGACTTTATGTCTTCATTCTGGGACAGTCACTACCAACAGATGGTGCTATTAGGTTACGCAGTTCCCAAGAACAAAGCTCTCCTATGCATTAACATCACCTGAAGAACTTGATACACCACAGATTCTTTGGTCTTACCCCTAAAGATTCTGGTTCAGTAATTTGGGAGGGACTCAAGAATTTGCATTCCTAACAAGCACAGTGATGCAGGTGCTGCAGGTCTGTAGACCGCAATTTGTTAGCACTAATGTAGACCACTAATTTTGAAGGAACAAAAGACTATTCAAGGCAGTCATTTTTTGAACTAAATTAAATCTAGGTAGGTATACGTGAGAATATTTATACATATTGGCTTTGTAGAAAGATTATAGGTCATAGAAACATATCATTAAAAAATTTAAAATCCATAAGTAAGGTATTTTGAGATTTCTTTGATTTACAGTGTTCCTGCTATTATCCACATTATTTGTCTTAATCCAAGTATGTCTTTCCCTTCATATATGAGTGGTATAAAGTTATAGTAAAAATGTACTCTCTAATCCTGCATTCCATTCTTCAAGAAAACAATTGTAACAGTTTCTTATTTTTTACAGAAGTGTTATATGCAGATATATATATCTATATCCATTAATATAGATATATAATCTATATCTACATCCATTAATATAGATATAGATAATCTATATCTACATCCATTAATATAGATATAGATAATCTATATCTACTTCCATTAATATAGATATAATCTATATCTACATCCATTAATATAGATATAGATAATCTACATCTACATCCGTTAATATAGATAGAGATAACCTACATCTACATCCGTTAATATAGATAGAGATAACCTACATCTACATCCGTTAATATACACAGAGATAACCTACATCTACATCCGTTAATATACACAGAGATAACCTACATCTACATCCGTTAATATACACAGAGATAACCTACATCTACATCCGTTAATATACACAGAGATAACCTACATCTACATCCGTTAATATACACAGAGATAACCTACATCTACATCCGTTAATATAGACAGAGATAACCTACATCTACATCCGTTAATATAGACAGAGATAACCTACATCTACATCCGTTAATATAGACAGAGATAACCTACATCTACATCCGTTAATATAGACAGAGATAACCTACATCTACATCCGTTAATATAGACAGAGATAACCTACATCTACATCCGTTAATATAGACAGAGATAACCTACATCTACATCCGTTAATATAGACAGAGATAACCTACATCTACATCCGTTAATATAGACAGAGATAACCTACATCTACATCCGTTAATATAGATAGAGATAACCTACATCTACATCCGTTAATATAGACAGAGATAACCTACATCTACATCCGTTAATATAGACAGAGATAACCTACATCTACATCCGTTAATATAGACAGAGATAACCTACATCTACATCCGTTAATATAGACAGAGATAACCTACATCTACATCCGTTAATATAGACAGAGATAACCTACATCTACATCCGTTAATATAGACAGAGATAACCTACATCTACATCCGTTAATATAGACAGAGATAACCTACATCTACATCCGTTAATATAGACAGAGATAACCTACATCTACATCCGTTAATATAGACAGAGATAACCTACATCTACATCCGTTAATATAGACAGAGATAACCTACATCTACATCCGTTAATATAGACAGAGATAACCTACATCTACATCCGTTAATATACATATAGATAACCTACATCTACATCCGTTAATATAGACAGAGATAACCTACATCTACATCCGTTAATATAGACAGAGATAACCTACATCTACATCCGTTAATATAGACAGAGATAACCTACATCTACATCCGTTAATATAGACAGAGATAACCTACATCTACATCCGTTAATATAGACAGAGATAACCTACATCTACATCCGTTAATATAGACAGAGATAACCTACATCTACATCCGTTAATATAGACAGAGATAACCTACATCTACATCCGTTAATATAGACAGAGATAACCTACATCTACATCCGTTAATATAGACAGAGATAACCTACATCCACATCCGTTAATATAGACAGAGATAACCTACATCTACATCCGTTAATATAGACAGAGATAACCTACATCTACATCCGTTAATATAGACAGAGATAACCTACATCTACATCCGTTAATATAGACAGAGATAACCTACATCTACATCCGTTAATATAGACAGAGATAACCTACATCTACATCCGTTAATATAGACAGAGATAACCTACATCTACATCCGTTAATATAGACAGAGATAACCTACATCTACATCCGTTAATATACATATAGATAACCTACATCTACATCCGTTAATATAGACAGAGATAACCTACATCTACATCCGTTAATATAGACAGAGATAACCTACATCTACATCCGTTAATATAGACAGAGATAACCTACATCTACATCCGTTAATATAGACAGAGATAACCTACATCTACATCCGTTAATATAGACAGAGATAACCTACATCTACATCCGTTAATATAGACAGAGATAACCTACATCTACATCCGTTAATATAGACAGAGATAACCTACATCTACATCCGTTAATATAGACAGAGATAACCTACATCTACATCCGTTAATATAGACAGAGATAACCTACATCTACATCCGTTAATATAGACAGAGATAACCTACATCTACATCCGTTAATATAGACAGAGATAACCTACATCTACATCCGTTAATATAGACAGAGATAACCTACATCTACATCCGTTAATATACATATAGATAACCTACATCTACATCCGTTAATATACATATAGATAACCTACATCTACATCCGTTAATATACATATAGATAATCTACATCTACATCCGTTAAAATAGGTAGATAATCTACATCTACATCCGTTAATATAGATAGATAATCTATATCTACATCCGTTAATATAGATAGATAATCTATATCTACATCCACGGCTATAGATAGATAATCTATATCTACATCCACGGCTATAGAGATAGATAATCTATATCTATAGCCACGGCTATAGAGATAGATAATCTATCTCTATAGCCACGGCTATAGATAGATAATCTATCTCTATAGCCACGGCTATAGATAGATAATCTATCTCTATAGCCGCGGCTATAGATAGATAATCTATCTCTATAGCCGCGGCTATAGATATAGATAATCTATATCTATAGCCACGGCTATAGATAGATAATCTATAGCCGCGGCTATAGATAGATAATCTATAGCCGCGGCTATAGATAGATAATCTATAGCCGCGGCTATAGATAGATAATCTATAGCCGCGGCTATAGATAGATAATCTATAGCCGCGGCTATAGATAGATAATCTGTATCTATATCCGTGGATATAGATAGATAATCTTTATCTATATCCGTGGATATAGATAGATAATCTTTATCTATAGCCGTGGATATAGATAGATAATCTGTATCTATAGCCGTGGATATAGATAGATAATCTGTATCTATATGCATGGATATAGATAGATAATCTGTATCTATATGCATGGATATAGATAGATAATCTGTATCTATATGCATGGATATAGATAGATAATCTGTATCTATATCCATGGATATAGATAGATAATCTGTATCTATATCCATGGATATAGATAGATAGATACTGTATCTATTGATATAGATAGATAATCTATATCTATATTAATAGATATAGATAATCTGTATCTATATCAATAGATATAGATAATCTGTATCTATTGATATGGATATAGATAATCTGTATCTATTGATATAGATATAGATTATCTGTATCTATTGATATAGATTATCTGTATCTATTGATATAGATAATCTGTATCTATTGATGTAGATATAGATAATCTGTATCTATATCTATTGATATAGATATATACCTATATCTATTAATATAGATATATACCTATATCTATTAATATAGATATATATGTATATTTACATTTCTATATGATAGAAACACATATATTATATATTCTATATATTATATATAAATATATAAAATGTATATAATATATTATATATTATATATTATATATTATATATTATAAATAATATAAATATATCTATATAATATATATTCTATATGATATATATGTATATATTATATTATACATATTACATATTATATATGTAATATATATACTTGTTTTTAAAGATAGTGTTAAAGATAGTTTTTTAAAGGTAAACATAACTTGTTTTAAAGATAGTTTTTTAAAGGTAAACATAATAACGTGCTCCAAAATGAACATGGTGAAGCAATGTTAAAATAGCAACATGAATGGTTCCTCAACTATACTGTCCTGTTTATGTAGATGTTTGCCTGTTGACCAAGAAAAAATTTGGGATAATTTGTCTAGTATGCACATAAGACTAAGTATTCTTGTATATTTAAAAGAGAGTTAATGAAGATACCCAGGAGACTATTCTCTTTATTTCCTTTCTTTCCACACACCTCTTTCCTTTGATACTGATATTTTAACACTTAATTTCTCACAAAAGCAGCCATTCTCAAGGTTTTATTCAGAACCCTTTGCTTGCAACTTGAACACTTACAAACCAACATTATGTTTCTTAAAATTGAAATTGATCTTAGAAAATTCCCTCTTCCTTATCTCTTATTCTGCATCAGCTTGGATATTATCAGTTATAGGCAGCAGTCTCCACTGGAAAGTAGACAGCCATTGTCTTTGGGAATTAGTCTACATTAAGAGTCCTTGTCCTATAAAGTGCATTCATTAACACTAGAATCTAGCACTAGAAAGGAAAAGCCTGACACTTTCCAAGGGAAGTTATCATCCCTTTCCTCTTTCTCCTTCTCCCACTACCTCTCCGTATTGTTTCTTCTACATATTTACCTTACTCTGGTCTTCTTTCAATGTTTCTCATATAACATAGTTTTTGAATCCCCTTATTGTCCATTTTTATATGTTCCAACATATCAGTGTTCTTTTAAAAGATGCTACCATGGAAACAGAGGCTTTCTTATTTTTTTCCAAACAGTGATGCTCCCCAATAATCCCAGCAGAATTTTTTTTTATTGGTTTAATACACATTAGGAATCCTAGACCATATTTTCTTCATAATCCCACCATACATTTTTCCCCCAAGCCAGTTAACTGCCTGAATTTTCTCAAGAACATTTGTTTAATACAAAGGGAATTTCCAAACTTCTATAAATAATAATCATACATTTGCTATGTTATGAGGCTGTGAGTCTCCTATCACTAGCAGTGCTAAAGCAAGGATATGCACCAGATACTAGGTAATTCGTGGAAGAATCTTGTGTAGCTGGTAGTTAGTCCAAATAGATAACCTTTAATTCTCTTTATGGTCACATCTACTATAATTTTACTATTACTTAAAATTAAATTTGGAGTCTATGAGTTGTTTTAAACATGTTACCAAGCTATAGTAGATTCATAGAAAATTGCTCTGTTTTAATACTCACAATGAGAGTTCATTATTGTGTCACTCATTGGTGCTGGAGTACTAGACCTTTGGGTTCCAAAAATTAAAATGCTTGGGAAGGAAGTAATTGATGTTTTTCACTAGAAATAATCTCATGACACCCACATAGGTTTTAAGTACAATTTGGAGAAATAAAAAATAATTTTGTCCTTGAGTCTAATTAGTTTCCTTGATACCAATGATACTGCATTTCTCTGAAAGAAACAAATGATAGGAACATAGTTATCCTGGCATAATAGGTTTCTAGTGAATTACTGATATTCATTAAAAAAAGAAAGACTTTGCATTTAAAAAAGATTTTGTATTAAATATCACACTGTGATTATTCTCACAATTATTACAAAATACACTGGAACTCCAGTTGGTGCTAACAGTCAAATAATAAGCTATTTAGGCGGTAGAGGCATCTTAATTTTAAGTACTTGTTAATTATTTACAATGCACAAATTCCATAATAAAAAAAACTGAGGAATATTCCTGAACACCAAATTGGCTGTGGAAAATAATGGGGTGTTTATTATTTTTATTAAATGAGAGCATTATTATCCATCAATCCACAGATAAAATGACTGGTGTGTTCCGCAGGACTGTTATTTTCACTTAAGTGTTTTTAATAGGGCCAAATTTGGAGAGCCAATGTGTGGTGCAGGAGTTGCTTTAATGTAAAAGCCACTCCTTTCCACACATTTGCATGCTCTGTAGCCAATTATAAGAATGGTCCAGTTTAGGTTTGAATATATTCCAAGGAAGGTAATACAGACTCTTTGCTTTGTCATTTTGCCAAAATTGTTTAACCAGTAAGTTTTAATTTTGCTGATTGGGGGCTATTGATAAAAACTCTTAATAAAGAGGTCAATAAAAAAATTCATTTAACTGAATGAGAGATTTGGTGTAATGTTGGATGGCATTTATTAATTTCTATAATGGTTAATCAAGAGCTAAATCTAGTTCATAATAACAACGTTCCCTGATAAGTTTTAGAAATAGAGGGCTTGAAGAAGCTCTGTTTTAAATGTTTAATGAATAACCTTGGACTATTGTAAAATACATTTAAAAAAAGCAAACAAACTAAATTCTATTAATATGTGTTATCTATATATTTATTTTTATTTCATTTATCACAATTATTTTATTTCAATTATCACAATTATTAGCTACAGTATCCAACTACACCCTTATTAACAAGAAATACACATCTATGTAATATTTATATAATCTTTGCACATAGTTACTAAGGTTGCAGACCATAATAACTTATTTTCTATTTCTAGCACAGAAGCTTTAAAATAATATAAAAATATCTTGTAATATGCTTCTTAGTAAAATGTACTTATTCGGTATGTGTGTTTCATACTGATAGGATATAAATTTTTATTGTATCTACTCAGATTATATGTAAATAAATAAGGTTTTCTCCTGGTAAAATTACATTCCAAGAAGATAAATTAATAAAATATGGCATACAACAAATCATCCTTTCAAAGCACTTTAAGTGGGAAAAGTAGATGAGGACTTGTTCTGGAATTTGAAGGAATGGATGAATACAGGAAAACATTGGGGAAGGTAGATTGTACATTCTTATTTTACTGGTATAAGCAATTATTTAAATTAAATTTGCTTCTTTTTAAGTATCAAGAGGCTTAGAAAAAAATTAGAAAGCAATCTAGAAAAAGTAGGAGAGAGGTGAGATGTCTATTAATAAGAAAATTAGGGAGATAAAGAGGTTGAAGGAATATCCAAAGACATCTATATTGAAGAGTAATTTGAAGCTTTTGGATAACACAGAGCCATTAATTCTAATTCTAGGTTCATTGTACTTTACATTACAGTACTTTTTGGGAATGACTCTATAAGTTATTGTGAGTCATTCAAAAATCAATTTGCATTGGACACTTTTTTTCCTGAAGGAGCTAAAAATCTGTTTACAAATGGCAATAGTTCTACGTATTGTAGAATGAGAAAAATTTAAAAATCTATACAAAGAACTTATTCCGGCAGCTGAAGTGAGAAAAGTCAACTTCCAAATAGGATTTTAGGAAATTTAAAAAGGACAGGTTTATAAAATTCACCTTCTTTGTGCTTTTTCTTCTTATAAAGGTCACATATGGCTATTGAAAAAAGTTGTAAAACATCGATAAGCCAAAACTAATAAGTTAAAACTGCCTGTAATCTCACTACTTGGAGATAAATTAGGCAAGAATTTGAGAGTCAGGGATGAATGAGAAGTTTCAATTGAAGCCAAACATAAAATGCATGTAAAGTAGTCAATGACAAAATATATGTATGAGGATTTTTTTGTGTAAGTTTTAACTTAAATTTCTACATTTGAATGCAGTGTTTTTTTTGTTTTTTGTTTTTTTTTCTGAGACAGGGTCTTGCTCTGTCACCCAGACTGGAGCGCAGTGGCGCAATCTCGGCTTACTGCAGCTTCCGCCTCCCAGGTTCAAGCAATTCTCCTGCCTCAGCCTCCTGAGTAGCTGGGATTATGGGCATGCACCACCACGCCCAGCTAATTTTTGTATTCTTAGTAGAGATGGGGTTTCACTATGTTGGCCAGTCTGGTCTTGAACTCTTGACCTCATTATCCACCTGCCTCGGCCTCCCAAAGTGCTGGGATAACAGGTGTGAGCCACCGCTCCTGGCCCTGAATGCAGTTTTATATATTATAGGAAAGAGACTTGTTTTTGCTTTAAAAATAATGACATATCCTCTCTGTTTTGTAATTCTCAAACACTGGCTACTAAGGCTGTTTTTAAGATTAAGGAAAACCAAGGGAATAAAAACATATAAAAAAGAGAAAGGCCGACAAAAGATTCTCTTGCTAATGCTGAGGAAGTAACTAAAAAGAGAGACTGGTATCAGAAAATACCAGTCATTTGGGGCTGAACAGACATTATTTTCTTGGGAATTTTTCCAAAGTAAGCTTTAATAATTGTAATTACTGCCTTCTCTTAAATGTATCACAGTAATGTGATTACACTCTATTCCCCTACATGTTTCCTCAATCTGAATATTAGCTAACAGTGAGGGCTCACTTTGTGCAATATTCTATCCTAAAGGCCTTATGCGCAGTGTCTTATTTTTTCCTCACAATAACCTCATGAGGTTTACATTTATCATCCCCATTTTTGGGATGTGGATACTGAGAGTTGCTGCCCCAGATCTTATACCTTTCAATTTATAGAATTAAGATTGAACCTTTGTTGTCTAACTCCAAAATTTGTGCTCTTAACCACATTACTATATGTCTTCTCAATGAAACAGCTAATTTTATATAACATAATTTTCCATTGAATGTGTGGCATTATATCTTTCTCAAGTACATGGTTCAAAAACTCATCATGACATCTGGTCTACTGCTGTGGTAGATAACTGTATATCTTTCCAACTGTATGCTGTCATTTTTTTTTTAACCAGCAACGTTTAAAAAGACACCAGATATTTCATACTTCAGGAGATTATGTTGCATTGTTTTAAAGTCTGGGTAGCAAATTCTAAGATCTTAGGACATGCAGTGAGAAAATGTTAGCTCTTTGTTGACACAAGCAACCACATAAATACTGGATGTCTTATTATTCAGCCATACCATATGCACTGTCATTAAGCAGGATTTATACATACACCCATCTAATAAAGTCTCTTTGCTGGTGCCTAAACAAAATGATTTGCTAAATCAGCACAGTAATATGGATTAACAATCAAGCAAAACAAGTCTTGGGTCATGTACCAAAAAAAATCCTACCCAAGGTCAAAGATGTTTATTGGAAATACTGAGCTGAAAGTTTTCACTGGATTTTGTTATCTCAGCAGAACAGTAACAATGAACAAAAGGCAAAAAACCTCAAAGGTCAGCATGTCTTTTGGGTAGCTAGCAAGCAAGTAAGCATTTCCGAAGCAAGATAAATGGCTCCAAAGCATGACCCTATGTAATCCACATCTAATTCACCACTATGCCTAAGTGCCTTTGCACATGCTTCTGGAAACATAGCCCGCTTCATTTTGTCTATTTAATTCACAGTCATCCTCCAGTTACAGTGACAAAATGATAAGGATGACAAAGACTATAACAATAATGACAGTAAACTAACATTTTTGAGCACTAATTGAGATGCTTTTAAAGGAACATGTCATTGAAATCTCATAATACCCTTCAAGTTGCATATTATTCATTCTATCTGTTGTATAGATGAGGAAATTGACATTAGGAAAGGTAAAATAACTTTATCAAAAGCTACGTAGCTAATAAGAGCCACAGCTAGGTTTTAGATACAGGCCTCCTCTGGGTAACTTTGAAACTCTTACTCTTTCGTGTATATTCAAGACATACAGCAAATATCATCTTCTCTATAGTCTTCCTTGTTCCTTTCTCAAAGTCTCTGCCACTCTCACCCAACAGAGCTAGGTAGTCCTCCCCTCTTTGTGCTCACAGTTCCTTATACGTACCGATTTTGAAAAATATATATAAAGATACAACATTCCATTTATTTTCTTTCTACTAGACAATAAGGCCCACCTTTTATCTTTGTATCCACACTTACTATAATAAATTAAATAGATAATGGATTAGGAATTAATTAGACCAAAGGAATCAAAGAAGATATTAAAAAGAAGGGATCATTGAGAAGATTATGAAAGTACAGGTACATGGAAGGTGAGGTAGGAGATGAGAAAAAGCATGCCTGCTGCATGGAACACATGAACCAAAGCACAGAGACATAAGAGTATATTGTCCTTGAAAAATGCTGAGTAGTTTTTGATGATTGGAGTGAAAAGTGGACTAGTGAAAGTGGGAATGCTAACAGTTACAGCTAGAGAAGTACCTTAGACCAGCTTGTAAAGGAGTTTACATGTCAGGCTAAAGAATTAGGACATCATTGGGTTGGCAACAGGACTGTCAAAGAGTTTTGTACTGGGAAAAGACATGTCCAGATAATTGTTTTTAAAAGACTACCTTTGCTTGCAGTGTGGAAAGAATGAATTAAAGCAAATTGGAAGGCCAACTATCAGGCTGCTACAAGAGCTTTTAAAAATAGAAGCAGAGAACTGGCACCAAAGCATTGGAAATTAGGATGTAAGGACGATATTGATCTGACAGACATTAGAGGTGAAAGCATGTGTAGGGAGAGGAATGCATTTATATGTCTCTGTGATATCTTGGCCCATGCTGGAAAATGAGACTACTAATTAAAAACATTGAGAGAAGAACCAGTTTGAGAGATAGAGTACAGTTTTAGATGCATTTGGTTTATGCTGTTTGTTGGACAACCATGAATGTTTACCTACGACAATACTGGAAATTCCAGTTTAGACAATAAAAGATGTTAAAACTGAAGGTTTCCATTTGGGAACCATTAGGAAAAGGGATGCTGGAACTTTGGACATCAATGAGCAATACTGAGTAAAGAAGAAAGCAGAATCTACAACCCAATGTGAAAGAATGCTTTGTTTAAGTATTAGGAGGAAAGAAACAAGCCAGTGAAAGAAACAGAGTAATTGGAGAAGTAAGAGAATCTGAAGAGAACAGTGTTGGATATATTGAAGGAGAAGGCTGTTTCTAAGTATCCTGGATGTCAGCAGTGTCAGATGCTGAAGATGATTTAAGGAGGATAAAGATTAAAAGAGGGCTGTTAAATTTTGTGCTGCAGACCTCAATGCTCATTTTCAAAAGTAAAATGTAAGCTTAAGAAAGGGCATCTTTTCTCCTTCCTCATTCATTATTGATACGTCTGGCAAATGATATGTAATTCCCCACACAAGTTGGTACTCAATACATGTTTAGGTTAGCTGAATAAATTTGGTTTGAAGACACTGAATAAGAGTAGCTGACAAAAGATACTTAGAAGACGAAGAAATTGGTGGAACAATAGATGAATAGAGGAGACGAGAAGATGGGACCCATGATGTAGCTAGAGCAGATGAGTAGAAAAGAGGAAAAAATACTTCTAAGGGGAGGCACTGTGCTTAGGATCAGCAATTAGATACCCAGCGTTTCAATTCTGCTTGCCCACTTACTAGCTTTTTGACCATGAGCAAATTATTCCAACTATCTCAGCATGAGTTACCTCATCTGCAAAATGGTGCCTACATGCCTCCCCCAGCAGAGGGTTGTCAAGGTGAGGTTAACTGAGTGAGTCTCTCGGGAGTGGATTCAGCTGCAAGTGACCAAAAACTTGATGATAGTGGCATGCTCATAATAAGAACTGTAAACTTGGAAGATTCTGGTTTAATTGTGTCAAGGTCAGTGTGGAGTAGAACTTACCTAGGTTTGGGGGCTGGAGTGGTAGATCTAGGAGGAGGTGAAGGGAAGCATCACCAAGATCCATGCGGAAAAACTGTATTCATTTTCTGTTGCTACTGTTACAAATTATCAGAAATTTAATGGCTTATATCACACAAATATGTAATTTTACTCTTTGCTAAGTCAGAAGTTCAACACGTGTTCCACTAGTCTAAAATCAAGGTGCTAGCAGGGCTGTGTTTCTTTATGGAACATGTAGGGGAAATCTGTTTCCTTTCCTATTCTAGCTTTTGGAAGGTGCTCTCATTCTTTCTCTCCTGGCCTTTTTGTCTTCAGAGTAATCAATGCCACATCTCTCTAAAATTCTTCCGTTGCCATGTCTCTTTATGATCACAACTGGGAGAGGTTCTTCACTTTATTTATTATTAGTATTATTATTTAGAGATTGGCTCTCACTATGTTTCCAGGCTTGCCTCAAACTGCTGGGCTCAAGCAATTCTCCCACTGGCCTCCTGAAGCATTGTGATTACAGTCATGAGCCTCCATGCCTGGATGCTTCTTTGCTTTAAAGGACTCATGTGATTGCACTGAGCCCACGTGGATAATCCAGAATTATCTTTTCATCTCAAGGTTCTTAGCTTTACTCTCATCTGTAAAGTTCCTTTTGCCATGTGAGGTAACATATTCACAGGTTCCGGGCATTAAGACATGGACATCTTTGAAGGCCCATTATTTTGCCTACCATGCAAACCATGGGCCAAACTGTGTAAGGAAGTAGACAAGCCTAATAAAACATAATAGAAAACAACAATGTGGAAGTGCTGAGAAATTAGATGCCCTAATCATGAGACAGAGAAGATTCATTTGACCATGAGTAAATATATGAAATGGGCTATAGGAAGATTGCCATTAGAAGAATTTCTCATCACTGTGGTTGAAGAAGGCAATACATTTTGATGTGTAGGATTATAGCTTTTGATTCTTAATGCAAACATGCTTCTTCTTAGCTGTGTGAATCTGGAAAAGTTATTTGATCTCTCTGATGCTTTATGTCCTCACTTGTAGAAAGAGGATACTAGTACAAACCTCATATTAGTGTTGTGCAAATTAAGGGAGATAATAAATTTAAACACTTAATGGGGAATGATATGGCTTGGCTCTGTGTCCCCACTCAAATCTCATCTTGTAGCTCCCATAATTTTGACTTGTTGTGGGAGAGACCCAGTGGGAGATGACTGAATCATGGAGATGGGTCTTTCCCATGCTGTTCTCATGACAGTGAATGGGTCTCACGAGATCTGATGGCTTTGAAAATGGGAGTTTCTCTGCATAAGCTCTCTCCCTTTGACTACTGCCATCCACGTAAGACGTGACTTGCTCCTCATTGCCTTTAACCTTCTGCCATTGTGAGGCCTCCCCAGTCATGTGGAACTATAAGTCCAACAAACCTCTTTCTTTTGTAAATTGCCTAGTCTTGGGCATGTCTTTATCAGCAGCCTGAAAATAGGCTAATACAGTAAATTGGTACCAGTAGAGTAGGATGCTACTGAAAACATACCTGAAAATGTGGAAGCAACTTTGAAACTGGGTAAAAGGCAGAGGTTGGAAGAGTTTGGAGGGCTCAGAAGAAGACCGGAAAATGTGGAAAAGTTAGAAACTTCCCTAGAGACATGTGGAATGGCTTTGCCCAAAATGCTGATAGCAATATAGACAAAAAAGTCCAGGCTGAGGTGGTCTCAGATGGAAATGAGGAACTTGTTAGGAACTGAAGCAAAGCTGACTCTTGTTGTGTTTTAGCAAACATAGCAAAGAGAATGGTGGCATTTTGCCCCTCCCCTAGAGATTTGTGAAACTTTGAACTTGAGAGGGGAGATTTACGGTATCTGGCAGGAGAAATTTCTAAGCAGCAAAGCATTCAAGAGGTGACTTGGGTGCTTTAAAAGCACTCAGTTTTAAAAGGGAAGCAGAGCATAAAAGTTCAGAAAATTTGCAGCCTAATAATTCAATAGAAAAGAAAATCCCATTTTCTGAGGAGAAATTCAAGCCAGCTGCAGAAATTTGCATAAGTAATGAGGATCCAAATGTTAATCCCTAAGACAACGGGAAAAATGTCTCCAGGGCATGTCAGAGGTCTTCGTGGCAATGCCTCCCATCAAAGGCCTGGAAGTTTAGGAGGAAAAAATGCTTTTGTGGGCCAGGCCCAGGGTCCCTCTGCTGTTGCAGTCTAGGGACTTGGTGCCCTGTGTCCCAGCTGCTCCAGCCGTGACTAAAAGGGGCCAAGGTACAGCTCAGACTATTGCTTCAGAGGGTGCAAGCCCCAAGCTTTGGCAGCTTCCATGTGGTGTTGAGCCTGAGGGTACACAGAAATCAAGAATTGAGGTTTGGGAACCTCTGCCTAGATTTCAGAGGATGAATGGAAATGCCTGGATGCCCAGGCAGAAGTTTGCTAAAGGGGTGGGGCCCTAATGGAGAACCACTGCTAGGGCAGTGCAGATGGGAAATATGGGGATGGAGACCCCACAAACAGTCCCTACTGGGGAACCACTTAGAGGAGCTGTGAGAGGAGGGACACTGTCCTCCATACCCCAGAATAGTAGATCCACTGAGAGCTTGCACTGTGTGCCTGGAAAAACCACAGACACTCAATGCCAGCCCATGAAAGCAGCTGGGAAGGAGGCTGTACCCTGCAAAGCCACAGGGGCAGAGCTGCCCAAGACCATGGGAACCCACCTCTTACATCAGCGTGACTTACAGAGCTTTAAGATTTGACTGCCCCACTGGTTTTGGACTTGCATGGGGCCTGTAGTTCTTTTGTTTTGGCCAATTTCTCCATTTGGAACAGCTGTATTTACCCAATGCCTGTACGCCCATTGTATTTAGGAAGTAACTAACTTGTTTTTAATTTTGTAGGCTCATAGGTGGAAGGGACTTTCCTTGTCTCAGATGAGACATTGGACTCTGGACTTTTGAGTTAATGCTGAGATGAGTTAAGACTTTGCAGGACTGTTGAGAAAGCATGATTGGTTTTGAAATGTGAGAACATGAGATTTGAGAGGGGCCAGGGGTGGAATTGTATGATTTGGCTGTGTCCCCACCTAAATCTCATTTTGAACTGTAACTCCCACAATTCCCATGTGGGAGGAACCCAGTGGGAGGTGGGACCCCAGTGGGAGGTGATTGAATTATGGGAGCAGGTCTTTACTATGCTGTTCTCATGATAGTGAATGAGTCTCATGAGATCTGATGGTTTTAAACCAGGGATTTCCCTGCATAAGTTCTCTTTGCCTCCTGCCACCTATGTAAGATGTGACTTGCTCCTCCTTGGCTTTTGCCATGATTGTGAGGCCTCCCCATCCATGTGGAACTGTAAGTCCAATAAACCTCTTTCTTGCGTAAATTGCCCAGTCTTAGGTATGTCTTTATCAGCATTGTGAAAATGAACGAATACAGGGCACCAGACAATAAAGATTTGACATTATTCATTGTTAACTTTTAAGTTGTTGAGAATGAGTATAGAAAATGGTACTTTAAAAAACTGAGTGGTAGCCGGGAATGCTAGCTCACACTAAAAATCCCAGCACTTTGGGAGGCCAAGCCAGAAGGATAGCTTGAGCCCAGGAGTTTGAGACCAGCCTAGAAAACATGGTGAAACACCACCTCTACCAAAAATACAAAAATTAGCTGGGAGTGGTGGTGCACATTTGTAGTCCCAGCTACCCTGGAGGCTGAGGTGGGAGGATTGCTTGAGCCCAGGAGGTCAAAACTGCAGTGAGCTGTGATCATCCCACTGCACTCCAGCCTCAGTGACAATGTGAGATCCTGTCCCAAAAAATAAGAAATAAAAAAATAAGAAAACTGAGTGGTGCTGGATCCCACAGGAAGATAAAAATATGTGGAGAAGTCTGTGTTTATAAGAGTGGTAAACTTCTCTCTGGGTGCAGCGGCTTAAACCCATAATCCTAGCAGTTTGGGAGGCCAAGGTGGGAGGATCACTTGAGGCCAGGTGTTCAAGACCTGACTGCACAACATAGTGAGACACACCTCCTCTAAAAAAAAGAAGAAGGAGAAGGAGGAGAAGAAGAAGAAGAGGAGTGGTAAATTTCTTAAGAGAAGACTTTCTTTAAAGTGATTTAAAGTGGTAATTTAAATTATAGCCTTCATAATTGAAATTATGATGACCAGACCTATTTAATACCCTAAACAGGATCTTCCTGCTAGATCTTCCATGATCTTGGAATAGCCTAAACTAAGACAACCACTGCACTGATAATAGTTCTAGAGAATCCGTGGAAACATGGGGTAAGACCACGAAAAAATTAACAATGCTCTGGTTCAAACATGATTCCAGTAGAGATTTTTAGAAAAATGTTATCAACTCCAAAATTTTAGTAACTCTTAATGAACTCTTCCAATTCATCTCCTTTATCTCTGTGGTGTTGGGATTGGGGAGGATGGGAGAAAGGAAAAGAGCTGTGAGGAGAATCAGTGTATTTTGCCTCATTACCCTATGTCCCATGAGACCTTGCACCATGGACTTCCTCATCTCAGTATTCCTGGAAGGCCATGACTTCTTGCCCATGATAAACACTCAAAATTACTGTGCTCCATGTTCAATAAGTTTTTGTTTATCTGTGTGTTTGCTTTCTTTTTCTTTTTTCTTTTAGAGACAGGATCTTGCTCTTTCACCCAGGGTGAAGTGCAGTGGTGTGATTGTAGTTCACTGTAACCTTGAATCCCTGGGCTCAAGCAATCCTCCTGCTTCAGCCTTTTCAGTAGCTAGGACTACAGATGTGTGCAACCATACCCAGCTTGTGTTTGTTTTTAAGGAAAGAAAATTATATGGTGTAACTTTTTTTTTTTTTTTTTTGAGAGAGGGTCGCTTTCTCACCGAGGCTGGAGGGCAGTGACACAACCTCAGCTCACTGCAACCTCAACCTCAGCCTCCTGGGCTGAAGCAATCCTCCTGCCTCAGCCTCTTGAGAAGCTGGGACTACAGGTGCATACTATCATGCCTGAATAATTTTTTTTTTTTGTATTTTTTGTAGACACAGGGTTTCAAGATGTTGGCTAGGTTGTCCTCAAACTTCTGGGCTCAAGTGATCTCCAGCCTTGGCCTCCCAAAGTGCTGGGACTACAGGCCTGGGCCACCGTGATTGGCCTTGTATAATATTTAAATGTTCAAAAGGGTATGCAATGAAACTAAGATTATCTGCAAATTCTTCCTGACTACACAGATTCCTCTCCAAGAGACAACCAATTTTACCAAGTTCTTATATTTACTTATCTTCATAGTAATGGATTTCTGTCATTCACAGTGATATTTAGGGTATATGGATAATAAATATATTTAGTTTTTACTCAAATAGTAGCAAACTGTCATGTTGTTCTATACCTTACTCTTTTCACTTAATGAGATAGTTTGGGAATCTTTTGCTATCAGTACATAAAAAACTACCTTAATCTTTTTTAATACCTGAATACCATATGGAACTTTTAACCTTTTCTATGTAAGTTCTTATTTTCAATAGGACTGCAAATAGGCACTAAAAGAAAGTAAAGCTAGTTTAACAGAACTATTCTAACTCTATTAGTAGGAAGGAATAGGAATAAAGGTCATCTGCACTTGCCTACCTTAAAAATGAGAGAAAGAGAGCAGAGTTTGAAAATGTTGTACCTCTTCCTAATTCGCTGCTAATTCTATTTTAATACCAGACCTTTACATGATTAACAGTATTATATTCCACATTATCCTGCAATACTTGGAGGCTCTAATTTTTGTAATGTCTTTTTATTTAGGAAAAAGGTCAGATGAAAAATCAAAGCATACAACCTTCTATATCAGAAGTATGGTAGAAATCCATTACCATAAAGATAAATATAATATTTCAGAAAGTCATGGTATTAATTTGCTTAAACATTATATGTAAAGAAGTAAAGCTGCATATTTTTAGCCATACAATCTCATGTTAAATATAATAAAATATTTGAATAGATATCTTTAATATTCTTTCCAAATGTGAAATTTTAATAGGATGGGAAGGTCGACATTAAAAATCGTAGAGAGCTTATAATGTGCCAAAAATCTGCCCTAATTCTTTTAGTTAAATTACTTTATTTAATCTTAAAAATAATGTTAGAAAGCTGGTATTAGTATATTTATTATACATACAAAGATACTGATGGAGAGATGTTAAGTAACTTGTTCAAATCTGCAAAGCTTGCAATTGTTCAAATCTGTAAAGGTGTAAGTTTCACCTAGTCATAAATCCTATGCTTTATGTCTGATTTATTCACCATCATTTCATATTTGTTTATCACAAAAAAGAATAGAACATTACATAATTTGAAGTGAAATATTGCAGGGATAATCTTTTAGGGTTGACTCAATGCCAAAAAAGCAAAGCTATTAGAAATTTGCCATGATGCCTGCCATAACTTCCAGAAAATTTCCAGAGACTTTTCCTCCTACAGCAGATATTATATAATATATATTTAGCAATTTACAGATTTCTAGCTTTCCTCACATGAGAACTTCTTTGAAATGCTTTAAAACACATTAAAAAGTAATAATGGAGAGTAGAATGAACTTACATTTGACCATTTCTAAGTATCTATTTACGTATTCTATTAGATTACATTTTTTAAAAGTATTGTTTACATTTATTTATTTTAGCCAGAGACGTACTCCAAGTTAGCTCTAGTTTATAGATTGCAAAGAATAACAACTTGCTCTTGTTTGAATTCTAACACTCACAACATGTGTATTATTGAATACATGGGACTGAGAATTAAAATTGAGCTATAAGGATTGTGCTCAATCTGTATGCGTGAATGTTCATAGCAAAAGGGGACAAAAGAGATGAAATTTGACATGATATTTTCACCAAACGACAAACACTTCATGAACACGCTGGACATTGGATTTGGTGGTAGTTACTATGAATATGAAGAGTTCAGATTAAACAGATCTTTCCAAATTACTGTTTTTAAGACTTAGCTCAAATGTCATCTTACTTGACAGCTACAAGCAGAATAATTTCATCTGTCTTATTTTTCCAAAGCATGTTTAAAACTAAAACATAAATCTGATCTCATGTCTGTCTCAACAAAAGATGAATTTCTGGATGGCAGAGTCCACTTTCTTGATTATGCCTGTATTCAAATACAGAAAAACACCTAGAACCTCTATTGGAAATGTTTGTTGAAGAAATTGACATTGTTTGAATTTTAATAATTCCTCCAAAACCTATTGACTTTCTTTTAATACTTAAGGAGTAAGTAGACTTGTTATTCATGCTTTGTTATAAAAAAGCTCCATGTTTGGAGGGAAGATTTTAACTTGAATGATATCTTTTGGAATATGAAAGTGCTATTTTGGATGTTTTTTTTTTGATGTTATATTTTTTAGCAGCTACATAGTATGTCTTGCATACATTTTCATTTTATGTCAACTAACAGGGTTTTCTTTAATATTTATTTGTGCGAACTAAAAATGTAGAGCATGATTCACCCCTATTGACATAGCATTTTAATATTGCTTTCATAAGAGTAGTACTGGAAGTTTACGAGCACAGGAGATGTTAACACAGGAAATCTGGAAGAAGTATAAGGAATCCAGGTAACTACATTTCAGTGATCCTAAAATAGCACAAGTTCATCATAACAATGTAGTATTTATTGTAATAATGTTTTGTCTCATTTTTTAAAGACCTTAACTAAATCATTTGTTACACAGGTTAGAAATTCCAAATTACTGCTAATTAAATCAGAAGCCAAGCACCATTTTACAATCAAGTTGCCCTTCAAAAAAGTCAAGAGCGTCTCAAAAACCAAAGTCTCTGGCTTTCTATGAGTCTCGAAGCACTTTTCTTCACTAATTCAACTGTCATTAAAATTATGCTCTTCAAAATTCAAAAATTTGAACTGGCTAAATATTGAACATATATGAATTATTTTTTAAAACTCAAATTAGAACACACACTTCAATGAACTTATAAATGCATCTATTAATGATGACAATATTTGAAAGTCACCAATATTGTATCTGTCAGTCAATATGAGGGTGTGAAGTTTTTCTGCTTTTTTTTTGTTTTTTAACAAAAACTACTTGCATACTCCCTAATGTGTTAAATTTTCACATTGGCTTCTTTCTTCTTTAAGGTGTGAAGTAGTTTTTAATTGTGTGACTTTAGGCATATTACTTAATGATTTTCAGTCTCAATTTCCCCATCTATAGGAAAAGGGAATTAAGTGAAATAATATATGTGATAAATTGTTGATGGTAATTGACGGTCTATTAAGCACAGAACAAGATTTCAGTGGCATTATCATGACTTGAGCAGCTTAGTTCAAGTTAGGGGCTATTGGAAACACCTATTTTCCCAGGATGCTTTTGATTATAGTAATATACATTGCCTGGGTGAAAGGCTCTTTCTATTTCAATAACGCATTTGCCTAACCTAGGGTGTGGAAAACTAAATTTGGCCTGTGGCTTACTTTTGTAGGTCCCATGCTCTTACATTTTTAAGTGCTTGAAAAAGGTCAAAAGATTTGTTACACACGATATTATATAAAATTTAGATTTTATTATTCGCAAATACAGTTTTACTGGAACAATACCTTGCTTATTTACTTTTATACAATCTATGGCTACTTTTACACTATCATGGTAGCACTGAATAGTTATAACAGAGAACATTTAGGTCTTCAAAGCCTAAAATATTTGCTATCTGAATCTTTCGAGGAAGTTGTGCAAACTCCTGGTCTAATCCTGCAACCATCAACTGTTGTACATCCTTGAGCTATGAGCTGGAAATAGAAAATATTTTGATAGGCTTGGATTTAAAAAGAGTCATAAATATCTGAAGAATTAGAAAACAGGAGCACAAACTTCCTTATCATCTTTGGAAAAATTAGAAATACCTACGGAATTACAAAATGGGAACAATAAAATTTTTCATAGAATTTGATTGAGAAACCAAGAAATAGCAAAAGTAGTGGTGTGATCCTGAACATGATATAACTCATGTAATCAATTGCTTAGAAAAATGCCTGTTTTTAAAAGCAGATTAAAATGACCAGAGGAAGAGCTGAATCATAACTCTGTTGCCTGTTTCTCTAAATGCTGGAAAATCGTCCAGCACCACTGTGGTACTATATACTTCATTGAATCTATGATAACAACTTCCTGGGTCATCACAGTTTCTGTACACCAAATTCCTTGTGTTAACGCACAGTTTATGTTCAATTCAGGAATGTTGGTACCACATAAATCATTGATAATTTGTCAGCTGATTTGATGAAATTTTTGCAGGTTTATAACTATTCAAGTGTATTATTTTTATAATTTAACTTTGAGTGCCAAGAGCATGTAGCTTATTGAATATATATGTGTGTGCACACTGAAATCTAATTTCCAGAACAGTTGTCCCCATAAAATGTTTCTTTCAGCCAGGGACAGTGGCTCACACCTGTAATCCCAGCATTTTGGGAGGCCAGTGCCGGGGGATCACCTGAGGTTATGAGTTCAAGACCAGCCTGGCCAACATGACGAAACCTCATCTCTATTCAAAATACAAAAATTAGCCGGGTGTGGTAGCACGTGCTTGTAATCCCAGCTACTTGGGAGGCTAAAGCACAAGAATTGCTTGAATCAGGAGGTGGAGGTTAAAGTGAGCCAAGATCATTGCGCTGCTGCACTCCAGCCCAGGTGACAGAGCGAGACTGTGTCTCAAAAAAAAAAAAGTTTTTTTCAGGATGTCTTTTTTTCTAACCTATGAGACTAAGGGATGAAATACACTATTTGTGAGTAGATGTGGATTAATCACTGGCCCATCTGTATTCAGTGTTTAAAATGAACCATATTTTCAAAGTCTGAATGATTCATAACTCAGTTGTAATAGGTTGGTAGAATAATGAGTGATAATTTGGTAGAATTAAAAAAGCTAAAAAGGCTTTTTATTAGTGATTCCAGGAAAGAGCAGTTAAAGCTTTGCACTTTACCATCATATTCTTGTCATTTACTATAGAAGCAAGAGAGGGAAGATTTTGAACTAAAGCTCACATAGTAATAATAATTAAAGATAGATTGACATATCAAATTATTATATCATATATTTTCCCCTCTTTGTGCTGTTTGATACTAAACATCTTTGGAATTCTCTGAAAGACTGGAGCCTGCAAAAATCTGGCTCAGAATATCAAGCAAATGGTGGTTGCGTGGACTTTTTGCACAAAGACATCAGGATCCTATGAATGTATGCATATATGCACAGATGTGTGTCTGGTAGACATAGAAACAAATTTACATTTTGCCATAACTCATTAAAATTTAACAAAAGACCAAGAGAGAAAAATAAAACACTAAGAGTAGATTTCAGGGCCCAGGACACAATGTTCGGAGAAAACTTTTATCCTACAGGTTTTTGTGGTTGGGAGCGGATCCCTCGTGTGGATGAGACACAGTGTTATGAATGGAATTCCACAAGAGGATTGTTATGGAGTCTGAAAAGGTATATATTTATAGAATGAAGCCTGTCTTATCTATTAGCACAATCCCGCTCCCCACTGTAGATAAATGAGGTCCTGGAATATTTCCATATATCAGAAAATCTCTTCTTCTCTCTTAGCTTGATTCTCTTTCATAGCAACAGTAAATTAGCATCATACATTCACATAATGTGATAATTCTGAAAACACTTGTGACTATACAATCTGATTTTACATTCACTGAAAGCCTGTGAAATACACAGAATGGCAATACATATTTATACTTTACAATTGAGGAAATAGAAATTCAAATAGATGAAGTGATTTACCTAAAGTTACACAGTTTTATGTGAAATTGATATTCAGGTTAATTTTCTTTAGACTAATGTTCTTTGCATTATAAAACAATGATTAAACAGTCAGTATCATTTTTCCTTTTTAAAATCTTGATTCGTATCTGTCCACATGGAGAGGATCAAAAGCCAATAAAATCTATTTATTTCATTTTCTTTACTCATGATATTGAGTATTAAAAATAAATTACTTGCATAGCTTCAAATAAATGATTCCACACTCTACTGTTTTATTTATTTTAAATTCATATAAACCATTGAGATTTATCCAGAATTTTTATATATGGTTTTTCTTAATGCATATATTTTCCTTTATTACATTTCACTAATATGTACTTCCAGCATTTTGATAAGTCAAATTACATCCAAAAGAATCCATGCTGTACTCAAAGAAGTTAATCTTTAATAGTTCTTTGATAAAGAAATGTTTTAAACAAAGAGGCATGTGCTCTTAGTTATTTCAATTTGTAATTCTTACTTTTGGAACAATCATTTACTAGTTTCCTTTGAAAAGAAGGGATTTTTTTTTCCTTTTTCCTATTCTTTTCTCACTTATCATTTCCTCAATTATTGATTATTGCAAGAGGATAGGTATGGGGAGAATTAGTGAGAAGATTTTCTATTTCAAAAATGTGTGTCCTCCTGACAGTTTAATTTCCTGGTCTCTGGCACAGATATTTTAATCGTGCATCTTCATTGATTCTAATTAAATATCAGACTCGTAATTTACTCACATTCTTTCCTCTTCTATGGCACAAGAAAAAAAATTGATATTATTTTTCCTTCAATTTATCTCTTAAATCAACAATCAATTTTGTTATAGTGTTGGTCAAAGAAGTCTCTGTTTAATATGAGTCTCAAAATAAGCTTATCTAGTTCTAGAGGAGCTTCTAGTCAGCTTTCTTTGCAATTTATTTAGAAAAGCTGTGCTAGGGCATTATTGAATGTGAAACTTGACCCTCTCATGAATTTCTAGCAAACAATGTATGATTTTATTGATAACCTCCATTGTCTTCACTTCTGCCATATGGCTGTTTAACATCTGTGTCTCATTACTTCTGCTTCCCTAACAATTGATTCTATATTAGGATGAGTATAGCATTCACAAAACATTTTAAAATAATTTCATCATGCAAGCTTATAATGTTCTCTAGAGAGAAAGGAGGGTCAATTTAATAACTACAAGTTAAAAACTACTATTAATGGAAAAGCTACTGAATTAATTTCAGAAAAACATAACTACCAAATTTTACATCTAAAATTCTAGACATTAGATAAAAATGTGGGAAAATGTAAGTCAATGCTCAGGTTATACAATGAATGATGAAATGCTAAAATTAATTAAACTAGTTGTTTATGAAATGGTCTTCCTCATTTATGGAATGGTTTAAATAAACATTTTAAAGTGTTGCGCTTTTGGATCAAATGTAGGACAATAACACAAATTCTGTTTTCAACATTTACTGTTTATAAAGAAGTCTGATTACACTGAATTGTAAACAATCTTGCATTTACATTGAGAATTCTATTTTTGTATGTGTTGTGTTATTGTGAGGTTATGACAAGTGGGTAGATTTTCTATAAGTAAGAGATATAAACTTAGGCTATGCAGTTGTCAATATTGATAAAGTAAAAAATAATTGCAGATACAGGAGCATATTTCAGAACTGCTTAAATGGTTTTACAGGTAAAGGGGGTTTCTTAAATATCATCCAAATGTGATTTGATGACGTGATAAAATAGATGCTGCTGAAGGGTCATTAACCTTTATAGGCCACAGGACCATCATGAAGAATTTCAAGATGGTGATTTCTTAAAATGCCCCTAATGGAAAGTTGCTTTCTTGTATAAAAGTACCAAACTTTTGCCTGAGGCGTAGTTTACTTGCCAGGAAAGATCTTTCGTTTCATTTTCATTTCTGTTAACTTGCTTTAGTTTTTCACTAAAGCATTGAAAAAGTCTTAATGCTACATCTCAGTCCAATTTACTTCTTTTTTTTATACCATTGCTTCAATTTCGAGAATACTAGAAATGGCAGTTCCCTTGGGTAGAAAAAGCTCACAGGAGAAATCTAGAATCTTCTCTCCCTGAGCTCTAACATGTTTACAAAACAGTAATAGTCTAGGTATTACCCCATTATTTCCTCTGTGCCACCTTTTATTTTAGCCATGAACTAGTAACATACTGCAGAGTTTATAGATAATAAGTTTTGCTAGACTTTACGTGCATAAAAAGTTGAAAGGGAAGTATTCCACAACTACTGGGAAAATAGATTGCTTCCAGAAGATGTGTATTAGAAAACATGAACCCATTTGAGGAAGGACTGCAGGTCACAGAGAGGTCCGCTCAGTCAAGCCTGAGTATTTAAAGTGTTACCAGCAGGCGCTAAGGAGAGTGATGCATGAGAAAATAGAGCAGTCAGATAATTGTTAGAAGATGGACTCACAAAAGTGATCGGGAAGTGCACAGCCACGTGAGAGAGCCTCCACAGGAGTTGATGGCTGTGTAAAAGTTAAAAACAACCCAGGCCTTAAAAGGGAAGTCATAATGCTAGAAACCAATTTTAGAAACAAAAGGAAAGTGTTGGTGTTCAAAAAAGATATACCAAACCACCAGGAGACAAAAAGGAAGTAGGCGGGGGGGAAACAGACACATTTGAAAGTACATTCTCTCCCCGAGGTCATAGATTTTCTTTCTCAGCCGCATGCCCTGAAGTGTACTGGGTTTAGGACCAAAAGGAAAATGCCCTATTTGAAGTCTGAAGGGAATTAAAATGCAGTACAACATTTCCTCTTCTGTTTTTGGTTTGCAGCCTCTGGGCAACTGCCAACTACCAGTAAAAAGCTCCCTATCTCAGGGCATATAATTCTGGTACGAAATAGGCAGCAAGTACAAATGAGACCTTGACTGGAACTTTTATATATATACGAATTTGTTTCCCTGTTCTGTGTGTGTTGAGCTGGAAAGACAGTGGCTTATTTAGACCTCAGGAGTGATGATGTAGGTGTCTTAGAGTTTGGAATTAATACACTCACGACAAGAGAGATTTAAGTACCACGGAAAAACTACCAAATGCTTCTATCATTGGGTTAGTTTCTTAACAGGCCTTTAAAAGAGTAAAAATGATCTGTCAAAAGGCTTGGTAATGTTTTGATATTTGGATACACAAGGGGACGATATGAATCTTCCAATGGAAATGGGAACCTACAAAAAACTTCCATATGCTTTAAAATAATTTTCAATGTAGCTAATGCCCCTCATAAATGAGCACAATTTTATTTTCATTTCATAGCCTCTGGTTGGCTGTCAGTCCTCATCTGAACACTCTCACTACATCCATTACCCACGAATATTTAAAGAACTAATATGGCCCACGCATTCAGAGGATATCCTCTTGATGGACTACCTCTGCAATTTCCTTTTAACCTTATGTCCTCTGATTTAGAAAATGTTTTAGAACCTTCTCCCCGCTCTCTCTCACTCTCTCTTTCTCTTTTTCCTTCTCTCTCTAGTGTGTGTATGAGAGAGAGAAAGAATCATTAACCACTCTTGAAACATTGTTTGTTTCTATAACCTTCAGGTATAATGTGTTAAATAAGAAAATTTAGGAAGAAAAATATTTACATACATGTGAAGCTCTTAGATCATAAATCTGGGTAGAAAATAAACATCAAATCTGTTTACTTGTCAAATCGTAAGTGAAGATAGGGATGCCGTTAACAATCATGGAGTAAGTTGATGATGAAGGAATGCAGGTGATTAGGCACTGAAACCCTTAGACCTGTGCACTGTAACAAAAAGAAACAGGGACGATGGCCCACATGGACCCCATGTTGAGTAGGAGAGATTTCAAGTGTTAAGACAGTCATTTAGCGGTAGCCATTTGTGACAGTATTAGTTAATGGTGTCCTCATTTTAGTAGGAGATTCTGATATTTGGTTGTTTAAAATTTAGAATTTCAGGTGAGAGTAAACTTATCTATGGGGTTCAGTTGATTCAGTTTAGGAAACTTGTAAATAGCATTTATCCATAATTGGCTTAGCAAGTACATGTATAAATGTATACTTACCTAAATGCACCTGTGTACCAAATGGAGATTGCTTCCTTTCAACATTTAGTTCTCATGAAAAGATGTGAGCAGTTGGAATATTACTACATATAATTATAGCATAAAAGAACACGGAGAAGGCTGATGCTTGCTTGCTTTCTCTCTGTAAAAGTTTGTTGTCTTTCATGCACTAATTATTGAACTAATGAATTCATTTCATACACTAATGAATTATCAACACCTTCCAAAAATATAATCATATTACAGAATTATTATTTCAGATTTTGTTTTCATTGAAAGTGTTACCAGTTATCAAGCTTTGGATTATTATTTTAATTTTTGTTAATCTACATTTACCATCTTAGACAAAGGACTGAGGATAAGTCAAGCCTTGACTCTGATGGAGGAGAGGAAGCTCAATTGGTTCAGGCACTGAGATGAACGTAATATGACCTATCTTTGGATATACCACACCTTTATAATGTTGTTATTTTTTATTTTCTTTTTGAGATGGAGTCTTGTTCTGTTGCCTAGGTTGGAGTGCAGTGGCCCAATCTCAGCTCACTGGAACCTCTGCCTCCCGAGTTCAAGCGATTCTCCTGCCTCAGCCTCCCAAGTAGCTGGGATTACAGGCATGCACCACCATACTTGGCTAATTTTTGTATTTTTAGTAGAGACAGGGTTTCACTATTTTGGCCAAGCTGTTCTCAAACTCCTGACCTCAGGTGATCTGCCTGCCTCGACCTCCCAAAATGCTGGGATTACAGGTGTGAGCCACTGCACCCAGCCTATAATGTTTTTTGACTGTACACTGTGAGTCTCTCTTTTAATCCCAAATAGCTATTCTGAAAATTAATGACAGTAAAGCAGCACACTCATTTTTGCATATGAACAACCCATCCTTGTACCAGAGGATGACAATACTGTTTATATATGTTCTGATACTTCCTGAAATACCGATTCTGTCCATGCTAGAAAAAAAAATGGCTTTGAGTGAGTCGTTATAATCCCTCTTCTAACTTCTAACTCAGAGATAACAAAGAAAATATGTCTTTCAAATCATGTAGATAGTTCTTGATATTTTCTAGACTGAGGATGTGTTTGGTCAGTAATAAATCATTGATGAATATGGCCTGATTGTGCTTAAGAGCAACAGAATTTATTTAAGTTCATACAGTGTAATACTAGATAGGCAGCAAAGAGCCCAAAAAACACCAGAAAATGAATCCTAATCATACCTACATCTTGAACTCTTCAAACTGTTTTTCATTTCTGAACAGATGTTCTTATTTAAATGTAAAACCAATGATATTGATGTGATTATCTGTTTAATGGATGTTCAGATGCCAACAATACAATTAGTTGAGCTCTCTACAGATGCTTATGTGCTTACACAGGAAATAATACAGGTATTTCAAACATTATGAATTTATTCTTCCCAAGCTGATTCATCTGTTAGTCAATATACTGTATTGGTAAATGACTCAGGATAAAATAGGCAGCACAAACAGTGACTTTTCTAGTTTGTTACACTCCAATCAGGGGCTAGCACTTATAATTCCAGTTTTCAACAGAAGAAATATAATTTAGTATAGTAGAATGTCAATGTAAGATCTATAATGCCTCCACCCCACACACTTGTGCGGTGCCCCTACAAAAAATGTTGACATCTCCATATTCAACAGTTTTTATTCTCTTTGGCTTTGGTTTTAATTATAAACCTGAATCTGTCAGAACAGAAATGGTTCATAATGGTTTCATCATACTGAATCATTTACATTGTCTAATCCACCCTTATGTAACATGACGAGTTTGTTTTGCAAAACAGATCAAAATTTAATTTATTTGAATTGCCTTTCAGTGTTGACTTTGGTGTGCTCTTGGTTAAGCAGCAATCTTTTCTGAGAAATGGTTTATTGTTGAAACATTTTAAACAAATCAATTACCTTCCTGTAATGCAATAATATTACAATATGCAGGCAACCATAGCTTCCATTGTACATGACACAGTCAATTTTATGAAGCTGTAAACATTCATATTGGTGCTATTTAATCTGTAGTAATATAATTTGAAAAGGAGATATTGACCAAGTTATGTTAATATGTTATCTGAAAAAGCTCAATATGTCAGGAGCTCCCTGGAAATAGACATACGGTTTTCAGGTTTGGAGGTTAAATTAAAGAGTCAGAACTATATGAGGAAATATTAACGTGATAATATAGTAAATATCAAGTCCTTTTTGCACTAGGAAATGACTTGGTTCGAGAAGTAGGTTTGCTACCATCTCCCTAACATGTGTTAATTATTTGTAGAGTAACTCTCCTAGGTACAGAGCGGCATTCTATAGCTACATCTATCCAATGCAGATACGTTCACTACCTTCTTGCCCCATGTTTCTTTTTATTTTTTTCTGACATGTCTAAGTAGAAATGCTTAACTAAATTATTATTTTAAAAACATAAATCTTATTGTGTTCTTTCTTTGCTTAAAATTTACTAATAGCCTCCCACTTTACTCAGAAAAAAAAAAATCCAAATATCTTGATACCTGTAAGGTACTACCTGATCCATTTAGCCCATCTGCCTCTCCTGACTTTTCTCCGCTTTATTTCCTGTGCCCCAAGCATACTGAACTTTCTTTATTCCTCAAACTTACTATGTTAATTTTGGCCTTATTGACATTGTATTTGCTATTCTCTAGGCCTGGAATGTTCCTCTTCACAGCTACCTGTAGCTGACACCACCCATCTTTTGGGCATCAGTTCAGATGATCTCCTAAGGCAGATCATTTTCTGATCATCTTATCTAATACTTTTCCCTCCCTACCGTCTTAATCTCTATGTTATTCTTTGTTTTATTTTTCGATTGCACTTTGCATTATCTGAATTTATTGGCTGTTCTGCTTGTTTATTTTCTCATGAGAATAGGTACATTGACTTATTCACTGCTGTATCCTTAGCAGCTAGAATAGTGCCCACGAGAAATATTCAATAACCATTTATTGGTATAATAAATAAATGAAGAATGAATACATATTCAAGTAAGCAATTGACAAGACTATTATCCAGGGATCAGAGAGAGAATCAGTGGCAGGTGAAAAGAACAGTTCCCTCCTGTTCTGTCACCTCTCTGCAATAAATGCACTTTGGTGGTATTGACCTTTTGGTAAAAACCTAATTCTCTATTCCACATCCTCTCATCCTCCAGAGAAGAGAAATAATCTAACATATAACTTTATTAATGAATGAACCTTATTTAGAAAACAGTTATAGGCATTACCTATACCAGCAGCCACCACTGTATCACTTATAAAATAGTGCTTTCTGCTAGAAAAATCAATAATCCTGGAGTATTATGACAATGACTTTGGTTTCCTCTTATGTAATTACAAATCCAAGTAATCAGATTGCTATTGTTAAAATGACAATGCTTTATGAGATTTCACCTTAATTGTTCACAATAACTTCATTTTATTCAGTGATAGTTTAAATGATGTCCTTGCAGTATATCATTATTTCTCACAGAAAGTTGCATGAGATCTTACGCAGTAGTTTTGAAATTACTGCTTGTCGTCACCACTATATACAACCACATAAACAGTATGTGGTTTGTACAGGAGATCGTTTTTCTTGTTTACATTCAGCAAGCTCTCAGTGCTACACACTAACACCAGCTGTTAAAAAATGACAGTAGTATTTTATCTCTCACTACCAAGATCCTTTATGTAGAGAAGTTTTTTTCCCAAACAGTATGTGTTGCTGAATAATGATAAAGGTTGGTATGATGAATAGTAGTTTTTTTCAGGGTTCATTTGCAATGTAAAATAGAATGTAAATAGAAAATTTACAGAAAAAGTCAAGTATTGAGAAAGTCAGATTCTATACTTGAATCCAAGTCAGTTTGATTATTCAGGAATATCTGAAGGATAGAATAAGAATTATCTCATTTCTAAGGTTGTTCAAGGTGAATCCTAAAGACATATATGTATATGTGTAACATATAATAATCTAAAATAAGTTAGTTTCAATATCCCAAAATGTTTATTGATCTCTCTGTTTGCTATCTTTTTCCCCCTACTTTCTACTGTTCTCTCTTCTTAATCTTTTTCCTTTCTTCAAAAGAAAGTGAGTGCCTCAAGGGCAAAGACCATATCTTTCATATCAAATACCTATTAGGTTTTGAAGAAATATACACGTCAGCTAACTAAAAATGGAACAGACTTTCTTGAAACCATTTTCTACATTTAGAAAGCACAAACATACTTGCTTAGACTAATCACAAAACCAGAGTTGGAAAGTTTCTTTAAGTCTTTGTATCTTTGATAGTCTCTGTCACAGTACTTAGGTAAGACACTTGCAGCCAGCTGCACACAAGGCCAGGCCACAGGCCAGGCTTCACGGTCAATGTTGCCAAACATGTTTCAGGTAAAAAGTGTCCGACACTATTAATCATTATGCAGGCTAAGGCCATTTCACAGAATGTAAAACATAATACTACGTTAAGATCTAAGACATTTTGTGCTTTAAATAAACATCTAAGAAGAAGAATTGTGCACACTAAAAATAAAATGCTGTTAGAATTGTTATTTATTATTAAATAGAAGATCTTTATATGTGGTTGTGAATAAAAGGTAAACAGTACTTAAGTTTAGAAATCTATTCTCTTACCCTATAAACAATTGAGTTTTTCTTATAACAACTGAGTTGTGAGTCTTGTTCTAGCTTCCAGCAGTAGCTCAACCAGACCTTCTAGATGTACTTAACATTTCCAGGGGCAGAGTCACATTAGATTTTACCCTAGTTCTAATTTAATCCAGATGATAAAGTACTATGGTGAAGAAAATTAGGAAGCTTCCAAATTGTGTATACTCAAATCACATATCTGTCATATATTGAAATATTTGTGTATACTATATATGTGTATATATTTTTATATATGTGTATATGTTTTTATTTAAAATGGGTGGGTTTATGTAAAAACCTTCAAAGTTTGATGGCTGCTCCATTGCAGGGGAAGCTATCTAGAGAAACTTTGGCTTTCTTATATCTATTTTAAGGATACATTTAAACATATGTAGACATATCTGACTTCTATTATATTGTGACATTTTGTTGATATTCTATGAATAGCAATGTAGTGATATGCATTTTAGTAACACAACTTCTCCAAAGATCTCATAACCAGTTACTGTGTCAGGAATTTATCCCAAATTTTTCTGGGCAACTACAACAGGTATTATAAGATATACTTAACCTGTTATGAGAGAACCCCATAGGTTGTCACTCAAGATCCATTTAATCTCAGCTTATATCCAAATGAACACACTTGGATGTTTCATCTCTAAGTCAAAGCAGGCCAAGAAGAAGCCACTAGAAGAAGGAGCATGGAGACATCTCGGGGAGTAAATAGTGAGAGGTCATGACTGAGCCAGCAGAGTCAAATATCAGAGGCCAACACCACAACTTTCTCAAGTGTCTGTTTTAAAACAGGGGCAGATGACTGTTTTAGTAGACCTCATCTGAGCCTCTGAGTTTACCATAAAGACCACAGAGGAAAACATGTAGGAGGCATATTATATGAATTACGTACAACTATGAGGAGAGTCAAATCATAGCCCTGAGTCATCAAGATTGGATTAACTGTTACTCAACAACATACTCTAAGAAGCCTGGAAAAGCTCTGTAGTATATTTTAGAAATATTTACAGCAAAATAGGTACACATTTTTAAGTTTGGTCCTTATAAGAATCCATTTCAATTACCTAGAAATTCTGTTTTCTAGAACTAGTATTAGTGTATAGCATAGCATATTTTTCATTGTTTTTACTTTGATAAGTAAAAACACACCATTCATTCATTTTGGTATAGATAGTAATTAATAGGAGGTCTAGAATGTAGGTCTTCAATAATGTTTGTTTGCTTAATTACTAAATTGAATCTGATGGAATTCCATTTGTATAGGTGAAAAATAGTTATCTATCAGCAGATATAGATGGCTTGATATAATCAATCTATAATGATGGCAAGTAATGAAGAGTTACTAAATTTCCTCCCTGATTGTGACTAGAATTGGTGATTTTTTTTTTTTTTTTTGGAAAATGCCTATATTTTTCTGTTTGCCAATAAGAAGTTCAGAAACAATGTTTTTTTATACATCATTTCTTTACATGGAAGAAACTTAGACAAAAACTAAGCTAAATAACAAAACCTGCCTTGTTATATTCCTTGTAAGAAGACCAGAAAAGAATTATGTTGGTATTTTTAACAAAAGATACAGCTATCTTCATAGGTGTCATAGGTGGTGAAGGAAGCATTAATTAGTCTTGTCCTGGAAAAAAGCAATGAGCTTCTGCCTAAAAAATAAATAAAATAAAGAGCAACAAAACAGAAATAAAAAGCCCTCCCATACTTGGTGTCTACCCCATGACTAGGTACAGTTTTGAATGGTCATTTGAAACATATGAAAATGTATTCATATGTTTCTACCTATAATTCACTATCAGTCTTGATGCTGCAGAATCTAAAATGCTGAGATTGCAAGATTTTCCTGTAATCCGGATTCTAAAAACTTTCAAAAACTGAAACTGTACACATACACATGGCAACACAATTTTAATTTCTCTAAATGGTTCATATACCCTTTATTCTTGTTTATTTTTATGCATTCAAAGAAAAACAAGAAAAATAGAGACTAGCAGTACTGCTCTGGGAAGCTTGGGCAAAGCATTGGTGATTTATTCTTACAATACCCTTTTACCAGACACCTACTCTGTTCCAGGTGCTTGAAAAAAATACTCCTAGTAGGTTTATGCTGGTGGGGTCTACATTACAATTAAAACATTAAGGAGGAGAGCAAGTAGAAGGCAGTGTCAGTAAGGTTGTAACAGTCACTTGATTTCTTTGCTTTTGTGTGACAAACTTCAAATTCCACCCACTCTAGAGGAAGAATAAAGTGGAAAAATTGAATATAGGAGAATAGTTTAATTATTCTCTTTTCAAGGTGGAATCAAAGAGCAGAGCAGAAAACAACCAGGAGTTAAAGAAAAACAAATCAATGCATGCATATTGGAAAGGAAATTAATTAGGAAGAGAAATGAACTGGTAGCAGGCAGGTTTAGAGTGAACAAATTTGGAAAGCTCAGGAAAACAAGGAAAGGAATGATAAAAGTAAAAGAATAAAGAAAAATAGTTTAGTAAAGAGATACATGAGCCTCACCAGACTGTGAAGAGAAAGGCTTGAGATGTCAGGATGAAACAATCAAAACAGGAATGAGGAGTTCCGAACTTGTCAGAGCGACAAAGTGCTTCATAGATTGTAATAAAGCTTCTGCAGGAGACTGCTGGATACAAAGTAAAAACATAAGGAAATTGTGGAGAATCTAAGCTGAAATTAGCCACTCTCTTAATTTTATTGTCATAATAAAGTAATTAATGTTAATGTTGCTTCACTGACAATCAGCATTTATTGGGTCAAGAATTTGAAAACTGTTCCAAATCTGCAATGTAGGTTAAACACGCTTATGGATTTTTTGCCTTTACTGTTTGAGACCTGGAAAATTAAGACTGTCCTTGCCTAATTATTTTTGTCTTTCCAGTTGGGTTTGACCATAACTCACCATCTGCTAAAAGGAAAACTTTACGTGCTACTAAAGAGAAACATTGATTGAATATGGCTTGGCTCAAGTCATTCTCATTTACACTTGTGAAAATGTCTAACTATTGTCATAGGCAAAACAACATTTCCGTAACCTAAGGAGACAGTATGCATGGCAGTTAAGACAGGGCTTTAGAACCAAACTATCTAAATTTACCAAACACTAACTGTATGACTTTAGTGTAAATATTCATTCTCTATGTCTCGTATAACCTATAACGAACTGGAAGATAATATTATTCACCTCATTGAATTATATGAAGATTAAATGACTTAGGGCTGGCAGATTTAGCAAAACTAAAAAATAATAAAACAAAGAACACCCAGCTAAATTTGAATTTCAGATAAATGATATTTTTTGTATAAGTAATAATTATATTTATATGAGACATAGTTATACTAAAATATTCTGAATTGTTTATCAGAAATCCAAATTTAACTGGGCTTCCTGTACTTTAATTGGGAGCCCTACTAAATATATGTAAAGTTGTGTTACTTTGTCAATATTATATACGTATTTTCTCCTATGACCAGTGAAATAACTTAGTATGGCATATCAGTTCCTTTTCTTTTAATTGCTTCTTCCAGGACCAGTCCAGTATAATTGTTCTTACATGTATTTGCTCTAAAAAGTGCTGTGAGTGACTAGTTGAAAGCATAATTATTTAATAAACTGTTTTTAAGTTCCCTGAGTGTCTTACAAAAATAATTTTATAGGAAGATGAATTTTAACACTAAAAGCCCCTCAAAAGTTGCTTTCTGTTGATGATGATGATAGTGATAATGAGGTCTTCTGCAAAATTTTTTACACAGCTAAAGCAGTAAAGAAGGATGAAAAAAACCCCAAGCAGTAGCCTATTCCAGTTGTCTACCCAGGTATAATTCCTAGATACTTTCAAATACAATGTCAATTGTCCATTAGATACAAGTGGCAATAACTAAGGTTTCCTTCTCCTTTCCTTCAAATCCTCTATCTTCTCTCCAGGTTTTCCCTTTACTAGGAAGACTTCCATATCTTTCTCTCAGCCGAGCATCACCTAAAACCCACTCATATGCCAGGTATTAAAAGATTGCTATAGAGTTAACTGATGACTGATTCTGGATGAAACTGTTGTTTGTCCAGGGTTTGTAATTATATAAGAAACACTTAAACATGCAATGTATTTCAGAGCCAAAAAAAAAAACAAGAGTCGATATTAATGAAAAGCAAGAAGGTGTTTCAGGCCAAATGACCTGCTTGTAAGATTTTGCGTCACATGATAAGACATGGTGCAAAAATATAGCTCATTACTACATTCTTTCTTTATAAAACAAAATAATAATATCCTGCAACAAGTTGCACTATTTTTTCTTCTAAAAATTCTTTCAAATAATTTTTTTTTGCATAGCCATAATTTCTGCCTTTCTATCTCTCTTTGGCTGTCTCTCTGTCTCTCTCTTTCTCTCTCTGTCGCTCTCTCTTTCTTTCTTTTTCATAAGAGTTGATGGTATAATTTCAAGTCTCTACATAGTGAAATTATAGCATAGAAAGTAATTTAATGGTAATTACATAGATCAGGGCTGCCCAATCTTTTGGCTACCCTGGGCCACATTGGAGGAAGAATTATCTTGGGCCACACTTAAAATACACCAATACTAATGATAGCTGATGAGCTAAAAAAAAAAAAAAAAACACTTACAATGTTTTAAGAAAGTTTATGAATATGTGTTGGGCTGCATTCAGAGCTGTCCTGGGCCGCATGTGGCGTACAGAGCCATGGCTTGCCGACAAGCTTGACCTAGATAGACCCAACAATTATACCGAGTCTTAGTGAACTCTAGATCATCGCCTAAATGTTCTCTCTATCCAGACTCCATTGCAACAGCAGAAGAAGGAAAAGTTGATAAGTAGGCCACTAAATTGCTCACTTAAGAAAGGCAACATAACATGTTCTTAGGCATTGAGTTTTATATATTTTTATATATATATATTCTTTGCTTATAGCTTTCATAGGCAGATTTCAATGAAATAGAAGTTTTATTGAGCACCCACTGTGCACAGGCTTTGAGCTAGTTTCAGGGAATATGAAAAACACAGACATTATACTTGATTCCGATACAGTATAGTGGAGGAAAGTTAAGTTCACTAAAAGCTATAAGATACTTTAAGTGTCCTTAAATTGTGCTTTGGGGAGTCAGAGATCACATTTAAAATACTTGACACTGCAATGAAAAATTTATACACAATATAGTTGATACTTAATATCTTCTATCAGACAAATGATCTTATTGCGAGTTTAGCTGAAGACAATTACAAGTGACAATCATTGGTTTAGTTTTAGAGCCTGTGCAGTGACAGCACACAGTGGGTGTTCAATTAGCATGTGCTAAATTTCGAAAGGAATCCATGAATCATAAGACAGTAATGGACTTTACTTGGCTATGATGGTAGCAGGGAGAACATGTAATTCATTTTTGCCTGACACTAACAAAGTGTCCTTCTGCTTTTCTGGGCGGTCACTAAAATGTATAAAACTGCTCTGGATGATTATTTAGAGTCCTCTCAACCTGTTCTTTTCTATTTTTAAGTGTGGAATAATTTATGTTAAAGAAAAAGGAAGGGGGATTTTGAAATTATTTGTAACTTGTCACCTCTTGGTTTTTATCTTGGTGCAGTTTGTCTAAAGGATGAAACAGCACAAATAACCATACACATTTTTATTGTTAATAATTTATTATTTCTTATGAAGTGTTGGACCACATGTAAGGTGCTTGTTTGTGTTAATTCACTGATTCATCGTGACTCTTGGCAATTACTTTCATTATTAGGATTTTGCAGACAAAGAAAGTGGGGTTTGAGAGGTTACCTATCATAACTAGAAAGTAAGGATTTGAGATGTGATCTCAAGCAGCATGACTAACAGAAAACCTAAGTTCTTAATGACTTTGCATTATCATTTCAAAAACTCAAGACTCAATTTAAAATATTTATGTGTTCTGGGTCCCTAGATCATATTAAAATGTACTAATCTCATTTGGAATTGTGTTTAATGTTATAATCATTTCTCTTTCATGCCCTGAGCATGTTTAAATTCTAAGAAGGTTTACAGCACTTACATCATGATGTTTTAAAGTAACTGTTTTAGCTTTGATTTCTACCATGACCTTAATGCAGTTGATTCTGTATTAAGAGAAGAAAATAAACCGGTGGTCAGAGAAGATGTCAGAGCCCTCATGACATACAGGAGTTGTTCTCCAGGACAGAGGAGATCACTGAAGCCTGAAAAATACTGATTCCTGGCAGATCTGACAGTCATTTGGATCTGTCTATGTCATTAGTTCATTGATGACAAGAGGTTCTCTGGCTGGATGGAAACAGATGTCAGTTGCTCAAGTGGTATTCCTCACAGATAAGATAAAAGCACTCTCAGATGGCAAACAGCAGCTTGCAGAGGTCAAAAGAACCTGTCAAACGTGGACCTTTTTTTAAAAGCAATTTTTCATTGATTCAGTCCTGATTCTTGTCTTTACCTCCATTAAGCCACCCACACATGGCCTCATGGTGACATATTTTATGTTTCCAATATTTGAACCCTTGGCTTCTCCTATTGATTCTATTCACTTTTAAAAGATCTCCTCAAGTCTGACTCTTTCTTAGCTCACAATTGCTTTTCTGAATGTCAGCAGTTTCTCTTACTGAAGAGAGAAGTACAATATTTCCAGGCCAAGATATAGATATGATCCGATCTTCAAGATGCACCTTCATTAATGAATTATTCCATTTTACTTTGTAAATGTCCGGGGAAACCTGATGTATTGGCAACGTTTCCCTTCTTCCTGCCACATTCAGGCTCTCCTTTCATTGGCTACTCAAATCTGATGTCTATTCTGAATCTTATCTAGATTTTCAACTGAAGGTGTTTACATAATGCAACTGAAACATCAATGGAAAAGAAGAATCTAGTCTAGCTTTATATTCATTTTTCTAGATACAAATGAGTCAGAACATGGTTCTCAGACTTGAGTGTGCAAAACAAGAGGTCATGTTAAAACACAGATTGTTCGGCCACCGTCCAAAAGTTTCTGGTTCAGTGGATCTGGGATGGGGCTTGAAAATTTGCATTTCTAGCAAGTTCCTAGGTGATGCTACTGCTGCTGTAATCTATGAGCCACACTTTGTGGACCTCTGATTTAGAGTAATGTATGCTGTTGCCTTGTTTTCCTACTTAATAATCAGATAACAGAAACCCAATCCAAACTGGTTTAAGCAAGAAAAAGAATTTAGTGGATCATGTATATGAAATTCTAGGATTTATGGCTTAAGGTATATCTGGATCTAGAATCTCAGAATGTGTTGTCAGTAGTTTCTTTTCATCTCTGGTGCCTCGGGGTCATCTTCCTTCTGAGGCTGGTTCTGATGAGATGGAAAAACTTACCACCAGCATCTCCAGGCATCTACATTCTAATAGATTGTTGTTGTTGTTGACTTTACATGGAAGAGAATGTCTTTTTGTCAATAATCTCACTGATAATCCTGAAGTTAACTTTTATTGTAAAATTTAAGTTGTATGCACATCCTTAAACCAAACCCTGAAGCTGAAGAGATGAAAGGATTATCCTAGCCTTTTTATACGTGACCACAGGGACCAAAGGAAAACCAGGGATATTGGTCAGAAGATGCAATGATGTGTGGACTTGGGCAGGCAAAAGTAAATATTCACTCTATCTAAAGATGCATATTTCTTTGAAAAAATGGAGAGATTAGGCAATTGAATGCCTATATAACCTAGCATGATGCTGTACACATATAACTACTCAGTATATATTTGTTAAAACTGTATTAAGATTGGTAAAATTAGTACAAACTTAACTGTAATTAAATCACTATTCCTGGACTTAGATTAATTTGTCCTTAATAGAAACCAGACTTGGAAAGCATAGGTTAAAATTAAATATCTAACAAATAAAGATATTATTAATTTTCTTAATTTATTTCACTAAATGTTAATTTTCTTACTTGGATTTAATACGTGATTTGACACAATATAAATAGTAAGTAGAAAGGCAATAGAAGGAGAATAGAAACAATTACATATATAACTATATATAATTGTTTTATATATATATATCTCAATCTGAAAGCAAATCTAAATTATGCAACTGGCAGGATCGATACTCTATTTAATCATTAGAAATAAAAAAAAAATACTTCCAAGTAAAGATGAAAATTTCTCCAATTTTCTTAGCTTTTTACACTATGGACTCCCAGTCTCTAAAAATTAAGGGGGAGAAAAAAGAAAGGAAGAAAGAAGGAAGGAAAGGAAAGAAAAGAGGGAGGAAGAAAGGTAGGAAGGAACAAACTGGAAACCTCACACTGTAATTTATATATTGATTGTATATATTTGAAAATGTGGATAAAAAGTTTCCATGATTGTTGCTGATATTGTTAATTTGAGATTTCTGAAAGCTTTTTCATTAAAATTTTATGTGTAGCCCAGGGTTTAAAGGTAAACGGGTTTTATAAAGGGTCAGACCCAAGAACCTGAAACCGCCATCCTTAAGGCAACATTCTGATAACATCCCCAACCCTGACTTGTTTTCAGCACAAAAATGATGCTTATTTTTTTTCACTAATTTATTTATTTATTTTTCTATTAAGGTTGATTGTATGCCTAGAGCAAGCCTAGTGACAGGGTGGAGGAGAGAGATGCTGAGCATGAATTGTGCACTTAAGTTTTAGCACTTTAAGTACCCCTCCTTCTTCTATCACTGACCAAAAAAAGTAAGGAGAAAAGTCACCATCACCAAGGGAATCAGATAAAGGGACAGGGGAGGGAAGCCTGGCAACCAGCACACTGACCTGCTTTTTTCCTATAAAAGCATATGAGCGATAATAGCAAAAAGAAAGGGAAAAAATTAAAAGGAAAAGAAAGGGAGCCTCAAAACAGCCCTCTTGAAGGTATGTTATCGTAAGGAGTTACAGATACTTCCACTTTTTTTGTGTGTTTGGCAGTTTATGAGCCCTATCAACAAGGAAAGCAAAAAGCTTTTGAAAACATAAAACAGAGGTGAATTTACCCTTTCGAGTCCTCTCCCCCACCCGTTTACCATTGCCATCACGGTTGAGGCAGTCAGTCAGAGATCAGAAAGGGAATAGTCTTGAGATACTTTCTGGAACCAAACCCAGGATTTGAATTTTGTTTAATGACTGGGCTAAAAATCACAATGGAGAATGAATATAAAGGAAAAAAGAAAACAGGGATGATTTAAAAAAATATTATCCTTTCCCCCCATGACTTCACGACAGGGAGAGTTAAGCAAGCTCTGTTGAAATCCATCTGTTTTAAGTGGCTTTAGTCAGGGTCTTTTGTTTTACAAGGAAATGGCAATTATGACTGTTTTTGATAAGGATGCTCTGACGGAATCTTTTTCTTCATGGGGCTGCTTTTCACGATGAAGCACCTTGCAGTATTTCTCTTTCTTTGAAATCACTGGTCTTGCCCTTTATTAAAATCCACTTGCTTTATTCTTATTTAGCAATTACTATGTTACCAAAGTTTCAGAATCTTCCAGACTGAAAGAGCCATGAATGAACTTTTTGTCCGACTCCAAATGCACCAGTTTCTTTATTCTCCTTCTACACTGGCCTCCTTGTTGCAGCCCAAAATGGCAGCTGTATGGTTCAAGTGGGTATCCTCTCTCTGAAAATCAAAGAGAAAATACCTTCTGTTTCAGCATAACACAACTATTATATACTTATATTTTACTTATTCTTCCCCTATTGTCAGGCTTTCATACCAGAGGAAATGTAAGGCTACTGTCTGGTCCTCAAAGGAGCTTTTGAGTAAACACAATCATCCAGTGTAAAAATGCCAAGCATATTCCACTGCTGATCCTATTTCTTTCTTTAGGATGCCCTATAGATGAGGCTACTGGCATGAAGGAACACTTTTTTTTCCTACTCAATCTGATTTTCTGTTTTCCCTACAGCCAACACATTGAGTGCAGGTCTACATATATATGCACATATATACAGAAATTTGTAGCCACATTTGCCATTGGCCTTCAAGATTTTCCAGCATGTGGAGAACACATCTAAATTCGAGTTCTAGTAGGTTTCTCTTGATTTTCACATCTCAAGTAAATAAGAGTGAAATATAATTGAATTCTTCCACTGAAGAGTTGCCTGTCATACCTAAAATGCTATCTTGACATGGCATATTTCAATTGAGAATTCAGAAATCAATATTATTTGTTCTTTGAAAACACTTTAGGTTAGAAGTAGGCAAGCTTTGCTTAAAAACTAAATTCAATAAATATTGCATTATATATATATATCATTGACTTAAGCCCCGCACATGGTGGAATATTTTTCCACTTTTTTCTATCATGGCCATGATATTTAACATTGAGGAGCTGTGAATCTGAGCACATCCTGATTGATAGGTATCCACTGAAAACCAGTAACTATTACTTAAGTTTTATTTGGCTGACTGGCTTATTTAAATATTTTGAATGAATCCGTTTAGCTAATGTAAAAGAAATAGTCTTGACAGCACTGTTTTCTCTTTGGTTTTCTCTCACAGGAGACAAAGACTCTTTTAAATAGTAAATTTATGAAAAGCCCATCACTTCATGACAGGGAGAGTTAAAGCGAGCACGGTTTCCTCAAGTTCTCAGAGTCTTGTTTGCAATGGAAATGTCTCTCTCTCTCCCCACATCCTCTTTCTCTCTCCTTTTTTTTTTTTTTTGAGGAGGGGTTTTACTCTTGTTGTCCAGGCTGGAGTGCAATGGTGTGATCTCAGCTCACTGCAGCCTCCGCCTCCCAGGTTCAAGCAAATCTCCTGCCTCAGCCTCCCGAGTAGCTGGGATTACAGGAGCGCACCACCATACCTGGCTAATTTTTTGTATTTTTAGTAGAGACAGGGTTTCACTATGTTGGCCAGGCTGGTCTTGAACTTCTGATCTCAGGTGATCCGCCCACCTCAGCCTCCCAAAGTGTTGGGATTACAGGCGTGAGCCACCATGCCCAGCCTCTCTCTCCCTCTTTTATTCTATCACCACTCATGTTGGAAGTGATAGCTCTCTGAGGACACTAAAGTTTCGTGGGAAAAAATCCAAACACTTTAAAAACAACAAGATCAATTTTTTAGCCTCTGCTTTAAGTTTTATATGATTTCTCTGTAGCAACACATTGTTGCTTGGGGGAAAACACCCAAAGTGAAATTTCTTCACTTGAAATTGTCATTAATATTTGCTGTGAGAAATAAAGTAGCCTATATTCAAAACAATTTTAATCACTAAGAAATCGTTAAGAATGATTATATAAATATATATATATAATTTATTAACCATTTTTACTCACCAAATCTCTGACTTCACCTTAAGAATACCATGGAAATCCCTGAGCTTCCACCTACTGAACATTAGCACAAACTCCCACACACACTCACTTTTGGGCCTCTCTGAGGACAGGCTCCTTCCTCTGTCTACCGAGCTCTCTGCCTTTTCCTTTGCCTTCATCATGCCTACAGTTTTCAGCTTCAGACCCATGCCTGCAATTCAAAGACTTTTTTTTAAAGATAACCTTGCTCAATTTATAACCTACATTATCTACCAGATTATTTGATTAATGTCTGCCTTTCCCACAGTTTTGTAAATGTCATAATGTCAGGGAACATGCCAGGTCTTCTTTAGCTTATCTCCTCATTTCTAGTAGTGACACATAGTTGTGAGCTTAGTAAATATTTGTTGAGTGAATACATGAGAGCCATCAAAAAGAATTTTTACCAGTATAAAGTTTGCTTCAAAAGAAAGGAGTTTATAATTACTTTTTGATTTTACAAAAGCTTTCCCATATCCTTTAAATAAAATTTTCTTTATTATAGTAGTTCCTGTCATATCTTAGGAAGTGAGCTCTTCTAGATATAAATGAAACATCTTTGGTTAAAGCCTGATAGTTCCTTGTGATCATAATTCCCTATATTGACTAACTTCTTGATGGGTAAACATTGAAGAAGATGGTCTGGACTTTTCTTTTAAACAAATATACCAGTTATAATGTTATTTATTTTTTACTTTTTGCATTTTGACTAATGTTAAAGAGAAACTCAGACATAATTAAAATTTATCTGAGGCTTTCAGAAGATGGGATTCCTGTTAATCAAAGATCTTCTGTAATCAGGTCCAGTACTGCATGTACAATATTCCCATGTATTGCATACCTAGTGATTTCCACAGACAGAATCCCCGCTCTGTGAGAATATACCATCAACACTTCTAACAATGAGGCACTGAGCAGCAGTAAGGCTGAGGGGTTAAACCAGGAGTTTGCCTTGGGGGAAAGATTAGCATTAGAACCCAGAGGTCTGAGATTAAAATCCAGCTATCTTTCTCAACACCATTTTAAGGTGTGTGTGTGTGTGTGTGTGTGTGTGTGTGTGTGTATTCTTGTCCTTCTAAGACATGGTCAATCTAAAGGCCACAAAAAGAAAAGAACATCTATTAAATGCATGTTTTGTTTTGCTAACTTAAAAATTACAATGAAAATAGTCCCTCATGTAAACAGAACATAAAAGGGTAGACATATTTATGCTGTTGCCATACAAAGTTGGAGAAGGAGAATATGACCTCTACTTAAGAAAATAATAAATTAATTAATTGATTTACTTTGTTTTCTTTTTTTAAGGGACAGGGGCCAGACATGGTGGCTTACGCCTGTAATCCCAGCACTTTGGGAGACCGAGGCAGGCAGATCACCTGAGGTTAGGAGTTCGAGACCAGCCTTGCCAATGTGCTGAAACTCGATCTCTCCAAAAATTCAAAAATTAGCCAGGCACAGTGGCGTGTGCCTGCAATCCTAGCTACTTGGGAGACTGAGGCAAGAGAATCACTTGAGCCTGGGAGGCGGAGGTTGCAGTGAGCCGAGTTCGCATTATTGCACTCCAGCCTGGGCAACAAGAGTGAGACTCTGTCTCAGAAAAAAAAAGAGAGAGACAAGGTCTTGCTCCTTACTCCAATAGAATACTTCATTGTACTCCATTGCCCAGGCTGGAGTGCAGTGGCACAATCATGACTCCCTGCAGCCTTAAATTCCTGGGCCCACATGATCCTCCCACCTCAGCCTTCCAAAATTTTTTTAACAAGGTTTAGTGAAAACAAATCATATTGGATTGAGCCCATTACTTTTCAATTTTTATTAGAATAAATACATTTGCTCAACAAAAGGTAGCCCAGGAAAATAATAGTTTAGATCTGTAACATTTAAATCTAAGCCGAAAATCTGGTGTGATCTAACATTATGATTAGTATTTAGAATATCAGTGATGGTTTGGTTAAATAATCAGAACAGTTCATCATCAGGTATATAAAGAAGAGATTTGAGCATAATCAATATTTTATATTTCAGCTTACTATGGGGATTTGGAGATAGAAATCAACATCTTTGAAATGCTTCTGAGTGTTATAGAAAGAGAAATGTACAAAGCAAATGTCCCTGAAGGCTCTTGTTCCTTTGAGAAATTCCTGAAGCCAAATCATAAAAATGTGGCCAGAAACAGTTTCCTGAGAAATGGATGTGGTTTGGCCTAGATTTTAGATGAAATCTCTGTAATGATAATTGAAGCATCACATTACTCCAAAAAAATATTAACCAAGAGGTCCTGGCCCTGAATTGTTTTCTGTCTGTATTAGCAAAGCCTTGATTTAATCATCACAGACAATATATATTTTTTAAAGTATTCTATTTCTACAAAATATGAGTCTTACCAAAAGCTGAATGTAAGTTTTTCTCTCTTTTCACATTCTGATAGATGTAAACCCACCATTCTATGCATGAGAACATTCTTTAGTACAGTTCGCTTGGGTGTTCATATTAATGTTACTTCTCACTCATTAACATTTTGTTTAGTTAGCCATAATAAACTTTTTATTCTTATAAATGTCAAACTAGTTATGTATCATATCCTATCATTTCCCCTTGCTAGCCTTCAGAAACTTAAGAAATACATACATATCTTCATGAGTAATCTTACTATTCAGAATATAAAGCCCCCGTAAAAATTTACTGTCAGAATTTTTAAAGTCAAATGTTTCCTAGAGTAAGTGGTCAGATAAGAAATGTCCTGTTTTCTTACTGGCAAATAAATATTTGTTAAATATCTAGTATTTTGCAATTTTAAGTAACAATTGTTGATATTTTATTGCCAATGTTTTCCAGCAAATAAAAATGCAAAATCACCTTATTGAATTATTTGCTTTCTAATTTGGTCTTGATATTTTTCTATAGAGAGTGGATGTAAACTATAACTCTGCCCTGATGGGACTCCAGGAGATTTGGTCATGAAAGTTTACAGTATGTCCTTCATGGGATACTTCTTTTTTTTTTTTTTTTTTTTTTTTTGACGGAGTTCCACTCTTGTTGCCCAGGCTGGAGTGCAGTGGTGCGATCTCGGCTCAGGGCAACCTCCGCCTCCTGGGTTCAAGCGATTCTCCTGCCTCAGCCTCCCGAGTAGCTGGGATTACAGGCATGCACCACCACATTGGGCTAATTTTGTATTTTTAGTAGAGACGGGATTTCTCCATGTTGGTCAATCTGGTCTCAAACTCCTGACCTCAGGTGATCTGCCTGCATCAGCCTCCCAAAGTGCTGGGATTACAGGCGTGAGCCACCACACCCAGCTGGAATACTTCTTTATCCTGGTGGATGGCCTAATGCCTAAGTGTCTGACCCATGATCAGGTTTCCTCTCAAAAGAAACTTGTTTATAGAGATGGCCCCTGACTTATTGATGGTGTAAAAGCAATACTCATTCAGTAGAAACTGTACTTCAAATACCCAAACAATCATTCTGTGTTTTTTACTTTCAGGATAGTATCCAGTTAATTATATGAGATATTAAACACTTTATTATAAAGTAGATTTGTTTCAGATAATTTTGCCCAACTGTAGGCTAATGTAAGTGTTCATAACATGTTTAAGGGAGGCTAAGTTAAGCTATGCTGTTCAGTAGGTTAGGTGTATTAAATGCAACTTTGACTTATAATATTTTCAACTTATGATGGTTTTATTGGGATATAACCTTATCATAATTTTGGAACATCTGTACTTGCATGTGCCCTTATGGCTCTTCTCTGACCTGTGCCCAGCTTATATTTACCATGATAGCCACTCTCTAGGAGAACCCTGATATAAGAAGTTAGGTTTGGCCACTCGGGTGAGACACAGAGGAGACAACACAACAAAACACGTGCAATAACAGAAGCATCCCAAAGACGTGAGCACAGCACACTTTGCAGGGCCAACGAGAAAGGGGGGCCCAACTAGAACATGCATGTTCAACCAGATCCCGTGGATAGAGAGCAAGATAGAGAGGGAGAGATCCAAGGGGCTAAGCCTTTATTGAAGTCTGGGGCATTACCTAACCAGGTTTCCCTTGGGGAGTTCCAACTGGTAGGTTTAGAGCAAGCAGGCTCCAGCTCTATGGGGTCACAGGGTGACTGAGAGGTCGTCACAATGGCATGATCAGTGTAGTCCACGAGGGTTGAGGGGGTCAGTGGAGCAAGACAAGTAGGTTATATATAGCTGTCCCATAGGTAAGGTGGTCACCAGGAGGCAGTTTATAAGGTGGATATCCAGATTGACCACACTGAGGAACTGAGAGCAGGCAGAGTCTCAGGAACGATACATAGGTGACTAAGCCCTGCTTCTGGTATGACTGTTGAACTTAACTTTAAAATGGATGCCAAGGCAACAATTATATACTTCCTACAGTTTAACAACTGATGACCATTTTATGGGGAGATGTAAAATGGACCTCCTCCACAACCTGTCCAGAAGGTTCCAGCCTCCATCTAGAAGGTCTAAATTAGAAGAGCCTTTACTTTGTGAACTGAGATCCTTCCCTGAAAGGCCCTATCTGGAGTGTGATTTTATTTTATTTTATTTTTAAGCCCAAGGAGACTTTAGGTTTGTCTTTTAAAAAACAAGAAATAAATAAATAATGGTCTAGAGTTAAATCTTTGAGAATCATGGTGTCTACTTCTTTAATTACCTATTTGCATACCTAGTTATCTGTCATAAAAATGCAGATATTAAATAAAACTCAATGCTAATTTTAATACCAAAGAACAAAGCTAGTTTTTATAAGTAGTATAATATTGCCCTGGCTAGATAATACATCTAAAAGTCAATAGAATTTAGATTTTATTTTTACTATGAATATAAATCTTACAAGAGTTTAAGCAAGTCAGTGTTGATAATATTATACATTTTTAAAGTCATTTAACATTTTAACTTTCACAGTCATTCATTTAAAAAAATTGAAATTAAAATAATTTAAAATTAAGGAATTAATTTCTAGAAAAGCCAAGATGATGGTTATTAAGTCATAACTTTAAAAAATTCTGGAAAAAAAGTTAGATAATTATAATCAAATTAAAGCTATTATAACCCTACTTTTCTATTCAAAGTTAGCCTTCTTTGGTTTTTAAAATTTATATACTGAGCCATAGCTATCTAGAGATATTAACAATCTTTTTAAAAGAAAACACATTTATCAAGGATAACCTGTCTATCAGTTTCAATGCTAACTGCTGAGGCTAAGGAGCTAAGAGAATTATAATGGAGGTAGACACATTGTAGGACAGATATAGGAATAAAATTTATGCTATCCCAAAGACTAATTATTTTGATAGTTTTAGGAGGTCCTGGCTTCCTTTAATGCACTGATATATAGATCAAGATGATCTAGTTTATTTGGCTATTTGCTGTTCTAGAGTACTTAGAAAGACACAGTATGGGATTGATTTTAAAGATTTGAATGTGAAAATCCATATTACATTCAACCAGGTCTACTTTTGATGTGTCCTTGGTCAATTACTCAAAGTTTTGTGGATTTTTTTTTTAACTGAAGATGTACTATGTGTAGGATACTCTGTATGATCCTGAGCAAGTAACAATGCTTTTCTCACCTTCAGGTGTATTATCAAGAGTATTCACTAAGCTAAAAGCTAAACTGCTGTAATGAGCGAATCCTAAAATACAGGAGTTCACGTGAAATATAAATTTCCCTTTTACATAACAGTTTGTGGCTGACAGGTGTGCTCAGCTCCATGAAGTCTTTCAGGAACTAAGCTGGAGGGAGCTCTGCCATTCTCAATATGATACCTCAGGTCACTCCAATCATTTCCATTTTTTGACACTGAGACAGAAAGGAACGGTGAGTCTGGAGTAAATATTTTTAGAAGATGCCTGAGAACTTATGTATATAGGTCTGCTCACACTTTTGGGAACTTAGCATCATGGCTACATAGGGCTGCAAAAGGGAGAAGAAAATGTGAATGGCTGTGTGCCCTGGAGGGAGGGGAGAACAGATCTAAGGCAATCAGCCATCTTCCATATTAGTATGGCAATACTCACCTCCCCCAAACTGATGTATGAAGTACTTAGTGCAGTTCATAAGACATGGCGAAGGCTTAATAAACCTGATCTATTTTACCTATTTGTCATAATTGTTGTTATTAAGGTACACAGAGAGGGTAGGGCATATGTTGATGAAAATTTCCATTCCGTATGGAGTAAATAAATGTACTCCTCTGGAGTAAAGAGGGGAAATTGTGCATCTTTTGCATTTCTTTTTTCCGTATGTGATTATTATTTTACCTGTGTATTTGTTAACCAAAATGTTTAAGTGTGCCCAATTGACTGGAAATTCTCTAAGTGTCTCATCCATTAATTTATGACTTACTAGGAAAAATGCCTCTTATAAGAAAATTTATTTGTAGTGTTCACAGGGAAACAATCCATTAGCTCAAAGTCAACTGGAAAGTATAAAACTACTTCTCCCTCTCTTATAGGACCAAAAATTGAAACACAAATAGAGTTAAAGCCATTCTTTTGACTGAAAGAAAGCCTTTTGTATTTGCTAGAATATTCATATAGGACTCACCAAAAATCTTCTTAGGCCACAGTGGAGAGTCTGCGAGTAGTCTATGCACTGAGCAAGCACACGGGGTTTTGGAATAGCAAGCTGACTAAATAAAAGCTATAACTTATTCTGGCAGTGAAAATTCATCATTTAAATTTCAAATGTTTCACCAACACAACATATTTTACAACAAAACAAAGGTTAGAAAGAAGTCTTCTGCATCCTGAAACTATCTTGATAGATATTTGAGTTTTTAATTTTAAAATAGAGAAACATTTAAGTGGAATCCTCCCTAAAATATTGAAGTGGACAGCTGCTACTAATTTCAAACACAAATCTAAAAAAAATATACCTTGCATTGTGATTAAGTGAAAATCCTTCACCGATTAGGATGTTGTCTGTGAGGAAGATGGATTATGGTAGATAAGCCAGGTGTTTGTGCTCATAAAATTGTGAAATTTCTGTTTAGATTGAAGACAAAAGATTGTATCCCTAATTAGTGAGCCACAAAGTACATATTAGAGACATATAAATTATAATTGTCAGTAAGAAAAGATTTTATATACTTTTATAACTGCAGCACATATTTTCAATATCTTCCCAGTCCAATCCCTTGAGGGCACGACAGCTCTATGCTGTGTAGTAGAGGAAACCTTGAACTTGGGGTCAAGAAACTGAGTTTAAAGCGCTAGCTACTCTAACCTTATTACCTTAAGAAAGAGAGATCATTCAATAATTAACTGAGGGTCTAATGAGTACTAGACTCTATTCTCCACTCTCTGTATTAAATTAAAAAAACACGGTTCTTATCCTATGGAGCTTGTGTGTATGTTTGTGGTGTGTGTGTGTGTGTGTTTAGACAAGGAAGGTATGTTGCAAGGGAAAAGATGGGATAATAGAAACACAAGTAAATGTATAATGTAAGGACGGTGAAAATGCTAAAAAGAAATAAGTCAGGATAATGGGAGAAATCAGTAACTGAGCAGGCAACATGATGGAAATGTTATTTTAGATAAGGTGGTTCTAGAAGGCCTCTCTGAAAAGGTTGCTTTTGAGCACAGAGAGTGCTGTATTCAGTGAGCTTCAGAATCTTTAATGCATCAGGGATAAGAGTTCTGGAAGAAGGATCTCATGAATAGGGGAAGGACTTTAGATTTTACTCAAGGCTCATTTTCCTCATTTATAAACTGGAAAATATTTTTTACCTACCTGCTGGTAAAGGGAAAAAGGTGTGTGATAATATTTGTAAACATAAAATACAGCCTAAATCCAAGGAACTAAGGATTTTAAAAATCATTGTTTTGCTGAGATTGGAACTGGAAGATATAAATGTTCAAATGAAAATTCTTTCTTTTGAGAGAGACTGCATTTTTGTGTAAAAAAGGGTTTTAGGAATAGTAATGCATGGAGTTATTAAATTTTTTATGTATTTCTGCACATACACATATGTGTATATATATAGGAATATCATCAAATGACTGTGGTGTGTGTGTGTGTGTGTGTGTGTGTGTGTGTGTATTACCGAACTCATAACCTAGGACTATGTTTTTAATGAAGCAATTTTCTAACATGAATTCATTATCTTTTGCTTTGTGGTTGAGATTTCAGATTTAGAAGTTAGTAGAAATGAGAAAGAGTACTTTTTTTCTGAATTGTCATTTTTTGGTCCCCAAATAGTTCTTGGATTTGGCTTTTCTCTTTATCTCTTCTACTGAGTTTTCTAAATGATAGAGGACAAAAGGTTGAAATAGTTTGTGAAACTGATCCTAAGTTATATCATTTATTGCTTCATGAAGTCCTTTAGTTGTCCTAAAAACATTAGTCTAATACAGTGCAGTTTCCAAGATCTGTTCTTTAACACCTTGTGTAAATCAAAATCTGTGTTATTTATGAATAATTTTCCTATAAGAATGAATATAAAGAATGGGTAATATTCTTAAAATATTTAATTCTACAATCATTACAGTACACTTTTGCTTTATTCTATGTTGTTATTTTACAGCCCTGTTACTTATATTTCTCAGTGTATTTGCTCTTGAATTAAACGTCCAGTTGTTTCAACATTTTGATGGTGCTCTCACTTTTAACACCTCTTCCAAAGTTTGACTTGGAAGAGCATTTTTGTTTGTTTGTTTGTTTGAGCTCCAGTACCACCACTTAGGGCTACTTAGATATTGATTCATTCAGATTTTTAAAAGAAGATTTAAACTTACAATAACAGTGGGAACTAAAATATCACGGTAGTCATAAGCGTCACTCAACGAAGCTCTGGTGGCAGACAACCAACCTATTGTTTACGTGTCGCTGGCCAAATGGCAGGGATTACTGTTTACCAGACAGGCTCAGTAGCACTGCCATATGACAGTGACACAAACATCCTTGACAGTTCTCTAGCCCGCCCAACCCCAGTGTTAAATAAATCAGTTTTGATGGATATCTGTTCATTTTCTGCTTTAAGTGAAATATTAATGTTATATTTATCTTGGGCTGTTTCAAGTTTGCATATCTCCAGTTTCCATGAAATACAAGTGGGCTGTATTTCTTGCTTGAGGCAGTATCTTTCTTTCTTTCTTTCTCTGTTATGATTTTTGAAAGCTCCCTAAATTGGAAACATAGATACCCAGAGTTGCAAAGTCATTCCAGGTTATTATCCCTTTCCTGTACAAATAAATGCCCTTTATAGCCCTAGCAAATGCCAACCCTACGACTTGTCAATAAATATACTCTGTGTCTCACTGACTGCAAATTGGAATCTCAGGGGGAAATTGATTCCATTTTATATTTCTCTAATTGTTAGAGAAAGCACTTTATATCAGAACAAATTATCTTTCCATAACCTCCATTCACTATGAGAAATACAATTTAAGGGGGAAGTGACCAATCGTAATGGTTAGGAAGATGCATTCCCCCTTCCTAATATACAAAATCTGCTTGAACTCTAAAAATAACAAGATGTTTAGTTATCTTTTACTCTTTGAAAAAACATATGCCTCTTTCTAGTAATTATTGATATTTTTCAAAAAGTATTTAACTGTTCTTTAAAAAAAAAAAAAAACAGAGATGTGGCAGGATAATTGTCTTTTAGACCAAGAGACAACTATACCAGAATTCCAAGAGCATAAAGTAAACTTGGAGTACAAAAATCTGAGTGTGTCATTCACTAGCTAGGTGGATTTGAAGCAGCTTTTTCTTCCCTAGCTATGCTAAGTGTAAGTTTTCTCTTTATACACTGGAAAGAATGGAAGCTAACTTGTGATAAATGAATTAAACAAATTCTGGAAAAGTGTCAACCATTTAGGCAAGATGCTACAAAATCTCTGTGTGAATAATGGACTATATTTTTCAAAAGTAATAGCCTAATCTCAGTGGCTATTACCCTTCTGATGAACATACAGCCATTTGAGATGAGTCAAATACCTTCTGTAAAAGTCACTTTTGTAAGCCAGCATTTAAAGAGAACCACCTTTGTACAGTGCATGCCATTAAAACTTGCAAAAGGAGGAAAGAAAGGGGAATTTGGTCTCAAGGAACCTAAAATCATCATTTAGACATCATACATTCCAAAGACAATTAGATTTATGTTTTAATTTTTTTCTTTTCTTTTCTTTTTTTTTTTTTTTTTTTGAGATGGAGTCTCACTCTTTCATCCAGACTGGAGTGCAGTGGCATGGTCTCAGCTCACTATCACCTCCACCTCCCAGGTTCAAGCAATTATCCTGTCTCAGCCTCCCAAGTATCTGGGACTACAGGTGCATGCCATCACACCCAGCTAATTTTAGTATTTTTAGTAGAGAGATGGGGTTTCACCATATTGATCAGGCTGGACTCGAACTCCTGACCTCAGGTGATCCAACCACCTTGGACTCCCAAAGTGCGGGGATTACAGATGTGAGCCACCACACCCAGACTGTTTTAATTTTTTAAGCATATTATACTCAAAAACATAATATTTTTTCCTAAAGGCACTGAATGTTACACAGTAGGTACTCAAAAACTATAATCTTTTTTTAAAGCTACAGCTAGCATTTCAAAATAATACAATCTAAATATATTTATATGAGTACCATATTTCTAATGCACTTTAATGTATGCCATGATGAATCAGGCCCATAATTTTGGAATGCTAAATATGTACTCTCCTGAAGAGAATTCACTGAAAGCTTTATTGCGTGACTGCATAGAAAAGCAAAAATCTAGCATTTAGTTTTAATGGAAAGGAATTTATATTAGATATCCTTTCCTCACACAGATATGAATAATTTTGTGTTTGAATAATTTTGTAATTGGAAAATATCTATATCATTTTTTAAAACTATTGGCTGCAAAGTTATTACACTGAATTTGTTTTAATCATTTAGCATAGATTAATTTTTGGTTTAATAATAAAATCTTTGTGCTAAACAAACAATGGGACAACAACAAAAATCTGGGTTAGTCATTTTAGTATATCTTTCCCATAGTAAGCTGTATTTATATTTCTGTAATGTATGTTTAAAATTTAAAGGTCTTCAGAGTCCTATCTTATTTTCAAAATTCATTGTTAAACATTTTAGGCAAGATATTGCAAAATTTCTGCATGAATAAATTATTTTACTTACTGTATTTTTCAAAAGTAATAATCTGATCTCAACAGCAATAACCCTTCTGATGAACATACAACCATTTGAGATGAATCAAACACCTTCTGTAAAAGTCACTTTAGTTAGCTAGCATTTAATGAGCATCACCTTTGTATAGTCCATGTCATTAGAATTGGCAAAAAAGGAAAAGGAAGGAGGAATTGATCTCAAGGAACATAGAATCATCATTTAGACATAATATATTCCAAAGACAATTAGAACTATGTTTCAATTTTTAAAGTATACTATACTTAAAAATTTACAATATTTTTCCCAAGGGCACTTTTTAATAATATAAAAAACACAAGAAATATTTAGACTTTAAAGGATATTTTTAGAAGTAAACGTTTTTTTTCTGTTGTATATAGCCCTCCAAAAGTGCAATTTGTATAGTGTATAACATATCTATATTATAACATACTAATACAAAGAGCCTGAAAGAGTAGACTACTTTATAAAAATTGTCTGCCTAGATTGAAGCTAGGTGCCCACATCCTATACAGCCTGTCGTTAACTCTTCCCGTAATGTAACTGTGGAGTGATAAATAATGCTAGTAGACATTTTCATGTGAAGATTAATAGTCATTAGAGATGTAAATACAGTAGAATGTTACACTAGTGCACATATAAGACACTCTAATTGCATAGGTAATTAACACTTCTGTTGTTTTTCTCATTATCATTTTGTTCCAGTTGAAATGCTTGTTAGCAACCTACTCTGTAGAAGGAACAGATAGCATGTCATTACAGTGGTTGACACAAGGCAGCCTTCAAGTATGTGACACTAATTAAATTAAAACTTCAAATTACAAACAGACTTCTTATAACTAATGATGAATGACCATTTTCATGAAATAATATTCACTTCTTTATTCAAGAGTTACAAGTGTTGCTTTTAATATGTTGTATTAAATCACAAAGAAATCCATTAACAAAGCTCTTATGTTTGTCTTTTCAGTGGAAAGGATATTAACATTTTGAGACTTTTCTGCAGACTAAGGGAGTTTTCTCCTCTCATTTGTCTAATGACAAATGATTAGGAATTTCTATCCCTAGCAGGGATGTCACACTTCTCAAGCAGCTGGGTTATGAGGCAGTCTTTACCAGACAGGGAAATGTTCTAGAAGTCTGGAAATTACTATTCTCTTTTAACTAATGACAGTGGTTGGTGCATAAAGAATGGTCAATAAATTGTATCTGTATGTTTTTGTATTCTGAAGCTGATAAGATGCCCAGAAAAGGCTTCTTGAGACTATACCACTTTGACATAGTTAGAACATTCAGATAATTTACAAGAGTTAATTAGGAATCAACCCTAAAGCAATCTTAATGGAGATTGGCCTACCAAGCAGAATGTGTTACTAAGTCTCAGAAAACAAATACAAACTATATTATTTGCTTCATCTGATTAGAATATTTTGTCCATTTCAAAAGCTTACTTTATAACTAGGTAACTAAAAGACAATTAAAATTTTAGTTAGTGAGGACAAAATTATAGTAACAGGTATATACTGAATAATTTTAATGGTCTCTGTTATAAAGAGAGGAGGTCTACTGCAATATTTTTCAATTCATAGATTTCAGTCCACAGCTTCATTGTGAACATTTCACAGGTACAGTATCAACTTTGGCCCATATGTGTAATATATTTTTCTTGCATACTATAACAAGTGAGTATACATACTGTTACAGCAATGGATGCCAGAAGTGTGTGTGTGTTGAACAGGACTTAAAACGTGTTATTTACTCTGAGAAAGACCAGGCCCTAGAGGTCAAGTATATCGGAGTTGAAACAAAAGATTTGCTGAGACTTACAAATATTTGCCTCTGAATACACGAAGAAATGGTTACAGGGAGCAGGAGACCAAAGAATATGTGATAACCATTGGAGCTTTTATAGACTCTGAGAAGTGCTGTTATACTGTATCAGTATAATAGTAATGAGTTTATCTAAATTATTGAGGGGAGGGGAAGAGAGAGAGGGGGGAAGAGAGAGATAGAGAGAGGAGGGATTTATTCTTCTCAAACAAAGCAATAATAATTCTCTTATTCAAAATTGTGATGCTAATACAAGTGAGTTTAAACCTTTGGTCTAATGTAACACTGTCCAATAAAACTTTCTGTGAGGATGGAAATGTCCTATTTTTCCAATATGTTAGCCATTAGGCACATTCAACTATTGATCACTAGAAATGTGGCCAGTGAGACTGAAGAACTAAGTCTTTAATTTTATTTCACTTTAATTTTAATTTTCACTCATTTGAATTAATTAAAATTTAATGCAATTAATTTGAATTTTGATTTAGCCACATGTGACTAGCAGCTACCAAATCTAGCTCTCACACAGGTTTAAGACATCCATCTCCATTGTAAGAACTCAATCCCTTGAGTTACAGAGTGTTCTTGATCCTTTGGTGATTACAACCTGGACAGATTATTGCTCCTTGGGCACCCACATTGTAGATTTCTTGCTATCTTCCATCTGGTAATGTGTTGTTTCTGCAGACAAGTTACATTTAGCTTATTTACTGACTTAAACTTATTATAGATTTGTTCCTTGGTTGGAATTCCCATTTTCAAACTATCACTTAGTATGAGTTATTTCTGAATATAAATGATTTCATCAATTAGCATATGGGCATTTTTTTAAGTGGAGTCATTTCTCTCATCCTCTGCTTTCCTGGGATCTATCTACAAGCCAAAGTTGTAAATCAGTTACATGGTAAATAAGGCCTTACTGAATTAATTTGTGAATATTTAATGATCACTTAATATTTTTTTCCCTATTGCTAGCAACTAGTAATCCAAAATTATTAAGACATCATCCTGCCCTTGGAGAACTTACAGTCTTTAAGTGCCACAGCACTATAAATAAGCCAATTCATCTTCAAAAGCAGGCTTAATTAATATGAAACCTCTGGGGAATTCATCTACAAAAAATATGAGTATGCCAGCAAGCAGAAATTATTTATCACACAATATCCCTCCTTTGGACATACAAGTAACCACAACCATTATTAATGTATTAGATAGTATTTGGAGGTGGCAGAAATCCAATAGCCTAAATCTTTTCCAAGGTGGCTTTCGGAGTTAGCCTTGTAAAATAATTAAAATTCTAATTTATTTCTGTGTACACATGGAGTAAAATACTTAATGTTAAGATCTGCCTGAATGCTTAAATATATTAAGCAGTGCTCTGTTTTGTTTATTAGTTGTTTCTCTTTTCAAAGCTTTCAACATGGCAAAGTTTGCCTTAATTATATTTAAACAAGAGTGCCGTAACATATTCTCTCTCTCTTGCCCCTTACAATCTTTTGACATACCTAGTTCTCCAGTTTTGTGTATTAGTATGAAGAAGAAAAGTAAATTAAAAGATTTATTCATATTATGATGTTAATGAGTTCCAGGATGTGATATTTTAGAAGAAGCATGAGTAGGAATTAGGAGAGAGGGAAGGTTTTTCTGACACACTGCAAACTATACAGATAGAAGGAGGACATAATTATGAATACAGCCAGTATTTTACTTGCATTACCTCTACATTCTATGTACAGGTAGAGTGGTCATACATAACTGCAGTATTATTATTTTGGCTACGTATAATGTAACAGATTTTAATTTAAACTTGGCAATTGATATTTGACTCTCAGATTTCTTATTCTAATATCACCAACTGTTGGAAACTGTTGGAAATAAGTGGAATATCAGAAGTAGTTAGGGAAAACTTTATCAAGTGGGTCCAGGTTTCCTGGAAATATATATATTTCCTCTAGTCTAATATATATATATATATATATAAAATAATTATATATTATTGCATTATATATTATTATATATTATATTATATATTATTATATATTATATTGTATATTATATATCTTATATATAGTCATAATAAAGTAAATTCATGTTTACTTTATTATATTACTCATGTATTACTCATATAAATAATTATATATTATTGTATATAATATATTTTATATATTATATATTATAATATATTTTATATATTATATATTATAATATATTTTATATATTATATATTATAATATATTTTATATATTATATATTATAATATATTTTATATATTATAATATATTATATAATATATTATTTTTTATATGTAGTCATAATAAAGTAAACTCATGTTTTCTTTGAGATAAAAACGACAATTGAAATTCTTCTATTTATATGTATCTAATAATTTGGATTCAAGCAAATCATTGGTGTGGTCAGTCCATTTTTACATCACAACCTTTAATGTGCAAAATAGCCTTAGAGATTTAAAAATTGATTTAAAACTTAACTTGAATATAATTACAACCTTCATGACTTTAAAACTTATATATCCTAGCTGTCTTATTTTTTAATTTTAATTTTTATTTATTTATTATTTTTGAGACGGGGTCTCACTCTGTCACCAGGCTGGAGTACAGTGGCACGATCTCGGCTCACTACAACCTCTGCCTCCCGGGTTCAACCAATTCTCTTGCCTCAGTCTCCTGAGTAGCTGGGACTACACGCACGTGGCACCACGCCCAGCTAATTTTTGTGTTGTTAGTAGAGACGGGGTTTCACCATGTTGGCCAGGATTGTCTCGATCTCTTCACCTCGTGATCTGCCCACCTCAGCCTCCCAAAGTGCTGGGATTACAGGCATGAGCCACCGCGCCCAGCCAGCTGTCCTAGTTTTTAAACAATGATACTGAAATAGTTTCCCATAGGCTAAATTTTTTCTTGAGTGTTTCTTCAACTATCTATCTATTCCCATGAGATTATAACCTTTTATTTTAAATCAAGTAATTTTGTTAGGTCTCAAGTATGCTGGAATCTTTTGATTAAAAAAAATGAAGGTTAAATACAAATATTAATGAGCAAACAAATTCCTCAACCTCAATGGATTTCACCATTTAGTTCAAGGTGACCAGGATATTAGATTATCAGCCTTGTTATATCAAATATAGCTAAACTATTTGTCTTCCTCTTGGGGAAAATCCTAAAAATATTCTTTTTTCCCCACATTTCATTACTTCAGAAGGATATTGATTCTTACAGAATATTTGAATGAAAAATCCTGAAACTGTTGTTTCATTTCATAAAGTTAATGAGTATTTTGAAATGGACTCCCCAGCTAGGCAGTTACACTACTAGACAAGATTTAAACACAATTCAGTCTTATATTTGTTTGGGGGGAGTGTTTAGATATTTAAAAGTATTTCACATCTGTTGTTACATTTTATGCTCACAGCTAGGTTAGACTTTGAGGTTAGATCATGAGGTTAGGCTGGTGCCTCCCTCCACAGCGCCTCCTTTTCAACATTTGGCAGACAGGAAAAAAAAAGCCATAGTTGTTTCAGTCACTTTCTCAATCATACTGTTAAGAGAATGCCAGACTCAAGCCTGAGCATCTGACTCCAGGTCTATAGCAATTTCTCTTCATCTACCAACCAAATAATATGTTGCAGCTACAGCCAAATTTTTCCAAAAATTGTAACTTTGTATGTCAATCTGTACAATGCATGTTTCTTTTAGATCTTTGCTACAACTACATCATGAATACATCTCATCTGGTTGTTAAATTACAGTATATAGCTTCATTTGTATAGAGCAGCTTACCACTGATCTCAAGGCTAACTTTGCAGAAAACCAAGTTATCACCACTGCAACTTCAACAACAATAACAAAATGTTGTAACTTCCCTCCTCTAATTATTTTGTAATTAACTTCAAAGTCTAAAATGACTTAATAATACTGTAGTACTTTAAGTATAAGCCAGAATCAGTGACAACTTCTTGATTGGACACTGGAAGCTATTTACAGGCTGCTGTATTTTCTTTTCATGTAGTATATTATGATTTCTCCTTTTAGGCACTTGGAATTCATAAAAAGAAGATATTTTTGAACTTCAATTCTCCAGAATCTCATATTATGGGACTCGTGGACCCATTTTATGATACTTATATTCTTGAGGTATACCACATACACCTATTTTCTAGCTTGAATTTATTAGTGTATTATAATTCAAAATAAAGTGTACATAAAATAAAATTTGTGAAATTTACATAATTCATCAAAGTCAAAGAATATGAAAGTTTCTTAAGTGAGAAGGGAATACTTCTCTATAAATAAAGGCACAAAGTGAATTATCATTATCGTTCAACTTTGCAAGAAGTCCTATTATATTTAGAAGATTTATCAAGATATATATGTTTTCATTGTTTGAAAATGATGGTCTGCTTTAGAGTGAATGACTAAATTGTTTTACATAAGCATATCATCTAAAAGAAATGGGAAAAATGACCAAGAGAAGGACAACCAATGAAAAAAATGAAAGGATACATGAAGAAAATAGAAGCACTCAGAATCCCGTTGTGAGAAAGAACTGTGGCAATTATCTTGTTTATTTCTAAAGCAATAGAGGAGTTTCCTCTAGATCATCCCAAAGGATCAGACACCCTTTGCTAGAATTTGTCTGTAAACAGTAAATTCATGAGACTATGTCCTTGTTATATACACCTGGTTCTCAGCAAGTGTTATCTATATGGATGAAAAAACTGCTTTCTTTTGAAATCCAAGAGGTACCACTGGCCAAATCCCTCTTTCATTGTGAAAGCTTCAAATACTTTAATTTGCCATAATCTTCCTTCTATAAGTTTGTCTTCCCGAGACAAATATTTCTGAATTTTTAAATCATTGACTTACCACATAATTCCCAGACTCCATCCATTTTATTTACCTTTTATAGAATAAGAAATATTTGTTGATTTTTTAAACATATGGTACCTAGTACTATGTAGGTAAGAAAAACCTGTTCTGCGCTCTTTAGTTTAGTAACTGGGGCCTGCAAATTAAAGTGACAAAACACAGATTAACAGGAGAAGGGTTTATTTTTGTATATACACAGGAGCTTCACAGAAAAGAAGTGAAAGTCCAAAGCAGTGGCTAGGTTTGAGAGCTTACATAACATTTTAACAAAGGCCGATAAATTGTGGAGATGTGACAAGACAAAGCAAAGGGATTTGGACTAACAGGGATGGTAAATTGTGGGAAGGTAAATATATGGGGAAAACTAATGGAAGAGAAGGGTTATTTTACTAACATTTGTTATTCAGACTCAAATAGGCTCCCTCTCCAGTGATGCCCTGTCTTCAGTAAGACATCCCCCTCTTCCTAATACAGGAGAAAAGAGCAGAAACACCTTCACAAAGAAAAATTTATGTTCTGCTGTTAGGCAGAAAAAGGGAAGGAAGATAGTTCCTCCCATATCTGCTGTTCCTTAATTGCCACTAGCTCAAAGTAATCCTTATGTCAAAGTGGCATCTTTGAGGGTAGAATATTCTGATCTCCTTCAACTCTAAATGTGTTCTAAAAAAAGGAGTAACTTCATTTTCCTTGGTAATAAATTCAAGATATGATATAAAAATTTGCATCTATTAAGGAAACCTGATGCTGAATACTAAAACAAATCCTGTATATTTTATTTTTTATTTCAAATTAAAACTTTACATTATTCTTTGTTAATTTTCTTTTTTATTTGCCAATCATGTCAGCTTAAAAATGTCATACTTTAATATCCCAAATATTAACTGTGTTTTCAATCTTCATTCACTTGGAAATTTTAAAAATGTGACATCTGAGTCTTCATTTAAATAACTGATGATTATGACATGTTGCACAGAACCCAGTCCTGACTCTCTCTATAGTAACATGAAGAACCTTCTAAAGAGGATGTGGAAAGAGTTAAAACAAACAAACAAACAAAAACCCAAAGCAAAACAAAGATATCCAAGCAGGATTCGAGAGATCATACACAGGATCCAAAGTGAAAAGAACCAGACAGGGCCAATGTGAACAGGTAAGAGGCGCAGGCATTACTGGAAGGAAGCGATTTTACTCTGTCACATAGTCACATGGGCAGTAGATCGTTGTGAATAATTGTGTGGACCCTGAAGATAAAAATCCTAAGTTTAAATTCTGACTTCTCAAAATAACTGCTGTGACATTGCACGAGACCGTTATCTCTGGGTCTCTATTTCTGCACCTGTAAAATGGAAATAATAAGTGTGACTCTTAAGATTGGTCAGAAGACCGAGTTAGTTAATAAGTCTAAAAAAGCTTAGAACACAGCCCTATATATGGGCATTATTAAATACATGTTAACCACATTATTAATAAGGGAAAGCCTTTCTTCTGAATTTACCAATGAATTATCTTCTGTAGGTTCTCAGATCAGAGTAGAAACGTGAATTCATGACAGAAGACATTGCTGAAAATGAAATCTATTTATGTACTGACCACCTTACTCTGAGGAAATGATACCCTGGATGGAACAGATTGGGTGTTGTTATTTGCCTATCTAAGCAAGGACAACTTTGTAGAAGCCCTCACTGAATTTTAGAGATATTCACAACAGAAACACGTACAATAGAGTCCCTATTCAAAGACAGAAAGCATGCAGAGAATGTCTATGGCAGAGTTTCACCACACAAATGTGGGAAGTGTGCCAAGGTAGTTTCTTCCCATCATAGTTTCCCTGGAATGACTGAAAAGATATGAGCTATTATGCAGTTGTTCTAAATGCTAGCCAAGAAGCAGCTCCTTTGCAGGATGGGAGTGGGGAGAGCGGGCATGATCTCGATACTTTTTTAAGGGACTGGATCTCTGGTGAAAATATTTTTCCAGCAGTTTTACTGATGCCATAATAGATCGTGAACAATATAAAAGGATACCATTGTGAAAAGTTATTTTACCAGGTAGGAAACTTGCAAGAGGATTTATATTTCAAAATGACAGTGTCCTACAACTCACATTAAAAAAAATGTCTCGAAGAAAACAGGTCCAGAATTGTGGCCTATGGAACTATATTGCTCAGAACCTTAGCCAAAAAAGAAAAAAAAAAAAAGGATTTTAAAGATGTTGTCTGGGACTTTTATTCCTCAGTGGAACTTGTACACAGTACAAGATGTTAAAGTGTTGTAGATGAAGGTGTTCATTTCAGACTACCAAAGTCTTCCTGTTTTTTGTTTTGTTTTGTTTTTGTTTAAAAATGTGTATTACTCCACTATTCCTTTTCAGCAACTAAACAATTTCATGCCTATATTTTATTAGGGTCATAAATTAGTTTTTTATACTTTATAGTATCTTAGCATCAAATGCTAATGTTATATAGGTACATTTGCTCCTGAGATACTCAAGTTTTTTAATGTTATAAAACCAAAAATTTCAAGTATTTAGAGATGCACTTTTGAAAAGTCACAATATTTAGATATTAACATAAGTATTAGTTGTTCTACATTTTTTTGTATGACTGTGTTAGATTATTTTTACTTTTAGAAACATGTCTTAAAAGATTCAAAATTAATTTATATCCTAAATAAAATTTTTTTATTCTCTTATTTTCATAAAAGTTAAAAGTCAGGTTGAATATCTTTATGATAAAATAAATGTAATTTTTCGTTGCCCATTTAAAAAACTCTGCATTTATCAACTTTTTCTTCAGGATTTTGTAATTTATCATCATAGTTTGTTCAGTAGATTTGCACTAAAGTTCAGGCCTAGTAGACACCTATTCAATTCTTTAAGCATTTTTATAGCTGTTCAATTGTAGGGAAAATTAAAGAGAAGTTTGGCCAAACAGCAAACATCCTGCGGTGCTTATTTGCTTATTTTTCTGTCATCTCCTGATTTCTTTATCCTGGACCCTCCTTCCTGTTCTCACTTCACACAAATGTGGTGTAAGAGAAAAACCCGGTACTTCCTTATTTAGTTATTCTAGGTTATTTTATAGCTGTAAACTAGGATGCTGAGTTGCTACCAGAGGTGTTTTTTTGTTTGTTTGTTTGTTTGTTTGTTTGTTTTCAAGTGGACTCAGATTAGGATCTCTGTTAACAACGTAATTAAAAATTGAAGAAAGCGTGGTTAGTACATGCAGTGGTAGAGGTGTAAGTGATTGCAGGTAGCAGAGGAGAGAAGATAGTTGCCTGTAAAGAAAGTATTTTGAAATGTCCTTCGTGCCAGTTTCCCAGATACATAAACTCTCCACCTCACTTTTCCAGAAGTAAATTTTGAGAAAATAAGAAAGCAGATGAAAGTCAGAAGAAAAATAAATTGGGAGATTTATGTGTGTGCATTTATATATTTCTATTTCTAATATATTTATAATATATGAGAAATTGCAAATAAAATGGAAGTTGGTCTTCTGCCTTTGTTTTTCTTATGTCATAAGTTCTGACTCATAGGTACTGAGGCTACTGATCCTTGATGTATGATAATGTGCAGTAAATTGAGAAGTGACTGATAAAATTTTAACCAAGCTGTCAGATATGGCATCATATGATCAGATCATTTGTACTTTCATGCTATCAATTCTGTTTCTAAAAACAAACAACACAAAACAGACTTTTTTCATAATTTCTCACATTTTATATCTGGTTCTCCTTTTCTATTCTTTTCTTCTTCATAACCCATGACATTTTTCTTATTTCTTCTTTGATGATACAAGCAAATTCCTATGTAATGTTTAGAAGATTTTTACCTGCATATGAATGCATATGCTGTTCCAAAGACAGACTCATTCATAAGAATTTGTGACAGGTCAGCATTTCCAGGATGTGCCAACATATTAATATTCATAAAAACATGAAAACTATGTGTGCATGTTCTTTTTTAAGTGACATTGTGTTTAATTCGTGGTTGAATGAAGTGAGATGCTCTGTTTAGGAGCTGGATTTCAATGAACATATTTCCAGAAAATGGGCACTGAGTTTTAAGTCTGTTTTTAGGAGGCCTTAGGACGTTGCTACTCAAAGTGTGGTCTGTGTGGAAGCAGCACCAGCATTGCCTGGGAACCCCTAGAAATGCAGAATTTTAATTCCAACAAAAATCTACTGAATTATAATCGGCACTTTAAGACCTCTAGGTGATTCAGATGCACATTAAAGTTTGGCGTTTTTTTTAGAGTGCATAGTATGGCTCTGAATGTGGCATTTACCAAATGTTTATTATGACACGTAGATACAAATTCGGGAGAGACATAATCCATGAAAATCAGATCAGGTGGCAAAATGGTGAAATATGTTTAATAATATCAAGGAAGATGAAACTCTTGATGAACTCTAGCATAAAATATCAAAATACTGACATTATTCTAGAATAATTTTAAGCTGTCATATTTAAAGAAGCTTTGAGATGTATCTTAGTCGTAATAAAATAATATAACAGTGTTTCCATGATAGTTTTACATATAAATAAGCATCCTTAAAGAAATTCTGTGGATTACTCTTTCTGTCTTTAATACTGTGCTATTTTACCATTGCTGTCATTAATCAGCTTCATTAGATAATATCATAATGAGAACACATGTGAAGCTACAAGAAAAATGTCACAGAGAATTTGTATATTTTCTAGAAGTGACAGATATATATGTGTATATTTATATATTTGTTGCTTATAGCAGAGCATTCTTTTTTATTTTATCAAATTATTGTTTGTGTGTGTGTGCGTGTGCATGCACTCACATACTCAAATCTTTAAAGGTCAGTCTTCAATGAGGTTTCAATCAGATTCCATGTAGTAAAGGTATTGAATTGACAAATACCTTCCTCAGCATTCCCTTACAGAATAAATAAAATAAGCATTAAACTTAAAAGTAAAAATGTGTTCTACTTTTTTGGAATTTTTATTTGCATATACCTGTTCAAACTTCGGTAGAAAAGAACCTTTTCAAGAGTCATGTTATGAATTTAAGACCAGATTGAAACTGGGTCATGTCTGTTGCCCAGTGCCTGATTTTCCATTCTGTACATTTCTGTTGACCTTTGCTTTTTCTTAACCTTCTTGTTTCAGGTCCCGTTGACCATTTTCCTGCTGATTACCATGGGTATGAGTGGTCGGAAAGGGCAGATGAAACAAAAATAAATCAATGACTTTCTTTGCAAATATATCTGAAAAAAGATTTGATGGAGGAGACAAGACTCACTGGAATCTTGCTACAACAGTATTTATCGTAGAGCAGAATTCATTGTAAAGCTGACCAGCCTTGGAGTCCCTCAAACAGGATAGAGTGATGAGGGAAATGTTTACCTAGTGTATTTGTTCGATATGAGTTTCATTTATGTTTCTACCTTTTTTATAGCCTACAGCATAGATAACCAGAAAAATCTTTCTATTGTTGCAGTTTTGTATTTTTTCCTGAGCCAAGACATTTTCAAAGGGGTATTGCAATTACATAAATCATTAGAATTGTCCATAAATGTAAGGAATTCTTCTGTAGTATCTCGATAACAGATATCTTTAGTTGATACATTTTTGCAGGCCATTCAGAAGCTATTTAGTAGTTTAGTGTCATTACCACTATTAGTAATGCTACAACTCTGTGTGTGTGTGTGTGTGTGTGTGTGTGTGTGTGTGTGTTTCAATCTGAATCTCATTGTTTTCTGTGTTCTTCTTTTACTCTAAATAAACCTCCATATCTAGTATGCTGTGAAAGGTGTAATCACTTTATAAAATGTAGAGGAAAATTACTATTGCCAGTAGATTATGTCTATGAGGAAAGAGAAGCCTTTTTCTGATTCACTAGTCACCAAATACTGTTTATTTAGCAGTTGTTTAATGGTTCAAATAAATTGAAGACATTCAGCTCTGTTTAAAACAAGAAAATCAAGGTGCTATTACTTTCAGTGGCAAAAACAGCAATTACTTTTGCACCAGCCTAATATTTAGTGCACTGAGGCAGTCATATGAACTCACTCAAAGGCCCTGTAGTGATTCCTTGCAGCATTTCCTAGGGAGAATCTGGCTATTTAGTGTTGGCAAGTTGAACTTCAACTCAAGCCGAGTTAAGGCTTTGTCATTTTTAATATGCAATTGATTACCAGGTGGTATCCATCCTTCCTATTAGGGTTTTGCGTTGCTTCAAAGGTACTAACTTGCCCAGTGTCAGTTCTAACATAAAGAGGATATATGGGTGGCGGTTGTTAGGAGGTAAGATCTGAGGCTGAAAAATGGAAAGACAGATCCTTGTACCATATGGTATTTGGACCTGTGATGTTGACATCCTTCATGCTGGGCTTCAACCTGCTGAGCTAACCAGGCCTTGAGGCTGTGCCAAGTGGCAGAACTAGCACGTCTTCACCAGGAAGACGTAGCAACTGTCATGTGGCCGGTCTGCTTGATCTCAGAAGATGGCCCACCAAAGTGAAAATAAGCACATGGTGATAGACTGATTAAATGGTTAAAGGAAGGGTTTTGTGGTAAGGGTCTGTTAGCTGATTATTATAAGAATTGGGCTTTACCTTAGCAATACACACTATTGAAAAACTTACTTGTGTTCACTAAGGACAACCTAGGGTCAAGTGAATAAGTGTTCTATCATCAAGGCAAAGCATGTGAGATCATGCTCATAGTTAGGATTTACTGAAAACAGACAAATACAGTTCCTCTATGCATGACTGATATTTAACTGGTATGCATGGCACAGCCATAATGGTTAATAAAATATTAAAACACTTCTGATTTTAAACAGCTGCTACCCAGTACCCTCACAGGACCCCTCAAATAATCTCATGCTGGCTCAGACACAGACAGGTGGGCAGAGCGAGAGGCTACCCTGAGACGACTCCACCTATTTGCCTGTCAGCCTGCCTGTGATGTCTCTCATTTGCCAGCTCTTGACCCCATCCCTTTCTCCCTTTCTCCCACAGCCAGAGTTCATGGATCACCTACAAATGGCCAAGATTCCCTTCAAGTTGCCTATTCATGGCTGTTGGTAAAAGCTATAGCCTGTACAGTGTATTTCACCTGTTGTTAAATATTTGGGTATCACCCTGACTGTAAGAGCTGTTTTAGTATTGGCATAGCATGGCTTCAAAATCTTGAAGTCTAAAGTGATTTTCTTCCCTTTTCCTCAAGATACTTCCATAGTCTCCTACATAAAAAAGGCAGATTGAGACAGAAAAAGATACATAATTAGACTTCATTGCTTTGTCTGAGATTGTAGCACAATATAGTACAGTAATAAAGAAACCAGGTTTTGAAGACAGAAGAGATCTAAATTCAAGTAATAGCATTACAACTCTGTGACCTTGAAGAAAGTATTTAACCTCTGCAATCTTCCATTTCCTCCTTTATATAATAGCAATTATAATACCTAACTCATGATGTTATTGTGAAGATTTAATAAGATAATGGACATTATGTGCTCACCACAGAGCCTGGAACATAGGAAGTACTCAATAAACAGCAATTATCCTATTAATGCTACTTTTACAGAATGCAATAAAGGACAGTTTGTTTTCATTAAAAGTATATCATAAAATCGTTTTCAGAGTTAATGTCATTTTGAATGCCATAAGAAATTAAATTTTGAAGAATATTTGTCATCAACAACATTCACTTTGGGTCTGAAATATAAAATGCATATACTTTACCAATGATTCAGGACTGGTATATTTAAATGTTTGTATCATCCTATGACTTTTAAATTGGGCTGTTTAACATTCTATCTTCCTCTCAAGTGTAAATTGGCTTATATAAAAATCACCATGTCTCGCACTATGATTCTTCCAGTGAAAGACGATTAACTATACATGCTCTAACTGATCCTCTCACTATAATACTGCTTTTATGCTAATTAGGTCTCTCCCTTATTTATTGTATCTTCTCTCATCTCTATTTTATTCTCATCCACTCAATCCAGAAAAATATCAGAATTATTTTTCCAAGTAAAATAACCGATGAACAACTTCTTTTGTTTTGATAAATGTGCCAGATCTTTCTACACATTGTCTCCATATACTGCAGTGAATCTGGGTCATTTGACTAACAGTCACAGAGCAAACTTCTCCCTAAGTCAGAAAGATATTTTTTTTTGTTTTGTTTTTAGGCCAGTACGTATAATTTAATGTTGTCTTAAGGGAGATCTATAAAATAAAAAAAACTTGTTTTCCAGTTTTTGTGGAGTTGATTTCCTCTTTTTTAAATTATAGTAATGAGTTAATTTGACCAGAAATAATACTTTTTGTGGACCTCAAAGTATCCTTACTCTCATTGTTGCTTAATCTGAGAACAAGAAAGGACAGAGACGTTGTGTTTACTAGTTTAGGTTTCTTTTATACTTAGTCATCAAATGTTGGTTTTCGTGCTGTTTTTTTGTTTTGTTTTGTTTTGTTTTTCAGAAAGCTAAATAGTGCCTTTCAAGGACTTCAATAATGATTTATATATTGATAATTCCTTTGACTATTATCTCTTGGCCATCACACCACCAAAACCATTTCTTCCACTAACCAGCTGACATTAGCATGCCTTTGGTTTTTAAGCCTTAACTGGGGACCTGCATCTAACTTTTTATTATTTTAGCCTATAGAGGAAGAGGATGGACAAAGAATCCTCTTTCTTTTACAGGTATCTTAAAAACAACAACAACAACAAATGCCTCTTAAGAGTGGCCAATAGCAATATCTCCGTGTTCACAGTTTGGCTCAGAGGCAATCTCTTAACACATTTGTGGAATCAAAGATCAAATGACTCAGCTGTCTGACAAGTGGATGAGCCAGTTGGCTGCTCCCATTCAATGTCCCTTTCTAGCAGTAAGACCCCTTTCCTCTGAGAGTTGTGTAGAACTATCTGATTTTGGCTTGTCTTTTCCTGTCAGACATTAGTCTTTTAACATGCCTCCTCCCAGGGAGTTATCCCTGCTTCTAATTGGGTAGGCTCTCCAAGCTGCCCTGAACTTCAAAATTGCAATTAGGAGCTATCACCCAGTTAGAATAGGCAAAGTAGCCCCAAAGAACAAGAGGAAAAAGCTTTGCTTTTAGAGATGAAATACTTATCTTCTATTCTGTATTTCTGAGAAAAGATACAAGTGAAACATCTCATCTTTGGCTTCCTAAGTTTTTCTTAAATCAGCAAATTGAGTAAATCTTTTCCTTACAGAGAAATTTTAAATAATGACTGGAACATGTGTTTTATATCTTAAGGACTCAATAGGATTTCTGAAAATTGAAAATGAAGACCTTCTTCTTTCTGATTCGTTGATTAAATATGTGTTTATTCATTTAAAAAGTCAGAGAGCCAACTTTACAAGTCAGCAAATTGCCACCCAAGAAATGTCATATGAGTATCAATCAACAAATTGTCCTTCTCTCAAACAAAAGTACTTTTATTATATTCACAGAGGGCTTGCAATTTCAATCTCTAGGACTGATTCATTGTTTTCATGAGAATCCTGTTTAATGCACATATATCACCCATGAAAGAACCTAGGATATCAACTTGGCTAGCAAAGAACAGGGCTCTAAGAGACTAAAAAAAAAAAAAAAAAATCTAGGTGCATTTTAACCTAGGTAGAAGTGGAGGGAGGGGGATGAAGGAGAAAATAAATTTCTAGAGCTTTTAACAAGGAGAGTGTGAAGGTAATCCAGCAATTCAGAAATATGAAGAATGCGTGGAGAAGAACAAAGGAGCATTTAAAACACCTAAAAGAGCACTGATTTTTAATCATCCAGGCTGAGTTCCTTCTATTAACGTGGGGTTTGATGAGAGGCAATGCTGCAATGATAATTACTTATAAAACAGTGATTTCATTTATTTTCTTATCTATTTGCTTTCGTAATGAAAGGTCAGAAAGCAACACACTCCATACGCCTAATATATGTTTTATTTCTATGGCTATAATTAATGACAATAATATTTTGGCTATGTCCACGTAATATTTTTATTTGCCAACTTTGTCTATATTCTAAGTGTTTATAGTTGCAGTGCAGGAAAATGTTATGACTTCACCTATACTTTTTGGATTCAGGTGCCAACTTGCAGTTAAACTGATAAAAATCACTTGATATATTCTAAAGTTAGCAGAAAACATACACACACACACACACACACACACACACACGAGGCTATTTTAACATGACAATATTTTCTGACATGATCTAAAATCCTTCAGTAAAAGGATGTTAACTAGACATCCATTGTTTATATTCATAATAATACGTACATCGGTACTTTTGTCATAGCAGATGTTCTTTTTTTAGGTGAGCAGGCATGTTTTTTACATATTAAATACATAAATAAAGCTCTATATATTAGATGCAAACAAAATTTCCTACAATGAGTCTTCGAAAGAGAAAGGATTTTTAAATCCTAAAACAAGTTATCAAAGCTACAATAACTCCTTTCCCAGGGCTTTAAAAATTAGATGTCAGAGATGGCTAAAGGGTACTGCAGCTGGACAAAATCAATCATCTTTACATCTCTTGCAGTTTGTGAATCTTCACAACATCCATTTGAAATATGTAAACACAAAAGCCATTACTGGAACCTATTTTACAGAGAAATTACTTGATTTGAGTGAGTTACTATTCGTATTGAGTGCATATGAATCTTTAGAGGTGCTTATTTATATTCTTGCATCCTCAAGTGTAATCATACAGATTAACAAATGATTCAATTAATATTGTTTTATTTGGAAGTTGAAACTCATAAATCCAATTTTAATTTTATTTGAAATACTATAAATTTGTTTTATTTAATGTACTTACATGTAAGTTTGTCAGATGAAGTAGCTCAGATGTAAAAGTAAGTTGTATTTGAAAATAAGAACAAGATCTTATGAAATAAAAACTGTTCTAGGAAAGTTGTATTGCTTCTGTAAAGATATTATGTGATTTGATATTATGTTTAATAATAAGAAGTATTATATTAACTATCTTTATATTACATACTAATTTTCCCAAATAACATTGAGTAAATGATGTTGTTCACATTCTTGATAGTCTTATAAATGGTGTAGATTGCTGTAACTGTTTTGAATTCTCAGCTATGGTAATTACAGATATTATAATGCAATTTTTTCATACTCATAATAACTACATAAAAATTACCTTTCCACCTTAAAATACTAAAGACGATAGTTTGTCTGTAATACATCCAAGAAAATAGATCTAATTGTGTGTGAAAAGCATTCTTAATAAAAGAGGGCAAGGTGTGGTGGCTCATGCCTGTAATTCCAGTGTTTTGGGAGGCGAAGCCAGGCAGATTGCTTGAGCTCCAGAGTTTGAGACCAGCCTGAGCAATGTGGCAAAATTCTGTCTTTGAATCTGCCCCCCACAGCCAAGCAACATGGGAGGCTGATGAGGGAGGTTTGCTTCAGCCCAGAAGGTGAAGGCTGCAGGAGCCACGATCATGCCACTGCACTCCAGCCTGGGCAATAGAACAAGACCCTGTCTCAAAAAAAAAGAACCCATGTAAAAGAACACACTTGAAATCAGGTTAATGGTACTCTAGAAATCTTAATGTATAACTTAGTTATAATGACATTAAAAATTTTTAAATAATTCCAGGAAAGTTAATTTTTAAGGCACTTGTTACAAATTCTTAGAAATCATAGGATCTTCAATTTAATAAGGAGAAAGATTTCACAGGAATAAATATTTAAAAGATGCTAGGTATGGGGGCTCATGCTTGTAATTCCCAGCACTGACAGGCTGACAGGAGGACTGCTGAAGCCCAGGAGTTTGAGACCAGCCTGGGCAACATGGTGAGACCCTGTCTGTACAAAAAAATAAAGAATTAGCCAGGTTTGGTGACACAAGCCTGTAGTCCTAGGTACTTGGGAAGCTGGGCTGAGAGGTTACCTTGAGCCAGGGAGGTCAAGGCTGCAGTGATCTGTTTTCGTGCCAATAGAAGTAATCCTCATACCCCTCAGTGTTTTGGAGTTAGTAGTAGGCTTTACTAAAAATTTTCAAGTAATTAAAAAAATACAATCAAAACTTTGTTTTTAAAGTAACTAGGTAGCGATAATCAGAGGAAGTGCAAAACTGCATAATTTTAATTTTCTGAATTTCAAGGACATCTTATGCTTTACATATCAAATTTGGTGATAGCTTTACATAACAAAGTATTTTTTACTTGATTTTATATCAACTAGGAATCAATATGTTTTTATTGCTACATTATGCTACCCAATATTGTAAAATAGAGTGGGAAAAAAAATAAATGTAAGTCCTTGGGCCTCAAGAGATATATGCAACCATGCATATATGATACAGTTCATAAACTATACAATGAGGCATGTACCAAAAAAAGTGTGATATAGACAATGTCTGCACAAGTTCATTGAACAAAATGAGAGCAATGACATCCGCAAAAAACTCCCCTTTGCCTAGTGTGTCCCAACCATGATTTCATTTGTTCCTATCACAATAGTGTCAGGCAGAAAGTATTATTAATCCCTATTTTTCAAATGTGAAAGAAGAGTCTCGGTGAGGTTAAGTACTTTATGCGAGTTTGGACAAGCAAATAGCTGTTGAAACTCAGATGCAAGTCTTTGATCTCTAAACCTTAACATGCTTTTCACTGTACTATGCTGTTTTTCACAAAGAAAACTTTATGGAGAGACTAGGGTTTGAGCCTAACCTTGAAAGATTTTCTTAGGCAAAGAAAAAAGAGGTTTCCTGTCTAGACGATGGTATTGCATAAAGAAAGGTCCAGGAGTGGGAATATATTTGGTGTATTTTGGGGAGGTGAAAGATGACAGTGAATGAAGTAGTGTATAAATACTTAAAATTAATTGTAAATAATGCTAATGAAGCTTCAATTAGATGATGGGATCAGGCTAAGGAGTTTGGTTTTGTTGTAATCAGCAATTGAGAACCATTATAATTTTGAGAGTATTCATGAGATGAAAGTAGCATTTGTAGAATCTGGTCGGAGAATGCATTAATGGTGGAAAAGAGTAACTTCTAGCATGTCAGAGGAAGTAGAAATTAGCCAGGAGTTAAAATGCAGTGTGTATTCCTTCAACAATGGTGTACCAAGCACCAATTCTGTGTCAAGAAACCTGCTAGGTGTTTGCATTGGTGAGATGGATGAGAAATAATCAATGACATCAGATATCTCATAGTCTTATTTTGAAGAAAAATACTTAGAAACAATAATCATGAGCAAATTTATAATCTGCCACAGAATTTGGAGAAGTCAGAAAAGTTGCAGGAAAAGAAATGACGGTATATAGTTGAAGGATAATCATGTGTTTCCCAGGCAGAAGGTGGAGGGGATTTTATGAAAAAGCATGTGTGAAATGTGTCCAAGCATGTCCATGGAATGCTGTGAGGAATAACAAAAATAATGGTGTGAATAGAATATAAGAGGCCTAAGAAAGAATGGTGGAAAATGTTCTAAGAGAGAGGGATTCTGAACAGTCTTTGGAGGACTTCGCATGTCTCTGGCTTCACTGTGGCCAGGACCACAGAGGCCCTGGAGAAAAGTTCGGCAGAAAGAAGCAGAGGCTAGTGTGACATGGGAATAGGCAGGCAGCAGGTGCAGTCTATGTTTTGAAGAAGTTTAACAGTAAATGTTTTTCAGTAGGCAAAAAGGGATACTGCTTGAAGGAAAGTTTAAAGAGCAAAAGCAACTTTATTCTTGGGTATAAGCTAAGAAAATTGAGTGAGATTGCAGGCCCAGGACTTTGAAATATTGGGAAAATAATTGGGAAATAAAACCAAGAGGCAATTGTAGATAGGACAAGACCCAAAAGGTGGGATATAACACCGTGTAAGGTAGAGGGGTTAGCTCTGGGGAAGGAGAAGTCATGCTGTTTCTGCTAAGATATGACGATGTTGTGACAAGTGCAGTTATTTGCCTGTGTCTGCCATTAGAGTAGAAGAAAAATTTCCCTCTCCACAAAACATGCTATCTCAATTTTCTTTAATCAGAAGAGACAGTTGATGGAACTTATGTCCTTCATTATCCCCTATTAATGTACACAGTAAGATATTTACTCTATACTTAATAATTTAAACATTCAGAAGTATACAGATGAATCCCATTACCCTTGCATTATCCTGGGAGCATTATTTGTAAAATAAGATTTAGTGTAAGAAATGAAATCTATTTCAGCTAATTGGTCGAGACTTATACATAATTTAAAAGTATAAATACTAGCCTCATGTGTTGATATAATTTAGGTCACCCAATGATGGAGTTTTTCTTTTTAAGTTATTACATTTTCAATTTTGCTATCTTGCTTAGGTCACCTACATTTAGATTTAAAGGACTGGAAATGTTTTCTGAATGTGCACATTGCTGAAAGGTGAGGTGACATTCTCACGAGGACTACCATACTTGCTAAAAATGTTTAGTGTCTTTGTACAATTTTGAAATTTGTCTTACGCTACCTGGTCACCTTGCCCCTGTCCCAGGTCCCTCCCAACTCCTCATGATTCAGTCACTACAGAGGTAATGCCAGGTTTACCAGAGAGCCTCCAACCATGCTCCTTTTTGTGCCTCATTTATAATTTCTGGCTGTGAAATGTTCAAATGCCTGAAAGTCTTCATGAGATTAATCATTTAATTTAAGGCAACATTGCCATATTCTCAGGAATTCATGAAGCCCCCATTATCCCATGCTTCTCACCCTGGTGGACGGGTAGAAGCAATAATCAGAGTGGCTCTTCTGTCCATTTACAGGATGGACAGAATCTGTAAGGAGCTTCATGGGATACAAATATTTTCACTGCACAAATGATCATTGGGAATTAGGATAGAGTAATCCCCAGAGCAACAGTATATGAAATATCCATATTGCCTGGCTTTTGAGAGAATGTTGTTTGAGGCAGGCATTGCTATTTCTCAAACTGCCCTGTCTGTCTCCCCATTTTCCAGAAAGAACAACAAAATACTGATTTAAGCAGTTTTCCAACTGAAATATCCTAGCACTGGTCAAAGAGGTCTGAAATATTTATTCCCTCAACTGTGAGGCTAATTACCGGGGCCTGGGGCCAACTCTAAAAATATTATTTGCTATTTACTCCAGTGTACCTTGCAAATGTTATGATTGTCTTAATGTATATTGATATGAAAATTTGGGAAGGACTGGTTAGGGTACAGTTCATCTAGCCATGATCCAGCTGTCTTATGTGCTACCGAGTAGTCCTGGCAACCAGGACAAGAGTATATCAAAGATGATAAAGACTGTAGTGGCCAGTCTAAAGAAACCAACTAACTCTTTAGCTCTTCCAGACTAATTTCTCTCTTGTCCCTAAACTTTACCACTAGGAATAATCTAATAATTCTATACGTGTCTTTGCAAAATAAACACATATTTTTCTGTTTTCTCAAAATTTATAAGTAGCTGAGCCTTTCTTCTGGCCACCAGATGGGCATTTTACTCCTGCTATCATGTTCCTCAGTTACCGGGCAACCTTAACAGTGAAAAATCATACTTTGATTTGAGCCAACACATGAATCACTTTTTAAAAAATCTTGCATGACTGTATATCTAGAAAACCCCATCATCTCAGCCCAAAATCTCCTCAAGCTGATAAGCAACTTCAGCAAAATCTCAGGATACAAAATCAATGTACAAAAATCACAAGCATTCTTATACACCAATAACAGACAAACAGAGAGCCAAATCATGAGTGAACTCCCATTCACAATTGCTTCAAAGAGAATAAAATACCTAGGAATCCAACTTACAAGGGATGTGAAAGACCTCTTCAAGGAGAACTACAAACCACTGCTCAATGAAATAAAAGAGGATACAAACAAATGGAAGAACATTCCATGCTCATGGGTAGGAAGAATCAATATCGTGAAAATGGCCATACTGCCCAAGGTAATTTATAGATTCAATGCCATCCCCATCAAGCTACCAATGACTTTCTTCACAGAATTGGGAAAAACTACTTTAAAGTTCATATGGAACCAAAAAAGAGCCCACATCACCAAGTCAATCCTAAGCCAAAAGAACAAAGCTGGAGGCATCACGCTACCTGACTTCGAACTATACTACAAGGCTATAGTAACCAAAACAGCATGGTACTGGTACCAAAACAGAGATATGGACCAATGGAACAGAACAGAGCCCTCAGAAATAATGCCACATATCTACAACTATCTGATCTTTGACAAACCTGAGAAAAACAAGAAATGGGGAAAGGATTCCCTATTTAATAAATGGTGCTGGGAAAACTGGCTAGCCATATGTAGAAAGCTGAAACTGGATCCCTTCCTTATACCTTATACAAAAGTTAATTCAAGATGGATTAAAGACTTAAGCGTTAGACCTAAAACCATCAAAACCCTAGAAGAAAACCTAGGCAATACCATTCAGGACATAGGCATGGGCAAGGACTTCATGTCTAAAACACCAAAAGCAATGGCAACAAAAGCCAAAATTGGCAAATGGGATCTAATTAAACTAAAGAGCTTCTGCACAGCAAAATAAACTACCATCAGAGGGAACAGGCAACCTACAGAATGGGAGAAAATTTTTGCAACCTTCTCATCTGACAAAGGGCTAATATCCAGAATCTACAATGAACTCAAACAAATTTACAAGAAAAAAGCAAACAACCCCATCAAAAAGTGGGCGAAGGATATGAACAGACACTTCTCAGAAGAAGACATTTATGCAGCCAAAAAACACATGAAAAAATGCTCATCATCACTGGCCATCAGAAAAATGCAAATCAAAACCACAGTGAGATACCATCTCACACCAGTTAGAATGGCAATCATTAAAAAGTCAGGAAACAACAGGTGCTGGAGAGGATGTGGAGAAATAGGAACACTTTTACACTGTTGGTGGGACTGTAAACTAATTCAACCATTGTGGAAGTCAGTGTGGCGATTCCTCAGGGATCTAGAACTAGAAACACCATTTGACCCAGCCATCCCATTACTGGGTATATACCCAAAGGATTATAAATCATGCTGCTATAAAGACACATGCACACGTATGTTTATAGCAGCACTATTCACAATAGCAAAGACTTGGAACCAACCTAAATGTCCAACAATGATAAACTGGATTAAGGAAATGTGGCACATATACACCATGGAATACTATGCGGCCATAAAAAATGATGAGTTCATGTCCTTTGTAGGGACATGGATGAAACTGGAAACCATCATTCTCAGCAAACTATCGCAAAGACCAAAAACCAAACACCGCATATTCTCACTCATAGGTGGGAATTGAACAATGAGAACACATGGACACAGGAAGGGGAACATCACACACCGGGCACTGTTGTGGGGTGGGGGCAGGGGGGAGGGATAGCATCAGGATATATACCTAATGCTAAATGACGAGTTAATGGTTGCAGAACACCAACATGGCACATGTACACATATGTAATGGGCCTGCACGTTGTGCACATGTACCCTAAAACTTAAAGTATAATAATAATGAAATAAAATTTAAAAAAAGAAACCAAAAAAAAAAAATCTTGCTGCTTGTGAGAACTGCTGAGTCATTTTTTTGTTTTCTAACTATAACATTTCTAAAGTCTCTCAGGTTTATGAAGTGTTTTCTCTGTGGATAACTTTTAGAACTTTTACAGAAATGTCTAAATATAACTGGCCTAAACATTTCTTGGAAATTTATGCAAGGATGCATGTTTTTAAATTTTTGTGAATCAGCCAAGTAATTTTAAAAAGCTACTTTATGATGTTGGTCATAGAAGTTTATAGCTTTTTAATATTAATTTATGTGTCTTTAAAATTCATTTTTAAATGAATTTATGTTAAGATTATAAACATAAGATTAAATAGTTGGAGGCGCCCTTTCACTTACTTTTACTTCTGTAATTTGTGTTCAAATTTGCATATTTGTACTTTATTAATATATATGCACACACACATATATATATATGGAAATAAAGATATATTTTTAGAAATATTGATACTCAAGTTACAGAAGCATGTTACAGAAAATGAGTTGTGCATTTGGGGTGACAGGGGTTTGACATTTAATAGCCTTGTACAGTAGTAATTATATAAATACACATGAAATTTACAGAGAAATCTGTTAAACAATTCAGCTAGTGAAGCTACAGCATAAAAATTTGTTTATATCCCCCAAAACACAAAACATTGAGAGAAAGCTGTTTTAGCATCCAACAAAATAATTTACACCTATAATTCCTATTTGATAAAGTATTTCAAAAGTATATTTAACTTTTGGCGACTCTAGTTTGTTTTTCTGCTTGTATGATTTTTTTTTTCTTTTTGTTTGTTTTCTAATTTTATCACATTGCAAACTTCTTCAATTCTCATAATTTTACATATCCTAAAATATGTTAGATTGGCCTTTTAATTATTATTATTATTTTACCTCAACTAAGTAGAGAAGGTAAAACATGAAATTTTTGAGCTTTTTTTTTCAGGAGGAGGAAAGGGGTTTACCACAGAAAAGACAGTTTGAGATACAAGTATTTACCAAAAAGCAACTTACCTTCTTAGAACATTTTTACTTAACTATGATAACACCAAACATTTATTAAGTGTCTGCCAGACAGTATTCTAAGAGCTTTTGATAGAATCCTCACCACAACCACCTGTGAAATACAGACTTGATATATATCTTGCTCAAGCCACTCAGCTTATGAATAGTGGGGCCAGCATTTGGACCCAGGAATCTGGCTCCACAGTCTGTTAAGCACTCTGCTATGCTACATTTATTTATGTAACTAATGCATGTTGAATTCCTACTCAGCCTACATTGCAATGCTCAGCGCTTTCTATTCAATAACTGTTGACATTCATAACAACCCTACTAGGTAGGCTTATTTGATAGTTTCATTTTATACATGAGAAAACTAATAAGTATTTGATTAAATCAATTAATGTCGCATGGATTCGGCAGAGTTCTGATTAAAATCTAAGTGTGTCGGACTATAGAATCAAGGCTGTTGCAATCATCTATGTCAGATTAATACATGATAGTAGTCATATTGGAATTACTACATTTTAGATTTGGAAGAGCTGGATAAGACTAAGAATCATATGGAGATTTGGAAAATGCTTGTAGAAGTGTAGATAGGATTTGGGAATTGACAGCCTGAAATTCAGATAAAATGACCTACAATTTGGATGCTTGATAAAGATTTGGAATGGGTAAACTTTGAGAAAAGACCCTATGTTCTGATTTAAGCTTATCTTAAAAACACAGAGGGTGATTATACAAAGAAGTTATCACTGGTGTGTAAAAACAATGAGTATGCCCTTTTTTTCACTTCCTGTTCTTTAGCAAATTTTATTCCATTGTAGTTGCTCAGTAAAAGATTTTTAAACAATAGAAGTCATACATAAATACATTTATAACTAAATGTTCTCCATATTCTTAAAGAACAGACTAAATATAACCTTTAGATTGACATAACTTCACGTAAATGCCACTGAAACATTTTTGTTCATGTTACCTGATGTAATTCTAACAAGAGATCTGCCGAGAACCATTATCCATGTTCACAGCTGAGGAAATTGAGATTCAAGGAGTTTGAATCTCCTTGAATTCAAGTTTAAGTACCTTGCCCAACTTATCTAGGGATATTAGATGAAACAATGACTCAATCAACCCTCAGATTTTAAATCCATACTATTTTAATGGTTGAAAAGAATATTTATGTTTTTAATGCATTATTTGAAAAAATACATATTTCCTTTCCTATGCAGCTTTAAAAATTAGGTGTTTAATCACATAGGCTAACTTCAATGTCTGTGAGAACAAGAGCAGCCCTCTTACAGTATTTTCCATAGTTTTGTTTTTTAAAACAATGCTAGTAATTTCTTGTGCTTAACAGTTTTACCATTTAAAAAAGCTAACACATAATTCTGTTCTTTTTTACATCTTTTCAGGTCCTGAGGAGGTAGAAATCAAGTGCCCCTTGAATCACATTGCTTGCCTTGGTACCAACAAATGTGTTCATTTATCCCAGCTGTGCAATGGTGTCTTGGACTGCCCAGATGGGTATGACGAAGGAGTACATTGTCAGGGTGAGTCCATTCGTGGAACAATGCAACTGAAATATTAAATTTTGCATAGTAACGAAAGTTCAAAGAAAATCTAACCTGCCTTTTCTTTCAACTATAAGCATATCAGTTATTAAGAAAGCATGAATTTTACTGCCAGACATTTAATATGCATTTCAAAGCTGCAAGTATTATGTTTGAGCAAAAAAACACCATTAGACAACACACACACACACACACACAAATTTAGACTTTGAAGTTGGGCTCTTAAATAATTCCATGTTTCATATAAAAAAGTACTTTTGAGCAAAAGACAAATGGGAAGTCTTTGTCACAGCAGATTGATATCACATGGTGTTAATAAGCTTGTTTCTCTGAACCTTTGCTTAAACAAAGTATTTGAAGGAATGCTTTGTCAACCAAGTATTTTAGTAAGAAGTATCCATGGGAAATTTGTTCCTTCATAATCTTTCCATGATATTAGACTGTTAACTTTCTTGTAATTTTCTGTCTTTTTAAAAATCAACATCTAAATCCTACAATGGTAAAATATTACCTAGATATTAATGATATGAGGGATATAATTAAAATCTCAAAATTAATAAAAAGTTAAATGCTACTGGCACATTCTAGTGGGGGGTGGAGCGGGGAGAATGAAATATGAGATGAAGAGAAATAAGAGCAGAAGAAAACAGTCAAGGATCCAGGTAAGGACCCAGATTTGGAAACAGAATCGAGGTATCAGTCAAGTGAATCAGGCTGCAAGATGGAGCTGGGAAAGAAACAACTGTACTAGAAGTCTTTAACTCAGATTCTCATAGACGGAGTGTAACACAAAGGATATTGAAGCTAAGATTCCAATAAGAACCTGTCCTTCATTTGGGGGTCAGTAAGACAACAAAGAATAGAAGAAAGGAGAGGAAACTAGAGATAACATATCTGGTTTCTGGGTAGCTTCACACAAACTAATTGCTGTCATGGGGGACGAGGTCCCAGGTCACCAGAAATTCCAGTTGTTCAAGAGGAGCTCCATATATGTATAGGTTTAAAGTGCTCAAAGTCAGATACTATTTTTTAAAACATTGTATAGTCAATAACATGCCCAAACAAAACCTGTCTGGGGGCCTGACAGGTCTTGTTGGCTGACAGTTTTCCAGGTCTGTGGTGAAGTAAACTGAATTCAAGACCATAAATGGAGATATATATTAGAAAAACCATAAATCTCAGAACAATAACCTGAAGATGTAAGAGTGTTGAGAGACTACAGGTAGGCTGTGGAAATCAACTGGTCACTAGGTCTTTTCCCTCTTTCTAAAGGAAGGTCCAATTACTCTGACTCTGGATAAATTCTGACTGGGAATTTAAAGATCTTCAGAAGCTTCCTTCTTTGGCCTGAGCTTCCTCTCTTAGCATTAAAATTACATAAAAAACCAGCAGATTCATAGTTGCAGCTATGAATACACATGTAATAATAATGAATAAGAGATTTTATTTTTGTGTAAAGGCTTTGTGACATCTTTTATGTAATTGTATATGAAAAAGTGATATGAAAAGAAAGTAGGCCAGGTGCAGTGGCTCATTCCTGGAATCCCAGCACTTTGGGAGGCCCAGGCAAGCAGATCACCTGAGGTCAGGAGTTCGAGACCGGCATGGCCAACATGGTGAAATCCTGTCTCTATTAAAAAAACAAGAAAGTAGCCAGCCGTGGTGGCAGGTGCCTGTATTCCCAGCTACTTGGGAGGCTGAGGCAGGGGAATTGCTTGAACCCAGGAGGCAGAGGTTGCGGTGAGCCAAGATTATGTCATTGCACTCCAGCCTGGGTGCCTGAGTGAAACTTCATCAAAGAAAGAAAGAAAGAATGAGAGAGAGAGAGAGAGAGAGAGAGAGAGAGGGAAGGAGGCAGGGAGGGAGGGAAAGAAGGAAGGAAGGATTTTTAAGTGATAAGTATTAAAGAGTTTAATTTTCTTTTTGGATATTAATTATATTTTCTAGATCCTAATTTTATTCAACTCAGTTATAATTCAGGCTTTTTGTTATATTGTTTTGGATTTTCAGATAGATATGTATGATTAAGCTTTTAAAAGAACAAAACCATCACCTTTCCAAATATTTCATCAGAGGTAATTACACACATTTGAATATCATAAACATACTTCTGTGCCAAGGATCATGTGAAAATATATCTGAGTTTTCTGATAACATTTAGATTTTTGATCTAATATATGAGGGCATATGTTAATAGCATAACAGGGGATTCAAATAAAAACAAAGTATTTGAACAAAAATAAAATGCTTTTAATTTTATTTTGATCCTCGAAAAGATTGACATATATATTGGATTAAGACAAATTTCGAGTATGTAGTTGTTTATGCTCCACTCTTTTTTCTGTTCTAATTCAGTTGTTTAAGTGTTTCAAGTTTTCTGTTTTTATCACATGTGACCGCCTTTTTTTTTTTGTTTTTTTTTTGCCAGTAGGAGGTTTAATTTCCAGTAGGAGGTTGATTGTACCATTTTGGACTTTTAAATATTTTTACATTTAACCAAATAAAGTGTTTTAAAAGACCTAAGCAACCATTCATTATGGCCTATGCTAGACTTAGAAATAATAAATATATTTGGATTTATGCTTGCTATTTAACCTCAGTGAAGGGTTTTTCGCCTTCTTCTCTGGTCTTGCACACTACATAGCATTGTAAGAACAAGGTGACTAAAGAGATATAGTCATCCTAGAATCAGTGATTTAATAAAACCTTTCTGCATTGAGAAAATAAACTCAGAAATGAGTTTACCTGCTTGGTCTTGTAGAGTTTCCTTACCACATGGACAAAAACCAAATCTCTGGGCAACATTAGATTTGCAACATTTATATAGTTTGTGCTTAAATGTGAAAAGGTGACTGGCTATAAGCAAAGGTACATTGTAGGAACTGAGTCTACTTTCTCACCCTCAGCCTTCCTCCTAATTTTTGGTCACACCTCATGAAACATTGTTTCCTGGAGAGTTAATTAGGAACCAGCCCCATCAAGTCTGTAAGGAACTTTCTTATCCACGCTGGACAGACAATAAATCAAGAAACCAGATTAATTCAAACGTTACCTTTCTTTTTGGAAATTCTTTCTTTCTTTCTTTCTTTTTTTTTTTTTTAGAACAATTCTGTCTAACTCACTTATTTTTACATTGCTTCCTTTTTGTTGCATTCTAAGCATAGACTGTAATTTAAGTAATTATACCTAAAGCCTAAGATATGATTAAAAAATGGATGTGTTTTCTTTTTTTTTTTTTTTTTTTGAGACGGAGTTTCGCTCTTGTTGCCCAGGCTGGAGTGCAATGGCACGATCTCGGCTCACCATGACCTCTGCTTCCCAGGTTCAAGCGATTCTCCTTCCTCAGCCTTCCAAGTAGCTGGGATTACAGGCATGCGCCACCATACTTGGCTAATTTTGTACTTTTAGTAGAAACGGAGTTTCTCCATGTTGGTCAGGCTGGTCTTGAACTCCTGACCTCAGGTGATCAGCCCGCCTCAGCATCACAAAGTCCTGGAATTGCAAGCGTGAGCCACCACGCCCAGCTGTTTTATTTTTTTCAGAAGAGGATCCAAAATATATTTGGTGGTATATTTATATCCTTTATAAAACTAATAAGGGAAAAAATTAAAATTTTGGAGGTGATGTTCTGGTCCTGGGAATGTTTTTATATCAACTGAATTGCTTTCTGAATATTTCCTAGAAAAGTCAATATCTTTCTAGTAAAGATAATGAAAAGATATCTATTATTAATGATTTTCTATTAACACTGATATTTTCATCTCCATAATTGGACTCCATCTGAAGAAAGAATAATGGATTTTTGCATGTAGAAATATGCTTATAAAAGTTTTACAATAAAAACTTTCAAAATCACATATTTTTGAAAAGTTAATCTCTTTCTACACAGTACTTCATATTGGTGGTAATATCACCTTGTCTAATTGCATGAGCAATGAAAATACATCCTGTAAAATACAAGGCCTCTCAATCCAGAAAATTTCCACAGAAATGCACACAACCATATAAAGAATGATGGAAGAAGTGAAAAACTTTGACAAGTAGAAACAAGATGGACTAAGATTTACCAAAATGCTGTTTTAAAATTTGACATTCTTAAGATAATTTATTATGTTAACGAAAAAAGGAGAGTTCCCTGACTCCCCTCGCAGAATGTGAGACAGGGTTGTGGCTCATCTGTTGGGCCGCCATGGGCTCAAACCCCTTCCAGGAAGGGAAGCACGCAGACAGGCAGGTGCAGGAGCTGGGGCCAGCAGTTTTGGGCTCTGGCCCCATGGTAGCATCTACGGTTGGGTGCCTGCAACTCCCAAAGCCCCAGTTGGCATGTTATAGTGCTCTTTTAGCTCTACCATCTGTAGATGGCTTAAGTGTTAACCAGCTCAGTGCCCTCTTAGTATCCAGGTTCTTGTGTCTGGTGTCCAGGAAGAATCAGGTCACACAGGGAAATTGAAGGATGGTAAATGAAGGAGTTTTTATTGTTAGATGGAGGTGGTTCTCAATGGAATGGATGAGAAGCTGGAAAGGGAATGCGGTGGGGAGATGATCTTCCCTTGGAGTTCGGCTGTCCTGCGGCTGATGTCCTCTCTGACCGTCCCCAACTGAACTTCTCTCGACATTCAGATGCTCTGTCGCTTCTCTCCTTCTCTGCCTCACTGCTCTGTTGCTCTGCTGTTTTTCTGCATTTTTATTCTTCTCTTTGTGGAGTTTGAGGTTTGAGGTTTATATAGGTACTGGATAGGGAGGTGTGGCAGGCCAAAGGGCAACATCTGGGTGTGAAAACAGGAATGCCTGTTCCCATTTAGGGCCGTGGGTTTCCAGGCTTGAGGGTGGGGCTTTTGCTGGGGAACTGCCCTCTTCTACCCAGGATTTCCCTGCCTCCTGTCAGTATTATTAACATTTAAAGTGGGTGTATGCAAGAGAAGGCTTATTTTTATTCACATCCCTGTTAGATTACATTTGTAGTGCCAAGTGGTAAGTTATTTATTTATTTAGACAGAGTCTTGCTCTGTTGCCCAGGCTGGAGTGCAGTGGCATGATCTCAACTTACGGCAACCTCTCCCTCCCAGGTTTAAATGATTCTCCTGCCTCAGCGTCCCAAGTAGCTGGGATTACAGGCCTGTGCCACCAGCTAATTTTTGTATTTTTAGTATGGGGGCGGTTTCACCATGTTGGCCAAGCTGGTCTCACACTCCTGATATAAAGTGATCCACCGGCGTTGCCTCCCACAGTGCTTGGATTACAGGCATGAGCCAACACGCCTGGCCCCCAAGTGCTAATAAATTTAAATGTCTGTGGGAATGACAGTCTCTGCGGCAGCATCTGCCCTTATCCTGTTAAAAGAATATGGAAAGTTCTGAGGTCAATGAAAAGAGGAATTCTACCTTTTATGTCACTAGCAAAAGCGACTATTCAATCTATGTGATTGTTTTCTAGCAAACATTCTGAAGTCCTTTTAAATCTAAGAGAATAACATGTGTGAAGATTTTACTAAAACTGATTGGAGAAAAAAACTCTGACATATGAAAAGCTCACCCCCAAAACATACAAATACATACACACATACTCATCTTTTCTCATATTTTGTTTTTCTATTCTGAACATTTTCCTGTATGATTCTTAGTATATGACATAATTAATTGGCATATTTGATCAGGAAATTAAAAAAAATCCCCTTATATATCATCCAACTCCTTAAAATAATGCATATTCAGACTTTTAAATTACATTTGATTATTTTACTTTATTTTCCAGTTGGAAAATAACTTTCCTAATATATGCAATTGCATTTTTTCTTAATCCACTCATAATCTATTGTCAATAATTCTAATGTATTTAATTTAGATGACAACTTCTGTTAATTAAAAATTTATGTAGCTGGTTTTTTACTTTTATATTTCTATCCATAAAACTAAACTCTTATGAGAAAGGGCTAAAAAAAACTCCTGGGGGTGATTTAGAACTTAGAGTCATTCTCAAAATGGACCAAGGTAAATGGTAGCCTTTATTTTCTGTAATGATTCACTATGGGAAAATTAATAATTCTTTAAACTTCTTGCTTAAATCTTATATGTATTCCAAATTTTCTAAAAAGAAATTAACCTAGAGCTTTTTCAGGACTCCATTTTTTTTTTTTTTTTTTTTGTCTTCCAGAAAGGAAAAATTTATCTGTGCTGCTGTTTTGTTGAAAATCCTATTCCAGCTACTACTATGGAAAAAGGAAGGGAAGAAGGGAGGAAAGGAAGGGAGAGAGGTAGGGAGGAAAGGAAGGGAAGGAGGAAAGGAAGGGAGAGAGTTAGGGAGGAAAGGAAGGGAAGGAGGAAAGGAAGGGAGGGAGGAAAGGAAGGGAGGGAGGGAGGAAGGAAGGAAGGAAGAAAGGAAGGAAGGAATGAATTTAGTGAAGCTACTGAAGAAGAAAAATGAATTTGCAGCTCTTTATTGTTGTTTCTAATTTTACTTTATCAATTAATCTTGTCATAGCCTCATTTTAAAAATTTCATAAAAATATTGCCAATATTTTTCCAATTTAATATCATACTACAGAGTGGAATTGCAGCATGCAGAATTCCAAAACAAAGGTATGGAGAAGAGGTGTAATTGCAATGTTATAGTAAGTGTATCTGTCATCAACACTGAGCTTAAAGTACAAGGAGGGAAACCTGTGCTCAAGTGACTTGAAACATCAATAAGCCTACAGCTAAGAAACAAAGAGGTGGAATTAGCCAGGAAGACCTAGGTTTGTGAGCTCAGAACCCTTTTGATTAGTAAAGTTCTTACAAGTTAAGAGTAGATTCTGCTGTATTTTCTCTGTGTTGAGCTGTGCTAAGGTGATCAGATAGTCTCAAGCCTATCTCAGGTGTAAGGATTTCCTCTCAAAAAGATTAGTTTAAGTAACTGAGTTAGTTTAGTGAAAGGCTATGACCCTTAACACTAGCTGATTTCAGGGCCAAGCTTAATGCTTCCCAGAGAAGCAAAGCAACAATTTCTAGAAAGAATAGAACTTCTATAGGTGTTTCATCCTTTTGAAAGGCTTATACCAATATTGTTTATATTGACAAATGACACCTATGTGAAATTAGGATTGTGCACTTATGGAAGACTGTTCTAAATATATATGTATATATGTGTGTATATATAAACATATATACACATGCATATTTGCACATATGTATGTATGTATGTTCATTTTTTCAGGGACTTAGTTTTGTAAATTCTGTTTAATTAGAAATATGCTTTTGCGCAGACATCTGACTTCTTAACACTGATTTATAAGGCATAATTGCTAAATTAATACTGCTAAAGAGACTTAGAATTCAAGTTTAAAAATGTTCGAATATGTTGACAGAAGGGGCAGCTAGCTAACTAAGTAAATAGCTCCGGGGAAAGGATGACTAAGTAATTTGACCCTACTTTGTAGCTGAGAATTCAAAAGGTAATCTAAAATAGTTAATTGTTGATTGGAAGTTAATTCCTTTGTAATAGATTTACATCTTTGATGAATGTTAATATTATATTAAGTATATGTTCTCTTCCTCCAAACAGAATTATTTTTTAAGAATAACTATGGAAACAAAAAAAATGTGTAAATTTTTACAAATGGTGTAAACTGCCTACTAGTAGTTTGGAAATGATCACAGAAGGCTTTAAGTTAAAAGGAGATATTCTTCATTAAAACATCATTTCAGATTCTGTATCTGTCCCTCTTCTTAGACAGTAGTGGTTTCAAATGAAGTTACATTACTTCTATAATTTTTGATCACAGCTTTTCTATAGTGAGATTCCTGGTGCATTATGGATCTTCATTTGTTGCTGCAATATACTCTATTTTCAGTTAATTTTGATTTGATTTGAAATTTTTTTTTTGAGATGGAGTCTTGCTCTTGTCACCCAGGCTGGAGTGCATTGGTGCAATTTCAGCTCATTGCAACCTCCACCGCTGGGGTTCAAGTGATTCTCCTGCCTCAGCCTCTCAAATAGCTGGGATTACAGGTGTCCACTACCACGTGTGGCTAATTTTTGTATTTTTAGTAGAGATAGGGTTTCACTGTCAGGCTGGTCTCGAACTCCCAACCTCAGGTGATCCACCCGCCTTGGCCACCCAAAGTGCTAGGATTACAGGCATGAGCCACTGTGTACAGCCAATTTTAAATAGGTGCAAGTCAACAACATGTATCCACTGCTCCCTCCCCAATAAAATATTTATTCTGTGTGTACCTGGTATCTGTAGTAGAAGAAATAGCAATTGCTTTGATATGGAAATTTACCCCTTGGTGCAAACAACTCCTATTATTTCTACCTATTTCTCAAACGTACTAGCCTCTTAGATGGAAGTCTTGGGTGAAATCACAAAAAGCCAGAAAACTCAAATTCCTTAGGACAAGTAATCTTTCCCCAACTGAAGAGACGTGTTAATGTTCTACCATTCTTGATAGTGTTCATTTATATGAATATTTATAGGCCCTGGTAGCCCGTGTTTATCTAGATATTTCCTTCATCTTTCTCATCTTGATAGTGGAAAACAAAGAATGTAGAAAATATAATGAGTATGAGGCCAAAAAGACTTTTTTAAATGTGCCAATAGAAATACAGTAAGGACTTTTCCAAAATTCAATTGATTAATCAACTTCAGTAAAATTTTGTTTGCAGTGACAATTTTCCAGATATTTAGCTAAGTACCAGGGATTCAGAAAGTCCTATTTTCTGCCTTCATGGAATTCACGTGTAGTAATTGAGGTAGGTAAAAATTAAAGAGGAAGAATAAGATGAGAAACATCTAATTCTACATGAGAAGATGCAAGAAGATATCCCAAGTGAGCTGATAGTTGACAGGCATCTCACTCTAAGCGTTGGGTAGGCAAATGAGGAAAGGAAGAACATTACAAAATTAGGGAACTACATATACAAAGGCATAAGTGCAGGAGAAAGTATTGTATGTTCAAGATCTCTAAGTTATTGGGTAAGGTTGAAGCATACATCCTTGAGTGTAGTGAGAGGAGTTTGAACCTGAAAAAATACTTAGGAATAGACCAAGAGGAGTTACATTAGAATAAGCATACAGCATGACTTATCTAAAATGCATTTCATAGAACCACAAAAAGCAAGAGAGTAAAAACAAACAAACAAACAAACAAAACATACCAGGGTATATTCTCAATAGTATTTTAAGGGTGTTATATGAAATTGTTTTAATATTAAGCATATAGTAGCTAGAATTGTTGCATATGTGTAACAGGTTACATAGTTTATTCTTAGAAAATGTATATGTGCATTACTGTGATTATAAAACTTGGAGATAAACAGTAATCCTTATCTCACATTGATCAACTCCAGAATGGATGCACATTACATGTTGTTCTTTAATGTGTCACTTGAATGTAGTTTGTGTAAGTGAAAGTCAAAATCGACAACATGAGGAGCCATATTAAGCAAAATCCTTTCCAAATAACATTTAGAAATTTGGAAGGTATATTTACTATTTTAAGCAACCATAATTTCACCATTAGCAGGCCACAAAAATACTACCTTGTCATAACATGCCTAAATTTTGTCCTCTTGTCCTTTAACTTTGAAAAATATATCACTGTTTTAATACTATTCAAAAGTATGAATTATAACAAACTGTCACTCAGCTCTCTACTCAACCTCAAATGTGAGGCCAAATCCCGTATGATTCATTATTTGGTTTTTTGACACGGCAGCTTGATATTTAAAAAGCAAGGAATTAAAGCAGGAAGCTGAAGTTGAATGGCATCCCCAAGAGTCACACTGGAAATCAGCTGGAAAGCAAGCGTTAAACCCTGTGACCTTGAGTTTTCCTTCACCAATTTTGACTACTGGGCCTTAACATAGCAACTCAGAGAACTGCATAACATTATGATGCTTCAGCATCCTCCTGACCCATTCTCAAAGCAGCAAGATGGCTTGTAGAATTTCAACTGAACACATTTTTCAACTAACTATATATTCCCTGTCAGGTTTATTAATTGATTGAAAACGAAAAAAATGTGCTGAGTAAACAACAGGCTGAACAACTATGTAACTAGTTTGAGGTATTCAATGTCTAAATCTTACTAGTAGCTTATCCCTTTGAGAAAAAGTAGTGCTTTCATTTGGTGAAGAATGTGGAAGGGAACTGTTCATTTTAACTCTTTGAAGTAGATCTGCACCAGTAACAATAAGAAGTGAAAAAACTTTAGAAATTTCAACTTTTGTGATGGAATCGGGAAGAAATAAAGAGAGATTCCTCAAAGTCATTCAATAGAGAAAGTTTAAATTTAGAATAATGTATTCCCACGGGGAATACATTCCAAGATCCCATGTGAAGGCCTGAAACTGTGGATGGTACCCAATCCTATATAGACTATGTTTTCTCTATACATGCATACCTATAATAAAGTTTAATTTATAAATTAGGCTCAGTAAGACATTAACATCAATAATCATAAAATAGAACAATAACAATTTACTGTCAGAAACGTTTCATAAACGTGGTCTCTTTTTCTCTCTCAAAATACCTTATTGTACTATATTGACCTATTTTCAGATGACAGTTGACTACGGCTAGCTCAAACCTCAGCCCGTCAAACCCTGGAAAGTAAAACATTGAATAAGAAAGGACATTACAATGAGAATTAACCATAAATATTTAGAAGACTTGAGATCTGTTGAGCCTAATCTGTAATTCCAGTAAATCTTACAAATTCTGTAGAGAAAGCTCACAAGAGATTTTCAGCCAGTGTTTTCATTTCAGAATTTCTAATATTTTCATAATTGTAAAAAATACTATTTTTGCGGCTTTTTAAATGATCCATTCTTTTCACTTATATAGTAAACCCTATTCCACGGAATCACATGTGTGTTAGTTCCATCTACTGTGGTTTGAATGTGTATCACCCCAAAATTCAAATGCTGAAATCTAATTACCAAGGTGATGTTATGAGGAGGTGGGTTCTTTTGAGAAGTGTTAGGTCATGAAGGTGGAGCCCTCACAAATGGAATTAGTGCCCTTATAAAATAGGCTCAGGCCTGTAATCCCAGCACTTTGGGAGGCCAAGGTGGGGTTGGATCACTTTAAGCCATGAGTTCAAGACCAGCTAGGTCAACATGGCAAAGCCCCGTCACCATATAAATACAAAAATTAGCCAGGTGTGGTGGTGCATGTCTGTAATCCCAGTTACTTGGGAGGCTGAGGCATGAGAATTGCTTAAACCTGGGAGGCAGAGGTTGCAGTGAGCCAAAATCATGGCACTGCACTGTAGCCTGGGTGATAGAGTGAGACTCTGTCTCAAAAAATAAAAAAAAATAAATAAAATAGAATCATAGAGGTCTTTTGCCCCTTCTACTACATGAAGACACAGCTGGAAGACCTTATTCCATGAGCCATAAAATTGGCCCTCATGGAAAATGGAATCTGCTGGTACCTTAATCTTGGACTTTCCAGCCTCTAGAACTATGAGAAATAAGCTGCCTTTGTTTAAGCTACCAAGCCTCTGGTATTTGTTATAACAGCACAAATGAACTAAAATAACAGAATATTTCAATACATTAAGTAATATTCTGAATAATGAGACAGCTATGAGACTGGCTACTTCTGAGCTCACCGTAGTCAGTTCTTTCAGAATCAAATCAAACAATTATTTCTTTTTCACTCTCGTGGAGATACAGAGACATATGCACGTATATTATACGTTTCCAAACTTTTGGCATACATTTGCATATTTGAATTTAGATGCAAGAAACTCTTCATTAGTGACTAATATTTTAGTGAAAGTAAATCCCCCAGATTTATTTGCATTAGCTGAGAATTTGTGTTCTAGCTTTCCATTAGGCTTGCGATTAAGAAAAAGCTTGAAACCAAATGATTGATCTCTTTATGCCACAAGGGATTGTAGAACTGGTCCAACAACCCACTGTGGTTGTAAAAAACCATGAAGCTGCGACCAAAGAGAGATCAATCTGCTCCGCTCACCGAGCTTCTTCTGGATTAGGTCATTGTGCTTGTGAGCCAAGGCTTGAGTGTCGGATACAAGGAGAATGGGAAGGACAAGCCTTAAAGAGCAATTTTTACTTCCATTAGCTGAAATGTGTGGTGTGTTCTTATTTAGAGTACAGTACAGGTACAAAACCAGAAAGTGCCAAGAAAAAATCTATACAGTTCAATAAATGACTCTGAGAATTCTCCAATATTCTCAGAGCAGTAGCTCTAAGAACTTGAATTGTCTAATTTTTAGTTAGATTAATTAAATATTACTTTAGTGGTCTCAGAGAAGTTTGGAGAGAAATATTAATAGGTATAAATGCTCTTTATTCTAAATAGTATGTGTAAAATGATCCCCAAATATATAATATATATAATTTTATATATAAATATATCTCAATTTTTAAATATGTAATATATATAAAATTTTATATATTATATATAATTATATATTATATATTACATGTAATATATATTATATATAAAATTATATTATATATATTAAATATATTGTATATAATTATATAATATATATAATTATGTAAATTATATAATATATAATATATAAAATTATATTAATTATATATAATTATATAATATATATATTATATATATTATATAATATATATAATTATATATAAAATTATATAATATATATAATATATATAATTTTATATAATATATATTATATATATTATATATAATTATATAATATATATAATTATATATAAAATTATATAATATATATAATTATATAATATATATAAAATTATATAATATATATAATTATATATAAAATAATATATATAATTTGGATAAATTTTATATATAGTTTGGATAAATATTTGTTGAAATACAATCAACGTAAGCCAGTCCTTGTTCTGAGGATGTCCAAATGTTTCCTACCAATAGGGGGTTCTCATTATTGTATAGATACCACTTATTAGCAGATAATTTTAATATATGTAATATATATAATTATATATGATTTTAATATATATTATATATAATTATATATGATTTTAATATATATTATATATAACATATATATATATAAAAACATGGATTGGATTTTTAAACTGTTGATATATCATTATCTTTCCTGTTCAGATAGAAATACTATAGGCAAAGAAATAGTCCTCCCATTTAAAAAGTCTATATTGAAAGACATCATGATTGGCAAAGACTTTTTTTTGTTTCTTTCCTGGTCAAACTATTCTTTTTGAAATCTAAGCTTTTGCTATTTGACTGCTGAATTTTTCTCCCAAAGCTTATTTGGTACACAATGTATTTCTCCCTTTTTCTTCAATAGCTTTTTCTATTTTCATTTGTCATTTATGATTTGTGGCATGTAATAGTTTCAGTGAGAAATACTTCCCAAAGCAAACATAAATATTTCCAATGTCTAAAATTACAACAATTCGTTGCTATTCAGATACAGATGGAGTATATAATCATTCTTTTGAAGAGGCAATTAGCACTTAGTTCAGTGACTTGGGATGTTGAAACTCTTTCAAGCTTTGTTTTATTCTTACTGCATTCAACCAAAGTACTACATGTCTACAATGGACCAACACTAATCTAAACAAGAACTGCCTCAGGATTCTCAGTGACAGTTTACTAATGCAGAATATTAAACAAATGGTCATCCAACTTTCTTTGTGAGGTCACAGAAATGTTATTTCCTTAGCACTGACCTAATATAGCTCAATAGCCAATTGTATTCAGTTGTGAAAAATCATCAGAAGTTTTCCTGACTCTTTTTAAAAATTACAAAATATACTGATATCACAGTTGTGAATTGCTATTATTGTTTATGATCATGTTTTATGCTATAATAGCCATTCATACTTAATATTTTAAATTTCATTACTTATTTACTTATTTTTCAATTAAACAAAAGATTTTATTATTGGCTTTGGGCAACTGGTTACTACTAGTATAGTAACAATAAGGCAGCGTATAGAAACTTAAACTTTCTTTGTCTGTAAGTTAAACCTTATTTTATTTTAGAAAGATAAGGAGAGGATGGGGTAATTTCACCTGTTATTTTTATTTTTTATTTTTTTGAGTTCTGAGATACACGTGCAGAACGTGCAGATTTGTTACATAGGTATGCATGTGCCATGGTTATTTGCTACATCTATCAATCCGTCATCTAGGTTTTAAGCTCTTCATGCATTAGGTATTTGTCCTAATGCTTTCCCTCCCCTTGACCCCGACCCCCCAACAGGCCCTGGTGTGTGATGTTCCCCTCCCTGTGTCCATGGGTTTTCATTGTTCAACTCCCACTTATGAATGAGAATATGCAGAATTTGACCTGTTCTTATTGTACAATAGAAGGAGAATGTACTTGAACTAAGATTAGATATGAAGCTATAATTGAACTGATGTGTTAAAGATCAAATAAATGCTCAGCTTTAGGTACTGTTGGAATTAAATTAGAATTATTTTAAAAGTACCTCTGTGGAGGCCTAACTTAGTAATATAGAGCTGACTTGGTGCCATTAATGTAATCACAATTGATGGGCTAGACAAGGAACTACAAATGAAATATGTATGGATGGATGATCCAGCAAATAAAAGACAACACGTCATATGTCTGAGAGAAGGCTTTGAGGAGGAAAATTGATTTATACTAACTTTATTAAAATATTTTTGAAACCTGACAAATTGGTCCTGGAGACTGAAGTTGCAGTGAAGTTAACAGCCAAAAGGCAGGAAAATGGTATAAGATGAACATTACATTTTTGTGCTTTGAATGCAGGGATTAATCTGGCCCAGGTAAGGAAAAATAGTTTGAGAGAAGATAATTTTCAGAGTTGACTCAATGTTAGCTACTTTGTACGATGACAAAGTAATTATTCTCTTCAACATCCTCATGCCATATTTGTAGTTAGATGATGAAAACTGTGTCTTAAATTAATGGGAGCTAAATCATGTATGGAAAAGGAAGGTTGTCTTCCAAAAGAGGGGGATATTGAAGTGCCTCAGAGACTTATTTTCTTCAGAATTGTACATTTATGCACTTTCATGTACTTCGTAGATTCAGTCTTCAAAAATATGGTTGCTTTGTTTATCTTTTATTTACCTGTTTGGATAAATATTTGTTGAAATACAATCAACATAGGCCAGTCCTCGTTCTGGGGATATCCAAATGTTTCCTACCAATAGGGGGTTCTCATTATTGTATAAATACCACGTATTAGCAGATAATTTTAAACATATGTGTATATATAGGCTTTCATTTCCCTACGATGCTATTTCTTCACTTTTATTCATTGTCTCCATTTCTACTACTTTTCATCTCTATTAAGCATACTACAGTCAAGCTTTCATTTCTGTCATTCCACTGAAGCCGCCTTGTCAATTTCATCAGTAGTATCTGTATTGGTATAACCATTGGCCAATTTTAAAATGTCCTTTTAATTTTTCTATCAATAGTTTTTGACAAAGTTGATCAGTTCCTCCTCCTTCACTTGCCTTTTGGGAAACCACCACAGTCTCTTGGTTTTCTTCCTAGTTCACCGTTGTGCCTTTTCAGTCTCCTTCACTTTTCCCATTTCCCCTTATGCAGGCTCTGTCCTTAGCTGAGTTCTCTTCTCTACTTAATTTACTTGCTTAGTGATCTCATTTAGTCTCATGGCTTTAAAGATCATCTATGTGCAAATGACTCTCAATTTTTTTTTCCAGTCTAGCTCACTCTTTAACTGCAAAGAGAGTTGGGTATGTGTACCCAAGTGCCATCTCCACTTGGATGTCTAATAGATATCTCCAACTCAACAAACCCAAGTTCCAACTCAACAAACCCAAGATCTTCCCCACCCTTGAGAACTATTATAGCTTTTTCCTTCTCAATTGGGGGCAGCTCTTTTAGTTTCTCACACTAAAACATTAGAGACATCCCTGACTTTAAAAAATTCACCATATTGAATTCTTCAGGATATATTATTAGCTATACCTTTTAAAAATACCCAAATTCTTATCACTTTTCACTAGCCCAACTGCTACTATCTAGGTTGAAACCACAATTATCTTGCACTTGAATAACTGTAGTAACCATATAATTGATTTCTCTTGTTCCAAATATTGTTATAAATATATTATCTTCTCAATACAGTATCCAGGTAGTCCTTTAAAAACTTGAATCAGATTATATCAGGACATAGCATTACTTTACTTAAAACTTATCCATGGGCTGCACATTACATTCAAAATGAAGCGTAAACTCCTCCAATGACACGTGAAACCCTGTATAACCTTGCTACTTATTTGTCTGACCTCATCTCCAATTACTGTTTCTCAGCCCCATAATTGCCAATTCTTCCAAGTATGTTGGCCTTGTTATTTCTTAATTATATCAGGGATACTTCTACCTTACATTTTTGGCATGAACTGTTCCCTGAAGAGGGAAACAAAGAATGTTGTTATGAATGTTGGATTCACTGAGAATGATTGTAATAAGAAAGAGCTGAAGATGCTAATGGATGATTGTAGTAGTGGAAAATTGATTACCTTGGATGATAATTAAATTGGTAAATTTTTTAAGGGAAGAAAATACTTATTTCTTCAAATTGAATGTAACCCATTGTCAATTGCTTTCAGGAAGATCATGAGAAAACACTGTTCAAAATCTCAGTAAGCAGCTAAAATTTAGGTTTCTGAGTGTTTAATACATTTGTTTTAGTGCTTTATTTGATTTAGAATTCTGAGACCAATGTGAGACACCATAGCCTTCTAGAATTTTTACTATGGTGACACAAATCTTCATCTCTCTTGTCTTCTATCCATCCACAACATCATATTTTCCTGACACTCAAGTAAGGAACAAAGTGAAAGTTTACATATCCATGCCTTCTGAATTAGTCCATTTTCATGCTGCTGATAAAGACATACCCAAGACTGGGCAATTTACAAAAGAAAGAGGTTTCATGGACTCACAGTTCCATGTGGCAGGGGAGGCCTCACAATCATGGCAGAAGATGAAAGTCACATCTCACACGGTGGCAGACAGCAGAAGAGAGCTTGTGCAGGAAAACTTCCCTTTATACCATCAGATCTCATGAGACTTAGTCACTGTCACCAGAATAGCATGGAAAAGACCCACCCTCATGACTCAGTTATTTCCCACCGAGTTCCTCCCACAACACATGGGAATTATGGGATCTACAATTCAAGATGAGAGATTTAGGTGAGGACGAAGCCAAACCATATCACCTTGCTTCCTCCTCCGACTCTAAAGAAATTGCAGTGAACTTCATGGTTAGACTCAGGAACATATGACTGCACCCACAATTCAGCCTCAGACATTTACTAGCTCTCTGTTTTGAATTATGTCATAGCAGGATCCATGAGGAAGCATAGCTACACAAGACACAAGCCCTGTGGTAAGATCTTTCAATTTATTTAGGAGATGGGTCAAGATAGTTCTTCACAAGATCATTTCAGTGACCTTGTAAAGGTCACACACATACACATACACATGTGTGTGTTTCACTTATACCTCTATAGCCTAAGTTGAAGACACTTGTGTAATCCATTCAACATATACTACCACCTGTGGAAACTGACAATTGCCAGGTTCCCTGGGAGCTTTTTCAGCTATGTAGGTATTGAACATACTGTCCTGTTCAGCTCTCTAAGTCTAACTTTAGCTCAACTTAATTGATCAGAAACTGACATGGTGAATCAGGGTGTTTCTGGACTGCCATTTTGTCTGTTTTAGAAACCTGGACAGCAGTTGTGCACTGGCAACTAACTATAGCATGAGGCTAATTTCCTCTCTACATATTACCGTGCATAAAAATGGGAAATAAGTTATTTTTCAGTCTGAGACATTCAACCATTTAAATCCATTTATACATGAACCTGGGGATGACGTGGTAAAGATTTTGAGGAGGAACTTTATGAAACAGGACTGATGTTGTAGAATTACTGTTTTCCATGTTCAAGGAAAAGTTGTTCTTTTAAATAAATTATTAGCTTAGTGTGTCTGAATGTTAAGGTAACTGGTCTATAAGTGAGTCGCAGAAGCAATGTTGGCTAAAAATGGATTTTCTTTAAGTTTTACGATTTAAAAAAAAATGAGATAGGGATCCAAAATGCTATTAGATATTTTCTCCTTTTATAAGTACGGAAAACAGCACTGAGTCAACCTAAAAAAATGAATCATATTTGCTTTGGATAGGTACCGTATTCGTTTATTGTGGCAGGATTATTGCTGTGTCTTGCTTTTCTACCAGTTTAGAGTAGTTTCTTCATTTCACGCCCTAGAGAGAATGACACTAGGCTAAATACGTTGCGAAAATGCAGACAATGAATTGGCAAAAGCAGTCGCTTTTCAGAGCTCATTCACCTTGATTTTGAACGCTCTGTCCCTGCCCAGGTGATGATGACCCAAACAGTCCTAAGTACTTTTCCTAGACTACATTGGGAATTCTGATGCCAGTTCAAGGAGAAAAGTAGAAACACTTCAAAACACATGTTGTCTTGTATATTTTCTCACAATTATTTTTTCTCAATTATTTTTTATTATAGAAGCCTGGGCTAAATAAGGGAGGGACCCAGTATTGTCATTTCTTTAAAATAAGAAGATTTTCACCCTTTAGGGATTGACATGACTTTCATTTCTTTCACAGAAGTTTCCTGAAGGAAGAAAAAAACAAAACAAAACGAAAACCACTTACAAACAGTACTTTTATTTTGTATTTACAATGAAAGCTTATTACTCATCTTTTTTGTCCAATCTAGAGCATTTTAACTACTGATTCCCTTTGACCATACTACAGTGTCTCCTGAATTACCTTGAGCCTTATTGCCACCTGCAAATTCTGCTTCACCAACTTTTCTCCTTCTTTGTACCCCAGAAGCCCCCAAGAAACAGGAAGTGCTTGTTCTTCCCTGGGCTTCCATTTTCTGCCTTGATTTTCTTACTTTACTATCTTTCTATGCCCTCCTCTCCACTGCAGTTACCACCTCCTTGCCCCCGACACTTGCCGCTACCTTTCTTTCTCTCCTGAGATCCAGCTATGTATTTCTGACTATTTCCTATATATTTCATATAGGTGCCCCATAGACATGTCAAATTCATGAACCAAATCTGAACTCATCGTATTTTTTTAATTTTTATTTTTAAGTTCCAGGGTACACGTGTAGGATGTGCAGGTTTGTTACATAGGTAAGCATGTGCCATGGTGATTTGCTGCATCTATCAACCCATCACCTAGGTATTGAATTCAGCATGTATTAGATATTTTTCCTAATGCTCTCTCTCCCCTCACCCCACCCACTGAGAGGCCCCAGTGTGTGTTGTTGCCCTCCCTGTCTCCACACCTTTTCATTGTTCAGCTCCCACTTATAAGTGAGAATGTGTGGTGTTTGGTCTTCTGTTCCTGTGTTATGAGCTTATCATATTTTACCCTAATCTATTATTCCTTCAGTCTGCCTTGTTTAATTATGTCACCTTCCATATAGTAACCTAAACTAGGCTAGCCTCCTGAAACCACACAAGACTATTTCCTTTCCCTTCCCTGACCCAAAACATGTCACCAAGTTCAAATTATTCTTAACCCCTAACTACTTCCAGAATTCACCTACTTCTGTCCATCCAAACTCCTCCTGACTTAGTTCTGCCTATAATAAAACCTCAGTACGGTAAGGTAATAATCACACAAGTTGTTTTTAGTCACCTGATCTAACTCATTCCAATCTATAATCCATTTAGTCAGAAAAACCATCTTACTATTAAAGTGCAAATTGAATATTCAGTCCCTTGCTTAAACTTATCGTATGAATTACAAGTTCCTTAGAAAGGCAACCATAAGTTCCCTATTTCACCAACCTCATCTTCCAGCCTTTCTTCTTATGAACACTAGATTTTAGCTGAATCAAGACTTCCTGGATCAGTGTCAATCATTCAATGGCTCTTCAGTTTCGTATATCTTGTTCCCACTACTTGAAATACTTTTACTATGAGATCTTATTCCCATCCACCAGAAAAATGCTTACTTATCTTTTGAAGCTCAGCGCAGGCATTTTAACTCTAGGAAGATTTCTTTGAACTAAGTTGACTTTTTAATATTTTCATTTCATATCTTACTGCAGCATTACATTCACTCACTCATGTATTATTTTATTTCTTCAACAAATATTTAATGAATATCTATAATGTATTTGCCCATGTGATAGGTGTGAGGAATTCAGAAATAAAAATATATTGTCTCTAATCTCAAGATGTTCATAGTTGAGGAGAAAGCAGTCCTGGAAACAAAAAATAACAAAGTAATATCAACAGTTTGTAAGGTTATATTTGAAATAATGTGATGTGATATAAAGATTATAGGTGTTTTAGTCAGGATTCATGCAAAATAACGGTAACCACTCTGAGTATTTAAATAGATGGAAATCAAGGCAGGAAATTTTTACACTGTTGGTGGAAAAACTTAAATAATAGATGGTGAAGTAACATAGATCTGGTGACAGCAGTTTAAAAGAAAAAAAATACATTTGCAAAAATACATTTACCAACAACGGGAAGCCATTCACCTCCAGGCTGGAGACAAAAAGGGAAAACACTGTAGTACTGGTGGCCACTTTGTCCTCTGACAGCTAGAGCTGTGGATGCAGCAGTGGCCAGAGGTGCTGACAACAGTAGGAATGAAGAAGAAAAAATTCCATGTCTTCTTTCCAGTCACTGCTTCCTGCTGTTTGTACTCAGTCAGAAGCCCATGGATATAGGAGCCTCACACCTTGATTTTCTCAGTTATCACATGGGCAGTAATACTACCTTGATGAACTAGTGTGATAATTAGTGGTAATGTAGATAAAATAGCTTGTAGTGCACTAGGAAATCTCATTATTCTTTGAATGATAGATAATATCTTGATGAAATTTCACATATTCAAGTTTAAATGGCAAAAGCATTTCAAAAGTTGGTATTTATTGGTCTGTCTCTTCCTTTTTGTTTCTGATGCCTAGCAGAGTATCTGAATAATTACTTATAAAAATTATTAATGTATTTGTTAATTTATTCCACAAAATGTACATCTTTAGGTGGTAACTGAGTTGCTAAGGATACGCGATGCATTCTTGCCTCATGATTCAGTGGGGTCTATTTAGATTTCTTGATGGGAGAACACCTGCTCCTACCCCTGTCCCCATCTCCATCTTTTTGTAGTTTCTTACTGGCTTCACTCAAAAAGCAAAAGAAAAAAAAAATGAACATCACTATGAGTTAAAATCTTCTGTGGTGTCTGCTATTCCTGCACAGGCTCGAGTTTTCCTGACTCGGACACTTCAACTGAACACTGAGAAGATACAGATCGCTGAGCAAGCAGCAAAGAGAATTCTGTGCCTTCTGGGCATGATGCATTCATCCATTAAACAGGAGAAGAAAAACTTGCAAATCAACTTGTATGGAGATATGTAAATTGATTAGGACAAGTTAATTTTTCTTTGTTCCTTTTTTTTTTTAATGATTCCTTTAAGATGGTTATTCAGATAGGTAGACATCAGATTCATTCCATAATTGATTAAATACATCAGTCTTTTCAAAGGTTTTTGACCAGGCCTACATTTATGTAGCACATAGTAATTTTCTCCCCTGAAATAAGAGACAGTTAAATTCATGTTTGCAAAAGTTCTTGGCAATTATAATACCGTAATATCAGATTAACTGGTCACTTGTAGGTAGTCAATTTCTATTGCATTTTGAATGCAAATCTGGTGACAGCAGTTGAAAAGAAAAAAAACACATTTGCAAAGCTTTGGCCAACATTATTGGATATTGTATATAAAAGAGACACCACAAGAGAATTTTCCTAGCTCTCTTGGTCTTGGAGACTATTCCTCAGTAATGATAAGGAGAAAGACCTCCTATCAAGTGAAATTGATCTAGCTTCGTATATTTCTCAGAGTAGCACTATTCCTCTCCTCTCCGCGATGTTTACAGGGTAAAGATATTTGCATTCAAACTCAAACTAGGAAATCTTGTAATGAACTGACCTTCATGAAAGAAAAAGTATAAAGGCTGTACTTCAGGTAGAAGGAGAATGATGTCAACTAGCTTGCCTGCCATGCAAGAGGAATAGTGAGCAAAGATATTAGTAAATATGTAGGTAAATCTAAAGTAACGGTGTATTAAATATTAATGATGTTTCATTTGTTGGGTTAAAAGAACAGGACTGACAGAAAATATTAAATATTAATGTATGTCATGGTAGGTTCTGTGGTTGGTCTGCACAGACCACGTAAGGTTGGTCTGCACAGTCCCATAGTAGCTGAGTAGGGCAGTGCACACAGGGAAGGACTAGGTCTTAATGAGAGGTAGGGAGTTCTTGCCAGCACTTTTCTTGTCTTGCTGTTACCCGATAAGTATACTTTCACTCACTCAGGAGAGAAACTTTGTGCAATTTCTATTCTTTAATATCAAATCAGAAACTGTAACGAAAAAGAACATTATTGGGAACAGAATTGGGATGTCTAACTCATTATCAACAGGTCATTTTAAATTGACCAAGTGTTGTACAAAATTATAGTCTCTTAACTTAGAGACGGTCTGTGTACTTTTAATTCTAAAGTTTTGTGTTTTTCTACATAAGACAAAAATTAAATGCCAAACTTTCACTCTATTCAATATTTTTATATAAGCACGTCAAATACATATTTGGGGGCAAGGTTGGCATAAGATGTTATGGGAAAATGCAATGAAATATAGTACATGACTCTTACATTCAAAGAAATTAACTTTAGATAATGGATGAGGTGATAGATACCAGAAAGAATAAATAAACACTAGAACTTTTTTTTTTTTTTTTGAGACAGAGTCTCACTTTGTTGCCCAGGCTTGAGGGCAATGTTGTGATCTCAGCTCACTGAAACATCCCCCTCCGGGTTCAAGTGATTCTCCTGCCTCAACCTCCTGAGTAGCTGGAACTGCAGGTGTCACCACACCCGGCTAATTTTTGTATTTTTGGTAGAGACAGGGTTTCGTCATTTTGGCCTGGCTGGTCTCAAACTCCCGACCTCAGGAGATCCACCCACCTCGGCTTCCCAAAGTGCTGGGATTACAGGTGTGGGCCGCTGAGCCCAGCTAACAGTAGAACTTTCAATATACGAATTTCAAAATAATTATGGAAGCATTTTCATAAGACAGTATAGCATTGTCAAAAACGAGATGTAACACCTGACACAGAGCCTAGTAACATTACCTCAATAAGCATTTGTTGCATGACAGGTATACAAACTATTATTAGAGTTCAGATAAAAGTCACTGTGGAAATTGGATAACTATGGAAGACTCATGGAAACTAATTTTAGTTGAGAAGTGGGAATTGGAATGTTTTTGAACAATGGGAGAAAAGGAAAGAAAAAACATTCTAGGTGAATGGAATAGTGTTAACAAAATCAGAGAAACAGGAAAGAAAATCTAAATATGTATTATTTTTATTGAAATCCTCAGACATTGTTATTTTGTGTATTTATTTTATTTTGAGATGGAGTCTCACTTTGTCACCCAGGCTGGAGTGTAGTGGGGCAATCTCAGCTCACTGCAAACTCTGTCTCCTGGGTTCAAGCAATTCTCCTCCCTTAGCCTCCTGAGTAGCTGGGACTATAGGCATGCACCACCACATCTGGCTAATTTTTGTATATTTTAGTGGAGACGGGTATTCACCATGTTGGCCAACCTGGTCTCAAACTCCTGACCTCAAGTGATCTGCTCACCTCAGCCTCCCAGAGTGCTGGGATTACAGCTGTGAGCTACCGTGGATGGCCACACTGTGCTATTTTGAATAAAGACTTATATAAAACAGGCCTTTGGTGAAATAATATAGTCATCCAATAACCTCCAGGAAGTACAGCCATGGTAAAAGAGTAGTTACATCCAGGCGGTACAAGAGGGGTAAGAAAAGTAGGTTATCCTCTAAGAAAGGAAATACCTCCTGGGAGAACCATCAAGTGTTCAGCAAGGACTGACCTTGGTTTATCATCCAGGGGTGACTGAGGAATAGCTGTAAACAAGCAAACTAGTTGATTCTAGAGTAGTGACAACTATAATGGACAACATTGCAGGTACCTGGGAAGCTTCTTTACTGGGAAAGATTAGAGATATTTTGGCCCCTTTCCAAGATCTCATGCTTACCATGTGTAATTGATGCTAGCTTTTTCGAGAAAATCATGCTAATGAAAAGATATACTACATTATTTGCAGTAGAGTTTACAGAAAATAGTATAGAATTCAGCATTGAGGAACTGGTTTAAGTTAACAGGATATTGAATTCATGCAATTATGGACTTGTCAATAGCAAACATATGTTCTATTCTGTCTTCAAGAAATACAATAATTTCCATCATCAAAAAAATCTCTCATCAGGCATTACCAATATTCAGCATTGTATCAGTCATACCAGTGTCACATTATTTATAGCAAGACTTGGAAGATGCTCATTCCTAGGCTTGCCTTAGAATTACAGACATTTTTCATCACTGGCTGATTTGGAGACCTACCCAATGATGCTGTACATCTCTTATCTCTTTTTTTTCAGCCTCCTTAGTTCAAATTGTGGGAATAATTTTGTACAGTTATCTCACAAACTCCAAGTGAATTCTTTTTATGAAGTTTATACAGCCTTAAATTATGGTAATAAAGTAGATAGTTAAGGACAAATTCATTCTTCTTTTTCTCATGGCTGCTATTTAAAATAGTCACAAAAGAGGAGGCATTTAATAAATATTTGTTGAAGGGATAAATGAAATGTAAACACTTCAATTTAACTTGGTTAACATATCCAACAGGGTCACTAAGGAAAACTGAATTTATTGTTTTTCTTTGTGTTCCTGTCATCTCTGCAAAAACCTTGAGATTGCTTTGAATTTGGGAACTTATTTATGTGTAGTTTCAAAACTAGTATTGGCAAAATAGTCTAAGCTGAATAACTTCTATTGACAAAAGGTCCAGGATGGATAATTAAGTAATTTTTTAAAAAAATATATCTTTGAAATTAAGGTACAATAAGAGAGTAGAAAAGAATTGAAATTCTGAAAGAAATATTTTGTATAAAAAGAAGCCCTTCTGTTTTTGGCCAGTTTTTTTTTTTATAACTTATAACTTCCATGAGAACAAGAAAATAGATAATTCCCCCCACAGGTATAATTATATAGGTGAATTCTGCAAGGACAATTTTGTTCTTCAATGAATTATCCACAGGTGCCTATAGTACTGAGGAGTAATAGGCATTCAACATCTGTTTTCTGAATTAGTTAATTTGTATTTTGATATCAATGTAAATAGGTTGCTTTACATTTACAATTATTACAGTGTATTATTTTGTAATTTAAATAATCAGTCTCTGTTCTAAGTGAAAACAGTCTTTTTCAATACTGAGCTTCTAAGATGACACTACCAGTTCACTAAGAGTACACACTTAAAACGTTGGACAGATACAAATTATTGAATTGATAGTTCATAAATTGTATTCTATTGAAGTCATACACAGATGGGTTAGTGTTTCAAGCATGCACACACTCAGGGTCTTGGCTGCAAGCACACACTCCTGGGTCCTACACTCCTAATGTCTTTCATCAGGCATTACCAATATTCAGCATTAGCCTCAGTCGTCCCAGCGTCACGTTACTTGTATCAAGACTTGGAAGATGCTCATTCCTGAGCTTGTCTTAGAATTATAGTCATTAGATATTTTAATTTAGAAATGCAATCACACAGATTGTGAGGGTCAGGTAAACAATTGTGTTATAATGATTTTAAGCTGATGTCTATTATTAGGAGCATGTTTTGTTGGATTTGGAATAGTTTATAAACACTTAAAATACTTCGAACCTAGGGCATAATCGTCACTGCTCAAATAATTTTGAGTGCTGAACTTTTAGAGTTAATAAATATATTGTATATGACAAGAAAAACATCTATTTTATCACTGAAAGTTATCTTTTACCAAGTAGACCCAATTAAGATTTCACACTGCCTCCCACAAAATCAATTCAAATAAATGAAGATTTATTTATGTGCATTAATACATTTAAAACTATTGGCCTGTTAGAGCTAAATAATTTTTATTTTAGTGATACATGGAAAACATTAATATTGAATCATTTTTATGTTCTTCCTAATTATATATATATATTTATTTTTAAAATATGGCATCATTATTTTTTGAAAATAGGATTCTGTCTCATCAGTGATGTTGAAGTTGATGATGTTATGTATAAGAAATGGTTTTGAGTTTACTCTGCACCTTCCTACGTACTTTATACATATCAACTCATTTGTAATCACAACTCCATATACCAAACTATTATAATCTCGTGCTCACAAATGAAGAAACTGAGGATTAAAGATGTTAAATATCCTTCCCAAGATCAAAGAATTGCAAAGCTCGCATGTGCTGGAACTGGAATTTGATATTTGGCCAGACTCTGGAACCTGTGCTCTTATTCACTATTAGCTTGTATATCAGAACTAATGAAATGTGTGTTTGGCAAGAACTAATAAAAATAAAGGCAGCAGATAGAAAGTGTGCAATGCTTTGTTGGTAACATCTTTCTATCTCCCTATCTCTCTCTCCCTCCCTCTCTTTTTCTCTGTATCTCCTTCCTTCCAACCCTCTTTCTCTTCCTTTATCCTTTCTTCCCTCCTCAACGTTTAAAATAATAAATGCATTTGCATATGGATATAGTTGTTGAAACCAGTGGTTCTCAACTGGGAGTGACTTTGCAACTCAAAGAACATTTGACAATGTCTAGAGATATTTTTGATTGTCATATCTGGGGAGATGAAACTGACATCTAGAGGGTAGAAGTGAGGAATGCCGCTAAACATCCTACAATGCACAGGGCAACTCCAACAACAGGTAATTATCTGGTATCAAATATCAGTAGTAGATTTGAGAAATACTTGTTTAAATTAAGAAAGCTATCACATAATTTCCAGAAAAAGGTTTACATTTGTCCAAATCCTCACTGCAACTGTTATTATTCTATTTAACTTGAAACAAAATATATTTTTGACCAAAAATGATTCTATGTATGTGATATTTCATAATTAATGCAGATCTATTTATTTAAATTAACCCTGTGGTTTTTTCCTGCACATATATCTTAGTCAAAAACATCACTGCTTCCTCTGACCCTTGTAGTCAACACAATCAGAATATGTAGGGACGGCAAAGTAGAGTTAGGAAGATATTGAGAAGAAAGAGAAACTAAATGCCAATGGAATCTGAAACATAAAAAATGTAAAAAATCTGAAATATGAAAAATGTAAGGTTTGGTGAGGGCATTTAGGATTAATCAAACATCAATTCCAAAGAAATTTTTTTCTTACAGTAAAATATTTAAATATATTTGTGTACTCCAAAAATTATTCACATTTGCATGCAACTTCCCAAATGCCAATTTCAAGAGTCATAACATTGTAATTGAAATTACATGCTGGAAAATGTCATAAATGTGCTGTGCAATGGTGGGCTTCACAAGATAATAAAGCAAAAATTAAGGATTTATAGCACAGATTAGTCTTAATACATTTCTGTTTATCTTTCCAACTAGAATAAAAGGGAATATCTTGCCAAGTAATATGCTACTTGATTTAACAAAAAAGGTAATGTCAGTTAAATTAAGGAAAGGAAGATTTCACATAGTTTTGTTAATTACCATATAAATGTTAGCTATGATATGACATTTAAATCTACAAATGATTAACAAAGCATATTGCTTTAAGCAAAGTTTAGTGGCCTTGTTTAATAAATTGAATAGTTTCAAATTTCAAAGCAGTTTAAAAGGCCTAAATGCTTCTTGAACGTATGAAGAGTAAACTTCTTAAGAATGTGTGAGTATTGGGTGGATGGCAAGATGGCCGAATAGGAACAGCTCCGGTCTGCAGCTCCCAGCAAGATGAACGCAGAAGGTGGGTGATTTCTGCATTTGCAACTGAGATACCTGGCTGATCTCACTGGGAGTGGTTTAGACAGTGGGTGTAGCCCATGGAGGGCGAGATGAAGCAGGGTGGGGTGTCACCTCACCTGGGAAGTTCAAGGGGTTGGGGAACTCCCTCCCTTAGCCAAGGGAAGCCGTGAAGGGACTGTGCCCCAGGGAATGGTGCATTCCGGCCCAGATACTATGCTTTTCCCATGGTCTTCGCAACCCACAGACCTACACCACCAAGGCCCTGGGTTTCAAGCACAAACCTGGGCAGCCTCTTAGGCAGACACCAAGCTAGCTGCACGAGTTTGTTTTGCATATCCCAGTGCTGTCTGGAATGCCAGCAAGACAGAATCGTTCACTCCCCTGGTATGGGAGCTGAAGCCAGGAAGCCAAGTGGTCTTGCTCAGCAGATCCCACCCCACAGAGCCCAGCAAGCTAAGACCTAGTGGTTTGAAATTCTCGCTACCAGCACAGCAGTCTGAAGTTAACCTGGGATGCTTGAGCTTGGTGGGGGGAGGGGCATCTGACATTACTGAGGCTTGAGTAGATGGTTTTCCCCTCACAGTGTAAACAAAGTCCCCGGGAAGTTCAGACTGGGTGGAGCCCACCACAGCTCAGCAAAGCTGCTGTAGCCAGTCTGGCACTCTAGATTCCTCCTCTCTGGGCATGGCATCTCTGAAAGAAAGGCAGCAGCCCCAGTCAGGATCTTATAGATAAAATTCCCATCTCCCTGGGACAGAGCACCTTGGGCAAGGGGCAGCTGCGGGTGCAGCTTCAGCCAACTTAAATGTTCCTGCCTGCCAGCTCTGAAAAGAGCAGCAGATCTCCCAGCACAGTGCTCAAGCTCTGCTAAGGGACAGACTGACTCCTCAAGTGGGTCCCTGACTCCCATGACTCCTGATGGGGAGACACATCCTGGCAGGGGTCAACAGACACCTCATACAGGAGAGCCCTGGCTGGCATCTGGCAGTTGGCCTTCCGGGACAAAGCTTCCAGAGGAAGGAACAGGCAGCAATCTTTGCTGTCCTGTGGCCTCTGCTGGTGATAACCAGGCAAACAGGGTCTGGAGTGGACCTCCAGCAAACTCCAGCAGACCTGCAGCAGAGGGGCCTGGTTGTTAGAAGGAAAACTAACAAACAGAAAGGAATAGCATCAACATCAACAAAAAGGACATCCACTCAACAAACCCATTCGAAGGTCACCAACATCAAAGACCAAAGGTAGATAAATCCACATGAGGAAACACCAGTGCAAAAAGGCTGAAAATTCCAAAAACTGGAATGCCTCTTCTCCAAAGGATCACAACTCCTCGCCAGCAAGGGCACAAAACTAGATGGAGAATGAGTTTGACAAATTGACAGAAGTAGGCTTCAGAAGGTGGGTAGTAACAAACTCCTCCAAGCTAAAGGAGCATGTTCTAACCCAATGCAAGGAAGCTAAGAACTTTGAAAAAAGGTCAGAGGAATGGCTAACTAGGATAACCAGTTTAGAGAAGAACATGAATGAACTGATGGAGCTGAAAAACTCAGCACGAGAACTTCGTGAAGCATACACAAGTATCAATAGCCAAATCAATCAAGCAGAAGAAAGGATATCAGAGATTGAAGATCAACTTAATGAAATAAAGTGTGAAGACAAGATTAGAGAAAAAAGAATGAAAAGGAACAAGCAAAGCCCCCAAGAAATATGGGACTATGTGAAAAGACCAAACCTACATTTGATTGGTGTACCTGAAAGTGATGGAAGAATGGAACCAAGTTGGAAAACACTCTTCAGGATATTATTCAGGAGAACTTCCCCAACCTAGCATGTCAGGCCAACATTCAAATTCAGGAAATACAGAGAACACCACAAAGGGACTCCTTGAGAAGAGCAACCCCAAGACACATAATTGTCAGATTCACCAAGGTTGAAACGAAGGAAAAAACATTAAGGGCAGCCAGTGAGAAAGGTTGGGTTACCCACAAAGGAAATCCCATCAGACTAAGAGTGGGTCTCTTTCTGCAGAAACCCTGCAAGCCAGCAGAGAGTGGGGGCCAATATTCAACATTCTTAAAGAAAAGAATTTTCAACCCAGAATATCATATCCAGCCAAGCTAAGCTTCATAAGCAAATGAGAAATAAAATCCTTTACAGACAAGCAAATGCTGAGAGATTTTGTCACCACCAGGCCTGCCTTACAAGAGCTCCTGAAGGAAGCACTAAATATGGAAAAGAAAAACAGGTACCAGACATGGCAAAAACATACCAAATTGTAAAGTCCATTGACTCTATGAAGAAACTGCATCAACTAATGGGCCAAATAACCAGCTAGCATCATAATGACAGGATCAAATTCACACATAACAATATTAACCTTAAATGTTAACAGGCTAAATGTCCCAATTAAAAGACACAGACTGGCAACTTGGATAAAGAGTCAAGACCCATCTATGGACTGTATTCAGAGACCCATCTCATGTACAAAGACACACATAGACTCAAAATAAAGGAATGGAGGAATATTTACCAAGCAAATCAAAAGCAAAAAAAAGAGCAGGAGTTGCAATCCTAGTCTCTGATAAAACAAACTTTAAGCCAACAAAGATCAAAAAAGGCATTACATAATGGTAAAGGGATCAATTCAACAAGAAGAGCTAACTATCCTAAATATATATGCACACAATACAGGAGCACCCAGATTCATAAAGCAAGTCCTTAGAGACCTACAAAGAGACTTACACTACCACACAATAATAATGGGAGATTTTGACATCCCACTGTCAATATTAGATAGATCAACAAGACAGAAAATTAACAAGTATATTCAGGACTTGAACTCAGCTCCAGACGAAGTGGACCTAATAGACATCTACAGAACTCTCCAAGCCAAATTAACAGAATATATATTCCTCTCAGCACCATGCTGCACTTATTCTAAAATTCACCACATAATTGCAAGTAAAATACTCCTCAGCAAATGAGAAAGAACAGAAATTATAACAGTCTCTCAGACCGCAGTGCAATCAAATTAGAATTCAGGATTTAGAAGCTCAATCAAAACGGCATAACTACATGGAAACTGAACAACCTGCTCCTGAATGACTGCTGAGTAAATAATGAAATTAAGGCAGAAATAAATAAGTTATTTGAAACCAATGAGAACAAAGACACAACATACCAGAATCGCTGGGACACAGCTAACACAGTATTTACAGGGAAATTTATAGCACTAAACTCCCACAGGAGAAAGCAGGAAAGATCTAAAATTGACACCCATACATCACAATTAAAAGAACTAGAGAAGCAAGAGCAAACAAATTCAAAAATTATCAGAAGACAAGAAATAACTAAGATCAGAGCAGAACTGAAGGAGAGAGAGACACAAAAAACCCTTCAAAAAATCAATGAATCCAGGAACTGGTTTTTGAAAAGATCAACAAAATAGACCACTAGCCAAACTAATAAAGAAGAAAAGAGAGAAGAATCAAATAGACATAATAAAAAATGATAAAGGGGATAACACCACTGATCCCACAGAAATAGAAACTACCATCAGGGAATATTGTAAACAACTCTATGCAAATAAACTAGAATATCTAAAAGAAATGGATAAATTCTTGGACACATACACCCTCCCAATACTAAACCAGGAACAAGTCAAATCCCTGAATAGACCAATAACAAGTTCTGAAATTGAGGCAGTAATTAATAGCCTACCAACCAAAAAAGTCCAGGACCAGACAGATTCACAGCCAAATTCTACCAGAGGTACAAAGAGGAGCTGATACCATTCCTTCTGAAACTATTGCAAACAATAGAAAAAGAGGGACTCCTCCCTAACTCATTTTATGAGGCCAGCATCACCCTGATACCAAAACCTGACAGAGACACAACAGAAAAAGAAAAGTTCAGGCCAATATCCCTGATGAACATCCATGAGAAAATCCTCAATAAAATACTGGCAAACCGAATCCAGCAGCACATCAAAAAGCGTATCCACCATGATCAAGTCAGCTTCATTTCTGGGATGCGAGGTTGGTTCAACATGTGGAAATCAATAAGCATAATTTACCACATAAACAGAACCAATGACAAAAACTACATGATTATCTCAATAGATGCAGAAAAGGCCTTTGATAAAATTCAACACACCTTCATACTAAAAACTCTCAATAAACTGGGCATTGATGGAACATATCTCAAAATAATAAGAACTATTTATGACAAACCCCCAGACAATATGATACTGAATGGGCAAAACCTGGAAGCATTCCCTTTAAAAACCGGCACAAGACAAGGATGCCCTCTTTCACCACTCCTATTCTACATAGTATTGGAAGTTCTGGCCAAGACAATCAGGCAAGTGAAAGAAAGCGTATTCAAATAGGAAGAGAGGAAGTCAAATTATCTCTGTTTGAGATGACATGATTGTATATTTAGACAACCCCCTTGTCTCAGCCCCAAATCTCCTTAAGCTGATAAGCAACTTCAGCAAACTCTCAGGATACAAAATCAATGTGCAAAAATCACAAGCATTTCAATACGCCAATAATAGACAAACAGAGAGCCAAGTCATGAGTGAACTCCCATTCAGAGTTGCTACAAAGAGAATAAAATACCCCAGGAATACAAGTTACAAGGGATGTGAAGGACTTCTTCAAGGAAAACAACAAACCACTGCTCAAGGAAATAAGAGAGGACACAAACAAATGGAAAAATATTCCATGCTCATGGATAGGAAGAATCAATATCATGAAAATGGCCATACTGCCCAAAGTAATTTATAGATTCAATGCTATCCCCATCAAGCTACCATTGCCTTTCTTCACAGAATTAGAAAAAAAAAAAACTACTTTAAATTTTACAGGGAACCAAAAAAGAGCCTGTATAGCCAAGACAATCCTAAGCAAAAAGAACAAAGCTGGAGGCATCACATTACCTGACTTCAAACTATACTGCAAGGCTACAGTAATCAAAAGAGCATGGTAGTAGTACCAAAACATATATACAGACCAATGGAACACAGCAGTGGCCTCAGAAATAATGCCACACATCTACGACCATCTGATCTTTGACAAACCTGACAAAAATAAGCAATGGGGAAAGGATTCCCTGTTTAATAAATGATGTTGAGAAAACTGGCTAGACATAGGCAGAAAACTGAAATTGTACCCCTTTCTTACACCTTATACAAAAATTAACTCAAGATGGATTAAAGACTTAAACATAAGACCTAAAACCATAAAAACCCTAGAAGACAACCTAGGCAATACCATTCAGGACAGGAATGGGCAAAGACTTCATGACTAAAACACCAAAAGCAATGGCAACAAAAGCCAAAATTGACAAATAAGATCTAATTCAGCTAAAGAGCTCCTGCACAGCAAAAGAAGCTATCATCACAGTGAACAGGCAACCTGCAGAATGGGAGACAAATTTTGCAATCTATCCATCCGACAAAGGGCTAATATACAGAATCTATAAGCAACTTAAACAAATTTATAAGAAAAAAACAAACAGCCTCATCAAAAAGTGGGTGAAGGATATGAACAGACACTTCTCAAAAGAAGACATTTATGCGGCCAACAAACATATGAAAGAAAGCTCATCATCACTGGTCATTAGAGAAATGCAAATCAAAACCACGATGAGATACCATCTCATGCCAGTTAGAATGGTGATCATTAAAATGTGGGGAAACGACAGATGCTGGAGAGGATGTGGAGAAATAGGAACACTTTTACACTGTTGGCGGGGTGTAAATTAGTTCAAACATTGTGGAAGAGACAGCATGTCAATTCCTCAAGGATCTAAAACCAGAAATACAATTCGACCCTGCAATCCCATTACTGGGTATATACCTAAAGATTATAAATCATTCTACTATAAAGACACATGCACATGTATGTTTATTGCAGCAGTATTCACAATAGCAAAGACTTGGAACAAACCCAAATGCCCATCAATTATATACTGAATAGAGAAAAGGCGGCACATATACACCATGGAATACTATGTAGCCATAAAAAAGGATGTGTTCATATACTTTGCAGGGACATGGACAAAGCTGGAAACCATCATTCTCAGTAAACTAACACAGTAACAGAAAATCAAACACCGCATGTTCTCACTCATAAGTAGGAGTTGAACAATGAGAACACAAGGACACAGGGAGGGGAACATCACACACTGGGGCATGTTTGCGGGTTGGGGGCTGAGGGAGGGATAGCATTAGGAGAAATACCTAATGTAGATGATGGGTTGATGGGTGCAGCAAACCACCGTGGCACATGTATAACTACATAACAAACCTACATGTTCTGCACATGTATCCCAGAACTTAAAGTATAATTAAAAAAAAAAAGAAAATGTGAAGATTAAAACATATAGACCTTTCAGAAAACAGTAGTATATTGTCCACTGTTTTTTACATGAATTTCTGTTATCTATTATACTACAAAAATAAATCTTTTGTAAAAAGTAAGATATATCAAAAACCTTAACTTTTATTTTCTCATAAGTGTATTTTGCTATTTGTTGTATTTATGAAATACAGACTTTTCCACATATACTTTTATTTAAAGCGTCTTGTTACAGAGATGGTTGCAATCAGCTACTCATTCTCTATTTTGTAAAGTGCACAATTTGGAAATGGAAAAGGAAAAGCATTTCCAGTCTTTTCATGAAATTTATTATTAGAAACCATAACAGTATAGACAATTTTCGTAATGTCTTTTTCCAAAGATTCAAAATTTGGGTAGAGTCACATGTATCTGCAAACATACGGTAATTGCTCCTGGGTGATGTTTTAAGAGCTCTTTTGACACTATCATTTTTACTTATGCAGAGATAAAATTTATAGATCAAATGTCATAGAAACAAGTTGAGAACCTTGATTAACCAGATTTGAATGTCCTGACAAATTGATTTCTCTGGTCAACACACTGTTGTTACCTGAAGAAGTCTCTCGTTTCAACTTGCATTATTGAAAATCTTTCAAGACTGTAACGTTCAATGTTCCTGGTTTCATAATGAGACTACACTGCTAAAAGTGACTCTCTCCTTGTTAACTGATTCTCTTGAAGTGCTCCATGGTAATTATTCTGTGCATCAGCTCCAGTATAGAATATTACAGATGTATAATGTGTAAAAGCTAGGAATGATTAGTTATTTGTTTACATTTTTAAACAGAAATTCCTGATGAGGTTTTTAAAAAAGAAAACACACAAACCATTTATCTTATTCTCTTAAAGCATAAAACAACACAAAAATAGTTTTAATAAAATTAGGAATCTGATTAGTTGGTCTACAAGTATTTATGGTTTAAGTGTGCTTCTATGTTACTGAGATTCCTTAGGAATCAGAGGAAAACAGTAATGCCAAGCAGGTATTTCCATAATAAAACCCAGGGCTGGCCAGGTGCAGTGGCTCATGCCTGTAATCCCAGCACTTTGGAAGGCCGAGATGGTTGGATCATCTGCGGTCAGGAGTTCAAGACTAGCCTGACCAATATGGTGAAACCCCCTCTCCACTAAAAAATACAAAAATTAGCCAGGCATGGTGGCAGGCACCTGTAATCCCAGCTACATGGGAGGCTGAGGCAGGAGAATCGCTTGAACACGGGAGGCGGAGGTTGCAGTGAGCCAGGATCATACCATTGCACTATAGCCTAGGTGACAGAGCAAGACTCCGACTCAGAAAAATAAATAAATAAATAAATAAATAATAAAAAATAAAAAAAATCAGGGCTTCTCAGCCTCACACTATTGACATTTTGGGCTAGATAATTTTTTGTTGTGGGGCAGGGTCTGAGGGTGGGCGGGGGTGGCTATCCTGTGCTTGTACAATGTTTAGTAGCATCCCTGTGGTACTGCTGTTCCTTCAGTGTGACAACCAGAAATTGTCTTCCAACATTGCCACATGTGTGTGTGGTGGAGAGATGGGATTAAAGTTGCCCCTTTTGAGAACCACTGCTGCAACTTGTTAAAATCAAACATAACTTTTCACAAAATCGGGATATTTAGAAACCCAATGCATTTTTTAAATGACTCTCTTCATCGTTACAGATTTGTGATGAGAGAAAATGGGAAAGCACAACGCTCCAGTTAACCCAGTTGGAGATTTAGTTCCGCTGTTAAAAGTATAGAAACAGGCCAATCAGAATGCAGGCAGGGAAAGCTACTGTACAGTAGAAGTAAATGTTACAGCAATGTTAGATTGAAAGAGAAGATCGGAGTGTTAACCCCTTTACAGTCCATTGTAGCCAGGTCATGCCCAGCCCTCACATGTGGTTCTTCCTACCGGGATACCCTGATTGCTGCTGCAGGAGCTCGGCCCCCTTGGAGCAGCCCTCTGGCCCCAGCAGTGGAAATGGCTCCCCTGCGGTCCGCAGGGCAGGGCAGGGCAGGGCGTGGCCATTTTCAACTAGGAGTTCAGTGAGGAGGAAGTCCACATGAGCGCTGGCAGGTCAGGGCTTCCAGAGGTGCCAAGAGAAGTGAAGTATTGCAGACTGAGTCCTCTAAATAGCCAGTCGTCTCAGTAAGAAAACGTTTAAGTCCCTGGAGCAGGAGGGCCAGGCTGGGCGCAAATCCTGCCTATGTCACTCCTCGCCTTTGCTCAAACCACTCAGTCCAGCTCTGCTCCTTTGTAAAATGGTGCCAGAGATTCCCATGTCACAGGGAGGGGACTCGGGGGCAAATAATATATGTGATACGATCTGTCATTTTCAACGTGCCCTGGAAGAGATTCACGTTGTTGTTGCTGTTATGTGTTGTCGACCAACATAGTGCATGCCTAGCATGAGTTTGGTGTGGAGAAGACAAGGTTGGCCTTTTTGTCTCTTTTCAGTGCCATTATCTCTCCCTTTCTTTCATAATAGTCGTCCTCCTGGGTAGTGAGGTTGGAACTCTAAATCTTACCCTGGACGACTGCAAATATTTCTTATTAACCCTCCCCTTATTCCAGTCACACAATAGTAGATACGATCTTGGTCTCTGATGTAGGGAAATTGAGGCATGGAAAGATTGGCATTGTTATCAAAAATAAGGTTGAAAGTTATTACAGAGAGTAGCTCTAGAATTTCAATAAGGAGATGTAAAAGCATTCAAATTAACTCAGTAGGCACTTTAAAGATCAAAGAAACTGATTCATCTGTGATCCAAGATCATATCCTGTTGTTTTTCTCTGAGTGAGTTTGATTTAGGTGGTCATAAAACAAGCTTCAGTTGTTAACACATTTGTTTAATAAAAACAAAACTTTTCTTAGAAAGATTTTTAGACACTATGTGGACACATTTGAATTGAAGCAAGAAATTAAGGTTTGTTATTAAACTTCTATGGTCACTCAGACTTCCTTTTTAAAAAACATCTTTAATTACTATGTGGATTATTTTCAATATTCAGTACTGCTCATCAAGGTTATGTGTGTGCGTGTGTGTGTGTGTGTTTTCCTTTGAGTCATACATTCCTTGATTTTTTACAAAAGACTGAACACAGCAAAGGGACTTAATTAACTGGTAACTCCTTATACTGATTAACTCTACCTACATTGTGATCTGTGTTGAAGCATCATTTCTATTGACCTGTTGTACTATGGCATTGATTTAAGAGTGAGCCATGTAGCTAGCTGTATAATAAAAAAAGTATAATTATACAGAGCAATAGCTGTGGTTTTATGCATTATTACTTATAATTCTATATAAAATTATTATAAATTAGATTTTTTAAAAATTATTAATTTGCTTCAATTATGTTATAGTTATTGATTCTAGTTCTAAAGTGGAATAATAAGGGATATCTGACATAATTGTAAAAAAAATCACTTCACTTTAGAAACAAGTGAATTTAAAACTTCTTCCTTGTTACCTTCCGTGAACACTGCAGAAAACTGTTAAAAAATTATACTGTGGAAAGTTTCTGCTAAAGCACACGAACTTCTCACATTTAATATGTTCCCATGTAGTACATAATAAATTATTTCACAGCCCATAATATAGGGAAGCTGATGTAAGAAGAAATCCACTTCACTCTTAAGGCAAAACAATTAGAAATCTTAACATGGTTAAACATAAAGTTGTTTTGCTGTATGGGTTGTTTTTCAGGTTTACAGAATTTTATGAACATTATATAAAATGGTTGAAATTGTAAATTCCAATTTTTCAAATATTCTAAAAGTACTATACAATTTTGTTCATACCACCCAACATAAAGATTGAAATGCTGTTAGCATAAATTTAGGAAGGCTCTGTTAAATCCCATCTTTTATCCTAAAATATGTTCTCTCAAAGATAGTAAACATATGTCTAACAGTTCTCCACTAGGTCCTTTACTTGCCTGCACAATTAAAATATTAGCTCTCATTTTTAATTGTTCTTCAATCTAGAACTAGTTCCTGTTTCTCTGACTGTTCCTTTTCTCAGCTCAGTTTAACTCCTTGGCTTTCATTGTGGGCACTACTGATTCATCACGGTGATCTGGCTGTTTCTTTTGGTTCTCATCCCAGAATAAATCTTATGCCTTATTATAGGTGTACCCTTGTTCCTGGATGAACTCTAAATCCTTATTCAGTACTAAATATTGCACCTGTTCCCAACGTAAGACATGCCATCCTTTTAGCTGTATTTCCCTATGTAGCTGCTCTCTAGAAACAGTCCTAAAAGAAAGACTGAAGGAAATAGAAGGCATGGAAGCCACTCTAACAAATGGCAGGCATATGTGTAATTAGAAATAAAAAATGCATATATTCTAACCATGGATCTGGGGATAAATGGGACACAATCCTAGTTAGAATTTTCCAGGTATTCATTACATTACATATGAGTGAATGAATGAATGAATGAATGAGTGAGTGAATGAATGAATGAGTTATTGTGTTTCAAACACACTTATACACATTACACACATACACACACATACACACACCAAGAAAAGTATACTGAAGTAAAACAGATACACAAAAAATGGTATGAAGTCATAGATGAACAGACTCCATAATCAACTTAAGCATCAACTATCCTGATATGTTTAAACTCTCTACAGTGTTTATCCTGTACAGAAAAAGAAGATGCCTAGCTCATTATTAAAAATCTACATTTAAATGTTAATTTGGAAATATCTACATGCAGTGGGAAATAGTTTAATTTAGATGCTTCACTTCCAAATGTTATATAATCAATGCACTCCTGCTACCCAGAATCCCCATAATGAGAAGAATTATATGTACAATTTGTAAAACTCAGATAATATAATATGTAAACAATTACTTGCATTTTAAATGCAAACTCATTAAGGACACATGTAAACTCCAAGTAGTCAACCTTGCAGAAGGTCTTAGTTCCAATAGTTTATATATAAAAATCTGTAAAATAATTGTTTAGGATTTTGAATATGCTTGGAATGGCATATTATTTTTTCTCCCCTTCTGCTTGAATATTTGTGACTAGAAAAAACAGCCTACATTGAGCTAGGATGCTGAAAAGACGATGCTGCTTTTGTCTCTCATGACAATTCTCAATACCAATGCAGTTTGAAAAATACTATAACCCTGAGATTTTTCCCCCAGAATGATAATACAAAAATTAAGCTCATATTATTCTTAAGGTAGTTGGAAGTTAATTAAAAGCAATGACCGAAGTGCATAATTTTATATACTTTGTATTTGTCTTTCAATAAATACATGCTGGTGACCAAAGAGAAATTTCAAAATAGTTGAGATTCTTTTACATACGGTTCTTATATCACAAAGGAGAATTTTAAGTCATAGAAACATTTGTAATTCATCTTTTCTGTCCATTTCCTTTCTCCTAGTCAAACAGCTAGTCCCTTATTAATCTCTTCAAAATTATCATAAAAATTATTTTCCTTCCTTCGGTACTTTTATTTGTCCACCAGTCAAAATTATCCTCCTGATTCTCAATTACAAAATCTTCTAACAGAAACCCCTTTACAAGCTCTTCTTAGCAGAAACAGAAGGGGAAAGAACAGGAATATTCATATATTAATAATTTGCTTCTATTGTCATATATACATCAGTGAGCTTTGATTTATGATAATTGAATCTTCTTATGCTTAGCCAGGGGAGAAAGGTTTAAATAGCCCGGGTGTGCTTTAGTGATGGAGTCTTAGTTTATTTAGACTCAGTAAAATGTGGGTCATTGATGCATCCATTTCCATTAATGGGAGTTAGCAACTGCTGCCTATATCTCATAATTAAATTTACAGTGATGCCAAGATGAGAAAGCCAGTGATGCAGCACAATATATTATTCTCATCCAAAAGGTGCTTTTCATTGTCTGAAGAGACAGATGCCATGTTCTGATAAGAACTATATGTGTAGCTTTACTTACTAATGTAAATTATTCAATATGAAATGCTGCCAGTATAAATGGTTTACTTCCCTCCCACCTCCTCTATTTTGAACCTAAACAGTTCCTCAGAGAAACAAACAATTTATCTGCAAGAATCTAATTGGAAATTTATCCCAGACAATATCTACTAGTAATTTTCAAGGTAGATTCAGAATCCAAGTAAAATAATACAATTTTTTTAAAGTGCAGTGGATTAAAATATATATATATATATCACCTAAGAAAGGTCAGATTTACAGAAGAGGGTTAGCAGACCCTTTCCCCAAGAAAACAGTAATTTAACTGGTGAAAACAATTTTTTTAAAACCCAGTCATGGAAAGGTCTCTAGAAATTGTCCTAAGGACATTAAACAAATAGAGATATTTATTCAAGAAAACCTACTGAATGAATGTTTTGTACCCTTTGATCAACATCTCTCCCATTTTTCCCATCTCTCAACCTCTGGCAACCACCGTTCTACTCTCTGTTTCTGTGAGTTCAACTCTTTTAGAGTCCATATATAATGGAGATTATGTAGTACTTGTCTTTCTATGTCTGGCTTATTTCACTTGCTAGTAGATCTTAAGTGTCCTCACCACACATTAGAAACAATGGTAACTACATATGGTGATGGATATGTTAGTTAATTTCATTGTGATAATCATTTCATAATGTATACATATGTACATATGTTAAATCATCATGTACACCTTGAATGTATACAATTTTTGCCAATTATGCCTAAATAAAGCTGGATAAATAAATAGACATTTAACTAAATTTTTGAAAGAACAGAAAGAGTCTGTGGCATTTACACTGTGACCCAATTCTTAGCCACCATTTTCCATACCCTTTCAGCTCCATGTTATGGAAATTATATTATGGTCATATGTAGTCAAGAATTTGGGAGCTGATTCTTCTTCCAGCTTCCAGTCTGGGGGCCACAGTTTCACCCAGGAGGGTAGAATGCCAGTGTTTCTCCTCCCACCCAGGCCCATGTTGCAGAAGTTCTATTTTAGACAGATGTGACCAAGAGGACTGGTTCGTCTTCTCCACTCACCCACACTCATAGTACAGAAGCTCTGCTTTGGGCACAGTGTGCCAAGAATATTGGGAGCCTGATCTCCCTGTTTCAGCCTGTTCATAGGATATAAGTGCCACAATGAGACAGGCAAGCCAAAAAGACCAGGGTAAGCTACTCACCCTGTATCCAGTGTGCACCAGAGTGGGAGTGACACTCAGTAAACAGCAAATCCCTGCCTCCTGCACCAGTGCAGGGTGTGGTGGTTATGCCTGAGGGGAAAGGTAAGTTATAAGATAAGGCGTTCTACAGCTTTACCTGATGACCCTGACTTTCTTTGGGACAGATTATGGGGAACTCCATGCCTTAGGACTTTGTCAAGAACAATGGAGATCTTGGTGGAGAGCAATTAAAAAGGAATTTGGTAGCTCCAAGACACAATTAAAACAGAGCAGCCAAAAGTTTAATAGAAATAGCCATGATAACAGCCAACTCTTGGGGTGGGAAGATTGTGCATATGCGTTAGGTTACACTCAGGAGCAATCAGAGCAGGATTTGATAGCATTTTCAAAGCCACACTTGGATCCATCAACACCGAGTGGGCACCTGCCATAAGAGACTTAAATACAACCTCTGACCAAAAAACAAAGTATATAAACAATAAGCTACTTTGACCCAGGGTTGACTCCTGGCAAGCTAGGCTTGAAAATAAAACCACAATCATCCTTCTCAATTTGTAAGACCATGAGCATTCTCGAGTCTGGATCCTTTCAGAAGTGATCAAAGTATTAATCTATTAGTCCCTGATTGAATATGAGGGGGAAAACACTCCCTGATCTGTGGTACAGCTTTAAGCTACTACGTATACAATGACAAAGGGTCAAATTTAAGGGGACTAAAGCACAGCATTGGACAAATAAGTGGTTTGTGCTGGCCCAGGGGTGACCTAAAGGTAGCTAGATTAAAAGAAAAAATGAGGAGAGAAATCTGAGTAGGGATATCAGAAGTTGTACCACTGGGGGAATAGACTTTTCAGGATTAGTTCAGCTGAGTCACTAAACAAACAAACTGATTAACAAGCAAATAACAACAACTGACCTATCAATACCACCAGCTTGGATTAGTATGAAGATTTGCTACAATATCTAAAATGTCCAGTTTTCAGCCAAAAATATAAATTATGAGGCATACAACAAACATAAATGTGTGACACAAATACAAGGAAAAATTATCAGGCAACAAAAACTGCCATTGACAGACCCCAAATGGTACATTTAGAAACAGACTTCAAGGCAGCTCTTAAAAATATGTTTAGAGACTTAAAGGAAACAATCTTTAAAGAATCAAAGGAAGACGCTGACAATACTTCCTCAAATAAAAAACATAAGAAAGACAAACTATTTCAAAAGAACCAAATGGAAAATCTGCAGTTGAAAAGTGCAAACACCAAAATGAAAATTCACTAGAGTGGCTCGACAGTAGATTTGGGCCGGCAGAAAAATAGAATCAACAAACTGGATGTACATAAAGATAGAATATGTAACCTGAAGAACAAGAGGAAAGAAATTAAAATGAATAAGGACCCAGAGAAATGTCAGACACCATTTACTGCACCAACATACCCACAATAGAATAGCAGAAGGTGAGGAAAAAGAGAAAGGGACAGAAAAAATATTCAAAGACATAATACCTGAAATCTTCCCTAATTTTATGGAAAACATTAACATACATCCAAGAAATGCAACAAACTCCATGTAGGAAAAATGCAAAGAGAACCACACTCAGACATACAGTCATAATGTTGAAAGCCAAAGATAGAAAATCTTGAAAGCAGTAAGGTGGAAACAACTCATCAAGTAAAAGAGAACCCCAACAAAACTATCAGCTGACTTACTAGAATAGAGACCATTAGATAGTGAAATGACATGTTCAAAGTACTGAAAATTCAGACACTGTATCAACAAACAACTTAGCAAAAACTGACAGAAGGGACAGATAGACAATCCAACAATAAAAGTTAGAGAACTTAATACAACAATTCTCAAGAATGACAGAACAACCAGGCAGAAGATCCATAAGAAAATAAAAGATATGAACAACATGATAAACTCACTAACAATTATCTATAGAACACTTCAACCAACAGCAGCAGAATACACACTCTTCTTAAGCACACATGGACCACTTTCAAGGATAGAACTATGAACTATATGCTAGTTCATGAAATAAGCCTTGGTACATTTAAAAGGAATGAAATAATACAAGGCATATTCGTTAAATACAAGGAAATTAAATTAGAAATAAATAACAGAAGGAAATTTGGAAAATATGCAAATGTAATAGTAGAAATTAAATACACTCCTGAATAACCAATGCATCAGGAAGATATCACAAGTGAAGTTAGAAAATACTTTGAGATGAATGAAAATGAAAACATAAACACCAAAATTTATGCATCTAATGCAGTGCTCAGAGAGAATAGTTGTATATACCTATACAATATTAAGAAAGAAGAGAAATCTCAAATAAATAACTTACACTTCTACCTAAAGGCACCAGAAAATGATAGCAAACTAAACTTAAAGTTAGTAGTAGGAAGGGAATCCTACAGACTAGAGTGGAAATTAATGAAAAAGAGAGAGAAGATCAATAGAGCAAATACATGAAATCAGAAGTTTGAAATAAATTGCCATCAGCAAGTTTAACTTGACCAAGAAAAAAAAGCAAAATACTCAAATTACTAAAATCAAGAGTGAAGGAGGAGACATCACTACTCAATCTTACAGAAACAAAAAGAATTATAAGAACCATCATGAACAACTATATGCCAACAAATTAGATGAAATATACAAATTAATAGACAGAGGTTACCAAAACTGACTCAAGAAAACAAAATAAAACATCTGAATAGACTACACTAAAGAGGTTGAATTACTAATTTTAAATTTTCCACAAAGAGATGCCCAGATAGCTTCCAGGTTAATTCTACTAAACATTTAAAGAAGAATTAATACCAGCTGTTTGCAAACTATTTTAAAAACAAGGAGAGAACACTGCCTAATTCATTCTATTAGGCAAGTATTACCCTGATTTCAAAACCAGATAAAAACATTACGAAAAAAGAATGCAACAGACCAATATCCCTTATGAATATAAAGGCAAAAATCTCAACAAAATACTAGCAAACCAAAGCTATCAGCATATAACATAGATTATATACCAGGACCGAATGGAATTCGAGAAATGCAAAGCTGGTTTAACATTTGAAAATCAGTGTTAATATTAATAGAATAAAGGGTAAAATATGATAATTTCAATAGATACAGAAAAAGCATTTGAAAAATTTCAATACCCTTTCCTTATGAAAATTCCTTAGTAAACTTGGAGTAAAAGAGAACTTTATCATCCTAATAAAGGGTAACAAAACCTACAGGTGACAACATACTTAATAGTGAAAGACAATGCTTTTCTCCTAAAATCAGGATCAAGAGAAGGATATCTGTTCTCATCACTTGCAATTAACCTTGTACTAGAGGTTCTAGCTAGGTCAGTTAGGTAAAATAAACAAATAAATAAAAAGCATACAGATTTAAAAAAGTAAAAATATCTCTCCTTGTATATGACATGAACTTATGTATAGTAAATCTTAAGAAAATCACAAACTACTTGAACTTACAGATGAGTTCAGACAGCTTGTAGGACCCAAGATTAGCATACAAAAATCAATTGTATTTCTGTACACAATAGCAATGAGCATTTTTAAAATGAAATTTAAAGTTAATGTATAATAGCATTTTAAAAATCAGATATTTTCTTGAATTAACTTAATAAAAGATATGAGAAACATGTATCCTAAAAACACACCATTCTAAGAAACTAAAGAAAACTTAAATGAATGGGACATTCCAGGTTCACAGATTGCAGACTTCCTATTGTTTAAATGGCAATATTTCCTATTGATCTATAGTTACAATTCAATTCCTATTAAAATCTCAGTTGGCTTTCTGCAAAAATTAACAAGCAGATGATATAAATGTTTATACAGTTGCAAGGACTGTAGGGGAGAATCTGCTGCTAAGATCGTTCAGGTTGTTGGCAAAATTATTACTGTGTGGCTGTAAGATTGAGGTCCCATTTCCTTGCTGACTGTCATCTGGAGGCCACCTTGCACTTCTAGAAGTCTTTCTCAGTCCTTATACATAGCCTATTACATCTCGGAATCAGCAATGGTGTGTAGAATCCCATGCCATCACATCTATTCTGCCTCCTCTTCTGCTACATCTCTCTGACTGACTTTCTCTTGAACTTTTGAGGGCTGATATGATTACATTAGCTCACCAGGACAATCTATGATAATCTATTTCATTTATTTATTTATTTATTTTGATTTTTTGAGACAGAGTCACTCTCTTGCTCAGGCTAGCATGCAGTGGCATGATCACAGCTCACTGCAGCCTCAACCTCCTGGGCTCAAGTGATACTCCTACCTTAGCCTCCCAAAGAGCCAAAACTATAGGCACACAGCACCATGCCTGGCTAATTTTTTTTAAATTTTTATTTTGTAGAGACCAGGTCTCACTATGTTGACCAGGCTGGTCTTGAACTCCTGGGTTCAAGCAGTCCTCTTGCCTCAGCCTCCCAAAGCTCTGGGATTACAGGCATGAGCCACCACACCCAGCCAGTTTCCCTATTTTAAAGTCAGATTAGGAACCTTAACTGTCTCTGCAAAATCCCTTCACAACAGCACCTAGATTGGCATTTGATTGTATAACCAAAAGACAAGGGTTTTTTAGGGGATAGCTTTAATATTCTGCCTACCATATTTTATTTTTTCAGACTGCTAAAGTATTAATGCCCATAATGTGACCTCAAAATCTTTTTTAAAAGAAGTAGATCATTAAAAAAAAAATAAAAATTGAATCACTAAACTATTACCTTATTATTTGGGAGATTGAAATTTGTACATATTTCCAGATTGTCCAATTTATACTACACATGTATGTCAGTCATTTTATAAGATCCTGCCAAATATAGAGTAATATCCCTAATTGTTCTGGCTAGCTTTTGATAATTAATTACCTTAGATTTTGTTACAGCCCATTAATTATTTTAAAATTAGATCTATTTCATTTTATTTTTATTGTTGCTTTATTTTAATTATTGATGAGAACATGTCTTATGAGATACTGTTTAATATCAAAAGAGATATTGAACTTAATTAAAAATTGAGCCTTCTATACAGATAGAAACATAAGACTGAGGTTGTTCATTAAAACGCTTAAAAAGTTCTAGGGTGATACTTAGCAAGATGTCACAGTTTCAGTGACATTTATTTTGAGAAATCTGTAATAGACACTGCTCAGACAGTAAAATTTCCTTTTATTTTCCTTCTTTGTATACTTTTCACTTTTCTTATCTTGAACTTGGATATTTACTTTTTAGGCTAGTTAGTGAGAGTTGACTTATACACAGAAGAACCTCATCTGTGGAGAAAAGAATGATGCAAATGTGAAGAGAGAAACAGAAGTAAAAGACCAAAGGGCCTCAGACAGACTGATAGAGTGGTTGTCCACATGTATGGCCATTTTCATTGATATTCCTATGTTCCTTTAATAATTCCACAATTTTACTTAATCCATTGTCAATAGGCTTCTTTCTCTAAGGCTTTTTTCTTTTTCTGTCTCTTTCACCTAAGAAGACCTTAACCAATCATGTCCTCTGCGGGCACATGGATGGAGAAGGAGGCCATTATCCTCAGCAAACTAACACAGGAATGGAAAACCAAATACCGCATATTCTCTCTTATGAGTGGGAGCTGCATGATGAGAACACATGGACACAATGGGAGGAACAACACACACGGGGGCCTGTTGGAGGGTGGGAGGTGGGAGGAAGGAAAGCATCAGGAAGAATAGTTCATGGATGCTGGGCTTAATACCTAGGTGATGGGATGATCTTTACAGCAAACCACCATGGCATACATTTCCTATGTAACAAACCTGCACATCTTGCACATGTATCCCTGAACTTAAAAGCTGGAAAAAAATTAAAACGGTTTTTCTTAACCAAGACAAAATTTTCCGCCAAAAGTCATCAACCTGGAATTCGGTAACTTCTGGTCAAATGCATTCTCTAAGTGTGTCATTCAAAGTTACTTGATATTTAGTCATACATTAAAAAATTTATTGACTTTATTACTTGGGAGTGCCATTAGAAAATACTATGTGTATATTAAAAAGGGTAAATGTCTCTTAATTATAAGTGAAAAATAGTGAAGTATTATTCTTTAATGGAAATTAAATTTTTAAGGGTCTAATTGTTTTAAATGTTTCAGGAGGTAGAAATCACTGGGCAGAAGCAAACAAAGTTGCTGCCAGTTCAGCAGTCTGGCTGTTTATCATTATACCCAACTTACTTGGAATACCCAATAATTATTCTCAAATACCTCTATAGTAATTTTTCTTCTGTGTGGTAAGAGTGAATGTGAATCAAGTGTGACATAAATGGCACCAGTGCATAAGGGGGACCTGCTGAGAGATTCCTGATCAGCCCAGAAGTTATGGTTTAGGAAATGAATCAGTAATATAAATACCAAACTATTAATTCAAGGAGCATGAAGTAATCTCCAATCTAATCTAGGCAGGTATTAGTATATTAGTTCCGTAAGAGGGTAGAGACTTATACAGATGATTAAAAGTTATGGTTGGAGGCAGTTCTAAGAACCTTTCTAATAATCAAAGGAATTGAGACGTAATATACAAGATACTTGTTAGAGACTGGCAAACACCATGAGAGAGGGTCAGATCCATAGCCTTCTGGCAGAGTGTCACATCAATATTTTTGTCTCTTTATATAGAACAGAGAGGGATGTGACTCAGGAAAGCCAAAGCATCTCAGGATCTAAGCTGAACCTCTGAGGAGCAGAAAACATATTAGACAATTGAAGAGGTGTTAGGACAGTTGGAAGCAGATGAAATTATTAAAAGTCACATACATGTGATGGGGTGAAAGATGTACATCTCTTAACTGTCACATATGACTTAGGAAGACCCAGAAATTTAATAGTGAGCCCCTATTAATAAGTTTTTAGCTTAGCATTAGATTTTTTTTAAATATACTTAAAGTTCTAGGGTACATGTGTGCATGGGAGCATTAGATCTTAAAAGAAGTTCTGTCACCTTTCATGTTTTGATTTGTCAAGGGAAAAGTTGATCTCAGGAGGTGAACAATAACATTGACTTGGTGAAACTGCAAATGCATCACAGTCATACTGAAGGAATCACTCATCACAATTCAATCAGAAAGCTATAAAGGAAATGGATTCAACCTGTAACCTACTTAATTTATTTAATACATGCTGAAACGGAAAACCACTTTGATGATCACCAAATGAAAAACAAAACCGTAAAAAAAAGGTAGTGACATAGGATTCTAATGTGAAAAAGAAGTGCATTAAAAAAGGAAGATGCAAATAATGTTGTTATTCAAGGGATAACATCCAGAGGGTTTCTGTTGTTGTTTTGGTAGGGAGGTATTTTATAGCTTCTCTGAAATATACCATTTCTAGTAGTGAAAAATATGCTCTTAGATTTACAAAAAAGTGCTCAGTGTTTCCCCTTTTGTATCCATATGATGGCTTCCTTCTTGACTCACTGTTGTGCACTATCAGTGCAATACTAGGAAAGCATTTTATAGCTTTATACTGAGGGGACAGTATTAATGATAGCAGTAAGTGTTTCTCTTATTTCAGCAGTTTATTTTAAAGAAAAACCAATTTTGAATATGGTAATTATTTTTAATTATGGCTAATTTGAGAAACAATTAACCAACCAAAGTCCACAAAAACAAAACAAAAAACCCAGTACTTGAAAATGAAAATATTAAGTAAACATATTTTATATGTCAATATACATACATATGTATGAAACAATTATATTCAGCATTTGCTGACAGGTGCTGGAGAGTATCCCTGCATTTCCACATTTTGCTATATTACAGTAACAATAAGAGATTGTTAAGTATTGATAATTAAATCAAGACAGCAATTTTGCTGTAAACTTTGAAGTCCTCTGACAGCATGATCAAATCCATAATTATAAACATCATATTCTTCTATTCTTGTCAAGCCATATTGGCCATTTTGCCTTATTTTTCTACTCTGACCTTTTTTTAATTTATTTGCTAAAATGAACTGCTGACTTGCCATTTATCATTATTCTATAATACCCTTATGTATTAAATTATTGTACTATAATACATTACATATTTCATACCGGTTCACACATAAATATATGATATTCACATTCCCAAAGTTAAAAATCAAGTCAGATTATATTTTGTAAGATTTTAATGCCTAAGTTGCTTTTGGTTGAGAGTAAAGAATATTGAATAAAAATTTATGCACTAATTGTTCTCACTCATAAGCGGCAGTTGAACAATGAGAACACATGGACACAGGGAGGGGAACATCACACACCAGGGTCTGTCAGGGGTGGAGGGCTAGGGGTGGGATAGCATTAGGAGAAATACCTAATGTAGATGGCAGGTTGATGGGTGCAGCAAACCACCATGGCACGTGTATACCTATGTAACAAACCTGCACATTCTGCATATGTATCCCAGAACTTAAAATATAATAAAAAAGTTTATGCACCAATGAAGATTGTTTTCATAAAATCTAATAAGAAAATAAAATATTGGAAAAGTTCTGTGTAAACCAGATTACTTGTCTTTGTTTTAACCCTCACTATTTCTGATCCACTGGGAAATACAGCCTAAAAAATAATTAAGTACCTAAATAAATAACAAATTAAAAAAGCATTATATGAAAGTACTTCACCTTTGAAATGAAATGTTACAGTGATGATTAGAAGAAAACAAAGCCAAAGAAGAATCACTTTGTAGCTGCTCCTTTCCAGCCTCGGTTTATTATTTCTAAACTGTGAATTTTTATCAAATATTCAGGTGGATCTATTCTTTCTTTGTCATTTCAAAGAAGCTTTGGTATTATATTTTTTAAGAGACTAGAATGAGGATATGGGCCCAAATCAGGCCTTGATTATTTCATATACTTCAGAATACTCAAATTTAATGTCATTTTTCTAAAACCTGTATTTCAGTTAAAAATTTTTTACTTATTTTATTTGAAAAATCGGCAGTACAATTTTGTATTCCTTTAATTTTCAAAGTAATTCAGGTTCATTGAAACCTCACTACAAGGTTATCCCAAAGGCTAATGCCATAGGAATGTGCATTGAGTAAATTACTGAGAGATGTACATATTATTTCAATATGTTTCTGATAGATCTGGCTTTATACTGAACCCGGGTCTGTAGAACACCGTAATAACAAAAATCAGTCAAACTTGGTGTTAATGAGATTAATGTAGCGCTAGAATTAAAGAAATGAAAAATATGGGAGCATTTAAATACATCGTATCACTTTAAATTACTAAGTAATTAATATATAAAACATATTGCAATTATTTTTAATTTCACTTATTCAAAGTGCCTTTCAAATCTGAATGGGTAAGAGTAATGAAGATTCAGGAAGCCTAGTTCCTTAAGAATCATGAGTCACATTGCAATGTCCTAGAGGTTAAAAGTGCTTCCAAAGTTACATGTCATGGAAGTAGTTATTTAAGAAGATGAGGCCGGGTGCGGTGCCTCACGCCTGTAATCCCAGCACTTTGGGAGACTGTGGCGGTGGATCACCTGAGGTCGAAAATTTGAGACCAGCCTGACCAACATAGACCGTCTCTACTAAAAATACAAAATTAGCTGGGCGTGGTGGCGCATGCCTGTAATCCCAGCTACTCTAGAGGCTGAGGCAGGAGAATTGCTTGAACCCGAGAGGCAAAGGTTGAGGTGAGCCAAGATTGTGCCATTGCGCTCCAGCCCGGGCAACAAGAGTGACACCCTGTCTCAAAAAAGAAAAGAAGAAGATAAAGGCTTGTAATAGTTAACTCCATAAAACTATAAAACTTTAATGATTATCAATCCATTGGACAGAAATTGTGCTAATAGCTTTCTGCAGATGTCATATCTTTTAACTGAATAATATGTTTTAAATTCCAAAATAGAGGTGATATGTTTAAGTTATTGATACTGAGCCACACAGAAAGTAAATGTAAATCAATTTTATTATATTTAATATTCTTTCCTCAAAGAGCCAAATCATTTATATATTTATAACTAAACTATGTGTGTAAATGTAGGGGTTTTTTTATAGACAGGGAAAAAGATAATAATGAAAACAGTAGTATATTAAATGTAATTTATAGATAGATAATTAATGTTTGTTTTAAAGCCTAGATTAATCCACAAAGTAAGAATCCACACATTCTGAAAGTTTTAATCTACTATAGGCACAGTGAGTTCTGGGGGTGCATGCAAAGGCTGCAGAGCATTTTATTGTTACCACTTTACCAATGAAAGCCTGGTCTTTCATTCAGTAGCTGCTTAGTTATCCAAGAAACTTTCATCTATTGTAGCTAAGGTGAGTAGGCTTCCTTCACTGGAAAAGACAAGCTAGAATATTTTGGGGGGTGGGTAGGAGTGGCTGGTTTGGATCTTATTAAGTTTGATGTTTATAATCTTGATGCAGCAACTTAGTTTCATGTCTTTTCCCAGTGGCTTTGGTTCCAGCCTGAGCCTGCTGTGAAGAATGATTATTATTGTTGCCAGTTAACTGCTCTCTCCATCTGTGCATCAACTGTGGGAAATATTCTCCCTAAAAAAAAAAAAAAAAAAAAGAAAGAAAAAAGCTCTGGCTGTTGCCTCGTGAGAGGGCAATTATAAACAGCTGCATTTCAGATAGGTATAGTATAGTCATGTACATCAGCCAGTGCAATACATGTGCATAGTGCACTACCACAGAGACAATTGTCTGCCAGGAGGTAGAGTTTAGGGAGAAGACCATTAAAGAGAACAAATTAATGAAATAGAAAAATTAAAACATACCTCTTCTCCTCTTAGCCATTTACAACACCCTGTTTTCTTCTTCCCATTTCCCACTTTCATGTATTTCCTGTCATAAAAAAGAATCTAGAAGAATAATATCATTTTCATCAACTGACTTTTTTCCTCTAGCAGATATAATTCAATTATCAAGTACAATAATTCCTTCTTACTTCATACCTTGAATATTAAGCCTTGATGTTGAGGAATTGGTGGAATGCTTCCACCTGAATCACTTCACAGACTTTCTATAATATCAAGAATCACTTGAAAGATAGAAAAATAGCTTGGTATACTGAGACATAAAGAGTTTTTCAAACATGAAACACAGCAAGAAAAAAGAGACGGATGGAGAGTCAGGAAGAAAAGATGATATCATTATCAACAAGTATATAGCCATAAATGTCGTGTTTGATCTGATGAGAAAAGACATGTATATAAAGGTAAGGATGAACTTAACAGTTTTAGATAAAAGATGACCACAAATGGAGAATGCATATGTGTGTGTGCCTGTGTGTATAATTTTTTGTGAAACTTCATTTTTCATTAGTCTTCTTATAACTATTTATTAAACAAAAAATGTATCTGTACTTAAAAGTATATTTCTAAGTTTTCTAAAATATGTTAGTGGCTTAAACTTAAATCTACAATAGATTTAAAGACAGAAAAACAACCAAGACAACATTCTTAAAAATTTTGAAGTGAAGATCTATTGACTTATGATTTTGGTTTGTGGTTGTCTTATTTTATTCTTAACATCTCCTCTTCTTTATTCAGTAAATTTTTCTGAAATTCAACCATTTTCCAAATTTAGCCTAAGGTTAGTACTATGGTGGATTCATACATGGAAAGGTAATTATAATAATCAAAGATAACATTTAATGAGTCATCTATGCCCAACTCATTTGCCTTTTGTTATAACTGTATGTGACAGGTACTCTTGTTATCCTTATTTTGTAGACAAAAAGTTGGGTCATTGAGTCACAGTAAGATTGCATCACTTTGCAAAAGTCATTCACTCATAAAAAACTGTTTCCTGACCATCTATATGTCAGGACTTATTTAGGCACTGTTTAATATAGTCATAAACAAAACAAAATCCCTGTCTTCAGAAATGTTACATTCTGGTAGCATGACGTCTATCCTCAACAACCGAGAGAGGCTCAAAGATGAAAGACATTACATTCAATTGGGAAGAACTGAGGAAAGTCTTCAGAAGAGAATGGTATTTAATGTGGATCGTAAAAATGAGATCATTTGTACATTCAGAGATAGAGAAAGAGTCTGCCTGGGAGAGAGAATATTATAAGCAATAGCAGACATGGCATAAAAGTTCATAAGTCCTTCTCTAGCAAAAGACACTTAAGCTTAGAATCAATGACAGGAAATATTATGAGATAAAGTTTGAAAGATTCTATTAGTAAGATATGTCTGTTCTATATTATTGTTAGCCCTTTAAAAGAGTAGGTTAAATGTTATTTTCAAAAGACCTATTTAGATGAACTAAAATTTATTTTAATACATATGAAAGAGGTAAATTTTTAAAGTGTATTTCTTTGAGTGTTAAAAAATTAAAACTCCAGAAGCGATATCAGCAAGATGGCAAAGTATGAAGTCGCAGCCCTTGTTCCTCCACAAAAACATCACTTTAACAACAGTGTATGAACCAAAGTACCATTATGAAATGCTAAAATCCAGTTACGAGGTTGTGGTATTCCAGAAGAGCACAAAGCCAAGAACAGCTACGTTGAAAGGCATAAGAAGAGTGGTTTAATTTTACTGATGTTGGCCCTTCCTTCAAGCTGGCACAACCCAACATCAGGGTAGAACACTCTAAGTTACTATCTTTCAAGGGAAAGAGAAGAGTGTACCAAGCACCCAACATTCTGATTTTTCTGAGGACTGCCTGAGGGACTAGTTTCTGTTTCACCCCATGAGCACTGATGAAACAAGTATAGTGTGTATTCCTGGGGGCCACTTAGAAACAAGAAGAGTAGCTGGAAGCTTGGTATGGCCAACATGGCTGGGCAAAATCCAGCTAATGTGCACAACTTGAGAATTCTCCTTTAGAAGGAAAGGAGGGAGTGGTGTATGGATGTAATGTTCTAGCTTCTTAGAGGGCTGTGCAGGTGACCAGAATATGTCTCACCTGCCTTGGTACACTGGCAATGTGTTGGCATACTTCAGATGTTTCATGGCTGATAAGAACAAGGAAGAGCAGAGTGGCTTGCTGACACAGACTGACATCTGGGAGAGCAAAAACTTACGAGCTTTTGGTAAAGTAACTGCCAATTCTTTCTAACTGAAGAATTGCATTCACAGGTCCAGAAAAGCATGATTTCTCCAAAAGATTTCAGAGGCTCCCAGAACCTCTAGCTGGGCTGATGGTGAAGGTCTTTCCCTGTACAAAGTCAATCATAAAGACTGGGATACGTGGCTGCATTTTCAAATGTTTATATCCCAACACAATGTTATAAGACACATGAGTCAAACACTGTCTCATAGATAAGGACATTATATAATTATAAAATGGTCCACAACTCATCAGCAAAATATAACAATTATAAGTGTGTATGCGTCCAACATCAGAGCACCCAAATATTTGAAGTGGACAGTGGCATAACTGAAAGAAGAAATAGTAACACAATAATAGTAAGGCATTTTTATACCCCCCTTTCAATATTGAATAGAACATCCAGACAGGAGAACAATAAGGAAGCAGAGGGCTTTAATAGCCCTGTAGATAAAATGTACCTGACAAACATACACAGAACAATCCACCCAACAGCAGCAGAAGACACACTTTTCTCAAGTACACAGAACATTCTTCATTATAGGTCATATGTTAGGTCACAAAATAAGTATTAACATATTTAAGAAGGTTGAAATTATAACAAGCATATTTTCTGAATGAAATGAAATAAAGATCTCAAATAAATAATCTATGCCTCAAAGAAGTAGAAAAAGAAAAACTAAGCACAAAGTAGTAAGAAAATGATGAAGATTAGAGCAGAAATAAATGAGATAGAGAATATAGAAATAGAAACAATAGAAAAAATAAATCTAGAAGTTATTTTTACAGATCACCGAAATTGACAAATCTTTAGCTAGATTAAGAAAAAAGAGAGAAGACTCATAAAATCAGAAATGAAAAAGGAGACATTACAGATTGTTACAGAAATGAAAAAGTTTATAAGAGACTATGAGCAATTATGCAACAACAAATTGGGTATCTTAGAAAAGCTGGATAAATTCCTATTAGCCTACTACCTACCAAGACTGAATTGAGAAGAAATAGAAAGTCTGAACAGATCTATGACCAGTAAAGAGATTTAATCAGTAATCAAAAAATCTCCCAACAAAGAAAAGCTCAGAACCAGATAGCTTCACTGATGAATTCTACTAAATATTATATAGAAGAATGAACACGGACCCTTCTCAAATGACTCCACAACAAAACTTTCAAACTCATTTTATGAGGCCAGCATGACCCTGATACTGAAGCCAGGAAAAGACATCACAAGAAAAGGAAATACAGGTCAATATCCTTAATAAATAAGATCCAAAAATCCTTAAGAAAGTATCAGCAAAGTGAATTCAATGCACTTTAAAAGCATGCCCACTGTTATTGTTCTATTAAATAGTACTGGAAGTCCTAGCCAGAGCAATTAGAAAAGAAAATAAATAAAAGACATTCAAATTGGAAATCAATAAAATTATACGGCATGGTCTTAAATGTAGAAAATTCTGAAGACTCAAAAAAAGTAATATTCAGTAAGAAAACTGAGAAAATAATCCCATTTATAATAGCATTAAAAATAATGTAATACTTAAGAATAAACTTAACCAATGAGACAAAGCAGAAAACATTGCTGAAAAAAATTAAAAAATAATGGAAAGACCTCCTATGTTCATGTTCATGGATCAGAAGACTTAATACTGTGAAAATGTCCATACTATTCAAAGTGATCTACAGATTCAGTGGAATTCCTCTCAAAATCCTAATGGCATTTTTTACAGAAATAGAAAAAAAATTTCTAAAATTCATATGGAACCCCAGTGGATCCCAAAGAGCCTAAATCACCTTGGGGAAGATGAGCAAAGCTGGAGGACTTTCATTTCCTCTTTTTAAAACACATCAATTACAGATCTACAGTAATCAAAACTGTGTAGTACTGCTATGAAGGCAGACATTACTTCAATGGAACAGAACACAGAGCCCAAAAATAAACCCACACATAGTCAAATGATCTTTGACAAGAGTGCCAAAACTGGACAATGAGGAAACGGTAGCCTCTTCAACAAATGATGTTGAGTAACTGGATATCCACATGCAAAATAAAAATTGTGCTCTGTTTTACACTATACAAAAATCAACTCCAAATGGATGAAAGACTTAAATGTAAGATCTGAAATGTAAAATTTAAAGAAGAGAATGTAGGGCAAAAGTGTTATAACATTGATACTGTTCATGATTTTTTGAGTATAATACCAAAAGCACAGGCAACAAAAGCAAAAATAGACAAGTGAGATTACATCAAACTAAAAATCTGCTTTTCAACCAAGGAAACAATCAACAGAGTGAAACCTAAAGAGTGGGAGAAAATATTTGAAAACCATATATCTGATAAAGGGTTAATGTCCAAAATATATAAGAAACTCATACAACTCAATAGCAAACAACAACTAAAAACCCTGATTTTAAAAAATGGGCAAAGGACTTGCATAGGCATTTCTTCATCTTTGTCCAGTGAAGACATACAAATGACTAATAGAGTTATGAAAAGATGCACAACATCACTCATCATCAAGAAAATACAAATCAAAACCACAACGATGTATTACCTCATAACTATAAGGAAGGCCATTGTCAATAAAATGACAACAAATAAAGCTTTAAAGTATGTTCCGGCAAGGATGTAGAAGAATTGAGAGCCTTGTGTGCTGTTGGTAAGTATGTAAACTCTTTCAACTCCTATCTAAAACAGTATGGAGATTTATAAAGAAAAAAAAAAATAGAACTACCATATGATGCGGCAATACTTCTCTGGGTACTTCAAAAGAATTTAAATCAGGATCTTCAAGAGATATTTGCACTCCCATGTTCATTTCAGCATAACCAAGAGGTGGAAATAACTTAAATGTCCCTCAATGGTGAACATATAAATAAAATGTGGTATATACATATGATGGAATGTTAATCAGCTAAAAAGAAAGAAATTCTGTCATAAGCTACAACATAGATGCACCTTGAGGATGTTACGCTAAGTGAAAGAATGTTAAGCCAGTCACAGAAGGAAAATTTTTACATGATTCTACTTACATGGGGTATCTAATGCTGTCGTCTCATTGAAACAGAAAGTAGAAAGGTGGTTGCCAGGGGATGGGAGGACAGAGAAATAAGAAGTTGCTATTGACTGGTTACAGAAATAGTCATGCCAGAAGAAACAGTTTTAGAGATCTGCTGTACAACACTCTGATGATAGTTCACAAACCTGGACTATACATTTAACAATTTGTTAAAACAATAGGTCTCATGAGTTTTTTTTACCACAATAATTAAAAACCTTGAGATCATTTTTAAATTGGCAAATTTGCCTGCATAAAGATCTTTCAGTATACAAATAAATCGTAGTACAGTGTAAAATATGTGAATTTCTCCTCACGTTTAATAAGACTTCAAAGTAAAGATAGGAAACAATATATCAAGTAGAGTGTATTTGAGAATGAAAAAATAGGTGAACTTATATTTGACTATAAAATTTAGTGTTATTATTTGTAAAAAAAAGTTAGAATGATAGTTAGAATTCTGGTAATTATTCTATAGTGGTTTTCGAACTTGTTCCCCAGTGGAATCTTTCCAAATTCTCCCTCTACAGAGAATTTCAATTTGAAAGACAAATTTAAGTAGTGTTGCTATTCTTGAAAGACAGGGCTAGGGAGAGGGTCAAGGCTGCACGCAGAAGGCCTTTTCTTCTTTCTTTGCCCCAAAGATTCCACAGAGCACTGTTTAAGAACTCCTGGTGGAGATGTAAACACAACAATGAAAAAAAATAATAGCTGTCTACTTTGGGAGGCCAAGGTGAGTGGATCATTTGAGGTCAGGAGATAAAGACCAGCCTGGCCAACATGGTGAAAACCCATCTCTCTAAAAATTCAAAAATTAGGCTGGTGGTAAAGGTGTGAATCTGTAATCTCAGCTACTCAGGAGGTTGAGGCAGGGGAATTGCTTGAGCCTGGGAGGCAGAGGTTGCGGTGAGCCGAGATTGCGTCACTGCACTCCAGTCTGGGCGACAGAGTGAGACCCTGTCTCAAAAAAAAAAAGATAATAGGTGTCAAATATTGAGAATTTACTATGGGCTAGGAGTTGTGCTAAGCAGCTTATGTCTTGCCTAAATTAATCCTCACAATAGTCTTATGGAAGAGATACTACTATTTTTGTCATTTTATGGATGAAAAACAATTATTAAGTAATTAGCCAAGGTCACTTACCTCATGAGTGGCAGAACCAAAATCTTACCTCAAGCAATCTCATGTAATCTATAGCCTTATCTGCTCTACTCTATCACTAGGAGAAAGCCTCACCTGGTGAATAAAGCTCCACATGGAATTTTCTGTACTGAAAGGTACATTTTCACTGCATATATTGATCAGATGGATTGGATAATTGCCAGTTTTTCATGTTTCTCTTGAAAACACAAACATTTCATTTAAAGTTTGTCTAATGTTAGGTCATTATCATCACTCTACTATTAGAGAGAACATATTCAAAAGATGAGCAGTAGTCCGGCGATTAATTTAAACTCTAACTTTTTATGTATTCTTAAGGAGTTCTCAATCTTCCCTGCTTCTGTGATGTTAGTAAAAATCAATAACCTCTGAATTTAATGTACAGATTTTTAAGATGTTAATAGTTTAACACCTTGAGAACTTTCTTTATTACATTTCCTCGTTCTTTGCAATCACATACTCCATTTTCTGAAATAAGAAAAAATGATTGAGGGGAGATAATTATTTATGAGTAATCTTTTAAAAAAAGGAACTGAAATGCATACATATTAAATTTCATCTGCAACTATTTGGCCACCTCTGATGCTTACTTATAAATTGCCCTTTTTGTAATACTTAAGAAGAGAATCAAAGACTAACTTCTCTGAGCAAGTGGAGTAAGTCAAGGAGGAAAAATAAAATAAATCTAAATTTTATTTTAAAATAATCCATCATGCTCTGACAGATAATCAATTGTTATTAATACCACCATTATAGATCTGTAAAAAATATATTTTATTTGGGGTGGTCTGGGCACAATAGTATATACATTTAGGACAACCATTAATATCTCTCAATGGAGAGTTTTAGATGAGCTATTCTCTTGTAGGAACACAGATGATAGAAAAGTCATTTTTGGTGAAAAATAAGGGGCATGTGAGAAAAGTCAAATGGAAAAAAAAGTAGATTAGAGGCCAGACGCGGTGGCTTACGCCTGTAATCCCAGCACTTTGGGAGGCTGAGGCGGGCGGATCACAAGGTCAAGAGATCCAGACCATCCTGTCTAATACGGTGAAACCCCGTCTCTACTAAAAATACAAAAATTAGCTGGGCGTGGTGGCGGGAGCCTGTAGTCCCAGCTACTGGGGAGGCTGAGCCAGGAGAATGGCGTGAACCCGGGAGGTGGAGCTTGCAGTGAGCGAAGATCGCGCCACTGCACTTCAGCCTGGGCGACAGAGCAAGACTCCGTCTCAAAAAAAAAAAAAAAAGTGCATTAGAAATGAGTGCAGCTGTGAGAGGCTGTTCAGCTAAGGAGGAATTGCAAGCAAGAAAAATATAGGGAAATATTCTTCAATTTTATCAGATTTGTCAAACTCCTGGGAGGCCCAGATATGTGCATACACATTGATTTAAATGTTCTGTTGAACATTTAGGGTTCTTTGGTTGCAAACCAGAGAGACCAGTTTTGGTTATAAACTACAACAACGACAAGAAGACTGTTATTTTGAGGAATATCAGATTTTTACTCAGAAAAGTTGCATATTAAGAATCAGAAACAGGATTGAAAGCAAAGTAGTTACTGACGTTGGCATCTAGACTGCAGAAAATACTTTTCCAATTGTTTTCCTTCTTTTCACTGATCAAGAATTAAAGAGCCCCTTGACAGGGAATCCTATTTACTTGGCTTGGCTTGGATATGATGCCTGCACTATGGGCAAGGGCTGTTGGAGAGGATGCTGGGGAAATCAAAAATTAAATGCCCACTTTACAATGTCTTTCACTGTAGAAATGAAGTCTTCAAATAGTGTGCTAACACATTTACCTCTTCTTTTGTAAGATCATAATAAAAGGCACAGTATGGGGGAAGAAGCTTTAGTTGTCTTCCTTTCTTCTTTCCTCCTTCCCTCCCTCCCTTCCTCTCTTCCTCCCTCCCTTCCTCTCTCTCTCTCTCTCTCTTTCTTTTCTCTTTTCTTTTCCCCTGCCTCCCTCCCTCCTTCCTTCCTTCCTTCCTTTTTCTTCTTTCTTTCTTTTTCTTTTCTTTTTTTTTTTTTTTTTTTGAGACAGAGTCTCGCTCTTGTCGCCCAGGCTGGAGCGCAGTGGCGCTATCTCAGCTCACTGCAAGCTCCGCCTCCCGGGTTCACGCCATTCTCCTGCCTCAGTCTCCCAAGTAGCTGGGACTACAGGCACCCGCCACCATACCTGGCTAATTTTTTGTATTTTTAGTAGAGACAGGTTTTCACCGTCTTAGCCAGGATGGTCTCCATCTCCTGACCTCGTGATCTGCCCACCCCAGCCTCCCAAAGTGCTGGGATTACAGGCATAGCCACCGCGCCTGGCCTCTTTCTCTCTTTCTCTCTTTTTCTCTTCTCTTCTCTTCTTCTCTTCTCTTTTCTCTCTCTCTCTCTCTCCCTCCCTCTCTCTCTCTCTCTCTCTCCCCCCTCACTGTGTCACCCAGGTTGGAGAGCACTGGCACAATAACAGCTCACTGCAGCTTCAACCTCCCTGTGCTCAGATTATCCTCAGCCTCCCAAGTAGCCATGACAACAGGCATGCACCATGATGCCTAGCTATTTTTTTTTTTTGCATTTTTTGTACAATAATACAAAAACCCAGCTGGGAGTTTGCCTGCCTCAGCCTCCCAAAGTGCTGGGATTACAGATGGGAGCCACTGCATGCAACCAATCCTATATGTTTTCTATTGCCTATAACAAAATACCACAATCTTGATGGTTTAGAACAATACAAATTTATTATCTTGATGTTCTGTAAGTCGCAAATCAAACAAAGTCTCCCAAGATTATGATGGTGTTGGCCGGGCTGCATTCCCTTCTGGAGGCCCTACAGTGGAATCTGTTTCCTTGCCTTTTTCAGCTTCTAGAGGCCTCCCACATTGCTTGGCTCATGGCCTCATTCCTTCATCTTCAAAGTCATCAATGTCACATCTCTCTGACCATTATTCCATAGTCACATCTGCCTCTGACCACAGCTAGGTAATGTTCTCCATGTTTAAGGACTTGTAAAGCCCAATCTGGATAATCCAGGGCAATCTCCCCATCTCAAAGTCCTTAATCTTTCTTTTTTCCAGAGACAGTGTCTCACTCTGTTGCCCAGATGGAGTGCAGTGTTGCAACTGTAGCTCCCTGCAGCCTTGAACTCCCGGGCTCAGGCAATCCTCTGGTCTCAGCCTCCCAAGTAGCTAGTCCTATGAGTGTGCACCACCATGTCTGGCTAATTTTAAACATTTTTGTAGAGATGGGGTCTCACTGTGCTGTCCAGGCTGGTATTGAACTCCTAGCGTTAAGTCTTCCCCTTGCTCTGGCCTTGCAAAGCACTGGAATTACATGCATGAGCCACCAAGACTGGCCTCCAGATTCTTAATCACATGTTCAGAGTCTTCTTTGTCATATAAGGTAACTTATTTATATATTTCAGGATTTGGGCATGAATATCCTTGGGGAGTCATTATTCTGTCTACCACATACCCTATCTTATAATTGGAATTGTGTAATTTTGGGGGATTCAGGATTTATCATTTCTATCTGTGTGAATTTTTCTCTTTGGTTACTCTCTTTTTAATTATTTTTTGTTTTCCCCCATAAAATATTTAGGAAAACACCAGTAAGGTAGAATGAATAAAATGCTTTTGGAAATATGTTGTATTGCACATTATAAAAAGTGTACTTAAAAAAATTACACAAAAGTACAAGTAGAAACTTTTCTTGATCACGTTTCTAGCTGTGTTGAGTACAGTACATACACAAAGTCTTGACAAAATATAATACTTGATTATGACTATTATATAGTTGAGAGGAAGCACTCAACTTTTGTCTTGATTATTTGGAATACCTGGATGAGTATGTGCTTCTCCTAAAAAAGTTACCTTTGGATTTATCAATAATAATTCTTATATAAAATAAATTATCGCATAAGGCTCTTATGAACTAAAGAGAAACTGCAGGTGGGAAAAGAGCTCATTTGTATGAATTCTCTTTCCTACTGTGGAACCCCAGTGTGGAAATCTGATTAACTTAAGAAAATGACTTCAGCAGGGCTTTAAGCTATAAAGGTTCTTTCAGATGAAGAGGTCAGTCTGCCCTGGAATTAAAAGTCATAATCTTGGGCTGGATAAGAACTCGAAGTATTTATTTAACTCTGTTAGCCAAAGCTGATAGTTTTACAGTTTCTAAATAGTTGCCTGTTGTGGCAAAAGTGCCTGGTGTTTGCTGATTAGCAGTAGGTGATTTGGGGCTGTTAATTTAGCACAATGCAATGTAAATTTTAAAATAATGTAATAGCTCTTTTTTATATTTCAAGACAATCTAGTATGAGGTGCAGTAGTTTACAGAAAACATAGTCAAGACTTTGTTCTATTTATATTCTGATTCAAAATCAAATTCTCCTTCAGAAATAAGGATTTAAAAAATTCTTATCACACATTCTGTTTATACTTTTAACAAATCAGTACATTCTAGCACTGTTTTGTTCAGCTTGTATTTTTTGTCTTGACATATTTAGAGTAATATTTTTATCAGCAATGCTTTAAATTCCATTATTTTCCTTGTCTCTGATAATAATCAATTTTTGACACTGGAAGTCAGAGGAAGTCAGATGAAAGCCAACTGAATTTGTTGTATCAACTGAATTAGCAGGACAGAATACACAGACATGCACGCACGCACATTTTCATGCACATAAACCATCAGAACAGCTGTAAATGTTTAAAAGTAGCTGAAGTTTCATTTTTCATCTATCCAAGCAAGTCTGACACTGGCAAACATATCAGTTTAAATTCTGTTTTCACACTAATTCTCATATATTATGATGCAATGTCATACCTGTTTCAGAGGGATGAATAGGTAGAGTTATTTTAAGTTTCTCTTAAGGATAACTTTTTCTGTTTTTCTCTCTGAAATGTGTCTTCCCATGCTTTCCAAGTTTATATGAAATATAAAGAACAAACATTGGGGGTATTTACACCTGACATCAATCTTTTCCCCATGTCTAAACAGAAGTTTTGTTTCCTTTGTTGAATTTTTAGATTACCTTAAGTTTTCTGTGGCTTCATTATGTTCCAGTTATATGATAGGCTAACAATGCCAAGACCTAACCCATCATTCCTTATTTGAACTATGAGGATTAAATATGATTCCCTTGGTGTCTGTATTTTCTCAATTTCATCTTCTGTTTCCTTATCTAAGGTTCAATGATTTATAAGAGTATTAAAATAAGTCCATCTTCTTAGGAATGGACACTAAAACTACAAACCTGTAAAACTCAAGGTAAAAATTGCAGCAAATTGTTAATACTTAAATATTCTTTAAGCAGAAAAATGTGTATAGCTAGGAGAGTTTAAAAAAAATAGAGTGCATTTTTTAATACTTAGAATAGCAAGAATAGGAGAACCATACCCAAATTGAAATATATTATCATTGTGTTATAGCTTAAAGTAATAGAAAGCTGATATAGGAGGTAAAACCCTAAAAAGTATTTCTAAAAACTATGATGACCTAATTTGAGAAACAGAGGCCAAAATGTTTATATTATTGGTGTCTTCTGTTTTAAACATGGAAAATATTCTGTTTGGGCCACATATAGTCTTATTACAAAGAAAATCACAATATAGGACAATTTTTTAAAGAACTCAGTAAAAAACACCATTCCTTGAAGACACATATAATGATCATGTTGTTGAATATTTTTCCATTTGTAGAAATATATAGCCATCATTTTGTGCATGCATGTGCACACACAGACAGACATGATGGTTTCTAAATAGAAGTGGATAATTTTACAAAAATTGCCTTAAACTGTACATGATGTTATATAACCTAGTATTTTATTCAATTTGTTGATGACATTATCATCTTAATATGAACCTATATCATCTTTTTAAAACACTGTATAAAATTTCCTTGTATGAGAGAACCATAATTTAATCAGCATATTTTCTATTGCTGAATACTTTGGTGGTTTTGTTTTCTTTTATAAGTGTTACAAGGAAAATCCATGAAAGTACATTATTAATCACTCCTTTAATGTTTTCTATAGGATTGTGCTCTACAATGCGGTTGGTATTAAAAAGACGTGTAGTAGCAAATTTAGCTCAACACATAACGGTTTGGGATAAGCTAAGGAATGTTCTCGGGTGTCAGAAGCCATATGTCTTCATTTCGAAGTCTGCAATGAAGCATCTATAGTATGATAGGTTGGTTTTAAATGATCTAAAAGCCTGCTCATACATTTTTTTCTCTCCCCTAGAATATATTTTTCATTTTGACTCTCCACATTTTCTCTAGTCCATCTACCTTTTATTTTTCTACATAACTCAAATTCCTCTACAGTGAACTCAGTGCATCTATCTAATCTCTAATCATAATATCCAACTATGTATACTTTGTTTTTTCTTGCCAAGAATTCTCTCTTCTCAAGTTATTGTGTGGCTGAATCCTTCTTTTATTCTGCTAAAATATCACCTCCTCAGATACACTATCCTTGGCCACTCAGTTTAATAATTACATCTCCCTCTCACATAATTATTTTTAATCATATCATTGAGATTTTTTATGGCCTTATTACTATCTAAAATTATTTTATTCACTTATTTGTTTGCATTGTTGGTTTGACTTGCAGAATGTAAGCTCCATAACAGTAGGAACATTGTCTTTCTTTGGCACTACTGTATCCATGGATATGGGATATAGATGTACATATTTTGCACATAGTAGATATATTAAAATATTTCTTGGGTGAATGAATAATTTTCAGGAGTGTGTTACGGGCCAGGGTTTTATACTCTGTGGAAGGAGAGGAGAAGGGAACTGATTCGTATTGAATGTCTTTTATGTATGTACTAGAGCTTTATATGCACTGCCTGATCTGAATCTCATAGTAATTCCCTGATACTGGTTTTATGTTTCTCATTTTGCTAATGAACAAATAGAAAGCTCAAAATATTATATAAATGCCCGTGGATACACAGCTGGGAAGTAACAGAGCCAAGATTAAACCCAAATAAGCTTGTATGAAAAGTCTGCAATTTTTCCGCTGTACATACTGTCACCAAATAAACTAATGCATTTTATTAGAGATGAGTTTATATGACTTAACATGTGTCAAGACTATTGCATATATTAATATTATCTCATTTAATTTGGTACTCTGAATCACTTAAATGATAGGTATTAGTATACCATATTTGGGTTGAGGTAACTATTTCTTTGAGCAATTACTAACTCATTCAATGCCATAAGCCTAGTAAATGAAAGTCTGACTTTGATCAGTCTGACTTTAAAACTCAATATTACACAGAAGCCCATGTAGAGAAATGTAATAGGACTTGCTGCAATCCAGCTTCATTTATATTGCTATATATGCTGAAGAAGAGAAAGTCAATGTTTGTGATCAAATACCTTTTTTTATCACATGCATAAATCTCATGGAAATATATAAAATTGTGATAAGTGAAGGTGATAGGGAAGAATAAATATATTTTGATATATTATTTATAAGTAAAATGACAACATGAAAGAGAAAGACATGGAGGAGATGGCATGAAGATAGCAACTAATATTCAGAGTGAAATAAATCAGTGTTTAATAGAGTAACCCACTAGAGGTGAATAAACTAAAATGACTAAATTTATTGTGAGAACAAATTTATCAGTAAAAAAACTTTACTTGATAAGTATGAAAAACCATAGATTTATTTTTTTTTTACACTATGTTTTTGTTACCTTGTTGACTACTTCTAGAGAAGTAATTTTAGTTTTTTTGCTAAATAAGGACCTCACTTATGTAGTTTCTGACTACTTCTCAAGAAGCTATTCCTGGACCTATACCTATCTAAGAAATCTTAAAAAATTATCAAACCTGGCCAGGTGTGGTGGCTCACGCCTGTAATCCCAGCACTTTGGGAGGCTGAGGCGGTCGGATCACGAGGTCAGGAGATCGAGACCATACTGGCTAACACGGTGAAACCCCATCTCTACAAAAAATACATACAAAATTAGCTGTGCATGGTGGCGGGTGCCTGTAGCCCCAGCTACTTGGGAGGCTGAGGCAGGAGAATGGCCTGAACCTGGGAGGCAGAGCTTGCAGTGAGCCGAGATCATGCCACTGCTCTCCAGCCTGGGTGATAGTGCGAGACTCCATCTCAAAAAAAAAAAAAAAATTATTGAACCAAATTCCTTGCATTTTTAATTAAAAGCATATGACCTAGGTAGTTTAAATGAAATTGCTTAAGGTTGTGCAGATGTTAAGAAGTAAAACCAGGTATGAAGATTTCTCCTGAATCCCAGGCTGAGCCTCTTTCTGGATGCTAGAATGTGTGACTAATTATATGGATGTTATATTCTGCCATTACTCTGAATTTAACTGAGAAACTTTCTTGTGATATGCTTTCGATAATGAAGGTGGCTTTCTGAATTTTATAATATAAAGTTTCTCTGGATATTAAGTGGGAACAACTTTAGTGTTTATATATTAGGTTGTTCTTACATCGTTATAAAGAAATATCTGAGGCTGAGTGATTTATAAAGAAAAGAGGTTTATTGGTTCAAAGTTCTTCAAGCCTTATAGGAAACGTGGTGCTGGCATCTGCTTGGTTTCTGGTGAAGCCTCAGGGAGCCCTCAATTATGGTAGAAGGCAAAGGGAGAACAAGCATGCCACATGGTGAAAGCTGGAGCAAGTGAGAGAGTGGTGGGGAAGGTGCCACAAATTTTTAAACCACCAGATCTCATGTGAGCTCAGAGACAGTGCTCATTTACCACCAAGGGAATTGCCCAAACCATTCATGAGGAATCCGCCTCTATGATCCAAACACCTCCCCCTAGGCCCCACCTCCAACACTGGGGATTACAGTTCAATCTGAGATTTGGCAGGGACATACCTTCAAACTATATCAGTTTGATTTTGAATAACGGTCTTGATTTTGGCTTGTCTTTTTATGTTATTTTTGCTTGTTTGTTTCCTATGAGGATCACATGTGGAAAGGCAAGAAACATTTTCCATGTACTTCACTGAGTGGAATTAAATACATCTTAATAGTTCTATTATTTTATTGAGAATTATGAAACTGGTAAAGTAATGGGCTGGTAAAGTAATGGGGAGCATTTCAATTTCAAAATGTATAGAATATATTTAGAACCAAGAGTAGCATCCCTCACCAAAAAAAAGTTTCTATTTATTGACAGCCCAAAAAGAATGTGCTTCTTCTGGGAAAAACTAGAGCAGAAATTCTCACCTCAAATTATCTATATATAATCAATTTTGTTGGACTTTGTGGTACAGAAATATTGTAGATGTGATCCTCTTTGAAAAAGACTTCTCTAAAATGCCCTTAAAATGCTTTATCTAATCATGACTTGATTCTAGTCTGTATATTTCAAATGCAAAGATTTTGTACAATAGCTTTCTCTGAGAAGATCCATCATCGGATAAGTTGATCTTAAAAGCTTACAGCACATATAAATATCTGAACAAATATTTAATACAAGTTATTGTACTTATTTACCAGGGTTACTTATAAGTCACCCCTAAAATATGGCATAGACATGATCATTAAAACTCCTCCTGTGGTGGAGGAGTAGCTGATTCCAAGCAAATAATTTAATACAACATGCCTGATACAACTGCAACTAATTTTTGCTACTATAATACTTTGGAAATGATTATAATTTAAATAAATTTAAATAAACACATATAATATGTAAGATAGATAGATAGATAGATAGATAGATAGATGGATAGATAGATGGATAGATAGACTACACCTGGATTTGGAATTGTGTAAATTCACTTTTATTAAATTAACTGCTATAAATTTCTTACATGGAAGTATTAAAAAATTCTTCGTATTTTGCCTTTATTATGCCTAGGCTGACCTTATGTTCCTTGCCTGAGATAGGCCCAGTTTATGTTATCCCAACCAGATTTTAAGAACCTTTTTTCATTCTCAGAAGTGTCCTGATTTGGATGATTAATTATATGATCATCCTATTTATACTCCATATTATCATTTTTTATATATTCCCATACTGCCAAATTATAAAAACAACTTCTCTTGTAGGCAAATAAGAAAGGCTTATGGTTTATTTTGATGAAAGACGTTCTGCATAGTGATTAGGAGTAAAAGCTTTGTGTCTCAATTTTCTCATTTGTAAATGGGAAAAAATAATATCTCCCTTATTGTTTGTTTTAGGGATCAAATTGTTACAAAGATCTACTTATAAGAAGGCTAATAAACAGAATTAAGCCTATTTCTTTGCTCTCTATTTTGTTAACCATACATCATACTTGGCATAACTTCTAAAAGGTCATTTTTGACAATAAAATACATACAAATGCTACTGTACTAAATAAGAAAGAGCTATATTGGAGAGGATGTGAAAATTATAAAATCTAGTATTAACATCAGCCATACTAAATACTTTTGACACAGTTATGTTTTACTATCATGTTATATTCATTTGCGGCAGGGAAATTAAACACTGGTTTTATCCAAAATGCCATATTTTTATCATATGTTTGATAAAATAACCAAAAATAACAAGACGACGTACTTATATTCTATACTTTTAGGCTTCTTATATTCTGTCCCATACCCATTAGCAGTATTGTACCAGCAAAATAATAAGGAGAGTAATCATTTTTTAAAATAAATATCTCTGTTGTCTTCTTAGATAAATGACCAAGTGAAGTCACTTTTTGTTGATAATTTTGACTCCTCCTCAAACAAAAATCCTCTTTAATTTGTACCCAGACTACAAAAAGCATAGTGTGTGTCTAATTTGACTACTAAAGGTATTCTAGCAACCAACTAAATTATTATTTCCTTTTATATTACTCTTTCACTTAATATGTTATCAATTATGTGATTATGACTAAATTAATGTGGTTCTATAATAATGCCAATCATTCTAACACTGTGGAGCTTCCTTAATATCTGATTAATATCTGATTCCTAAATAGTTTTTTTAAAATGTACTATTTGCTAAATGATATTCCCTATAAGATTCTAACTTCTAAAATATATGATTTACCAAAATTCTGAAAGCAATCATTTTGGTGGGTCCAAACAAGAAAAATCCACTGTATCTTTTTACTACTATAATAAATATGGCTTTATGATAAATATGGTCTGATAAATACAAAATAGAGTCTTTCTATTCTTCGTGTTTTTGTTTTTGTTTTTGTTTCGTTTTTTTTGAGACGGAGTCTCGCTCTTGTCGCCCAGGCTGGAGTGCAGTGGTGCCATCTTGGCTCACTTCAAGCTCTGCCACCCCGGGTTCACCCCATTCTCCTGCCTCAGCCACCCGAGTAGCTGGGACTACAGGTGCCTGCCACCACACCCAGCTAACTATTCTTCGTGTTTTTTAATGGTCATTAAAAATATCTGTGGTAAAAAAAATATATATTCTCTATTTTAATCAAGGCTTCTGCCCAAAATGAAAATTAGAAATAGGTGCTTCCATTTCTCACAGGTTTTATGTTAACCCAATGTCTTGCATTTTACTCATCTTACAAGGATTCAAAGAAGAATCACAAGAATCCCATCCTAATGAGCTTGCTATTGGCAGTACCAGTATAATGATAGGAACTGCTCATGTATTTAATTCTGCGTCAAATTATGCCACTATACATTCAGCATTATTTCCATTTGATGATAACCTAGAATATATTCAACCCAATGTATTTTTCTATTAGAATATCTGTGCTGACTTATTATTACATTTCTACACTCAGATTTATAATTGCAGAATAAGAAAAAGCAGCTCTGGCACATAAAATGCCACTCCAAAGCTAAAAGCATAACAAATGCATATATTAGATGCTTAGAACTTGTTATTTTTCTTTTTCCTCTTACATATTTTACTTCCCTTCCTGGCTACTTTCTTTTTTAAGATTGTTATTCTGAGAATTAATGTAACTTCTGTAAAACACCTTGAAGTATGCATGGTGATTCAGAAGCAAAAAAAAGAAAACTGATTTTTCTTAAAGTAACTACTACCATCATCATCACATCAAATAAAATTATAAATGATTGTTGAAATTTCTAACCAGATATTTTATTGTGAAAACTAGACATAGGCCTACAATATTGCATGCTATTGGTTGGGGCTTAGAACAATGAATCATCCATATGTTTGGGATGAAATAGGATTGTATTAGCAAATAATTTACCATATTTTGATCTTAACTTTTAATGACTTAGTGATTTAGACACATCTGGAACCTTTTGAGTTTCTTGTATGCAATATCACCACTGTGTAGATTACCTCATAGATTTGGAGATCCAGAAAGAAGAATGCCAAAGAGAAAGAATGCCTTCTCATTCCTTGGAAGGATTATGAAACGAATTGTATTTCCAGATGATGTGAGTGACCTTTAAGATGGAATCAGAAGTAGGGCAGTGTAACTGTGATAACCTCAGGGGAGCGACTGGCAGAGATACTTGAAGTCTGTCTATACATACATGTGAGATAATACAAAGCCACACTAAAAAATGAGCTTGGAATTACCTGAATTCGCTATATTATAAAAATTGTACTTGAGCCTTTCATACTTAAAATATGTTTTTGTAACAATTACTGGAATTAGGGATTTTCAAATAATCGAAAGTCATTATCATAACAGATTAGCACCTCCTGACAAGTTTTAAGGTCAAAATATAACTGTTACCTACTTTGAAGTAAACTTCAGCTTATCCCCATGTTTCATGAACCATTAAGCAATTGCTTTGAAACTTAGCTAAAATCACAAACTCCAACTACATATGAATAAAGCTACTGAGAAAGATGGAAGCTGATTTTAGCTTTCATCTGAACTTCAACCTCACATAGATGAATGTTTAGAAAGTTCACATTCCTCAAACAGTTAATATTACATAACTTTATTGAGTTTTTTGTAAACTTAAAGGGTTGAATTAAACAGAGAGGAAAATGAATTACATGATTTTTTTAATAGTTTTGAAATATTTAGATGTTCCTGTTAAAACATACAAAATAGAAACTGATAATTTTATCCTAAACTATTTTAAGCCACTGAGTCTGCTAAAACATTTAAGAAATAAACACTCTTAGGCTCACATTAGTTTAATGGATATTTTTTCCCCAACTAGATAGGTGAGAGTAGCTTATTTTTTGAGTTTTAACAGTTTCTTCATAGTGGGCCTTGAAACTTTTTACTTGATATTCAATCTTGCATGCATGGCTCAGAAATCTATTATTTTATATCACTGTTGTCTAAAATTTCAGGAAATAAAGACACTTACCTGCTTCTCAATGTCTTCATACCAAGAAAAAGCTGACATTTTGCCCCTTTCCTCTCCATCTCATACTCAAAATTTAGATGACTATAAGTCAAATGGGGAAGAAATGGTTGTATATAAGTGAAGAAAGAGGAGTTCTCATCCAAATGTCATAAAAATTCATTTTTTCAGTAGTTTGATATGTATAAATCATCATTCCAAAATTTTGATTTTCTGTACTGGAATAGATAATTTCAAAATATCTCAATAAATTCTCCAAACTTAAGCTAATAACCCACCCAGAAAGATCTGTGAACAATCTTTCTTAAGCAATCACAAACATAATAACACTCTTAAAATGTTACATAGTTTGCAAGTTTTTTGATTGTATCTATAAGAATATAACAAAAACACCAGTGTGCAGGAAATAATAAAAGTATACATGAAGATACACCTTTGGTTTTCATTTGTTTTTGGTTTCATTGTAAAATATTTATTTCTATAGTGTTACTTTGAGTTTTTTTTTTACCTCAAACACTATTAAAAATAATGTTTTGAAAGCTTATTCAGAAGGCTTGGAAACTAATATTTTTTGGTTGACTGGTCTCATTCCATGTTATATTTAATTATTTCCACTCTTGAGAAATATTTTGGTCCAAATACATTTTTGTATGTAGTTTGAGAGTCACTTTCCTGTTCATTATATAGATTTGATTTGAACAGCCGAATGTTGGTGACTAGCATTCCATTCTTGCATGTGGGATCATTCTAATATTAGTAAAAACTTTGACCATTCTGAAAATGGGAGGGAAAAACTACAACTCCTAGTTCAAAACAGAAAGTAAAATATGATCTATGCTAAAATACATGAGGCCAAACTTATTTGATTTAAAACTAGAAAAAAAATGAAAATTTCTGATTCTGATTCAATCTAACGTACAGATACCCTCAGGTTCAAAGCACCATGTAACAGAAGGGTAAAATATCTCATAACAATAATTTATCATGCACAGCTTCTCACCCTTTAGTGGCAAGATAATTGATTTCCTATGGCTTCCCTAAAAATTAAAATACAAAAGGAAGGATGCATTCAAATATAGTTTACATGCTTGAAAATTTGAAAAACTGCTTAAACCAGAAAAACTTATTGAAGGTCATTTGAGAGCTCACTATAGGATCTAGAATAGGAAATTTTCCAGCAAAGCATAGAGAACTTGAAAAATTAAGGCTGCAGTCCTTGTAACATATGGTAGTGCCAGGTATTTTTCCCCCCACTGTATGAAAATGTGATAAACAAATTGATTATGACTTCCAAAAAGCACCTCCAAAGCTAAGTGCGTTGCCAAGCTGATTCTTAACTAAACAAATACACATTTTAGAAATCCATGATTGTCTTTTTTGTCAGAAAATAGAAGAAAATAATGATGACAGTGTGAAATGGTTTTCAGTCTCTGAAATGTGGAATAAGATCTGGTGATGCATGTATTGCTAGCAGAAGCAAATGCAACGTAACATGGACAGACACACTGGCTGTAGATAGACATTGGCCATCTGCTCAACACAGACCTCCAAAAGATGATCAGGTCTGGTGATAGATACATGTAATTTTTCAGTATTATGAGAAACCCAGTAAAAGAGAGGCAGTTAGTGATGTATTTAAAAAATTGTATTCTCCAATACCCTAATATTCTATTTAGAAGATTTGTTCTACTTCATAACCATGTTTGTAAAAAAGTAATAATAATATTGGTGACTAGCATTCCATTCTTATGATAGTTTTTCTTTTGTGTGTGTTACACAATAGGTAGTTACATAACAATTGTAAGGAGATGATGGAAAGAACTGTCAAAAGTAGTATCTAAAAGCATCTCAGAAGAAAACTAAAAGGGTGATTATAAATCAGTACTTTAATGTCAGTAAGGGAATATTTTGCCACTTTTTATGGGCTTTCCAGGTAGGTCACAAGATGCTACAAAACACTGTGAATTTTTAAGTTTAATTGCCAGCTTTTAAAAAGGTGGTTCTAGCAGAGCACCTTGTCTAAATTGAAATAAGATGAACAAAGTTACAGAAATAAAAGGAAGTTAAGTATTGGAAAAGGAGAGTATTACAAATGGAATGATGCATCTGTATTGGAATTGTGGTATGTAAGGCTTGATTGATAGTTAAACGTGGACCACATTATGGAAGGCATAGATGCCAGGCTATAGAATTTGGTTTGATACCATAGAGGCAAAGGAAGCCATTGCAATCATTTGTGTGTAAAGAGGAGGTGAAATTAAACATTTGATGTGCTTGGTGAAAGGTTTCACTTAAATCATGGAGATATTGAAACCATTATATTGAAATTAAAAAGATATTGATTTTTTAAAAAAATAAATGGACCATATTAAGAAATTTGGCATAGTCTACAGAAAGTGAAGTGTCTGAAGGCTCTTGACACCACTGTAATGATCCACTGCAGTGTTTAGAGCTAATAGTTGACTCAAATGTTAGGTGTATCTAGGATAATGTCATCTTTTGCTTCTAAAATTATGGAGAATTTTTTCTTAATTTCAATAACCACTACTATAATTCCTTGGACAGCACGGCAGTTTACATAGAGAACAGACTTTAGTTTTCAAAAATGTCTACATTGAATCTAACTCTGTAATTTACTAATTTTATAACCTTAAACAAGTTGTATAGGCTAACTCCAAGGCTTTGTTTTCTTGTTATTTAATTTGTGAAAGCAATGCTTAAATGATAAGATTGATGTGAGGATTTATAAAGATAGTGAAGGCCAGGCACAGTGGCTGGGGCCTGTAACGCCAGCACTTTGGGAGGCTGAGGCAGAAGGATTGCTTCAGCCCAGGAATTTGAGACCAGCTTGATGAACAACATAGACCCTGTTTCTACAATTTTTTTTTTAATTAGCCAGTTGTGGTGGCATGCGCCCAGCATGCAGCTGGGAGGCTGAGGTGGGAGAATCATTTGAGACTGGGAGATTGAAGCTGCAGGGAGACGTGATCACCCCACTGCACTCCAGACAGGGTGACAAAATGAGACCCTGTCTCAAAAAAATCAAACCAAACCAAAACAAAACAACAAAAAAGATAATGTAGGTGAAATGTGTAACAGTCTCACACATGACAGGCATTCAGTAAATAAATGGCAGCTTTCTCGTTACTATTTATTACTACAAACGTGTAGGAGTTCTTGCTCTTGGCATATGATTTGTCTGTAGACAGTAGAACATTGTAGATTCTGGAATTTGACAAATTTGGTTTCCATTTCTATCTCGCCAAACTAATAGCTATGTCCTTTTAAATAAGTCACAAATGAGGACAATGACAGTGTCTACTTCTCAGAATTGAACGGGGGGTTCAATGAGAACGTCTTTAAGCACTTTGTATGGCCATTACTAATATTGTTTCAGACTTTCTTGCTTACTTGCTTGCAATAGGTAAGTGTTTCTATAGGTTTGGGGGTTATAGTTGTATTAGTTCTGTTAATAAAGTAACCATGAGATTTACAGAGGAAGGAAAAAGAAGAAAACTTTATTTTTAGTTTCAAGATCTGCAGTTTGGGGATGTAGCCGCTGGGGGAACCATAAGCACATGCAGAAGGGGAGGAAACAGTGACTTTTAAACCTTCCAGGGTTTGTTTTCATGTATATTTACCAGGTTTGGGGAATGTCTACAAGTATACAAGTCTAGTGCATGTGCAGTTAGTTAACGTACATGTAAGGTACATCCCATATTTACTTTGGGGTGGGGTTTTAACATTAAAATGAGATGGAATTTGGCTTTATTTATTTATTTCGAGACAGAGTCCCGCTCTGTCTCCCAGGCTGGAGCACAGCGGCGCGATCTTGGCTCACGGAGACCTCTGCCTCCTGAATTCAAGGGATTCTCGAGCCTTAGCCTCTTGAGTAGCTGGGATTACAGGAGTGCGCCACCACGCCCAGCTAATTTTTGTATTTTTAGTAGAGATGGAGTTTCACCATGTTGGACAGACTGGACTCAAACTCCTGATCTCAAGTGATCTGCCCACCTCTGCCTCCTAAAGTGCTGGGATTACAGGCATAAGCCACGGCGCCCGACCGGAATTTGGCTTTTTACATCAAACGGTGAACTATAGGGCACAAAGACATTGTATGTGCAGCCTCTGTTAAGCCAGCTGGAACTGGCTTAGTGTCTGTAACTTCTCATCAAGAAAGAATGTTTGTAAGGCCAGTCTCCTATCCAACTGGAGCTGTTGGGCGGACCCTCAAGGAGGGGGTGTTTCAGTCAGCTGTTGTAAGGTTGCCCACCAGGGTCATTTGGACAGTGTTTCTCTCAAACCAGTTTCTGCCTAATAGCGGGAAAACATTATAGCAGTTAAGAAACCATATGGGGTTTAATAATGTTAGAGATACGTGAACAACTCCTTTTATCTGCCATGGCTGCTTAATTTTCTCTCCAGAGTCTCATGTTAGCCACAAAGAGTCCATCTTGCCTGTCAGCCAGGGGTACAATGTTGACATTAGAATGAGAACAATAATAGTGGCTACTTTACAGAATGACCTGGGGATCGGTGAAGAAAATGGCTTTCACCACTCTTATGGCTATTAATAACATCATTTTAGACCTTCCTGGTATACCCGCTTACGTGTCTGCAATAGATAAATATTTCTGTACATTTTAGGTTACAATTACATTAGTTCTTTTGGCCACCTTTTGAGCATACTTTAAACATTTCTTGGTCTTTTTTTCATGGTAAGCATCAATATGAACCAGTTTTTGAAAATATTTGACAGTTCTTTTACAACTGACGTCAGACCATTTAAACTTCTGAATGGCAAAATATTATTTGCTGAGTTTATTTGCATCCTTTTTATCCCTCTAAGAAGTCATTTGTCACTCTTAAGATCATACTTTTAAGTAAATGCTTCTTCTCTGGGCTCTCTCTGGATGCATATGTTTATTTGTTAATTTATTTAACATATATTATTGATCAGCTTCTGTGATTAAGTCCACATAAGAAAAGGTGATATGATGAAGAGTGTCTTCCTATTCTTCAATGTGTGTACAGTTGTACAGTTTTATTTGAAGTGAAAGTATAAGTCTATGTGTATGCTTTCCCATCTAGACATTAAACTCTCTGATGTTTAAAAATATATATACATATACATATATGTATATGTGTGTGTGTATATATATAGAGAGGCTGATAGTAAAAATGTGCATATATAAATGTATATTATATAATGTATAGGCATATGTAATGTAAATATATATGTATATATAATTGTATATAAAAGTGTATATATACATATAAATTTTTACCACCAGCCTTCAGCATAATGTTTGGGATTTTAGAGACATAAATGTTTGAACTGTACTTTTTATCACTACCATGTGAGAATATGCCAAGTATTTCAGAAAGCCTACCTATAAAGATCCACTTATTACCATTATTTTAAAATATAGCAATAAAAAATCCAGGTGTGCCTTGGCTGAATATAGCAGTTGCCTTTTTATCTCAAATTGTCCTATTAAGTCAGTTTCCTTTAACGCGTTATTCCAATATTGTGTATTAATATAATATTGTATAGAAAAAATAATATTGTGTTTTTTTCCTGAATTTTTACTTTTTTTTTCATATCCTACTAGAAATACTATGAGATGAGCATTGTAATTTTTGGTATTAAGGGTGGATACATAGGTATGTTAGTAAAATGGAACCAAATAGAATGGAAATATAGGTAACGAAATACTATACACAGTACTACACAATAATTTTAACTGAGGGAAATATCTACGAAAAAAGGAAGAAAAGTTCAATTGTATTGGATTTTTCTTCCTATTATACCTACTGTAGAATTTTACTTAAAGGGTATCTATGTCATGCTAAGATGAAACACAAAGTACCATCTCTAAACGTTTCTTTCTAGTTTCTGAAGGGTAGAAATTGCGTCCTTTTTTTTTTTTTTTTTTGGGGGGGGACGAAGTTTCCTTCTTGTTGCCCAGGCTAGAGTGCAATGGTGGGATCTTGGCTCACCACAACCTTTGTCTCCCAGGTTCAAGCGATTCTCCTCCCTAAGCCTCCCAAGTAGCTGGGATTACAGGCATGCATCACCACACCTAGCTAATTTTTGTAGTTTTAGTAGAGATGGGGTTTCTCCATGTTGGTCAGGCTGGTCTCAAACTCCCGACCTCAGGTGATCTGCCTCCCAAAGTGCTGGGATTACAGGCATGAGCCATTGTGCCCGGCCACACATCCTCTTTTATTTGTATGTCTGGTCTGTGTATCTTCTACATTTTTTCTAGGGATCATTTTGTCTAATACAAATGTGCCTATTAAGATAATGTTTATGTGTATTAATTTTTACTACAAATATAATATGCCTAGTTTTTCCCCTATCCAGAATTTATCAGATGTCAACTGAGAGCATTTATTTATGAAAGAGCAGAGATACATCTACAATTTTATTCCTGAAATTTTGTTCTTGAAAAAAAGTGTCAGAACGTCAGAGCATAGCAAAGCTAATCTATTTTAACTTAGTCTCTCAATAAAATGCCATCAAATTGTTATGAGTAAAACTTTTATCATTGGCTTTATCTATAGCCACTGAAAGTAATGTTTCATTAATTGTAGCAATTACTGCAAAATATCGCCCAGCTCATCATTTGGTAGTCCCATTAACAATGTGAGAAACTGAATTTAAGATGTAATTTTAAAGAAAGCCTTGCTTAGGCCCTGATATTCTTTTTATTTTTTTGATAATGAGAATTAAAAAACAACAAGGTATTCTTTTTCATACAGCTAAAAAGAAAATCAACACGAAACTTGAAGATCGATTGTATAAATTTTGTGAATCTGCTTGTATGTGTTTTGTTTTTCATTGACCCTAACTTCATATATTGAGTTACATTTTATTCTGATTTCATTGTATTTTTTTTGACAGCTGCCTTAAACTTATTATGGAACAAATGTAAGGATGTAAAAATGTATGCAAATGCAGATATTCATTTGTGAATCTATAAATTTACCAAATAATCATAAAAAATCATGGCTTTAGTCTTGTCAGCTTCCAAAATAATTGTACCATTCATGAGTGCCATAGAGGTCACCTGGATCATTCTCTCAATTAAATGTTGAGGTATACAACAGTTAAATGACTTGCTCAAGTACACAACTTTATCTAGCAACTAAATCTTAGGAGAGACTTTCCTCTACAAACGTTATCGCTTTGGGATCTAGTTTATTTCTCATTATCTCTCCCCTGTTTCCTTCATGCTTATGCGTCAGCCTTCTGAAATACTTGTGCTTCTTGAATGCAGTGTCTTTTTATTTTTGTTTCTCTGCCTTTGTTTTTCATGTTTTCTTAATACTCCAGAGTTTTCTTTTCTCTCCTTACCTTTTCTGCTTAGAAAATTTGTAATTGTGTTTTAAGAATCTACATCAAAAAATGCCCCACACTACACAATTAGTGACATTATCTTGGGATCCTCATAGTGTCAAAGAAATTTTTATATGAATATATAAAGTAATGACAGGTATACCTTCAGAGTAATGCATTGTTAATCAATTTCATCATTGTGTGAACATCATAGAAAGTACTTACATAAACCTACATGATACAGTTATCTGGTATATCTATCTGGTATAACTTATTGCTATAGGCTACAAAACTGTATAACATATTACTTTACCAAATACTGTAAGCAGATGTAGCAAAATAATAATAACTTGTGTATCAAGACATATATAAACAGAAAAAGTACAATAAAATTATAGTATAACAGATAAAAAAAATGGTATACCTGTATAGGGCATTTATCACGAATGGAGTTGGCAGGACTGAAAGTTGCTCTGGGTAAATCGGTGAGTGACCGGTGAGTTAATGTTGGGTCCTTGAACATTATTACATAGTACAGTACACTTTATATAAACACTGTACACTTAGACTACATTCAATTTATTTTAAAAAATAAGTAAAATGATGTTACAACAGCTATGACATTACTAGGTGGTAGGACATTTTCAGCTTTGTTATAATCTCATGGGACCACAATTTGTATATGCAGTCCATCATTGACTAAAATCTCATTATGCAGAGCATGACCATATTTACTTAATTACATTGCAACGAACAGTTTCTCTGTCCAGATCCCTAGGCAACCTTCAAGTTTCTTGACTGTGGAGATTGCATCTTCTGTTGAATTAATTTAGTTTCTCATAAACAGAGCGTTTTAGAGTCATGTGACTAGTTTTGTAGATTGACACCTAGCATGTAAATGCTATTATTCTAAAACACTAGGAAGAATCCGTGTGCAAATTTTTCAGTTTTCTAAGTTTTAAAGCTCCAACTTAAAATTTTTTTTTATTTTATTTTTAAAGTTCAAAATTTAAAACTTAGTTAACTAAAAAAGAATACACATTTGTACCTCTAGGACCAATTATCTGGGTCCCAAAATCCCTTTCACATGTGCTGATATGGATACATAATTTAGTATTCAAATCATAGGCATTCTAATGACCATACTATTGCATTGTAGACACTTTGAAGCTGGGTGATTCTACCCCTGTTGGCTATGCAAAGGGAAATGGATGCCCTGGGGAAAATTTCAAGATTTCAAAACATTTTTTTTTTAACACATTTCAACAGTTGAAATGACAAAAAGACTGCCAGAATTTCTATTATGGGCCTGATTTATAGGGTTTACTGTCGAAGCAGGTTTAAATTACAACAACTTGCCAATAGCAAAGAAAATTTATTTAAAACAAAGGTGAACCCATTTTTCATAATCTCTTAAGACTAAAATGGTCTTATTTTACTAGAAAAGTCCTGCAAGTTTACACAATTATTTAAACATGTATTTTTAAAAGTTTTACTGGATGCAATTTTAAAGTAAAAATTGAACTTTATATGAGATGATTTCTTTTTATGCAGTTAACAAATAGAGAACATTTTGAGCAGTGTGTGGAATTTACTGATAGTTGAGATTTATATTTTACTTACTATTTGATTTTTAGATGTAGTAATTTTAATTTAGAAATTAAGTCAGCGACATAGTATACCCAACCTAAGGCATGTTAAATTACTTTTTGCAAATCTAATAATTAAGACAAATAATGAGCATCATATAATAGATAGAGATTAGGTATATCAAATAAGATAAAACTACTAGTCCATATCTCTAAAAGTGAATACAATACTAATGTTCCTATATTTTTATGAAAACAAGACTATGAAATATTTGTCAAAAATACATAACACACACATATAAAGCAAATCTTTATTTTCTATTTTTACTTTGTATAACTCTGCTTTTTGAGGGCTTTTTAATGTCGTCATATAATCTTTGTATCTTTGTTCTTCTGTTGTTGCTTTTCTGTACATCTTGTCTTCCAAACTACAGTGTATATTATACTGTTAAATTTGTTTTTATTTCTTAGCCCACCCAGTCCAAGCCCGAGCTCACTGACTTTTTGTTGTAATTATCATTTTTTGATTGAATGGCTAAATATACTCACAGCAGGGAAAGGATGAAGACGACTGCTTGAAGAGGGAATAATTATTTTTTAAAAGGTGAGAAATAGAGATACATGTTTGTTTTATGTAACTCACAGTCAGAAAGCACAGTATATGGGAAATTTTCACTGGGCAGAAATGCTAATTGGGCCTGGGAAGTAACAAAGAATAAGTTTTAAGCAGGGGAAGCCAAGAGAAAGTTCTATGCTTATCTGATAATGGTAAATAAGGGAGGGTTGACATACTCTCAGGTGACTTGTGGACTCACATTGCAGTGCTGTTAGAGTTTTATAAGCTCCTCTTTAACTGCTTCTAAACATCTCTTCCAGAAAGTTGTGTGTTTGTGTTTGTGTGTGTGTGTGTGTGCGTGTGTGTATGTGTATGTGTTTTGATGGAATGGTGTCAGGTTTTGGAAACTTACTATAGAAACTTAGTCTTATATGCTTTATTTTAAGGATCTTACTGACCACAGCTTCTGCCCAATATAATCTTGTCTAGTGTTTGGCCTTCAACATGGGTGGTCCACAGAATCCTTGAAAAGTACTTTACTGGAGCTTTGGAGTCATAACTAGATAGAAAGATTTTCAATTATGAGAAGCCAAGGCTCGCAGTGTGCTGAAAGATCTGAACCTAAGTCTGTTTTAGCAGGACTACAGTGCTTCTTGTGAAACTGAGAAATTGTTTGACTGATGCTCATTTGTTTGTGGAGAACGTTTGGGATTTCTCTGGAGCTGGCACTGTGTTCCACAGCCCAATTCCTAAGTGCTGGGCATTCATATAGAATACATGACTTGACAGATTGGAAGATCCTTTTCCCAGAATTGTAGGCTGATCTCACTAAGTCCCTCTGAGAGGGAGAATTTGTTATCAGTCTTCTTATGTTGACATTATGACTCAAAAAATACCAGTGAGATTAAAGACAGTCTCAAAATAAATCCCCATTTTGGGCCTTCTCATATCTGTTTCCTGCTCCACTTGGCTTCCAGCAGATTCTACATTCTTCGTGTCATTAACTAAGAATCACAGAAGTTACACATCACCAGACTTACTGGGTCATCTGATCTCCCCCTTTTTCCTGCCCCATGCATTCTGTTTTAGTGAGTGATAGTCTTTTTTTTGTTTTTTTTTTTTAAGAGAGGACAATGCTGATGATGGAAACATACCGGCAGGACTTGCAAGTCAGGCAGGATGATTTGTTTTTTTACCACACGCATTTACTCACCTGTTCCATGGGTTCTAACAAGCTTAAAATTCATTCAAAATAGCACTTTCCTCTGCAGGACTTTTATATACTAAAATGCAGCCCCACTGCTTAAGGTACAAATAACTTATCTAAAATTACATGGGGAGTATCTATGGTAAACTACTTATGCATGTCTGTAAAATAATATAGAGAACTTAAACATAATGAAATAAGTAATATAGACTATTTAAAACACATTGAACAAACAGGGCTGTCATTAGTGACCCATGCTCCTGAGTTTCCTTGCTTCATCAGCTTAACCAGTCAATCCAGAGTTCATAATTTTTACGTAGCATCAAACACCATGGTCCACTCATCAGCTAAGCATATGCTCCATCCCCTCCTCATGTTTTGGATATACATGCATCTTACCTGAGGCATAAACCTGAGAGGGTATTTTTACTTATACATAGTAGGGGGTACATCATAGGGGTAAAATTCATGCAAACAGATGGAAGGAGCTAACAGGAGCATACTGATACCAGCCTCTAGAATAATCAGACAATTTACAAAGGTTTTTTTGTTCTGGCATTTGATCTTATCCATTTTTTCTCCTAAAATCTGTTTTTCTTCTACTTCTATTCCCTTGTTGGAGCCCAGACTACCTTTATCTGCTTTCCCAATGACTGCAACAGCCTTTCTCCTTTCATCAAGTTTCTCTTTCCTCTAATCCTGATTTTTGATGCGTAGACAGTCATCTTTTCAAAACAAATCTGATCATCTCACATTTTTTTTTTGTATAAAACTGTTCAATGGCTTATCATGGATTTAAAGGCTAGGCCCAAATCAATTACCATGGTGTATGAGGCTCTTCATTTACCCTTTCCTTTCACAATTTTTTTTCCAACCTTATTGAAGTTTTGTCAGCTTCTCAAACACATCACCATCTCTGTTGCCTGTAAGCCTGCACTGTGTGTCACATGTTCGTGCTCCCTTCTTGTAATACTGTCCTTCACTACCTTAACCTGACATTCTGTAGATAAGTTTAAATCTCCGGTTACGTATTACTTCTCCATTTAGTTCCTCATTTTTTCATTCACTCATTTGTTTAACCAATATTTATTCAACACCGGCTATAAGTAAGGCACAGGAGAAGGTACTAGGCTATGATGACCAACACAGTCACTAAAATCATAGAATTTATAGCACAAATTCACTCTGCTAAAATTGCTGTAAGTCCTTTCCTCTGCATTGTATAACAACTATCCAAGTTAAGATAATACCATCTTAAACATTCATTTCTGCAAAAGCCTAAAGATTTACTCCCTCCCCTCAACCACCCTTCATTCATTGAAATGTTCTTACTTATTGTTCAAGTATCAATTTAAATGCCATTTCCTTAAGGATTTCTCCTTCTGACCACAGAGAAGTTAAGTGTGAAGGATATGATTTGCTCTATTCTGCTCAGATGTGATGTCATATTTCTTTTTTTAATTGTGGGAGAATTTACATAATGTAAAATTATTTTAAACTGATCCATTCAGTGGCAATTAGTACATTAGCAATGTTGTGCAACCACCACTTCTGTCTAGTTCCAAAACATTTGAGCACATTGCACGCTTGTTCTTCATTCTCCCCTCACTCCAGCCCCTAAAAACTACCAGTCCGCCTTCTCTCTCTATGACTTTACCTCTTCTGAATATTTCATAGAAATGGGCAAACATAATATGTGACCTTTGTGTCTGGCTTCTTTCACTTAGCATGTTTTTGAGATTTGTCCATGTTGTAGAATGTTATCAGCACTTCGTTCCTATTTATGTCTGAACAATATTCCATTGTATGTATAGACTACAGTTCATCATTCATCCATTGATGAACATCCAGGCTTTTTAAAATATTTTGCATAATGCCAACAATGCTGCTATAAACATATCTGTAATTGTATTTGTTTGAGTACTTGTTTTAAACTATTTTGGATATGTACATAGGAGTGGAATTGCTGGTTCATTTGGCAATTCTATGTTTATGTTTTTGAGGGAGTGCCAAACGTTTTTTACTCCAGGTGAAACATTTTATTCTCCCACCAGCAGTGTACAAGGTTTCCAATTTCTCTACATTCTCATCAACACTTTTTTTTCTTTATTAAAAACGTTAATATAGCCTTTGTAGGAGGAGTGGCTTTCCACCTTATTGTAATTTTGATTTGCATTTTTCTTATGATGAATGATGGTGAGCATCTTTTCCTGTGCTCATTGGTGATTTGTTCATCTACTTTTTATTTATTTATTTAGAGATGGAGTTTCGCTCTTGTTCCCCAGGCTGGAGTGCAATGGCATGATCTCGGCTCACTGCAAGCTCCACCTCCCGGGTTCAAGCGATTCTCTTGCCTCAGCCCCCTGAGTAGCTGGGATTACAGGTGCATGCCATCATTCCTGGCCAATTTTCATATTTTTAGTAGAGATGGGGCTTCACCATTTTGGCCAGGCTGGTCTCAAACTCCTGACCTCAGGTGAGCCACCTGCCTCAGCCTCCCAAAATGCTGGGGTTATAGGCATGAGCCACCTCGCCGAGGCTGTGTTCATCTACTTTAAAGAAATGTCCATCAATGTTGTTTGCCCACTTTTTAATTGGGATGTTTGCCTTTTCGTTGAGTTGTAAGAGTGTTATATGTATTTTGTATACTAGAGCCTTATCAGATATATTATTTGAAAATATTTTCTCTCCTTCTGCAGATTGCTTTTTCACTTTCTTGGTAATGTCCTTTTATGCACCAAAGGTTTTTAATTTTGATGAAATCTAGTTTATCTGTTTGTTGTTGTTGTTGCTCCTCATGCGTTTGTTGTTGTAACTAAGAATTCATTGCCAATGCTAAATTAATGAATATTCATTCATGATTTTAAAAAGAGTTTTGATTTCAGCTCTCCCTATGTTTAACTCTGGTTCACTTTGAGTTAATTTTTGCGTATGGTGTGAAGTAGGAGCCTAACTTCATTCTTTTGCATGTGGATATCTGGTTATCCCAGCACCATCTGTTGAAGAGACTATTTATCCCCCATTGACTGGTCTCAGCACCTTTTGTCAAAAATCAAGTGCCCCTAGATATATATATTTCATACTCTTAATTCTATTCCATTGATCTACATGTATGCCATTATGCCTATAACACATTGTTTTGATTATTGTAGCTTTATTGTAAATGTTGAAATCAGGACATGAGTCCTCCAATTTTGTTCTTATTCTAGGTTCTTTCGGCTACTCAGAGACCCTTGTAATTCCATAAGAAGTTGAGGATTGGCTTTTCTATTTCTGCAAAAAAGCTCATTGGAATTTTAATAGGCTAACAAACACTGAATCTAGAGTGAGTGGTAGTGGCATCTTAATATATTAAGTTTCAAATCTATGAACATGGATATGATTCCATTTATTTAGGTCTTACATTTTAGCAATGTTTTGTAATTTTCAGTGCACAAGTCTTTCATCTCCTTGGCTAAATTTATTCCTAGTTATTTTTTTCTTTTGGATGATGTTATAAATGCATTTTTTTCAATTATTTTTGTTTATTGCTAGTGTGAGGAGCATAATCAATTTTTGTGTGTCAATCATGTGCCCAGCAAATTTGCTGAATTTTTAAATAGCTATAGTAATTTTTTGTGAATTCTTTGAGATTTTGCTACATATTGGGTCATATCTGATATTAGAGATAGTTATGCTTCTTCTTTTCCAATTTTGAGGTCTTTTATTTCTTACTGTTGCTGAATTGCTCTAAATAGACCTTTCAGTACAACATTTAGTAGAAGTGTTAAAAGTGAGCATTGTTGTTTTATCTTGATCTTAGGATGAAAACTTTCAAACTTCCACCATTGAGTTAGTTATGTTAACCGTGAGTTTAAAAAAAAAATGTCCTTTATTATAGTGAAGTAGTTTCCATCTAATCTTAGTTTCTGAGTGTTATTTAATTAACTTATTTAATTAATTTATTTATTTTTGAGACGGAGTTCTCGCTCTGTCGCCCAGGCTCGAGTGCAGTGGTGCCATCTTGCCTCACTGCAACCTCTGCCTCACGGGTTCAAGTGATTCTCCTGCCTCAGTCCCCCAAGTAGCTGGGATTACATGCACCCACCACCATGCCCAGCTAATATTTGTATTTTTAGTAGAGATGGGGTTTCATCATGTTGGCCAGGCTGGTCTCAAACTCCTGACCTCAGGTGATCTGCCTGCCTTGGCCTCCCAAAGTGCTGAGATTACAGGCGTGAGCCACTGCACCCGGCCATTGAGTATTATTTTAACGAGAGAGTGATTTTGACAAGTGCTTTTCCTCAATCAGTTGAAATGATTATGTTTCTTCCCTTCATTTTATTAGAAACATATATTAATAAAACATATTTCATTGATTTTCTTACATTGAACCAATCCTGCATTTGTATAGTAAATCCCACGTGGTCATTGCATATCATCTTTTTAAGACGTTGTTGGATTTAGTTTGTTAAGGTGTTTTGTTTTCGTTTTTCTGTTTGTTTGATTGTTTTTGGTCTCTATCCATAAGGGATATTGGTATGCAGTTTTCTTTTCTTGTAGTTTCTTCCCTTTGGTGTTAGGAAATACATATCTCATTGAATAAGTTAGACAATGTTCCTTCCTCTTTTATATTTCAGAAGAGTCTAAGAAGTTTTGATGTTAATTCTTTAAATATTTGGTAGAATTCACCAGTGAAGCCCTCTGTTCTTGAACTTTTCAATGTTGGCAGATTTTTAAATTATTGATTCTATCTCTTTACTTCTTATACATCTGTTAAGATTTTAAAAATATATTATTCAGTCACCTTTGGTAATCTGTGTGCCTAGGAATTTGTTCACTTTATCTAAGCTATCTAATTTGTTCATGTGCAATTGTTCGTATCATTTTCTTATAATACTCATTTCTAAAAGTTTGGAAGTAATGTCTATACTTTGATTTTAGTTATTCTATTTTCTCTTTTTTTCCCTGGTTGTACAGCTAAAGAGTTGCCAATTATTTGTCTTTTAAAGAAGAAAGTTTTGATTTCATTGGTTTTCCTTATTTTCCTATATGTTTTGTCATTTATCTGTGCTCTAATCTTCATAATTTCCTTTCTTCTGCTAGCTTTGGGTTTAGTGTGTACTTTTTTCACAGTTCCTTAAATTGTAAATATAGCGTATTTATTTGAGTTTCTTCTCTATTTTTAAATGTAGTTGTTTATGGCTACAAGTTTCCTTATGAACATAATTTAGTATGCGTGCTTTTGTTTTCATTTGTCTTTTAAGTATTTTCTAATTTCCCTTGTGATTTCTTCATTGACTCATTGGTTGTTAAAGTCTTTTTAAATTTCTACATAGTTGGCAGTTTTCTAGTTTATCTTTTATTAATTTCTAACTTTATTCCATTGTGGTTTGAGACGATATTCTGTATAATATCAGTTTTTTTAGAATTTATGAAAATTTGCTTTTTGGCATTACATACTATCTATACTGGAGAATGTTCCTTGTGCACTTGAAAAGAATGTGTATTCTGTGGATGCTGGTGGAATATTCTATATATTCAATTTATAGTGTTTATCCAGTCCCTGATTTTCTTATTGATCTCCTGTTAGATGTACTAATTATTATTGAAAGTAGTATATTGAAGCCTCCAACTGTTATTGAAGAACTATCTTTTTCTCGAATCTGTGCATGTTTGCTTCATATTTCTTCGGCCTCTGTTGTTTAGCACATATATTTTTATAATTGTTATATGTGCTTAGATGAATTTACCTCTTTTTAAATATATCATATCTTTCTTTGTCTCTCTGGTAATAGTTTTTTTACATAAGCCTAATTCGTTTGATGTTAATGTAACTATCTCAGGTCTTTCTTTTGGTTGCTATTTGCGTGGAATATCTTTTCCCATCAATTCACTTTCAAGCTATGTGTGTCTTTGCTTATAAAGTGACTCTTTTATGGACAGTATATAGTTGGATCATGCTTTTTTAAAAAGCGCATTCTGCCAATCTTTGTGTTTTAATTGGAGAGTTTAATCCATTTCATTTAAAGTAATTTTTGATGAGTAAGGAATTACTTCTGCCACTTTATAACTTGTTTTCTGTATGTATTACAGATTGAATATTCCTTATCCAAAATGCTTGAAACCATAAGTGTTTTGGATTTTGGATTTTTGGGGGGGAATTTTATAGTATTTGCATGTGCATAATGAGATATCTTGGAGATGGGACCCAAGTCTCAACATAAAATTTTTGTTTCATACACACCTTACACACATAACCTGAAAGGATTTTTATACAATACTTTTCATAATTTTGTGCATGAAACAAAAGTTGTATACATTGAACCATCAGAAAACAAAGCTGTCACTATCTTAGCCATCCATGTGGATAATCTGTGATTGTTTTAATCACCACCATTTGTGACTCTGAATTTGTAGGCTACTGATAAGCAATCATTTTATTACATTTATTCACACATAATTACTTAACAGTATAAAAATGATATGCCATTAATACATTGCAAAAATAATGTATTTAGAGAAACTAAGAAGCATCCTAGGAGCACCGGTATGACCTGCATCGACTGTTACACAACAGCAACAGCAAACTATGACAGGTTTTCAATCTCCACCTACAATGCTGTGTTTTGATTAAAAGGTTTCTGTACACTGTATTCTTTTTTAGATGAAAAGAATAATCAGAAGCAGTTGAGGGAATAGGAAGTGAGTCCTCTAGGAATGAGGAGGCATTCTACTGAATGGTTTTTCAGAATATTTCTTCTAGAGTCATCTGCCTCATTAACAATTTTTTTTTTATCTTAGAAGTCACCTTTTGGTTTTATAAACTAACATGATTTTTTGTTCTGTCATGAATGTATGCTGCTCTAGTTCTGCAATAAACCCATTACATATTTTCATCATGTTGTCTATAGGCACTTTTTCTGCAGTGTAAACATGATTTTCATTGCCAGTATTGTAAGTTAAGTGTACCTTATCCAAAATGATTGGGACCAGAGATAGGGAATTTTCCACTTGTGGCATCATATCCATGCCCAAAACTTGTGGATTGTTGATCATTGCAGATTTCAGATTTTTAGGTCAAGAATCCTCAAACTGTATGTATTTTTCCTCTTTTTTCTTCAATTACTGTTTTCTTTTGTACTTAATATTTTGTAGTGTACTCTTGATTCTCTTCTCATTTGTATTGTGTGTATTTTCAGGTATTTTATTAGTGGTTAACATTGGGCTTTCAATTAACATCTATAACATTTATATAAAACTAACTTGCATTAATACAATTTAGCTTCAGTGGCATACAAAAATTCAGGTCCTAAGTGTTGGGAAAGCCAGCCCCACACCACCCAGCGGGTACCCCTAGTCCAGCGGAGACAAAGGAATTAGAAAGAGACAGGATAAGAGTTTAAAAGGCAGGTCCAGGGGACCAGAGCGTCGGAGGCTTGCTCACCACCTGGAGCCTCCACCCAGTTTATTGGTTTACAAGCTCTTTGTTCTTTTTTTAAATTTAATTTAATTTAATTAGTATTATACTTTAAGTTTTAGGGTACATGTGCACAACGTGCAGGTTTGTTACATATGTATACATGCGCCATGTTGGTGTGCTGCACCAATTAACTCATCATTTAGCATTAGGTATATCTCCTCATGCTATCCTTCCCCCCTCCCCCCACCCCACAACAGTCCCTGGCGTGTGATGTTCCCCTTCCGGTATCCATGTGTTCTCATTGTTCAATTCTCACCTATGAGTGAGAACATGCGGTGTTTGTTTTTTTGTCCTTGCAATAGTTTGCTGAGAATGATGGTTTCCAGTTTCATCCATGTCCCTACAAAGGACATGAACTCATCATTTTTTATGGCTGCATAGTATTCCATGGCATATATGTGCCACTTTTTCTTAATCCAGTCTATAGTTGTTGGACATTTAGGTTGGTTCCAAGTCTTTGCTATTGTGAATAGTGCCAGGGCAGATGGGAGAGGTAGGAAGGGATGAGGAAAAGGATTAATCAGTGAAGCAGAACTCGTGAGTCATTCAATAAGATGTATAGCAGTGGCGGTTTCTGTGAATTTCCTCAAGCAAAGGCGTGTGTCTAAACTGCTTAAGATCTTTAACAGTCTTTAACAGAAATGGATGGGAGTGGGTTTCAGGAGGGGCCAAGATGTTTGATTATACTCCACTGCTTCAAGGGAGTGTTATTACCCCAAGCAACCTGTGGCATGCCACTGAGCTGTTATGCTCTAGGGGCATAAAGACATGAAGGCAATAAAGAGACTTTTCTCCTCAGAGGCCACCCATGGCTTCCCATGGGTGTCTCACACAGGGGAGACCAACTCATCTGGCACCCCGGAAACTCTCTTTCCCACACTAAGTAGCTGTTTCTTTTATGTTACTTAAAAAATTATATCTCAATGCATTTCACACCTATTAATATAGATTTCTAATTTCTTAAATATATTTGTCTTTCCAATAATGCAGGAAAGTTAAAAGAAGACTCATAAACTAAAAATGCAATAATACTAGATTTTAAATTTAGCTATGTAGTTACCTTTATTTTAGCAGAGTTATTTATTTCTTTATATGGCTTCAAGTTCCTTTCTGGTATCCTTTCATTTCAGCCTAAAGTACTCCTTTTAATATTTTTTTTTCCTGTTTTCACATTTTAATGCCTTTGAAATTGCAATGTGTTTTCCATGTCATCCCCTTAGCTTTGGCATGTAACTAGAGCAGAATTTGAGCTTTCACCTTCTGAAAAACAAAAAATGCATATATTTAAGGTATATAGTATGATGACATTGTAAAAGGATTACTACATCAAGCTAATTAACATAGCCATAGTTATGGTACCTTTTTTGTGTGTGAGTGTGGTGAGAACACTTAAAATCAACTCTCAGCATATTTTAAGTCTAGAATGTCATTAATTATAATCACTATGCTGTAAAATTGATTTCTAGAACTTACTTATCCTATATAACTGAAACTTTTGTACCATTGACCAATGTCTCTCCATTTCTTGTATTCTCCACCCCTTGTTAATTACCGTTCTACTCTCTGCTTCTATGAGTTTGACTATTTTATATTCCACATATGAAGAAGATTATGCAACATTTTCTCTGTGTCTGGGCATATTTTACTTACCATAATGTCCTATAGGTTCATCCATGTTATTGCAAATGGAAGGGTTTCCTGCCTTTTAAAGCCTGAATACTATTTTATTGCATATATACAGATGGTTCACAACTTTTGACTTACAGTTTTTCGACTTTGTTATGGGTATACTGAGGCATTAAATACATTTTTGACTTATAATATTTTCTACTTACAATGGTTTCATCAGGACATAATCCCATCATAGATTGAGGAGCATCTGTATACCATATATTTTTTATCCATTCAACCATTGATGGAAAATTACATTATTTCCATAACTTGGCCATTGTGAATAAGGTTACAACGAACATGAGAGTGTTGATATCTCTTTGACGCATTTATTTTTTTCCTTTGGATATATACACAGAAGTGGGATTGCTGGATTACATGGTAGTTTTATTTTTTATTTTTTGAGGAGCCTTCATACTGTTTTCCATTACAGTTGTGCCAATTTACATTCTCACCAACAGTATATGAGGGTTTATTTTTCTCCGCTAACACTTGTAATTTTTTGACTTTCTGATAACCTTCCCAGCAGGTGTGATGTGATGTCTCATTGTGGTTTTGATTCACATTTCTCTGATGATAAATGATGTTGTGCACCTTTTCATATACTTATTGGTCATTTGTATGTTTGTATGTCTTCTTTGGAAAAGGTATATTCATGTTCTTTGCCTATTTTAAAATCAGGTTGTTTTCTTGCTATTGTTTTATGAGTTACTACTGTATTTTGGATATTGATCCTCTATTGGAAGCAAGGTTTGCAAATATTTTTTTTCCTCATTCTTTAAGTTGCCTTTTCACTCTGTTGACTTTTTCCTTTGCTAGGCAAAAACCTTTTTAGTTTGAGGTAGTCCTACTTGTTTACTTTCGCTTTCTCTGCTTATACTGTGGACGTCATATCAAAAAATCACTGCTGAGACCAATGTCAAAGAGCTTTCTCCAAACAACCACCTGGCAACCCAGAAATGAATTCAACTTGGTCATGGAAACTTATCTTTTTAATGTGTCATTGCATTTGTTTTGCTAGTATGTCATTGAAGACTTTTGCATCTATGTTCCCAACTGCAAAATGAGAGGCTAGAGCTGATCCTGGGATCCTCTCAGGACCTGCTGTGAGATGAAGGCCAGCAAACCTATCTTGTTGGTTTTGACAAGCCATGTCTCTCAGCAGGCCTCTGCACTGGCAGGTTATGTCCCCGACTGCAGTAAGAGAGACTAGAGCTGAGACTGGGACCCTTTGGGATCTGCTGTCAAACAAAGGCTAGTGAGACTGTCCTGTTGGCTCAAATAAGCACATATCTTCTAGTAAGTCTCTGCACAGGCAGTTCCCTGAGTGTAGCAGAACCTGAGACTGAGTCCTTTCAGTATCTGCTGTGGCACAGAGGCTGGCAAGCCCATCACAGAGGCTTAGATTACTGGGCTATGAATTATGGGCAAGTTTCCCTCTGGTACCTCATGTGAATAGTTCTAAACTGGGACCTCAGTTGAAGGAGGCTGGAGTCACTCCACATGGCAACTTTCAGGTTCACTGCTGAGAAATGATGTCAGTGAGCAGATGAGCCGCTATGCCAAGACACTAGTGTGAGAAAATCTTCCTGGACCTTTTGGCAGATGGTTGAGGTTGCAGGCTCAAGACAAAATTAGGTGGTAGCCAAGCCCTTCAGGGAATGGGGCCATTTCTGGACTTGAAGCTGGGAGTGTGATTAGCATGTTTACTAACTGTGTGTCAGTCTACACTCTTAAAATGACCTTCCTAGATCCTGGGCTCCACCAAGTTTCCAGTCTTATACTTAAATTCTGAGGATCCCACAAAGAGACTTTAGTCTGTTGGTGGGTGCAGAATTCTTGTTTTGGAAGGATATGAGCAGGTGCCATATTCAGCCATCTTGCTGATGTCTAAGCTCCTTTTCCTTTTGAAGGACAGATTTCCCAGGCTGGCAGGTGTTTTGTTTTGTTTTGTTTTGTTTTGTTTTTCAGGACTCTGAGTATATTATCATACTCCCTTCAGGCCCAGAAGGTTTCTGCTGAAAAATCTCTTGACTATCTTTATTAAGCTTCTCTTGTATGTAAATCACTCTTCAGTTATTGCTTTCTATTTTTTTTTTCTTTTTAACTTGTGACAATTTGATGTGTCTCAGTATGGGTTCTTTTGTATTTGTATTATTTGGTATCTTTTAGGATTCCTGGATCTGAATGTTCATTTTGTTCCCCAAGTTTGGGAAACTTAGCCATTAATTTTCAAGTAAGCTTTCTGTCTCTTTCTCTTTTCTCCTTCTGGAATTTACATAATGCTTACATTGCCCCTGCTTCCCTCTGTCCCCCATCTCGTAAGTCCTTTAAGCTATCTTCACTCCTTTTCATTCTGTTTGGTTTTTTTTTCTCTTTTGACTGGATGGATGATTTCTGATGACCTATCTTTAAGTTAACTGATCCTTTCTCCTGCTTGATCCAGTTTGCTCTTGAACCACTTACAGTTTTTAGTTCAGTGATTTCATTCTTCAGTTTTGTGATTTCTGTTTGGTACTTTTTAACATTTTTCATGGCTTTATTGAAATATTCACTTTGTTCCTGCATTGCTTTCTTGAACTCAGTGAGCATTTTTATGACCATTATTTTTTATTATCTATAGGACAAATCATGTATCTTCATTTCATCAGGGTCAGCTTCTGGAGATTATCTTTTTTCTTTTACATGAAACATATTTATATGTTTTCTTCATTTTTCTTGACTCTGTTAGTTTCTACACATTACATTTTAAAAATCACCTCACCCAGTCTTCACATATTGGTTTATATAAGACAGGAACCTCATCAAACAGCCTGGCCAGAGATTCTAGATGCCTCTCACCTTTGAGCTTATCCTAACCACCATCTGCATTCTTACTTGTCCTCAAGAGACTAAAGTATGACAAGTCCCATTAATGCCTCGAGACATGTGAAAAAGAAACCAGTCCATTGAGTAACAGCCAGAAAACTTGAGGTGCTACATGTGTGGTCCAGCTCCTTCTCTCCTCGGGAAAAAGCTGGGACCTAGATTTTATCACCCACTTCCTCTGCACTGAGCTGAGGAGAGAAGCTGTGGGAAATACATGCATGTGTGTTTAGAATGCTCTTGAAATCATCTCTTTGCTCTTTTTACACCTAGAGGCCTAATGAATTCCAAGCCCTGTCAGCTCTCAGAACAGCTGTTACAGAAGCCAGTTCCTCAAGTAACAGTCAGAAAAGTTGGGGGCAGGAGGCAGATGTATAATCCAACATCTTAGGAGAAGTTGAAGGCTTGATTTTATCACTGGAGTGAGCTTGGGAGATTTTATCACTAGAGTGAGCAGTGGCAAGTGCCTACATCCTTGTTCAGACTATTAGTTGGGTAGCGACCATCTGGTCCATTAACTCCCAGGCACAAGTGAGTTAGAAGCCAGACTCTTGGACAGCAGCTCGAAAAGATGCAATATTAGATGTGTAGCCAAACCCCTTCCAGGGAAGAGCTTAAAGGTTGCTTTTTTTTTTTTTTCTCCTGGAGCAAACCAAGAGGAAGAGCCCCAGGAGGAGTTCACATGACTGCTCAAAACTGCTGCTTTGTTCTCTGTAGACTCTGGGGAACCAGTGAGTGCTGGATCTCAACAGCTCCAAGAGACAAGCAAGTTAAAGCTGGACCCTCAAACAGTAGCAGGAAAAATCAGGACTCTATATTAGTGTAGTTGAATTCTTTTCAAGGAGAAACTGGAAGTTTTCATTTATTTAGTTTCTTCAGGAGCAGGCTGAGGAGGGGCTTTGCAAAATGCTCACCTACCCATTTTAGGCAGACCTTTAGGCAGCAGCCGAAAAAGCTGAGAATTAGATACTCAGTCTAATCCCTTTCATGGAGAATCTAGGAGCTGGGTTTTAGTGCCTGCTCATTCTGTGCTTGCCTAGGGGGAAAAGCTGTGGCAGGTACTCACGTGACTGTTTAAAACTGTCTTTTTATTCTCTGTGGTTCCAGGGAACTAGTAAATGCTGGGTCCTATCAACTCCTAGAGATAGGGGAGTTAGAATCCAGTCCCATAAGTAGCAGCTATAAAAGTTGGGGTGCTAGATGAGTGGTTCAAGCCCTTCATTTTTCAGGGAGATGCTGGGAGTTCAGTTACTTCCCAACTAAGTGGCTTTGCTGAGGGTGAGGTTTATGATCAGCTTTTCCTGCCTGTTTCAATATGGGTATTTTCTCAGTTGCCTGTTGTGCAGGCATCTCTCAACTAGATTCTGAATTCTTGCAGAGGAAATTGATCTACGTGTAGCTCTGTATTTGGTGCATTCATGGGTAATGGAAGAGTCTGTAGCTTCATATTCTGACACATTATTGGCATCACTCTCTCCCTTTAACACTTCTTCTAGGGCAGATCTACTATTAATGAACTTGTTTCATTAATAAACTTAGCTTTTGTCTATTTGGGATATTTTAATTTCTCAATTTTTGTGGGGTAGTTTTGCCAGATATACAATTCTTGTTTGCAGATTTTTAAATTTTACCACTTTAAAATAGTTATCCCACTCTATTCCAGTCTTCATGTGTTCTGATGAAAAATCTGCTGTTAATCTCATTGAGATCCTTTATACATGGTGAATTGCTGCTTCTTTGCTGCTTTTAGGATCTCCTCTTTCCTTCTGGCTATTGACAATTTGATTATAATGTAGATTGGGTGGATTTTTTTGTGTTTGCTCCCTTGAGATTTGTTGAGTTTCTTGAATGTGTATACTTTATCAAATTTTAGAAGTTTTCAACTATAATGTATTCAAATATTCTCACTTCCCTGTTTGTCTCCTTTCTTTCTGGGATTTCCATTATATGAGTGGTTGTCTACTCGGTGGCATCTCACAGGTTTCTTAGTGTCTGTTCATTCTTCTTCATATTTGGGCTTTCAGCTCTTCAGACTGAATAATTTCAGTTAACTGGCCTTAAAGTTCATGTATTCTTTCTTCTGCCTGCTCAAATCTGCTATTCAAACCTGCTGTTCTTTCTTCTGCTATTCAAAATAATGAGTTCTCTTTGTCAGTTGAAGTACTTCTTTTTTAAGAGATGGAGTCTCACAGAGTTGCCCAGGTTAGAGTGTAGTGGCATTATCTTAGCTCACTGCAGCCTCAAACTCCTGGGCTGAAGCAATTATCCTGCCTCAGCTTCCTTAGTAGCTGGTACAACAGGCATGAGCTACCATGCCTAGATAATTTGTTTAGAGATGGGTTCTCACTATGTTTCCTGTACTGGTCTTGAAATCCTGGCCTCAAGAGATCATTCCACCTCAGCCTACCATGTGCTCCTTAATTATAGAATTTCTTTTTAAGTTCTTTTTATAATTTCTCTTTATTGATATTTTCTAGTTTTCATGTAGTTTTACTCATGGTTGTCTTTACCCCTTTTAGTATATTTAAGAATTTTGCTTTAAAATCTTTGTCTAAAATGTTCAATGTCTATGCTTCTTCAGGCAGTTCTGTTAACTCCTGTGAATGAGCCATACTCTCTTGTTTCTTCACAGGCTTCAAAATTATTTTTCTGAAATGCGGATATATTGAATATTATAATATGGTAACTCTAGAAATCAGATTATTTCCTTTCTTCAAGGTTTTCTTTTGTTGTTTGCTATGGATTGTAGCTGTTTGTTATAGTGCAGCTTCAGAGTTGGTTAGAAATTTCAGCGTAAAAACCAAAAGCAGGAATGATCAGTCACATGATGTTCATTATTAGCTAAACAAAGGAGGAGAAAGAAAAAAACAAAGCAACAAAGCCAGCATTTATTAAAAGCACAGATTGTCCTTATATCTTAAAAACATTTTTCATTTGGGGCTGTCTTTATATAGGAGGCATTTAGTGATAGCATAGACAATGTTCTCCTCAAAACTATAAAGACATTTTTTAAAATGCCTCTCTTACAAGCCAGTTGGTAATACTAAAATGCAATTCTCTATAAAGATAAATATAGGGGCTGTGGTATTTTGTGAAATTAATTTAAAAGAAATGTAGTATATTTTTCTATATACAATAATTAAAGATATTATTAGGCCTCACATAAAATGTTTGTAGTGGATAATGAGTTAGCAAATCTTTCAAAATTCAAATTATGATTTGAAATTCAATTGTGCATTTTTCTATACGTTGCATATCCAACAGTGAATTTTTGAACTAGTTAAGAAAATATGTCTCTAGGTAGTTTAAGAGAGATCTGAGGATAACTAAAAAATTGAGGAGGAAATTACACTTTTCAAATCTTTGTTTAGAAAAATAAATTAGAACCTGTCTTTAAACTACCGTTCAACATGACAATCGATGAATAAAAAGAAACAAAGCATATTCAAAGTAAAAATGAAGGATTTGTTTACATAAAAAAAGAAAAAGCACAATTCATTGGAAGTTACTATATATTTTTGCAGGTTTTGATCAAAAAGACTTGTTTATTTCATATTTGTAAAATGTACACACATTCTATAATTTCTTTAGAAAATTAGGTATTTTTTCGATGAATATATTTCAAAAATATATTTGATTGGGAAACAAATTTGGAATGAAAGATGAAGAAGATATGGAATGTAAACTCCATGAAAATAGATACATTACTTTTCCCATGCACTGCTCATATCCCCAAAATGTTTCGCATTTAGATTTATAGACATATGTTGAAAGAAAGACAGATAGAAACACCCGCCTTCTTTTTTTTGAGAGTTCACAACTTAGTATGAGCCCAGGACAAAACAAGATAATCTGTAAAATACTTCTTTAGAATATCTAATGTATATAAAGTGGTTGAGGCACTTTATTTTTCATTTTTACTGCCTTACATTGAGATAACATATCAGAATTTAAGAATACAGAAAATTTTTATTATCTACTTTGATTGAAATAGAAAGTGGGAAAGAGCGATTGTAAGATTTTAAATGTTTTTATAGTCTGACAATTTTATACAATTTAATATTACTAATGTGACTATCACATAAAAATAATGTGTTATTTCTTTCTTTTGAAAGTATGTGCAGGTTTTTCTACATTTTAAATTATTTGTTTATTTTAGCCACTCATTTTAAATTTTCTATGTTGGACTTCAAATATCTAGAAATCTAATTATTAAAAAATTTTCATGCATATTTTAAAACATTTCTGCATCTAAAAACAGATTGCAAGAGATCAGATCAAGATGACTTACTAGATGCAGGTAGAATGTGCCTCCTCCATGGAGAAGAATGCGAATAGTAAGTAGATGCTCACATTTTGAAGAGATTGTCTAGGAGGGAATAATATGATACACCAGAGAAGTGATGCGAAGCACCAGAAGTAAGGAGAGGATTTGTGGCAGTTTGCCTGGCCAGAGACTGGCTGACAGTCAGACAATCCTCCTGGATGTGGGGAAACAGTAAGAGAGAAACTCCCAGAGCTCCACATTTTGAAATGGACTTTTATGATCTTGGCTATAGGAGACACCCTTGACTCACTGGGGGCTCAGGCTTGATATATGGAGATACCTAAAGATTGCACAGAGATGTTGCTGCAAAAAGAGAACCCATATGGAATCCCACAGTCATTTGATCCTAGAGCAGCTTGAGCTGAGTGCTATTTTGAAAGCCTAGATACCAGGGATCTACAGACATGGCGGCTGCTGCTACACTGCTCCAAGGAGGGAGAAGGGAGACATGGTACTCCTTTGCAATCCTGGGAGGTTCCCCACTGCTCTACTGTGGACTGCTTTTGAGACTGAAATGTGAGTGGACTGCTCTCCCGACAGCTTCTTGCCCACACTGCTTGCATGGGAAGGACAAGCAAGGTGACATTTTGAGAGTTTAATCATGAGTTGAGTTTGGGCTGAAGGGGCTGCAGTCACTGACCAGCGAAGGTAGGACAAGGAAACTATGCTCTCTTACACATATCTAGGGCAGTACTCACTGCCCCACAGTGGGCTGCTGTGAGACTGAGATATGAGTGGAAAGCACCCCCCACAGCTTCTTGCCTATGCTGTTTGCCTGGAAGGGGCCCTGTCTTATCTGGTCGCAGGACCAAAGTGCAATATTGGAAATTTAATGCTAGATTGTTCCCTTCCCTCAGACTAAGTTTGAAATGACACAGTTGCAGCTCCCACCCAGCTGTGAGAGGGACATGGAGACCAAGCTCTTCTCAGCACACTTAGGACAATACCAGCAGCCCTACCACAGGCAGCTGTGGGACTGGAGAGTAGCCCGCCCAGGACATCACAGATACCAGCAACACCAACATGGACTGCTTGGGTCCCAGTGGGTTGCTCTACCACTGCTACTGCCATCACCCACAACACACTAGCTGCTCAGGGGCTTGAGAATTCACCCACACACCCAGCCCACCACTCCCACTACTAGCTTCCAAACACGCCATCTGGTGACCCAAGAATTAGACCTCTAGGACCCACTAACACTGGAAACAGTGTAAGCTGCTCTGAGGTCTAAAAACAGGCACACTCAGCCCAATGCTGCCACCATTGGAGCCTTAAGACTACCTCATTTGGCATCCAAGTCCTCAGAAAAACTTCACCACCACCTCAACTAATAAATATACCCTAAGCCACTGAGAAAATCACAGACACTACTGACCTATGTGTATTGCTAAAGAAGCCATACAAAGACTATACTACCACAGGCACCCAAAATCAAAGCCAACAGATCCTACTTAACCAACAACATACATACATCTTCAGGAAAAAAAATTCTCCTCTACAAAGCAATATCAAAAAATAGGAACAAATGACTGCTACACCAGATGTGCAGATGTCAACAGAAGGACACAGGAAATATGTAAAAGCAGGGAAGTATGGCACCACCAAAGGACCACAACAATGGTCCAGCAACCAATTCCAATAAAAAATAATTTATTGAAACACCATATCAAGAAGTCAAAATATTGATCTTTAAAGACGCTCAATGTGATGTAAGAAAAATCTGAAAACTAATACAAAGAAATCAGAAAATCAATTCAGGATATGAATGAGAAGTTTACCAAGGAGATAAGAAAGCTTTAAAAATTATGGGACTAAAATATCATTGAAGGAATCGCAAAATACATTCGAAAGCTTCAGTGATGGACTAGATCAAGCAGAAAACAAAATTTCATAACTTGAAGATGGGTCTTTTGAAATAATCCAGTCAGATAAAAATCAGGAAAAAAGGATAAAATAGAATGAATGAAGCCTTCAAGACACCAGAAACCACATAAAGTGACTGGACTTAGGAATTATTGGTATTCCTGGGGGCAAGAGAGATTAAAAAGTTTAGAAAAGCTATTTAAGGGAATAATCAATAATATCTTCCCAACTCTAGCAAGAGATTAGACATTCAGATATAGGAGACCCGGCGACCCCCAGGCAAAGTCATTTCAAAAATGACTTCACCAAAGCATATTATAGTCAGAATGTCAAAAGTTAAAGTGAAAGAAGTAATATTAAAATTAGCAAGAGAAAAGTATCTAGTCACCTATACAGGAAATCCCATTAGACTAACAGTAAACTTTTCAGCAGAAACCTTACAGGTGATTAGAGAATGGGATGGCATATTCAAAGTGCTGAAAGAAAAACACTAAAGGAAATACAGTGTTTTTCTGTATATTTCTCTATAAACATACCCTGCCTGAAGCTGCAAAAATGAAGAAGAAATAAAGTCTTCTCATACAAGTAAATGCTGACAGAATTTGTACCACTAGACTGAACCTACAGGAAATGTTCAAAAGGATCTTAAACATGGAAATGAAAGGTCAAAATTTACCATCACAAAAACATGTGAAAATATAAAACTCACAGATTTTATAAAACGATCTCACAAAAGAGGAAGAAAAATGAATCAAACAGCAACATGACAGAATCTTATCAAACCATAAACACCAAAATAAAATGGAGAGAAAAGGAAGGAATCAAAGAAATGATAAAACACCTTGAAAACAATAATATGACAGTAACAAAGCCTCGTATATCAATATTAACCTTGTATGTCAATGGTTTAATGCTACACTTGAAAGATACTCATAAAGACACATATAGACTGGACATAAAGAAAAAGATCTTACACACAGATGGAAACTAAAAGCAAGCAGGAGTAGCAATATTTTTGTCAGCTAAAACAGACTTTTAAAATCAAACACAGTTAAAAAAAAAGAAGGTGATTATGTAATGATAAAGGGAACAATTTATCAAAAGGATATAACAACTCTAAATATATATGCGCCCAACACTGGAGCCCACGGATTCACAAAACAAATACTAGATTTTAAAAAAGAGATAGACAGCAATACAATAATAGGTGGGGACTCCAACACCCTACCCATAGCAATTGGACAGATCATTGAGAAAGAAATTTAACATAAACGTTGGATTTAAATCGGATTTTAGACAGAATGGACTTAACAAACATTTACAGAACAGTCTATGCACCAACTATAGAATATTCATTGTTTTCATTAGCACGTAGAACATTCTCCAAAATAGACTAGAGTTTGAGCCACAAAAAATTTTTAAAAATTTGTAAAAATTGAAATCATATCAAGTACCTTCTCAGACCACACTGGATTAAAGCTCAGACCACAGACCACTTAGTCAATACTAAGTGGAAACTTATAAACTATACAAATACATGGAAATTAAATAGCATGCTCTTGAATGATAGCTGGGTCAACTAGGAAATTAAGACAGAAATTTAAAAAAATTTTTGGAACAAGTGAAAATGAAAACACAACATACTAAAACCTAGTGCTAAGTTTATAGCATTAAATGCATACATCAATAAAGTAGAATAATCACAAAATAACAAGCTAATGTTGCACCTCAATTAACTAGAAAAAACAAGAACAAACCAAACCCAAAGTTAGCTAAGGAAAATAAATGGCAAATGTCAGAGGAGAATTAAAGAGAGGCACCCCCAAAATGCAAATGATCAACAAAATAAGAAGTTGGTTCTTCGAAAAGAGAAGCAAAAATAATAAACCACTAGCTAGACTAACCAAGAAGAGAGAAGATGTAAATAAACAGCAATGAAAAAGGAGATATTACAACTGATACTGTAGAAATTAAAAATATCATGAGAGACTACTATGAACATCTATATGCTCACAAACTAGAAAACATAGAGGAAATAAATTCCTGGAAAACTGCAAGCTCCTGAGATTGAACCAAGAACCCCTGAACAGATCAATAATGAGTAGTGGGATTGAATAAGTAATAAAAAAAATCCTCCCCTTAACCCCTAAAAAACAACAGGACCAGATGGATGCACAGCCAAATTCTACCAAACATACAAAAATGGAATAATACCAGTAATCCTGAAACCATTCCAAAAAATCAAGGAGGGAGTTCTCCCTAACTCATTTTATGAAGCAAGTATCACCCTGATATGAAAGCCAAACAAAGATATAACAAAATAAGAAAATCATAGACCAATATCTCTGATGAACATAGGCACAAAAGTCCTCAACAAAGTACTAGTAACTTGAATCCAATAACACAATAAAAGGATACTGTACCATGCTCAGGTGGGATTTATCTTAGAGATGCAAGGATGATTCAATATATATAAATCAATAAATTTGATACATCACATGAACAGAAACATGTTGATCTGTTCAAAATCATATGAAAAAAACATATGATCATCTGAATAGATGCAGAAAAAGCATTTGATAAAATTCAGTATCTTTTCATAACAAAAATCTTCAAATTAGGGACAGAAGAAATATAACTCAACATAAAGGCCATATATGACAAACCCACAGCCAACATCATACTAAATGGGGAAAAGGTGAAAGCTTTCCCTCTCAGAATTGAAACATGACAAGAATGCCCACTTTTATCAGTCTTGTGCAAGATAATACTGGAAGTTGTCACCAGGGCAATCGGGCAAGAGAAAAAAAATAAAAATATCAGAATTGGAAAAGGGAAAGTCAAATTATCTCTGTTCACTTATGGTGTGATCTTATATCTAGAAAAACCTAAAGACTCCAACAAAAATAACTTAGATGTGATAAGTGAATACAGTAAGATTTCAGGATATAAAAGTCAATATATAGAAATCAGGAACATTTCTATACACTAATAATGATCTAGCCAAGGACCAAAGCAAGAAGGCAATCTCATTTAGAATATTAAAAAATTACCTTGTAATATATATAACTAAAGATATAAAAGATCTTTACAAAGACAACTACAAAACCCTATGAAAGAAAGAATAGATGACACAAAGAAGTGGAATAACATCCCATGATCATGGATTAGAAGAATTATTATTGTTAAAATAACCATATTGCTCAAAGCAATCTACACGTTCAACGTAATCTTTATCAAACTGGCAATGTCATTTTTCACAGATTTAGAAAAAACAATTCTAAAATACATTTGGAACCAATAAAAATCCCAAATAGCCAAACAACCCTAAACAAAATGAACAAAGCTAGAAGAATCACATTGTCTGACTTCAAATAATACTAAAATGCCATAGTAACTGAAAGAACATGTTACTGGTATAAAAATAGACACATATATCAATGGAATAGAATAGAGAACTCAGTTCAGGACCAGCCTGGCCAACATGAACATGGTGAAACCCTGTCTCTAAAAATACAAATATGTACCGGGCATGGTGGTGCATGCCTGCAATCCCAGCTACTCAGGAGACTGAAGTAGGAGAATCACTTGAACCCAGAAGGCAGCGGTTGCAGTGAGCTGAGATCACGCCACTGCAGTCCAGCCTGGGCCATGAGAGCGAAACTCCATCTCAAAAGAAAGAAAAGAAAAGAGAACTCAGAAATACAGCCACATAATCAAAGGCAACTGATCTTTGCCAAACTTGGAAATACTACCTACTGAGGAAAGGACACAGTTTTCAATAAATGGTGCTGGGAAAAATGGACTGCTGTGTGCAGAAAATGAAACTGGATCCATATGTCTCACCATATGTAAAAATCAATCCAAGATGGTTTAAAGACTTGAATGTGAGACCTGAAACCATAAACATACTAGAAAAAAACCTGGGGAATACTCTTCTTGACACTGGTCTAGGCAAAGAATTCACGAATAAGACTTCAAAAGCACAGGAAACAAAAACAAAAAATAGATAAATGGGATTTAAACAAAAAAGCTTCTGCACAGCAAAAGAAATAACAGAGTGAAACAACAACTTGCAGAATGGGAGAAAATATTTGGAAAGTATCCATGTATACATTTAACAGGGGACTCATATCCAGGATTTACAAAGAACCCAAACAACTCAACAAAAAACAACCCCAAAAAATCCCATTAAAAAGTAGGTTGACATGAATAAACATTTCTCAAAAGAAGACAAACAAATGGCCAACAAGTCTATGAAAAAACATTGAACATCATTAATCATCAGGGAAATGTGAACTAAAACCACAGTGAAATATCATCCTCTGCCAAACGGAATTAGTAATATTAAAAAGACAAAAAATTAACAGATGTTGGAAGGGATGTAGAGAAAAGGGAGATCTTATATACTGTTGGTGGGAATGTAAATTAGTACGACCTCTATGGAAAACAGTTTGGGGATTTCTCAAAGAAATAGAACTACCAGAGGATGCAGCAGTCCCACTACTGAGTATCTACCCAAAGGAAAAGAAGTAATTACAACAAAAAGATACCTGCACTCATATGTTTATTGCAGCACCATTCACAATAGCAAAGATAAGGAATCAAGCTAAGTGTCTTGTCAACGGAGGACTGGATAAAGAAAATGTGGCATATGTACATAATGGAGTACTCTTCAGCCATAAAAAAGAATGAAATCATGTCTTTTGCAGCAACATGAATGGAACTGAAGGACATTGTCTTAAGTGAAATAACTCAGACACAGCAAGTCAAATACTGCATGTTCTTTTTTAAGTGGGAGCTAAATAATGTGTGTATACATGGAAGCAGAGTATGGAATGATGGATAATGGTGACTTGGAGGGGAGCTTGCTGGGTGGGTACAATGTGCATTGCTTCAGTGATGAATAATTGAATGCCCTGAGTTCACCACAATGCAATATATCAATATAGAAAAATTGCACTTGTGACTCATGAATATATACAAATATTTTGAAAATAAAAATAAAAGCAGATTGTAGATTGCTTATACTCTATCTTGGAATTGTAAAAACTGATCATGATGATAATAATGGTAATGGAAATCTAATATTTTATAAATTGAATGAAAACAAAGCATGAATCTTGTGTGATTATGGGAGGGTTTAAAAATTGAGACAAAATTAAATGTAACTTTTTAAAATTTTGACATTGGCTTCAACATTGATATTTTGGGGGACCTTGAATTCACTGTTTCTGAAACTGACAAAATGAATTTTCAACTTCATGAAGACAACATAAATCTTGAATTTCAGTCTTATTCTTAAAAATTCTTCCACCTGTGTTACCCATCTCTTGATGTAAATGTTTGAAAATTAGGTGGTAGGTTTTCAGAGCAAATTTTCTCACTGTTTTGATTAGAAAACTTAGAGGAAATCAATTTAATATAAAATTAAATCCATTTTAATTAAGATCTTAAATATATTTTAAATAATCTTTGTTCCTGTTTAGACGGGCTTTTTAAAATTTGTTTTATTTTGGTTAGTTGTGGAGCTTGGTCCTGATGTTTATTTTAGTTTATGCTTCCTAAATGATACTACTTGATATTATTAGATTCTGCGAGGGTAAATTGGCAAAATAATGCTTTTTATATTACCAAGCACTTTGTGTACAATCCTGTTTAAGATCAGCATAATGTTTCCCTATATTACTTGAAGAAAAATAATTTCATTTCCAGCAGATTAATATGAATTAACTATAGCTGAAATATGTAATTTTGTAAGCTTTAGAGAAAAAAAACTTTTCTCTAAGTAGCAATATTATTAATACCATGCACCTGTGTGTTAAATAATTAAGTGTATCTCAATCAAACTTATTGTCAGTAAGATTCACCTATTCTTACATAATAGCTTTCTAAATTGATATCTATGGTTTTATAGTTTAGAGCTGGTAGGTCTGAATTAAATTTTTATAAGAAATCACAACTGTGATAGAGCATTATCATTTCAGTAACTAACAGCCTGGGTATCATTCCCAAGCATAAAATCAGCAAAACAAATCAGAATAAAAGCCACATGTGAGGTATCTATTATGCATTGACATTTAGAGTCTCTTCCTTATTTGTATTCAGAATACTATATTATACAATGCAATATTTATCTGTGATATTTTCTATCCTCATGTGATGGATGTGTAGTACGAAAGCCAAGGAACTTCTCCATCAACAAGGAACTTTTCCCCTCTGTAGTATAACATGTTTGATAAATGCTTACCCTCTTTATGCAGCCTCCTCTTCTGAAAATTAGTTTTCAGTGCTTTGCAGTCTTGTTTTTTTCTCCCAGCAAATGTCATACTACACTTCCAGGAAGGCCTCATCTCCAAAGTCACATATAAATTCCCACATCTCAGACATTCACAAATTATTCCCAGATATGCACACTATAAACAGGAGACCTTGATAAGTAGCTTAAGACATTCCACAATTCATACTTTGATTAACTGACTTCTCCACTTAATTTTATATTACATTAAATATCCTAAGGTAATCCTCTTAATCTTACATTTTGCCAGTTACAAAAACCTGAATTTTTAAAAATTTGAAGTGCTAAAAATTTAGTAGCAAACTGAAAAATCTAAAAGTAGATAAAAAATCAATATTTAATGGCATGGTGAGGTATACACTTTTAGATTAGCTATATTGTAGTGAAGCTTTTATACACGTGTTGGCACAAAATTTTTACAGGGTTGTTATTAAAATTATGTTATTTTGTTTTATGATGCTCTATTTTGACAAGAGGTCTTTTGCTTTGCTAAATATGGTCCTGCATTTTCTAATCATTTCATATTTATGTTTAATGAACCTTATAAATAGACATTGATGGTTAAACAATTCATTTCAGGCTGGGCACTGTGGCTCACGCCTGTAATCCTAGCACAGCACTTTGGGAGGCCAAGGCGGGTGGATCACGAGGACAGGAGATCGAGACCATCCTGGCTGACATGGTGAAACCCCATCTCTACTAAAAGTATAAAAAATTAGCCGGGCATGGTGGTGGGCACCTGTAGTCCCAGCTACTTGGGAGGCTGAGGCAGGAGAATGGCATGAACCTGGGAGGCGGAGCTTGCAATGAGCCGAGATAGCGCCACTGTACTCCAGCCTGGGTGACAGAGTGAGACTCCGTCACCAAAAAAAAAAAAAAAAAAAAAAAGCATTTCAAATGTCTAAACCAATCCAAAATAGGTTTCAAAAATTAGAACACTTTGTTATCCATTTAAAGTAGGAAATCTGACTATTTCAAGTGTGGCTTCTTATTATGGGAATTTTCTGTGTCTAAATTCTTATTTTTAATGCATATACAAATTATAGTAAAGCATACAATGGAGAGAAGACATAATGAAAAAATATTTAACTAGGTACATACTGTTTACTCTTATTTTTGCTACTAACAAGCTGTGTAATTTTGTGAAGCTCACTTAATGTTAACTATAAATAAGGAAGCTGTACTATATGAAATTAAAAATTTTCCCCAATAGTAGCCTTCTCTTATATATTTTATCAAAGGCTAAGAGAAGCAGCAATACTTTTTAGGTCTGTTGCCCACTATATTTAGTAGCTGGACATTTTATGAAGGTTCAGGCAAGTCCATAACCACATAACAACAAAAAAGTCAATCATCTCTACTGTTACCTTTAGAACTCATCAGTTCTTCCCTTCCCGTGTCATCTTCAAGATGCAGCGCTTTCAAGTGAGTTAAAAGGTGACTATAAATCATGCTGCTATAAAGACACATGCACACGTATGTTTATTGCCGCATTATTCACAATAGCAAAGACTTGGAACCAACCCAAATGTCCAACAATGATAGACTGGATTAAGAAAATGTGGCACATATACACTATGGAATACTATGCAGCCATAAAAAATGATGAGTTCATGTCCTTTGTAGGGACATGGATGAAATTGGAAATCATCATTCTCAGTAAACTATCGCAAGAACAAAAAACCAAACACCGCATATTCTCACTCATAGGTGGGAATTGAACAATGAGAACACATGGACACAGGAAGGGGAACATCACACTCTGGGGACTGTTGTGGGGTGGGAGGAGGAGGGAGGGATAGCATTGGGAGATATACCTAATGCTAGATGACGAGTTGGTGGGTGCAACGCACCAGCATGGCACATGTATACATATGTAACTAACCTGCACATTGTGCACATGTACCATAAAACCTAAAGTATAATAATAATAATAATAAAAGAAAAAAAAAGAAAAAAAAAAAAAAAGGTGAACGAACTGAATGTGTGTTGTAATGGGATACCAAAGATCGAGTCTAACTAAATTTTTGACAGAGATTGAGAAAAGCGACCCAGCGTTGACCCAGCGTTTTCACCTGGTGAACTAGTATCCATTCCTTCAGCCATAGGGAGGATTCACCGTTTTCCAAATGGACAGTCAACAACAACAAAAAAAGACATTTGAGAAAAAAGTAAAGTTTTTGTTCTTCATCTTGAATCTCCTTAAGAATGGCTAAATTTGTCATGATTTTCTGCAAGAAACTCCAATATGGCAGATTTTGAAATAAAAGGCTAAAAACTGAGGAAGGGTAAAATAGTAGAGTTTTTGCCTTTTTAGTTAATAAAATATTGCATGAAAATGCAAACTGGAAATGCAATATCTGAAATTAATGGCTAGTTCCCAATTAGGTAATACCATTTTGAGATAGACTGAACATTGAAACTATTTTGAGGGATACAAAAAAACAATAGATTTATTTTATTCTTTAAACTGAAGGGAACTTCAGAAGAAATTGGTGAACATTTATGCATGAAAGCTTAGTTATTGTGTTTATTTCAACTACGTAACTAAAGATTTCAGATCACAAGCATGAGTTGTGTTTTTGTATAAGTTATATACCTCCCACCAGTTGTCCAAAAGGGAAGATTCAGATGTTGATAAACACAAGTAACTTCTTGCACTTGTAATGTTGAAAAATTATTTCTGTATGTCTAACCATCTTGGAAAATTGAGGACCATCAAAATGACCAAATAATCTGTAATTTTGAGATATATCTGTAGAGTAGATTTGTTGCAGTAGTGTGAAAAACACAAAGAAATAAGATCAGAAAAATAAGAACCAGTTGTTTTATATTCATCAACTTAAAATAATGATTATTTAAATTTGTTAAGATTAATAAGAGGGCTAACTAGTATGTATTTGTAAAACTAGAACATGTTGGTCGGGCGCGGTGGTGCACGCCTGTAATCCTGGCACTTTGGGAGGCTGAGGCGGGCGGATCACAAGGTCAGGAGATCAAGACCATCCTGGCTAACACGGTGAAACCCCGTCTCTACTAAAAATACCAAAAAATTAGCTGGGCCTAGTGGCGGGTGCCTGTAGTCCCAGCTACTCAGGAGGCTGAGGCAGGAGAGTGGTGTGAACCCGGGAGGCGGATCCTGCAGTGAGCAGAGATTGCGCCACTGCACTCCAGCCCGGGTGACAGAACGAGACTCCGTCTCAAAAAAAAAAAAAAAAAAAAAAAAAAATTAGAACATATTTTTTCTTTACTGGTTTATATTACATGGGTTTACATATGAAGCTGTAAAAGGTAAATGTAAGCATGCTTTCTTAAAGATTGATGATGTGCTGTTTTCTTTCAGTGAATGGAAGTGTTTGACAAAAAAATAAAACACTTCTAAGCTAGCCTTTAGAATATATTATTAGAACATGTTTCATTCTTTATGGGACTCTAACATTCCAAGTAGCAAAATTCAGCAATAAAAATAAATGCAAGCATGCTTTCTTTCTTTAAGATGCATGATAAAGCCGGATGCAGTGGCTCAAGCACTTTGGGAGGCCGAAGTGGGAGGATCACTTGAGGCTTGGAATACAAGACAGCCCGGGAAACATAGAGATACCCTAGCTCTACAAACAAACAAACAAACAAACAAAAAAGATGCATCATAATTTTTTTTTCTTTCAGCGAATGGAAGAGTTTCACAGAGAACACCTTTGTAAGCAAACTGAACATCTATTAGAACATGTTTCTTTCTCCATTGGTTCATATTACATGGGTTTACATATGCAGCTATAAAAAGCAACTATAAGCCTGCTTTCTAAAAGATTCATCATAAGCTGTTTTCTCTCAGTGAATGGATGTGTTTGGCAAAGAAACAGCTTTCTAAGCTGAGCTTTAGAATACTTTATTAGAACATGTTTCTTTCTCTAGTGGGCCTTATTAGTCCAAGTAACTACAAATTTTTAAGTAACTGGAAATTGTGTGCATTTTTATTTTTATACTCAGAAGCATACGTATAATTACAAAGTTTGGTTATTTTATTTGAAGTTAGAACATATAATAAGTTTACTTAAACTCTTAGAAATTTTCAGATTCAAATTTCACATTTTCACATTCTGTGCTATAATTTAGGAGCACAAAAATGCTATGATAAAAGGTGCTATCTAGAAATGTCAAAGTAGATATTACTATATTTTATTTTGAAGTACTTTGGGATATAGAATTTATAAAGTAAAACATCTACTTTTCAGCTGCCAGATTGAAAGATGTGCGTGTATAAATCTATGTTATGTGCCTTCTATGTGTTACTTAGATAAGTGGAAGAAGCTGACTTGTCACTTCTTGGATTCTGATTCCTTACTCCAGTTCTTTTATATTAATTGACAAATAATAATTGTACATATTTATGGGGTACAATGAGCTGTTTTCACAAATATATATGTGTGTGTGTGTTATGATTGAATAATTCTACTGTGTGTGCATGATCTGATCATTCCACTGTGTGTGTGTGTGTGTGTGTGTTATTTCCTCCAGGTTATATCTTCATTCTATTATTTCCTTTGCTATGCCTTGCCCAGTTCTTTACAAAAGTGAGTAGAGAAATGCTCTTCCCATGACACTGATATTTTTCTAGGATATTTTCAAATGTAATTGATCAAGGTGTGAAATCTTCACAGGAATGCTGATTATAACATACAGGAGAGTACTTGCCCTTGAATTTGTATCAAGATAAGGACTGAATGCTGGATGAGATAGAAGTATGATATGGAGGAGAAAATCAAACCAAATACATAAAACCCTAGAAATTTGATTTTGTTTACTTGGAGCTTATTATAATTTGAAAATAATTTATGCTGAACTTATCTTTGTTTAGAAAGTATTTATTTGTAGAATAAATATACGTTTTAACAAATTATAATTGGGGAAATTGTATAATTTGAAAAGAATTTGTGCTGAATTTATCTTTGTTTAGAAAACATATTTATAGAATAAATATACATTTTAACAAAATATTGGGGAATTTTTTCAACATTTAAGTGGAAAATGTCTTAAGTATATTCCAACATTTTTAAGCACCACCTACAAAAAAGTACATGTAAAATACCAAATAAGTCTTAAGAAGTATCTAAAAGACTTCTGACAGTGTGATACATTCATTTGAGTTTTTGATTAAATATAAAATATTAAATGATATTTCCTTTTGAATAATTATCTGTTACTCTAAATATTTTTGTTGTCAAATATTCATTTAATATTTACTATGGTTAAGACACCACGGTAGATCTAGGTTAGTAATTCCTGAAGGAGTTCAATTTAGTAACTAAAATAAGAAACATTTTTGAAAAACACAGTAACAGAATGTTCTAAGTGTCATTAAGAAATATAAACACACAATCTCCAGTTCCTTAAAAATTTGTAGTTACGTGGCCTAATAGCCCTCAATAGAGAAAGAAACATGTTCTAATAAAATATTCTAAAGCTCAGCTTAGAAAGTTCTTTCTTTGCCAAACACTTCCATTCAAGATAATATAATCAAGATCTATTCATTTAAATACTTGAATGGGTTTTAAAGAATGGTGAAGATTGGACAGAAATGGGTGGTGAGACCTGGTGGACAAAAACAGACAAATAAGTATGTCATATATCAGAAAAAGAAACAATTATAGAAGATGTACAAAGCAGTTTGGGTTATGACTCTGAGATGCTTTGACACCAGATTGTGGAGGGACCTACATTCACACTACATAATTTGAACTTTTTATGATTGGGCAATAAAAAATAAAGATATTTAAGCTGGAGACTGAAATAATCAATGTTGTGACATAGGAAGATTAAGCCACAGGTGGTGTATCTAATAAAGCACTAACATTTTTACCAAGCTTTTGGAATGAATTAATAAATGAATGAATGAACTATTCCATTAAATACGTACCAAGATGAAACACATCATTACGTTTTTTTTTTTTTTTTTTTAATTAATGCAAGTGAATACTTTTACTTTTTAAAAGCTTTCTTTCTTCTGGTGAGGTGGATGGATTTGACCCCAGTTGCAGAATTATTTTGTGGGTAAAAAATACCAAATTCTTTTGTGAACCAAAAAGAGGAGTGATACAACTTGTTAAGGAAGAATTTGCAATTTTGTCTGTGAAAATATTGCTGAATTTTGAACCAAATGTCATATGCATATTTTAGAAATCTCTCTTCCTGACTTGGCCAAAAATGTAGTAGTACAAATTCCAGCTGATGCAATGAGCATTCTACCATATGCCAAGTGCAAAGTTTTACTGCTGGTCTAGCCATTGGCTGCTCACACGGAGTTTCCTTTCTTCTGCGCTGTCCATCTGCTGATTACCTGGTGGTCCTCTCCCACTGCCATGCCCATCTGCTGGCTACTTGCAGATGCCCTCCTATTGCCCCATGCACCTGTTAAGACCGTTCTTCCCAAAATGCAATGCATGTATGTCATCATTACCAACCAAAGTGTAAATTAAATATCCATAATCATCTCTTTGGAAAAGGATAGAAAGGTTTTTCCTATTAATAGGACCCAAACAAGTTTAAATGTTGATCAAGCAAGTCATATAAACCATTCTCCTAAAGAAGGGATAGCACAGTATCTGTAAAATGCTCAAGAAATAACTGATGAAAAGGCAGAGAAGATGCATATTAAATTTAAAAAAATATCTTTTATCTTAGATACTAAATAGCTCTCTAAATACTCTACACAAGTAATAGGAAATATATTTGGCTTCTTGAAGCTATTAAATATTCCTTGTAATATATTCCTGTTTGGCAGAATGGTTAAAGGTATCAGAAAACAATCCTTTCCTATGTTATATACTTGAGAGGGGGCGTTGAGACGGAAGAATGAGTGAAAGGATAATGTACTAGGGTTCTGGATTTGCTCTAACTAAACTAAAAGTGACAACTGAACAATGCAGTGGAATGAATGATAGATATTTTTTTCTTAAAGTAAGTATCATTTTAACAAGGGTCTGGAAAGACTTCTCAAGTAGACTTTTCTGAAGGACTTGACAGCATTCTTCTTCAGATAACTTCACATTATTTACCTTGCAGGGTATTAAAAGATACCTTGAAAGCTTGAAAAAGGAAAGACTCCCCACCTACAACTAGCAAGTACTTTGAGCACTGAATTAATCAGTTAAAAGAAATTATAAACAATGCTAAAGAAAAAAGTATGATTTCCAATACTGAGACACATCGAGATGTGTTTTACTGTTGAGTATTTCTAATTTTTAGGGTTTTTAAAATATTTTAAATTGTTTCACACAACATATTTTTTCTTAAGGAGATCACTGCTGAGAAATGCAGATTGAATGAGTAGAATTTGTATATTTATAACAGCATATCTCCTTTAAATAGATGAATATAGTTAAAAAAATTTAGACAAGCAAGAAACAATAAGGAACCTATTCTGAGAGAAAGAATAGAAATGGATATCAGTTTTCAAAAGGGCTAAGAAAACAATTATTTTAAAATTGTTTTTAAATGTGAATAAAAGATCAGATTCATGAATATGGCAAGGGTATTAACTATACTTCCTTATGTCAAACAGATCTCAAAATATCCTCATTGTAGCTAAAGTTGTCATTGATTTTGGTCCCATATTTCTAATAAATACTAGTAATGAAACTTTCATATAGTTTGGTATCTGATTTTAAATTTCAAAATAAAAATGAGATTAAGTTATGTGTGGCTTACCTTTTAACATCCATTACCTAATGAAATTAGTTTCATTAATTATGTTAATATCAATTACATTGCATGCTTTATTTATTCAATCTATTTATTTGGGGAGGTACTTATAAAATGACTTCTAAAATGGCAAGGTGAAAGAAAAGACTAGATATTTCAATTTAATACTTTCACATCACTTCATTTGCTAAGTGAACAAATTTAAATAATGTGCTATATATTTATATGCTTGTGTGTTTGGGTTTACCTGATGTTTTATCTTCTTTCAATAATTACCCTAGCCTTTCCTTCCTATATAGCAAATGAAAGTGATATTTAAATGTGCGTACTACAGTGTATGTACACATTGTAGACAGCTGCAGGTCCTCCTGCTGGGGAATTGTCCTTGTTTAAGCACCATTCTGATGCTTTCCTTCCTGCCCCAGTCTGAGCTTTGACATATTGGCAAAACGCTCTGACATTGACGTAGTACAGTTGGTTCAGTTACACCACCTTTACATTACCTGGAGTATATGTCTTTCTTTTTGACTTGGGGTTTCTTTAAAAAGAAAGAACAAAAGTAAAAGGCAGGATCAATAAACACACATTGATGAAAAATTAGATATTAATTTGGTGACAGTCACATATATATCCATTCTGTATATTTTCATAGGTACATGTTTATACAAAAGTATCAATTCACATATAATATACAAGTATTCCTGCAAGATAATTCTGGCAATAACTTTTAATACTGAATAAATGAAGGTCTTACTTAGCTTGGAGACAAAGTGTGTCACTTTTGGTCCTGACTTGGATATTGGTCCTCTTCCATTGACATAGATATTTTGTGTGCCCCATATTAATCCACATCATTCTAGCTTACAACGATTGCTTTTTCACATCAGAGATGAAATACTAATAATCACTAAATCCTTGCCTATTACAGTTGCTTAAAATTTAGTCCGTACAGGTCTTCACTGGAAGTCCTTATTGCTTGTGTTTTTGAAGTAGATAAATCTGTTTTATAGAATTACAAGTAACATTACCCAAAGTCAAATTATTTTCTACACACTTATTACTGATTTGGTTTTGTGTATTTATCTTCCCTGTTTCTAACCTTTCTATATTTCTACAGTTTTGTATATCTGTCTTTCTATACTTCCAAACCTTACTGTCTTAAACTTAAGTTACTTCTCTGTGCGTACTTGGCTACCAGTATTCACTGCTTAAGGTCTCTGGCTAATTTGAAAGTGATTAGCTAATTTTTAATACTTTCTCATAGATATTGACATATTTAAGTTATGTACTTTTTTGGGGGCTGGGCGGGGCGCGGGGACCGAAGTCTCACTCTATCGCCCAGGCTGGAGTGCAGTGGCACGATCTTGGCCCACTGTCACCTCTGCTGCCCAGGTTCAAGTGATTCTCCTGCCTCAGCCTCCCAAGTAGCTGGGATTACAGGTGCCTGCCACCGCACCTTGCTAATTTTTGGATTTGTAGTAAAGACGGGGTTTCACCATCTTGCCCAGGCTGGTCTTGAATTCCTGATCTCGTAATCTACCTGCCTTGGCCTCCCAAGGTTCTGGGATTACAGAAGTGAGCCATCGCGCCTGGCCAAGTTACGTATTTTTATTAAACTTAATTTGACACTTTTCCTCGTAAGTCATTTATTTTGTGCATAGCATTTACAATGTAATATTTTTTCTCTTCTCCTATATGTACTTTCTCATTCTAACATTTGCCTATTTTTTAAATAAAATTTCCATGTGTGTATTTTTTAATAGCATTTGTATTTACTTAGCAATTCTGTGGTTTATTTTTTTTTTCATTTATTTTGTCCTTGTCTTTATTATTTTATTTCTTCTGCTTTTCTGGGTTTGTTTGGTTATGTTTGTAATTTCTTGACTTGGTTAAACTTTTTAATCATTTTTTAAATCTTGAAATTACTTTATGCTATATATTTGCCTCAAAATACAATTTTAATCACATGGTACATAAGCTACTATTCTTATTTTCTTATTTTATGATTGTAATCATAGATTTGTTTTTCATAGTATGTACATTTTTAAAAGTTAAAATTCAGCTTTTGAAAAATTCTAATTAATTAATAATTGAATCAAATTATCTTGTATACAATTTGATATTTTGGAATGTAAATATTTCCTTTGTAAGTAATTTTTATCAGTTTTTATATGTATTTTACAAATACTTGAAATCATACTATATTATATATTTGTAGAATACAATGTTTTATATGTATCCATTTATGCAAACCTCCAATTATGTCTTATTATTTTGGCCTATCATCTCTATCAAAGCATGATGGAGATTATGAAATTCTATAGAAAACTGTGTTGCTATCTATTCTTTCAAGAAATACTTTCTGAGTGCCTTGTGCTAGTCACTGTCCAAGTCCTAATAGATAAAATAGTAATGAAAACAATTTCATAGAGCTAACAATCTACTAGAAACATAGAAATTAACTTGGCAGCCGGTTTTTCATTAGATTAGGCCAATGGAAAGGCAGAATAGAGAGAAGTAGGAAGATTGGAGGGTAAGAGGAAGAAAGAAGTCAGGGTATTTCTCCACTCTCCTTTCAGGGTATTTCACCTGATAAATCAGGTGGCCACTCTGGCAGTAGCCACATTTTTCTCCGTGGCTCTGGACAACAGATAACTGACCCTTCACAGTCAAACCTGAGCATGAAGGCCATCAAGGTTTACACTTTTGCCAGAGGCCTCAGCTCATTGGTTTCATTGTTACGGCTTTCTCTATTTATCTGCCTAACCTTCAGGGTGACAGTGGCTTCCTATATTGTTCCAAATTTTGATGTAGCTTCATCTTTCCTGATTGTGATTTCAGCTTGTCTAACATCTTTGAAAGTAATTCTCTGTATTAAACAAACACTCAATGTTGTAATTCTGCATATTTTGGAGTAGGAGATAAATTTATTTGCCAGTTTTCTAACTTAATATTCATTTTAAGTGACATAAATTTGCTTTGTCAAGAGGAGTTGATACCCTATTCAGAAGTATAAAACAATACATTCTGAATAGGAGAAATCACTGAAGTATTCTCTGTATAATTGTGGCATTGAAGAAGGTTCCTGGAAGAGGATTGTTTTTCCTCAACAGTCATACATTTTGTAATTAGCAAAGAATGACATGGGACTTTCTTTGAATTTTGCACAAGAGTCCAGAATTATAATGTATACTATTAGAGAAAATTATTCATTTTCTTGTTCAGTTGAAAAAATATTTTCTACTAACTAATTTCATTCAGGAACCAAAAATATATTTCCATATTCATAGTCTATCTATGTGCTTATTACATTTCAGTGACAAATATTCCATAAATCCCCATTAATTTACCCTCTATTGCTTAGCAGTTTACTCACTCATTGTCTGTGGGATATCATTTAACATTCTTTTCAGTTATAAGTAAGAGGATACTCATTTAATATCTACTAAACCCAACATGGTTTTCAGCTACAAGTAAAAGGATGCCCAGTTAAAACTCTATTAAACAATTAGAGTATTATTTCTCGATATCATAATTATGAATTCAGTGTGTTTTCAGGGTTTATTCAGTGGCTCAGCTCTTAACTTCTTTGATATAATAGCTTGCATTTTTGGTTTGACTCCTCATAGTTACAAAATAGTGGTTACAGTTTCAGGAATCACATTTTGAAACAAAAATAATCAGAAAAAGAAAACAGGTATTTCTTATCAAATCTCTCTTTTTATTATGATGGAAAAACCTTCATCAAAAAGTGAACACATTGGGAAGCGGAGACAGGTGGATCACGAGGTCAGGAGATCCAGACCACCCTGGCTAACACGGTGAAAACCCATCTCTAGTAAAAATACAAAGATTAGTCGGGCATGGTGGCACACACGTGTAGTCCCAGCTACTCGGGAGGCTGAGGCAAGAGAATCCCTTGAACCCGGGAGGTAGAGGTTGCAGTGAGCCAAGATCGCACCACTGTGCTCCAGACTAGGTGACAGAGCAAAACTCTGTCTCAAAAATAAAATAAAATAAAATGAAACAATTAAAAAAGTGAACACATATTTCCATCATGACTATTTGTTATTGATTGGGACAAATGATCATTTCACATCATGACAGAAATGAAAGGGAGGCTGGTGAAACAAATAATTGGCATTTTAACCTCTACCATTGGTGATAGGTTGCGATAATAAGAAAAAAGCTTTGAGTGGTATTTAGAACGAGAACATAAGGGTATGGCTCACAATCACAAGTATCTGACACTGCCTATACCTTTGGCTATGTAATATTCATACATAGACTTTTCCCTGCAAATATACAACACATCTCCTCACAGTTATATAAAACATATTTGTCTTCTTCTCAAAGTGAGAGAAACCAAAAAAGTCATGTCAACTTTAATATTAGCCAAGGTATTTAGATGAAAACTATCTACAAGAATTCTAGGTAATTTCCACAGAAAAATGTCTTCTTAAAAACATACATGTTACCTCTTATCATCTCAAAAGGAACCATAGAATCGTACTTGGAGATCATATAGCCTAGAACGATGCTCAAATCATCTTTCCTTTAGATCATTTCCTTATATCTGTAGTATGTATTTTCCATACTTTTTTGACTGTCCATATTTTGGACACTTTTCCTCTGTTCAGAAATTACCTGAGTTATCATATTATCAGGAACAACTCTCAGAATATACAGCCTGAGAATTCCAACTGTGAACTTCCCCAACCTCTCTTATAGCAGAATACAAACTATCAGGGCTTCCAGGGAAGACATTATCACTGTTGCCACTGAGTATAGACACACAGCTTGAATCGCCAACAGTAAATACTGGTTTCTTGTTTCTGCCATTCAGGCTGCTACTATTGCTGTCTTTGGAAACTAGAAGTATCTCTCTTTGATAGCAGCAGCATTACAAAAACGGAGTTCTTGTTCTTCCTAATTTTTTGCAAAACTAGCTTCTTATCCAGTTTGAGGTGGGTATACCTAATGAGCAATACTTAGGTTATATGCTTCTGTTCTGCTATAAGGGAGGTTGGTCAACTGAATAGTTGGAATTTCCAGGCTGTGTAGACTGAGGAAGGCCCTGATAATTTGGTAATTTAGGTAATTCCTGGACAGAGAAAAAGTGTTCAAAATATGAACAGTCAAAAAGTATGACAAATATGTACTATAGTGTGCATGAGAAAATAATGTGAATAAAAGACATGAATAGGATTTAAGAAAAGGTAGCAGTATGCAAGATCAATAATATTATTACTATACCCTCTAAAATCCATATAATTACTAATTCAGGTAAAATTCTAGGAGATAGATTATCTCTTATGATACTAGTTACTGGGATTTATGTTTTCCTTTGTTCATTAATTTGACTTTTGGTCTGATGTTTGGGGTTTTAATTTTTAATTTATCTTGAGTGTACAAAAGAAGTCTACAGACTTAAACTGAAGTTGGTTGCATTACTATCATTATCCTAACATTCATCCATGAAGCATGATATAAATTTGACAGTTCTTAAGACTGTTACATTGGGTCTTTGTTTGCCACTGTGGAAAGTAGATTAGTGGTTGCCAGGGGATGGGGGTGTGGTAGAGGTGGGGATTGACTGGTTACGGGTAGTAGGTTTTTGAGAGCATGTCAAAAATGTTCTCAAATTAGTTGGTGGTGATGGCTGTACAACTTTATAGGTATACTCGAAACCAGGGAATTCTACACTTTATAAGGGTGGGTATTAAGGCATGTGAATTATTTCTCAATGAAAATATTATTAAAACATTAGTGACTTAAAAAAAGACTGTTACATTTGAGAATAATATGCTGATATGAAAGAAAAGACATTAATTCATATAAATGACAAATTAGTAGACAGATGATGACAAAACTGATTTTGTTTTTCTGTTCAATTCATTTAGTACATGGTGATATTTTGTCTAAATATATCAATACTCTAAGATGACATACAAATATGAAATAAAAATTCTTACCACACATTATTAATTATCCTTACCAATACCTAAGTCTCCAATGGGACTGGTGAAAGGTATGAAATATCCCCAGAAAACATTCCAATAATAAAAGGAAAATGAGTTATACAAACTGTTACATTTTTCTATTTTGCTACTAGTGATAAACTAAATGTAGAACTTGGCTAGACTCTGCTAATTTAGTTTCTAGTGGTCTCATTAAACATTTCTGCTTTAGAATTAATACTAGAAATGACAAGTTTTTTTTAAGATTATAGTTATAGATTCCCTCTCCACTTAAATTTTTTTCAGTATTTTTTTTTATAATTGCAGGGTTGATTGCACTTTACTTGAGTAGAAGCTGTTTCTACTGAGTTAGTGCCTATAGCCACTGAGTTTAACAATATTTTCTCATGCCCCGAGGTACACGTATTTCCACTTCTCTATCCTCCAATATTAACAGACTTTTTTCCTCTTCAGTTGCTTTAGGAAATAATGCCTACAAAGCAACACTTGCAAAAACACATTTCTTAGCTCTGTAAGAATATTTATATTCTAGTACATTGAGGTGTTAAGTTTTGTGGATGTGTTGCTTTAATTAATGGTTCTCTTTGAAAGTCCCTAAACAATTCTTTTACTCTTCATTCTTTGCATAAAATAAAGCTTTTGGTATAAATAGTTAATAATACTTTTATGTTCTATGTAAGGGATATAGGTTTGGGCAGTACACTTATTTATGTATTGTCTGAATGATGTGAATGATGGGTTCTGCTGAACTTCTTCTACATAACTACATCTTGGTTCTGGTTTAATGCTATCTCTGAAGGTCTCCTGGACATACTCTCCAAAAACTATTTTGATGTGACCTGATTTGCATTTCTTTTTTAACTTTTAGTTTTATGGGTACATGTGCACATTCGTTATATAGGTAAATTGTTTGTCGTGGAGGTTTGGTGTACAGATTATTTCATCATCCAGGTGATAAGCATAGTACCCGAGAGGTAGTTTTTTTGATCCTCAGTCTTCTCCCATACTCCACTTTTAAGTAGGCCCCAGTGTCTACTTTTCCCTTCTCTAATGCCTTCAATTACCAATACTTCTTTAAGTTCATTATTTTTTCCCTTTTAAATTATACTGTCTTCAGAAATCAGTATGACATAGCATAAAGAACAACCTTAACTAAGGGTCAAGATGAGAAAGTAGCTACACTGAAAATTTTCTTAATATTCAGATTTAGAATTCTCAATGTTTAGGATAGCGAATCAATGAATGATGATAAGAAAGGGAACTATAAGGAAAAGAAGAAACAAAGGTAGATTAAAAAGAGCATTTATTGAGCCCTTGAAAAGTAAGTATAAGAAAGATACACCAAAAGTCACAATTAATAATTGTTATATCTAGGACTTAAACTAAGAACTTGCATGTCCAGGGAATTTTTCTTCTATACTGTTCTATGGTAACTTAGACATGAGCTTCTCATCCATAAGCTTGTCTATGAGCATATTTTGTTTATTCACAGTTCCCAATGCTTAAAATAATAGATGAAAACATATTTGCAAAATTGAGACTCTTGGCTAATGTTAAAAAATTTTTTAAAGACATTCACAAAATAAGATGTTTCTCTTAATGAAATATGGAGTTTGGGGATACAAAAGTGTATCAGGCAATACTTCCAGAATTTCAGAGTTTGATAGAACAGTTTAATTCTCTCTCATTTTATAGTCTTATATAAGCTGGGTGGCTGGTGGCTCCCCTCTAGGTTCTAACTTAGAGATGACCCAGGTATCTCTCATCATAAATACTTGGTATTTTAGGTCATGATAGAATGACAAGAGTAAGACAATGATGCAATGAGGTTAATAACTATCCTTGGAAATACTGTATATCACTTCTGCCCACATCCCATTGACTAAAACCCAGTCCTATGACCCCAACCTGATTACAAGGGATGTTGGGAAATATGATCTTTCTGTGTCCACAAGAAAAAGAAAATGAAGTCATGTTTTGACTTACGACATGACTAACAGTGTGACTTTAAAAATCAAAATTATTTCTCTATAATCTATAACCAGTCTTCTGTAGTCAATAGAATGAAGACTGACCTAGAAAAATATAAGATAGTACCTCTGATGTTTGAAGATAGCTAAAACTATGAAAAGCATCATACAATTTTAATCATTTTGAATATAAATATATAAACTATTTAATTTCAAAGTCTGTTGCAGTTCTGCTTCTTGTCTCCTCCAACTGAGACTGCATCAGACATTATGGTTATTGGGAAACCAAATTTTCTAAAATAATTATAGATCATGATTTACTAGCTGGCATTTCATATGACCAAGGCTGTAATACTTCCACTTTAGATAAACATTTGTTAATATTGTCCTAGTGTAAATTGTAACAGTCATTATCTTATAGGATAATATATTCCAACTCAATAGTAATATACAAATTTGTATCACTTTTTTGGGTAAGCATCTGTTTAAAAATTTTATTATTGTTGTATCAATTAACCAAAGGTCTGTTCCAACTAAAGATAAGGAAATAAAAGCCATCAGTTAGATAGACCAACATCTTTTCTGAGAACCAAAAGCTGCTTACTCTATGGTTATGTAAGATGTTGACATTAGGGGAAAGGGACTTAGGGACATATGAAAACTCTATACTATCGTTGCAACTTTTCTGTAAATCTAAGATTATTCCAAAATAAAAAAAATTTTAAAAAGGCACTTATAGCATAACCCCATGATTTTAAATAAATTTCATACCACATTTATATGGATAAATACTTATTGACTACCTATAGAACACAGCAGTACATCAGTGGTCACATTTTTTAGTTTAATTTTGTGAGTCTAGTAAACACGTAATGCAAACTGAAAAAGAAAACTAATTAATACAAAAGTGGATCAAAGGTCTACTCTCTAATCTCCCTAACTTGATTTTTCTAATTCTAATCAATCTTTCACACAGCAGCCAAACTAATCTTACTGAAGTGCAAAATTATTAGATTATTCATGATCATCTTTCTGTTTACCTCTCCGTTCATCTTCTCATTATCATTTTCTTCAAAAGTCTTTTCTCCATAGTAACAAACACTTTACACTTTCAGTGCCTCAGATACCTCATATTCCCTCATGTCTCTAGGATGTTTTTGTTTTTACTGATCCTTCAACCCTCCATCTGTGATCCTTTCTCTTCCTACTCCCACTATATAGCCTATCTACTGCCTCTTGCCCATCTTCATTTTTCTTCTAGCTGTAAGTCATTTGACCTGAGTTTCCACATCACATCTTCTAATCATCCCTATCCTCTTTTTAACCATTCCAAGATGAGATTAGATGCTCCTCTTTAATCTCCCTCAAGCATGTAATTTCATGTTATTAGAGTATTGATTATGTGTTTGACTTCCCCACTAGAGTTGGAGCTCAATGCTAAAAAGGGGTCTTCACTGTTGTATTGATAGTGGGTAGCACAGTACGTGATACATAGCAGGCCTTATTATACATTTGATACATGAATGACTGAATAATTGAGGGTTACACAATGGATTCTGGTCATCAGGGAAAACTTCCTGAAAGAAATAGGCCTTGTACTGAATTAAGGTTTAGGGAGGATAGTATCACTATTTGTATATAGAACAGCTTGGTCAGAAGCTCTGAAGCTAATGGATGTTCCTTTGAGAATTTAGAGAGAAAAACAAAAGTAACAAAGAGATAAGGGAAAATGAATGTGGAAGGTACAATAGAAGGTGTTGAAGAGTAGTTTAATACAATAATACATTCTAGGGTTGGAAGAAATGTTAGACACTGTAATTTATATATAAGAAAAATTCAATTCAGAAATACTCAGTGACTTCTTAAAACATATGAGAAGTTAGTGGTAGAATGGAGAAATGTTGATTCTTGATTCTTTTGAATTTCTTGATTCTTAATCCAGTGCTTATATCCATTATGCCAAGTTGATGTAGGGTCAGATTAGCTATAACGAAATGTGCATATTGGTGTGGCGATATCTGAAAGTAGCCATAAAAATGGATCTCAAGCAAGTAAGTGTACCCGTTATAATGATTAGATTATTGCCAAAGTGGGTATGTATTGAAATTTTTTAAAATTCTTGTCATTATACAGTGAAGAGTTACATATAATCACCTCTGGTTTAATAGTGCACAATGAATCAATCTATATTTCTCATAAAGTAGGTAAAATCATCATTAAAGTTATGCCACATTGCTCATCTATAACTTATTCCAATGGGGGCCAAAATCTATGGCTCATCTCATGAATGTTTTGAGGAAGGAAATTACATGAAATGACTTGATCAGGCAAGTGCAAAGTATGTTAAACTGGGACTTGGCTTTTCCATGATTACCTGCTTTATGTTATAAAAAGATTTTCAAGCTGGTTAAACTTTGAAGAAGTTATGAAAGCCTCAATTTACTTCCAAAGTGTGAGTGATATGATGGTTACAAAATATTCTGATTTAATGTTTAAATTGTAGCTTTTGAGTTTATTTTACCAAAATGATTTTTTCTCTGAGTTCTGATTCCAAGACAGTTGAAAAGATTAGGATGCCTTAGGATGCTATGGTAAGTGAACCTCTAGAATTCAAAGAAAAATGCTTCAGTCCAGTCTGAACAAATATGAACATTGGCAAGTTTTGGAATAGGCCAAATTTTCTTTCAGACCTTCCCTTTGAGTAAACTTTCTGGTTCCCAGTTACTTTCTCCTCAGTCTCCCTTCGCCATCTTTTCACTACCCTGACAACATGATAAACATCACATTTCTTCACTTTGGTAACCCTGGCCTTTGCTACGTCTACATTTGCCCCATTGAAATGGTTTTCATATTCCAAAACAATTTTACTTTCTTTACACAACTGATATGATTTGGCTCTGTGTCCCCACCCAAATCTCATCTTGATTTCCCCCATGTTGTGGGAGGCACTCGGTGGGAGGTAATTGAATCACGGGGATGAGTCTTCCCTATGCTGCTCTTGTGATAGTGAGGGGGTCTCATGAGATCTGATGGTTTTAAAAATGGGAGTTACCCTGCACAAGCTCTCTTCTCTTGTCTGCCACCATGTGAGATGTGGTTTTCACCTTCTGGCATGATTGTGTGGCCTCCCCAGCCACATGGAACTGTAAGTCCATTAAACCTCTTTCTTTTGTAAATTGTCCAGTCTTGGGTATGTCTTTATCATCAGCATGAGAACAGACTAATACAACAACCATTATATTTCCTGTATCTTGACTATTATACTCTTTGATAGCTATTAAGAAGAAATTGAAAGAAAACTCAGAGCATGTTTTAAGGATGTACATATCTTAACTCCTTCCTCCACAGCCAACTCCTGCCCCAGAAAGTTATATTTTGAATAGAGTATGCATATAATTTATACTTAGAGAAATATCTAACAAGTTGATTTTCAGAAACTGATATAGAATGTTAGAGAAGACACTTTGGTATCAGTTTGACCATTCACATAGACTTGTCTTGCATGAGAATATGTCTATAAGGCATTTCTCTGAAGGTAGTTGTTCTGATTTAGAGGAAGGGAGAGTTTGTCTCAAAATTATCAATAGGGTTTTAGTAAACTACAGAGGTTTGAGGTTTACCTTTCTCACTATCCCAAGATTGAGAGCCCCTGTTCCATTGTAAAACAATCTCTTTCCAAAACTGGTCCTCCGTATTGATTTTTTATCCTCATTTACTTTAAAAACCACAGACACTCTAATTGACAAAGCTGAGTTTTAAACACAGACCTTTGAGAGAGTGACACAGTAGGCCCTGGCATAGGGTGTTTGTATGTGTGTTCATGTGTCACACGTTTTCATTTTTTCATTACATTAAAGGAGGGATAAAAGATGATGATGTGGCCATATTTATTGATTAGTTATTTACAATCAATATAGTGAGGAAATGCTTGAAATGTGGGAGTTTTATTAGAAGAGGATCTGGATCCTTGGAAGTATCCTGTAGTTTGATTTACTTACAATAGGTGTATTAGTCCGTTTTCACACTGTTGATAAAGACATACCTGAAACTGGGTAATTTATACAGGAAAAAGGGTTTAATGGACTTAGAGTTCCAGGTGGCTGGGGAAGCCTCACAATCATGGTGGAAGGCAAGGAGGAACAAGTCACATCTTACATGGGTGGCAGCAGGTGAAGAGAGAGCTTGTGCAGGGAAACTTCCCCTTACAGAATCATCAGATCTCATGAGACTTATTTACTATCATGAGAACAGCATGGGCAAGACCTGCCCTCATGATTCAATTACCTCCCGCCAGGTCCCTCCCACAACACTTGGGAATTCAAAATGACATTTGGCTGGGGACACAACCAAACCATATCAACAGGTTATTTGAACATGCTGACTAGCAAAATCTTCATGGATTACCACTAAGTCTGGCCACCTGGAATCAACTGTGCACTGCGATTAATACTGTTTTAAAGAAACACTCTGGTGAATCATCCAAATTATTAATATTACTACATAAACAAGATAGGGAAATGTAATGTGATTTGTGTATGTATGTATAATGATATTTTAGTTATAGTTATTTAACCATTTAATTATTTGGCCATTAAACTAATGCCCAAATATTATTAATAATACTAATTATTAATAATAAATATTGATTAATACCTATTAATATTTGACCATCATATTATCTCACACTGATTTGCTTTGAAATCATATTTATTAAGTAGAAGTTATCATCATTTTATGCTTAGAAAATCAGACATTTTAAAACTGTGAAATAATTCATCCCTATTTTCGGTACATATTTCAAAATCTATTTGTACTTTCTTCTAAGTTCCCTTTCTTCCACCCTCTCTTCACCTAACCGGCAGTTTGTTGCTTTTTCAAATCTTACAGGTACGTATTTGTCACTAAATTTCCCTTTTACCCACATAACAGAAAAAGCTGATTCGGACATAGCAGTTAGTGCAGAAATGTTAGATTGAAATTTTTATTTGCATTTACAAATGACACTAAGTGTGAAGAGCACTATAAGATGTATGTGACCATTTTAGTTATCTATAATCCAGTCTGTTGTGGTATAAAAGACTACATTTAAATAGATTGATGTTCAGTACCTGGTCTGATTTAATAGGCCCTTTCTGTTTTCTGAAGTGCTATGTCACTTTCTCAAGAAATGTTTTAGACATATTTTAAATATTATTTCCATTCAAATTTTGAAAGATTAAGGTTTCAGAGTAATAATTTGAAATTTTTCATCTCATGACTTTAGTTTTTAACAATACATACTTTGTTATAATGCCAAAAATGTTGTTAGATCCTGATTACAACCAAAAATACAAGTAGACTTGATGAAAATATTAGTAGCTGAATAACTACTCTTCATCAGAAATACACTGTAGTTATGATATTCTAGGGTACTGCTACTTTTTTGATCTATCTGAAAAGTAAATTGAAAGCCACCATAGTTTCTGAAAATGAATTGGTTTTATTAAAATTTTAAAATACTCAAATCTGATTTACATGGGCACCTGAAAGCAGGTATGTCTTTCTGTAAGCAAGGGAATAGTTTTTTGTAAAGCTCAATATTTTTATATTAAATTTTAAATTATTTTTCTTATAATTCCCTGTGGTTATTCAGAGAATTGTAAGAGGTTACTGTATGGTTAATTTAACACATACTTTTAAGTTTCAATGGGCAAAATAATCAAAACTCTTTAACCTACTGGATGAAGTACCTGCTCTGTTTTTGAAATAATTGAGATTACATTCTATTAAAGTTTGATTTCTATTGATTTTTTTGTTATTACAATTACCACTTAAATTCTTATAATATTATCAGAATACAAATAAACTGGAAAATTTTTATACCTGACTCAGAAAGTAGCATGTGTAAAAGGCAAGCCACAAATATATCTGATATAGTAAGATGTTTAGAAAATGTCCATGTGAAGTTAAAAAACTCAAAAAGTAACTTATACAAGACTTATTTATCAGTACTGTTTTAATAAAGACAAACTGTGTTAACTTTTAAAAAACAGGATATGTTTCTTTTTATATTAATAATTTGCTTAAATTGCTTTTGGTTCTTTTTAATGTTGCTGTGAAAATTTTTATTCCAGTTAAAGATGGTGAATTGTATATGCGTTCAATAATTCTCACAAAACATTAAAGGAAGTTTTCGAGAAGTAAAACCACAAGAATGTGGAGAACAAGATAATGAAGTACTAAAGAATAAAAAAAATTGGAAGCTAGAAAGCAGATGGATATATGTTACCTGTATTAAAGCTGAATTCTAAATTGATAATGAGGAAATGTAAGAAATTAATCCAACATCTATTTTAAAAAGCCTTAAATGCCTAAGAATTGGGTGGCACAAGATGCTTCCCAATATAGAGATGAAGAAGGAGTACTTTTTAAATAAGAAAGATCAGCTGAGAACTGTTTGAATTGCTCCTCAGTTGCCCCAACCGACAAGAGTCATATTCTGTGACAAGGAGAAAACAGGTTTGGTTCAGCGTACACATCACACAGTTCATTCATGTTGAAACAGGGAGAGTCAGACACCTGAATCCTGGAAGCTAAGACCCCACATCTGTAGTTTACTTTCCCTATTCAGTTCCAGGAGAACATTAATAACTATGACCTACCTCCAGGAAAGAGAAGGGAAAAGCAATCTCTGGAAAACCTGCACTGCCCAGGAGAGGATCTAAAGTAACTGAGGTTGGATTTCTCTCAGTGAAATGTTCAGTCAGATCACCCCCTTGTAAAGATCTCCCTATAATGAATCCCAGAACTGGCACACACCAACACCCAACAGCTTGCTTTTTTAAAAAACAATATTTTGTTTTGAAACAAAATTTGTTTCCCTACTCTTAAATATAAGCAAAATCACTAGGATCATCTATTTGAGAGAAGTCTATCAATGTGAAAAGCTTAAGGCCCAAACAGAAAATAAAAACAAACAAAACATGGAAGAAAAAGACAATTGGTGGAAAATAAAACTTAAAAAAACTATTATTTTAACTTTAGAGAGACTATACATTACTATCCTGAAACGAAAAGAGGCTACTTTTTAAAGTGGAATATTTAGAAAACAAAACAGAGCCCTTGGAAATGAAAACTGTCATATAACTAAAATATTCAAACTGGGGGTTGGAAAGCAAAATTAAGGGAATCTCTCAGACAGTAGAGAAAACAATTCAAGAAGGGATGGGAAAAAAACAAAGAAAATTAGAGGTTAATCTAGGAGGTCCATTGTCTAAATCTATAGGTGTTCCAGAATGAACAGAGAAAATTCAGGGCGGAAAATTATTTTTTTTTTTTAAAGTAACTTAAGAATATGTCCCAGAAGTGTGGGTAATGATTTCTAGATTAAAAGGTTGTCTCTAGGGCCATGTGCAGTGACTCATACCTGTAATCCCAGGGTTTTGGGAGGCCAAGGTGGGAGGATCACTTGAGGCCAGGGGTTCAAGACCAGCCTGGGCAAAATAGGAAAACCCTGTTTTTAAAAAAAAAAAAAAAAAAAAATTAGCCAGGTATGGTGGCACACACTTGTAGTCCTAGCTACCTGGGAGGCTGAAGTGGAAGGATCCCTTGAGCCTAGGTGTTAGAGTCTGCAGTGAGCTGTGTCCATGCCGCTCTACTCTAGCCTAGATGTATAGACCAACGTCCAGTCTCTCTAAATAAAGCAAAACAAAAAAAGAAGAAGAAGGAGAAGAAAAGGTTGTTGTCTCAGGCCTAGCATGAGGAATGAAAATAGAATTGTGTCAAATAATTTTATCAGAAATTTAAAAACATTGGAGAGAAAAAAAAAGTCCATATTAGTTTACTTTTGCTGCTATAACAGATTACCACAACTTAATGGTTTAAAAGAACACAGATTTTTTATCTTATCATAATGATGTCATTATGGAAGTTGGATTTCTGAAATGTATCTCATTAGGCCAAAATCAAGTGGTCAGCATTGGTGTGTTACTTTGTGGAAAGTCTAAGGGGGAATCCATTTTCTTGTGGGTTTTTTTTTTTTTTTTTTTTTTCCTGGCTTCTAAAATCTACCTGCTGTCCTTAACTTAACTATGGCCTTCTTCCATCATTCAAGCCAGCAATGGCCACTCAAGTGTTCCTCACACTGCATCATTCTAACATTGTAACATACTTCTCCTTTCACTTGTAAGGACCCTTGTGATTACATTGGGCCCATTTGGATAACCTAAATCATCTCCTCATCTCAATGTCAGCTATTTAGCAATGTTAGCTCCATCTGCAACTGTAATTTCCCCTTGCCTTGTACCATAACAGATTTCTAGGTCCCAGGGACTAAGATGTGGGCATCCTGAGGGGGAAGGGCATTATTCTGTCCACCGCAATTTCCTTCAAGCTCCCAATTAGAAAAATACTAGTCTCTCACAAATGATTAATAATCACATATTTATTCATAATTCATTTATTTCATAAATGTCTACATAATGTGTCACATTGAAGAGACTATGAATACAGTGGGAAAAACATTAGAGTCTCTGCCCTTATGACGCTTATATTTCAATGGAGGAGAGACAGAAAATAAATAGATAGAAAGTTAAATACATAACATATATGAGAATATGTGCTGAGAAGAAAAAATAAAGGAAGAAAGAATAATAAAGAATCTCATATTTGGGTTGTAAAATTTACATAGAGTGACCACAGGGTTCCTCACTGAAAACTCAATATTTGAAGAGCCAACCAAGTGATTATCTAGGGAAAGAACACTTGAAACAGAGAAAACACCTACGCCAAACGCCAAGAGAGGAGAGCATGCCTAGCTTACTTAACAAAAGGCAAGGGGGACATTGTGGCTAGAGCAGATAAGTGAATGAAAGTGGAGTAGCAGATGAGTTCAGAATGATAACAGGACCTTGTGATATAGGACCCTGGAGACCTGTGTTAGGACTTTAGCTGTTACTAAGTGAGATGTGAAGAGAAGATTTTGAGGAGAGGAGGGACATAATTTTATTTAAATTTCAATCAGGCTTTCTATTCCAGCCAAGGGGACATGACAGAGATGAGATTTACTCTTTTACCTAAAACAAGGAAACAACGTCAAAACACAAAATGCACGAAACGATGGTTTTCAAGACATTGGGCATTGGGTAATAAAGGGCAATGTTTCCTGAAAGATAGGAAACAAATGAGGTGAGCACTTGATCGCCTCAGATATTGTCTGAAAAAATCTTCCAGACTGTGGCACAGGGAGGTTCCTCTAGGCAGACCCCAGATGTCTTCCTGAGCCAAAGAGAGAGAGAGCTGGGAATTCTGTGAGGTCAAGGTGCCTAGAATTCCCAGGGAACAGTTCTCAAGAGGAAGGAACCAAAAAGAACTTTGGAGATCTGCAGAACATTTTCTTCTGTTATTCACATGAGAACACTAATGAGCACATGCTTATAAGAAAACTATACAAAGCCAGGTAAAAAGCAACCTGTAAGGATTAGAGGGGAAAATTTACAGAGCTCAAAGGAGACAGGACATATTGCCTCTTCCCATCAGCCAGAATGATTCACACATCATAAAGTAAGCTTATCAGAAGTGCTTTGCATCATTAATATGGAAAAATTAGATCTAGCTTGAAATGCTGTTCTGGCTCTATCAAACAAAGCTTAACATAAATACCAGCAAGATTCACCCCATTTCTAAATAACTGCTTCACAAAACAAAGCTCAAAAATAAGTACGGGCCCACAAAAATATCTGGCACACAAAAGCGTGAATCACATTATCTTGTGTTCAATCAAAAATTGACAGCCAACCAAAGAAGCAAGAAAATTTGATTCATACTAAGGACTAAAAATCTGTTGCAACTGACACAGATGATAGAAGTAGTAGACAAGGCTATTAGAATAATTCTTGTAACTGTATTTCATAAGTTCAAGAAGCTACAGGAAAGATTGGATATGTTAAGTAGAGATAAATAAATTATGAAAAGACCTAAATAGAACTTCTAGTGATGAAAACTACAATGCTGAAATGAAAACTCCACTACATGGAAATAATGGACAATTATACATTTGGAATAGAAGATTAGTAAATTTAAAGATGTAGTAATAGAAATTCAAAACGAAACAGAGAAAATGTGACTTAAAAAGTATGAATCATTAAGAATGTTGAATATTGGCCCCCACTCTCTTCTGGCTTGTAGGGTTTCTGCAGAGAGACCCTCTATTAGTCTGATGGGCTTCCCTTTGTGGGTAACCCGACCTTTCTCTCTGGCTGCCCTTAACATTTTTTTCCTTCGTGTCAACCTTGGTGAATCTGACGATTACGTGTCTTGGGGTTGCTCTTCTCAAGGAATATCTTTGTGGTGTTCTCTGTATATCCTGAATTTGAATGTTGGCCTATCTTGTTAGGTTGAGGAAGTTCTCCTGGATAATATCCTGAAGGATGTTTTCCAACTTGGTTTCATTCTCCCTGTCACTTTCAGGTACACCAATCAAACGTAGGTTTGGTCTTTTCACATAGTCCCACATTTCTTGAAGGCTTTGTTTGTTCCTTTTCATTCTTTTTGCTCTAATCTTGTCTTCACACTTTATTTCATTAAGTTGTTCTTCGATCTCTGATATCCTTTCTTCTGTTTGATCAATTCAGCTATTGATACTTGTGTATGCTTCATGAAGTTCTTGTGCTGTGTTTTTCAGTTCAATCAGGTCATTTACGTTCTTCTCTAAACTGGTTATTCTATAGCTCAGACCTTGTGGGTTTAAGTTGGTGTTATTTCTGTCACATACTGGTAAGATATTAATCATTTAGTGAATTACCTTTTTGCCATAATGTATTGACACTTATTCTGAAGATTGCAACCAAAGTTGTGAGTAGTTATAGAAAATTCAGCCATCCATGGTAGGCCAGGGACAGAATGATATTGGGTTATGATACCTTTCTTTTATTTATTTAATTATTTATTTATTTATTTATTTATTTATTTATTTATTTATTTTTTGAGATGGAGTCTCACTCTGTCACCCTGGCTGGAGTGCAGTGGCACGATCTCGGCTCACTGCAACCTCCGCCTCCCAGGTTCACGCCATTCTCCTGCCCAGCCTCCGGAGTAGCTGGGACTACAGGCGCCCACCACCACTCCTGGCCAATTTTTTGTATTTTTAGTGGAGACAGGTTTCACTGTGTTAGCCAGAATGGTCTCGATCTCCTGACCTCGTGATCCGCCCGCCTCGGCCTCCCAAAGTGCTGGGATTACAGGTGTGAGCTACCATGCCTGGCCACCCGGGTTATGATACCTTTCAATGACCTTAACATTTTGATTATGCAGGATAAAGATGCTGACTGCTATCATAAACACCCCTCCAAATACTAGTTTTACACAAAGTTTTTATCTATGCAGTTCAGGCAGTTCCTTCTTTAAATAATGACTCAGGGCCAAGATCTTTTCATCTTATGATGCTGACATCTTTTAAAAATGGCAGTAGAAGAGGAAAGATGTGTGGATAATCCCATGAATGGTTTTTGTGGCAAGGCCTGGATGAAGCTCATATTATTTCCATCCTCATTCTTTGGGGATGAATTGTATGGTCCCTACTTAAGTACAAGGAAAGCTAAAAACTGTAGTGCTGCTATGTAACTAGGAAAAGAGAATGGTATTATTTAACATCTGGCCAGTTTCCACTGTGTCACTGAAACATGAAGAGAAGTGTATTAAATTGAAAATAAAGCATTGTGAGACATAAAAATAGTGAGTCATACAGCATAGAGAGAGGGAGGGAAAGAGGGAGAGAAGACATTTAGATCTAAGCCAATCTCTGTTTCTTTAATGAGGAGGAACTGGAAACTGATCTGAGAAATGTGTGTATGCACACAATTTTCATAACTGTTTTCGTACAGTTCAAGATAAAAAAATCCCTGCAGGAATTATTAGAGATAACTGAAGTGAGAATTCCATACATGGTTATGACATACAATATTCAGATGCTCAGAATGGCTCAAATCAGGCATTGTTGAAAGCTGCTCATTTCTATCTGGGTACATGCTAAACACTACTTCGTCTGCAGATTAGCCTGTGCTTGTTTCCTAAAATGAACAAGGGAGATACCAATCATACTTAATGCATAGTGACAGCTATGGATTAATATATGTAACTTATCTGTAAATGCTATCTTTTTCTTATATTTGCCTTGATGTACCATCTTAGAATTGAAAATCTAGATCATTTTCATCACTGGATTATTTTGAGCACCTGGGCTTGGTTTTGTCTGTGCAGATCAAAACTTAGCAATAATACATACTTATTTGCATATCTGTGGCCAAACTCTCCTCTTGAGTTTGAAATGTTTCTTCAGTAATTTTTTAAAGTTCCTGATTGTTTTTTGTTGTTCTTTTTTTTCCTGTTTGAAATGACATCTAGACCAGAGGCAAAACTATTTAAGTCATGGCAACTTAAAATAAGTATTACTGAAAGACGACTACTTTTCAAGGGGTATTGACTGTTTAAATTCCCTTCCTTGTTGAATACTAGAGAGCTAGGATAATTTGAAGATTATATTACCTTTTCTTTGGTGGGTCAGCAATAAAATTATGATAATGAAATAGCTTGGAGTCCCTCATTACAGAGATCACTTAAATTAGTGAAGTACTGCATAAAACCTTTTAGAACATTTGTAATGGTACGTATATAGTAATCTTTTATTTATATCAGGGTCACTGCATTTATTAAAGGCATTTTTGCTTTTATAAGAATTGCATAGAAGAGTTAAAACAGCTTTTAGTAAATTGACAATAGCATTATTCTTGCTGCTTCAGAGGCCTCATTTTCTAAAGATTTATGTACCCTTTTCTCACTCTCATGTGAAGAAAAGCAAGGAAATTGTATGCTGAGACTTTGAAATGTGTTGAACAATTTGAAAAAGAATTGATATAGTCAGCAAACAGGGCTGCCTGGTGCTTCTCACATGAGGCTTGTAATAAAATTGGCTACCAAATTGCAAGTAATCAGAAGAAATAGACTTGATTGTTCTTTCCACTTTAACAGGCATATTCCAAACTATTCAAAAGTTGAAGAGGATTTTTCTTCGGTCAAACCTACATAAATAGCACAGAATTTAGTTACTCACAAAACTATAAATGAGATGGGTGATTAAAGAAGATGGCTAGAGGTGTGAGAAGCTTTATATTGGAGTTACTTCTTGACATTAAACTATGTCTCTCTCACTTTTAAGTGGGAGCTAAACAATGGGTACATATAGACAGATAGAGGAGAATGAGAGACACCTGGAGACTCCAGTGGTGGGGAGGTTTGGAGGGGGGTGAAAGATGAAAAGTTACCTATTTGGCACAAGGTTCACTGTTCAGGTGATGAGTGCACTAAACACCCATCCTTCACCACCACACAGTATGTCCATGTAACAGACCTGCACTGGTGCCCCCTAAATCTGTAAAATAAATAAATAAATAAATAAATAAATAAATAAATAAATAAATGTAAAGAGAAAAATAAATAAACCATGACTCTTCTCTGGTCCAAATTATTTGAAAGAAATTCTTTTAATATGATTGACTTTATGTTGAAACCACGCCACATTCAAACTGAGACTGGTTTTGCCAGTGGTTAGAGAATATAATACAAGGACTGCTGACTTGTATCACTAACCATTCCTTTTGCTCTCTGCTTATTATTATTTCTTCAAGGCTCTGCAGCTTTTTGAGAGAAGTACTATTATCATCTCTCTTTTTCAGATGAGAAAACTGAAGTAATGAAGGATGTTTAACTTGTTGACTGGCATACATCTAGCATATAGTAAAGCCAAGTTTTAAACCCAATATATAGTAAAAGAAAAGCCTAAAATTGTCTCAAGACTTAATCTCTATTCCATCATAGGCCCAGAGTATTGACTTTAGAAAGTTCATTATATGTTCAATTAAAGTCAGTGGTTTTGAATTTTTTTTTTTTTTTTTTTTTTTTTTTTTTTTTTTTTTTTTTAGGCATTACCCCACGCAGTAGTGAGATGACAAATATAAAGAAGCAAGATTCCTGCCCTTGAATTACTTGTAGTCTAATTAGGGAAAAAAAATTGTAGACATAAAATGTAGAGTAAAACAATATATTTTTTTGAAAAAATCATATAAAAAGACCAGAGGAAGCATGTTAAGGGAAACTATTCTGGAAAGTAGCATGATTCCTGTCAGTTCTGAAGAATAAAAGGAAGTTAGCCAAGTGAAGCAGGGAGGAGAAACACATTCTCACTGAGAGAAAAAGCAAGCAAGCAACAAGAGTCATGAATGCCTGTCATATCCTATGAATGGCAGGCTGGTCAACATTCGGGAGGAGGCATGAGAAAATAAACTGGATATAGAGACAAGAAAAAGGAGAGTCATGAAAGGTCTTTTACACCATGAAAATAAGCTTTAATGTTACCTGCTAGATCAAGGAAGAGATTTGGGTGCTTTAAATGGAGATGTGACAGAGTAAGATTATCATTTTATACAGATCACTGTAATAGCAAATTAGAGTATAGATTTGAAGAGGGCAAAACCGACCTCACAGATAATTTAGAAGGCTTTGGAAACAGTCTAGATAAGAAATGAGGACGAAAAAAACTAAAGTGACTAGTTCTGACTCTGGGTTGGATAGAATACGGACACTTCCTTCACTTATTCTTTCTAAATGCATGTGTAAAATCTGGACAGAAAGAATGGAACAGCTAATTAGAACTCTGATACATATGTAGGAGTAGATGTACTCATATGGAAGACCATAATTCAAAGTGCTAATGAATCAGTTTGTAGTTGACCACTTTTTCCTTCCAGCAACCCCTGACCTGACCTCAATGCAGCACGGAGCCATAAGATGCAGTCAGAAAGAGCTCCAGAAGAAGCCCCTAGTTCCATGCTAGAGAAGTGGGAAAGGGTACTCCTGAATCTCAAAGGGCAGAAATCTCCTGCTTTCTTCTGTTTCCTCTTTTCTCTATTATCTGTGTCTTAGCTCCCAGTTGAGCTTATGGTGGCAGTGGCTTCAGTGGTAATGGGATCCCACAGAAACCAAAACTCTGAGGGACCATAGATCCCAAGAGGTTGAGTTATATTTTGAGAATTGAGCTAATGCAATATCAACCAGTTCTGACTGGTCACTGGGTAGTACACATGCAGAACAGGTCTGAACAGCCTTTCAAAAGCTTCAAAGTGACATTACAACCACAGTCAACAGAAGGCAAATTGGAACGTGTGGCCTGAACCAGGTTGATTGCCTGCTAGCATTAAAATATCAGCATCCTCCATAGAACTTAAAATAAGACCCAGCACTTCATAACATCATACTGAAAATATATCAGGCCCAATTCAAGATGATTTAGCATACCAAGAAGCAAGAATATCTCAATTCATTTGACACACATGTCACATGTTGTCATTATTTGTCAAAGACTTAGGTGGCTTTTAAAAAATATTTAGCAATAAATTATAAATATTCTTGAAGTGAATAGAAAGCCAGAAACTCTCACCACAGAAATAGAAGATAAAAAGAAATAACAAATGGGAATTTTAAAACAATAATGCCAAAACCAAATTAACAACTTACTGGTTGGGCTTAATAGCAGAATGAAGTTGACAGAGGAAAGAATTATAACATGGGCAAAATATTCACAGGCATGGCATAAATAGGCTATCTATTAAAGAAAAAACTAGATAAATTGAATTTTGCCAAAATTTAAAATGATTGTTTTGCAAAAGACACTGTTTAGACTGTTAACAGTATAAAAAATAATAAGCTACAGACTGGGGCAAAATATTTCCAAATCCCACATCTGATGAAGGACTTACTTTCAGAATATATAAAGACATCTCAGAATTCAACAGTAAGATAATAAATCACTAAAATGTTATTAAAAGGGGATGCTATGATATGACTTGCACAGAAACATAATCAAAGACAATATTAGAATGCTAAATAGCACATGAAAAGATATTCAACATTGTCAACTATTATGGAAATACAAATAAAAACAGGATGACATACCACTATAAACCAATTAGGCTTGCTAAAGTAAGAAAAAAATCTGATATCATCAAATGGTGGCAAAGATGCAGAGCAACCGAAACTCATCTTTTGTTGGTAGAAATGGAAAATGGCACAGCCAATCTGGAAAAGTTTGGCAGTTTTTTTTTAGACATTTAAATACACAGTTATCATGTGTCCTAGCAATTCCAGACCTGAACATTTACCTTAGAAAAATGAAACTTTTGTTTACCCAGAAGGCTGTACATGAATGTTTACAGTAACTGTACTCATAACTAACATAAACTGGATATAAGCCAAATGCCCTTCAATGGAGAAACCAATAGTAGCACATCCATGTAATAGAATTCTACTCAACAATTAAAAGTAATGAACTGTTGATAGACATAACGTGGTGCTCCTGAAGGCATGCTGCATCATAAAGGTCAGTCTCAAAAGTTTTATACTGCATACTTTCTTTTTATATGACATTTTCAAAGAATTATAGTGAAGAAGAAATCAAATCAGTGGTTGATAGTGATTAGGATTAGGGAGAAATTACGACTAGAAAGATAGAGCACAAAGGAATTTTTGGAGTGATGTAATTATTCTCTATCCTGATTATAATGATGGTTATATCAATCTATACATGTATTAAAATTAATAGAACTATATAGCAAGACATAATTTTCAATATAATTTAAAAAACAAAAATGAGAAAAAATTAAACTGTAACAGTTAAAAATTTTAAGCAAAATTGACAAATATGTTTATTAGATTCCTAAAAGTAAGACAGTAAGGGAAAAGGGATTTATGAGGACTTCAGTGATTTTGACTTAGGTGATTAAGAAAAAAGTAGTGACCTCATAATACAGAAAGAGGAACAGATTTTGTAGGGAAATAATGAATTCAGTTTTGAATGTATGGAGTTTGAGGTATCCCTTATACATACAGGACAATAGTAAAAGTTATAAAAGGAGAGCAAGACAACTTGTAGCCTAGGAGGTGCAGTAAGCTTATAATTCTGGGGAACATCACCATTTAACAGACAGGAAGAAGCCAGGAGCCAAGGAAGTGACTGCAGAGTCATCCTACTATTTCAGCTCTCACACATCCAGACTATTTCTGCTCCTGTTTTTGTTTTATTTGCTTTTTTTTTTTTTGACAGGTCTGGGTTATTTCATTATATACTCCTTTATTTAAAGATCTTCTGAGGCTTTCATCATTTAAATAATAGATTTGAACTATCTGAGATAATATTGAGCCTAAACCACAATCCCAGACAAAGAAGCCACAAAGGACAAGTAAAAACCTATGTGTTAGTATGCTTCATATTATTTTAACAAAGTCAATCAATAACAAATGCACTAAAAATTTTGTGTCCTTGCCAACACTGTTTTTATTTATGTCGGTACATATGGATGTATTTTATTTAATACACAGGTGTGTACACACACACACACACACACACACACACGCATGTTTAGCTCTCTTTTTTCCATCTCTGTGTCCCTCCCTTCCTAAAAAGTTCATAGAAATTCCATACCGTTCATGTTGCCTTCCTCTTTCTCTGAAGTTGTGTAATACCTCTTGTCTGTGCTAGTTGTCTGAAAGTATTTGTAATCTAGTTTTTACTGATTTATTTTTATGTATTTATATATTATTTCACTGCCTCTAGTGGATTTTAAGACCCCCAAGAATAGGAATTATGCTTATGTCATATCTGACTATGCTTATATCTTATTTTGCTTAAAATTCTTCAGCAGATCTCCAGTTCTTGAATGATAAATTCCAGATATCTTTGGTAGCAGACAAGGTCCTTAGCGTGACCCTAAACTACTCTTTTTCAGCCTTCTCTGCCGTAATAAACACCAATTATGCCAAATTAGTGGTCTTTTTTTAAAAAAGTATGATTTTCATGTTCCTGATATTTGTGTGTGTTGTTTATGTCTCTCTTTCCTAGTGAACTTCTGTTCAAAATAACTGAACTCTTTTTTCTCATGTAACAGTATTGTTCCGTCTTCTGGCTTCCACCTCATCTTGGGATAACCATTTATCATCTTGTCCTGTGCTTTTGCCTTTGTGTGTCTTTTCCCCATCATATCGTGAACTTGTAGTATGAGCTGGCTTTAACTCATCTTTGAAGCCGTAGTATTTGTAGCTATTTCATTGCTATGTTAAAAAAGGATACAAAGTAAATAGTTTTGAATAAGAAAATGAATTAATGCTTTTCTTCCCATGCCTATCAATGTGTCTTATTCAGTGTCTTAATCAACAATGAGTTAATTGAAAAAAGTATAAGATATGATAGAAGCTATCGAATCTCTCATGGAGACATAAATTTGAGTTCAAATTCAACCTCTTTAACAAGTAGCCTTACTCAGTAAGCTTGATTTCTTTCTGTCTTTTTAAAAAAGATTATGTACTGGGCCGGGCATGGTGGGTCACGTCTGTAATCCCAGCACTTTGGGAGGCTGAGGCGGGCAGATCATCTGAGGTCAGGAGTTCAAGACCAGCCTAGCTAATATGGTGAAACTCTGTCTCTACTAAAAATACAGAAATTAGCCCAGCATGGTGGTGGGTGCCTTTAATCCCAGCTACTTGGGAGGCTGAAGCAGGAGAATCACTTGATCCTGGGAGGTGGAGGTTGCAGTGAGCCAAGATGGTGCCACTGCAATCCAGCCTGGGTGACAAAGCAAGAGTACGTACTATATCACTGTTTCTAGGAAGTTCAGTGTATTAGTCTGTTCTTGCTCTACTATAAGGAAATACCTGAAAGTAGATAATTTATAAAGAAAAGAGGTTCAGGTGACTCACAGTTCTACAGGCTGTACAGGAAGCATGGCTGTAAGGCCTCAGGGAGCTTTAACTCATGGCAGAAGTCAAAGCAGGAGTGGATGTCTTTACATTGCTAGAGCAGGAGGAAGTGGGGAAAGTGCCACACAGGTGTATACAACCGTATCTTGTGGGAACTCAATATCTTCAGAACAGCACCCGGAGGGATGGTTTTAAACCATTGGAAACTGTCCACGTGATCCAGTCTCTTCCCAGCAGGCCCCACGTCCAACACTGAGGATTACAATTGGACAGGAGATTTGGCTAGGGACGCAGAGCCAAACCATATCATTCAGTAATCATGTATGTTCGTTCATTCTGTGGGATGTCAAAAGAGAAGCCACAGATAGACAGAAATATATTGTCTTTAGATTAGAGCTTTAAAACTTTTATTTTAGCAGCAAACTTTTCTTTTCATAATAAATCCTCTTTAAGACCCTAGTTTTAGAAAAAAAGAAAACATAAAAAAAATTTCTGATGGAGGCCATGGTTTTAAAAAGGGGATCAGGAATGTCATCATTTTACCCCCCTGCATATGTATTCACACATTGATACACTCATAACACACACATATGCACACTCTGAGACACTTCTGCAAAAATGTGAAGGAATATACATAAAAAATTCTCTTAAATGACAAAAAATAAAATACAAGACAAAACCTCCACGGGAAAGAGGTTGATAAAATAAATGCTACAGTTGGACTCAGAAGATCTGGATTTATAAGTTGGTCCTAGTAAATTATAGTTGTATGACTTTAAATATTTATCCAACTATTTTAGCTTCACTTTAAAATTTTCAGATGGAGGTGGTGATACCCACCTACATAGCTGCTGTGAATCCTAAATTGAAAGAGCAAATGTAATTTGTAAACTACAAAATAGTATACTATTATGAGCTACCATTTTTACTGTTATCAGGACTTTGACAGTATGCTTTTTATTTATTTAATAATAATTTTGTGTTGTGAATATTTGAAAACTATGATAAGAAGACATAGTGAAAGATGCATCTATTGGCGACCAATAGTAGTGTCCATGTTCTTTCAATTAACAAAAGAAAAAAGGGAGCTGAAATATGGTAAATCATGGGATCACAATCTCTGATTGCCTAGATGAGGTAAATGATTCTACGGTTAAATTAGAAATATCCTAATCCACAAAGTTAGAAGGATGAAATATTTCTATCTTAGTGCCATGGCGTTTATCCCCTATCGAGTAACCACCATGATTCTCAAGCTGAATGTCAGCTGTAGAAAAATGCTGCTCTTAAAGTCATTTGTGTATTTGGGAATGTTATGTTTTCAAGGATGAATGCTTATACTGTAAAAAATTAGTCTTCATGGGTATACCATTACAAACCTGAAATAGAAATAAAATGTTATATTTGTGGGCTTTTGTTGACTTTGAAGACATTAAAAAAAGTTTTAAAAAAAGTGAAGATTATGGGAAAACACAGATACTCCAAGCACTGAAAAACAAATTATGCTACTAAGCAATATGAAAATCAAGGTGGTTTGCCTTCTAATGAATCAAAAAGAATGCAATGGAAAAGAGAAAATCTGAAGTAAATCTCTGACTTTACCGTGACTTGGTGATTATAGTACCCTGAAACATAATCCTTTTTTTTTGCATTTTTAAAAGACAGATATGGAATACAAAAAGACTTTCAAGGGGAACATGCAGTAACTGTAACAGTTTCCTTTATATATATAAAAAAAAAATCAGGCAAAACAAAAACAAAAAGGCCATCGCGACCTGATTAAGAAATACTCATCAGAAATAGCAATGACTTTGACCCATCCATTTTCAAGAAAAAAAAGAATGCTCTGAACAGACAGAACACAGAACAATGAGAACATTCTCCTGATCATTTTCAGAACACAGACATTAGCTGAAAACTACTAGGCAATGAACTTTATACAATGCTTTATTTAAAAAAAAAAAAAAGTCAGGAGCCTTAGATGATATATATAAAATTCATGCTTTTTTTTTTTCAGTTAGATATGGGAGAAGCAATCCATGTCAGTGAGACATACTGGTGAAAATGTCCATAGCAAATTGGTCATTGAGTAAGCATTACCAATATAGCCAAGAGAAGAGAAGTGAGATTCCAAGATGAGACTGCATTCAAATTTTACAAAATACATTTCATGATAGGCTAGGTGATTATAGGCTCATTTCGCAGAAGATAAACTCAGATTCAGAAAAGTAAATTAATTAATGTAACAAGTCATCAGGATCTGTGTTAGGAAATAGGTAGACATAGTTGCATCTGTGAAGTTATATTTGTCCTTAAGGAGTCTGCAGTGTAGTGGAGAAGACAAAAAAAAAAAAAAAAAAATCAACAATTACAGAATAGCTCCATAGTTGCCAAGATCAGCATATAGGCAAAATGCTAAAAGCATATAGAAGTGGAACAAGTAGATATGAGTAGCTTGCCTAGGAAGAGTTCACAGAGAAGGATGACCTCTAAGATAATTTTTAAAATATAAATAAAAGTTTGCTAGATGAAGCGAAATTACAATATGAAATAATTCTAGGAAGCTACAAGTAGCAGATGTGGGGTAGAACAAGGGTAATTAGTCTGGAAAGGGGACAGATGTTTGGAGACAACTCTCCATAAACTTGTCACATTTCTTCATATCTCGACCTTAACAGACAATTTGCTCAGATTTATTTATATTCTTCAATATTAAAAGCTAATATCTCCCTTTCCAAAGACATTACAGTACAGTACAAAGAATGCTCCCTATCCTCCCTGGAGAAGATTTGTTTACATTCCTATTAAGACAATATTTCTCTCCAGAAGGGAGAATGATCAGTGTTTTTAAATTTTAAATTTTTATTTTTTTGCAGTCTCTTTATAAGATTAGAAGTTCCCCCTCCCTCCCAAATAAAAAAAAAAAAAAAAGAAAGAAAGAAAGAAAAGAAACAAAGATTAAGACTTAGTTTCCTGAGCTCATGGCTCCTCAGCTGTGACAGACACACTGTATGTACAACATCTGCCAATTCCCACCTCCATATCAACCCAATGCGACTTGAGGGGAAAGGAGAATTGAATTGAGCAAGAAGCTCATGCTGTCTCCTGTGCTATGACTAATACTTTTTTTAAATTCATTTGAGCTCATTGTCTCCTTACCAGCCTGATCTAAGGAAGTGTGATGAGTCAGATTAGCAGTTGCCCTCATGCTGCTGCTTAGAAACTACTTGACTGACAATAGGTAAGGATCAGGGATAGGCAGGAGAGAAGGTAAGGGGCTACATGTTAAACCAGCCATCAATGCACCTCTTACACCAATGCCAAATCAAAGTTGGCTTTTAGCTACCCACGAATATAGTTAGGTAGAATCCTGAACTTATTATAGGGTCTCATTCAGTTTAAAAGTTTGTCACGCCTGTAATCCCAGCACTTTGGGAGGCCGAGGTGGGCGGATCACGAGGTCAGGAGATAGAGACCATCTTGGCTAACACGGTGAAACCCCGTCTCTACTAAAAATAACAACAAAAAAAATTAGCCGGGCGTGGTGGCGGGCGCCTGTAGTCTCAGCTACTCGGGAGGCTGAGGCAGGAGAATGGTGTGAACTCGGGAGGCGGAGCTTGCAGTGAGCCGAGATCGCGCCACTGCACTCCAGCCTGGGCGACAGAGCGAGACTCTGTCTCAAAAAACAAAACAACAAAAAAAAAAGTTTGTTAGCCAAAAAGTAGAATTCCTGATTATCTTTAAGTGGTCTATAGACCTTGGCCTCGCCGGGAAACTGGCTAATATTGTCAGATCCTCGTTAACAAAATTGAATCTTACAATTACATTGCTTTACAAACAAGTTGAGTGGAGAATTCAGGAGCTTTCAAAAATATATTATCTGGAGTTAGGAAAAGAACAAGATATTGTTCTGGTTTTATTGTGTACTAATAAATCAATTACAGAGTTTTGAAATTTTAACGCGCAATACGTCTATTCTAAAAGTTGATGTTGAATTCCTTTAATTGTTTCAAATTATATTCAATAAAAAGTATCAGTTTTTCATGTGAAACACATGTGGAGTACTATGATGACCTCATTCTGGTGAATAAGAGTTGTTAAAATGTGAGATTGATTGTCAGATTTGTTTTGTTTTGTTCTAAGATGGCTTACCAAAGATTGTATAAACTCCATTAGTCCAGTTGTATATTTTTAAAAATGTAATTGGGACATATAGTTCTGTTGACATATTTGATTTGATTACATCAGTCTGAAGGTATGCTGGATATTTATAGTACTAAGTTTGAATTTGTGCAATTCTGGAGCAAACATTGTTTAATCTTCAAATATTTACGGATGTTTTAGTAACATAATAATGCCCACAACCCTGAATTTAAGAGTTGATGATTAGTCATTGTGCTCACTATTCAAAATATAGAATAACCTCACTTAGCTAAGTTTTTTTTTTATCTATAATAGTCAGTTTGTAGAAAAATATTAATAGAATCCAGGTGCAACACCATGAGAGGAATCAAATGCATTGAACGTAGAGTAGATAGACACAAATTCAGAGAGAACCTCCTGTTTCTCTATTAAGCATATTTTGTCAGTATATTTGTTGATTCAGCATGATCTCGTCTTTTCTAATAAAATTCTTTAAACAAGCAAAAGAACTCTCATGATAACCATATATCCAGATGATATTTGTTCCTTCTTGATCCCGATTCATGATACCTTACTTATCTGGAAGTCAGACTTCTGGTATCCTTACCCTAAGCCTCAAACAGATAGATAGACAGACAGATAGATAGATAGATAGATAGTTGTTTTCTTTTTTTTTTGAGACAGAGTCTCGCTCTGTCACCCAGGCTGGAGTGCAGTGGCTCAATCTTGGCTCACTGCAAGCTCCGCCTCCCAGGTTCACACCATTCTCCTGCCTCAGCCTCCTGAGCAGCTGGGACTACAGGCGCCCGCCACCATGCCCGGCTAATTTTTCGTATTTTTAGTAGAGACAGGGTTTCACCGTGTTGGCCAGGCTGGTCTCGATCTCCTGACCTCGTGATCCACCAGCCTCGGCTTCCCTTCTTTTTTTTTTTTTTTTTTTGACGGAGTTTTGCTCTTGTCCCCCAGGCTGGAGTACAATGGTTCAATCTCAGCTCACTTTGACTTCTGCTTCCCGGGTTTCAGCGATTCTTCTGCCTCAGCCTCCCCAGTAGCTGGGATTACAGGAGCCTGCCACCATACCCAGCTAATTTTTGTAATTTTAGTGGAGACGGGGTTTCACCATGTTGTTGTCCAGGCTGGTCTCGAACCCCTGACCTCAGGTGATCCACCTGCTTTGGCCTCCCAAAGTGCTGTGATTACAGGCATGAGCCACCATGCCTGACCAGCCTCAAACATTTTAAAACTATTATAAAACCACCAAAACTAAAGTTTTATATTTTTATGATATAGTCTTTGCAATTAGAGTTGAAGGAGATTTCAGAGATTGCTGACATGACCCTTCTGTGTTGCTAATAAAGAAGCTAGAACTCAAAAAGGTAGTCATTTAAAGAAGATCACCAGTTAATATGTAATGGAGATAGTAACAGAATTTAGGTCAACTCTCTGCTTTTTTGTCTAGAAACACACTCACAACCACCTCCCACCCCCTCAGGTGCTTTAAATCTGATTGCTTCTCCTCAGAGCTCTTCCTGTATCAGACAGATTTGCCCGAGTCCAGCATTCATGATGTAGTAATGGCCACAGACAAATGACTGGCAATATGTTATCCTTCCATTTGCACTGTGTATGCTGTAAGGTTCATGAGGAGAAATACTCCCGGAACAGTAACTGAATGAGATAGGAATACCACGTGATTATTAGCTTTGCAGGAGCAGAATACCTCAAAGTAGAGCTCTCTTGCAAATCAGATTAGAGGGCTTAAATATTGAGCCCTAACTGGAATCTGCCACTCTTCCCTGAAATTATATCTTGGGTCTAGCGCAGATTATAGGAACCTAAAACCACTAATTTACACATATGATCCTGTGGAAGGATTGGGCATGAGGAGAGAGGAGGAGAAGGAAAAAATTAGCTAATGTTTCTTGTGCATTTTACCAGATGATAAGCTTTGTTCTAAATGTTCTATAGATACAGTCTCATTTAATAATTACAACAACTCATTAAGATAGGCTTCATTCTTTTGGATTTTACAGATGATAAAAGTGAGGTACAGAGATTGAGTATTCTGTCACAGGTTACAGCTGAGAAAGTTAAGATCATGGAGCCAGTGTTCTTACCCACTGCATTAAACTGGCTGTCTATGTATGTGAATGTACATGCAGGAGTGCGTTTATATGTGTGTAGGTAGATAGATTACAGATAGATAGATGGACCTAGTATATAAAGGCATGTATATATGTATATAGAATAACCTAACCATGTATCTGGATGACATTTGTTCCTTTTTTATTTAGATTCATGATACCTTACTTATCTGGAAGTCAGACTTCTGGTATCCTTATCCTAAGCATTAACCTGAATATAAATAAACATTTTTAAACTATCACATTATATAGATGTGTGCACACCTATATACTAGGTGGGTCAGTCTATCTATCTATCTATCTCTCTCTCTCTATCTACCTACCCATCTGTCTTTCAATCGCTCCATCTAGAGAAGAAGATGATTGGAAACAAATTAGCTAATTAACATGCTTCCAAACTACGGCCTAAGAAATTTATCTATATTGCTCTGTCCAGCAATATAGAGAAGAGGAAAAGGCAGACTATACTTTTAACATTCATTGACCATGTACATTTGTAAACATGGTCCAACTAATGTCTTGAATTGTGATCTATTATTTTAATTCCCTTCTTTTTAGGAGAAGGCAGCAAAGGGATATATGGAGAAATAACTTGGTGGAATAGGCATAACACAATGTAGTAGAAAGAAAAATTTGTTTTCTGAAAAATATAGATGTGGATTTGAATCTAACTGTTCCTGTGTTCTTGGAAAATTTATTAAGGTTTACTGAGCCTCAGTTTGCTTATCTACACAAAGAGCTCTTTTGAGCAGCAAATACTATTTTATCCCTGTTTATTTGTCAGTGCCCCCAAATTTCACCCATCCACGACTATGACTATCACCATTGGCACTATTACACTAAAATTGTTCTTGTGATTTCCTCACTGCAATTAGTGGTTCCTTGCATTTTACTTTGCTCAACTTCATGCATGTAAATATTTGGTAAACTCCATATGTCCTTCAGGTAACTCAATTTAAAAGATCTAAAGTCAAACTCATTATCTTTGCTCTTTAACACTGCTCTCTTCCCTGTGTTGCCTGCTTGAATAGCATTACTTTTATTCCAGTTACTGGATCCAGAAGTCTGTGAGTCATTTTAAGTTCTTTCTTTTTATAGCCACATACAGTCACTGAGCCCTGTGAATTTCATCTCATTTATCTCTCATTGTTAGCTCCTTCCTTTTTTCCCCTTTGCTGCCACCATCATTTTTTTGCTAGATTGATGCAATAGGTTAAAAACAGGTCCTGCTACCATGATATTTCCCCTGACTTCTGTGATCCAGCCCCAAAATTGCTGCCAGAATGATGTTTGTAAATGAAAATTATGTTATTTTAGGGCCTAAAGCCCTTCAATGATTTATCAGGGCTTTCCAGATAAAGCTCCAACTCTCTGGGTTTGCACAAACAGGTCTACATCAAGGATTCACAAACTTGGCACTACTGACATTTTGGGCCAGAAAATTCCTTGTTGTGGGGGACTTTCTTGTATGTTGTAGGATGTTTAGCACTATCTCTGGCCTTCATCTACTACATGAGAGCAGTATTCCCTGCCCATTGTAGCAACCCACAAAGTGTGCCGTGACATTGACAAATGTTTCTGGGGGACAAAGTCTTCATCGGTTGGGAACCACTGGTTTACCTGATTTGCCTACTGCATTTTCATTTCCCCACAAAAATACACACCTCATTTCATAGTTTTCCTCTCTATATAATAAGTCTTTCATTCTGGCCATCCTAATCATTTCCACTTTCTTTCCATGGCCATGCTTTTCCATGTTCTGCTTTATAATATAATACTATTTTAGATTATAATGTCCTTTCCTTTATCGAGTTAACTCATACTTATCAACTTAAAATCTCACCTCAGGCAATGCTTTCTCCTTGGAAGCATTTCCTATTGTCGATCTAGATAAATTCTGGAAATACTTTTATCAAATCACTTACATTGCATCTTGTTAACAAATTAACTTATCTGTATCATACTATCCATTCTTGACAAGCACATGTCTTACTTGGTTTGTACTCCCAATGCCTTGCCACAGATGACAAGCTCAGTAGATGTCTCTCTGTGTAAGTGAATATTCATCTTATAAGAATAAAGGAAATCATGAAGGTAAAGCACTATATTGAATATCTTTTACATAATCATCACAAGTGTAATGTTAATTGTGTTTTTATGCATTTCTTAAACCTTGCAATAGGTTTATTTATATTAGGTTTAAAAAGTTTGGGTTTTCAGAGTATTTCAAGTTCTGAAATTTTAGATAAAGTATTATAAACATATAGCTCACCTTTTAGCCACACAGACTATCAATCCAGTGAGACTCATCTTTTCATTGTCATCTGTTCAATCTTTGCTGCTTTCCAACTTTAGTCCTTCACAATTTCTTCTTTTTGGGTCTCTAATCTCTTCACCTCTATAAATTATTCTAATCCTTAAAGGCCAACTCAATTCTGCTTCCTCCATGAAGGCTTCTCCAGATGTTCTAGTTCATGTCATTTCTTTCCATCGTAAGAAAACTATGCCTATTTTCTCCCTTTGATTACAAAATTCTAAAGAAACTTGGTGTATTTCACCTTTTACTTAGATTAGAAGGAAAATGGAATACAAAGACGAGTTAAGGACAATCAGCCTAAAAATATGGGTGAGAGGAAAATCATCTAAACAACAAACAGAACTATGTTACCTAGTGTAGTCTGTGACTGTTTGCAATGACCTTATTTCTCAAGAGATATATGTTGCATATAACTCTATTTGAGAAATTATGGAAATAATCTTGTTTCATAAAAGTTTTCTAGCAAAAATTATTTAAAAATATATTTAACTCTTGAAGAGGCATTTAATAATCAGAAAAATAATTTGATTTTCTGCAGCCCTTGATTATCATAGAGTGCAAGAAAAATAAATGACCACGAATGTTGGCCCATCTTCCAAATGGTATCTGCATGTTTATTAGTCTTCCTTGTTGTGGCTAATTTGAAAATCTATTTCATCAGATTGTGGTATTAGCCCTAAAACAGCAAAAATGAAATTATTACTGTAATCCAGTAATTTGCCAAAAAAAGCCTTTAATATTTTATCTAAATTTAATGGCATGATTGCTTTTTTAACAGTTATGTTATTACAAATATTTTATTTGCAAGAAGAGTCCTTTCTAATCCAGTTTCCTATTCTCCGTATTAGATGGAGGTCTCTATGTCTACAATGGATTATTCATTGGAAAAGGAGAAACAATACCATCCTGAATAAAATATTTTACTTTTGAATCATATATATGAAAAATTTAAACAAAAGAGAACTTACTGTGCTATTTTGTATTTTCCATGGCTTTTGGAATATTGATAAGCATTTATTAATGTATATCTAGAGAAGCAAGTTATTGTGTTCTTGATTATTGGCATCACATTTATTATTCCAATTTTAAAATATAATAAAATAAGATTTCCTTATACAGACTTTCCTAATACAAGAAAGTAAGATATCCTCAAAAATTAGGCTTCATATCCTTGCCTTGAATCAGTAATTTAGTAGTTGTCAGAATAATGTAGATGACTAGGTTGAGGATGGTGATGTTTGGGTTATATGGCAGTACTGCTATTATTCAGCCCACATGGGTAATTGAGGAGTATGCCAGGATTTTACGTAGTTGGGTCTGGTTTAGTCCGCCCCAGCTGCCTGCTAGAATAGATAAAATTGAGAGGGTAACATTTGTTAGACAGATTGGACAATAACAAACGCATACAGCCTTTATGAAAAGTAATTGAGGAGCACAAATAATACCCTAACTGAAATCCATCTTCTTCTCCTATCCTCTTAATCTGATCTAAATATATTGTGATTTTCAGAATCCTTGATATAACTGATATTTAAAAATTGAGTTATCAAGGGAAAGATAGAAAGGAGACAAATGGTTAATTATCTGGGAAGTCAGAATCTGGAATAACATGACAGGAGCAAAAAGTATTTGCCATAACCACAACAAAACCATGAAGAAAACCGGTGTTCACATGGGTGTACTTATTAGGAGATGCTCTTTCTTCTTTTCTTTTCCTTATAATTCATTATATAAAGGAAACAACATTTATTTTTTAGAGTTTCTTTATGGTCAGGACTACTCTATTATTGTTTATGTTGCTCTTTGGGAGAGGGTCTTGTTCAGGTATGTGTGTATGTGTGTGTGTGGTTTCCTTGTTCGGGTGTGTATGTGTATGTGTGTGTGTGTGTGTGTGTGTGTGATTTCCTTGTTCAGGTATGTGAGTACATGTATGTGTATGTGGTTTCCTTGTTCAGGTGTGTGTGTGTGTGTGTGTGTGTGGTTTCCTTGTTCAGGTGTGTGTGTGGTTTCCTCGTTCAGGTATGTGTGTATGTGTGTGTGTGTTTTCCTTTGCACTACCATGGCACCTATTTTTCACTTTTAAGCTGAGTTCTGAGTTTGTGGAAAGGTTGGGAAGAAGTTATGTAATGCTCCACTGGACCAGAAAACTAGTGATGAGTGAAACTCCAAGAGGTCTAGAGGTACAGCCAAGTTGGAGTAACATCTGGGAGTCTTGATGTTTATTAGGACTAGGAAAAACCTCTTGAGTCTACATAAATGACCTGTGAATTTAGCGATAAAAAAGGATTTTGACAAGGTTTTCAGGATTTCCTGCATCCAGAGAGAATGGAAATCTTTGAGAAGAGCCATTAGGTCAGAATACGGAAGTTTAGGGAGCATTTAAATGAAAAAAAGAATGGAAAAAATTAATCTTACATCACAAGAATTTGGGTTCAAATTTAAGGATTGTGTTTGATATTTTATATATTTTTGAATAACTTGTTTAAGCCACTTGAAAGTAGATCATTGGATCATTAAAAACACACAAACATTTATTTTATACCTGACTTTTGGAGTTTGTGAAATATGCTGTATTGGATATTTGTACTTGTATTCCTACTACTTTTATTGTCTATTTTTGTTTTGAGGAATGAGATTTAAGGTATTATGGAACTACATAAATTTCTCAATTTTAAGGTGGAAAAATATAGGCAGGAGAATACTTCAGTTTTCTTCTGTATCAATGGTTCATATTTTGTCCTAGCTAGCTGGCGTATCTCATGCAAAAATAGTGAAGCCATTAGTAGCAGCAGCAGCAGCAGCAGCAGCAGCAGTAGTAATAGTAATTTCCAGAATAACACTCCTTTTCCTAAGCACTTTATATATAATATCTTATTTAATCTTCTTTATGACCTGCTGATGAAGGTATTGTTGTCTTCATTTTGCAATGAGTAAACAGATATGCAGAAAAATTTTCAAGCTCAGATAATCCGTAAGTTATAGGACTGCAGTTTTAATCTTGGATATTCGTATCTCAAAACTCCTGCTCTACCGAGCATGCTGATTTGCAAAATCAATAATTTTGAATGGGATGCTACATCTCTTCAATATCTGATTTAAATTTAAGATGCCTCTAATTCTATATTTGTGGTTTAGAAATAAAGACATAAGAAGGGGAACATGTATAATTGTGATATGTAGGGGAGGTTGTAAATTTACCCAGATCATGGGCAGAAATGCTTAGTTTTTACTCTTTTTCCTATGTATCCCTAAATGGGGATATTTAGGGTATTGGAAAATACATCATCTCTCAAGTCTCACAGCAAAGAGAGAGATTCTTAATTGTTCAAAGGATGGTCCATATTGATTCAAGAATCACCCTACACAGCTTCCTCTTCCTAGATTTCAAAAAGGGAATGGAATCCTATCCTCTCTGCTTTCAGTTTTTCCCTCAAGGATTTGCATATCTGACCAGGACTTGGACATACCTAAAGCTCAGGCTGTAATGTCATCCTGTCTCTCTTCTATTCCCCAAGATACCCTGGTATCACTTAGAGATTTTCTGTTGCTCCTCTTATATTAGAAATGTATTCTTCTATAGGGAAGCCCACCTTTGACTTAGTATTTGCTATAGTATGCTGTATTAGAAAATCTTTTCCCTTGCCCATTCCTTAAGCCAATTGTCTTGCTTAAAGAGGAGTATGTCTGTCCTCTCTTGTCGTGGATTGATAAAACTCAGGGCTCAGCCTCAAAGTAGAAAGCTGCTGGGAATAAGATTTAAGCGGGTAGACAATGCAATGGGTTAATGTTTTCAAACATTAACAATAATTTCAACAATTTTCAAGCATCAATAATCAATTATTAACAAGGGGATCACTGAAGAAGGGGCCATTGCCTCCTGTGAGTTCATAAAATGGGACCCCATGAGAAGAGGTAAATTGGCTTCATTTACAAGACTAGAAAGCTCTAGTGCATACTATTGGGCCAGTTGCTTGGCTTTGAACAAGTCACTTAACTTTTCTCTATTTAATATCCTTCCTTATCAAATATACTAAAACAGCTATTTTGCCAACATTGTAGGTAGATGATGGAAGTCAGATTGTTTTGTAAACTACAAATTTAAAATATAAGTTTTTGTATTTCACTTTTGTATTATCGGGATCATAAAAGACCAATGGAAAAAAAGTTACTGTTCATTCATCTATATTCTTCAGAGCTAAAAAAGGATTGGTGCCATGCACTTCCATGACTGTCACACCACTCAATAATGTACTTCTGTTGGATTTTACTTCATTGCTGACTCTAGGGTGGACACACGGATCAGACACATACAATCAGGGCATTGTATTTCCAAAGGCCCTAGATGTTGACTCAGTAATAGGAATATGAGCGGGTTATAACCAAAGAGAAACAATTAACTATTTTTCATACTGTTAAAAAAAGGACCTCGTATTCTTTCTTGAGACAACCTAAACATAGAGTTGCTGGAAAGCTTTTATGGAGTGTGACCATTAAGTCAGTATAGCAAAATTCAAAACTATAAAATGTAGAAAAGCTGAGCTCTGATAACATTGTTTTAGCCCTTGATTAAAGCTGTGCCTGATTTCTTTACTTTTTAGTTTTACAAGCCAATGTTTGTTTGTTTGTTTGTTTTTAATAATTTATTTACTATTAACTAGTATAGCTAAAAATTGCTGAAACAATTTGGGTAACTAGATGGAAACTGACTTCAAAAAAGCTTCAAGAGTACTGAGGTCATCAGGAACTGCCCTTTATGCCCTTTATTCTCAGCTCTTAACGCTAGCCTGCCGCATTGTATGTTTTCATGTTACATGCCTGTTTAATTACTTAATGAAGATTTGTTTATTGAATTAACAGTTTTTGATAAAGAACAAAGTTTGAAGAAGATAAAGAGGAAGAGCTATGATTAAAAACATTTTCTCATATCTTATAACCCTTTAGAAATGAAGTTCTTTAGACAGAGTATTCTTAAACACAATTCTTATTATAAATCCTCAGAAGAACAGTGTATAAGGCCTTTGTTATTTCTTACCCACGTGGAACAAAACTCTCATATGTCATTACATAGAATCATTTAATAACACACAGTGAAGGAGTGGGTGTAGTTGGGGATGTGTAAGTTTTCTTTAATTTTACGTGAAACTGCAAATCCTGTAAGTAGAATGTCAAGAGAACGAAGAAGCACATCGTAACTTTCTCTGCTGTAAGTGAAAGTACTAAGTAACCCATTACTTGGTGACGTCTCTTCTCATAAAATATCTTAACAAACTGCCAACATACAATTTCTTGGGCAGTTTCAGGCTGCAGGTTTTTGTAGGTGAGATGTACTACCGATCATTGCATGCACTAGCTCCCAGAAAGAGGAGAATTCAAATTAAGTAGGAGTGGTCATCAACATCAGTGTCGAGCCATAGTACATAGCACCACTAATTTTACAGCACACTTTCTTTTCTGCCCCCCCTGTACTCCATAAGATTGAGAATGAGGAATTTAAAATATTCTAAACATTCCCTAAATATTCTGTGTCATCAACAGGAATTTTTGTAATCATACACTTTGATGTTATTTTATTTCCTTTCTGCGCACTCATGAAGAAAAAGGATTCTAGGAGAAAATCTAATTATAAGACTAATCACAATGAAGTAAGAAAGGTTTGCATAATTATTATAAAAGTAATTTAAAATAAATTAGTAGACACTATTGTGGCTATTTTGGGGCATTATGCTTCTTTGGATAATAAAGGTAATTATGAAACCTCATAATATATTGTACACAATTATGTTGTAGAACCTTGCTATTCAAGGTGTGTTCCATAGTCTAGAAACATTGGCATCATCTGAGAAATTATTAATAATGTAGTATTTCAGGCTCCATGCCAAATCTACTGAATCAGAATCAATCTTTTCCCAAGATCCCCAGGTAATTTTTATGAGCATTAAGGTTTGAGAAGCACTGCTCTATATCAGAATATCATTGGATTTAAAGATATTATTTCATATTAAGTTTAAAAATCTGGTTGCTTAGGATTTAGGTTTTCTAATTTACAGTATAATTTGTATTCCAGTTCTTCTCCTTTTCTTGTAACCCAGCAAGACAGATTTGACTCATGTATTACAGGTTGCTATATAAAATTGAAACAAAGCACTGCAGGTTGCGATTTGATACACAGTGACAGACTATGGATCAAGAACACTATATCTGACAACTGTATTATCTACCTGCATATGAATGCTACAATTTGGCTAATCCCCAAAGTCAATGTTGGTTATAGTTGATTGATAAAAATATGCTTTCTTATTCAAGGTCAAATTAATTTGGAAGAATGTTCTTTTGCTTACTAAGCAGCCTCCATGAGAAATCCCCGTCTGACATTATAGCTGTGCACGCATTTTCTCACCGAAATATATAAACCTCACCTCAACTTCAGCGTATGTGATACATTATATGTTAATACTTAAAAAAATTGTCTCAAAATATCAGCTTATTCAGATTTGCCTCACTTGACCTGAAATAATTTACAATTACAGATGCTGCCTGGAAATGTCCTGAGGAACATTTCGTGTAAGAGTAGAAAAAAAAACAAAACTGCTTTTTAAAGACTACATTGTGTGTCTGAAATAGCAATATTGATGGTCAAAGGGTAAAGATATTTTAGAACAAGTTCATGAAAAACAATGAAAAATAGTAATAACCGTATTTGTTGACGATATTACAAATATGTGTTTGTTTTACTCAAGTACACAATAAGGTCCTTATTTGTTAGAATTAAGAACACTGTTGAAATATGTGTCAATATTATCTAGGGGAAGGCGTAAAGCAACTTTAGGTCTCTTACAATTGGAAGCCTTGTTGTGGTAACAAGGAAAACTATAGGAATTTAATTTTGCTGAACTGTTTTTGCATTATGAAGAAGGCTATAGTAAAATTGAAAAGCTGTTCTCTCGGGATTCTAATGAGTATAAATTTACCCTAGTGATCTAGTTTTTAAATAAGTGAAAATCTATAGGCATCTCTTTTTGTATAGTTGATAGAGTCTGAAAGTGTAGGCTTTTATCAGTAGATTTTTAAATAAAATATTTGCGAAATAAGTTACCTAATCTCAGCAGATAAAGATGGTGAGACTTCATGGTTAATTTAGAATATTTTGGCAAGCCCGGGGTTCCTCCCACAAAGGAGCTCTTGTCTACTGAAACTAACCTTTGAAGTGACATTCATATTTTCATCTGCAGATTTCCCCTCTAGCCATTTTTGCTTTTCCTCTTCCAAGCCATTATTATGATCCCCATTTCCTGAAACCTAGGTGAGAAAGCCAGTCTGAAAGAGACACATGAGAGAGAACTAAAGATTTCTGTACATATTTAAAAAGGGGATAAAGTTGTGAAGAATTATTCCTTCTTTTAGTAGCCTCTCCTCCACTTTCCATTAAAAAATTTCCATACTTAGTTATTTTAAATTTGACTTCTTTCGGAAAACAACCCCAAATTCATATAGCTAAAATTGATCCTTCTTTAATCCATTCAAATAAGCTAATTCTTATCTCTAACCCCTATATTGTACCCTTATAATTTCTTCTCTTGTTCCTTGTGTATGTTTGTATCCATTGCACATTTTCAGAGCAAAGCTTGATTGAGACAGAAACAGCACAAGTTACAAATCTTTGTGTTAATATAGTTCCTGGTATGGTGACTAACACATAGCAAATCTAATGTTTGTCAAGTGAATGTTTCAAGAGTAAAATGAGTGAATCCAGTTGTTCAACATAAATCCTATTTTAGGAGCCGAGGATTGCATTTGCAAGACATCAGAAGTTAACCCTTAGTGGTGTTTTTGTTTTGTTTTGTTGTTTTGACTGCATGAGGGACTGACAGTGCAAGAATGGCTCAGACTGATTAAAATGTTAATTTTTAGCAGTTCGAGACTCATGCCACCAAGAATGGCACTCTGGGCCTTTGAGTTAATGCTGAGAACCCATGACCTCAAAGATAAACTTCAGAAGGAAAATTTTGCAACTATCATCTACCAAACTCTGTGCTGGGTTGTTTTTCATACTTGATCTTCTCAAATTTTCACAACAAACTTTCTGTACAATTATTAATAACCCAATTTTTACAGAGATGGATTTAAGTTACCTTGTCCAAGGTCAAGCTAGAATAATCAACGAGCAGCAAGAATCCACACCCTGTTCTGTCTGACATCTAAGTAAATCCTCTTTCCAATATATCATTCTGCTTGGAAATCTGGAATGGATTATATTCAAAGGAGATAGGTATACACTAAATTGTCTCTCCTACCTCGACCCCAAAGCATATGTTGAAGTCCTAACTCCTAATGTGACTCTACTTGGAGTTAGGGTCTTCAAAGTGGTAATGAAGGTTAAATGAGATCATAAGGGTGGGACCCTAATTCAATATGGCTGATATCCTTACAAAAAAACAAAGAGATGGTAGAATGCTGTGTACACAGAGGGTACAGCTTGAATGTAACCATCTGCAAGCCAAGGAAGCCAAGACCTTGGGAGAAGCCAACCCAGCAGACACATTGATTGATCTTGAACTTTCAACATGCAGAACTGTAAGAAAATAAATTTCTGTTTTTTAAAATACCCAGTGTGTGGTATTTTGTTATGGCAACAAACACAGAAACACTATTAAAAATCAAAGTTTATTGAGAAGTGTCTGTTCATATCCTTTGCCCACTTTTTGATGGGGTTGTTGGTTTTTTTCTTGTAAATTTGTTTGAGTTCATTGTAGATTCTGGATATTAGCCCTTTGTCAGATGAGTAGGTTGCAAAAATTTTCTCCCATTCTGTAGGTTCCCTGTTCAGTCTGATGGTAGTTTCTTTCGCTGTGCAGAAGCTCTTTAGTTTAATTAGATCCCATTTGTCAATTTTGGCTATGGTTGCCATTGCTTTTGGTGTTTTAGACATGAAGTCCTTGCCCATGCCTATGTCCTGAATGGTATTGCCTAGGTTTTCTTCTAGGGTTTTTATGGTTTTAGGTCTAACATTTAAGTATTTAATCCATCTTGAATTAATTTTTGTGTAAGGTGTAAGGAAGGGATCCAGTTTCAGCTTTCTACATATGGCTAGCCCGTTTTCCCAGCACTATTTATTAAATAGAATATCCTTTCCCCATTTCTTGTTTTTCTCAGGTTTGTCAAAGATCACCTAAATGTCCAACAATGATAGACTGGGTTAAGAAAATGTGGCACATATACACCATGGAATACTATGCAGCCATAAAAAATGATGAGTTCGTGTCCTTTGTAGGGACATGGATGAAGCTGGAAACCATCATTCTCAGCAAACTATTGCAAGGACAAAAGAACAAACACTGCATGTTCTCACTCATAGGTGGGAATTGAACAATGAGAACACATGGACACAGGAAGGGGAACATCACACACCGGGGACTGTTGTGGGGTGGGGGGAGGGGGGAGGGATAGCATTTGGAGATATACCTAATGTTAAATGATGAGTTACTGGGTGCAGCACACCAACATGGCACGTGTATACATATGTAACAAACCTGCGCGTTGTGCACATGTACCCTAAAACTTAAAGTATAATAAAAAAAAGTCAAAGTTTATCCAATATAGCAATAATTCTTAGGTCTAGAGGTTATGAAATGATTTAAAGATACAGTGTCTCAGTGCTTTGTGTGGCAGCCTCATTCAATTGTATTAAATCAAGACATATTGATTGTATACTTACTATATCCTGCTAAGTCATGCCCAGTGCATAAGGAAAAGCTTTGGAGGCTCCCAGTTTGGCATCCCTTTATAAACTCTACAATTCCCTTTTGTGGCATCACCTTTCTAGATTATAGTTTAATAAAACTTGTTATCATTGTACTTTGCCAAATACAAATATTGCTAATCCCTAAAGCAAAACTGGCTAGTACTTAACCGTGAACTCTGTTTTCCTAGGAAGGCAATGAATTGCAAACAAGTAGAGATTTATGAAGCTGTAACATTATGGGGCTGTGCTTACCCACCTCACCCTCCATGGTGGGAAAGCCACATCAAAATATGGTCAACTTCATGCACGTCAGTGTGCAGATTCTGCTTACTGAAGATGTATTTTCTTTTCCCATTTGCTCATTTCCCTCTTTTTCTTTATGTACCCTTCAATGCTCAGAACATCTTTTGACATACATGTGGCATTTTTTCCTCAACTGAATGACTAGCAAGATATTTATACAACAGAAACTGGTCATCATTGCCACTAAGAGGTAGTTTCCCTACCTCCTTTGTGCCCTTGGCTTTTCTGTTTTGTTTTCTTGGTGCTACATTTTTAAATGCTTTTATTTACACAATATTTCTTCAAAGTTGCTGTTCTCTTTTAAAGTGATACAATGGAAATGAAAAGAATATTGAGAACTCTGAGCTGAAAAGCGTATTGCTTTCTTGTTTCAGCATGACAGAAAATGGTATATAGTGAAAGGAGGAACTTTCTCATTGCGATAATGTTGTTAAATGGCAGGGCAATCAAGCCCTCAAGCTTCATTTTTAATTTGAAAAGACAAATGTATTGCTAGTACTGTGGGATACGTGACATCTGTAATTAAAAGCACTTTGCTTTAGAAGGAAAAGAATCTTATAAGGCTATCCAAGACAGGAGAAGATTCTTGTCAAAATCATTAGCTTTCCACGGGGTTCAAGCAGAATAAAACCTGGGGGTGATTCTTCTGCCATGAATCTGATCTCTTGTTCAAATTCCCTGAAAAGGAACAAAAGTGGAAGAATAAGTTTAGAGTTTGTTACATTGAGCCCTATAGTAAAACTCTTTATACATATTAGATGTTGGTCACAAATAGAAAAAAATACAAAGCCATAAAGCCTGTGGATACTAACGTAGAGATGTTAAAAAAAACAAAAAAAAAACAAAAAAAAACAAAAAAAACCAGACTAAAGATAGAGAATTTTCTGCATTTTACAGAGGTATTTTCTGAGTTTTGCAATATCAGGTAATCCCAGAGGCAATTGAAACAAAACAAAACAAAATTCTGAAAGGTCTCCTGCAGGATAAGTATCAGGCCAGTGAACGCAGCTTCTGATCAAATATGAATGATCATCAAAGTCATAGAATCTTCTGTTAGTTCATCATATCATTTCCTTTTGGATGAAATAATTAAAAAAGCATTTCTAACAATTGAACTTATAGCTACTTATATATAATAATATTTATACATAAAAATACATTTATAATATACAATCATTCGGCCAGGCGTGGTGGCTCACACTTGTAATCCCAGCACTTTGGGAGGCCAAGGCAGGTAGATCACGAGGTCAGGAGATAAAGACCATCCTGGCTAACACGGTGAAACCCTGTCTCTTCTAAAAATACAAAAAATTAGCCGGGCGTGGTGGCGGGCGCTTGTAGTCCCAGCTACTCGGGAGGCTGAGGCAGGAGAATGGGATGAACCCGGGAGGCGCCATTCTCCTGCCATTCTCCTGCCTCAGCTTCCCGAGTAGCTGGGACTACAGGTGCCCACCACCACGCCCGGCTAATTTTTTGCATTTTTAGTAGAAACAGGGTTTCATCATGTTAGCCAAGATGGTCTCGATCTCCTGACCTCGTGACCCGCCCGCCTCGGCCTCCCAGAGTGCTGGGATTACAGGCGTGAGCCACTGCGCCCAGCCGTAGGTCAATTTTTAAGCTCGTTTAATCTCAGTTTAGTTGCTTTATAAGGAAAAACAAATCTTCAGTTTTCTTTTAACTATACATCTCAGTTTAGTTGCTTTATAAGGAAAAACAAATCTTCAATTTTCTTTTAACTATACATCTCCTAGGAGACTCAAAAATATTTCTAAATTACACATCTTAAACAAAATGTAATTCATTTAAAATTATATGGAAGAGTGGTGACTATGAAATTATGTAATTGCATTTATGTTTAAGAGAGAATGTATCCCTTTAGAGATCTATAAAAACAGTATCTTATATTCAAAGGACAAAAGTCTTAGGGAAAGTCTTACCTGAAGACAAAGCTATACCAGGTAGCCTATGAAATATCTTTAAATCCTAATTTGCTGACGAGGCATGCGAGTATATTTTTATTTGGAATCTCGATACAGAATAGATCATCATCACTGTCCAGAAGCTTTTGTTTTCAACTAAGGCCAAGATAAAAACATAAAAATGTTGAGAAAAGTATCAGTGTGTGTGTGTTTTTTTAATGCCCGCCCAAAAAAGAAGTGAAAATTTTCCAAGAATCTGATTAACTAAATGTCCTAACAGAAAGCTAAAAGCAGAATTAATTTAGAACTGACACATAAAGAATTGGAGAGAACAATACAGAGGAAAAAAGCATGGTGAGAAAAGAATAGATGTGTTTGAAAAAAAAGAAGAGTGAAATCTGTGGATTAAGGAAGACACTGAAACTAGTGATGGAGAAATGTAAAGGCAGGAGAGATTCAGGGAAATTGCTCAAATAGTAACCCTAAGACCTCAGTTCCCCAAGTTATTTTTATATACATGTCTGTTTCCAAAATAATCACCCACTTGCAGTGACCACTAATGTATTTACTAGGAGTGAATTCTCCCTTAAGTACCACCTTTGGAAGTTTAAGCTGCCAGTTAGTTGTAAGTTCTGATGTGTTCTCATTCCAATATTATTCAGAATCCAGGAAAGAGTAAAAGAGAGGGGAAAAAAAAAAAAGACTGTATGTTGGCTTTTTTGGTTTTGGCTTAAATTCCCTCAGACAAGTAAGCACTGCCTATCTTAAAAGATACAAAACAGAAAACTGTTTTCTGATGATTCTAAAAATGTCTCCATTTTATTTTGCACCCCTCACATAAAAAGCTTTCATTGTTTTTGATATGTTAAATTATTTTTCCTTCAACTGTCTTTTTTTTTTTTTTTTTACAAAATTTGGGGAACTAAAAATTTCTAAGGAGTATGCCTGTGGCAGAACTCTTAAATGTGTCACATCTTATATTCAAAGGAATTACATCATTAAGAGGAAAACAATGTCTCAGTGAGAGATTCATCTAGTATTACTGCTCTACAATAATAGAAGTGCTTCTATCCTGGTTAATCACAAAGAATGAGGCCAAGTCTTTAATTTAAAAACGAAATAGTGTAAGCTTCTTGGATTTTAATCTATTTTAATGATTAAACTCTACTGTGTGGGGATGGGGAGGATGTGTGTGTTTATATGCACACATACCTTATAAAAAGATGTCGTCACATAGCTGTTAACTAGAGCAGAAAGTTTTTAAATAAAAGAATTAGCAGGCCAGGTATGGTGGCTCATGCCTATAATCCCAGCACTTTGGGAGGTCGAGGTGGGTGGATCACCTGAGGTCAGGAGTTCGAGACCAGCCTGACCAACATGGTGAAACCCTATCTCTACTAAAAATACAAAAATTATCCAGGCAGGCACCTGTAATCCCAGCTACTCAGGAGGCTGAGGCAAGAGAATCTCTTGAACCTGGGAGGCAGAGGCTGCAGTGAGTGGAGATTGTGCCACTGTACTCCAGACTGGGAGGCAGAGCAAGATTTCATCACAAAAAAAAAAAAAAGAATTATCAATAATCTTCAAAATTCTAAACATAAATAAATGGATTACATTCAGAAAAATACTTACTAATGCAACTTAGTCAATTTTTTGTTGCTATAACAGAATACCATAGACTAGTATTCTTGTCACAACCACTTAAGTACCGTTGACCTTTTAACCATCTCCACACAGTAAAAAATCCATGTATAACTTTGAACTCCCCCAAAACTTAACTGTTAACAGCCTATTATTGCCCAGAAACCATACCAATCACATAAACAGTAAATTAACACATATTTTGTATATGTGTCATATACTATATTCTTACAATAAAGTAAGATTAAGAAAATGTTATTAAAAATCATAATTAAGAAAAAATATGTTTAACATTATTAAGTAGAAGTGGATCATCATAAAGTTTTTCATCCTTGTCGTCTTCACATTGAGTAGATTGAAGAAGAGGAGGAAGATGAGGGGTTGGCATTACCGTCTTAGGGGAAATAGAGGTAGAGAAAATAAAGGAGGTGGAGGAGGTGGAAAGGGAAGCAGCAGGACAGCCAAGCACACTTTGTGTAACTTTTATTGAAAACGAAATCTTTGTATATTAAACCCATGCATTTCAAACCAATATTGTTCAAGGGTCAACTGTAATCTCTAAGAAGATTCAGACTTTCCCTACATTTCTCCTCTTTTCACCAAAATCTCCCATAATGCTCCATTCATGGCAAAGCAAGCTTCATCTAGCCTGCTCCTCCAAACTTTTCCAGCCTCTGCCCATTACCCTGTCCCAAAGGAGCTTCCACATTTTGGGGTATTTCCCATAGCAACAGCTCCAATTCTCAGTACCAATTGCCTGCATACATCTGTTTTCTGTTGCTATAACTGATTACCATATGCTGAATAATTATAAAGAAAATAAATTTATTCTTACAGTTCTGGAGTCTGCGAAGTTCATGAGCATGGCACCGACATCTGGTGAAGGCCTTGCTGTATCATAATAGTGGAAGCTATCACATGACAAGAGGGCAAGATGATGCCTGTCAACTCAGATCTCTCTTCCTCTTCTTACAAAGCCAGCCGTCCCATCACGGGGGCCCTATCCTGATGACAACCTACCTCTATTATCTCTCAAAGACCCCACCTACTGACAGCATATGAAATTGAGGTCTAATTGCATATGATTAAGTTTCCAGTATGTGAAGTTTGGGGGACCCATTTAAACCACAGCAACAACTATTCAGTCTATAATGGAGCCTTGAAAAAAGCCCAGCTCACTAATAAAATGTTGGTAAAACCACCAAAGAATCGAGTTTCCCCAATAGCCTACTGTATCTTCAATAACTGTAAGATAGTGGAAGGAGAGGGATAGTAATCTTTAGAGGGGATTCATTTGAAGGTGTAGAATTCAGATTGGCATCATTCAAGGTTACATTCTAGAGAAAAAAGATTACAATGAAGAAAAGCAAAATGTGTGGCCTCTCTGTGCCACAGAGGTACCAAAAATATACATCTACTAGAGTTCTCTATTAGAGACAAATTAGTCAAGACCTTTTATTTTGCATGTATAAACACATGGCCCACTTAGAAGATGGATTTAAACAATATGATTATAGCCAAGAATTCCTATATGCAGGTCAATGCTTTTTGGAGGAGAAATGCTGGCAAGATAGAAGGATAAAAATAAAATAACTTTAACTTTAGGGCTGTGAATCAGAAAAAGGATGACCAAGTCTCATTTATGCTTCTTAATGATGTCACATTTTCTAGTAAGTAACAAAATGGAGAGCAACATTCTGTTTTCATCCCAAAGAAGGTGAAAATAAAAAGATTAGATAGAGAAAAGCCTGAAAGTAGTAATAAGATTTTACTTTCTTTTGCTTCCAAATTTCAAACTTGTCTATGTCTTTTACGCAATCATGGACATCAATGTATTTTGTGAATCTTTGATATATCTCTTTCTAATTTGCATCGTCTTACTTTATTTAAGCCATATTAACAAAGTGTATTATTAGTTCTGTTCATGAAATTTAAAAGCCTCTTCTTTATTCTTCCTTCAGTCTTCTTCATGTGTGTCCATGTATGTGCATATGTGTATTTGTGTCTGAGAGAGAGAGAGAGAGAGAAAAGAGAGAGAGTGTGTTATATACTGGCTTCTCATCTTCATTTTTAATTATGTTATGATCTCTAGGTGTCACTTGCTAGAACTTGATCTCTCCAATCATCACATAAAATGATGAATGGAAGGGATATCTCACTATGTGCTAGGTACTATGTTAGATGTTTTAAACAGATTATTGTAGTTCATCATTATAATAACCCTACAAGGTATGCACTAATATTATTTTTATTTTTCAAGGGGACAAATGAAGCCTAGAGATGTCAAGGACTTTGTATAAGATCACACAGTTTTAATAAAACTCTACTTAAACCAAGGTTTAAACCAAAGACTGAGTTTATAATAGAACTTAATTTCTCTACTAAAATTGCTAAAATAAGACATGAAAATATAGTGAAATGCTTGGATTTTCTTTCTTGAGGTCTCATTTCTTCTGTACAATCTTTTTTGTTGTAGTAAATTGATTATAGTACCTAGTTGTTTGCCTACCTATACATATAATATTCTTTAAAAAGTTTCCATTATCCCCTTTCTTTTGGAAAGATACTCTCTCTACCAATTGCCTTAGTCCCTCAAGGCTGCCTTAACAAAATGTCTTAGACTGGGTAATTTATAAATGACAGAAATTTATTGCTCACATTTTTGGAAGCTGGGAAATCTCAGATTCAAGTGACAGCAGATTTGACATTTAGGGAACACTTATCTTTCTTTTTTTTCTCTCTCTCTCATTTTGCAATTGATGTCTTTTTTAAATTTCTTATAAAAAAGGCGGGAGTGGGATCCATGTGCAGAACGTGCAGGTTTGTTACATAGGTCTACTTGTGCCATGGTGGTTTGCTGCACCTATTGACCCATCCTCCCAAGTTCCCTCCCCTCACCCTCTACCCCTGAACAGGCACTGGTGTATGTTGCTCTCCTCTCTGTGTCCATGTGTTCTCAAAGTTCAACTCCCCCTTATGAGTGAGAATATGAGGTGGTTGGTTTTCTAGAACTATCATCTTTCATAGTTAAGGTCTTCTTTCTGCCTCCTCACATAGCCAAATGGGGCAAGAGAGCGAGTCTCTTCATAAGGCCACTAATCCCATTCATGAGAGTGGAATCCTCGTGGCTTAATATCTTCCCTAGGGCCTTACCTCTTAACACTATTACATTGGGTATTAGGTTTCAACATATGAATTTTTGGTTGATGTCAGTATTCAGACCATAGCATCAAACATATCCACTTCAATCTCTTTTCCATTTACGACAGGAGAAGACAGAAAATTATCCAAACCAAGCCCATAAGAATTCTTTTGTAGAATTTTTTAAAGTGGAACAAAGAAAAGTTATTGATGTCTTTATTTCCAACTAAAATTTCAAGATTTGCCAAAACTTGTACTAAAATTCATTGTGCTACAAAACAAGTTTTCAATCTGATCTATAGTTGAAAATAAGCAAGCCAACAAGGCAGAGGCAATGAAAATAAACAGAGAATCCTGGCAGTATCTCACATGTGGTCCCAACCAAGATTTTACAAGATTTGCCAAACCATGTGCTAAAATTCAATGTGCTATAAAACAAATTCTCAATTTGAAGCTGGATTACCTGGATTTATATTTCAGTTGTTAACACCTGCTCTTTTTTAATCCTTATTATTTGATATCATCAGATTATAATATCAAATATTATCTTTAAATTTAAATTATATGAGATGTGAAAGTTTCTGCAAATACTATGTAATAAATAAAATTTATTTTAGTTTATTGTGTGACAAAAAGGCTATTTGGTAACATGTTAGTGTATGGACCTAAGTGAAGGAAATATATGGGATGATGGTAATTATTAAAAAGCAACAGTCATTTTGGTATCCAACATGTTGTATGTTTACGAAGCTGTGTGTGAAAATAGAAGGATACTCTATATATCTAAAAATTGTACACTTTGTGTGCCAAATCTATTTTTTTATTAATTTAATATCAACAAAACATGTTAACCAAATTAACTGCTCAGAAAAATATTTTGATTTTTATAATAGGCAGTAGTAGGTAGTCTGAACATTTAAAGTATAAAATCCCTGAATCCATTGTGTTTACTGAAAATGAAAAATTATAGTAGATGTTGACAAAGATAAATGCTCAGGATAGTTTGAGTTGAAAACTCATGATATACCTATACTTTTTCTGATAACTTTTGTTATCAGCTAGAAATGACTTGTTTGTAAGAAAACACAATTCAAACTGTTATGAGCATGAAAGAGAAATTTTTGGCTTACATTATAATAAATCCAGGGATGGGTTTGAACTCAAAAGATGCCATCAAGATCCAATTTATCTCTGAGGTTTTGTTGTTGTTGTTTATTTGTTTCTATATTGGCTTTATTCTCAGTCACCAGTAGCCCAAATTTCAAGTCTTCTTAGGTGAAAGTCCTATTTTGCAGTGACTTACATTTGCATCTCATTAACTCTGGTGGGGTTATATGCTGATTCCTAAACCAGTGCCTGAACATGCCATGCAGGGGCCTGGAGATCACTCAGTCCCTTCCACCAGTGTTGGCACATAAGCACTTCTTCTGAAGACCATAAGGTAGCACATCCAACCTGCTGCAACTCACCTGCACATGCCACCTTCAGGCCTGAAGACTGGCTTACCCAGCCCATCACAGCCACCACCAACACCATTACAAAGCACTTGGGAGCCAGAGAGTGGGCCTGCCACTGGTACTGCCATCACCCATGCCACACCTGCTGTCCAAGACCGTAAGGACCTGCCCACACACTTGGCCCACTGCTGCCAATGCCAGCATCTCAACAACCTGTCTGAAGGCCCAAGAATCTTCCCATATGGACATAATAACACCAGTGCCACCATATGCTGCTCTGGCTCCCAAGCACAAGCATGCTCAGCCCAGCACTGTCATCACTGGGGCCCAAGGCGTGACCCACCTGGCATGCATTCCTACCCCAGAAAAACTTCACAACAGCCTCCACTAACAACTGCATCCTAACCTTGGATGTAAACAGGTTAAACTTTCCACTGAAAAGAAATAGACTAGCTGAATGAATGAAAAATAAAAAACCATGACTCAACTTTATGCTGCCTATAAGAGACTCATCTCATCTGTAAAGATATACAGACTGAAAGTAAACAGATGAAAAAAGGATGTTTCATGTAAATAGAAACCAAAACCAAGCAGGAATAGCTACACATACCAGATAATACAGACTTTGAGTCCAAAACAGTAAAAAGAGACAAAGAAGCTCATTATATAATGATAAAGGGATCAATTCAGCAAAAATATATCAATATTCTAAACCTATATGCACCCAACACTGGAGTACCCAGATATATAAAGCAAATATTATTAGATCTAAAGGCAGAGATAAACTCCAGTACAATAATATTTGGGGATTTCAACACCCTACTCTCAGCATTAGACAGATCATCTAGATTAAAATTAACAACAGAAAAAAAAAAGGATTTAAACTGCACATTAGACCAAATGGACCTAGCAGATATTTATAGAACATTTTTATCCAACAGCTACAAAATATACATTTTCCCCATCAGCATGTGGAACATCCTCCAGATAGACCATATTTTGTAACACAAAAGAAGTCTCAACAAATTTATAAAAATATAAATGATGTCAAGTAACTTCTCCGACCAAAATGGAGTAAAACTAGAAATTAACAAGTGGAACTTTGGAAACTGAACAAATATATTGAAATTAAACAACATGCTCCTGAGTGACCCCTGGGTCAAAGACAAAATTAAGGGGAAAATAAAAAAGTTTCTTAAATGAAAATTGATACATAATACCAGAACCTATGGAATATAGCAAAAGTAGTGTGAATAGAGAAGTTTATAGCAATAAATGCCTACATCAGAAAAGAAAGATTTCAAATAAATAATCTAAAAAAATGGACTTCAAGGAAAAAGAAAAGCAGAACAAGCCAAACCCAAAATTAGAGGAAAAAAGACTGGAGCAGAACAGAATGAAATAAAAACTAAGAAAATGCAAACTATCTACAAAGTGAAAAGTTAGTTATTTGAAAAGATCAACAAAATTGATAAACTGCTAACTAGTCTAATGAAGAAAAAGAGGGAAGACCCAAATTAACAAAATTGGATATCAAAGAGGAAACATTACAACTGACATCACAGAAATACAAAAGATCATCAAAGACTATTATAAACAATGGCATACTACCAAACTGGAAAACCTAAAGAAAGTTGATAAATTCCTGGATATATCAATCTACCAAGATTAAATTAAGAAGAAAGAGAAAACCTGAAGAACCCAATAATGTGTGATAAAATTGAAACAGTAATTAAAAAAAAAGTCCATTACTCAATGGCCTCACTGCCAAATTCTGCCAAACATATAAAGAAGAATGAATACCAATTTCCTTCAAACTATTCTAAATAATTGAAGAGTAGGTAATTTTAATAGCTAACACGATTTTCCTCAAACTATTCTAAATAATTGAAGAGTATGTAATTTTCCCTAACTTATTTTTCAAACCTAGCACTGCCCTGATACCAAAACCAGACAAAGATACAACAAGGAAAGAAAACTACAGGCCAATTACTAAAAAACATAGACACAAAATTCCTCCACTAAATACTAGCAAATCACATACAAAAGCATATCAAAAAGATGTTGATCACTATGATCAAATGGGATTTATCTCAATTATGCAAAGATGGTTCAACATATGCAAATCAAGAAATGTGATACATCACATTCTCAGAATGAAGGGCAAAAACTATATGATTATCTCAATAGATGCAGGAAAAAATTGATAAAATTCAAGATTTCTTCATGATAAACACTCTCAACAAGCTAGGCATAGAAGGAACATACATCAACATAATAGAGACTGTGTATAACAAACCCACAGCTAACGTCAGACTGAATGTGGAAAAGTTTAAAGCCTTTCCTTTAAAAACTGAAGCCAGATAAATATGTCCACTTTCACCACTGTTACTCAACATACTACTGGAAGTCCTAGCAAGGGCAATAGGGCAAGAGAAAGAAAAGGCATCCAAATTGGAAAAACGGGAATTCAAATTCTCCCTCTTTGCTGATGGTATGAACTTATATCTAGACGAAAACTAAAGATTCCACCAAAAACTATCTTATAACTGACAAACAAATCCAGTAAATTCATAGGATATAAAATCAACATAAAAAATAAATAGCAATTTTGTATTCCAATAATGAACTAGATGATAAAGGAATCAAGAAGGCAATCCCATTTACAACAGCTACAAAAAACAAAATAAAATAAAACAAAATAAAATAAAATAAAATAAAATAAAACACCTAGGAATACCTTTAACCAGGGAGGTGAGAGACCTGTGCAAGGAAAACTACAAAACATTGATGAAAGTAATTGAGGAGGATAAAAGAAATGGAAAAATAACCCACTCTCATGGATTGGAAGAATTAATATTTTTAAAATGACCATTCTACCCAAAGCAGTCTGCAGATTCAGTGTAATCCCTATCAAAATGCCAATGTCATTTTTCACAAAAATAGAAAAAGCAATTATAAAATTTGTATAGAACAACAATAACAACAAAATACAAAGCAATCCTAAGCAAAAAGAACAAAGGTGTAGGCATCACACTACCTGTCTTCAAAATATAGTAACTAACATAGCATAATATTGATATGAAAACACATAGATCAATGGAACAGAATAGACAACCCAGAAATAAATTCATGTATTTACAGCTAACTGATTTTTGACAAAAGTGCTAAGAAAAAACATCAAAGAATGATACCCTTTTGAATAAATAGTATTGGGAAAACTGAGTATTCATATTCAAAAGAATGAAACTGGACCGGGTGCGGTGCCTCATGCCTGTCATCCCAGAAATTTGGAAGGCTGAGGCGGGTGTATCACTTGAGGTCAGGAGTTCGAGACCAGCTTGGCCAACATGGTGAAACCCCATCTCTACTAAAAGTAAAAAATATATATATACTAAAAAAACAATAGCTGGGTGTGGTGGTGCATGCCTGTAATACCAGCTGCTCGGTAGGCTGAGGCAGGATAATTGCTTGAACCCAGGAGGTGGAGGTTGCAGTGAGCCAAGATCACACCACTGTACTTGAGCCTGGGTGGCAGAACGAGACTCCATCACAAAAAAAAAAAAAAAAAAAAAAGGAATGAAACTGGACTCCTACCTTTTTCAATATACAAAAATCAATTCAATATGTCTAAGAGACATGAAACTATAAAAGTCCTAAAATTATAAAATCACTAGAAGAAAATTTAAGGGTAAGACTTCAATACACTGGTCTAGGCAAATATTTTATGACTAAGACCTCAAAATCACAGGCAACAAAAATAAAAATAGATACATGGGACATATTAAATGAAAAAGCTTCTGTGAAGTAAAGGAAACAATCATCAGAGTAAAATGACAGTCTGTTCAATGGGGGAAAATACTTGTGAAGTATTCATCCAACAAGGGACTAATATCCAGAATACACAAGGAACTCAAACAGCTCAAGAGTGAAGAAACAAATCATCCCATTAAAAAGTAGGTAAAGGAAATGAGTAAACATTTCTCAAAAGAATACATAAAAATGAACAATAGACATATTTTTAAAATGCTCAACATCACTAATCATCAGGGAAATGCAAATCAAAATCACAATGAGATGTCATCTTACCCCCAATTAGAATGGCTATTATTAAAAAGACAAATAATAAAAGATGTTGGTGAGCATGTGGAGAAAAGAAAACTCATACATTATTGGTGGAAATGTAAATTAGTACAGCCAGTATGGAAAACAGTATGGAGATTTGCTTAAAAACTGAAACTAAAACTACCATACAATTCAGCAATCCACTGTTGGTTATCCAAAGGAAAAGAAATCAGTACATCAAAGGGATACCTGCATCCCTGTATTTACTGCAGTACTATTAACAATAGCAAGGCTGTGTAATCAACTTAAGTGTCTATCATTGGATGAATGGATAAAGAAAATGGGGTGTATCTTTGGCCATAAAAAATGAAATCCTGTCATTTGCTACAACATAGATAGAATTGGAGACCATTATGTTAAGTAAAATAAGCCTGGCACTGAAATAAAAATATTGCATGTGTTCACTCATATGTGAAAGCTAAAAATTTTGATTTCATAGAGGCAGAGAGTAGAATTATAGATACCAGATACTGGTAAGGAAAGGTGTGTAGGGTTGGTGATTACCATGAAGAGACGTTGACTAATGGATACAACTGTACAGATATGTAGGAGTAGTTCTAATATTTGGTGGCAGAGTAGAGTGAATACAGTTTACAACAATGTATTGTGTATTTCAAAATAACTAGAAGAGAGGACTTGAAATGTTCTCAACACAGAAATGATAAGTACTCAAGGTGATGGATACGCTAAATAGACTGACTTCATCATTAACCATTCTATGCATGTAACAAAATATCACAATACTCCATAAATATGTACACATATTATCAATTAAAATTAAATATACATATATAAATCCACTTTTGAGTCATTTGTTCTTAAAAAGATAGATCTACAATTAGCATATGGGTATTAAATTGAATATGGAACATGTTAAAGCTTGTTTGTCTTTCACAAACATCTGTTGGTGGCATTTTTATTACCAGGGACTTAAGACCATTCACGTAATTCCTAGTATTCATTATATATCAATCTCCTCTTTACCCTTCTTCAATAAAAAGTGAGTGGTAAAAATTTAATTATTGATATTGCACAAGGATTTCTTTATTAATTAATAAACTAGTCGTTTTCTAGCTAGGGCTAAAGCTATTTTGTCTGAAGTACTTAAATCATGTATAACATGATCATCTAAGAAATATAATCTATCCAAATAGATTTGACATTGATATATGGTACAGTTAGCTATACAGATTTCACTTGTATTATTTGTTTTTTATGAAACAAATGGCATAGATCAACATGAGAAAAAGGAAGAAGACTGCCATCTTGTAACAATAGGGCTGTTCTATATTTTCAATACAATTAAGAATGTATAGTACAGTTAGTTTTACAGGTTTTGCTTATATTATTTTGTTTTTATGAAACAAATGGCATAGGTCAACATGAGAAATTAAAAAGGAAGGAGACTGCTATCCAGTAACAATAGGGCTGTTGTATATTTTCAATATAGTTAAGAATGGTGCATCTTCTGTAACTGAAGTGAGCAGTTAGGAACAAAAGAGTTATAACTCTGGAGGATATTAATTACATAATCTGAAGAACAAGGAATATTGTTTGGGTAGACTTGAGAAAATAAAATATTTAGCATAATGTACTGGCTTTGCACACCTGACCAAATGTTCTAGTTGCATTAAACTTTATAAATAAAGTTTCCTTTTGAGTTAACTAGTCTTTTGTATTGCTATTATTTATATATTTATTCTATTTCAAATACCAGATATTTAACAGAATGACAAAACTTCAACTGGTAAACATTGTTTTCTCTCCTATCTGTAAGAGAATGCTATAGTTAATTTCCTAGGAGTTATTTATGCCTTTATTTATTTTCAAGCTCTTGAATTTTTTCCAGAAATACTTTGTGGCTTACTTGTTTGTTTTTATTGTATATATGTATGTATGATTTTTTGTTTTGTTTAATTGTTGTTATTGTTCTCTCCCTTTTATACTCAGCCAAGTGAATTAGCACAAGCTAAGGGACTAATGTCAGTATATCAGTCCTCAAGCACATAATATCTTAATAATTTTCCACCCACAATGGTCTGTTTTTTTAGGCTACTGATTTATTCTTTAACCAGAGGCCTAATGATTAAGCCACTGAGGAGTGTGGATGTTAGTGAAAATGCTGCCGGCTCCTTCCACATCTGCAAACTGTAAGATATGTTGAAACAATCAGGCATCTATGTCAACATATGTATGTGATGGATACCCAGTATATACTCCTGGGGCAATAGTACTGTTCAGGAAATGAGCTATTACAGGTCCAAATTGGCCACTTATATTCTGGTAGTGGCAAGTCATTTAATTTCTGTAGGTCTCAGCTTTTCTATTTGGAAAATGAGAATAAGAAAGTGTACCCCATAGAGATGCTATATAGACTTGGAAACACATTGAGACACTCTATTTACTATGGAATAGAATTAGATTTCAGCCAGTTTTCTCTTATTGTATGTGATCTGAGAGGTTTGGGAGGGTAAGGCTAGTTTTCCACACTAAACAATAGAGTATCTTGACATTATAATATCTTGGTATCATCAGCACTCTGAGTATAGCCCTCAGGTTTAAAACAACGTATTCATTGTATTACCATAGCCATAACTTGTAAGAGATCAACATATAAACCTAGAAGCCACTTCATTATTTAGATAAAATATTTATTCCCAATGTCTCGAATACTCATGGATCTCTCACACACATGGAGTAATGTTAGAGTTTCTGGGAAGTCAAATAAATGATAAAATTACCCTAGAGAATGTGGACTAATAGGTAAAGTATGAAAAATTTTAAGGAAAATGTCTTCCAAGTCGTGTAAAACCCCATACCCCACAACATAATATATCTCCTGCTTCTACCAATGTTTCCCAGACTCATTATCTTTTTCATTTGGACAATAATAAATATTGAAACAGTCTTCCTCTCTGACTTCTTTTTATTATTCTCTCTAATATTCTTATTTTATGTTTATTATTCTTCCTCCCAGTAGAATATTCTTTTTTCAGACATCATATAACACTGTTCATTCTCTCTCTATATAAAGAAACACTTGAGGACTCTATAAAGAAACGAAACTGCTATAAAGAAACATCTGAAGCTGGGTAATTTATACAGAAAAGAGGTTTAATTGGCTCACGATTCTGCAGGCTGTACAGAAAGCATAGTGGCTTCTGATTCTGAAGAGGCCTCAGGAAACACAATCATGGTGGAAGCAAAGGAGAAGCATGCACGTCCTACACGGCCAGAGCAAGAGTGAGAGGGGCGGGGGAATGCTGCATACTTTGAAACAAGCAGATCTCGTAAGAACTTACTTTAGGGATGATAGCACCAAGGGGGATGGCATTAAACCATGAGAAACCACCCCAATGATCTAATTAGCCACGAAGCTCACCTCCAACATTGAGGCTAACAATTCGACCTAAGATTTGGTTGAGGACACAGATCCAAACCATTTCAGATTAGTTTAGGTTTACTTAGTTATAATCCATTTCCATACTTAACTTTCCAGGCCTACTGTTTTCCATAATGAGTGCTCTCAGGGGTGCTTTTCTGCACTTATATCCAGTGCTCAAACCAAAACTTAACCTCAATTGACTATGAATCAAGGGTTAAAATTTTAAAATTTATATAATGGTGCTCAAATGACTTTGGGATTCCCTCAATCTTTGTGTACCTGCAAAGCAGTTGTCTTAGTCAGTTTTAGTTGGTATCACAGAGTACCATAGATTGGGTAGCTCATATTCAACAGATATTTATTTTGCTTAGTTCTGAAGCCTGGAAGTTGAAGATCAGAGTGCTAGCATAATTGGATTATTGTGTTGGGCCCCTTCTGGATTGTAGACTGCTGACTTCTTGTTGTATCTTCATGTGTCAGAAAGACAGATAAAGAGAGCTCTCTGGGGTCTCTTTAACAAGGGAACTAATCCAATTTATGGGAGCTTCATCCTCAAGACATAAATTACCCCCCAAAGGACTCATGTCCTAATACCATCATATTGGAGGTTAGGATTTCAACATATGAAATTTGGGTGGACACAAACATTCCATCCATAACAACAATGCTACACACTAGGATTACCTGCGAGCTTTTTTTTTTTCTATTTCTTTTTATTTTATTTTATTGTTATTATACTTTAAGTTTTAGAGTACATGTGCACAACGTGCAGGTTAGTTACATATGCATACATGTGCCATGCTGGTGTGCTGCACCCATTAACTCGTCATTTAGCGTTAGGTATATCTCCTAAAGCTATCCATCCCCCCTCCCCCCACCTCACAACAGTCCCCAGAGTGTGATGTTCCCCTTCCTGTGTCCATGTGTTCTCATTGTTCAATTCCCACCTATGAGTGAGAACATGCGGTGTTTGGTTTTTTGTCCTTGCGTTAGTTTACTGAGAATGATGATTTGCAATTTCATCCATGCCCCTACAAAGGACATGAACTCATCATTTTTTATGGCTGCATAGTATTCCATGGTGTATATGTGCCACATTTTCTTAATCCAGTCTATCATTGTTGGACATTTGGGTTGGTTCCAAGTCTTTGCTGTTGTGAATAATGCTGCAATAAACATACGTGTGCATGTGTCTTTATAGCAGCATGATTTATAATCCTTTGGGTATATACCCAGTAATGGGATGGCTGGGTCAAATGGTATTTCTAGTTCTAGATCCCTCAGGAATCGCCACACTGACTTCCACAAGGGTTGAACTAGTTTACAGTCCCACCAACAGTGTAAAATGTTCCTATTTCTCACATCCTCTCCAGCACCTGTTGTTTCCTGACTTTTTAATGGTCACCATTCTAACTGGTATGAGATGGTATCTCACTGTGGTTTTGATTTGCATTTCTCTGATGGCCAGCGATGGTGAGCATTTTTTCATGTGTCTGTTGGCTGCATAAATGTCATCTTTTGAGAAGTGTCTGTTCATGTCCTTTGCCCACTTTTTGATGGGGTTGTTTGTTTTTTTCTTGTCAATTTGTTTGAGTTCATTGTAGATTCTCGATATTAGCCCTTCGTCAGGGTTGCGAAAATTTTCTCCCATTCTGTAGGTTGCCTGTTCACTCTGATAGTAGTTTCTTTTGCTGTGCAGAAGCTCTTTAGTTTAATTATATCCCATTTGTCAATTTTGGCTTTTGTTGCCATTGCTTTTGGTGTTTTAGACATGAAGTCATTGCCCATGCCTATGTCCTGAATGGTAATGCCTAGGTTTTCTTCTAGGGTTTTTATGGTTTTGGGTCTAATGTTTAAGTCTTTAATCCATCTTGAATTAATTTTTGTATAAGATATATGGAAGGGATCCAGTTTCAGCTTTCTACATGTGGCTAGCCAGTTTTCCCAGCACCATTTATTAAATAGGGAATCCTTTCCCCATTGCTTGTTTTTCTCAGGTTTGTCAAAGATCAGTTAGTTGTAGATATGCGGCGTTATTTCTGAGGGCTCTGTTCTGTTCCATTGATCTGTATCTCTGTTTCGGTACCAGTACCATGCTGTTTTGGTTACTGTAGACTTGTAGTATAGTTTGAAGTCAGATAGCATGATGCCTCCAGCTTTGTTCTTTTGGCTTAGGATTGACTTGGTGATGCGGCCTCTTTTTTGGTTCCATATGAACTTTAAAGTAGTTTTTTCCAATTCTGTAAAGAAAGTCATTGGTAGCTTGATGGGGATGGCATTGAATCTATAAATTACCTTGGGCAGTATGGCCATTTTCACGATATTGATTCTTCCTACCCATGAGCATGGAATGTTCTTCCATTTGTTTGTATCCTCTTTTATTTCATTGAGCAGTGGTTTGTAGTTCTCCTTGAAGAGGTCCTTCACGTCCCTTGTAAGTTGGATTCCTAGGTATTTTATTCTCTTTGAAGCAGTTGTGAATGGGAGTTCGCTGATGATTTGGCTCTCTGTTTGTCTGTTATTGGTGTATAAGAATGCTTGTGATTTTTGTACATTGATTTTGTATCCTGAGACTTTGCTGAAGTTTCTTATCAGCTTAAGGAGATTTTGGGCTGAGACAGTGGGGTTTTCTAGATATACAATGATGCAGAAAAGACCTTTGACAAAATTCAACGACGCTTCATGCTAAAAACTCTCAATAAATTAGGTATTGATGGGATGTATCTCAAAATAATAAGAGCTATCTGTGACAAACCCACAGCCAATGTCATATTGAATGGGCAAAAACTGGAAGCATTCCCTTTGAAAACTGGCACAAGACAGGGATGCCCTCTCTCACCACTCCTATTCAACATAGTGTTGGAACTTCTGGCCAGGGCAATTAGGCAGGAGAAGGAAATAAAGGATATTCAATTAGGAAAAGAGGAAGTCAAATTGTACCTGCGAGCTTTTAAAAAAATATTGAAGTCCTGGACCCATCAATTAAACATTCTGATTAAGCCAGTTGATATAAGTATTATTCTTATTTTCATTTTACTAATTAGGTAACATACACAAGGATGTTAAAGTGTGATTAATTTTCGAATGAGTTTTTTGAAGTAAGTTTTAGAATTGAATTTATTTGTGAATATTTAAAAATAGAATTCATCCTTTTCTGAGATAGTCCACCTATAATTACTGCTAGAAGAAAGGAAGATGGTGATATTTCAATGACTTATGACTCTGCAATAGTTAAATTGACAATATTCATGACTAAATGGAAATTTTGCTCTGACTACAGAAGAAGCTATCTAGATTATAATACAAAGCTGTGTAAAAGTGAGTAAAATCATTTAATATCAAGTACCAGTTCTTAGAGATGGTCACACATTTAAAATAAGTAGTATCATTGTGTTTCTTACCATATAGTACCTAGATATGTTACCATTACAACAATAAAAAATTCTTAACATATACTCTTCAAAAGAAATGAGGTCCTCAATTGTTATCATAAAATTGCAGATAGTGAAATTGAAACCTGAGAGGTTAAGTTACTTTCCCAGAGGTAAAACATACATTTGTCTGAAGGCCTTATCACTTCCTAAGAATGTGATACTATCTGCTCGGCTCATTACACTGTAAGAATCATTTAGGCCTCTTACCTAGAGTTAGCCATATTGAAGTTTGAGGTCTCCATAAGACCATCTTCACTTCTGACACTAGCTGCAAGTTTGGGGGTAGTTTTCCAAAGCAGCTCCTATGTCAATAATTTACTATATGGACTGACAGAACACACTGCAAGCTATTATACTCATGGTTACAGGCTGGTTTTGTTTTTGTGGGTTTTTTTATTTTTTTAAGATGGAGTTTTGTTCTTGTCACCCAGGCTGGAGGGGAATGGCATGATCTTGGCTCACTGAAACCTCTGCCTGTCAGGTTCAAGAGATTCTCCTGCCTCAGCCTCCCAAGTAGCTGGGATTACAGGCACCACCACCACACCTGGCTAATTTTTGTATTTTTAGTAGAGACGGGGTTTCACCATGTTGGCCAGGCTAGTCTTGAACTCCTGACCTCAGGTGATCCACCTACCTCGGCCTCCCAAAGTGCTGGGATTACAGGCATGAGCCACCACGCCTGGCCTCACTTACAGTTTATTACAGAGAAAGGCTACAGATTAAAATCCGGCAAAGGAAAAGATGCATAGGAATGTCTGGGAGGGCTCCAAATTAGAAGCTTCTGTTGTCCTCCCCTATGATGCTGAGCCTCCCAGCATCAATGTGTGTTAGTATGTAGAGTATTGCCAATCAAGGAAGCTCGCCTGAGCTTATGGTGAGCTTTAGTGTCCTAATTTTTTTTTTTTGTGACTTTGTTACAGAGTCATGACAAATTGACTGTCCACATGCTGGAACTCAATCTCCAGGTCCATTGATACCATGAGATTCAAAGTTTCCACCTGAAATTACATGATTAGTTTTTCTACAGTGGCCAGCCACTGCCTTAAACAGACACTCCCATCAGGCATGACATATAGTACCTCCCAAAAGCCATGAGCAAGGGCAAAAATTTTCTTTGGGCAAGGCTACATTTTTACTACGAACCTCCAAACACTTTCTATAGTCATTTGTTTCTGGTCATTCATTTCTTCAAGAATTATTCAGTTAATAGCTACTCTGAGAGACATTTTGCCAGGTGCTGAAAATCAATGAAGAAAAATGATATACACTTATGAAATTATTGAGGGAGCATCATAAAGTCACATAAATCACCATATAGTCATGCTTTGTTCAGTGATGAAGACACAGTCTGAGAAATGCATTGTTAGGCAATTTTGTTATTGTGCGAACATTACAGAGTATACTTACACAGACCTAGATGGTATAGTCTGCTATATAACTAGGCTATATAATATAGGCTATTGCTCCTAGGTGACAAACCTATACAGCATGTTATTATACTGGATACTGTACATAATTGTAACACAATGGTAAGTGTTTGTGTATTTAAACAAATTTAGACATATAAAAAGTACAGGAAAAATCCAGTACTATCATCTTACGGGAGCACCATTGTATATGGGAGTCCTTCGTAGAGAGAAACATTGTTTTGCAATGTACGAATAGAAGTAAAGTAATTATTAAGATAGATGAAGTAAAGTATAGGGTTTTGTAACTGAAAAAGGTCTGGATTTTATATAGACACAGGACTTAAGGAAGGCCTTATGAAAAAAGAAACATGTGAACTAGTGTCTAGTAGCCTGCAGCTGGCTAAATCAAAATCAGTTTCAGTAATGTTGACTATAGACTATGTTCAGATTTTTCTGAATAGTTGACATTTATGATTTTACCTAAAAAAAATTGTCCCAAGTACCTCCCTGAAGACGAAAATTAAAAAGCGCTTCAACTCTTACTTCTTAGAGAAATCCCCAAAATGCTCTCCATAGTGGCTGAACTAATTTAAATTCCCACCAACAGTGCATAGGCATTCCCTTTTCTCTGCAGTCTCGCTAGCATCTATTAGTTTTTGACTTTTTAGTAATAGCCATTCAGACTTGTGTGAGATGATATCTCACTATACTATTCAACCCAGCATCCCCTTAGTAGGTATATATCCAAAGGAAAATAAATTGTTCTACCAAAAAGACACATGCACTCATATGTTTATAGCAGTACTACTCACAATAGCAAATACATGGAATCAACCTAGGTGCCCACCAACAGTGGACTAGATAAGAAAATATGGTACATATTCACCATGAAATACTACACAGCCATAAATAAGAATGAAATCATATCCTTTGCAGCAACATGGATGCAGCTGGAGGACATTATTCTAAGGAAATTAATGCTGGAACATAAAATCAAATATTGCATGTTCTCACTTATAAGTGGGAGCTAACAATTGGGTACAGTAGTCATTAAGATGGGAACAATACACTAGGGACTATTAGAGCAGGGAGAGAGGGAGGAGAGTAAGGGCTCAAAACTGCTGCTATGCTCAGTACCTGGCTAATGGGAACATTTGTATCCCAGACCTCAGCGTCATGCGATATACCCATGCAACAAACCTGCACATATACTCCATGAATCTAAAATAAAAGTTAAAATTATTTTCTGAAAGGATGTCAACAGCACATACTTAATGCAATGTATGCTATTTTACATACTTATGTCGGTGCAATAAATAACCGTGTATTGAGCATCTATCATAAACCTATTCTAGGCACTGAGTAAATAACCAGCAGTGAAAACAAAAATAGAATAAAGTCTCCATCTTCATGTAGCTAACGGCCTAGATATTTAAATCACTGAATTTCAACTCTGAAGGCAGTTATAGAATAGTGGCTTAGAATGCAAAATCCTGGGTTAGACTGCCTATTTAGTACCAGTTCTACTACAAAATGTCTGTGACCTATGTAAATAATTTAATTTGTCTGTGCTTAAATTCCCTTATATGTGAAATGTAAACAATGAAAATACTTATTTCTTAAACAGCTGTGAAGACTAAAATAGATATTGAATAAGCTAGTCTGGTATTATTTAAATACTGAACGCATTTTGGTATAGCTTTTGTTTTTTTACTAACTTACGGAATGCTTCAAATTTCATGGCCTCAGTTTCCTCATTTGAAAATAAGGCGTTAGGATAGCTTATCACTAAATTCCTTAAAAAATATTCCATGATTTTTTTTATGACCATAGATGGGCTCCTGAAGGCCATACTTTGCTCCTTTGTACATAATTTTGGGAAGAACCTGGGACAAAATAATTACTACCTTATACTTGTTTTTTATTATGTTAATTGAAAACCTAAAGTTATTCCTTAGCCAGAATTTTCATGTCTGCTATGATGGAGGTAACCATTTTGTCTAAGCCGAAATTAACCGAGACTACAGACTCAGCTGATAAGTTTTTGTGGAGCAACACAATTCATTAAGATGCTGCTGGAAAGCCATCCTTTGAAAGAGGTCTTCTGAAGTCAGCAACAGAAAATTAAGCTTGGCAAGAATTAGAGGCCAGATGCCCCACTGTTATTTTTGTGTGTTTTTTTTTTTCTCTCCTCATAGTAAAGTTGGAGTAGTTGTTTGGCATTTCCCTCTTGACAGGAAATGACTAAGGGAAAAGACATCTAGAAATTGCTTTCCTATAAAGATAAAGTGAAAGCTAATTTACCACTGTCCTACTGAATCTCATGCCTCACTTCAACAGATCAAGGCAGAGTTAGTGATCAGAGGAATCAAATGCTTAAGAGATGTCAAGGAGACAGGAAGCAATTGCTTTATTGACTGCTACTGATCCAATAAAATTAGTTCAGACCATTGACAATTTTTTTTCCTCCCTAAACTGAGATTAATTAAAACCTAGGTCAAACTTCAGATAGTCAGTGTGATGTAGAGAAGACTTACGGTTTGAAAGAAAACTGATGAAATGGACAGGGTATAATCAAAATAAGAAAACATGAAAACAAAAGTATCTCTTTTGTAAACCCAAAACTGAGCATTTTTAGAATTGCTCAGAATCTTAAAGATATATCAACTTGAAATAAAATGAAATGGGAATTAAATTTATGATAATATATGGGGATATCTCCAAGGTAAGATTCTCGGTAAAGTGCATCAATTGAAATATGTAAATAACATTAATTATGTAATTGGCAGATTTTGAAACTCTAAGCAAGAAATATAAATAACATTATATTTCAGCAAAGTTTCATAATCTGGAAATATCATACAAAGATTTATGAAGATAGATGTTATACTAATAAAAAATATTTTTGCTACTTTGAAAAATATCTTTGTAAAATGATTAAAGCGATAGAAAAGTGTGGAAACCACTTAAATGTGATTTATTTGACAAATTATTAACTTTTTAAATAAATAACAAGCAAATTTTTAAAATACAATTTAAAATTAAATTATCTCATTGAGAACAAAAATTATGGAAAATAGAAATAAATCTTATTTAACTACAAATTGGATTTCTGAAAAATAGCATAATATATTTTCATTTTGGAAAAATCAATTTTTGTTTTGGATTTCTATTTTTTTTTTTTTTTTGGAGTCAGAGTCTCATTCTGTCAACCAGGCTGGCATGCAGTGGTGTGGCCATGGTGCACTGTATCCTTGAACTCCTGGGCTCCAGCCATCCCCCCACCTCAGCCTTTTAAATAGCTGGGACTGCAGGCACATGCCATGGCATCCAGCTAATTTTATTTTATTTTATTTTACTTTTTTTTTTGGTAGAGTCAGGGTCTTGTTATGTTGCCCAAGCTGGTCTGGAACTCCTGGCCTGGAGCAATCCTCCCACCATTGCCTCCCAGAGTGATAGGATTACAGGCATGAGCCACAGCACCCAACCTGTTTTAGGTTTCATAATAGTTTAGTTATTTAAGATATTTTATGGTAAGTTCCATTATTAAATTAAAACATTTTACTGAGTTTGTTTAAAAATTTCATCTTGACTTTTCTTAAGTCATAATATGTTTATATTAATACTAATTCGAAGTATATTTTTTCTAACTCTTAAATGGTGCCATCAGGATTCTGTGATCATTTAGCATGCATTCTGCACTTTAAGAACTTGAATTTCTAGTTATAAAAGCAATACAATCACATTAGAAACATATGAAAAAATAAAAAGATATTTTTGTCACCTCTACTTTCATAATTTCTAGCATCTGCTTTGGTCTTTACCTGTTCAGTCTCTTTTTTCCCTGTATACTTTTAAATATAACATAATTTTGGAATACCTACAATTTGATGTTATGCTTTAAATTTTAAGTTAAAGATACTTTCAAATTGCTACATATATTTGAAATCAGGACTGTAATAGATGTGCACTTACGTGCATACACATATATGCATATAGAATATATATGTAGTAATGTGCTTTCTGATTCTTCTATTTTTGAAGAAATACACGTTACATATTTTATATTTATTTTCATAGAAAAATTCTCAGATCAATGATTACTTAGTCACAGGGCAAGTAATTCAGTTTTGAAAAATATTTCCCCCCTTTTTACTTAAATGTATTCTGGGTTTGAATATTTAAATAATGTATATACCAATCTAAAAGAAAAAAAGTAAAATTCCCAAGACAGAAAAAAAAAAAAGGATATAGTGATCTTTGGCATCAAATTAAATTTACAAAAGTGGTTGCCATGATACTTTTTCAATTTCTTGAGCAGCACAATTTCAGTGTATGCATGGTAACTACACATTGCCATTGATGAGATATACAACAGCTATGCTGTGTTTTATAGAAGATGTCTGATCTTATAGCAGCTCTTCAAGACAGGAATTGTTACTTCAGTTTCATGGATATTCATAGCATTCAGACTCTGAGAGAGGGCAAATGGCATACCCTAAACCACGCAATTATTCAGTGGTAGGACCAGGAAAATAAAAGATTTTTCATCCCAAAGTGAGAAAACTTTAAGGCTACAGATGTGCATTGCTATGTATGATATTTGAGTCATGTCAACCTACTTGTTATTTCTCTGAACAGTCGTTCTCCTTTTCTACTGTGAATTTACAGCTGTTTCTTCTTTCTGGACATGTTTCTTCATACAAGAAAGACTTATGTTCTCCTCCTTCATTTGACATCTCACCACTTAAAATTCTACATTAGAAATTAGAGACATCCTTTTAAAAAAGTAGACTTAAATTTTTAGAAGAATGTTAGATTTTTTAGAATAGCATAAAGGAGGAAAATTGAGAAGATAGTATGCAGAGTATCCATATATTCCATTCCCACTTTCCCCTACTATTAACATCTTACATTCATATGGTACATATTTTATGATTAATTAACTAATAGGATATATTATTATTAACTAAAGTCCATGAATTATTCAGATTTCCTTAGTTTTTACCTAGTGTCCTTTATCTGTTCCAGGATCTCGTGCAGGATTTCACATTGCATTTGGTTGTTGAGTTTATTTCCATTCATGATAGCTGTGGCAGTTTCTCAGCCTTTGATGACTTTGACAGTTTTGAGGACTACTACTCAGATGTTTAGTAGGTTGTCCCACTACTGAAAATTGTCTGATGATTTTCTCATGATAATTTTTACATTGTAGGTTATTGGGAGGAATACTACAGAGGGAAAGTGCCATTTTCCCATATCATATTAGAGGTACCTACCATCAACGTGATTTATGACTTTAGATATTGACTTTAATCACCTGGCTGAGGTGTATTTGTCAAGTTCCTCTCCTGTAAAGTTCCTTTCTTTTCCTTGCTTTTCTATTTGTTTTTTAGATTTGGTGAGCTCTTCTCTTTATTCCCCAGCTACCATTATTATTGCTCATCCAGGAGGGGGCAATGATTTTCTTTCATTTTCTTTTTATACTGAACTACGAGCTGATAGAGGGAACATTCTGGTTATCTCTGCACCCTAGATGCCTATCACGGAGTGTGCTGTATGGAACAGTGGTCCCCAACCTTTTTTGGCACCTGAGACCAGCTTCGTGGAAGATAATTTTTCCACAGACCGGGATGGGGGAGATGGTTTCAGGATGAAGCTGTTCCATCTGAGGTCATCAGGCATTACATTCTCATAAGGAGCGTGCAACCTAGATCCCTCATGTGCACAGGTCACAATAGGGTTCGTGCTCCTATGAGAATCTAATGTGGCCTCTGATCTGTCAGGAGGTGGAGCTCAGACAGTAATGCTACCTCACCCATGCTCACCTGCTGCTGCGCAGCCTGGTTCCTAACAGGCCACAGACCAGTAGTAGTTCATCGCATTGGGGTTGGGGACCCCTGGTATAGGAGATATACAGTTAAATATTTGTTGAATAAAGGGATCTTTTTACGATAGGTCAAATTTTGTAACCCAAAACAAGTTTTAATGAGCAAATATGGCATAATAGATGGTATCTTCAAATAGATTTTGCCGTAAAATTGAGACATGCCCTTAAAATATGTGACTATGGTTTTCACATATTTACAAAAGCTAGAGAATATTGGTAGCAGCAGAAATTTTCTAAATTTTAAAGCAATGAAGTAATTTGTTCAAAAAATTTTACACAAATTATATATATAAAAAGGTTGAGTTGTTCTCGTCAAAGTGGAAGTGAAGGATTTTTATAAAGATAAAAGGCTCTATAAAAACTCATGAAAGTATTAATAAAAGCAAAATATCTTGATATTATTCTAAACAATTTTCTTACACAAGTAAGGTATTTTAGTTACACTAATAAAATTAATCCTGAAATATGCATCTTAATATACAGTGGAAATTTCCTGTAATATTACTGGCTGAGGCAAGAAATATCTAATCTAAAAGTTGTTTATAAGCCTATCAAGAATGTTTCTCCTTTTTTGCATTTCTATTTTTGATTACAAAATTAGATTTTGAAGAAATTTCTTTTTTGCCTTTTTTTTCCCTCAGAAATGAGAGTGATAACATTGCCTTTGATATAAGAAATCTATAGGAGAAAAATAACATATCTTATACACTTGAATAGAGATAAATTTCCTCAGAGGTTCTGTTTCATTTGTCTTGAAACATGGCATTTTGTGTTTGTTTGAAGGTAGGCTCATCTTGAGGACAATATTTAGGTTATTCTTATGCGAACATAGAGATTAATCACCAGCTACATAGTAAAAAATCCACTTTATCATGAGGTTTTTATTTATTCCCAAAATAAAAATTACAAATCTCCATGTCTCATAAATCCCAGGAAACTAGTTCTAATTTGTGTTTGTTTGTTTGTTTGTTTGTTTCCTACTGAACCATTGATACATGCTTAATATTTGCAGGAAAAGGTCTAAATATTTAAAATTAAGTCAGGTGTTAGGAACTTTGGCCAACATCAGATGAATTCATACAGCCACATAAAACTGCTTCCTCAGACTGTATTTAACTTTACGCACTGCTTGACAAGGCTGTAGAATTTATTGTTATATCAATAGCCTCCTACTTTACAATAAATACAACATTGAATAAAGTCAAGGAACAATGGTCATAATTTTTACTAAAGATATGTACCATATAAACAACCCAATATTAAATGAATAATTGTCTTCTACCCAAAACATACGTATTTTTTAAATTAAATATAAAAACGAAATACTAGCATTTTCTGGCAGTATTTCAAAACACTTAGTGGGCAATATTGAATCTTATAAGTCTTTCTATTATTATCATCTAATTTGTTAAATCCTCCATATCTGTTGATATTTCCTCCATGAAGTAGAGCTATTGCTCTTTAAATATGGAGGAGATTTTCCATACAACGGTGTTTAAATAACCTTTCTCTTCTGTGTTTCTTTCATGAAGCAGGAGGGAGAGGTGTATTGAATGTTCATGAGCAAAGACTGTGAAAGTTTATAGCCCTTGGCCTGAATTCTGATTCCTTTACTTGTGAAATTTGAGAACTAGTACAAATTTATAAATTGACTGAGCCTCAAGTTCTTCATTCACAAATGATAGAAAAAAAATACCAAGTCACTTTATAGATTTGCAGTGAATGTTAAAATAAACACACATGTAATGAACAATATTTGACATATCTTTATCACTAGCAGGTAACACATATATAAGGTAGAAGTAGGAAGAAACAATCAAAAACTCAAATATTCAGAATTTCTACAGGCTCCAGAGAGATTCTTAGATATTTCTATGCCCCCCAAACTATAAACACATTGTTACTGTTTCATGTTTTCCTATCCCATCTTTGCGTATTTTAAAGCTTCTTTTAGAATCTTTAAAGCATAAAGAAATATACAAATGTACTATGTACATGTAAGAAAGAGAGTATTCTAAGGTCTATTTTTCCTAAAGTAGAGCCTTTTCCCTTTGCTCCTGTGATCATATATCTGAAACTGTGTGAATATATATACGCCTCAATATTAAATATGAAATTTAAAAGTAAACACTGTGAGAGGTTGAAATAAATGTAAATAATGACAGCAGTAGTATTATATATTCCAGTACCATTTTGTAATTTATGTGAGATTATTATAATATACCCAGATGCCTTTTTATGCATTTGCATTTTTTTTTTTTTTTTTTTTTTTTTTTGAGATGGAGTCTCGCTCTGTCACCCAGGCTGGAGTGCAGTGGCGGGATCTCAGCTCACTGCAAGCTCCGCCTCCTGGGTTCACGCTATTCTCCTGCCTCAGCTTCCCCAGTAGCTGGGACTGCAGGCACCCGCCACCCCGACTAATTTTTTTTGTATTTTTAGTAGAGACGGAGTTTCACTGTGTTAGCCAGTATGGTCTCAGTTTCCTGACCTCGTGATCCACCCGCCTCAGCCTCCCGAAGTTTTGGGATTACAGGCGTGAGCCACTGCGCCCGGCCGTATTTGCATTCTTTAAGAGATCCACAACTACTTATTTATCTTGCTTTATATTTCTTAAGCGTGTTATTGTAAAATCATCCTCTAAGTAAAGAGAAGAAAAAAGTAGCCATTTAATTTCCAAAGTACATGTACAAACACACAAGGTACAAATAGTTTGGATTTCATGATATTGAAAGTAATGCCTGCACTTTCTAGTGGGAATAAAGCTTAGAACTGCAACAGAGTAGGAATCGCTATTCTCTAGGTCAACTGTGGTGAGGAAATATGAAGGGAAGTTTTAGAGGCAGACCATAAGAATACAAACGCCTCTTATTCTTCTGTTTCAGTGAAGTAAATTCTTCTAGGGAAAAAAAGAGTTTTAGGTATATTACGTAAAAATATGATAATTGTAAGCATCTAATTAGCTGTAAGTAAATATGTAAAGTAAGAAAAAATTAAAATGTGTCTGGACAGTTTAGATCATTGAAGTTAATCAATTTCAGGCAAAATAAGGAACTAGTAGGCTGTCAGCTCCTTGTTTACAGAAGTTTGGCTTAATCTTCATGTCCCTCAAAGTACCTATTGTAGTGTCTTGATCTATAATATTAACAAAAATAAGAGTTTATTTCTAAGTTACTTAGGTTATTTTTTTCTCTTGTGTTTTCTTGTCTCACTTTACTTATTTGGAATTTTAATATATGGAAATATGCATTTTCACTGCATTGTGGAGGAAAAAAATGGCTCTATTTAAGGCTTTTAATTATGATTAATGTTACCTTCTTTCTTCCAGTTTTAATATCTGGGTAAATATAAAAGATTTTTTTTTTAGTTTCCATAAAATACAAAGGACAGTTGAAAACAAAATTTATAACATTGTTCTACAAGCTATATAATATATATAGATGTAATATACCTGGCAAATATAAGATAGACTATTGGAATGGAAGAAGGGGTTGGGATAGTAGATAGTATGTATATTGTAATCACTGGTGCCATCACACTACACATACACATAAACACAGTTTTATATATACATATATGAGATGGAATTTTTAAAGTTTCATATAACTTAAAAGGAGGCAGGAAGAATCAAAGGTAGAAGTAAACAATTATGTAATCATAGGTGAAGATTTTAATTCCCATTTCTTATCAATTGGTAGAAAAACTAGACCAAAAACATGCAACAGTTGCATAATTCACAATCACAAATATAAATTATATACTGGGTCATAAAAATGTCTTCGTATATTTAAAACACTTTATATCATGCAAGAAATGGACTCTCACCACAATGGAAAATTTTAAAGCATAACAATAAGAAATCAATGACAACTTCAATATTTGCCAATTAAACAACAATTCTAAATGGTGTATCGATCAAAGAAGAAATCATAAGGCAAATCAGAAATATTTTAAATGGAAAAAAGTATAATTTGATGGATGTAGATAAAGTATTGCTTAGAGAGAAATTTAGTGCTTTAAATATTTATATTAGAAAGCAAAAATAGGGCATGGTGATGGGTGCCTGTAGTCCCAGCTACTCGAGAGGCTGAGGCAGGAGAATGGCATGAACCCGGGAGGCGGAGCTCTCAGTGAGCCGAGATTGCGCCACTGCACTCCAGCCTGGGTGACAGAGTGAGACTCCGTCTCAAAAAAAAAAAAAAAAAAAAAAAAGAAAGAAAAAAAGAAAAAAAAAAAGAAGGCAAAAATAGTCAAAAATTAATGCCCTATATTCTCCCTTAAGCTATTATAAAGAGGAGAATGAGACTGAGAATGGCAGAATGAGAAGAACTGAAATAATGAACATAACAACAGAAATTAATAAAATTGAAAACAAGTAATAGAGAATGTTAACAAATCCAACATTTGGTTTCTTGAAACAGTAATAAAATTAATAAACTCCTAACTAAGTTAATGAAGACAAAGATAGAGGGAACATAGAATTTCAGCCCCAGGAATAAAAGGGGAGTTATCCCTAGAAACTTAAAAATCTTTACTATCCATCATGGTTTGCCCCGACTACATATGGCTATTTAAATTAATTAAAATTAAACAAAATTCAGTTTCTTAGTCACAGTCTCATTTCAAATCCTCAGTAGCCACATATGGCTATTAGTTACCAGATTGGGCAGTGCAGATGTAGAATATTTCCATTATTACAGAAAGTTCTATTGGGCAGCATTGCCCATTAAAAGGAAAATAGGAGAGTGTTGTAAACAAGTTTATATCAACACACTTGACAACTTAGAAAAATGTACAAATTCATTGAATAATATGATTTAGCAAAATTAACTCAGGATGAAATAAAATCTGAATATTCTTGTATCTATTAAAGATGTTAAATTTGTTATTTCAGATTGTTATTTCAAATTATTATTTCAGTTTTCTTTCCCAAAAAGAAAACTCTGAGCAAAATGACTTAATTGGATAATTTTATTAAACATTTAAGGAAGACATCAAAATCTTACACAAACTCTATCAGAAAAAAGAGAGGAAGAAAATATATCCCAATTCATTTTATGAGGCCAGTATAACCCTAATACCAAGATCTGACAGAGACATTGCAAATAATTTTAATAATAGTAACAATGGCAAATAGCCTTTATAAACATAGATGTAAAATTTTTACACAACATTAGCAAGCCAAATCCTTTAATACAGAGGAAGATACATTATAATAAAAAAGTATTTAGCTTAGGAAAGCAAGGTTGGCTTTAAATGTGAAAATTATTATACAATATAATTAACTCTATCAAGAGTTTTAAAAGTATATGAACATTTCAAAAGGCACAGAGAAAAAGAACTTGACAAAATTTAACACATGATGATTAATATTTCAGCAATCCAAGAATAGAATTTTCTTTTCCTATCACTATCAACATGCCTACTATAAAGTATTGAACATTTTTAAAAATATTATTATTCTCGGCCGGGCGTGGTGGCTCACATCTGTAATCCCAGCACTTTGGGAGGCCGAGGTGGGCGAATCACCTGAGGTAAAGGGATCGAAACCAGCCTGGCCATCATGATGAAACCCCGTCTCTACTAAAAATAAAAAAATTAGCCAGGCGTGGTGGCGGGCGCCTGTAATTCCAGCTACCTGGGAGGCTGAGGCAGGAGAATCGCTTGAACCTGGGAGGCAGAGGTTGCAGTGAGCTGATACCAAGCCATTGCACTCCAGCCTGGGCGACAGAACAACACTCTATCTCAAAAAAAAAAAAAGAAAAAAAAATATTCTCATGTTTTCTATTCCATATTGCACTGCTCATTGTAATAAAAGAAGGAAAAGAGTCCGGGCACAGTAGCTCATGCCTGTAATCCCAGCACTTTGGGAGGCCGAGGTGGGTGGAAAACGAGGTCAGGAGTTCAAGATCAGCCTGGCCAACATAGTGAAACCCTGTCTCTACTAAAGATAAAAAAAATTAGCTGGGCATGGTGGTGCTTGCCACCTACTCGGGAGGCTGAGGCAGGAGAGTTTCTTGGACCTGGGAGGCAGAGGGTGCAGTGAGCCAAGATTGCACCACTGCACTCCAGTCTGGGCAACAGTGCAAGACTCCGTCTCAAAAAAAAAAAAAAAAAAAAAAGAAATATGGGTTTATGTAGAAAATTCTGAAGAATGTAAAGAAAAACTACTGCTAAAACTAATATGTGAATTTAGTGAAGTCCCTGAATACAATGTTAAATGTGTATTTTTTTGTAGAAATTGACAAGTTGGTTTTATAAATTTTTTTGGAAATGCAAAGGACCTAGACTCATCGAAGCAATCTTTAAAAAGGATAGAGCTGGAGAATTTTACACTGCTTGATTTCAAGACTTACTTTAAAACTTTAATAATTAAAAGTGTGGTACTGGCACAAGGATTCACATGTAGATCAATGAAACAGCAAGACTAGAAATAAACACTTAATCAATCATTTTGATTTTTGACAAATGTTCCAAAACAAGCCAAGGTGGAAAAAAGTCTTTTCACAAATGTTGACATAATAACTGAATATCTTATGGAAAGTAATAAATGTAACTCTACTTCTGTTTTATACTACACACAAAAATAATTTGAGTTAGATCATAGTTCTAATCATAAAAGCTAAAATTGTAAAGCTTTTAGAGGAAATCTTTTAATTATGCTTTTTGCGTGGGAATTTTCCTAACAAAAATTTGGGAACAAAAATAGAGCTATCTTTCTTTTTCCATTCCTAGTAGTACCTTCAGAAATTTCTTATTTCACATGAGAACTATTCAATAACCACCTAACTAATCCCTGTACATCCTATATGTATTTCCAATCTTTCTTTCACATTGCCACCGGACATATCTTTCTAAAATGTTGTTTTATTCAAGTCATTATAATTTTCAGTGGTATCTCATTTTCTACAGATCATTATTTTTCACTAAAGCCCAATGTCTCATATACCTTATTGCTTCATTTATTCCTTTATTCCTTTATTCTTTCAAACAATTATTGAGTTCCCCAGTCCTTGATTAATCCATCTGTGAGCTAGTCCCTTCTTTTTTATTGCGCTGCTGGAGAAAAAATATCATATAAATGTGGAAATTGAGACCACTGTGCATTTTTATTTTCAAGCTTCCCAGAAATACTTCAAGGTTTCCTGACTCAGCTGTCATTTGTGTTTTCCACAAGGGTTATTTCTAACATTGCACTCTTTGTAAAACTCTGACTGTGCCACTCCTGCTTAATTCTCAGCATGTGACCTCATCTACTCGTCCAAGAAAAAGTATAAGCAAACAGCGAAAGCTCAGATAATTTTTATTATCTAAAATGATAAAGTTGTCCACAATTATACAATAACTATATTATTCCCTTCCTTTTTATGAGAAGTGTCATCCTTTTTTTTTTCTTTTAAAGTGTCTCTCCCAGTCTGACCAAAATGGTGAAACCACGTCTCTACTAAAAATACAAAAATTAGCCGGATGTGGTGGGGCACGCCTGTAGTCCCAGCTAGTCTGGAGGCTGAGGCAGGAGAATCACTTGAACCCAGGAGGTTGAGGTTGCAGTGAGCTGAGATCAAGCCAATACACCGCGTCTCAAAAAAAAAAAAAAGTGTGTCTCTTTGTCTGTGCTCTCACGTCCTCAAGGACTTTGCTGTTTCCATTCTCATTTCTCCTGCATGTCTAATCTATGTCAGTTTCCTAATCCTTCAGTGATTCCTTATTACTCATGGTAATCTCTAAACTCCTTAACATAGTTTATGAGCTTCTGTAGCCTTTCCCACCTCACCACCTCCCCACCTCCCCGGCCTTCCTTAAAATCGATGTTCTTGACATCCCATACTTCTCCTAGTTTCCTGATTACACCATGTACTTTCTCAATTTTGGACTTCTCTCACATGCTGTTCTTCCTTTTAGATAAATCTTTATTCCTCTCAGCCTGATACATTTCTACTTAGCATGTAGGCCTCAACTTACATGCAATTTACTTCAGGGAAACTTCCAAAACTCCCCTCATATTTTTTTAGCACTTCACCCAGTATCTCCCCTACCATAAGACATGCCATTTTATATTGTGATTACTTACTTACTTGTTTTTATCTCTTAAGTCTGAAAATACCATTAGTTCAGGTATCTTGTGTATAAACTTGAATAATTGAACAATAGGTGGGTAAGGAAGCAAGGCACCATGCTAGGCATCTGGATGAGATGAAAGGCAGACTCTCTGTTATCAAGGACTTTACAATCTAGGAGAGGAGACAAATGAACCACAAATGATAATATTAAGATATTAAATACTATACTATGGTGCCTGGCCCCATTTCCCTTTCAACTTTGCCTCCAACTGCTTACATTCTTTAAAGCTCTACACCCATAAGACATTTCTACTACTTACCATTTGAATAAGTCTTATACTTTACTTTTTATTTACATGTTTTGCTCATGCTTCTGAATCTTTCTGTAGACATGGACACTTCAACAATCATAAATAACATTAATGAAATTTACCTAACTTACTATAGACCATGAGATTCTCTCCTTCCTCTGCACTTTAATAGTAATTCTAGTACTACCATTCATATGATAATCATGATAAAGGCTTGATTAATTATTTATACGTATATATAATTATATCCCATTTTAGATTGAAAGCTCCTGGAAGACCAACATATTGTATACCTGTATATGTATATTCTCTCCTTCCTCTGAACTTATATAGATATAGATATAGATATACATATACATATACATATGCATATACATATACATATAAAACCCCTGAGAGGCCCAATAGGAAATAGAAAAGTATCTTGCTCATAGAACTTTTATCATAATTGATTTTTTAAAAATATTATGAACTATGCCATCAGTCCTATTTCTGTTCTGCTGAATCTTTTGGATTCATTATCTATTGTCCAGATTTTCTCTACAAAATATAAAGCTCATTTATCTTAAAAAGTTGAAGACTAGTGTTTTATTTATATTATTAACTAGCTTTTACATGTCCCAAGAATTATATGAAGTGCTTTATATACATTTTGCCCTTTAGTCTCACCTGTAATCCCATGAAGCAGGCACAGGTGCTAACTCTATTACCTTTGAAAGCAATGAGGTCCAAAATTGGTTCAGTTACTTTTTCAAGGTCATCAAAAAGAAATTTGTACAGGCACTATGATACACTTTAGAAAAATAAATCCTACAAATTTAACAAAATATATATTTTTAGAAAAGCAGCTACTATTTACCAAGGATCAGAGTTGGCTTGGTATTTGGCCAACATCTTTTTTTTTTCTTCCCAGAAGATTTGTAAAGTTAATGTTCTTATGATCACTTTACAGTTTAGAAACTTAAAACTTGGAAGGATCAAGTGATCTCTTCAGGGTAGCTCACATAGCTAGTAAGTAGAAGACTGGATGTGAAACAGTCTGTCATCAAGCTTATGTTTCTAACTACTATATTATACTGCCTTGTTAACTCTTACTTAACTCTTTAGTTTTGTACCTCTCAGTTTGTTTAATATCTCTTTATTGTTGTGTTACAGCGTAGAATATTGATGTGAGCAGAATACAGTTATGTAAATTTACTGACTGGGTTCCAGATAACTGGTTTAACAATATACTGACTCTCTACTATTTGAAAAACCTGCTTGAGATACTACAATTTTATCAAATTTCAAGACATAAGTAAAAATATTAACATCTTTTAATATTTCACTAAGCATATGTGTTCATGCACATGTCTTCCTGGCAAATCTATCTTGTTTTAGAATTAGTGATTGGCATATTTATATAAGACTCATTTTATACTTTTACCAATGTCTCCCTTGTAACTCTTACCCAGAATTTTCAGATTCTTTTCTGCAAAGTCTATATTTTATAATCTAGACAGAATTATAGGCCCAGGTGGGATACCTACAATCATTACATTTTTGTCACAGTCTTTTTCATGTAATAAGTAAAACTAATAAAAAGACATACTAATGTAACATAAAAGCCAGCTGCATTATTTCAATCCAGTGACTGAATTCTATCACTCAAGGTACCCTTTGCTGCCAGAAAAGAAAACAAGAAGGTTTTATGTGGAGGAAAATAAGGCTTAGGGTAAATTAAAGTAAAAAGCTCAATCTATAAAATAAATGTATTTCTAAAATTGGGACTATGAACCAGGAAAAGCAAACAGTATTCGATAAGGCCTGTCTAGACATTGGTATTTTGAGTATGAATATTGAATAATAAAATGGAAATGAATAGTATTATGGTAAGATCAGGCAAATGTATGAAAATATAAATCAACGAGAGAACAAAAATCTGTGGCACTGTCATTTTAAGGCCTGAATACAAACATGGGCTGCACCTTTATTTGGCAAACTCTCTAATCAGCTAATCACTTTATAATGCCTACTATGAAAATCACTTATTCTTTTCAGTCTAGTTTTATTGTGGATTTAATAAAACCACTTTGTTTTCTTAATAAAATTTACTTTTTATTATTAAGTACTATATGTTTATTATCAAAATTTAGAAAATTTAGGAATGTACAAAAATAAAATTTGCTCGGTAGCAGTTATTCTCAGAGTAAATCCTTGCTAACACTTTTATTACTGGGACTTTAAACAAGCCAATATTAAGCATTCTGCATCCTAAATAAGACTATACAAATCTAGAATAGAAAATTATTTATTACTAACTTGGTGCAAAAGTAATTGAGGTTCTTGCCATTGCTTTTCATGGCAAAAACCACAATTATTTTGCACCAGCCTAATAGCTTATATGTTGTTTCTTGTAATTTTTTATTTACTTGTTTAGTTTCTAACATAGTCTATCATATGTGTTAAATCATATTTGCAGAGATAAATGTTAGAGACATCAAAAGACACATTTAAAACTATGAAGTGTGAGAAATATCAACTTTCACCTTGTGTCTTATGTATGTATATGAAACCAAATAACTCGCCATATGGAAGCTGGAATGTTTGCACTCATTTGATTACAGTCCTGTCTCTTGGGACTATGTTGTCACTTTGGGGAAAGTCAATGTAATTCAGAGCATGTGCATGTATCTCTCTTGAAACTCATTCACAATTTGAAAAACTAATGCGACATATTAAGAGGTGGCTCAGATTCCTAACATTTCTTTTAAAAATTCTAAAATTGATCATAATTATGGTTTTTCTTTACTTAAAAGGATTCAACTTGTTTACTTGGGCTTTTGCTACTAAACTCTGTAGAAGCACAAATCTGCTGGTAGAAGAAGAGATAAGGGACCCACAGTCTATAAGTTTGCATCCACAAAGCAAAAGTAAATTGCTAAGATACTGATTTTCTATTGACGGTGACTAGCTTGCCTTGAGACATTAACTTTATCTTCACCAACGTGTTTGAAAACAACCTATTGTATTATCCCTCCGCTTCAAAAATTAGTGCTGCTCAAAGTGACAAATCACAAGTCAGAGCTTGCCTATATTAAGAGGCAAATGAGTGAATCACATCTTCGTTGAGAGGATAGCTTGTTCCAGGCTCCAAAAGAAGAAATGAAATATGACAGACATGTAGTTTTCATTCAGCACATGTTTACTGACAAGTTTCATGTGTCAGACACTCCTAAGGCCCTGGGGGTACTGGAGAAATCCAGTACTTTTTCTTGCATTGCTTTCAAGCAATGGTTTTCTAATTTGTGACATGCCAAGCAAGCCACTTTCTATTACCCTAAGGACTGATTAAATTGTTCTAGAAGGCAATTAACTCTTTGAATAATCACTTCTACAGTACCAATCTTTTGGTACTTTTCCAAGTATCAAAAATCCATAGAACCAAAAGGATTTACTGTAAGACTTGGTGTTAGGGTCATTTTGCAACCTGCATCATGGATTTCTAAAATGCATTCTCCTGAGTATATGCCTTGATTCCTTCCCCCAAATACTCACTTAAGATTTAACATTATAAGAATTATTATAAACATTTTACAAATTAGGTGCATAATCAATTCATTTAATCTTTTCAACCTTTTTTTTTGCTTCATTTCTGTATGGTTTGTATAAGATACTTACTATCCCCCAAAAAACTGTTAAAGTGTCCTATTTATTTACGAAATCAGAGATGTTATAAAGTATGAAAGAATAATTATTCTTCACATAAATTAATGGTAATCCTTGAATAATTCATCTGTTGGCTAATTTAAATAATTTTTGCATAGGTAAATTGGTATGTCCCTCCCCTCCAATAAAACGGAACCAAGTGTTTTCTTCTAGCTCCACTCTCAGGCTGTGTATTCTGCATGTGCAATTAAGAGTAATTGAAGAAATCTCAGTATTGGCCAGAAACAGGTAATAGGAAAGGGCAAGAAGTAAAATTAAGGAAAGGGTATCAACTCAGCCTTCCCTGGATATTTTACCCTCAAAAGATAAGTAGAAGACCAGTTTAGGCAGAAGTCAGTCTGTTCGTCTTCCAGACTTGAATGTATGGAATTGTGAAGCCTACATTATTTTAAGCTTCAACAAAGCAGGCCTCATGGGTCCCTTTGCTCCTTCTATGCAAAGTATTCCCTAGGTGAGATAAAAATAAGCTAAGGGAAAAGATCACTCTCATCATTTTAGGCATAGTGTTACACAAATCTTTCTTCCTAAAAGTAGGATTATAGCCTTAGGAAATTCACTCTGCTTTACTTAGCAACGTGATCCAGTACATATAGTTAATTAAGCAATAGATTAATTAATTTTAAAATTAAAGGCCAAAGTGAACAGGTTTCTAAAGTAGCATAGTACCAACAAGATCCAAAGCCTTCTTCCACAGCTGACCTATTTATACCAGGAAGCCTATCTTTGCAAGGCCGGAGGCAAGGATAGAAGCCTGGAGTACTGGGTTCTATCTAGAATGTAACAGAAAATTTGGATAATCTCAAGGTGACTCTTCCTGGGACTGAGCAATTCTCTGAGCCCCAGCCAATTTCTCCTGAAGCATTAATACCTCTCCTTCAGAAACTTTATTATATTTTTTTCCTCTACCTTTGTAGAGTACATATAATGAGTCTAAGAAAGGAAATTTGAGACAATTTAGGATTTTGATGAGTTTGACTCATGCTCACGAATCAAAATAAATTTCCTTGTTGAAATATTAGGAAGATAAACTTGAGCTCTTATATTTATTTAAAATAATGTTTTCTTATTATTTTCAAGAAGTATGGATTTTATTATTCTTACATGTCACTGCAATATCCCATAAGGTTATTGTATTTTATTTTGGGATTTTTGAGGGTTTTATTTTGTTTGCCTTTCCAATATGCAAATATATATAATCTGCCCCTTTGGGTAGCACGTGTGACTAATATACTACTCTCTTTTTAAAGTATCTTTTATCTGCACTACTTCTAAATAATAATTGGATTGTGTGATCTTCTTTGTGGGTGAGAACATTCACCTCACATTCTTTCCCTGGGTGTCATAGGCTAGCTTTTCTCAATCTGACCTATATGCATCAACAGAAAAAAAAAAAGACAAAAAAAAACAACAACAAAAAATATACTCCCATCCATATATTTTCTTATTATATAATCTGCTATCTTTTATTCCCAAAAGTTAAAGTTTTAATCATGGCTTTGCTGTTCAGTTAATCATAGCCTGAAGCTATGTTATTAAGTGATATCTCAACAGTATTCACAATTAACACTGAAGGCAAGAAAAAGTGAAAGCAATTAAACTACCTGTGGAACTTTTCAAAAGAAGACATACACGTGGCCAACAAACATATGAAAAAATGTTCAACATCACTAATCATTAGAGAAATGCAAATCGAAACCACAGTGAGATACCATCTCACATCAGTTAGAATGGCTATTATTAAAAAGCCTAAAAATAACAGATTCTGGAAAGGCTGTGGTGAAAAGGGAATGCTTATACACTGCTGGTGGGAATGTAAATTTGTTCAACCACTGTGGAAAGTAGGTTGGTGATTTCTCAAATAGCTTGAAACAGAACTATTGTTTGATCCAGGAATCCCATTATTAAATATACACCCAAAGGAAAATAAATTGTTCTACCATAAAGATGCATGCACTTGCATGTTTATTACAGCACTATTCATAATAGCAAAGACATGGAATCAACCTAGATGCCCATGAACAGTAGACCAGATAAAGAAAATGTGACACATGTACACCATGGAATACTATGTACACATATCCATAAAAATTGAATGAGATGGGGGCCGGGAGCGGTGGCTCATGCCTGTAATCCCAGCACTTTGGGAGGCTGAGGCAGTCAGATCACAAGGTCAGGAGATCAAGACCATCCTGCCTAGCAGGATGAAACCCCATCTCTACTAAAAATACAAAAAGTTAGCTGGGCATGGTGGCGGGCACCTGTAGTCCCAGCTGCTCGGGAGGCTGAGGTAGGAGAATGGCGTGAACCCGGGAGGCGGAGCTTGCAATGAGCCGAGATCTTGCCACTGCACTCCAGCCTGGGTGACAGAGCGAGACTCCGTCTCAAAAAAAAAAAAAAAAAAAAAGGAATGAGATTATATCCTTTGCATCAACGTGGTTGGAGCTGGAGGCCATTATCCTAAGCAAACTAATGCAGGAACAGAAAACCAAACACCATGTGTTCTCACTAGTAAATGGGAGTTGAACATTGAGTACACACGGACCCAAAGAAGGGAACAAAAGACACTGGGGCCTACTTGAGGCTGGGAGGTGGAAGGAGAGTCAAGATGGAAAAACTACCTATTAGATACTATGCTTATTACCTCAGTGACAAAATAATCTATACACCAAACCCCAGTGACACACAACTTACCCATATAGCAAACCTGCACATGTACCCCTAAAACTAAAAGCTAAAAAAAAAAGTAAAAATTATCAAGCCAAAGAATAATTAAAATAATTTACAGACTGTGGTAAGTGCTGTGAAGGAAGTGAGGATAGTTATGTGAAACCACAAACAGTTCGAGAGAATTAAATATTACAAGTGTTTTGGAAAGTGGAAATAAAAAATAAAATACTTTTGGAAAGCAATGAGTGAAAACAGCTAAGATAGCCTTCACCAAAAATCTATGATCCATTAAAATGAGTATTTTTGTTTGATGAAATCCCTCAGAAAGTACCCAAAAGTGTAAACATGTTTGTACTGATTATCTGTGAAGACCTATAGAGAGGCCATCTAGTTTATATTTTTAACTTAATCAGTTTTGAAATAAAAGTTTTATATATGTGTGTATATATATATATATGTACATTACATGGATTAAAATTCAAATTGTTCTATAAAGCTTAACATACAGATGAGTGGTTATCTACTTCATACTACCCCGTTCCTAATTTCTGTTCTCCAAAGACACCCCACTTTTAGCTTTTCTTTGGATGTGTTTTAGTCTGCATATTTAAAAAATAACATGCTTACACTGATATTTCTTTCCTTTTTATTTTTTGAGACAGGGTCTCACTCTGTCACCCAGGCTAGAGTGCAGTGGTGCAATTATGGCTTACCGCAGCATCGATCTTCTGGGCTTCAGTGATCCTCCCACCTCAAGCCTCCAAAATAGTAGCTAAGACTACAGGCATGCACCACCATGCCCAGCTAATTTTTGTATTTTTTTGTACAGATGGGGTTTTGCGGTGTTGCCCAGGCTGATCTCAAACTTCTGGGCTCAAGCAATTCACTTGCCTTGGCCGCCCGAAGTGCTGGGATTGCAGGCATGAGCCACCACACCCGACCATTACTGGTATTTCGTGACTTTGCCAGTTTAGGTACCATCAACTCCCTCCCTACTGAAAGATGAATATTTTGTTTGCTTAGAATTCTCGCTTGTACTTTGCCTACCACACAGATGTTTCCAATATTATATCACAGTATTGTTTAAACCAATATTTACTGTTTTCACCTTCTTTTATATTATCTTCAGAGCTGAACCACATAGTATGCTATGAATACATTTATTTACTTTACTATTTTTAAAAAATTTATTGGTGATACACCTTCTGAAACCCCCTGTGTATTTGTTTGTATTTGTTGTAGTTTAGACTGGTTGCATGGGTGTTATCAGGATTTCCTTTTACCACCCTCCTGGGAAGTAGCTTTGCTTTCTCATGTATAGGCTCTTCTGTCTTCTGGATCATTTGCCTTTTTCCAACTTGGCTTTCTCTTTTTTGGTGAAGAACAAAAATGTTTCTGTATTGTTGCTTCTGTATAAGCTTCCTGAGAAAAGTTGCTTGGGTAATAAATTTTTGGTGGACTTATATGTCCAAAAACGTCTTTATTCTATTCTCTCAACTGATAGTTTGACTATGCATAGAAGTAGAAGTTGAAAATCATTATATATTAAAATTTAAGGTAGTGCTTAACTGCTTTCTAAATTCCACTTCTACTACTGAAGTTTTCAATGCCATTGTAATGTCTAGTTTTTTGTATGTGATTTAAAAGTAATGGCTTTATAATAATATTATTTACATATCATACAATTTACCCAACTGAAGTATAAAAATCTAAAGATTTTTAATATATTTATAGTTGTGCAACCATCACCACAATAAATTATAGAACATTTAGAACATTTTCATTATACCAAAAATAGCCATGCATCCGTTAGCAGTCACTACTCATTTTCCCACAATATCCCCAGTACTAGGAACAAGCGTTCTACTTTGTCTCTACTGCTTTGTCTATCCTGGATAATTCACATAACTGAAATTATACAATATGTAGTCTTCTGTGACTGGCTACTTTCACTAGCATAATGATTTCAAGTTTTACTCATGTTGTAGCTTGTATCATACTTCATTCTTTTTTATTGCTAAATGATATTCCGTTATATGGATATACCTCCTTTTGTTTACCTGTTTATCCATTGAAAGATGCTTGAATTGTTTCCAGTTTTGGCTACTGTAAGTAACTCTGCTATGAATATTCACATACAAGTTTTTGTGTGTTCTAATTTCTTTTGGGTATATATCTAAGAGTGGAATTGTTGGGACATACAGTGACTCTACATATAACTTTTTGAAGAACTGCCAACCTGGGTTCCAAAGTAGCTGGATCATTGATATGTCCATCAAGAGTGTAGGAGGATTCCGTTTCTCTATATCCTCACCAACACTTGTTATTGTCTGTCACTATGATTATAACCACCCTAACAGGTGTGAGGTAGTATTTTGTTGTGGTTTTGATTTACATTTGCCTAATGATTACAGATGTTGAATATCCATTTATGTGTTTATTGGACATTTGTATAACTTCTTTATAGAAATATCTGCAGATCCTTTGTTTTTATGTTGGGTTTCCTTTTTATTATTGAATTGTAAGAGTTATTTGTATATTCTGAATACAAGTCTCTTACCAGATTTGATCTGAAAATGTTTTCTCCCATTGTATGAATTGTTTATTCACTTTTTTGATGGTGATATTTGAAGCATAAATACTTTTGTTAAGTCCAATGTATGTATTTTTTCCTTTGTCACTTGTGCATTTTATGCCATACCAAACAAGCCTTTTTCTAACCCAAGGAAACAAGGATTTACTCACATTTTTTCTTCTAAGAGTTTTATCATTGTAACTCTTTTACTGAGGCCAACGGTCCATTCTGAGTTAATTTTTGTATGTGGCATAGGAAGTTGCCAACTTTATTTTTTTTGCATGTGGATTTCCAGTTGACCTAGTACAATTTGTTGGAAAAATTATTTCTTCCCCATTGAACTTTCTTGGCATCCTGCAAAAAGTAATTGACCATAGATGTGAGAGTTTATTTCTGGATTCTCAATTCTGTTACATTTATCTGCATGTGCATCTTTGTGCCAGTACCACCCTGCCTTGATGATTATAGATTTGTAGTAAGTTTTTCTTCCTTTTTTTTTTTTGAGATGGAGTCTCACTGTGTGGCCCAGGCTGGAGTGCAGCAGCATGATCTCGGCTCACTGCAACCCCTACCTCCTGGGTACAAGTGATTCTTTTGCCTCAGCCTCCCAAGTAGCTGGGAGTACAGGCATGAGCCACTACGCCCAGTTAACTTTTGTATTTTTCATAGAGATGGGGTTTCACCAAATTGCCCAGGCTGGTCTCGAACTCCTGACCTCAGGTGATCCACCCATCTTGGCCTCCAAAAGTGCTGGGATTACAGGCGTGAGCCACCGCACCTGGCATAAGTTTTGCAATAGGTATTCTGCTATTGTTGGGTGGGATGTTGTAGATGTCAGCTAGGTCTAGTTGTTTATAATGTTGCTCAAGTCTTCTATTCTTTGTTGATCTACTGGTTAATTGTTCTTGCCATTATTAAAAGTGGAGCATTGAGGTCTTCAACTATTTTTCTTGAATTCTCTATATTTCCCTGCAATTCTGTCAGCTTTTGCTTCATATATTTTGTGAGTCTCTTTTTTTGGTGCTTTTATGTTTATAATTGTTGTATTTTTTTCTGATGGATTCACCCTTTCATTGTTGTAAAATGTCTTTATTTGTTTCTATTTTTTTATTTTTAAAGTCTGTTTTGTCTAATAATTATATAGCCACTCCAACTTTCTTATGGTTGCTATTTGCATGCTACATTTTTTCCCATCCATTTTCTTTCCACCTGTTTGTATCTTTGGATCTCAAGTATGTCTCTTGTAGATGGCATATAATTTGATCTGAAGTTTTTATGCTGTCTGATAGTTCTGACTTTGGATTTCATGTTTGTTTAATCCATTTACTTTTAATGTCATTATTGATAGAGTCAAATTTATGTTTGGTATTTTACCTTTTGTTTTCCTTATCACATGTCATTTTTGGATTTCTATTTCTTTTTTAATGTTTCTCTTCCTTAAGTGAATATTTTGTAGTGTAATATTTCAACCATTTTAATAGTTTATTTCATTAGGTTTGAGTTGTTTTCTTAGTAGTTGTCCTAAGTAATACAAGATATATCTCAGTTTATCATAATTGACTTCAGATTTATACTACTTTTAGATATAGAAATGTTACTCATATATATAACTCTATTCTCTCTTCTTGTATGATCGCTATTATTGTTATACATATTAAGTCATCGTGTTATAAATCCAATAATACATAGCTATAATTGTTACTTTGTATAATTTTATGTCTTTTATAGAGGCTGAGAGAAGACAGGTTAGGAAAGATTTTTATATTAACCTTCTTTTTAGCAGTTCTGGTTCTCTTCATTGTTTCTGTGGATTACAATCTGATGTCATGTTCTTACTCCAAGAGAGCGTTGCTTTGTTTTTCTCCTTTGTGCTATTATTGGCATATCCATTACATTTCTATATGTTATAAGCCTGATACAATTATATACATAATTTTTACATAATTGCTTTATAAATTAACTATGAAATGAGAAATTATGTACTTGTAACACCTTTTATACTTAGCTATATCATTATCAATCCTGGGGCTTTTTTTTTTTTCATATGGTTTCTACTTACTATCTGTAGTCAATTGTTTTGTGTCTGAAGAATTTCCTTTAGTATTTCATATAAGCTAGGTTTACTAATAATACGTTCTCTCAGTTTATTTTGAATTCTCATTTTGTAAAGAGAGCCTCTCTGGAAATAAGATTCTTGGTTGGCATTTTTTTCTCTTTTAGCACTTCAAATATATTATCCAACTGCCTTTTGACCTCCATAAGTTCCAATAAGAGGTCAGCTGTTATTCATATTGGGACTTCTTTGTATAAATATTTTTTTCTCTTTCTGCTTTCAAATTTTTTTCTTTGTCTCTGTCCTCCAACATTTTTACTATGTTGTGGATGCCTTTGTGTTTATCCTACTTGGACATTGTTGATTCTTGGTTGTGTTGATTTTTTAAAAATCAAATATGGAAAGTTTTTGTGTGTTTTTTTTTTAATGTTGTTGTTCTGTTCCCTTCTTTTCTTCTTATTACTTTGCTACTCTCATTGTGTGTATGTTGGCATACTTACTGATGTCCCACATTTATCTCAAGCTCTGTTTATTTTTCTATAGATTTTGTTCCCTGCATTATTCTGATTATATAATGCGCCTTCAAGTTTATCGATTCTTTCTTCTGTTAGTTAAAATGCACTATGAAACCCCTCAAATAAAATTTTCATTTTGGTTTCTTTTCAAACCAAGAATTCCTATTTGGTTCATTTTAATAATTTCTATCTTCTCATTTGCATACTCTTTTTTTGATGGGGCATTCATTCCCTTTATAGCTTCATTTACTCCTTTTTAGTTTTATTTTTACTACTTTTATTGTGGTAACACACATATAATATAAAACTTACCATTATAGCCAATTTAAATTATATAGTTCAGTGGTATTAAGTACATTTATATTGTTGTGCAACCATCACCATCCATTTTTTATCTTCTCATACTGAAACTCTCCATTAAGTAATAATCCATTAAGTAATGAATTCTTGTTTCTTGTTTCCCCCACTCCCTGGCACCCACCATTCTACTTTGTCTCTATGAATTTTACTCCCCTAAGTAACTCATATAAATAGAATCACACAATATGTGTTCTTCTGTGGACAGCTTATTTCATTTATGGTAATGACTTTTAGGTGTATCCATGATGCAGCATATGTCAGAATTTTCTTCTTTGTTAAGCCCGCATGATGTCCCACTTTATGCATATGCTATATTTTGTTCATTCATTCATCTGTCAGTAGACATTTGGGTGGTGCATTGGTTCCACTTTTTTATTGTGAATAACACTGCTGTGGGCATGGTTGTACAAATATCTCTTTGAGACCGTACTTTGAATTCTTTTGAGTAGTGCCCAGAAGTGGAATAGTGTATCATATCATAATTTTATCTTTAACTTGTTTTCCACGGTGGCTGCACCATTTTACATCTCTACCACCAATGCAAAAGGATTCTAATTTTTCCACATCATCACCAAAACTGGTTATTTTCCATTTCTGTTTGTTTGTTTGTTGTTTTGTTTAATAATAGCTGTCTTAATGGGTGTGAAGTGATATTTCATTGTGGTTTTTATTTTTATTTCCTTAATGATTAGTGATATTGACTATTTTTACATATGATTATTGGCAATTTGCATATCTTTGGAGAAATGTGAAGTCTTTGCCCATTTTTAAATTAGGTGCTCCTTTGCTGTTGACTTGCAGGAGTTCTTTTTATGTTATAAATATTAATTCCTTATCATGTATGATTTGCAAATATTATCTGTCATTCTATGGGTTGCTTTTTCATTCTGATCATGTCCCACTTATACATGTTCGGAATTTTCGAGTTTAAATTTATTTTTTTCTTTTGTTGCCTATGTACTGTTGTCATATCATCCTTTACTTATTTAAGCATGTTTTCAAAAGTTTTTAAAATGTATTTATAATAGCTGATTTGAAGTCTTTGTCTGCTAATTTCAACATCTGGAGCTTCTGAAAGGCAGAGTCTTTTACTAACCTCTTTTCTTTTATATGGGTCGCACATTGCTATTTCTTTGTATGTCTCATAATATTTAGTTGCAAAGAGAATTTTATGTAATATATTTTAGAAACTCTGAAAACCTTTCCTTCCACAGTGGGGTTTATTTTTGTTTGCATATTTAATTGTTAGTTATCTGGGCTTGGCTTTTTCAGTGACATCTATTTCCCCATAGTGTGCAGTCTCTGATGTACCCCTTGAGAGCGTATAACCTTTAGCATGTTCACAATTACCCTGTTGTGACAGTGGGCTTAACACGACTCTCTTTGACTATCTATTTATCCGATCTTTCTACTAAGCTGTGTGTCTTTATTGGTATTACACTTAGCAGATAGCTTGCACGGTCAGCTGATTGTTCTATTAGTTAAAAAAAATGCTTTTTGGCATAAATTGCTCTAAAATAGTCTTATTCAATAAAATCTTGGCTACCTTTCAGGAGATTTAGAGCTTTGTTCTAAACCCACAGTGGTTCTTCTTAGCTATTTTTTTCTGTCTGGTTTTATCTGACCTGAATTTTAGCTTGCTATTTCTGTGAAGCTACCATCTTTGTCCTAACTGATCACCACCAAAATATTCATTGTTTTTGACAGTGCCTTTAGGCTTGAGCTTTCCCATGCTCTGTTACCAATAAAGTTAGTATTCTTGAGGTGAGCTACCTAGCTTTGTTTGTTAAGCCCTGCATCTCCCTGAGCAAAACATCTGCATTATGGCTCTGGAGCTGGGGACTGGGACAGTGCTTCATTCTTCTTAGAGTTACACCTCTGCTTTACAAGTGTCATGCTGAGTGTGAGTGGTTGACTTTGGTCTTCTTGGCTTGCCTCTTTTGACTTGGAATCACTGCCCTATGAAGGATCTGGATGAGAGAAACTGGACCCCAGTATATTCTTGATCTGTTCCTGGGATACAGCTTCTACCCTATGAGTGTATTTCTCCTATTTGTAATTTGATATTCCTGGGTTTTGGCTGCGTCTGTTGTTTTTTGGTTAGAATTATCTAGTTCGGTCTCTTCAGAGAGTAATTCTTCAGTATTCTGCTGCAAATGTTATAAAAGAAAATCTAGGAGGTGTAACTTCTCCTTTCAACCAATACTCCAGTATGTTCCCACCGCATTCCGCTCCCATTTCCACTATTCTCAGGGGTGTTAAGTACCTGTAATTCCTGAGCCTTTCCATTATTTTGGTTTTGTATTGATTTGTTTCTTGGCCTTTCTCCAAGAGCCTCCATGTTGCACTATTTTATTGAGTGACATTCATATAAAAAGTTATTTTAATAGTGTCCCCTGGAGTTGTTAGTGCACAGTCTTTGTGGTTGGAATATAGCTGCCCTGACCATCATCTCTCTCGTTATCTTCAACCTCTGGCTTAGATTTTACTGCATTAGAAATGTAAAGAGCTAAGTAGCTAAGTTAGCTAACACTAATGTATTGCTTTTTTGCTTCTAAATTTTTGTTGATATCATTTGTCTACTCTAGCTTCCTGCCTAGTCTCTTTATCCTTATGGATTTGTGCCTTGTATTTTTTATTACCATTTTATTGCTATTTAGGCAAAGTGCATAAGTGAGGAGATATGTTCAGTTGTTACATTTAACACATAGTTGGCATTTTTTGACCTGATATACACCAAGTGTGGTGTTGGAGCTTTGCATTTGTCTTTGTTCATCTCATTATATTGAACATACAGATACCTTCTCAAAGCTGTTATTGCCTCCTATGTCTGCATCTAATATGGGGATTTATGTGCCCTATGGGGGAAAAATGACTTTTCACTTTTAAAGTAGATTTAGTCACAAGTACTTCTAATTTACTAAATATGAAAAAATCAAAATTTTGCTAGCAATATGGATCCACTTTTACAAAGGAAGTTACGTTACTCATGTTGCCTCACCTCCGCTAACCCAATTGCTACTACTACCTCCATCCTATTATATTCCTCTCACAAAAGCTAGGTAACATAGGAGTTATATGTGTATAATCCTTCTTCAATTATATATGCATTTTCTTACCCTCCTACCTCAAGGCACAGAGAAATTCCCTTATTGGGTATACATAGTTTCTACCGGCAATTATATTTTTCTCAGGTCCCTCTGGTAAATTTGGTTACATTTTTTCCTCAAGCATAATTTCTCTCCGGTAGCAACTAAATACATTGAATCAGACAAAGATCTGATATTGGTTATTTATTATTAATAACTCTAGTATGTCACCCTTACTGCAAACTCAAATGCAAAACTCTACTACAAGGTATGTAATATCCCAAACACCCTGGCTTTGCCAGTCCAATGCACCTTGTACTCTCACCTTTTTCTCACCTATCTTTCTCTGTACTGGCCCATATCTCAGCATTTATGAGATGCTCTAGAAATTATAGAGTATATTTTCATTCCTTATATTTTTTAATATTCATATAAACATATCAAGACATTTGCTAGATCAGAATCTGAAGCTCAGATAGTTTAAGAAACTCACCCATAGTTATATCTGTGGTAAGAGACAGCACAGGTAGAACTATGTCTTTTACTTTAGGGTCTGGAGCACACTTTGAGCTACCATTGTGTCTTAGTTTATTCTCTGATTTAAAGAAAATATGGAAATTAAAATCACTGAATTCCTTTGGTTGTGACTATAATGATAATAATATAATTGCCAACCCACAGAAGGTGTTTATAATGTGCCAAGCTAAGTGCTCCTACTGAATTACTCTGTTTAAATCTCACACCATGTCTATGTAATGTCATTGTCCTCATATAATTAGTCTGAAAAGAGAACCTCACACAAACATATTTTGCTTTACGTTATCTTCTCATATCTTTTTATAGATTATGCTGAAGTAAACATTTTTCCTCATACAATATTCCCAGTAATAACTTATACCTAAAGATTATACATTTATTTTTTAGCAAATTGGGTCAATGAATAAACCAGCCTTTTTTTTATAGTTTGTAAAATAAATTAATCTCTCTTCAGATTTGATTATGGCCTTGTAGCTATATTTTAATTATCTGTGTAATAAAATCTACAACAAAATGTTTCTAAATAAAGCAGAATCTAAAGTGCTAAGTTGCTAAAAATGATTATATATGGAGATTCAAAATAAGTAATTTTTTAAATCCAGTATTCACCAATGAGTTGAGGTGGTTGGGGCTCTTTCTCTGAGTGATTTCGTAACTTGCAGGCGTAACATAAAATGAGAAAGTCTCTTAGCATTGATGTGGTACACTCTCAGATTCTTTTAAAAAAATTGTTACTTTGGTTTTTTGTTTAATTTATACATTTCAAAGCATACCTAGTGGCATACATCAGAATTGTATTACAGAGAAATATATGAAAAAACAGCATGAAAATCATAAAAGTAAATTAGAATTTCCAGATAAGAAGAAGGGAACATGAGCGTGGAGAAAACATGCATATATGCATATTCTTTTTTTTTTTTTTTTTTTTTGAGACAGACTCTCGCTCCATCACTCAGGCTGGAGTACAGTGGTGCGATCTCTGCTCACTGCAAGCTCGGCCTCCCGGGTTCACGCCATTCTTCTGCCTCAGCCTCTCGAATAGCTGGGTTTATAGGCGCCTGCCATCACCCCGGCTAATTGTTTGTATTTTTGGAAGAGACAGGGTTTCACTGTGTTAGCCAGGATGGTCTCGATCTCCTGACCTTGTGATCTGCCCGCCTCGGCCTCCCAAAGTGCTAGGATTACAGGCATGAGCCACCGCGCCCAGCCAAACATGCATATTCTTACTCTCCTTGACACAGAATTTATGCATATCACTTCCACTCATGTTCTATTGGTGAGAACCTGTTCTATGGCTCTAACCCGACTAAAGGAGAGGTAGGACATAGAGTCTCTGGCTGCACAGTCACTTCTCAGAAACAATTCTGCAGTATGCAAGGGTGAGCACAAATATTTTTTAACAGATAGCTGTATTTACCATACAAACTAAATGTGTTTCAGCAAAGAATTGGTTAATTAAATTACTCATCATTCATAAAATGGAATAATATGCAGCTATTAAAAAGGATGGGGAGATATACATGTATTGAGTACACACACACACACCTCATTAATTTTTTTTTTTTTTTGAGAATAAGGGAAAGGCTTTATTGAATGTGTACAGTTTCAGCGGAAGAAACATAGCAATTTTGAGTAGATCTAAAGGAAGAATTCCTTAGCACATTGCATATTATTCATTACATGAAGAGAGTTTTTCTAAATGAAAAATGTTTAGGACGTTCAGGAGAAAGAACAAATTAAGGAATGAGCTCCACAGCATAGACCTCAAGGCTCTTATGCGTGCAGGGTGCAGTTCTAGTGCAAAATCCTCAGGGACAGCATGAGGGCCTCCACTGGGGTGCCTTGGGCTCCTTCCAGGACAGCAGTGGAAGCGGGTCGCGCTGCAGTCCAGGAGACAGGCTGGGGTTACTCTCCTTTCTGGTTGCTTCCTGATGGAATCCTGTAATTTCAGCATCTTCCTGGGTGGCCTGGACTGTAGAGGGCGCCCTGGAACGTAGAGGGCACCCTGGGTATGTGTCATTCCACCTCTGCAGGCGCTGGTATCTCTAACGCTGGCTCAGGCCGCTTTGGACCCCTCCATTGGTAGCATCTGCGTCTTCTTGAGGTGACTGCAGCCTGTTTGTGGTTTCAGCCATTGACTCCTGGACATGGGAGTCTCGAGAGAGTTTGTGGCCCCTCTCGTCTCCGGGAAGGGCTCAGTGCCCGATGGGGGTGCATTAGCAGGAGCAGCGGCTCAGCACAGGGAAGTTATCCAGTGCCCTGTCCTAGGCTTGCTCTAGGTTCAGGTCCGGTGGTACGTGGGGCTCTGGCCCTGCCTGCCTCCAAGACAGCTCTTCCAAGGTTGTTGGATGGAACTCTATAGCCTCAGCCTCCCAAGGCTTGACCAGGCACAGCCATGCAGTTAGTCTAGGAAAAAAGAAAATGGCCTCATTACTTTAAAAAAACAAACAAAACCCAAAAACCGTATAATCTGTTATAAAGCCCAGACTCCACTTGGCAGGGTGCGGTGGCTCACGCCTGTAATACCAGCTCTTTGGGAGGCCAAGGCAGGTGGATCACTTGAGGTCAGGAGTTAGACACCAGCCTGGCCAACATGGTGAAACCCCATCTCTACTAAAAATACAAAACTTATCCGGGTGTGATGGCGGGCACTTGTGTTCCCAGCGACTCAGGAGGCTGAGGCAGGAGAATTGCTTGACGCCGGGAGGTGAGGTTGCAGTGAGGGGAGATGGTGCCATTGCATTTCAGCCTGGATGACACAGTAGGACTCTGTCTGAATAAAATAAAATAATAAATAAATAAATACCGCCAACTCAGTCCATGGAATATTTTCTCAGACCACATGGGTGGTCCACAGCTTCCACCTTACTACAGCTAAATTATAGAAAATTTTGCTTTTTATTTCTGAAATAGTTGTAAAACCTTATGAAATATTAATATGCAAAATGAAAATAATGAAGTGACAATGTTGTCAGTCACATTTATTAAATAAACTTTCAATATAATTGCTTACTAGTTCTGGTGGGTTTTTGATGGTTTTAACAACAATTTTCTATGTAGACATTTGTTGTTTCTGTTGCTTACAAACAGAAACCGTTTTTACTTATTTCATTCTTTCTAATTTGTGTTCCTAACCTTTGTTAAAGCCCCTTAATGCACTGGTTACAAACTTCAGTATATTACTGAATATAAATGGTGAGAGAAGTTAACCTACTTCTGTTATGACATGTTCGTCGTTTGGGGACAAAATCATTCATTAGGTTGAAGAAATTCCCCTCTATTACTACATTGCCAAGGGTTGTATTTTAAATAATGAATGGGTATTGTTTTTTGTTAAATGCTTTTTGGGCATCTATTGAAATGATAGGGTATTTTTTCCCTTATTGTACTGATAGGGTGACCTGGATTAATTGATTCTCAAATGCAAAACCAGCCTGGCATCACCATGATATATTATCCTTTTATATATTGTTGGATTTTAGTGGTTAGTAATTTTGAAGAATTTCACATCTATATTCATAAGGAATGTTGTTCTATATTTTTTCTTTAATGCATTTGTACGATTTGTGTATTAGGGTAATTCCAGCCTCATAAATTAGTTGGAAAATGTTTTCTTCCCTTTTGTTTTCTAGAAGGGCTTATGTGGAATTAGTTTTATTTCTTCCCTAAACATTTGGTAGAATCTTCAGGGAAGCTACCTAGGCCTAGCATTTTTGTGTGGGAAAGTTTTTAAATCACAAATTCAATTCTTCTATATATATAGGGATATTCAGATTATATGTTTCTTCTTGAATGAGCTTTGGCAGTTTGTAACGTTGAAGGAACTTCTCTATTTCATCTAAGTTGTCAATATGGGCCTAGAGTTGTTCATAGTTTTCTTTTATTATCCTTTAAATCTATAGGGTCTGTAGTGATATCTTCTGCTGCCTTGCTGATGTTTATAATTTGATAGATTTCTAATTTGATATTTATAATTTGTTTCTTTTTAGTTTTCTTTGTTCTGTTTAGCAAGGTCATCTGACACAAGTTTAATATATCTGAATTAATCATATTTGATTGATTGCCAGCAATGGACAATAGAAAATTACAGTGAATAATACCATGTAAAATAGCATCAAAACTATGAGACAGATATTAATTGAACAACATATGTAGAAGAGCTATATGCTGGGAACTCATGAAAAATTTTAAAAAATTAAAATAAATGTATATATACCTACCATATTTTTGAATTAGAAGGCTCAGTAGTGTTAGGATGTCAATATCCCCCAATCTATAAATTTAACATAATTCCAATTAATATCCTAGTAGGATTCTTTAGGAACTGAAAAGCTATTTCTAAAATTTACACGGAAACATGAAGGACCTAGAATCTAAAGGAATCTAAAAACATAAAAGAACAAGGCATAAAAATTTATGCCACCAGATTTCTTTATTTTATTTTATTATTTATTATTTTATTATTTATTTTTATTTATTTTATTTTATTATTATTATACTTTAAGTTTTAGGGTACATGTGCACATATATATGTATGTTTACATGTGACATGTTGGTGTGCTGCACCCGTTAACTCGTCATTTAGCATTAGGTATATCTCATAATGCTATCCCTCCCACCTCCCCCCACCCCACAACAGTCCCCGGTGTGTGATGTTCCCCTTCCTGTGTCCGTGCGTTCTCATTGTTCAATTCCCACCTATGAGTGAGAACATGTGGTATTTGGTTTTTTGTCCTTGCGATAGTTTGCTGAGAATGATGGTTTCCAGTTTCATTCATGTCCCTACAAAGGACATGAGCTCATCATTTTTTATGGCTGCATAGTATCCCATGGTGTATATGTGCCACATTTTCTTAATCCAGTCTGTCGTTGCTGGACATTTGGGTTGGTTCCAAGTCTTTGCTATTGTGAATAATGCCGCAATAAACATACGTGTGCATGTGTCTTTATAGCAGCATGATTTATAATCCTTTGGGTACATACCCAGTAATGGGATGGCTGGGCCGAATGGTATTTCTAGTTTTAGATCCCTGAGGAATCACCACACTGTCTTCCACAATGGTTGAACTAGTTTACAGTCCCACCAACAGTGTAAAAGTGTTCCTATTTCTCCACATCCCCTCCAGCAGCTGTTGTTCCTGACTTTTTAATGACTGCCATTCTAACTTGTATAAAATGGTATCTCATTGTGGTTTTGATTTGCATTTCTCTGATGGCCAGTGATGATGAGCATTTTTTCATATGTTTTATGGCTGCATAAATGTCTTCTTTTGAGAAGTGTCTGTTCATATCCTTCGCCCACTTTTTGATGGAGTTGTTTGTTTTTTTTCTTGTAAATTTGTTTGAGTTCATTGTAGATTCTGGATATTAGCCCTTTGTCAGATGAGTAGGTTGCAAAAATTTTCTCCCATTCACGCTACCTGACTTCAAACTATACTACAAGGCTACAGTAACCAAAACAGCATGGTACTGGTACCAAAACAGAGATATAGACCAATGGAACAGAACAGAGCCCTCAGAAATAATGCCACATATCTACAACTATCTGATCTTTGGCAAACCTGAGAAAAACAAGCAATGGGGAAAGGATCCCCTATTTAATAAATGGTGCTGGGAAAACTGGCTAGCCATATGGAGAAAGCTGAAACTGGATCCCTTCCTTACACCTTATACAAAAATTAATTCAAGATGGATTAAAGACTTAAATGTTAGACCTAAAACCATCAAAACCCTAGAAGAAAACCTAGGCAATACCATTCAGGACATAGGCATGGGCAAGGACTTCATGTCTAAAACACCAAAAGCAATGGCAACCATAGCCAAAATTGACAAATGGGATCTAATTAAACTAAAGAGTATATGCTACCAGATTTCAAGATTTGCTATCATCAAAATAGCATAATTTATAGGAAGGACAGACATAGAGATTAACAAAACATAAGGGTACAAAAATATACCCATGGATACTTGGTCAATTCATTTTTGACAAAGGTACAAAGATAATTCAATGGAGAAATGTTAATAATCTCAACAAGTGGTACTGGAATAATTTAACATTTGTGCGCAAAATGATGAACCTTGAGTCATAGATTATACCATATATGGAAATTAAGCAAAAATAAACTACAAATCTAAAACTTAAAATTTCTAGAAGTATAGGCTAAATTGAGTCAGTAATAGATTTCTTAGATAGAACTCCCAAAGCAGGATTTATGAAAGAATACATTGAGATTTGATTTTATAAAATGTAAGATTTTTTTCTTTGAAATTCTGTTATTTGAAAATCAGTAATAAGAGAATGCAAAGAGAAACTATAGGCTAGGAGAAATGATATACAAATCATATATCTCATAACATATTTTTATCCAGAATACATATACACACTCACACATGCACGCACACACACACACACTCCATCTCGCTCTCTCTCTTTCAAAGCTCAATAATAAGAAAACAATCTAATAACAGTCGGCAGAAGATTGAACAGAATTTCTCTGCAGATAACATTTATGACTAGCTAATATGCACAATGAAAAAATCAATAATAATTAGAAAATGCAAATTAAAATAATTGCACAATAGCTACCACTACATATATACTCAAATGACTGAAAATAAAATTAAATTAAAAGCTGAGAAATACGAACTGCTGAGAAGAAGGTAGAGTAGCTGGAAGATTGATATACTGGTAGTAGGATTATAAAAGAATGCAGCCACTTTGGAAAATAGTTTGGTAATTTATTATAAAGTAAAACATCCACTTACCACATAACCCAGCAATCCTATATTTACCCAAATAAAATGATAACCTATATTTACACAAAATCTGTATGTAAATATTTATAGAGACTTAATGCATAGTAACTCCAAACTGGAAACAACTCAAATGTATGTTACTTGTGAAATGAATGAACAAACTGAGGTATGTTTATAAAATGTATTATTACTCGGTAATCAAAAAGGGAGAACTACCTAATACTAACAATAATACAGATTAACTACCTAATACTAACAATAATATAGATGAATCTCAAATACATTATGCTAAGTAAAAGATGTCAGACTCAAAATACTAAACACTGGCTGATTTCATTTATATGACATACTGGAAAAGACAAAACCATTGGGATAAAAACAAATCAGTGATCACCAAAATTGTCAGCAGGGCCAATGGGTTGACTGTAGAGGTGCAAAGAGGGTATTTTGGGGGTGATGATCCTGTTCTGTATCTGGTTAGACAACAATACACATTTATCAAAACTTGCAGCACTGTACATGAGAAAGAATGAATTTTGCTGAATTTAAAATATGGACTTCATTAAAATACCAAAAATAGAACAAAAATGCAATAAAAAAGCATTGCCTCACTGCTCTATCTTCTTGTAAGAGAACACATTGCAACTTTGAGGCCAGTAAGTAGTCTAGCACTAAGCAAAGGATTCTGAAGAAATTCATGTAAGCAGTCCTAAGCAACGGCCTAATCTCTGCAAACCAGTTCACACTGCATTTTACTAGGCCAAAGAAACAGGGGTAAGAGGATGAATGATGTGACACAAATTATCACCATTCTAAATATGTCAAGCATATGTCCTGCTGATAAGAGGAGCTGTCTGGCATGGTAAGTAGCTGTGTCAGCTTTTCAATCTTCAAGCATAAAAAATAGTGAAGTTCTTGTTTTTTTAATGTGCCACATAGGGAAAGAGTAATTTTTTCCTCATTACTATGGTTCTAGTTGTTGGATAAAAGGCATTTTTGTACACGCCTAATTTAAGAAGCAATTTTATTACTAAAATTGAGAATGAAATATCATCCCATTTTGTAAAATGATATCACAGATAATTTATGTATATGGAAAGGTGCTTATACCATTTTGTATTTCCAAAGAATTTCTAAAAGTTCTAATTTACTCTTCAAAACATAACCTGGAAGCATACAAATAAAATAGCACAGCCGTGTTCTCACTGTCTTGCTAAGTCCAATACATGATCAATGTGAGTTATTTGACTGTAGGTCACAAAGGCAGCAGCATAATGCTATTGACTATACAATGGTTGATCCAATAGCTATACACACAAGATAGCAAACAGTGGTTGTTTGGCTTAGAGCTATTTATGTAAACAAAACTAATGAGGAAAAAAGACCTCTATTGGTAATAACTCGTAATGGTTGGAAACTGGTTGCCAACTTCTAATCACCTTTCTCTATTGTCCTGTTTTCACTCTAAGGAAGGTCAGCATGATTTATTTATATGTGTTTCCTAAATCATATACTCGCATACATTTGTGAAAAGGTGTCCTGAATCCCAATGATGTTACAAAGCAAAACAGCCCCTAAAAGCCATGCAAATTAGTATATTTCATAAAAGTTTCTTGTCTAAATTGTAAATTGGCCCATGGTTATGTAGCAAATTCAATGTGGATATACATTGCTTCAGAGGATGATATTTGTGTTTTATAGAAACAAAGAGATCAATGTAGAAAATCCTTATTTCTTATGATTAGTGTCTCACTATCTGTTGGAGATTTTGCTTTCAGGTGAAAAATTTGAGAGAACTTACCAAACAAACAAATGAAAAACTTCTCCAGGAGACATCAAGAGATGACAAAACTACAACCGAGTCATGTAACACCCAAAAATAAAAGCGTAAAAGAGAAAACCCTTCTAATGTAAAAATAAACAGCACCAAATTGCTGATAGTGTGTATACAATACGGCAGGATAACAATAGAAATTCTGTTATACTAAATGGATGATTAAGCTTAAATGATAAAGTAATAAAAAATAATTATGATAATAAAAATAGTTACTATGTGTCAACAATATTTTAAGAACTTTGTATCACTTACCTCATTTAAGACACCCAACAACCTTATGAGGTAGTTTCTATTATTATCCCCATTTTAGAGATGAGGCAAAGCATGTAATGAGAACTTTAGTCATGTACCCATCATCACTCATACGTAACAAACAACCTTGATATCTCAAGGACTCAATACAACAACAATCCAATTTTTCCCTGATATCACAGTCCAGTTGGGTTATCAGTGGTTGACTTCCCAGGTGCTGTTTCAGGCTCTTTCCATTTTGGGCTTCTGCCATCCCAAGGGGTGAGGAGTCTGCTGGATCCCCTGCACCCAGATGGCTGACAAGTGTACAGAGAGTAGAAGATTGTCAGGATGCTGTAAGCATCAGGTCAAGGAGTGGCACACACCAATTACTCTCTACGTTATATTGGCCAGAAGACACAAATATGGCTCCAATCTAACTGGAAGACAACTGGGGAATGTCATCTTTTTATTTCCCTAGAAAGAGGAAACAAGATTGATGCACATTTAACTATTCTCTGCCACACTCACATAGCCCGAAATTACTAAAACAGTTGGAGGTAAAGCACTCTTGTTGCAGAGACCAAGGCCTCAACATAATACTCTACCACCATTCAGAAAACAAGATAAGTTTGAAAGAAATTTCAGTTTTACTATGAATTAATTTTTATCCTTTTAGACTCCCTCTTACTATTTATTAGTAATACAAAGATATCTATTTTTTGACTATGTCTAAATCAAATTGCTTAGAAGTGTTGATGTCTCCAAGCTACCCACTACTTGTAAACTGTTACCTTGAATTTGATAGAGAAGGTATATTCATATTTTAATAACACTCTGTTTTGCAACTTTTCCTCCTTTACAACTGTGCTAAGGGCTGTATTAGTCCATTCTCACATTGCGATAAAGAACTACCTGGGACTGGGTAATTTATAAAGAAAAAGGTTTAATTGGCTCGCAGTTCTGCAGGCTGTACAGGAAGCATAGCTGAGGAGGCCTCAGGAAACTTTCAATCATGGTGGAAGCCAAAGAGGAAGGAGGCACGTCTTACATGGCCAGAGCAGGAGGAAGAGAGAGTGAAGGGGGAAGTGCTACACACTTTCAAACAATCAGATCTCATGAGAACTCACTCATTATCATGAGAACAGCAAGAGAAAAACCTGCCCCCATGTCCAATCACCTCCCTCCAGGTTTCTACCACACCATTGGGGATTACAATTCAACATGAGATTTGGGTGGGAACACAGAGCCAAATCATATCAAGGTCATAAAAAGATCCCTTAAAAACAGAACAAAGTGGATCTGTGTCAGGGGAATCTTCATCAATTGGATTAGATTTGATTTGTGAAATGATAGCTTCTCTCTTTTTATTTATTTATTTATTTTTGAGACGGAGTCTCACACTGTTGCCAGGTTGGAGTGCAGTGGCACTGTCCTCTGCCTCCTGGGTTCAAGCGATTCTCCTGCCTCAGCCTCCCGAGTAGCTGGAACTACAGGCACACACCACCATGCCCGGCTAACTTTTTTGTATTTTTAGTAGAGATGGGGATTCACCATGTTGAGCAGAATGGTCTCCATCTCTTGACCTTGTGATCCACCTGCCTTGGCCTCCCAAGGTGCTGGGATTATAGGTGTGAGCCACCACTTCCAGCGACAGCTTCTCTCTTTTAATCAAAAGGATAGTTTTATTTTATAATGCTGGGGAATATGGATCAGATACTGTGTTTACATGTCTGTGTTCTCACTTGCATATTTGTTTCCCTAAGATACGAGTGGTCTTCCTACTTCAGTCTAAGTTCCAAACCAATGATAATGTTACATAAGCCAATGGCTATGCTTCACGAAAGTCACTGGGTGAAGACTAATGATTCAAGTACAAAATTTTTTGTTGTACTCAAATAAGTTCTCTAACAAAATTAATCTGATATGCTTTTAAGTATATTTATAGTCATTATAGCATTGCATGCAACTAAGCATAAATGCTAAGCAGTTCAAATAGATAACTATAATAATTAGTATTGCCTTCACAGTCTGCCAAATTTTAAATTTTAGTGTTCATATTGTTAGTTCTTCATGTTTCTTCATGATCTGTTAGCAGAATCAATATTTACCATTTCACCTAATATCATAAACTGTTTAATCATCTTGTCATCACTCTGCACATATACAAATCCTCACGCAGGATAAGTCTAATAAACTAAAAGCTAACTTGACCTTGTGTATTTTGCTATTTTCAACTAACAGATCTCCTCCTAACACTCAGAACCATGTCTGAGGTCTGGTCTTTCAGATCAATTTTTCCCCCATTTTGTATTTCTCCTCAACTTTCCATATCACTGCCCCCCTCTTTTCAGTGTTCACTCTCCATCTTCCAGCTATGTCAAGTAGAGAGAGTAGAAAGATGCGATCCATAGTATTTGGATTTTTTACTTTGGATTGACACAGTGGAAAGGTGTAGCTGGGCTCCAGGGATTACATGGAAAAATAATAAATTTGACTCACTGAGTGAATACACCTGCATTAAGGTAGAGACTGAATTAATTAGATCAAATCTCTACCCTCATTCTTTTCATAGTATAACTGACTCTGTTTTCTGTGAGAAACCTTTCCTGCTTCCTCTTTCTGTTCCAACCCCTAATTACATTCACCTTTGTCTTCACTGCTCCCATCTAATGCTTTTTAACACCCTCAATCGATCCTATTAGGAAGCCTAGTGCATTTTACAGGCTTCAGCCATGTTTATTTCTCAATGAATTTAACATTGATTTCCCTGCTTGCCTCTATAGACTACTCTTCTTCCTTAGGTTTTGTGAGACTTTCTAGGTTCTTCACTTATGTACCTTATTATTTTGCAGTTTTTCTTGGTGGTAGTTCTTATCGCTGATACCTCTTCTGTTTGATTTTCACATGAAGAAGTTCTCTGGGTGTTTTTATTTGTATCCCAAATATTCTTTTTAAGGGAATGCTTCTTTACTCTTTAGGTTTCAGTGACAGACTTTATGCTTGTGACTTCCAAATTGATATCTCCACTACAGACTTCTCTTCAAAGATAGGCCCGAATTCTCACTTTCTCCCTGGCTACTATGTTGCCAATATTTTCAGCTAAATATAATCAAAGACAAACAATATTTTCTTCCCAAACTCGTAGTACTTCTGTTGTACTTAATTCATTTTATTAGTACTACTCATTTAGTGTCATTATGCTTTCACCAAGTTTTTGGCCATCTTTCTAGGCAAATATTCATAGTCTTCATTTATTATTTTGCCATTTCTAGTCACTTAGATAGCTTTTCTTCTTTTACTATCTTTCTCTCTACTGTAAGGTACTTTTGAACAACACAAGTCAGAATGTATCACTAGTGTCCTCAATAACCAGCTATGTCTCCTGTTGCCTAAACAGAAAATTCTACTTAATCCGTGAATTAATTCACCTTGATCTGGCTCCAAACAACAAGTCCAGTCTCTCTCTCATTTTTTTTTTTTAACCACATCAAGCATTATAGGTTAGCAATGCAGCGTTCGTTATTGTTGCCTGTGTTTCTTGCATGCTTTCAGGTCTTTCTATTTACTTTCTCATATTGTCCTCTTTACCTAGGCTACATTCTCATTAATTTTCTCTATCAAAACTCTCATACGTTTAAGTCCCAATTCAAATTCAACTTCCTCTACAACTCTTTTTCAGATATCCTCCTGCATATTCAGCTTCTAGATGAATCTTTCTCTTTCTACATCCTACCACTTGTACTTTTATTTAGCATATGTGTTTTGCTACTATGATTTATAAATCTTGTTTTATATTGTTGTTCTGTCCACCTAATCCCACTCACTTCCACACTCATATTGTAATTATTTTTTTTAAATGAATTTTGCATCTGTGGAACTGTAGCAGAGTGATTAGCATTGACTATGTGCTCAATAAATATCACATTGCAATAGTGTATAGATTCAAGCCAATTTTGAGCTGATTCTATCTACATAAAGTGTAGCACTGCTGAAGTGATATCCTTGACTAGGTGAGAGGAGATGGGATTTTTACATATGATTTTGGGTTGGAGCTTTGATTATGAATTCAAGTAACTGTGAAATCCAAGGAGAAGCAGTATATGCAGATGTGGATAGAAATGGAGTATAAATCTGGAAAATCTCTTCTGATTGCTTCAGTTTTCTCAAAGAAGTAAGAAGCAGGATCATCATATATGAGAGAATATTAGGAAGGAGGTTTGCAGTTTTAAGAAGTGAAGATGTGTGAAATAATTGTATGAGAATGCTGAACAGTAATTGAACTAAGGAAATACTATAGATAATTACATTTATACTACAATACCCAATGTTCAGTTTGGAATGTTTCAGGTGTTCTTTTACATTTTGGGCTTTTATTTTTTAATTATAATTTGATTTTATTTCTGTAGCACCAGCTAAACTCATGGCAAATATCAATGTATTTTGAGTCATTTAACTTTGATCTTCAAAACACCTTATTTGCCTTCCTGGGGAAAAGAGTAAAAACAACAGTATCGTAGCAATCTATTTATACCCCTATTTTCAGACAGTCATGCTTCTATCCAATATTTATCTAGTTTAGCGAATCATTTCTGTTAGAAATTGTTTATGCAATAAATGTGCTCCTGTCACTTCATCTCTATTTCATGCTTTTATCATATTGAATCCTAATTTGCTCTGAAGGTTTGCTAACTTTTGCTTTAATCATGTCTTTTCTCAAATAGTTCAGATATAATGAAATATATTATGTTCAGTATTTCTCTAATATTTTTCTACCAATGAAAAATAAAATATTGAGATGAGATATATTCACATTGATTGCTATGAAGGTTACACATGGATTGGTAAATCAAAACAAGCTCTCAAAAGATAGAAAATCAATTGATGTGTCAGATAGGAAAGACATAGATGGCAAAATCAACCACTGAGTTGACATCTTTCCTCTTGAAATAATTTAATTTACCAGAATTTGAAAGGTTTTGTGACTATGAACACAGTAATAAGCTAAAAAGCGGGAGACCAAACAGATTGATCTCAAATTTTATTTACAATAATTCAAGCAAATGTAAACTAACATATTTTAGATAAATATTTTTTTCTAGACCAATCATATAAACTTTCTGGGAGAACAATCAAGACTACACTGTAAAGATTGTGCACTGAGAAATACAAACAATATTTACATATACAGTTAAATATAGAGAATATATTTGTTTTTTCTCTACAGAACTGTTGTCCAATTGCCAACAGCTGAATTGTCAGTATAAATGTACAATGGTCAGAAATAGTACAAGATGTTACTGTGAGGATGGATTCGAAATAAAAGAAGATGGGAGAAGCTGTAAAGGTAAGTAAAACATATAACGCCATCAAATTTTGTTTATAGAGGCTTAGTTAACAGAAACGTAAGAAGACATCTTTGAGCACCTACCATGTGCTCCACAGTGTTTATGTTAACCTTTCTTTCTTGAGATTTAAAAGTTGCCCCCCCAACCAAAACATAAACATTATTATAAGTTTGTGACTCTCAAATTTCAATTTTTTTGCAGTAATTTCAAACTTGGGAAATGTCAACAATGGGAAATGTTCAGGTTAACCACTAACACATTGATCTAATTATTTTAACTTCCTATATGTTGTATGGCTGTTACATAGCTGCAGTCTAGTAGATATGTGTTATTAACTATGTTAGGTTAATAATTACTAATCATGTAATGTTCTTTATAATTTTTGCATTGGTTATTCTGGCAGCTGACATTTTACCCATAGCAATAATAATGTAATAATGAACATAAATATTGATTCCTTTTAAATGTCTGGATTCTTGCTTTTGGGAATGCTTTATAGCAAATATTTATCCTCCAAAATGACTCTCTTCATGAATTCTGAAGAATTTTAGGTTATCTTTCCATTCAGTTGATTCCAATTATACATATATTAATATGTACATGTAACATTCCACAAAGTTAAATGCATTGCTTTGTATGATACTTACTTAGAATCTATCTATATCTCTATCTACATATAATATTTCTAATCTATAATATAGCATATGTCTCCCTCTCTCTGCCTCTCTCTTTCCTTCCGCGTGTGTGTGTGTGTGTGTGTATTCGGGGGATAGCTGCATTGCCAGAGCCACTAATAAAAAGAATACTTTCCAAAGAAATTAGTGCTTTGCTGATTACTTCAAATCTTTGCTCTAATATTATCACTTTTACCTTAGAATCTTAAATTTGAAAGAATTTGTGAGATAATTGTTTAAAATCTTAATGACAAAAATGAGATCCTGATAGTTAATTGACTTAAGTCCGCACATCTTAGTAACAGAATTGGGACTGAAACTCATGTCTGCAGAGTCCACTTAGTCTTATCCTGAAGAGGCTCATTGACTTTTCAGGTACATTTGGGAATTGAATTTTAGTTTGTTGTTTGCTTTGTGTATAGTACCAATTTTATAAAAAAACATTTATTATCAAGTGTTTATCAGACCCAGAGACTGCATAATCTGACCACAGGGAGGCCAAACTCTTATATTTATTTGACTCATGTCATTATGTCATTTTAAAACAACATTTGAAAATCAGAAAGTTGCACACAGAAGTTCAGATGTTCTGGAAAATAAGGGCAACTGTAGATGCCTCATAATCACAGAAATCAGCCAGATAAAAATGGTGCCAGACATGAATGATGCCATTGAACATTCATGCTCTTTCCACTTCCAAACAGCCCTTGCCATTCGTACGTGTTTGGCTTAGATACCTGTTCTGCATTCTTCTCACTCACTTACTACACCTGACTCCTGTAGTAATCAAGATCTGCAGTTCCTTTTGCAAGGGTGGAGCTGAGTTAAATATGTAGATTCCTGAGTGTGGTTAATTAATTGCTTTTATGTGTTTAATTAAGCACATAAAAACAACCACAACCATAATGAATTTCTTCTGTGGAACATTAGTGAAGAATTGCACAGCAATCATTTTAGAAGTCGCAGTGGGAGAGGAGCTCTTTGTACTTTCTCTATACTCCTTGAGAGTCAAGTCTGAGCATCATTAGGCTTTCTCAAAACTGTATTTCCAGGTAACCCTCTGTCTTTAAAGGAGAAAAGAAGACAGCATTACAAGTGATGGTATGCCTATTCCTTTGTGGTCAAAGTTGTGGAGTACCACCTCAGTGCATTCTGGTTAAGTAGAAAGAAGAAAAGAGATAATTGATCATATTGCTCTCCTGGACAGCATAATCATATCCAAAAAACTGAAATAGAAACCAATAATATTAAAGTTGAAAAATCTGTGAAAATAGATAAGAATTTTTACTGCCATCAGTGACAGACTTTACCAAATGCAAGCCTTAATTTCCTTCAGTATTACTGTAGACTTAGCTCCAAACACTGCATTTTTTCTATCGCCAAAAGTGTTTACTTCAAATGAGCCATCCATGATTGCTGGCTGCTTTGTGACTCTGAAGAAACCTGAGTTTATGAATGCCTTACAGATGCATAATTTCACAATTTAAATTGTCTTATGCTACTCAGCAATATTTTTGCTTTCTCATAGTAAACTCTTTTCTTAGCTTGGATATTCCCAGAAGTCAACTCTGAAACAAGGATTCGCATGAATGTTTTCCTTTATTTGCTACTGTAGCTTTCTCTTTTTATTTCCTTTCCTTTTGTTTTTAGGGGGTGGGAGGTGGTGGGGGTGAGAGGATACAGGAGAAAGGCAACCCCATAGTTGGAGCAATTAAGCCAGCTACAACAAAGGGTGACTGAAGCTTAAGTGTGTGGCACAACTCTCTAGCATGAGAGACAAGGGAACTCAGGCATTTATACACCAATTTATGAAGAGCAAATTTGTTTTTTGCTTTTGTGTTGGAGATGGCATTACCCTCCTGGAAACTTAACCAGCCTTGAGTCCTGGCAGAGCTGCTGGTGGGAGAGGAAGAAGGGTTTGGAAGTATGCTCAGGCACAGATAAAGATCCCTATGATTGTAGCATCACACTGAACAATCTGAGGGATATGAGCAGACAGCATCTGCTACAGTGTCCTTGACCATTCCTTTCAATTTCTTCTTTATTCTCTCAAAATATGTTTTCTTAATCTATTCTCTTTTGTCTTAGTCACTGGCTTTATTTTCTGGGTGCCATCTTGTATCACTTCTTCTAATTACTCTCTCTCTTGTCACTATTTACTTGTGTATCCACCCATGCTTGTTTTGCTGTCATTTCAGAAGAAGAGCTTTACTTCTTCTAGTCTTTTTTCATACATATTTAAAGTCCCACTCACTCAAACTTTTGTCTCGACTTGAGCCATTGGTCTATCAATTTCCACCTCTTTCTTATACATCTTTAAGCACTACATTTCCACTGGCTAACACTGTAGTCAATAAATATTCTCACATTTCTTCTATTCTGAAACAAAACAAAAACAAAAATAGAAATACTCACAACAAATATCCACTTTATATCCTATCTTTTCCTATAGCCATCATTCCAGTCCCTTCCTCCTTTATTATCCACAAACTTTAACAATCAACTACATTTACTTTCCCAATTATGTTATTTTCACTTCATTCCTCCCTTTACATCTATCTGGTTTCTCATCCTATAATTTTAGTAAAGAACTTTAAATATCTCTTTTCCCTTAAAGTCTAGTTAAGACTGGTTAAAACCCTCACTTTTATTTTCTAAGGACTTAGAGGCTTCTCAGCATATCTGCAGTTTTCCAGAGCTTCTATATTCTTTATAATCTTGACTCCAAACTCCATCTTCCTATTTATGTATCATTTTGAGACTATATATGGATTTTCTCCACCCCATACCCCTCAACCCAGAAGTAAAACTCAGCTCTTTTCCTAGAGTTTCTACAATTATAAAATCCATGCAAACAAGACAATTTGTATATGTAGTAAGATTTACTGAAGACTTAGTAGGAAAAGGTTTTATATCACAACACACAAATACTTTGAAACGTAATTTTAGACATCCCTGTATTGAAACCCTTATGTTACCCCTCCGCTGGGGATTTTTTAACATGCCAGTTGAGGTTTCTTTATTGTCATATCACTCTGATAACAATCGGGTGGTATTTTTCCACATAAATTCTCTGATTCTCTAATACCAACTGGGTGTCCAACAGTTCAATTCAACTCAATTCTGACATTATCCAGAGGTAATGTAGACTCCATGGGTTAAGGACCTAGTACTGCAAGACTCAGGTACCAGACCCAAGTTCCAGGACTCACCTATAGCTCTGACCAACCAGTTATAAATGTGAGCGTTCCCACAGCCCTCTCCTCAGATGTAGTCATTTACTACAACAACTCACAGAACTCAAGGAAGTATTTTCCTTATGTTTGTTAGTTTATTATAAAGGATGCGACAGCCAAATGGAAGTGATGCATAGAGCAAGGAACAGGCAGGTGGGAAAGGGAAGCTTCTATGCCCTCTCTAGGCACCTTATCCTCCCAGGGCTCAATGTCTTCACCAAAATGGAAGCTCTCCAAGCCTCTTTGTTCAAGAGGTTTTTTTAGCCCAACCCCCAGTCCCCTTTCTTCTCACTGGAGGTCAGGAGGTGGGGCTGAAAGTTTCCACACTCTAATCCACTGTTTGGTATTTTCATGGTATAGTCCAGCCCCCAGTCTGAGACTACCTAGGGGCCCCACCCTGAGTCACCTCATTAGCATAGGCTCAGGTGTATTCTAGAGGAGCTCGTTACGAACACCAAAAGGCAATCCTATTACTCAAAAAATTCCAAGTATTTTTAGGAGCTCTGTGCCAAGCACTGTGAACAAAGGCCAAAGATATATTTTAATTATATCACATCAGTTTAACCCACTTAATACCACAGCTTCAATCCATCCTGTTATCTTTTGCTCTCCTCTTCCTCTTTCTGTTTCTTTTTTTCTCACCCCCTTTCTCCAAAATTATTTACAGGAGTCCCAAATTATCTTCAGTCAACATTCCCAAGTTGTGAGGACGAAACTCAGTTAATAGGTCTAAGTTTGTGTATCTTATCCCATTTAAGGACTCAGTAAAAAGCAAGTTCCATTTAGGATCAGTCTTCCATTTGTGACTATGTCCCCTTCTTTCCCTACATTACATCAACATCAGTACAATAGTGTCCTAATTACTGAATCTAAATGGGAATTTTAATCTTTATCTTATTGGACTTATGCATTGCATATAACCCTTTTGAACATTCTGATATTCCAGAAAAGCTCTCATTCCTTATTTTTTTCTTACAGTAGTCATGAATTTTCCTTCACAGGAGACTGTAGGACTCCTCTTTCTTTCTTTCTGTTTTATTATTTTTATTTTATTTTATTTTGAGACAGAGCCTTATCACCCAAGCTGGAGTGCAGTGTGCAACCTCGGCTCACTGCAACCTCCACCTCCCAGGTTCAAGCAATTCTCATGCCTCAGCTGCCTGAGTAGCTGGGACAAAAAGTGTACACCACCATGCCTGGCTAATTTTTGTATTTTTAGTGGAGAAAGGGCTTCGCCACGTTGGCCATGTTGGTCTCAAACTTCTGGCCTCAAGTAATCTGCACGCCTTGGCCTACCAAAGTGCTAGGAATACAGGCCTGAGCCACTGCATCCCACGCTGACTCCTCTTTCTTGACTGCCCTTTCCACTTTGGTATTCTAGAGTATTTTGCACTAGCCAAGTTTTTCTCATCTCCTCTTCCTCTGTGGGAAATAGCCCTCTCTTTTTTTTAACATCTATTATATATATATGCTATTGACTTCCATATACTCCAGAATAGATCTCACCCTATATTAACAGTTCCATTTCTCAATTGCTTATCGTTACACATTTACTCAAGGCTGCCCTACAGACACCTCAAATTTAACACAGCGAAATCAAACTCGTTATCTCCTCCCATGGTAGAGCCATTCAAATCTATACTTCTTATGTCCTCTATTTCAAAATTGGATCAATTTTCACCTCTGTCACATCCAATCATTTTTCAAATGTTGTCTATTCTACTTCTTACACATTTGAGTCCATTCCCTCTTCATTTCCACTGCCACTGACTTAGTTCAAAATATAACTTCAAAAGACAATTTCTGGGATAAAATTAGCACCTATCTAATTTTCTAGGATCCTTTCTCCACACTTACCAAAGCCTTTATTTCATATGAGTGTTTTTAGTTCTAAAATGCAAAGCTGACCATGTAGCCCATCTAATTAATGCTTTCCCAATGCCAATGTGTAATGTACAATCTTTTAGTTCAGTATGCAAATACCTTCATTATCTGACTCCCAAAGTGCTTTCCCAATTTTATCTCTTCTACCACTTTCCTTCATACACCCTTGCTTCATTTGACTCCTTATGCTTCTTCTTTGAAATCCCCATGATGCCATCCCAATACCATTCACATGCCATTTTGATGAACTGAAATGTCCCTTTCCACTTAGTCTGAGGAAAGCCAGATCACGCTTCACACTGTTTAATATGAAGTCTTCACTTAAGATTCCCCTTCTAATCCTAAGCAGTTTGACTTCCCTGTTTCTATCATAACTCAGGTATACCCCTATTATAAGGAAATGTATAGTATCATAATTATACTTCTCTAGACTTGTCTTACTCAGGTGTAGGGACCATATTTTATTGATTTTGTCTTCTGCAGGGATTAGTACTGTGCTTCATACATAAAACAGGCTGAATATACTTTTGTCGAAATAATTAACTACTGACAGGATGCCTTTTTGTTTGGTCAGTTAAGAATCATTGAGTATCTGTTGTTCATAAAGATTTGAACTGGATACCAGAAGAAGGAAGTATATAGAGAAAATAGAATGAAGGGGTAGAGGAATAGAATGAAGGGGTACAGGCACACACCACCGCGCCTGGCTAATTTTTGCATTTTTAATAGAGACAGGGTCTCACCATGTTGGCCAGGCTGGTCTCAAACTCCTGGCCTCAGGCGATTCACCCACCAAGGCCTCCCAAAGTGCTGGGATTACAGGCGTGAGCCGCAGTGCCCAGCCTATTACAGGAAGTTTCTAATTAGCAATCTAATTTAATTTAATATCTGTAGAGAACTACAGATATTAAAATAAAATTTATTTAAGACAAAATCTTTATTTTTCAATAGGTGTGCTTGATAGTTTCCTCTCTTTAAAGTAGTGAGTGTGATTTGCACAGTGTGGCTCAGAACTCTTATTTAATCTGTTGATTGAAAACCGCGTTACTAGTCTAATTCTTTGTTAAAATAGTGAAAAAGTCAGTGTCATAAACACTGGAAATGTTCAACAAATATTAATTGGAGTGTATTTTGTACCTTTGCAAAAATATCCAAAGACTTCTAGCCTGCCTATCACAAATACAAATAAATCTTCTTTTAAAATATATGATTTGATATTGTTTGATGTTTTATCTCTGTAAATATCAAGGCAACAAAAAGTTTAATTTTTAATTAGTGTGGTTTTGAAAAGACTTATTGGAATTGGCTTTTCCTTAATAGTCTATTTCCAAAGTTCAAAAATAAAATTTTCTTCAAGGAGAAAAAAAAGTGCCCGAGATAAAGCTGCTTAGAAATGATGCCAATTTTCCTTTTAGATCAAGATGAATGTGCTGTTTATGGTACATGCAGCCAGACCTGCAGAAATACACATGGATCCTACACTTGCAGTTGTGTGGAAGGCTACCTAATGCAGCCAGACAACAGGTCTTGCAAGGCTAAAATTGGTAAGTTATGACCATTTATTTTTTGTCTTTCCAGAATTACTTGTTTCCTTTTTACAATTCTTTTTCATTAGAGATGTGGTATAGCAGAAATACGGACTTTGAAGAGAGAGATTTTCTTTCATTTTAATACACTTCTCTGTAGTTAGGAATCCAGAGCAATTCTTTCAGTTGCCACTAATCATTATAAAACTCCTTCCATTACTCCTTCCAAAAATGAAATTCCTTCCTTCCTTCCTCCCTTTCTTTTTTTTTTTTTTTTTTTTTTTTTGAGATGGAGTCTCACTCTGTCACCCAGGCTGGAGCTGGAGTGCAATGGCACAATCTCAGCTCACTTCAACCTCTGCCTCCCAGGTTCAGGCAATTCTCCTGCCTCAGCCTCCCAAGTAGCTGGGACTACAGGCACACACCACCGTGCCTGGCTAATTTTTGCATTTTTAGTAGAGACAGGGTCTCACCATGTTGGCCAGGCTGGTCTCAAACTCCTGGCCTCAGGTGATTCACCCACCAAGGCCTCCCAAAGTGCCGGGATTATAGGCGTGAGCTGCAGTGCCCAGCCTATTACAGGAAGTTTCTAATTAGCAAAAATCTGTTCAAAAGATATGGATTAATTGATTTGAATTACCTATCCTCTCTCCTGGGCTGCTACGATAGTTTCCTAACTGGATTCTGTGAGCTTCTGCTTCACCTCCAAAATTAATTATTTATATAATAAAGTGATTTGCTACTAAAACATAAACCAAATCACGTTGTTCTTTTGCTTCAAATCTCCCAATAACTTTCACCTACCTTGAAAATAAAAGCTAAACTCCTCACAGGATCTCTAAGGGCCTAATGGCCTGGTATCATTTCCCTTTCCAATGTCTGATCTTCCACTGCTCTTGTTTCATCATCAATGCCAGCACACTTGTGTCCTTGTCCTTCTTCAACCGTGTTGCTTTTTTATCTGCCTGTAATGATTTTTCCTGTGATATTCACATTAATGTAGCCTCCTTATCACTTGAGTCTCAGCTAAAATGTCAATATTCAGAGTGACCTTCCCAATCTTTTCTATTTCTTGGTATATACCCTCTACATCACGAAGTTATTTTCCAGTGTTATTTATGCATACCTACTCTATCACCATATAATTTCCCAGTTTTATTTTCTTTATAGCATTGCCATTTGAAATTAATTCATTTATGTATATTTATCGCAGGATTTCTCCAGAATAATATAAGCATTATGACGGTACAGAACTTGTTGGATTTGTTTACTGTTATTTCCTCAGTACTGATCATTGCCTAGAACATATAGGTTCTCAATAAATATTTGTGGAAAAAAAGGGGAAGAAGGAAGGAAGGAGAGCAGGAAGGAAAAAAGGAAAAGGAAAGGGAGAATAAACTTGTCTTGCTAATTAAAATTACTAAAATGAGTGCTCCACTCTTAAGTGTTCACTTTTCATGTTTCAAAATGGCCTTTTACTGCTAGCCTGCAAACAAAGCCTGTAGTTTCTACACAGTTTTCAGCCTACTCAGTAAGTAAACAATCAGTAAGTATTGTTGATTGGCTAATGAAATAGCTTTGAGATGCACTAGTCACAATAAGATAATGCTAATGATTTTGTGGACTGAATTAGCTTGAAAATAACATAAGGAAATACTACACAGAATATTCCATCTGGCTTCTTCTAACTTTCTCCAAAGGTAGTTTCATATCAGGCATTTTCAAATTATGATGTATTGATGAATTAATGGGTGCCCTCACCCTCCCTTATTAGAAATTGGTAAATTAAGCATTAAATTTCTTTTCTGAAACCACACTGGGCAAAAGACTAGACTAGCTAAGCAAGCTGCAGTTGTTTCTCTTTACACATAACCTCATGTTAAAATTTCAATGATTTCCCAGAGATAGTGTGGTTAATTATTTAGAAAACATATGTATCTACAAAATATAAACAACAGCAAAACACTCTTTTACTTCTTAGTTTACTTCTTTGAATTACTGACTTGATTTATGAAGTCCTATTTGAAATAAGGCAATCCTTGAGAAAAATTAGGTCAGGTTATGTTTTCCTTTTTGCCACCACCCAGAGTTCTGATGTAAAATATTGATGAACTATAGAAGTGGAAGGCTTGTTATTTGCTGTTTCTACTGATCCACACAATATTGCTACACAGAGAGTGTAATGTAATAAACCCTGTAAAGGAAGCACGTCCTCTTTTTCTACACAGGTAGGTTATCTTACAATAATAGAATGCAACCAGAAAAAGATGGAACATGATAATGTCCTACTACATCAAGGAAATTTGATGACTCTAGAATTGATAATAGAATACATAAATCTCTTCACCTCTAGGTCTTTTGCTTGATGACATTGTGAGCTTACAAAATTTGAAAAATACACAGTTACCATGGGAATGTTGTTGTGGTTTATAGTTTAGGAAAATGAGTTGCTAGAATGAGCATAAGTCTATAACAAACACCGGCAAGTTCTAAAGGTCACATGGATATTTGAACCAATGTATTTGTACAATTTAAGAGAAAAACTGCCTGTTTGGCTTTAGTTTTCTCATATTTACGGCAAGTGAACCAGAGGATACTTTTGGCTTCAGTTATATGCAATTCCAGTTAATGCAATCAGGTTTAAAATTTTTATGGCAGTTTTATTACACAGTAATGTGGCTATATCTGACAAGTGCTAGAAAAAAAACGTTATAAATTAAGCCAGGTTCATCTTAAGTCTCTGCCAGTCCTTCTTTCAGTTGCCTGGCTGCTGAGATTGGCTTCTCTTTTCTCTTCTTTTCTTTACAATTCTACCCTACTGGACTCCAGAACCTAACTTTCCCTCCACGACAAGCCAGAGTTCCAGGGCTCTCAGCAGCTGGGTAGTGTGGAAAACAAGGGAAGGCCCAAATGGCCTAGCCCAAGACAATGGATATGTGGAAAAGATCTCCAGGCTTTAGAAAGAAAGGATACTATAAAAATATCAAGCCAAAGTGATGCAATGGAAAGCTAGAACTAGACCAAGAAGTTGATTCTGCAAAGACAGTACAAGATGATAGATGAATTAAAAGTTCCTGAGAAATATCCCTTTATGTGATGGCAGACAGAGGCAGAGTTAATCGGCTGGGAAGCTGCCTCTAAAGGTGCTGAACTAGTGCAACATAGAACAACAGCATGATCTCTTCCCTAGTATTCACCCCAAAGCTTGCCAGTGGGGTCTTATTTTCAAGACAATAGATAGCAATCAGGTAAATTAATCTAAGTTAATCGATTATTCCTCCTTTGTAATATAATACCTGAACCCGAGTAAAATTCATAAGCCTTAAGAGCATCTTTAAGAAATAACTGTATTGAAGGGAGGAGATTTTAGACACTACAGCAGATGGGGGAAGAGATTAATTTTAGACAGGAGGCCTTTTCATTCCTATTAATTCGTGTAATGCAGACAAATTTTCTTCTTTCTACACTTAGTAAGATTGACTCTGACTAATGAAATAAAGAATAAATTGTTTCAGAGTTGGGAGGACCTTCAATGGTAATCTAGTACAATTTAATACTTGGTACTATGTGTTTTTTATCTTCAAAAAAGTAATTTCCAAAAGAAAAGTCTGTAACATATTTTTTAAAGTAATTTTAACTTAAATATGCATAGTTGAATAGTTTTATATAGGAGACATACAAGACTATAAATTTTTATGAGAGAGCATTTGTTACTTTATGATAGAACAGACATTAAAAGCTAGTAATTAATGTTTATTTATTTATTTACTTATTTTCTTTAAGAGATGTAGTCTCACACTATTGCTCAGGCTGGAGGGCAGTGGCATGATCATAGCTCACTGTGGCCTCAAACTTCTGGGCTTAAGCCATTTTCCTACCTCAGCCTTTGAGTAGCTGAGACCACAGGCACAAACCACCATGCCCAGCTAATTTTAAAATTTTTTGTACACACAGGATCTCTCTATGTTGCCCAGGCTGGTCTTGAACTCCTGGCTTCAAACAATCCTCCTGCCATGCCCTACCAAAGTGCTGAGATTACAGGTGTGATCCACCACACCTACACAAAAGCTAGCTATTTTTCTAATTAAACGTTAGAACTTGTCATATGAAAAAAATAAAAATAAAAAATAACCATGTATAGGCACCCAGTAAAACTTCTTGCATATTTTGATATATTTTTTGAGAATAGAGTTGTAGTAATGACTTGTCAAATATGAAAATAAAAACGTTTTTAAAATTTGACTTTCTTTTAATTGATTTTATTGAATTTGATATACAAATATGTATTGAATGTGAAAACTTGGGGCTGAAAGCAGGCTCATGTAGAACCTGTGACAGTAAAAGTAATAGTAAATGGTGTTTAACTTACAAATTGTTGGCAATTTTACTCCTAATAAATTCAGACTCATTGGACTGTACTGTTCAGTGTCCTAACCACTCACTGAAGGCAGGCACTTATCCCAGCATACAAATTCTCCTGAACCCCTAGGGCTCCACTGATTGCACTGAAGCAATAGTAAAATAAAGAACACTAATTTTATGATCATCACTCTATAGTCAGTGCATCGAATGGTGCCCTTTGAGAGTGTACCTCTTTGCCATGGAGTAATTGGAGCAACGAGAGTAGAGAGCCTATTAAAAAACTTCAGGATTCTATTACAGCTTATATTTGCAGTTCATTGATTTAGAGAAAAAAACAAACAGAATATTGAGGCAACGAAACTCTTAGTTGTAAGAACAGGAATTGTAGTCCCTGTATAATTGAAGGAAGCATGTTTCTAGACAGCATTGGAGGGTGGGAACGTTTTCATATCATTTGCTGTTTCCTCTGCTATGATTCTTAAAAAGAAAAGAGAGAGAGGAAAAAATAAACAAAATATAACTTCCTATGGCTCTTACTTTGAAACTCTAGGGGCGATTTAACATCTACTAACATAAGTTTAAAATTTTCTTTTGGGAGGCGGAGAATTCACCCATGGTTTGCTGGCAGGGCTGATTCTGCATGTGGGAGAATTGGCAGGTGTCTGTGTAGTGGGGGAAGAATTCTCTGCCACATAGTATCACCTTCTTATCAGCCACTTAGTAATGCCTGAAATTCAGCTATTAAAATACTATTCCCTTGCCTTTTATTAAAGCATCTCATATTAAGATCTATTCTTAGGAAGCGTAACATATTAAGTCTTAATAATTTTAACAACTTATGAGACTAGTGGATAAGATCTGTTTCAGTATACCAGTGGCTAAGAATGGCTTCTTGTAGAATGACTGATGTATGAAGATTCACCATTTAGGGGTTTTTTACATTATTTTTTAGACAGTCAAAAGTTCTAATTCCTGCATAAGTTATTATTTCATTGAGCCGTAACTTCAAATAGCACTTGATGACATGATAGTGCATGATACCTGTTGGCTAGGAGTGAGCCTAGTCACCGGCACCAGCATAATAATGACAGATTTATTGTTCTTTACTATCACGTATGCGTGCATGAAATTAGGAACACTGTGGTAAAGAGAAAGTAGCAAAAAAGTAGCTCAATGCCTGAAGCAGAGTATGTGCTTGACAAATGTTTGCTGGATGTTTTAGCAATTTCTAGAACATTCAGGAAGTGAAATGAGGGTACTGGGATGTTGAGGATCAATAAAAGGAGAGTCAGAAGATTGCAAGAGATTCAAAGGTGAATAGAGTATTTGGCCAGTTTTGTCCTTTTACTCAGGGCTGACTCTAGCTTTGGTATAGTATTGGCATCAAACAGTAGTTTGAGAAGCACTGTATGATCTACACAAGTGTGTCTTCTCCACCAAGGACCACTCCCCTCTCAAATAAACATACAATCCTAGTAAAAGCTGTGTGCTTGCTGTGAAAATACAGCTGGAGAACAAGCTTCCCTATCTGCAATCACACTATACTGAATAAGCCTCTGTACTACAGAAATTCTAAAGCTTCCCAGTCTGCCTTTGGAATCCCGGTCCGGTAGCCTGGCCATTAAAATATTTCTTTATTTTATGGAGTATTTTTACTCTACATCTTTTCTGGCCAATCATTCAGTTAGAAATCACATTTCATGGCAGGACAGGGCAAGGATTTCTGATGGAATTTTTATTATCCAAATGATACAACACACTTTTTTTCCCTCTCCAAACACTGTTAATGAGTATGTCAGTGCTGGGGTACAAAATATCCTCATGAATATTCTACGTTGGTTTTGGTTTTTGTTTTTATGCTAGGGGATATTATCTTCACAGTCTAGCACCTTTCTTGACATTTTTAATCTTCTTTCCAGAAACAAAGTTGCAAGATTGATAGCAGAGACATAACCATGGTGTTTTATGTGTCATGACACCTTTCATTTACCCTTAGTCTAAGAAAATATCAGACATGGAAAAAAAGGGTGTCTTCCATTTTCTTCATAACATATTTTTATTGCAATGTGGCAGAGAACTTCTGTGTTTGAGTATGAAAAATTACATGGCTGTATTTCTGGGCTCTAGGTGTGACAGTCAATAAACTTTGCTTTTGTAAATGGCACAACAGACAGGCATAAATTTCTATCATGCTTTTTTATAATTTTTTGTAGACTAGCTATCAAATTATTGATTAAATCCTCAATTTAGAATGTGAGAGAAATTATATCACCCTCTACAATTAACTCTCTTTTTCTATCTTAAAATTGGATATTTTAATGAAAATAAAAAGAAAGGAAGCACATTTACATTCATAAAAATTACAAATGGTTAAATAGACGAGGCAAGAATGTACATAGGTATATAATTTTTCTGTTGCTTTACTTGGGAAAAATATAAAAGTATATCACTAGTGAAATCCTCAGAGGGAAAAAACCTTAAAATCCGAGTAGACAGAATAATTTTGACATTTTTATAAGAAAAAAATGGATTTTCAGAGTCTTCAAGGCATCCTCTGTATCAATTGCAATCAACACGGATTGAAAAAGAAAATCTGGGGTAATAAAAGCAGTTAGAGAATGCCCTTTGGGCACTCCTTCCCCTGGAGAGCATAATTGCCTTTGACAGAGATAACTAATATTACACATATTTCCCCTAATCAGGATGCCTAAAATCATTTTAGTCTTGAGAAGAGAAAACCTGTTGCATTTATTTCATTTTTAAATGTGTGTATTTCTTTTGGGACTCACACAGCCTCTGTCTATGCCTCCCACGGAAGATAATCCCAACCAAATTATTAAATTATATCTTAGTACTCTTTGGATATTTAGAACATCAAGTTGCAAAGAACATAGCTGATAAAGTAGCTAGAAGTCTGGTACATCAGCATGATTGAGTACTTAGAGTACTTAATCTCTCTTTATAATAGCAAAGTAGAAATTTGTGATCTTACTTATAAATTTTATATTTAAATCCTTGTCAGACAACAGTGAAATATATTAAATGACCTTTACTTTTTCCCATCACTAGATAACGAGTTTCATACATCTACCTCCCTTCTCCTTATTGTGAGGTGACGATCTTATTTCATATTTCCTTGAGAAAATAGAAGCAATTAAAAGATAATTTTCTCACCCAAACTCCATTAACTCTACTAGTCTATCTGAATCTAGAACTAATCACTCCATCTTCCTCTTATTTGAATTAGAAAACAAACTGACTTTTCTCCTATCAAAGGCCAATCCTGCAAATATACACAGATCCTATCTTCTCTCACCTGTTCAAGGATTAGGCTTATATAATTGTCTTCTTTATTCCTTGAATCATTGATATTTTCTTTTCTCTTAGGTCATTCCCACCAGCATACAAGCATCTTGTAAAGATGATGCAAAACAACTTCCTTTAAACCTGTATTCCTGTCCAGCTACTTCTCCATTTTTCTTTTCCCTGCATAGAAAAACTCGTGGAGTGTTGTTCCTTTTCCACTTTCCTTTGCTCTGCTCTTGAATCCCCTTCAATGAATCTTACATTATTCTTATCAGTCACGTCTATCGCCAAGGTCTTCAGTGACCTCCCATTGCCTAATTAGTTGACTATCGGTCTTGAGCACACAACTGACAACTGTCTCCTTGAAGACTTTACCTTTTAAAGCAGCACAGTCTTGAAATTTTGCTCTTGCCTTGCTGGGCATTTTTTTCTCAGTTTACTTTGCTTTATTATCTTCATTTTGCCAATACTTTTGGCATGATTCAGCGTTCAGTCCTTTAGACATCTTTTTATTGATTTCCTAGGATGTTTCATCCTGTATCATGGCCTTAAAAACTTACCCTCTGCCATGGCTTTAAAAAATATCAAGAGACTGAGACTCCCCAGTTTTTATCACCAGTTACGACAGCTCTGTTGAACTCTAGACTCACAGATCCAATTATATATTCAGTCTCTCCATTTGGATATTTAACAGAAATATCAAACTCTATGAACTTTTGATTTTCTCTCCTAATAATGCTCTTCCTTCAGTTTTCCATCTTGGTAAGGTTTCCAAATTCACCTAATTGTTTAAGCCAAGACATTGGATTCATCCTTCACTGCACTCTTTTTCTCAAACCCTTTGTTTCTAACTTGTAAATACATTCTGAATTAGATTACCCACTCTAAGGATAAACCCTCATCCCCATTACTCCTATACTTTACTCACTTCCATAGAATTCATCACTGCCAAACAATATTAGTGTTTGTTTACTTGCTTATTATCTTTTTTATGTACTAAAATTTAAGCTCTATAAAAGCAAAGATTTTTTTAGTTTTGTTCACTGTTGTATTGCTAGCATCTGGACCCCGGCAGAAGCTAGCCAGGCTCAATAAATATTTGTTGAATGGATAATAAATATTCAAATACTGAGGCAGTATTTCCCTTTTAGGAGCCATATTAAATGTGGCTCTTTTAAGGACCCATGTTTTCAAACTGAAATTACTTTATAAATAGGAGTTACTTAGAAGCAATTTTCAAATGAGTCAATACCTATTACATTTTAAACTCAAATATTACTAATCTATAACATAGAGACAGATGTCCGATTAGACAAAATATTTTTCTGTAGCTAAAGTATTTTCCACTGGCTACAATTAGAAAGGTGACTAGGAGATTTTAAAGCAGCCATTAGCCACTTCTCAGTAACTAATGTAAACTGACCATCACTGGACTGTCTTCTAGTTCTAATAATCATGTAATAATCTAAAATTTGAGTGAATTATATTCTGAAATTTTGAGATTTACTTATAAACCTTCAATGGTTATCAATTACATATCTTTCATTATTTTTTCTGATTAAAATAACTGCATTATTTATTTCATTGTACTTATTGAAATACATTATTTTACAATGTATTAATTCAGTAAAGTCTCTTTAAAAGGCATTGAGAAGTTCATATTCAAACAGTCTCCCATATTTCATTCATGTATTAAACACTTGCCACGTGCTAAGTAAGGCTTTCAGATAATACCTCCTTGGTTTGGTTGGACCAGCTCTCTGCGAAACAGGGAAATTGTGAGAGCCGCCAATTTGCAAAATGAAAAGATATGTTTGTGCTGGGGGAGGGCATGATGCTATTGTCTTTTGTCATGCTTATAAAATGGATCTTCTTCCAGAAAAACAATATACTGAATTGCTTCTCAATTATCACATTTCAAGTTGAAATCTGCTGTAAATGAAGGTACCAGTATTTCACTAGTACAGTCTAAACAGCAAAGTGACTAAATTGTTTTAAGGTTTATGGTTAATTCAGGTTTATCAGTAGTTTACCTGAGTGAGTTTTTACAATGCCAAAGACAGGACTGAAAAGCACAGGTTTGGCACTGTGGCTCATGCCTATAGTCCTGGCACTTTGGGAGGCCAAGGAAGGAGGATTGCTTGAGACCAGGAGTTTGGGACCAGCCTGGGCAACATAGTGGGACCCTGTCTGTATATAAAAATCAGAATAAAAAAAAAAAACTAGAACACAAAACAAAACAAGATAAAAAACACAGTTTTATCCATTGGACTAATGTGCCAACGCTGAAATCTTCATCTTCTATAAGAACTGATTCTACTTTCTTCTCTTACTGTTTCTTTTAATGATACCCTTTATCCCTATGACCCACATCTACAATTTCCAAATAATCCTTGAGTTCATGTCACTCATTGTCCACAATACAAACAATAACTGCAATTTTGAACTTCTGCTTTACTATATCAACCCATTTCTACTTAAGATTTCGACACCTCCTACTTTAGGTTCTTATCACCTTGTTTCTGAGAAATTAAAATGGCATTTCTGTGTTCAGTAATTCAGATATCTGATACCTATGTCCACACGTTTTTCATAATTTTGAGTTACTTTCTTCATAAAAACAAATGAAATTAATGCCATTCTCTATGTGACATGTAGGATCTAGTTTGGAGAACCATAGAAGAGGTTTTCTTAGGGAAATCTCTGAGAATTCTCTTGGGCTTACATTTTTCCTAATGACCTCTGCTTCCAGTAGGAACGTTGCCACATATGGCCATTCTTCATTTCTGCACTGCATGAATCTAAATAGGAAAAAGATATCTTTTCCATTCTCTTAACTCCTTTCCAACTTCACTCTAGAGTTCAAGGCGGTGTGTAAGTAAGACATTTCCGTTTTACCTCAACGTACACATGAATTATACTTCTGACATGAATTATACTCTACCAATTAAAAAGTAAAATTATACTCTACCATTTATAAAGTAAAAGCAAGAACATTTTTAAATAATCCAACATGTTATCATTAACTATAGTTACCATGCTGGAAAACAGATCTATTTAACTAATTCCTCCTACCTGTAATTTTGCATACTTTGTCTAACATCTCCTCAACCTGATCCCCCAAATGCCTTAGCTTCTGGCAACAAACATTCTACTCTCTATTTCTATGAGATCATCTCTTTTAGATTCTACATGAGTGAGGTATGTTTACTTGTCTTTCTATGACTGGCTTATTTCACTTAACATAATGCTAAGAGAAGGGATACTAAATGTTCCCACTACAAAAATGATAACTATGTGAGGTAATGCGTATGTCAATTACCTAGGTTTAACTATTCCACAGTGTATGTATGCTTCAAAACATCATGTTGTACACTATAAAGACATATAAATTTATGTCAATTTAAATAAATAATCCCCCCAAATAAAAGTAAAAACATAAAATCTGGAAAGTTGAGTGAGAAATTTACACTTCCCACTATATTCTACTTATCTTTCTCACTATATTTTACCCATCCACACAATATCTTACATATTATTTTTGACTCGATCTTCTTAAGGCATGGTTTTGATCACGTTATACTGTATTTCTAAAATTAACACTGGCTTCCCATTGCAGCCAAAATTAAAAATAAGTTCATCATCTTGACATTCAATAGCCTGTACAATTTGTCCTTAACCTATTTTGTCAGCTACTACAAAACTATAAATTTGAACTCAGTTATTTTCACTTAATAGCTATATTAACTTAAGTGAGTATTAATCTTAAAATGTGGTAAATATTAGCTGAATCAAAGGGATGTTGTGCATATACAGTAAACTAATAAATGTGAACCATGTATTACAGTGTCTGGCTCCTAAAATATGCTCAGAAAACATTAACTATTATTAGTATCATTATGAAGTACTCCACCAGTTATGCATGTTGTACCCTGCAGAAAACTGAAAAACTGAGGTCAATCTCTCCTCAACATATTCAAATCTTTTACACATCTGTACTTTTGTCGAAGCTGTTTCTTTTGCTTGACTTTCTTTTATCCATCTCTGCATATTGAATTCTTGTTCCTCCATTAAGGCAAGGCTGAGACCAAATACCAACACCTTCAGGAAACTTGTGCCTCCACTAAGCAGACATATCTAAGCATTCTTTGAAATTCAATGAGACGATACATCTTTTATGAAAGATATCATACCTGATTATAAAAACATAGTTCTTTGTAGATATCTTAAACTTTCTACTTGATTATATCTTTCTTGAAGGCAGACTGACTTACTGATCTCTTTCAGATCCCAGTTAATGCTGAGATCTATAAATACTAGATTAATTAATTAATTAATTAAAATATTTACCCAAAGAATACTTCAGCATAAATATATTGTGATGACAAAAGGTAGTGCTAACATAAACTGTAGCAATATTCATTTTCTTGCTCAGTCCAATACAGTTTTTAATGCATTTTCATTTTCCTACTTTTGATTTATATATTATTTTTATAATAAATTGTGATAGAACAGTTTCTTCTGATATATGACAATATGTCATTATTGTGAATATATTCATTTTGGTAAAGAGATTTTTTTCATTAAAAAATAGCTAAGGAATGAAAACAGGGAGAAATCAATGTGACCATTATGTTTTGAAAGAGAAAATATTTCAATGCTATATCTTTTTTTCACTTATATGACATTAACTTGATTCACATTTTCAGTTTGGTTTGGTTGACTTTCATCTACGATTTATTATATATTTGAATACTGTAATACTTTCTCTTTCTTTTTTATTTTTTCTCCACACCGTGATTCTGTATCTCTCCTTTTTAAACTACATAATTTTCTCTTAATATTACATATTCAACTTTTTCTGTTTTTTGCATAATTTTAGAAGTTTTTTAGAAAATTAGCCCTTTTGGCTGGACACAGTGGCTCAGGCCTGTAATCCCAGCAGTTGGGGAGGCCGAGGCAGGCAGATCACCTAAGGTCAGGAGTTCGAGACCAGCCTGGCCAACATGGTGAAACCCAGTCTCTACTAAAAATACAAAAATTAGTCGGGCATGGTGGTGCATGTCTGTAGTCCCAGCTACTCAGGAGACTGAGGCAGGAGAATCGCTTGAGCCCAGGAGGCAGAAGTTGCAGTGAGCTGAGGTCATGCCACTGCACTCCAGCCTGTATGACAGAGCAAGACTCTGTCTCAAAAAAAAAAAAAAAAAATTGCCCTTTTACAGATTTCCTGCATTTTGTTTCATATATTAGTAACTCACTTCTTAACGTAAGTTTTAACAATTTTGATTAGAATTTCTTAGTCTTCTTATTTCTAACTGCATACCCATTTTCCTTATTTTTACAGCCTTTATATAATTTGTATATGATAAAATAAGAGTAAATCTGAAAAAAAATCCTCTTTCAATCTTTGAAGTTCATTACTGGCTTAAAACCAATTCTTCTTGTTGTACAGATTACAACTTTCTGTTTTCTCACAATATTAGTCTGACACTCCATTTTATATACTTCATATGCAAGTCATTATTCAACTTTTTATGCAGTTAAAACTGGGATTTTGTTCATCTTTGACTTCAGAAATATTGATGTGCACATACTGGGAACTTCATTTAGTGGAGATAATTGCTTACAAATATAATTACAGGTTTAATTAAGGAAAATCAGAATATAGAACAACTAGATGATATACATTTATATATACATTTATTATATACATATGTTTGTTAGTTACATAATTAGTTGTAAGTATATGAATTCATTACTTCAATCACTTAGAAGGAAACTAGCCAAATTAATATTCTCATAATTGAATACAAGAACTGGAGGTTTAAATGAAACCTTAAAAATGACAGGTTTTTATACACCCTGAAAACACTTATTTAGCACAAACTATATGTCAAAATCGTATTATTATAAGTAAATAAATCCACTTTTAGTACATTTTTGACTGTGAGAAGATAAAGATAGGCTTACAAGGACATAGTTATAGTGGCTTTGAATTTAAATAGGTATTTTTATGAACCTGGTCAAATAAACATTTCCAAGTTTCTCTTTTCAATTCACAATTTTAGAATCAGTCTTCAAAGGTTGTGACACTAATGAATACAACATACATTACTGGAAAAATCAAATCATTTTTGATCATACAGAGCACAAATACAATTCTCCATCATAGGAGAGAGAAATGTTTTTAGGTCTGTTAACATACAAGGAGTGGTGAGGAGTATGAGGACAATTTTTCTCTTCTATCATGAATCAGTTCACAGCCTGCTGTAGGTGTTTACCCAACCACAGTCTTGGTTCTCTAAGTTAAAATGTCAACTCTGTGCTTGTTTGTGCTTCAGTATCTTCTATGTGGAAGGTTAATGTTCATTACCTCTCACTGAGTGTTGACGCAGGTATCCCTTTGACTGAAGTCATCTAATGTGCTTTTCAAGTGTTCTTTTGGGAAAACTGTCCATTGACTAAGGATGACAACCAATAAGATCATCACATCTATTCTGGTCAGTCTTATATCCACATTACCCAAGCTGGTGCTCTTCAATTGACATGTGGTAACGATGAACAACAGACATTAGATGTGGTGCAGGTAGAGATAGATTACATTTTTGCCAGGACTATGACAGTTTCAACTTGAAACACACCGAAAGAATTGGATCCTTAGACCTTGAGGATTTTTGTGGGTTCTTGTGTTTCAGCGGCTTCCTTCCTCCATATTTGACCTTCTGTCTAAAGAGGTAAACCACAGTTAATAATTAGCAGAGACCCATGAAGATTACTTCAGTAAAGCATTCACAACTTACGTTGTAGGTATCCTTCCTCCAGTATAGCCTTTGATCTTTTGAAGTCACCATTATTAAATCAAACCCTGTTAGATTATGAAGCACCTGACTTTAGAATTAGTGGTTGATATGTTTTTCACTAAAACAGTTAACTGATTCACTCAACAAACAGCTACAAAAACCAAATGAGTTGACTAATTCTGTCAAATAAGCATTGCCTGTGTTAACCATGAACCCATTTGCATCTCAGGTTCTCAGGGGAATCTCAGTGCTCCTTTATATCTGGCCTCTCTTCAAAGAATGTTTATGACCTACATTAAGTTTACTGACTAGTAGCTAGCCAAAAAAAGGCTGTCTAAATCTGGACTTTGCATAAAACTTTGCAGCAAGGATGCTTTCAGTAGTGGGTCATTTTGAGTGAAAGTAGTTTCACTAAAGGTCATTTCAGTTGTCAAATGAAGACACTAAGGACTGACATTGTCAGTCTATCTTTATTTACCTGATAACACACCCATCTAAGATTTTACTATCACCTGAGAAATCTGTGATCCAACAGGTTTCAAGAGTGCCAAGGTCACCAGTAAAATGACAAAAGTAGGAGTAGAGGGGAGACTAAATCTAGATCCCCAAATTAAGGAATGACAAGGGCAAGTGAAACACAGTTCAAGATAGATTTAAGAGGTTAGGAGAGAAGCTGAGTAGCTAACCAGGCTCAGATGTGGTCAATTGACAAGGTTATGTTAAGCAGAGATGATTCACAATTCTACTGATGCTTCTGAGAGAACTTTCTTTTTGTGGAAATTATCTTAGCATTTTTAAGAATATTTTTGTTGTGGGTTTATACTCAGGCAGTCCAGGATAAGTCTATTTTCTCCATTGGGAAGAAACTGTTGTGCTACTTAGTTTTATAATCTCATTGAGGCTTTTTTGCTTCATTTTTGTTTTATGTTTTATTGTTTTGTTGTTATTATGTATAAAAATATTTAATGTCTTGTTAAAGGCAGACAGGAATCCTATGACTTGAGAGAATTTCTTGGGGAAGGAGAGGTTTATGGCAGATAGGTTTGAGAACAATAATGTAACTTAAGCATACCCTGTACGGCAGGTGCACACGATAGCAATAACAATTTAAGAAAGGAAGGTTGCCACGTGGAGGTTGCGGGTGGCGGGGCGGGGCGGGGCGGGGCGGGGCGGGGTGGGGGTTGGGGGGAAATGTGCTAACGGAATGTGCTATATAAGCTGCATGCTTTTTCACAAGTGGTAGTGGTTCTCCAGTCTGCAGCCACTGGACCATCTCTGTGTGTAAGTTTCCCTAAATAAAACCCTGTGTCTTTTTTTTTTTTTTTTTTTTTTTGCTATTTCTGGGTCTCTTCTTTGGCCTCTTGAACCTGGCACCACACCTATTGAAATTAATTAGGGGTCTGGCATGATGGGAATAAAAATTCCAATATATGAATTATAGGATTGTTTTAAGCCTGTGAGGGGAGGCCCCAAATCATATTCAGTGGAGGGCTCTTCTATCTGAGAGAAACACAAGTGCCTGATATCCTGGCCCATGCCAGAAAGAAAAGAAAGGCCACTAAATAATACTGCTTCAAAACTTGAGACTTAGTTGCTTCCATTAGTTATAGTATATGCTCTGGCTTTTGTCCTACCTTTATAGTGCTCAGCTTCAGTTTCTTATAGAATGGTCGAATGATATTTATGAAATTTTCTGAATAGCTAGTCATAATCTGAATTCCCTTCATAGGTTCAATAAATTATTTTTGTTGCATTTTATGAAATGTTTCTAAGGTCTTTTGTGTGAGAATTCCATGTGCCTTTTCTATTTAATCAGAAAATTGGTATTGAATGATCACTAAGTTCTATGCTTTTTCTCTAGATGCTAGAGATAAAACAGAAGTAAATAATCAGAAAAATATATAAAACATACTATGTTTGGCGAATAAGAAAGAAATAGAACTATGAAGGTGTATAGAAAGTATAGGGGCTTAAAATTTTTAGAAGATAAAGTGCTAAGAGACTCCTCACCAGTAAAATGACATTTGCATAATGACCTAAAAGAGGTGAGCAAGTAAGCCATTGTGGTAATTGATAAATGATTATTCCAGGAAGTGGGAAGCCCCTCTGAGGTGGCAGCTTGCCTGGCTTTTTCAAGGAACAGTAAGAAGTGCAGTGTGTCTGGAGTGAGACGAACAAGAGTAAAAGTAGCAAGGAGATGAAGGAAATGAGATTAAAGAGGTAATGAATATACAGATCAGGTAGAGTTTAATAGATCATTATAAGGGCTTTGAATTTTGCTCTGGTTAAAATAGGAGCTCTCTGAGGGACTGAGTGAAGAACTGACCTTATCTGCCTTAGCATTCTAATGGTATAACTCTGGCTGTTGTGTTGGGATATTGTAAAGATGAGAAGGGCATAGATGGAAAAAGGGAAACCAGGCAGAAAACTTTGAAATAATCTAGACGAGTGATGATGGCAGGACAGTAGCAGTCATTACTGAAAAGTGGTAGGGTGTCTGACAGGTTTGACCTCATGGTCAAAGTGATTTATTGATGCATTAGATGCAGATGAATTAAAGATTTCCACATATTTCCTATTTCTTAATTAGCAGAAAAGTTACTCTGAATATGATTGTATAGCTAAACTCTATCAACACTAATTTTCTATCAGATTTTACTGTTATGTTTAAATATGCTATTGAAACTCTGGGAAATTAGTATATGTTCATCAAAAACTCAGTCCTAATACCAGCAAAGCTGCATTGTTCAAAAAAGTGGTATTGAAGTTTATTTTATACCTAGAATCTTATTTTCCTGACTGTAGAAGGTGGATGTGGGAGGAACTGGCTCAGTAATCACTCTCTAGTCACTAAAACAATGTGTGATTGTTTGGCTCTCGGGGTTGGTCAAGGAGCCAGTGAGGCCAAAGTCACAGGTACACTCTTTGTATAAACTTATGAGCTTTGCATTTTCTGCTCCAGAGAATCTATTTCTGATCTCATACATTCAACTCAAAAAAAAATTATGTTGCTCGTGAGGGTAACCTGCAAAACTGTATGGAGAGGTCAGTCTAGATCCATCATCATTTCTGGAAAAACAGTTCACACCACTTCCTTTACTTACTAGCAATAAAAGTAAATGACATGTCCTCACATTTAGACAACACATTATGACTAAGGAAATAAGGAATACAAATGCGCTGCAGAATGTTTTTTTTTTTCAGAGAAGTACACTAAAATAGTGAAGTATACATATGACTTATAAAAAGTATTTTTATAAGAAAATTTTTATGTTATGAATTTATTAAAAGTATAGAAAATAGCTTTCAATAACTAATGCAAAACTGTAAAATAATCATGACTCTTACTGAATTTACTTCTCTTTTACTATTTTATTCCAGAACCTACAGATAGACCACCTATACTATTAATTGCAAATTTTGAAACAATTGAGGTTTTCTATCTTAATGGAAGTAAAATGGCAACTCTAAGCTCAGTCAATGGAAATGAAATTCATACTCTGGATTTTATTTATAATGAAGATATGATTTGTTGGATTGAATCAAGAGAATCTTCAAATCAACTCAAATGTATCCAGATAACAAAAGCAGGAGGATTAACAGATGAATGGACAATCAATATTCTTCAATCCTTCCACAGTAAGTGTTTCAATTAAATATTATATGCCACCCTTTACTGATTTCATTTACAGACCCGTAGGCTGGATTCTCAAATTTCTAGCATAGCTCATGGCTGTTGGAAAGCTGTATGTGCAAATATGATGAACTTGAATTACTGTATTCACTACATGTTTTGCATATACAAACACATACACTTTCTCTATTTAGGTAAGTCGTAAATTGCAGAGTTAATTGTAATTATTTCTTTAAGGCTTTTTACAGTGTCACCTAACTGGGAATTGATTTTTTTTTCCACTGAGTGGTAATTCACAATGTTGATAGTGAAGGTGGGATTTAAAAAAAGCAGACAGAGTTGATAATTATAAGTGCATTGACTGTAGTTAAAAATACCTTAAATAATTCGGTGTATGCTAATTGGGAGTAACTACCTGCGTTAACTCTCTTTAAAGCAAATTAATTTTTATACATCCTCTTCCAAAAAACTTGTGATTTGTGATTCACTCTGACTTCTCATGTCAGAAACTTGACAAACTGTCCTTCTCTTCCTGCATATTACCATAAACTGAAATCTCATTGTCACACACACACACACCCAGAGATGCACACATATTCTCTCTCCCCTTCTCTCTCCCTGCTTCCACATGGGAGTACAAAAATTGCTTTGTGTATGCTTGAGGAAACCATAAGCATAAGAATTTTAACATGTATCCATTTAATTTATGATTTATAGAAAGTGTTTATTACAAATTCGGCTAAGATAAAAATCTGTAGAAAAAGTAAGAGAAGCCGGTGTGGTAGCTCCCAGCACTTTGGGAGGCTGAGGTGGGTGGATTATCTGAGGTTAGGAGTTCAAGACCAGCCTGGCCAAACCCCATCTCTACTAAAAATAAAAAATTAGCCAGGCATGCTGGTGCACACCTTTAATCCCAGCTACTTGGGAGGCTGAGACAGGAGAATCACTTGAACCCAGGAGGTAGAGGTTGCAGTGAGCCGAGATTATGACATTGTACTCCAACCTGGGTGACAAGAGCAAAACTCTGTCTTAAAAAGAAAGAGAAAAGAAATGAAGAGACATGTGTACAATCAAGCAGAAAAGAAGAATGCTGTGATAGAATAAATGTGATTTTCAAATTTAGAATATTTGATCTCGTTTCAATAATTAAAGCTTTTCATATACATGAACTGGTTATTAATCCTTATGTAAAGAAATAATACTATGTAATGTTTGATCATTGTAATTAGATTAAATGAGTCAAAGGCAAATTGTGAAAAATAGGACATACAGGTATAATTTTATATACTTAAATCAACAAAGTGTTTAACAAATATTGTCGAACATTTTGAAGATCCCCTCAATGAAACAATTGATAAAGTTATTTATTGTGAAAATAGACCAAAAATATTCAAGAATATTTCAAGAATTCTATGGAGAAATGGTCATTCATATTAAATAATAATAAAGGATGGCACAAGGCAGATAATCCTTATAATGTAATTTATGTGATTTATTATGTAAGTAATAAGGATTATTTGCCTTCTGATATAAGTATTTCAGACATTGGCTTAGGCAGCAGCTAGAAACTGAACACAAGGCCCCAGTCCTTGCTACACTAGTGATTACCTCAACTAATCCAAATGTATTTTCCCCAGCAAATGGAATACTGAATAGTCGAATAGCTAACATATTCACTAAGTTGTGCAGTAGAATTATTTTCTGAGCGTACTTAAGAACTTTTTATCTACACTTAATATGCCTTAATAATGGTAGTCTTCTCTTCTTTAATATATGTTTTAAAAACAGCTATTTGTTAAAATAAATCTAAGGAAGGTTAAACAATTGCATATTGACTGTTGGTAGAAAATAAGTATAACAGATTAAATTTGATTTATTAAGCAATTCAGCAAACCTAGAAACATACGTTTTGTTGTTGTTGTTAGGGAATTCACTGAAATGCTGAATAGAATATTCATTTTGAATAATAATAAGTTCACTGGAAATATTTTAATCTGAGTAAATAATTTGTGATGAGGTTAGGTTTAAGCATGTAATTACATAGTCACTTTAGAAAAAAGTGATTAAATATGTGGAAGTAATTTAATGACGGGAGTGGGGCAGGGCTGGGCTTCTCTGTCATTGCTTGTAAGCCATGCATTTTATCAACATGTCACAGAAGAGCTGCCATTTAATACGATGGGCTCTGTGTTCACTATGACGGTTTGTGAGATGACAATGAAGTTTGAATATTCTTTGCATCTGTAATTACATAAAATCTTTGTCATACCATATAAGCAAAAATAATGAACTGATTGAAGTCAGCCTGAATACCTGTCACTATCCACTGTTTCAGAGATTCTCTTTAGTTCCTCCCACCCCCGTTATATTTAGGTGATTTTCTCTTATCTTATCTGAAGAGAACATGCTTTTTTGAGAAAATATAAACATTTTACTTTTTCAAAGGATTACTATGAGAAGAAAAACGTTGCAGGTCAAACTGACTTGCAGTTAACACTTCCATAATAATATAGTAGTAAACATTTTATTGCAATTTTTTTTAAAAATGCACGTCTCATCTCACTGGATACCCACTGCATCTCTGTGTAGCAAGCAGGAGAGATATGCCCTTCCCGTTTTATAATAGATGGCATTTTTACTCAAAGTTCAGATGTATTAGGCAAAGCTGGACGACTAAAAAGAATGCAGAAGTAGGACATCTAAGCCCTGTTTTTTTCTTTTACACTAGAAAAGCAAATCTACCTTACATGATATATTTTAACTTTATTGAATATGCTGAAAGACTATCTGCAACAGGGAGATATTATTCTTTTGTTTTTTGTGGAGGGGGGAAATTGAGACTCTGAGCAGTTAGATAATTGTACACAGCATAATTAGGTAGGTTTGCATTTGGGTCAGACTTTATAGCTTTTTCTAAATACCGCGCTGCCTGTAGGTCTCTACTTTTTCACGTTAGCAAAGCAAAAATGATTAGGTCTACTAATATTAGTAATGTTGGCTTACAAAGACAGACCCTCTAAGTGGGAGAGAGTTATGCGAATCTTGGAAGGAAGGTGGAAAAAGTGGGTTGTAGAAGTTTATAGCACTGAAAAGGCCCACCCAATGATTCTGATGTGGCCTCCTTAAAAGTCCTACATTTAACATTGTACGTCATTCCTAAGCAATATTGTGAGAGAATCAAGATGAATGATAATAATATGCTCAATAAATTGTATTAATGAACCTTGGGGGGAAATGATAGAAATTAAATTTCTTATTGAATTTTATTCTTTTTTATAACAATAACTGATATTTATTATTTAGCATTTTAGCTTGAAAGTTGCAGACTTTGGGGATAATTTTGGAGTTAGGTGTTTTCTAAACAAAACTTGTTTTTTAAAGAAGTATTCATACAAAGCACATTTGTAGCAGCTGATTGTTTCCCAAAATTTTTCTTGGAGAGTACTGTGGTAAGGACACAGATACCCAAAATAACAAAAATTATGGGATTTACAAAAGTGGTGAATTCCGTCTGTTTCCTCGGGACAAAGTGCATAGAGACGATTGAGATAAGAATATTTTCTGAGTTAATCTCTTATTAAGGAAAATGATTCAGAACCATATTGTCATCCCGCAGCTGGACAGTAAACACTTTCATTGTCTTTTTATGGGTGAATTCTTCAATACTCTGAAAAGTTCAAGGATCACTTTTAAGATTTTAACATGGATTTGGCCAGCTTCTCTTGAGCCACTCATGGGCTCAACTCCAATCCAGTAGAGTATATCTAGCTAAAAATAAAATAACTGCTTATTCTTCATGGACTTAGCTTCTGAATTAACCCCATTCACAGACTGCTATCTTTTTCCTTAGCTTATTTTAATGTCAACTTTAAATTACGTTTTATTTGAACCTCTAACTAGAGCTACTAAATTAAGTCCTTATTGGATAATTTTTGAATTCTGACAATTTTTTATCTTTTATTTTTAATTTAATTTCAAGTTCTGGGATACATGTGCAGGATGTGCAGGTTTGTTACATAGGAAAACATGTACTATGGTGGTTTGCTGCACCCATCAACCCATCATCTAAGTATTAAGCCCAACATTCATTAACTATGTCTCTTCATGCTCTCCCTTCCCCTCCCCACCCCACCCCCACGACAGTCCCAGTGTGTGTTGTTCCCCTCCTTGTATCCATGTATTCTCATTGTTCAGCTCCCACTTAAAGTGAGAACATGGTTCTCTTGGTTTTCTGTTTCTGGGTTAGTTTGCTAAGGATAATGTCTTCCAGCTCCATCCATGTCCCTGCAAAGAAAATAATCTCAGTCCTTTTTATGGCTGCATGGTATTCCATGGTATATATGTACCATTTTCTTTATCCAGTCTATCATTGATGGGTATTTGGGTTGATTCCATGTCTTTGCTATTGTGAATAGTGCTGAAATGAACATACACGTGCATATATCTTTACAATAGAATGATTTATATTTTTGGCGGTATATACCCAGTAATGGGATTCCCGGGTCAAACGGTATTTCTGGTTCTAGGTCTTTGAGGAATTGCCACTCTGTCTTTCACAATGGTTGAACTAATTTACAATCCCACTAACATGTAAAAGCATTCTTATCTCTTGTCAGCCTCACCAGCTTCTGTTGTTTCTTGACTTTTGATAATCACTATTCTGACTGGCGTGAGATGGTATCTCATCATGGTTTTGATTTGGATTTCTCTAATCAGTGATGTTGAGCTATTTTCTACATGTTTGTTGGCCATATAAATGTCATCTTTTGAGGTGTCTGTTCATGTCCTTTGCCCACTTTTTAATGTTTTTTGTGTGTGTGTGTGTCAATTTGTTTAAGTTCCTTGTAGATTGCAAAAATTGTCTTCCATTCTGTAGGATGTCTGTTTGCTCTAATGATAGTTTCTTTTGCTGTGCAGAAGCTCTTTAGTTTAATTAGATCTCATTTGTCAATTTTTGCTTTTGTTGCAATTGTTTTCAGCAATTTTGTCAGGAAATCTTTGCCTGTGCCTATGTCCTGAGTGGTATTGTCTGGATTTTCTTCCAGGGTTTTTATAGTTTTGAGTTTTACATTTAAGTCTTTAATCCATCTTGAGTTAATTTTTGTATAAGGTGTAAGGAAGGAGTCCAGTTTCAATTTTCTGCATATGGCTAGCCAGTTTGCCCAGCACCATTTATTAAATAGGGAATCATTTCCCTATTGCTTGTTTCTGTCAGGTTTGTCAAAGATCTAATGGTTGTAGATGTGTGGTCTTATTTCTGAGTTCTCTATTCTGTTGCACTGGTCTGTGTCTGTTTTTGTACCAGTACCATGTACCAGTTTTGGTTACTGTAGTCTTGTAGTATAGTTTGAAGTCAGGTAGTGTGATGCCTCCAGCTTTGTTCTTTTTCTTAGGATTGGCTTAGTTATACAGGCTCTTTTTTGATGTCATATGAATTTTAAGTTAGTTTTTTCTAATTCACTGAAGAATGTCAATGGTAGTTTAATGGGAATAGCATGGAATCTATAAACTGCTTTGGGCAGTATGGCCATTTTCATAATATTGATTCTTCCTCTCCATGAGCACAAAATGTTTTTCTGTTTGTGTCCTCTGTTTCTTGCTTTGATCAGTTGCTTGCAGTTCTCCTTGAAGAGGACCTTAACTTCCCTTGTTAGCTGTATTCCTAGGCATTTTATTCTTTCTATAGCAATTGTGAATGGGAGGTGATTCATGACTTGGCTCTCTGCTTGCATATTGTTGGTGTATAGGAAACTAGTGATTTTTGCACGTGGATTTTGTATCCTGAGACTTTGCTGGAGTTGCTTATCAGCTTTAGAAGCTTTTGGGATGAGACAATGGGGTTTTCTAGATATAGGATCATGTCATCTGCAAACAAAGACAATTCAACTTCCTTGCTTCCTATTTGAATCCCCTTTATTTCTTTCTCTTGCCTGATTGCCCTGGCCAGAACTTCTAATTCTACATTGAATAGGAGTGGTGAGAGAGGGCATCTTTGTCTTGTGCTGGTTTTCAAGGGGAATGCTTCCAGCTTTTGCACATTCAGTTTGATATTGGCTGTGGGTTTGTCACATATGGCTCATTATTTTGAGGTATGTTCCTTCAATTCCTAGTTTATTCAGAGTTTTTAACATGAAGGAATGTTGAATGTTATCAGAGGCCTTTTCTTCATCTATTGAGATAATCATGTGATTTTTGCCTTCAGTTCTGTTTATGTGATGAATTATGTTCATTGATTTGCATATGTTGAACCAGCCTTGCATTCCAGGAATGAAGACAACTTGATTGTGGTAGATAAACTTTTGGAAATGCTGCTGGATTTGGTTTGCCAGTATTTTATTGAGGATTTTTTTTGTGTTGATGTTCATCAGTTGATATTGGACAAAATTTTCTTTTTTTGTAATAGCTCTGTCAGGTTTTGGTATCTGGATAATGCTAGCCACATAAAATGAGTTAGGGAGGAGTCCCTCCTTTTCAGTTGCTTGGAATAGTTTCAGAAGAAATGGTGCCAGCTCCTCTTTGCACCTCTGGTAGAATTCAGCTGTAAATCCATCTGGTCCTGGGGTTTTTTGGTTGGTAGGCTATTTATTACTGCCTTAGTTTCAGAATTCGTTATTCAGGGATTCAACTTCTTTCTGGTTCAGTCTTGGGTGGGTGTATGTGCCCAGGAATTTATCCATTTCTTCTAGATTTTCTAGTTTATTTGCATAGAGATGTTGATAGTATTCTCTGATGGTTGTTTGTATTTCTATAAGATCAGTGGTTATATCTCCTTTATCATTTTGTATAGTCTATTTGAATATTCTCTTTTCTTATTCGTCTAGTTAGCTATCTATTTTATTGATTTTTTGTTCCCCCTAAGGGTTTTTTATGTCCATTTCCTTCAGTTCCACTCTGATCTGGGTTATTTCTTGTCTTTTGCTAGGTTTGGGGTTTGTTTGCTCTTGATTCTCTAGTTCTTCTCATTGTGATGTTAGGTTGTCAGTTTGAGATCTTTCTAGCCTTTTGATGTGGGCACTTAATGCTATAAATTTCCTTCTTAACACTGCTTTAGCTGCATCCCAGAGATTCTGGTATGTGTCTCTTTGTTCTCATTGGTTTGAAAGAAATTCTTGATTTCTGCCTTAATTTCTTTATTTACCCAGGAGTCATTCAGGAGCAGGTTGTTCAATTTCTATGTAGTTGTGTGATTTTCAGGGAGTTTCTTAATCTTGCATTCTAATTTGATTGTGCTATGGTCTGAGATACAGTTTGTAATGATTTCAATTATTTTGCATTAGTTGAGGAGTGTTTTACTCCCAATTATATGATCAATTTTAGAACAAGTGCCATGAGGTGCTGAGAAGAATGTATATTCTGATGTTTTGGGTTGGAGAGTTCTGTAGATATCTATCAAGTACACTTGATCCAAAGCTGAGTTCAAGTCATGAATATCTTTCTTTGTTTTATCTCAGTCTGTCTAATACTTTCGTTTTATCTAATATTGTCTAATATTGACAGTGGGGTGTTAAAGTCTCCCACTATCATTGTGTGGGAGTCTAAGACTCTTTGTAGGTCTCTAAGAACTTGTTTTATGAAACTGGGTGCTCCTGTATTGGATGCATATATATTTCAGATACTTAGCTCTTCTTGTTGAGTTGAACCCTTTCCCATTATGTAATGCCCTTTGGTATTTTTTTTTTTTAAATCTGTGTTGGCTTAAAGTCTGTTTTGTCAGAAACTGGGATTGCAACCATTGCTTTTTTCTGCTTTCCATTCGCTCGGTAAATTTTCCTCCATCCCTTTATTTTGAGCCTATGTGTGGCTTTGCATGTGAGATGGGTCTCTTGAATACAGCACATCAGTGGGTCTTTTCTTTTTATCCAGCTTGCCGTTATGTATCTTTTAATTGGGGCATTTGGCCCATTTACTTTTAAGGTTATGTGTGAATTTGATTCTGTCATCATGATGCTAACTGGTTATTCTGCAGACTTGTTAATGTAGTTGCTTCATAGTATCATTGGTCTGTGTACTTTTCAGTGGCTGGTAATGAGCTTTTCTTTCCATATTTAGTGCTTCCTTCAGGAGGTCTTCAAGGCAGGCCTCGTGGTAATGAATGCCCTCAGCATTTGCTTGTCTGGAAGGATTTTGTTTCCCCTTTCCTTATGAAGCTTAGTATGGCTGATAATCAAATTTTTGGTTGGAAATTCTTTTTTTTTTTTTTTTTTTTTTTTTTAAGAATGTTGAATATTGGCCCTCCATCTCTTCCAGCTTGTAGGGTTTCCACTGAGAGGTCTGCTGTTAGTCCAATGAGCTTCACTTTGTAGGTGACCTGGCCTCTCTCTCTGGCTGTTGTTAACATTTTTTCTTTTCTTTTTTTTTTTTTTTTTTCTTTTTTCAACCTTGGAGAATCTGATTATGTGTCTTGGAGCTGACCTTCTCATGCAGTATCTTACTGGGGTTCTCTGGATTTGAATGTTGGCCTATCTTGCTAGGTTGGGAGGTTCTCCTGGATATCGTGAAGTATGTGTTCCAACTTAGTTCCATTCTGCCTGTCTCTTTCAGGTACCGCATCAGTCGTAGGTTCTGTCTTTTTACATAACCCCATAGTTCTCATGTTTTGTTTGTTCCTTTTTATTATTTTTTCTCTAACCTTGTCTGCCTGTCTTATTTCATCAATATAGTCTTCATGCTCTGATATCCTTTCCTCCACCTTGGTCTATTTGGCTGTTGATACTTGTGGTTGCATTGTGAAGTTCCCATGTTGTGTTTTTCAGTTCCTTCAGGTCATTTATGTTCCTGTCTAAACTAGTTATTCTGGTTAACAGCTCCTGTAATGTTTTATCATGATTCTTAGCTTCTTGCATTGGTTTAGAACATACTCCTTTAGCTCAGTGAAGTTTATTATTATGCACCTTCTGAAGCCTAATTCTAGTTCAGTGTCCTTGCTGGAGATGTGTTGTAATCATTTGGAGGAGAAGAGGCACTCTGGCTTTTGGAGTTTTCAGCATTTTTGCATTGATTCCTTCTCATCTTTGTGGTTTTTCTACCTTCAATATTTTGAGGCTGCTGATGGGGTTTTTATGGGGTCTTTTTTGTTGATGTTATTGTTGCTTTCTGTTTGTTTTTCTTTTAGCAATCAGGCCCATCTTCCGTAGGGCTGCTGGGGCTTACCAGGGGACAACTGCAGACCCAATTCACCTGGGTCTCTCCTGCAACTGGAGGTATCACCAGTGGAGGCTACAGAACAGCAAAGATGGCTGCCTGTTCCTTCCACTGGGAGCTTCATCTCAGAAGGGCACCAAGCTAATGCCAGCCAAAACACTCTGGTATGAGGTGTCTTGTGGCCCTTGTTGGGGTGTCTCACCCAGTCAGGCAGCATGTGATCAGAAGCCTGTATAACAAAGCAGCTTGGCTGCCCCTTGGCTGAGCAGGTTTGGCTGCACTGGGGAGAATCCCTCTCATCTGGACTGCCAGCAGACAGGAAAGACTAGGTCCACTGAATTCAAGATCATGGTCACACCTTCCCCCAGGGTTTCCTTCCCAGGAATATCAGAATTCTATCCATAAACCCCTGGCTATAGTTGCAGCAATTCTTGCAGGGAGGCCCTGCCCAATGAGAAAGGATGGATCTGGTCCCACCTAAAGGAGCAATCTTGCCATGATCTGCAACAGCTGCTGTGCTTCACCGTGGGGGAATTCCTCTCAGTTTAAACTGCCCAGTCTCCCCAGTACCAGCAGTGGAAAATGGCTGATGAGAGCCTCAGTGATGGTGGCTGCCTCTCCCCCCAGGAACTCAGTTCTTAGGCAGTGTCCAGCCTTCTGCCACTGGCTTCAACCCGATTGGGTTGCACAGCTCTGAGTTTGGGACCCAAGGCCCTGGTGGGGTGGACTCAGAAGGGGATCTCCTGATCCACAGGATGTTCAGATCTGAAGAAAGAATGTGGTTTCCCGGGCAGGGTAGCCCAGTTACTCACTGCCTCCCTTGTCTGGGTGTGAGAGTTCCCCTTATCCTGTGTGGCAACTTGGTCATTGCACCACCCTGATTTTCCTCACTCTGTGTGGGTCACACTAACTTCCTAGTCAGTCCCAGTGGGAGAACCTGGATACCTCAGTTGATAGAGCAGGATTCACTTACTGTTTTTGTTCTTCTCAGTGGGAACTGCAGACTGGAGCTGCTTCTAGTTGGCTCTCTTGAGGAGAGAGTTGGCTTCTCCCCTCTGTGTTTTTATTGTAGATTCGGGGGTACACGTGCAGGTTTATTATGTGGGTATATTGCATGATGTTAAAGTTTGGACATCAATTGAACCTGTCACCCAAATAGTGAACGTAGTATCCAATAGGTAGTTTTTCAATCTTTTCCCTTTACCCCTTCCCTTCTTTTGAAGTCCTCAGTGTCTACTGTTGCCATACTTATGTTTCTGTGTACCCACTGTTCAGCTACCACTTAAAAGTGAGAATATACAGTGTTTGGTTTTCTGTTTCTGAAGTAACTCACTTAGGATAATGGCCTCCAGCTGCATACATGTCGCTGCAAAGGACATGATTTCATCCTTTTATGGCTACATAGTGTTCTGTTGGGTATACGTACCATATTTTCTTTATCCAATCCACAATTGATGGGCACCTAGGTTGACTCTATGTCTTTGAGGTTGTGAATAGTGCTGTGATGTATGTACACATGCATGTGTCTTTTTGGTGGAATGATTTGTCTTCCTTTGTGTATATACCTGGTAATGGGATCACTAGGTTGAATAATAATTCTATTTTTAGTTATTTGAGAAATCTCAAAACTGTTTTTAACAGTGGCTGAACTAATTTACAATCCCACCAACAGTGTGTGAGTGTTTCCTTTTTCTCTGCAATCTCACCAACATCTGTTATTTTGACTTGTTAATAGTAGCCATTCTGATTGGTGTGAGATGGTATCTCATTGTGGTTTTGATTTGCATTTCTCTGATTATTAGTAATGTTGAGTATTTTTTCATGTTTTTGGGCCACTTGTATATCCTCTTTTGAAGTGTCTGTTCATGTCCTTTGTTCACTTTTTAATGGAGTTTTTATTTATTTATTTAAATTCCTTAAAGTTCATTAAAGATTTTGGATATTAGTCTTTCATCAGATGCATAGTCTGAAAATATCTTCTCCCACTCTGTAAGTTGTCTGTTTACTTTGTTTATAGTTTCTTTTGATAAGCAGCTCTTTAGTTTAATTAGGGTTCATTGTTAATTTTTGTTTTTGTTGCATTTGTTTTTGAGGACTTAGTCAAAAATTCTTTGCCTAGGTCAATGTTCAGAAAATATTTCCTATGTTTTCTTCTGGGATTTTTAGTTTGAGGTATTACATTTAAGTTTTTAATCCATTTTGAGTTAATTTTTGTAAATGGTGAGAGGTAGAAGTCAAATTTCATTTTTTTCCATATGGTTAGCTGGTTTTCTCAGCACCATTTATTGAGTAGGGCTGATAGTTTACTTCTATCTTCTATCAAGCTTAACTTTTGAGTCAGCAACTATCTAATAATTACACAGTATTTTGGAACAACGTGTATTGAATATTTATATTGTGCATTAGGCAATCTACATATTTACTTCATTACCATCACACCCAATTATAACACATGTATACTATATATAATTATCAGTTTATAGATGAGAAAATGAACCTACAAAATTAGGAGCAAGAAAGTGGAGGGAGGTGCCATGCATTTTTAAATCACTAGACCTTGAGAGAACTCACTCACTATTCTGAGGACAGCACTAAGCCATGAGGGATCTACCCCCATGACCCAAACACCTCCCACTAGGACCCACCTCCAACATTGGAGATTACAATTTAACATGAGATTTGGTAGGGACATATATTCAAACTACATCATTCCTCTCCTGGTCTCTCAAATCTCATGTTCTTCTCACATTGCAAAATACAATTATGCCTTCCCAACAATCCCCCAAAGTCTGACCTCATTCCAGCATCAAATGAATTAAAAATCCCAAGTCTAAAGTGTCATCTGAGACAAGGCAAGTCCCTTCCACTTATAAGCCTGTAAAATCAAGCAAGTTATTTATTTCCAAGATACAATGGAGGTATATGCATTGTACCTATAATGGAATCAGGATGAGTAAACATTCCCATTCCATAAAAGAGAAACTGACCAAAAGAAAGAGCTACATTTCCCTGTAAGCTTGAAATCCAACAGGGAAATTATTAAATATTAAAGCTCTAAAACAATCTTTTTTGACTCCATGTCTTATACCTAGGGCACACTGGTGCAAGGGGTAGGCTTCCAAGGCCTTGCACAGCTCTGCCTCTGTAGCTTTGTAAGGTACATCTACTGTGGCTACTCTCAGAGACTGAGTGCTGTGGCTTTTCCGGGCATAGTGTGAAAGCTGCCAGTGGCTCTATCATTCTGGGGTCTGAAGGATAATGGCCCCCTTCCCAAAGCTTTACTAGGCAATGCTCCAGTGGGAACTCTGAGTGGAGGCTCCAACCCCACATTTCCCCTCTGCACTTACCTAGTTGAAGTTCTCTATGCAGCCTCCACTTCCGCATCAGGCTTCTGCATGGGCAACCACGCTTTCCCATACATTCTCTGAAATCTAGGCAGAGGCTGACAAGCCTTCACCACTCTTATACTCTGTGCAAGTGTGGGCATAACACCACATGGAAGCTGTCAAGGTTTATGACTTGCATTCTCCAAAGTGGCAGTTCGAGGTGTATCTGGACCCTTTGAACCCTGGCTGGTACTGTAGCGGCTGAGATGTGAGAAGCAGTGCCCTGAGGCTGTGCAGAGCAGCAGAGCCTTGGTCCTGGTCCCTGGAACCATTCTTCCCTCCTATGTCTCTAGGCATGTGATGAAAGGGGCCACCACAAAAGCCTCTGAAATGCCTTTGAGACATTTTTCACCTTGTCTTGGCTGTGAGCACTTGGCTCCTTTTTAGTTATGCAAATTTCTGTAGCAAGTATTTGCTCAGCAGCCTGCTTGAATTCTGCTCTAGAAAAAGCTTCTTCTTTCTCTGTCACATGGCCAAGCTGCAAACTTTCCAAACTTTTATACTCTGCTTTCTGTTTAAATATAAATTCCAACTTTAACTCACTTCTTTGCTCCCACATCTGAGTCTTGGTTGTCAGAAGCAGCCAGGACACATCTTGAATGCTTTGCTGCTTAGAAATTTCTTCCACCAGATACCCTAGGTTATCATTCTCAAGCTCAAGCTTCCATAGATCCATAAGGCCTGAATAGAATGCAGCTAACTTCTTTGCTAAGGCATAACACATGTGAACTTTGCTCCAGTTCCCAATAAGTTCATTTAAATCTGAGACCTCCTCAGCTTGAACTTCACTGACCATATTAGTATCAGCATTTGGTCACAACCATATACCCAGTCCCTAAGAAATTTCAAACCATCTCTCATCTTCTTGTCTTCTTCTGAGCCCTCTAAACTCTTCCAATCTCTTCCTGTTACCCAGTTCCAAAGTTACTTTCACGTTTTCTGGTATCTTTATAGAAAGACCCCACTCCTCTGTACCAATTATCTGTATTAGGCTGTTCTCACATTGCTGCAAAGAAATACCAGAGATTCAGTAATTTATTAAAAAAAGAGGTTTAATTTGCTCATGGCTCTGCAGGCTGTACAGGAAGCATAATGTCAGCATCTGCTTCTGGGGAGGTCTCAGGAAGTTTGCAATCATGGCTGTAGGTGAAGGAGGAGCAGGTGTCTCACATGGTAAAGCTGGAGCAAGAGAATGGGGAGAGTGCTACACACTTTTAAATAACCAGATCTCAAGGGAACTCACTCACTATTGTGAGGACAGCACCAAGCCATGAGGGATCTACCCCCATAACCCAAACATCACCCACCAGTCCCCACCTCCAACATCGGGGATTACAATTTAACATTAGATTTGGTGGAGACATATGTTCAAACTATATAAGCTGTATATCAAATTTTAGCAAAGTGCCTATCTGTTTTTAGAATAAACTTAGCATAAACAAAGAAGAGTGGCTGAGTGACCATGCCAAATCATGACCTTAGACATTTAGAAAACTTATCTGCATCATCAGTAAGATATGGTCTGTGTCTGGATAAAGTGTAAGTGCTAATTTCAGTGTTTCTGAGACACTGGGTCTTCTTAGTGACTACTGGATTTTATTCAGACTTGGTCTCTGACTTCCTATGATATGCACCTATAAATTTATTTTGGGGCCTAACACCAATGAACATAGGAACAGCTTAATGCAAAGCTTTTTTGAGTCTCCCCTACCTTCCTACCCACACCAATGCAGTTATAATTAAACAAGATTAGAGCCAAGGCATTTAAAATAGAGGTCAATTAATGTTAGTACAGGATCACTCAAAATGGTGCAGACTTTTAACCCTTTATTCCACTTAGGCTGAGTAGACATTTTCCAGTGAAGGAAGCTCTGCTATTTTATATATAGGTGTTTAGATGCATAAAATGATGTGTGCATTAGGAGATACATTTGCAATCCCAATACTATATATTTTATTATTATTAAAACTGATGTCTTTTAGAGTAACAGTTAAAGGACAGGCTCGGGTGTCTGTGGTATCTCTCAGCCTTTGAGAAACTGTCAGCTACCTCAAACATAGAAATATATGCTTTTCATTCTTCACCACAGATAAATTATGTTAAACAATTGATTAGTGCTGGTTCCAGGATTCTGTTAGAAAAAGTTTAAGAATTGACCACCTCCTAGCTTGGGAGAATTGAAGTTATGATGATGACCATCCTTAATCTTGTAAATTAATGAGATGTTGTAAAAAGAATACAGTCAGCCTTCAGCATCTTTGGGCTCCATGTCCTCAAATTAAACCAATGATGGATTAAGCCAACCATCGATCAAAAATATTTAGGAAAAAAACAAAACAGTAAAAAATAATACAAGTAAAAACTAATACAGTATAGCAACTATTTTTATAGTATTTAGATTGTATTTGGTAGCAAAAGTAACCTAGAGATGACTTAAAATATACAGGAGGATGTGTGTAGGTTATATGCAAACACAGCAGGTCCTCAAATGATGTGATATCATTCAACATGTTTCAGCAAACCATCGGTCAAAAATATTTAGGGAAAAAAAAACAGTAAAAAATAATGCAAGTAAAAACCAATACAGTATAGAAACTATTTTTATAGTATTTACATTGTATTTGGTATTATAATTGATCTAGAGATGACTTAAAATATACAGGAGCATGTGCATAGGTTATACACAAACAGAAGGTCCTCAGATAATGTGGTGTCATTCAACAATGTTTCATTATAGCGTTGATGAGAAAAATAAATTGAATCCAGGCTGGGGCCATGGTCTGTGTGGAGTTTGTACATTCTCTCATGTCTGTGTGGGTTTTCTTCAGGGACTCTGGTTTCTTCCCATGTCCCAAAGCTGTGCCATTGGTTAACAAGTGTGTCTAAATGTTCCCAGTGTGACTGTGGGGGTGTGTGTGAGTACATCTTGTGATGAAATGGTGGCCTGTCCAGAGCTGGTTTCTGACTGATGCCCCAAGCTGCTGGGATAGGTTCTGGCTGTCACCAGAATCTGAATAATTACATTACTTTGATAAATAATTATCTTACTTGTTTTTATTAATCTTTATTAAATGTATGTATAGCTCATATTTATTTCAATGTTTAACATTAGAAATGTTTTGGCCAGGCATGGGGGCTCATGTCTGTAATCCCAGCACTGTGGAAAGTGAGGCAAGAAAATTACATCAGCCTGGGGGTTCAAGACCAACCCTGGCAACATAGCAAGACCTCATCTCTACCAAAAAAAAAAAAAAAAATTTAATTAGCTGAGGATGATGGTGCTCAGGAGGCTGAGGTGGGAGGAACACTGGAGCTGGGGATGTTGAGGCTGTAGTGAGCCGTAATTGAACCATTGTACTCCAACTTAAAAGACAGAGTGAGATTATCTCAAAAAGCAAAAATAATAGAAGTGTTTTTGGTCTGTATTTAGAAGTTTGCCGATGTTTTCGTGACCAGAAATATGCCATAGCAACATAACTCTTGTTTATATCAATTACCCTATGGTAAAAATGGTTTCATTATACGTTAACATTTGGCTTAAAGTTGTAGTTTCCAAGAACGAATCAATTACATTAAGTGATGACTTCCTGTACTACACCATTTTATATAAGGTACTTGACCTTCTTCAGAGTTTGGTATTTTCGGTTGAGGGGTGGGTCTTGGAATCAATTCCTTGCATATACCTAGAGAACTATATTTTCTTTTTGATCTACATCACCTACATCTTTCCCCAGCAAAAGTGGGTTATTTCTATTTTGTTTTGTTTTGTTTTTTGCTATTTAGAATCTAGACTTTTTGGCCGGCACGGTGGCTCACACCTGTAATCCCAGCACTTTGGGAGGCCGAGGTGGGCGTATCACGAGGTCAGGAGATCGAGACCACCCTGGCTAATACGGTGAAACTCTGTCCCTACTAAAATACAAAAAAAAATTATCTGGGCATGGTGGTGGGAGCCTGTAGTCCCAGCTACTTGGGAGGCTGAGGCAGGAGAATGGCGTGAACCCAGGAGGCAGAGCTTGCAGTGAGCCGAGATGGTGCCACTGCACTCCAGCCTGGGTGACAGTGTGAGGCTCAGTCTCAAAAAAAAAAAAAAAAAAAATCTAGACTTTTTGATCAATATATCTTGGGGGAAAAGTAAATTTTACACAAGAATTTTTGCTGCAGTAACTGATTTTATATTATTCCCTAAGAAACTCTGTGAAGAATTCTAAGCACATCTTCTGTAAGGATATTACAACTCCTTATTCTCAAAGATACTTTACTTTTTTAATTAATTGCAATTTCATAAGCAAATGCATGTTTTATTAAACTCTTTATACTTAAAAGCTTCTTATCTTCTATTTAGCACATTTATATAGAAACATAAAAGTGGCTTTTTTCTGAGTCATAGTCCTGTGTTTGTGTGTATGTGGCTATGAAGCTAATTAATAAAATTACTTCCCTGTTGGTAACTGGAATTTTAGTAAGGAGATCAGGCCATCCATTGAGAGTCAAAAAAGGACAGTTACAATTATCAAAGATGTTGATCTGAGGACAGGTTTCCAGAGAATTTTCAGAATTCCTTTCCTGATACCATATGCTTAATGTTGAAGGTATTAGCATTAAATTATTCCTTAATTTTTACATTAACATTAGATGAACTTATTTTGAAGTAACTTGTTCTGATTTATGATCTGTACATAGCCATAGAAAGCCTTCCTGAATGCTTAGTTTTTATTTTATTTTATTTTTCTGAGATGGAGTCTCGCTGTCTCCCAGGCTAGAGTGCAATGGCGGGATCTCGGCTCACTGCAACCTCTGCCTCCCGGGTTCAAGCAATTCTCCTGCCTCAGCCTCCCAAGTAGCTGGGATTACAGGCATGCACCACCAGGGCCAGCTAGTATTTGTGTTTTTAGTAGAGGTGGGTTTTCACCATGTAGGCCGGGCTGGTTTCAAACTCCTGACCTCGTGATCCACCTGCCTTGGTCTCCCAAAGTGGTGGGATTACAGGCATGAGGCACTGTGCCCGGCACTGAACGCTTAGTTCTTTTTTAAAAAAAGGAAAAATGGGCTGGGCATGGTATCTCACACCTATAATCCCAGCTCTCCAGGAGGCTGAGGTAGGTGGATCACCTGAGTGCAGGAGTTTGAGACCAGCCTGGCCAACATGGTGAAACCCCGTCTCTACTAAAAATACAAAAATCAGCTGAGCATGGAAGTGGGTGCCTGTAATCCCAGCTACTCGGGAAGCTGAAGCAGGATAATCGCTTGAACCCGGAAGGCAGAGGTTGCAGTGAGCAGAGATCACACCAATGTACTCCAGCCTGGGTGATGGAGCGAGACTCCCTCTCTATAAACAAATAAATAATGGGAAAAATGAAAAAATAAACCTCTTAGCACTCTACTGTGCTATAAATTTGTCTTTATTGTTAGTTCAGCTGTTAGGCTGCAAAGACTATTCCTATTTTTTATTGTCATTTGTCAATACGTTTGAAACTTGCCAAAGTAGAAATTAGAGATGCACTAAGCTTCTATTGCTTGTGCTTATTTATTCTATGCATTTGTTAAAATAGATTTTACACTAGACAAAAACATACTCCTTTCCAAATTGTGCTTGATGCCATATCAAACTTTTAAATCATTATTCTCAAAGTTAGTATTTTTTGTCTGGAATCTTATGTTTGCTTGTTTCGTTAATGGATTTTAATATTGTAAGTAGGAATTTCTTGATGATACCATCACTGTGCCGTATACTTGGTACAAGCTGAAATTTATCAGGTTCATTTTATCTACCAATCAGAAACTTGGAAGGTATGATGCTCTTTTTATTATAAGTCATGAAATATATTTGAAACCCATAATGTTTAATTACTGAAACTGATGTTTCTGATAATAGATTTTGTCTTTATGGAAGAAAGAAGGAAGTGAAGATAGAAAAGTGAACAAAGAAAAGAGAGAAATTATTACTTTTGTGGCAAGTAGCCTAATAAAATAATTTCTGATTTAATGCTTATTTGGTGTATTTTTTTCTCTTTAAGTATAATTACTGTCATTTAAAAATTTTTATTTTGGACTTTCCTAATGGATTCTTGTCAGGTAACATGGTCATTTTTTTTTTCTTATATTTCCTGATCTCCGTAAGTCTTTAATCTTGTAGCGATGTTTACAAGATATTGGGATATTGGGAACTTATCATTAAAACTAAAGACAGTGAGCAATAGGAACCTAATTAAGCAAGGTCATAAAACGCATGCAGCATTTCAGTTTTTGGTTAAGATTCTTGTTTTCTTATTTTTTTTCAGGCTGTGACATCTTGTGACTTATAGATTTATTTTAATATTGGGCTTTGTATTTCCCCTACCACAGTATTTGGGAGTGAGTTGATATGGTTCAGTTCTGTCATTAACTAGCTATGTAACTTCATACAACTCACTTTAAAACAAAAACACTTTTTTGCATAATTGCTAGAATCTCAGCTCTAAACATACTTTCCCCTTCAGTTCCTTTGTGCTTGCTTTCCTTATAATTTATGGTCTACCTCACTCTGTCAGCTTCTGTGTCTGTGTGTTCAAGGGCAATATTTGTCTCTTCCCTTACTTTCTCCTTTTCTTTTTTATTCCTCTTAACCACTTACAATAGATGTACCTTCATCCTTTTATACTGCCATTTCCTTATGTTCCTTGGGACACCATTTCTGAAAGACATCCTTGGAAAAAGGATTTCATGGGCAAATGAGTTTGTGAAATTTTGCATGTTATATAACCTTATTGTAGATTATAATGCTATTAGCATGTTGAAAATTGTGAGAATTCCTTCCATAAAATACCTATTTAACATTGTTTAGCTCTTGGATTAGTCCGTTCTCACACTGCTGATAAAAAGATACCTGGGACTGGGTAATTTATAAAGGAAAGAGATTTAATTGACTCACAGCTCAGCATAGCTGGGGAGGCCTCTGGAAACTTACAATCATAGCAGAAGGGGAAGCAACACATCCTTCTTCACATGTTAGCAGCAAGAAGTGCCCAGCAAAAGGGGAAAAAGCCCTTTATGAAACCATCAGATCTCCTGAGAACTTACTCTCATGAGAACAGCATGAGCATAAACACCCTCATGATTTGACTACCTCCCACCAGGTCCCTCCCACGACAGGTGGGGATTATGGGAACTACAATTCAAGGTGAGATTTGGGTGGGGACACAGAGCCAAGCAATATCAGTTCTGGATTTCCTTATTTTATTTGAGTACTGAACACTTTCTTGTTATTGTAGTGCTGTGTCTGTGAATGTGTTTCTGTGTAGGTGCTTGTTTCTAAGGATGTAATATGAGTGTGTATATCTAATACATATTAGCATCCCAAATATTTGGTGTTTTGTGCTATTTTGATAATATTGTTTTAAAGGCCTCAAGGAGAAGGCCTTCAGATTGGATTCTCCCGTCCTTTTTTTTTTTTTTTTTTTTTGAGATAGAATCTCAGAATCTTGCTTTGTTGCCCAGGTTGGAGGGCAGCAGCGTGATCTCAGCTCACTGTAAGCTCCGCCTTCCAGGTTCACGCCATGCTCCTTCCTCAGCTTCTCCAGTAGCTGGGACTACAGGCGCCCGCCACTATGCCCAGCTAATTTTTTGTATTTTTTAGTAGAGACGGGGTTTCACTGTGTTAGCCAGGATGGTCTCCATCTCCTGACCTCATGATCCACCTGCCTCAGCCCCCCGAGTGCTGGGATTACAGGCGTGAGCCCCCCACGCCCAGCCACTCCCATCCCTTTTTAATATATTTACTGCATCTGTGGCTAAACCTATAAGGCCTGCATGTACAAGGAGATATGGAACCTTAATCTACCTTTTCTGGTTGTGGCACAGTGTGGCAAGGAGTACTCTCTATGCCAGGAGCCAAGCGGTTCAAGAGCCTGCTGCAGTCCATGCCCATCTTTTGATGCTAAAAGATGGCCATAGTCGTTGGCACTGCAAATGCTGCAATGGTCTCATCAAGGTGAATGGATGGCGCTGGAAATGATTGACTCGTGTACCCTGCAACACAAGCTACTGGAACCTGTTCTGCTTCTGGGCCAGAAGTTTGCAGGTGTGGACATCATGTCTTTGTGAAGGATGGTGGTCATGAGGCCCAGTTTTATGTTATCCATCAGTCCATCTCCAAATCCCTGGTGTCCCATTACCAGAAATATATGGATAAAGCTTTCAAGAAGATAAAAGACATTCTCAGTATGACCAGATACTGCTGGTAGCTGATATATTTCCAGAACTGAATGGTAGAGAAAGCCCTACATATACTACTGCCCAACTATGAGTCTAATATTCTAACCTTTAAATAAATCTGTTTTAAATCTTGCTTCCCGGGCCAGACATGGTGACTCACGCCTGTAATCCCAGCACTTTGGGAGACTGAGGTGGGTGGATCATCTGAGGTCAGAAGTTCAAGATCAGCCTGGTCAAAATGGTAAAACCCCATCTTTACTAAATATACAAAAATAAGCCAGGTGTAGAGGCGGGTGCCTGTAATCCCAGCTACTCAGGAAGCTGAGGCAGGAGAATTGCTTGAACCTGGGAGGCAGAGGTTGCAGTGAGCTGAGGTTGCACCATTGCCCTCCAGCCTGGGCAACAAGAGTGAAACTTCATCTCAAAAACAAAACAAACAAAAACAAAAACATGCTCCCCAAATGTGCTAGAGAATATTAATTGTTAGTCTTAGATGCTTCACACACACAAAATATTATTTCCGTAACTAAAGAAGCTTCTATTTTAGATTTTTATGTTGTTGGTAAATACCATTTTGCTTACTGAAAACAATAACAGCGACAAAGAAACCTTTATAGAATTCCATTGTGACTTGATAGAATATTTCAGCTTATATGAATCAGTGAGAATAATTCATTACCATATGAAATACCTCACTTGGCCTTAAGACTTAGTTTGGTATTTTACATAGTTTGAAAATACATGGATTATTTGTTTGGAGTTGTGAGAGGTAGACAAAATCAAAATTATTTTAATGTATCTAATTTATCTTTATAGAATATTCATAGTGTCCGAGAGAATAATTTTTTTAACATCAATATGTCAGTCTAGGTTGTGTGCAAGGAACAGAAACCTCACCACTTAAATCAGGAAGTGCTTTAATATAGCATGCTCTCAAAATTGTTAAATGAGATAAGGGAGAGAATTCTAGAATGTGCCTTTGGAAATGACACCCAGAACGACATAAAATTTAAGGATTCCTATTTCTGTGGTCTTTACCAAAATTGTGCTTAAATCAAGAACCCACTACTACTGCTTCGGTCGACTCTGAATACGCTGGAAACTTGAAATTGTACACCCACAACTGCAATCCAAGAATTAGAAAGTCTTGTGCTGCAGCCATGCCATTATTGTTATGACACACACTACTTCTCGTCACCCAGGAAGCTGGATGATGGACTCTGAAACACAACTCCAAGTAAATGTCTTAATACCAACAATCATGCTTGCCAGTTGAAAAAGTTAAAATTGGCAGGAAGATAGCCTCACTCTCACTTCTGCTTGCCAATTTCCGAATGCACTTTGATTAGCATGCAGAACCTTAGTTACAAGTTTGTGTGGAAAAGATAGTTTGAAGCTTTCCAATCACCTCAAATGAACAGAGGATAGAATGAGGCTGAAAGAGCCAATCCAGGGTGCCCACTGAAATTGTTTTTGGTGTTCTTTGTCTAGAAATAGTGGCCAATTCTTTCTTTCTTTCTTTCTTTCTTTTTTTTTTTTTTTGAGACAGAGTCTCTCTGTCGCCCAGGCTGGAGTGCGGTGGCACCATCTCGGCTCACTGCAAGCTACGCCTCCTGGATTCACGCCATTCTCCTGCCTCAGCCTCCCGAGTAGCTGGGACTACACGCGCCCGCCACCATGCCCGGCTAATGTTTTTTGCATTTTTAGTAGAGACGGGGTTTCACCGTGTTAGCCAGGATGGTCTCGATCTCCTGACCTCGTGATCCGCCCGCCTCGGCTTCCCAAAGTGCTGGGATTACAGGCGTGAGCCACCGCGCCCAGCAATTCTTTCTTAATAGAAATTCCTTACCCTAGGTACTTATGAGGACAGTAAAACCAGCATAGGAAATGGTTGTTACTATGTTTTGTCCTCTTTTGAGAATCTTAAAAATAGTTTTCTTGGTGATCTGGCTTCCTGGTTGTGTGTGTGTGTGTGTGTCTAAATAGTTCACTTCCTCACATTATTTTTATTCACAGTTATGTCATAGTATGGTTTTGACAATTTCATATCTTTCCTTGGCATCACCAATTCACATAAAAGCCTCCCATATTTTCTCCAAGGTGCCTCATTAGGCCCAGTCTATTGTTTTCTCCTCTCAAGTGATTTCAGAAACTTCTCAAGTATTTCATCTTCTTTCATGGCTATCAGAGAAAGGATCACATCTGGCAGGAAGAAAGATGGCATCATTGAATTCTGCTGACATACAAATGCAGGTTTTTAAAATAAATGATCTTTTTCTTGTTTGTCTTTTGTTATCTCAAAGGGAGATATTTAGTTGTCTCCAAATTTCTGAACAGAAACCATTTCTAGTTAAATTTTTTTCAAAGACATTTGAAAAATAAGGCTTTTCTCTATCAGATGCAAGTTTTACTGTTTTACAGCTTTGGGTATTTGATTTGCAAGAAGAATATAAAATTGAGTAAATTAGAACTATCGTAGTTCTCTCCACAAAGATTTTAGACTTAAAGGAGTGCATTAAGTTTGCGATAACTCCTGCAAAATGCCATGGGGAATTACATCATGTACTTACATAATTTGTGAAAAAAATTTTATTGATAAAATACAGATAATAGAGGCAAAATTATTTAATATATAAATTATGTAAATAATCCTCTCAATATTCCACCCCATTCCATGTGGATAGCCTGAGCTTCTATTCTGGGACTCTCATTGTTATCTATCCTATGTCCATGGGATGATATTCACACAGAATTATATGGAGAGTCAAGGTAATTATTCTGATAAACTCAATCATCTCAATTTTTTACCTCTCGAATTATACAGGTTATCAATTCTTTTTTTGAAGTCATATTGAATATAGCACTTAATTTTAATCATCATATAAAGTTAGAAAATAATGGGAGGTGATTTTAGCCAGATATATAACAAATATCGAAATTTATTAGAGCTTTTTGTTGGAACTTTTACAAGAAACATTACTTTAAGATTAATAATATTGATATTTTGTCTTGGTCAGAGATCAAGTGGTATTACCATATGTAAACCAATGTTTTAAAACTAGGTGTTTTTCAATCTAAGATTATACCTAAGATAGGCATTGAGCTATTATGTAATGTATATGCCTTATATACATCTCTAAAATTCTTTTTTTTTTTTTTTTTTTTTTTTTTTGAGACAAAGTCTTGCTCTGTCACCCAGGCCTAGGGTGCAGTGGCATGATCTTGGCTCACTGCAAACTCTGCCTCTCGGGTTCAAGAGATTCTCCTGCCTCAGCCTCCCAAATAGTTGGGCTTACAGGCACCCACCACTGCACCTGGCTAATTTTTGTATTTTTAGTAGAGACGGGGTTTCACTATCTTGGCCCAGCTGGTCTCGAACTCCTGACCTTGTGATCCACCGACCTTGGCCTCCCAAAGTGTCGTCTCTTACATTCTTATAAATATTAATTATTTTCAGAACTTACTGTTGGCAATTATTATGTATAAATTTCAATATGAGTACATATTTTATAGTTCTCCTTTCCTCATCTCAAACATATAAGTACATTTATTTCTTGGTATACACATCTGAAGTGCTATGGGGTAAATCCCCAGGAAAATAACACCCCAATTTCTATTTGGACTAGTCCTAGGCTACCTTTGGAAGTGAAATATCTGAGGTGGAGGACCATAAACTGGCCATTGCAGGACCATCCCAAATCTGGATTTCTCTCATTTCATTCCCCAATTCACAGATGTTCTAACAACTTTCAGGATGCCTCAGTGTTACTCCTGGAAGTAATTTCTACCCATGTCAAACAAATTAAACAAGTCATTTGGTGATTGGTTTTGATTGTTGGACTTGATTCTTGAAAAAATGGCAATCAAAGGCACTTATTGATTTTTATAATTTATGTCTCCAAGAACTTGTGCCATTTTATTACCATTATGTAATTAATTTTGACAAATCAAGTGAGTTTAATATCTAAAATGTTTGTCCAACCTCATTAAAATTGGGCAAAGATGTTAGGGTGTCAATTTTAAATCTTTCCTGCTTTCTCTTGTGGGCATTTATTGCTATAAAATTCCCTCTACACTCTGCTTTCAATGTGTCCCAGAGATTCTGGTACATTGTGTCTTCTTTCTCATTGGTTTCAAAGAACATGTTTATTTCTGCCTTCATTTCGTTATTTACCCAGTAGTCATTCAGGAACAGGTTTTTCAGTTTCCATGTAGTTGTGTGGTTTTGAGTGAGTTTCTTAATCCTGAGTTCTAATTTGATTGCACTGTGGTCTGACAGACCATTTGTTATGATTTCCGTTCTTTTGCATTTGCTGAGGAGTGTTTTACTTCCAATTATGTGGTCAATTTCAGAATAAGTGTGATGAGGTGCTGAGAAGAATGTATATTCTGTTGATCTGGGGTGGAGAGTTCTGTAGATGTCTATTAGGTCCACTTGGTCCAGAGCTGAGTTCAAGTCCTGATTATCTTTGTTAATTTTCTGTCTCAATCTAACATTGACAGTGGGGTGTTAAAGTCCCCCCTCTATTATTGTGTGGGAGTCTAAGTCTCCTTGTAGGTCTCTAAAAACTTGCTTTATGATTCTGGGTGCTCCTGTATTGGGTGGATATATATTTAGCATAGTTAGCTCTTCTTGATGCATTGATCCCTTTACCATTATGTAATGCCCTTTATCTCTTTTGATCTTTGTTGCTTTAAAGTCTGTTTTATCAGAGATTAGGTTTGCAACTCCTTTTTTTTTTCCTTTCCATTTACTTGGTGTAAATATTCTTCCATCCCTTTACTTTGAGCCTATGTGTGTCTTTGCATGTGAGATGGGTCTCCTGAATACAGCACACCAATGGGTCTTGACTCTTTTTCCAATTTGCCACTGTGTCTTTTAATTGGGGCATATAACCCATTTACATTTAAGGTTAATATTGTTATGTATGAATTTGATCCTGTCATTATGATGCTAGCTGGTTGTTTTCCTCCTTAGTTGATGTAGTTTCTTTATAGCGTTGATGTTCTTTACAATTTGCTATGTTTTTGCAGTGGCTGCTAGCAGTTGTTCCTTTCCATGTTTAGTGCTTCCTTCAGGAACTCTTGTAAGGCAGGTCTGGTGGTGACAAAACAGAATAGAAAACCAAATATTGCATGTTCTTACTCCTAATTGGGAGTTGAACACTGACAACACATGGTCATAGGGAGGGGAACATCACATACCAGGGCCTGTTGGGGGGTGGGGGTTAGGGGAGCAATAACGTTAGGAGAAATACCTAATGTAGGTGACGGGTTGATGGGTGCAGCAAACATGTATACCTATGTAACAAAACTGCACGTTCTCCATATGTACCCTAGAATGTAAAATATAATAAAAAAATTCGGCAAAAACATGAACAGACATTTCTCAAAAGAAGATGTAACGTGTGGCCAACAAACACGAAAGAGCTCAACATCACTGACCACTAGAGAAATGCAAATCAAAACTGCAATGAGATACCATCTCACATCAGTCAGAATGACTATTATTAAAAAGTCAAAAAAATAACATATGCTGGCGAGGTTGCAGAGAAAAAAGGAACACTCATACCCTGTTGGTGGGAGTGTTAATTAGTTCAACCATTGTGGAAAGCAACGTGGCAATTCCTCAAAGAGCTAAAAGCAGAACTACCATTGGACCCAGCAATCCCATTACTGGGCATATACCCAGAAGAATATAAATCATTCTATCATAAAGACACATGCACGTGTATGTTAATTGCAGAACTATTCACAATAGCAAAGACGTAGAATCAACCTTAATGCTCATCAATGGTAGACTAGATAAAGAAAATATAGTACATATCACCAAAGAAAACTATACAGCCACAAAAACAAAACAAAAAACCAAGATCATATCCTTTGCAGTAACATGGATGGAGCTGGAGTTCTCAGTCACAAGTGGGAGCTGAATGATGAGAAAACAAGGACACATGAGATGAGGGCAACAACACGCTGAGGCCTGTCGGGGATGGGTGTGGGGGAGAGCATCAGGAAGAATAGCTAATGGATCCTGGGCTTAATATCTAGGTGATGGAATGATCTGTGTGGCAAACCATCATGGCATATGTTTACCTATGTAACAAACCTGCACATCCTCCATATGTACCACTGAACTTAAAATTTGAAAAAAATAAAAATAAAATGTTTGTCAATGGAAACATGACTGAAGAAGCATCTCACAAATATTTGGTCACTGGGTTTCTTGGTTGCAATTTCTTCTAACAGACTGAATGCAACTGATAACATTGATCTAACAGGACCTCCTTTTATTTACAGAATCAGTCCACTAAAAGTATTCGGTCCAGAATATTCTTCTCTAATTGTATATTAGAGCTAATACTTTGGGGAAACATACACCATTTCTATTTTCTATTTGTTGTGATTTTAGATTCTGAGTCTACAACTTGGGTAGGATAAGAGATATGACAAAAATGAATAATTAAAAAAGTACAATAATTTTATTTGCATAAAAACATGTAATAATTATATAAATGTAATAATAAAATATGTATTTTTAGGGACACAAATCAAAAGATAATCTAAAGTAATCTAATATATGCAAACAGGAGTTGTCAAGGTAATTGGTAGTCTCAAATAATACCGTAGACTAGGTGTCAGTAAATTCTTTCTTTGAGGATAGGAACAAGAGCCATAAAGTTCCATGACTCTGAGTCAGAAAATGTTTCTTGGTAGGGGATAAATAAGAAAGCACTCTAGATAGCACTCCAGATAATCACAAGCAGCAAGGCTGTAACATCAAGATGTGCCAGTTTTAATGCATAAGTGGATGTGGTAGTATTTCATCCTCAATACGACATTTTGTCAGAACATTATTTTGATCTTTGCTTTCTAAGCCATTTTTACTCATTCAGACTCACCAGTTGTCACTATTATTTCACACCGTGTTATGGCGTTATCATCCCTCACACTATTGTTACTCACCCTGGGAACTCATTCCTGCAAATTGCTGTCTGCCTAATTGTCCTTTCATAAAATTACTCATCTATGTTAAATAATACAGGTCCTTCTACACTTATTTCTCAGGTAAAGTGACTTATATTTGAGCTCATGGTAAAAGCAAAGAAAATATTGCAACTGATTAAGGAATGAAAAAGCTCTGACTTCAGATGCTGCTTAAACTGACTGAAGAGGTGAGAGCATGGATTTTAGGCAGGAATTTTTTGAGCAAAGGCTATTGCAAAAATACAAGTACGTATTTCCAAATATTCATTGAACACTTACTATGGGCTATACGCAGTTCTGGGTTTTGGAAATAACAGCAGTGAATTACACATACAGGACCTTTGCTCATATGAGACTTACATTCTAATGTGGAGAGATAGTGCACTGATAAGTCACTAGTTAACTTCTCAGTGTTGAAAACTACAAGGAAAATAAAATTAGGTCAATGGTATACATTGATGGGGATGAGTCACCGCGTGTGTATGCACGTATGTATGTGTGTGTACATATAGGGGGATGAGTGGTCTTCTTAATATCTACTGGTCAATGGAGGCCTTTCTGAAAAACTGACATTTGAGCAGATACTTGAATGAAGAGAGAGCATAAGCCATGACTATATCAGATATTATCTTGTCTTGAGGGCTAAGTAATGTCTGAAAGATCATTCCATCACCTAGGTATTAAGCCCAGAATCCATTAGCTATTCTTCCTGATGCTCTCCCCCAAATCCACACCCGGCAGGCCTCAGTGCATTGTTCCCTCCACCTCATGTGTCCATGTGTTCTCATCATTCAGCTCCCACTTGTGACTGAGAACTCCAGCTCCATTCATGTTACTGCAAAGGATATGATCTTGGTTTTTTGTTTTTTTTTTGTTTTGTTTTGTGGTTGCATAGTTTTCTTTGGTGATATGTACTATATTTTCTTTATCTAGTCTACCATTGATGAGCATTAAGGTTGATTCTACGTCTTTGCTATTGTGAATAGTTCTGCAATTAACATACACGTGCATGTGTCTTTATGATAGAATGATTTATATTCTTCTGGGTATATGCCCAGTAATGGGATTGCTGGGTCAAATGGTAGTTCTACTTTTAGCTCTTTGAGGAATTGCCACATTGCTTTCCACAATGGTTGAACTAGTTAACACTCCCACCACCAGGGTATGAGTGTTCCTTTTTTATCTGCAGCCTTGCCAGCATATGTTATTTTTTGTCTTTTTAATAACAGTCATTCTGATTGATGTGAGATGGTATCTCATTGTGGTTTTGATTTGCATTTATCTAGTGGTCAGTGATGTTGAGCCCTTTTTCATGTTTGTTGGCCAGAAGTATGTCTTCTTTTGAGAAATGTCTGTTCGTGTTCTTTGCCCACTTTTTAATGGGGTTGGACAAACATTTTAGATATTAAACTCATTCGATTTGTCAAAATTAATTACATAATGGTAATAAAATGGCACAAGTTCTTGAAGACATAAATTATAAAAATCAATAAGTGCCTTTGCCTTTTTTCAAGAATCAAGTCTTAAGGAGCTTTCTCTGCAGGTTCAAAGAAAAGTAGACAAGTGTGACTGCAGTAGAGTGAGCAAGGACAATATTAGAACAGGGAGTTTAGGAAGCTTGTAGTTCATATTAAAGACTTTAAATTCTCTCCTGATCATGGTGGAAAGCCATTGGAGATTTTTAAGTAAAGGAGCAATATTTTGGGGAAAAAAATGCAGACTGAAGATTTAGAGTAAAACCTGTTGTTGACTAAAACTATGTAGAAGAAACAATAACGCAAATAAAAACCCACTGAGCCTCAGTTCCTGAGTGGCCTTCATGGTAAAATAAGAGAAATACTCTAAAGTGTTTTAACATAAAATTGAGCTAAAGTCTAGTAAGCTGAGACGTTGGTAAAGATATTGATGGTGTATTTCTGAAAGCATTTGTGCGGGACAGTAAATCTTAAGAGTCTATCAGTTTAAGACTTTTCTTCACTGCAATCTACTGAAACAGAACCCTGATCACAAGGAGCACTGATTTCTTCTATGGTGTCATGGTATAATTTATGTTTTGCAGTGATCACTCTGGGTTCTCTGTGAGGAACTTTATGGTGGGTCTAGAAAGGAAACAGAGAGAGCAGTTATAGAAACTATTGTAGCCATCCAGAAGAGACAAAATAGTGTCTAAACAAGGAGTGTAATAGCAGATATAGAAAGAAGTGGATAGTTTCAAGGGGAGGCTTTAAGATTTATTGATAGATTGAATATGTGGTGAATTGGGGAAAGATAAAAATGGAATGGATGAATACATTTGATTTGTGGATCAAATAAGAATATAATGTTTGCCTACTGGGAAAAAGACACCTCTGTGTAAACTATGTTTTCTGCTGTAGAGAAGGGATAATTCTGGAGTCTTTTCTAAGTGCATCTACCATAGGAAATAAAATTGGCTTGTGGCCTGTGCTAGAAGGAGGAATTGGGGAAATGGTGTAAAAATGAGTGGAAGGAGGAACAAAAGCTCAGTCACCTGTGCCCCCTCCCCCAAACAAAAAGCATAAGAATATCCAAGACCCCACACAGATACCTGATATTGACCTGCCACCATATGACAGGGTAACTTTCCTTGTCTTTTTCCAAGAAAGACATGCACAGGTTCTATGTAGAGCTTTGTGACTACTAGCATTCAAAAATGTCCTAGATATTTATTTTGAATTCATTTTATCTGTTTAAGAAACAGGATTGGAGCATAGATGGGGACAGTCTTTCATTAAAGTAATAAGGAAAGGCTCCGTAATGTGCCAGAGTCTTCTCTGATTTAGGATGTGCCTGCTCATTGAACTTCCATAATACCATTTTAATTACTGTACCAACCTGACAGAGCCTTTGTTCGTTCAACTCAGTTTGCTTAATTCCATCCAGGGATGAAGTGAGTACATGCTTCTTGGTAAAGATTATGGTGACATGTAAAAATAAATGCAATTATATCATCTTATTCAGTAGGCATTTGCAAACATTCTTGCAAAGAAATGTGGTATAAAACCTAAATGTTAATTTCCCACTTAAACCATTCAAGAGATGCATAAATTGAGGAAAATGGAATAGGTTTCTTTATAATCCTACCTTTTTCTTTAACATCACAACTTATGGGGCAATAATTGAGTAGAAATAAAAATGTTAAAATATTCATAATATACAAGAACAGAAATGTGAATAGAAACAAATCTGCATTTGGAATTTTTCTGATTTTCTGTGATGTCTTCAAAATTTCTGCCATCATTCTTGGCTCCTACACCAAAGCTAGAAGACAACTTAAATGTATCCCATTAAATATGATTACATATTTAATATTGACTAAAGAAAGGTGGTGAGTTTCTGTCACATAACTTCACTACTGCTTTGATACTCTTTGAAGTTACCATATTTCCCTCCTGGAAATTGCGGTATGTTCCTAACTGGTCACTTGTTTTCAGACTTTTCCTATTTATCCATACAGCAACCAGAATGATCTTTTTCAAATACTGAATAGACATCTCCTTGCCTTGATTCAAATAGTCCTGGTGACCTTCCATGAAACACTGCAGATGAAACAAGTGTTTATATCATATATGTTCTTTTTTGAAAGTCTACTCTAAGTACAGTCAAAAATGCTTTTGAATGTATTAACCCAAAAATATAAAAGAGAAGAGACAAATTATGTTAGACAATTTCGGACAATAAGGAGCAGATAATTAAATAAGATTTCATATTTTCCTGCTTTAAGTGAGTGTAAGTAAAAATCTAAGATAAGAGCCCCAGCAAGACTAAACATTTAGAGACTTCAGGCACCAATGAAGGTGGGGTTTTTCCAGTAAGGCTGAGAATAAGAGGATTAGCTTAGAGCCTGTTTTGAAAATAGCTAGGCCTCTAGGTTCCCTAATACAACCCCAACAGACAGGCAATTTCTTAACCACTACTGTATTAGTCTGATCTCACCCTGCTAATAAAGATATACCTGAGACTGGATAATTTATGAAGTAAAGAGGTTTAATTGACTCAAAGTTTCACATAGCTGGGAAGGCCTCACAATCATTGCAGAAGGCAAATGAGGATCAAAATCATGTCCTACATGGTGGCAGGCAAGAGGCTTGTGCAGGGGAACTCCCATTTATAAATCCATCGGATCTCATGAGACTTATTCTCTATCACAAGAACAGTTCAAGGTGAGATACCTCGCACTGTAAGGTGGGGTGGGGATACAGCCAAGCCACGTCAACTATTTTGGCAGAAAACAGGGAATTTAATTTCAGAAGCAGTGAGTCTCAGGACTAATAAAAGGAAGCCCCCAAACCATGGCTAAGGAGTAAACCGTTGCAGTTTGGAACAGGAAGATGGTAGTCAACAGGAATGATGTCAAAATTAAACAACAGCAGCAATAAAAAACTGGATAGAATACTGATTTTCCATTTGGGGAGGAGTTTAGTAGTTCTTTTGTAGAATTATGCAATAATAAATTCTAACAAAGAAAAAGAAAAGCTGAAACACAAGGCAATTAACTCTAACTCTAAAAATAACCCAAAACTTGTTCAAGGAAAGAAGAGTAGTAATACTAAACTACTTTCTCACCTATCAACAAAAATGTATATAGTTGTAATTATATAAACACTGAATATTAATTTAACTGAAAATTAGATTGTGGGAGGATGAGGGGAGAGAAAGTGTGAATATATATGTGTGTATGCATGCATGCGTGTGGAGGGGTGTAAAGAATGAATTTCTAGTCTTATATAGCAGAAAGTCGTTAAGTTATATATAAGCTTTAAATTTTAAAAATACTAATAGAAACATCTTATAGAGAATTATGAAAGTAATGCAATTGACCTAGCCAAAACGATTGGAAGAGAATAGAGAGGAGTGGAGTGGACACTGCTATTTTTTATCATAAGCCTTGATGGAGTGTTTGACTTTTTAAATCATACACATTTACCGTATGACAGAAATAAAAATCACATTGACAACAAAGTAATTCCTTGGTTTTACAATCCAAAATCCATCCCTGACCATAGTTTACGTATCCCTGCCTAACTTTGCTACCTCATATTTTCTCATTCATTCTTATTTTTGCTACAAAATAGCCCCTTTACCCCCGCTTCTCATTTTCAGAAAATGCCAAGCTCATTTCTGCTTGGTAGGTCTTACTGCCCAAATTCCACATGGCTAGCATCTTCTTGTCAGAGCTCAGTTCAAATATCATCCTTCTCAGGATGGCTTCCCTAAATAGCCACTCTCTGCCATTTTTCTGTTTTATTTTCTTCATAACACTAGTCCTATCTGATGCTGCCCTTCTTGAGAATGGGACAATGTAAGGGATCCAGGCCTTGGCTGTGCCCCAATGCACAGAATGACACTTTGATAAAATAGAGCAGACATTTTCAAGAAAGCGTGACTTCAAATTTCTCAGGGTTCATTTATGAGCACTTATGGATTATCCTCTGTGTTTTCAGCATTAGAGCTGCACAATGGATAATTGCAGTAATCCAAAACAGTTATTGGTGTAGGCAGTCTTGTTTAAAGGTTGGTCAGAAAATGATAGCCAAGTGCTGGGAAGCCAACAAAATTCATCTTTAAAAGTTGCAGGGATTTGACTACTCCCTTATCTTTTGCTGCATAACAGATTATGCTAAGGCTTGCTGACTTTAAAAACAGCAAAGATTATTGTCTTATCATTTCTATGGTTCAGAAATTCAGGAGTGGCTTAGTGAGGTGGTTCTGTTATAGAGACTCTCATGAGGTTGCAATCAAGATGTTAGCCAGGACTGCAGGCATCTGGCATCTTAACCGGAGCTAAAAGACTGGCTTCCAGGCTCGCTCTTGTGGCTGCTGGCAGGAAGCCTCAGTTCCTTGCAATACAGACCACATAGGGCTGCTTGAGTGCCCTCATAGCATGGCAGGTGGCTTCCACCAGAGTGAGTGATCCAAAGAAAGAGAGAGAACCGGATAGAATTTACAATGCCTTTTATGATGAAATCATACTCCATCATCCCTTCCACATTCTGTTCAGTAGAAGAACAAAGAACCGCCCACCTTCAGGAGGAGAATGAAGCTTCATCTCTTAAAAGGAGGAGTATCAAAGAATTTGTAGGCATATTTTTAAATTATCACAACTACTGCATATCTTATTAGTTTATTGCTTTAGTACTATAATATTCTCTAGTACATGCATATCACAAGCAGTCACAAAGATATAAATTAAAGGGCAGTCTTTTTGTTCCCTCTGGGAGATAACTAATATTTTTGAAAAATCTACTGGATGTCACTATCCTGGATTTTTAATATTTGTTTTCTGATTTAATCGCCTCACCATTTTGGAATCTTGGTATTTTGTTTATTTAATATAAGGACAATTACTCTTATTGATGTTAGTAACCTTTTCAAAAAACATGTTTAATTAGAGGGCTAGGCTGAACCAAATGATATACAGTGTTTTCTTTGCTGTGGTGTCATCACACCTAGTGGCCCTTGGTCCAATATGGTTGCAGATAGGTTTGGTTGAATACACAAAATGCTTTGTAAATTTTAAAAATTAGTTTATAACATTGAAAAATTGAGAGATTTCAACGGAAATGTGGAAATCATGTTTGGAAGTTCTTTGAAGCAACAAAGCATCTCTAGATCAAAACAAGTGCTGAAGTTGAGGCTGCCTTTTTTAGGTAGGTGTATACTTTCTGGCCATCATCTAGATTTGCCACAGTCCTGATTAATAAATTTAGCCTATTTATGTTCTCATTCTGATCCTTGTAGACATTTAAATTTGCCCTTTCTGGTTGGTAGAAAATCAATATAGAAAATAAAGAAGAAATCAAGTACTGACAATTGCCAGTGTATAATTTTCAAAAAGTTAAAAACATGACTTATGTAAATATATAGAGAGTATATGTCAAGCAGTCATTTAGCTCATTAACAAGAGAACCAGCAGGATGGCAAAACTGTTTCAAAGTAGAATGGAAGAGGTTGAAATATTTACAGTCGATGAAAGAAAAAGTACTGATATAAGATTGCAAAATTACAGATAAAACTAGTCAATATTGTACTGGACAATAAAAGTGTAAACTTTGCAGTTATCTTTTCTACCTGATGGAAATCGTTTGTATCTCTATTGGAGAAAAAGTATTTTTAATGCATCAATCTAAACATGGATTTAAACAAATTAAATCCATGGAGAAGGAGACCTAAGCAATATTTGCTTGAAATTATAAGTCAAACAAAGGTATATTCCCCAGGAGAATGAACTAATCCTTGGATGGCCTTGTTAGACAATGGTTCAGAATGACATAAAAAAGACACACAACAATTCCTTTTATTTTTTTTTTATTTTTTTTGAGCAAGATTTGACTTTCTCAATTTTGTGAGTTTTTTTTCCTAACTTTCATTTTAGGTTCGGGGTACAAGGGCAAGTTTGTTACGTAGGTAAACTTGTGTTATGGGGGTTTGTTGTACAGATTATTTCATCGCCCGGTACCCAAAAGTTGTCTTTTCTACTCCTCTCCCTCCTCCCACCCTCCACCCTCAAGTAGACCCCAGTGTCTATTGTTCCCTTCTTTGTGTTCATGAGTTCTCATCATTTAGCTCCTACTAACACATGAGAAAATGCAGTATTTTGATTTCTGTTTCTGTCTTAGTTTGCTAATAACCTCCAGCTCCATTCATATTCCTGCAAACAACATAATCTCATTCCTTTTTATTGCTGCATAGTATTCCATGGTATGTATATGCACTATGTTTTCTTTATCCAATCAGTCATTGATGAGCATTTAGGTTGATTCCATGTCTTTGCTATTGTGAATAGTGCTTATAGTGTTGTGTTAAACATTCATGTGCTTGTGTCTTTATCATAGAATGATTTATATTCCTCTGGGTATATACACAGTAATGGGATTGCTGGGTTAAATGGCAGTTCTGCTTTTAGCTCTTCGAGGAATTGCCATACTGCTTTCTACAACGGTTGAACTAATTTACAATCCCATCAATAATGTGTAAGTGTTCCCTTTTCTCTGCAACCTTGCCAGCGTCTGTTATTTTTTGACTTTAAAATGTTTCAGTTCTACATTCACTGATTCTGGTAATTCATTACTTGCCTCATAATATAACAAAAAAAGATGTATCATTTTATAGCCAATTATGAGTTCTCACCATAACTATTCATTTTTTAATCTCTTTTCTGAATGTTTCATTCTCATTAATTATTACTTGGTGCAAATTTAAGTTTTTAAACCTAACAACAAGTTTTAAAAACATAGTTGCTTGTATTTATATACTACAATTTTCAAAATATTTTTATTCTTTTTTTCTTCTACTTTTGCCAATGTTGATATTTAGAGTTATCTATATTTCAGAAGGTGAGTGGTCAGTACTTGCAGATGATATTGATATAGAGCAGAAAATTTCTCAGTAACTTTTGACAATTAAGGAATTTTCAGTAATCAAAATAAGAGCCACTTCAAAGGAAAAATGAGAGCAAAATTCAGGTGACTTTTGGTTGAAAAAAAGAAAAAGTAGCAACTAAAAAATTATAGTAAGAAGAAAATATTTAAAATTTTGTTCCAGTAACAGTAAAGCAATAAGGTACTTACATTTTGAGATATTTTAGTAATGTCATAAAATGATTATGGTTATTTTCATTCATCTCCTATGAACTTTGTTATATTTCAGCAAAATTAAGGTAAAATACTCAATACTTTAGGAAATTCACTTCGCTCCTAAAGTGTTCAAATAATTTTCTGATTTCTGAAGACAGGTATATAATTTAGACTTTTAAAAATTCTAGTTTCTAGGCTGGTTGAAAAAAGCTTCCTGTAATTTGGAAAACCTTTAAATGCTTATTAAATTTGGTCACATTTATCCATTCACCCATCTAATGTATTTATTTATTGGCTTACTTGCTTGAACTCTTTGTCTAATTGCCTCAACTCTCTAATTCTAATACAAATTAAATTAAAAGCAGACACTTCAACTATAAAATGAGAAACAAAGCCAATTCCCCATAGTTACTAAGTGTTTGGCTTATTATTAAGTTCTGTAGTGAGATCTCAATGCTTCAAAGTTGCATGATTGGTAACAGTATCTATTGTTTCAGTGACAGAAAATCTTTCTGAAATGATAAAGTGTTGAGAGAAGGTATGAATGCTGTCAAACAGCTCTTTTGTCTGAAATTACAGTTGTATAGACTAAAGCGACTGCATGCCCAGCTTGAGGGATGGGTCATTGAATGGACTCTGGCACATACTTTATCTGAACCCAAGGTATTTGAAATGACATTTGAAACAGTGAGTTCTGAGCTCTAGCTGATATAATAATACAAAAAGACTCAAAAACAAAGCAAACCATACATTCCAGATTTCTCAAGACAGATAAATAATTCACACTTTTAAGGTCCTGGTTAATGGACTGGTTGAAAAAAAGCTTATTTTTGTTTGGGAAACATTTAAATATTTATGATTTTATAAAGACTGTATAATTTAGGAATAAAACTAGTATCAATAGCCTGAAAATCTCTATCCAATTAATTGCAGTATCTTCTTTCTGCTTATCCTTGTAGGAGATGATAGACATTCCCACAAAGTTTCTGCCTTCTCTACCTTGTTTTGACAATATGCCCTTACAAATGGTAATGCTGACACATATGTCCATGTTAGTCTTACTATTAAGAGAACATCAATAGAAGCAGCATGTTACTGAGGAAGTATTTTGAGGCATAGAGTAGGAGGAAAGTTTGGGCTCAGATTGCAGAAGGAAACTCTTTTAGGGGAGGAAAAAATACAATTTTTACCTGTTTTAAGTTCTCCAGCTGGGACCATGCCAATTAGACTAACAAAAGATTAACAAGAGAAAAATATACACATTTATTTAATATAAATTTTATGTGACACAGAAGCATTCGTAAGGAAATGAAGACCCAAAGAGATGGTTGAGCCTGTGTATTTTCATACTAGGTATGATGAAGAGTAGAAAGTTACGGAGAGACCATGATAGGGCATGGTTAAGAGCTAAGAATAGTAAATGGGGCATTTAGCATCACCTGTTCTGATTTCTCTGTTTCCCACCATCTTTGGAAATAAGGATGTTTCTTTCCTCTGGAGGTAGGGAGGTCACCTCTCACATGAAGATCTTATGACCTACTCCAGGGGAGAAGGGGAAGGTTAGAGAGTTTTTGCAGTATCCGCTGTTTCTATGACCTCCTTCAGAGGAAAGGGAAAAGTTAGGGAGCCCTTCTTGCACCTGCTATTTCTCAAATTCCTTCAATATGCCAAAGTGCCATATTTTGGAGTAGACTGTTCATAACCTTGTCACTCTGTTTAGTCAGTGAATCATAGATGCATTCTAAGTTCAAGCAAGGAAGTATCAAAGTGTAATTTTCAAAAGTTAAAAATGTGACTATAATAAAAATCTAGAATGAACATAGATCAGAAAATTACTTATGGCATTATTGAGGGAAACAGACCAGTAATGCTGGTCTAATCTCATTAGAGGAATTGGATATTTATAGGCATTTTAATGAAAACTAATATTTAAATGAGATTCATAAGTTAGGCATATAAATGTTTAATATAGGGCAATAAAATCATAACCTTTGAGTTTATCATTTTTATCAGAGAAGTATTTACAAATTAACATGCAATTTCAGTGTATGGCTGATCAAAAAATATTCAAGTCAAAGACGGATACACTCTTCTAAAGCTGCAGTATCGAGAATAGCATAGGGGCAAAAAGAACTTTGCTTCTACCCTGTGACGATTCTATAATTTCAGTCTCTGGAATAAACTTGACAGCAGACATATTAAGAGGAGAAAAGGTATGCCAATTTATTACATGCGTACTCACTGGGGTTCCACAGAGTATACGACTCCAAAAAAGACCAGATGGCTGAAGATAGTATAGTATCCTGAGCTAGAGAAAACAATAAAGGCATGGGTTTGAGGTGGTGACAGGTTATGGGAGGTTGAGGGGAGGAAATGCATGGAGAACAAAGGCTGTCTTGATATGCAGATTCTGTCAGGCAGCAGTCCTCAGCAAAAGACGTGGTGTGTTGACCTTCAGCCTCTTTTCTTCTGACTTAATCTTTCTGGTCTGATGATATTATAGGTAGTGGGTTTATTATAGATGCTTTCTTTCTTTCTTTTCTTCCTTTTCTTTCTTTGTTCCTTTTCTTTCTTTCTTCCTTTTCTTTCTTTCTTCTGAAGGAACTTCGCTTTGTCAGATAAAGGAACTTCAGAGAAAACCCATCCCTGCATTGGTTGTTCCTCAGGTGCTTTGCAGTCTGAAGTCCAAAGCAGCATATATTTTGGGATACCTTTTTCTAAGCCCCAACAGTAACCACTAGCTACCTATGTCATTTAAATTTAAATTCCAATTAAATAAAATTAGATATGATAAAAATTCAATTTTCCAGTCATAGTGGCCACATGTTAAATTTGGCTAGTGGTTACTTTATTGGACAGCATAAATATGGAATATTTTTATTGTTGACCTAAAAGGAAGAAGCTGAGGCCAAATTAATCTAAGTAGAGAGTTTATTTGGACCAAGCTTGAGGATTGCAACCCAGTAGTACAGATGCAATTCGCTCTGAATGTATACTCCTATTAGCAGCAGTTACCAGTAGGTTTTTAAAGGGAAAGAAGAGGCCATTCCTAACTTGTTTACTAAGAACGTACATTAACATAAGTTATTGATTGGCTATACATTGTCCTTTGTAACACAAGTTCCAGGAACATGAAGATAATGAGTGAGACAGCTAGTCAGAACTGAAATGTCTTTAAACAGCTGCCCCTGGGCTCGGGTGTGGAAGGTATAGCTGAAGTCCCACACTCAAGTCTCTCTGAGCCTGATTAATTTTTCATACCTCACATAGCTCAGACTGCTCTCAGCTATTTTTCTTTTCTCACCATCACTGTAGAAAGTGCTGTTGGGCAGCACTCTTCTAGAGAATTAATTAATCAGTCCTTGAGCAAGCCTTTTTTACAATTCCTAAGTATGCCATTGAAAGAAACTATCACCCCTCCATTTGCTTTATTTCCAAGTTTTGGATATTTTTTCAAACAAAGGAATCTTATAGATCTCCTTTTCTATCTTCTCCACCCTTTCTTTTTAATAAAAGGGAATCTGAAAACAAGGATTTGCCTTACACTTAGAAAAGGTATTTATTCCTCACTTCTACATAGTTTAGCTGTGCTATTGAATCAGTTCTATTCATTCCATCAAATGAACTATTTTGGACAAATGCAAAAAGTAAGAGATTACATTCTAAATACCTATATTTTAAAACATGGAAACTCTTTATCCATGTATCTAGGTCATCTTCAGTCTTCAGATAGCAAGAAGAAAGACACCAAGATAATTATTTTACATAATTATTAAGTCACATTTTGGCATAGCAAGAGACTTTGCAGTTTCTTTTCGTAAAAATGTCTATACTTTTGAAATGTCCTCTATGATGGTTTGGAAACACTTGTGTTATTTTTGGATCATGATGCTAGGTTGCACCTGTGAATCAGTAATTTTGTGTATGTGTTTTTCAGATGTGCAACAAATGGCGATTGACTGGCTCACCCGAAATCTCTATTTTGTGGACCATGTCAGTGACCGGATCTTTGTTTGTAATTACAACGGTTCTGTATGTGTCACCCTGATTGATCTGGAGCTTCACAATCCTAAAGCAATAGCAGTAGATCCAATAGCAGGGTAAGAAATTCTTTATAGTGTTGGGTCTAAAAAAGTTTGCATTTAAAAAGAAAAGATTGAAGTATGACAAGTGTTGTTGTGGAAAATAAGACTACAGACTCAAACTTTTAAAAAATGTTGATTTTTAACAACTGTGTTGCAGGAAGGAAAAAAGACTATAACTCACCAGGCAGAAGCTGGTGAGTTATTTGCATATGAATATTGCAGGTCTAATGCAAGACACAAATAACCTTCCATCTTCCCTTCCACCTTCCCAAGAATTGCACCGGGGTCATCAGAGAAAAGCCTCAGCGTATTTTTAGGTTAAAGAGAGGAAACTTTTTAATGCTTAACAGCGGACTTTTTAGTTAGCAAACCTCCAGAATGCTACTTGAAGGATGTACTGTTGACATACTTATATCCAGCATAACATTTAGGATTTACAAAAGGGGCACAACACATGTTTACCCAGGTACTAGTGAAACATTAAGAATATCTTTGTTCAGACTCTTTACGTTCGGTGACTGTTGATATGTAAACCCAAATAATACTATGGTGTTAGTCAATTCCTCATCAGAATTCATCTTCTTTTTTTTTTTTTTTAACTTCCCAATTTTGCAAGCTACTTTATTGGTTGAATAGAGACCTTCTGACATTCTTTAGCTAATAGGCTCATTAATCTTTTTACCATATTTCATAATTTATAAAAATATGGTCATAAAATGTTTAAATTCCCATCATCTTTGCTCATATGATTAGAAAATCAATACAGGAATTATGCTTTTATTTTACAAACTTGGTGGTATTATTAGAGGGCCAGGAGGAAAACTTAGTTCTTTCAGCAGTCACTATTGGGCAAGGATACTTCCAAATTAACCACATAGCGTACCACCTTATTTGAAGGAGCTGTTATTTTTTAAGGTGTAAATTGTAGCAAAGATTTGAAAACTGAAATTCTATCCTTGTTATTGTTTTAATCATCCTCAGGCAGTTCAGGCTGAAATGTCTGATGGAACATATCCTAAACTACCATAAGCCTCCATTCAATAAATGGGAAAATATTTACTGAAGAAACAGCTGTCATCCATATGTGGACTTTTGTCACTCTTTACTTAAAGTCTGATTGAATATTAAGATGCATCATCACAATGGTTCTGATTTTGACAAGAACAGCTTGCACGTAAGAACTTTGCTGGGAAGGCTGTGTAATATAATTCTTGAATGTAGCTCTATTTGTATTTGCAGCAGATGGTTACTTGACTCAATCTGAGTTCAGTGATACTTCAGAAGACATTAGGAAAAGAAGTCGTATTTAAACTGATTTGTTTGGGTTGTTGGATAAGGGTAGTAAGAAAGAATTGGAAATTTACAAATGCACTAACAACATTCTTTTGGCATCCTGTTGAGAAATATATTGCTTGCATGTTTTTCCCTGGATGTGATAACTGAATTTCAAATTAGCCTTTAGACAGCCTTGTCTGTCAAATGTTAACAGGTGAAACTATAAAACTATTGTGTTTTTCCCCTTTTTCTACTACTCTTATCCTTCCCCATTCTTAAAAACAAAGATCCAGAGACCCTTTTCAAATAAAACTGCCAATCTGAAATACATGGGAACACCATCTCTCTTTCTGAACAACAATATATTTTATGTTCTCAGGTTTCCTATTTCTCCCTGTCATTATGTGAAAGAACCATATTTTATCATTTTTGTCACAGGAATTAAGAGTAGAAAACCTGCACATCATTTGCTCTTATTCTCTGCTGGATTCCTTCAGGCCTCGTAACTGTTTAAATGTAATTTTGTCATGTATCATTTATCAGAATAGGTTCTTTGGAATTTTTGTTTGAGTTAGTTCTGTCTCTATAGCACAGTTTTTTAATCATGAATCATAGATATCAGAGAAGGAATAAGCTCAGCTCTTTTATAAATACAGGCCTGGTTGCCACAGAACACTTTCAAATACATTCTATTTTTCTCTTAATATCAGAAATTTGGTTAGGATTGATGTGATTCTATCTAAGAATGGAACAGATTTTTCCTTTAACTTCTACATTTGGGCCTGCTCTAGAATAATTTGAATAGTTTTTTTAGTTAGAAAAACTGCACATGACCTACTAAAGGGGAAATGTTCTGCCCCTAAAATTCCTCTTAGGTTTTCCTAATTTTACAGGATGATATGTCTTTGGCCTTGACTATTATAACTTCTGTTTGGAAAATATCAGAATGTATTAATAATCTGACCTAACTCCTAGAGCTTGACCGTCATAGGTTTTAAAATGGAGAAAAATTTCCCTTATGGCCCAAAAGGCTGCCTGGAGAAAGTACCTGTTACTTAAGCATACTGTTTTCTTTTTGGAGACAGAGTCTCATTCTATCGCCCAAGCTGGAATACAGTGGCGAGATCTCCTCTCACTGCAACCTCTGCCTCCAGGGTTCAAGCGATTCTCCTGCCTCAGCCTCCTGAGTAGCTGGGATGACAGGTGCCTACCACCATGCCTGGCTAATTTTTGTATTTTTAGTAGAGATGGGGTTTCACCATGTTGGCCAGGCTGGTCACAAACTCCTGACCTCAAGTGATCCTCCCACCTCGGCCTCCCAAAGTACTGGGATTACAGGTGTGAGCCTCCGCACCTGGCACTTAGGCATATTTGCAACTTCATTTTTCTCAACCTCCGATTCTTTCGTTGCTAAGGACTACTGAAGAAATACAATTTTTTGGTTCTTGTTTTTTTTTTGTTTGTTTGTTTTTCAGTTCTCCATGGTTTAAATACAGATTACTAACTTTCTCTGGACTCTCATTATGCCTTGAGCCAAGCTCCAGTTCCAATCTTCCAAGAAGAGATTTTTAAGTCAAACTTGTTTTTAATTTTAGATTTTTATATGTGAACATTGACTCATTAATTCAAACTATTTCCCAGAGTTGCTTCTAGAGATTTTCTTCTTCCTTTCAAAAATTTTTAGCAACATTTCCTTTCAATAGTTCGTTGGAGAACTTTCCAAAATTATTTCTCTATAGTCATTAGAGTTGGCAGGTAGCATAGAGATCATATATTCCAACCAACATCAAAAACAGCATTTCTGTCAGATGGTTATTAGGTCTCTGCTTCTTTAATGGTTAAGAACTTGATGCTGGAGTCAGTCTTACTGAGATCTAATCCTGGCTCCACCAGTTACTAGCTGTGTGACTTTGGATATTTCTTCTGCCTTTGTTTTCTTGTCATAAAAATGTGAATTATGATAGTGCTGCCCTGCAGGGCTGTTGAAAGGATTAAATAAGGTCAAATACATAAAGAACCTTAACAGTTTCTGAGTTGTGGAATATGTGAAGTTTCTTCTTCATTTCACCTCAATGATAATTACTAATATTTTCAACACTTGTGATACCATTATGAATAGAATAATGAGACCAATATACTACCCCATCAAAGATGATCTTTTTCTTTTCAACCTCATTCTCTTTCTACTACAAATCCTTCTAAAAAGGTCTATTTCATACAGATTAAATCTGTTATATAATAAAGTGTTGAGAAAAAGAGGAGAGAAAATAAGAAAAAAAAATGAAGTGTAGCCTAGGAAGAAATAAAGATGAAGGGTATATAAGGTGTAGGAGGAGAAAAGTATAGAGTACCTTTGAGTATGGCTAAGTGGACGTGGAGGGGGATCTTTTTTCTTACCCATCGCTGCGCTCTGGCTGAGGCACCTGTAATAGAAGACATATTGATAAGAGAACAGCATACAAAGGTACTTATAAGTTTGACGTGACATAGGAGCTATTAGAAATGAACATTTGAAGTAATGGAAAACTGTTTTTTTTTTAATGTAACATTTGATGAAGTGGATAGCTGTGGAGAAGCACGATTGGAAAAAAAAAAAAGGGGTATAATCTAATGATAATCAACTGGGGGAAACGTAGTGAGGCCTGTGTGTTCAATTTCTTCTCTGTGTCCCCATGTTTTCAGAGATATGGAAGCTCATTTCCTCCGGGTATAGAGTGGGCACCTCTCACATGAGGTTCTTATGATCTACTTCAGAGAAAGGTCAGATGATTTTATTGATGGCCTGCATCAGGGGAGAAGGGACATCTGCTTCTGCTGTTTTCTCAACTGCCAAGGTGCCAGATTTTGGGTTAGCATGTCCTTTGAGGACACCATAAGGCAAGATGTAACAGAGGAACAGCCTTATTCTAACAATTGCTGTTATGCAAGATATATTTGGATTACTTTCAAGGTCTTTCAAAAGACAAGAGTAAAGAATAAAATTCTGTTGTAGTTATTGTTGTCTGTGGAACTGCATTTTTGAACGTGACACTGCTTCAATATTAAACTATTTAGTATTGAGGTCTAATGAGGATTGTAACTGAGGTCAGGGGTGGAGCTAGTCTACAATTTTGTTCCTAAGCTGTGGCCCTCAGTTTTCTATTAAAGTAAAATCATCACACTATACTTGAGACAGAGTGCATTTCATTATGAGTGTGAACTTGTTGCAAAAGTATTCAACAAGAGGAGATAATTAATTCTAGGTGTGATAATTATTAGAATATTAGAGTAAAAGTAAATAGATATTTTAGTCAAGGTACCAAAGTTGGAATTAAAATTTTGAGAAAATATATTTTGGGGAACTTGGGGTACCATTGATAAAACCCAAGTTCAAAAGAATTATGTGATTTGGCTAAATTGAGGGAGGGGGAAGTTCTCCTATGTTAAGTAAAATAACAGAAATTGAATATTTTCCTAGGACAACGTATACCCTTTTTCTGTGTAGGATGAATCTTTTGACTTGCAGACAGTGAATAGCAGAGTGATTTGTAGGATTTATTTGTGAAACCATCACCTCGTGCCAATAATAAAGGAGAAGTGTGTTGTCTTTGTTGTGTACAAGAGCAGGCCATCTGCCAGGAGAGAGGAGAGTGAAGCTCATCTCAAGTTAAATTCACACAAGAATGATTGACAGTATTGGATAGTTTAAAAAACCCTTTCCCATCCTTACTGTTGAATCCTTACTGTTGAAGCTAATAATGACTGAGAAATTAAAGATTGAATCAAAGTTAACAGGTATCAGGGAGCAGGACTGACTAATGAAATTCTAATCTGGGTTGTTATGTGAAGTTGGGAAGATAGCAAATGAAGCGGGTTTGCCTACACACGTAAGAGGTTTTGTAACAAGATCTTTGGAGCAGTTAGCAGACTTTCTACTTCTGTTAGGTGGCTCCCTGAGCAGGCACAGGTTCCAAGCTGAAACTGTCACTAAGTAATGCACTTGCAGTAGGACATAAGTGAAAATGTTACAGACGTTTGGCTATCAAATGCCTCAGACTATATTTGGACAAATTAAATACAGAGATTGCTCCCCCACCCCCAACCACTATGTATCACTTTGAGGACTGAGATGGTTCTAAAGCTGTAATGGGTTTGAACATCATAAAACATTTAAACATATGACCCTTTGTACTTTTTTCTCCCCATAAATACATCCATCTTGGAAGGCAGTGTCCTCATCTGTGATTCATGACTGCCTTAAACTTTTAAAAATCTTATTTACATTTTGACAGGTTGCAAATTGTGAGTCCTAGCTTTTTAAGGATAAACAGCCCCCTACACATACCTACAACCAGCTCCCCCAGTAACAAAAGTCGATTTCCTAACTTCTTAACTACTTCCAACCAGCAATGTGACTTAGCTATCCACAATCAGATGCACATCCCCATTGTTCAAGGAAACATATCTTTCTATAAACTTAGTTTCCCTCCAAATTTTCTTGTGTATTTCTTTTCTTTAGGAGGAAAATCAGAAAAATGAAGACATTCCAATAGCTCCAATAATCATTCTCCTGAGTTATGTATTGAAATGTTGCAGCTTCTCTCCCAGGTATCTGGGACTTAGTTTCTTTGGAAAAAAAAAACTAATAAACAAAATGAGTTGGTAAAAGTATATTTTGGTTTATTAGTGTATATTTGAAACAACCTAGGTTCTCACACAGAAGCAGTACTCAGGTTAGCTGACCTCAGCATTCACCTGTAGGATGGGAGGTATCAAGGGGTTATCTGCCCACTTTTAATCAGTGGGTATTGATGCAACATAATGACAAAATCCCTATGCTTATAAATTTGTATTAATTATTCTAAAACCTACCAATGCTTTTTTATCTATAGCCCACAGATTCAGTGGGTGGTATTATGTAACATTTTGTTTCTTTCATCTGTCTAGATCCTATTAAATATCTAAATATTTTTTATGTATCCCAATTCCTTATTTGACCCTCCTACTATCTTTTTTTGGATGAGTAACACTTCTGGTGGTAGTTAAGTTCATGGAGAATTAACTATGCAGCAGCTATCTGCCTATCTTAGACCAATTTACTAAGAGCTCCAAGAAAGTAATCCCTTGTCACTTCCCAAATTCAAGTTCCTTTCAGGATTTGCTGATGTGAATAGGCAAGATCACATGGGTGTGAAAGTATGTGTTTCCTGGTCTGCACTAATTTTGACTGAACTTAGCGGTTCAAAGGCTCATTCAAAGGTATAAATTCATGTTAGCTGTTTTATATAGGACTCACATTCTTCTCATTAATTAAATTTTTTTTAAGGTTCAACTTCTTTCCAAATTCTTCTCTGGACCTTTCTTCAAGTGGCAGTTCATGCATAGTATTACCTTTGGTTAGTGTCTCTTTTAGTTATAAATTATATTTCTATTACAATGTGTTTAGCCTGGGAATACAACAGGGGAACTTGGAGTGGTTTATATGCAGTGAATACTTCAGTGGAAATGGAAGGCAAATTGATTTGACTCTTACTGCGCTCTTTGACTCATATTATTCATAAAGTCAACACAATGCAAAAACATTCCACATTTCTACTTGCTCCCTTTGCCATTTTTTTGTTTCTTTCTTCTTTACTCTATAAATTTTCAAAGGCTGTTAAACCTCTCTCTCAATTACTGAGTGCACAACTCTATTTCTAGTATTCAATGTCTTTCCCGTCTTCTAGTCACTACCTATAAGGATTTCTTCTCTGAATTACCACTGGTTAACGCTGTCCACTCAAATAGGTAAAGTAACAGAAAGATAACCACATATCATTTAAGTGATGAAATAATTTATCACCTTACTTAAAAATCTAGATTGAGGACAGTGAATACTTTAGTGGAAATGGAAGGCAAATTGATTTGACTCTCACTGCGCTCTTTGACTCATATTATTCATAAAGTCAACACAATGCAAAAACATTCCACATTTCTACTTGCTCTCTTTGCCATTATTTTCCTCTCTTTTTTTACTCTATAAATTTTCAAAGTCTGTTAAACCTCTCTCTCAATTACTGAGTGCACAACTCTATTTCTAGTATTCAATGTCCTTCTCATCTTCTAGTCACTACCTATAAGGATTTCTTCTCTGAATTAACACTGGTTAACGCTGTCCACTCAAATAGGTAAAGTAACAGAAAAACAACTACATATCGTTTGGTTACTTTGGTAGATTAACAATATCATTAAGGACCTGGGTTCCTTTTTTTCTATTTCTTTGCTCTGTAATGTGATCTTTAGTGTATTCTTTTCAGGCTAATTCCTCTATGGTCATAAGATATCTATTGAAGTTCCAGGGATCCTGTGTGGAAACATGATATTCAGTTGAAAAACAGTACTGTTTCTTAAGTGTACAAGAGCTCCCAAATCAGGCATTCTCTCATGTCTTCTTGGTCAGAACTGGAGTACATGCCCACCTAAATAAGACAACCACATGGAATTAGACAATTTTTACCATTAACAAATGAAAAACAGAGGGACATGAGCATGAAGATGGGGCCAGGCTAATGTGAAGAAAGAAAAATCAGTTATGGACTAACAACATCTATTGCCACCACGGTCCCATGGCAGTCCTTTTTTATCTGCTACTCCTTATCTTTTATTTGTTCTTCCTAGGCAGTGAAGGGTCTCTTTTCACTTAGATAAGCCTGTTCAAAATGTGAACAAATATTATTTGTTCCAAATCTCATTCCCTCTTCTAAGAAATCTCCTCCATTTCCTTTTAGCCAAGGTTGTTTAAACTTATTCTGAGGAATATTTTTCTTATTTCTTTTCAAGACAAATGACAGAGTTTTTGTTTTGTTTTTGTTTTTTTCTTTTTTTTTGGTAACATTTTATAAAATACTGATAAGAGGCTGGGGTGGGAGCATTCTGGATAACACACTCATATCCCTGTTTTTATTTGTAAAGACATAGTTTAGGAAACTGATAGCAGGTTTTATTCTGTCATATTCTCCAGCACTTTTGGAAGCTATATGAACATTTCCAAACCACTTGGGTAATATTCAGTAAGTTATTGTTTCACTTATAAAATGAGTCTCAAGTGACCTTGAAAGATTTCTTACTTTCTGCCGGAGAATAGCTTACATATTTGAAGTGTTTGTGCCAATAGCATAAAAGAATAATTTTATATTTTCAAGTAGTTTAAAATTATTTCTAGTTTTTTTTTATGGAGTTCTATGAAAACAAGCAGATATGAGCCATTAGTCCTGTTTTTGAAAGGACTGTACATGGACAACATTCTTGTATCACTCAGGAGTGATCAGGGCATCAAGGGTAAATAAATGAACTCTTGGAGTTATGCAAGAAATACTAAATATTACAATGAAAAGATACGGTTATTCTAGTTTACAAAGAATCCACAACATTCCAAACAACAAACAAAATACTAAGCAGTGATTTATTCAAAATTCTGAGTTAAATAATGGATCAGGCACAAAATGTTATTTTCAAAAACTGGAAGAATCTTGGTTTGTAAACACCACAAAGAACAAAAATTAAAAACAATAAAAATACTTGACATTGTTCTGCTTATACATTACCACTCTCTAATATATAACATAAATTTGAGATTTTACTGTAGGCTATATAATCACATTCAACCAAAAAAAAAGGAAAAACCAACATTCAGCTTTTGTGTTGCTGTGATTCATTCTGCTTGACTGCTGAGCCTTGCAGGATATTGAACCAAAATTGATATTTTTCCCTTGAGCCCCAGACGCTTAGTGGTTTGACTTGCAAGAATTTGGCCTGACTTTACGGTTAAGGGGATGTTTTCTGATGTAAGTTGGTTTCTTCTCCAGATGATGATGATGTGGTGGTGGTGGTGGTGGTGGTGGTTGTTTTGTCATAGAAAAGGAAAAGGCAAATGTTAAAGGTATTTGGTCTTCTTTTGATTTTAGTGATATAATTGTCTTTGTAAGAATGGAGGTAAAAATTGTGCAGAGGTAAACCCATTAACTACAGATAAAATGTACCCCAGTGGAATGTTAAAATAATGCAGTGCCTTTTGGCAAAAACAAAAGTATTTTTGCCATTGCGATCGATCTTCATAATGATTGAATATAGCCATGGTAATGTCATCCACAACCAAACTAGGAAATCTTTATACTTCCTAAATCTGGCTTAGTGAGGAATAAAATGAGATTAAAAAGAAACATACAAAGAAAATATTCCTGCCTTCTGAAAGTTTTCAAACTAGTTAACCATATGTTAACTATATAACATAGTATAATATAGTATATTTTAGAATACTTTGGACACTAACATGAATCTCATCTTTAACTGGCTTAAGAGATAAGTAAATTTGTCTCACATAGCAGGAAGAACAGAGAAGAGCAAACTTAATTGCAGTCAAGATTAATTGAGTTGGTGCTTCAATGACATCATCAGAGAGCCACATTTTTTTTCTATTTTTCTGTTCTATCCTCAGCTACATCCTAATTATCTTACCCAACTTTATGACCCTGTTAATTCATGGGCATAAGATTGCTACCCACACCAAGTGAAGACAATTGTTTCCTTATTGACATGCAGGAGGAACAAGTGAGAAACCTAGCCCCACAATATAGACTATTAATCTATATCACTCAAGTCTGAAAGAGCCAAATAAGTTTGCTTTGTCATCCCTAGAGCACTGATAGTTGCTGAGGGAATGCCATGTGTGGCATGGGTTGGATTAATCAGAGTTCACCCCACAATCTGGAGGTGGGTTCCATTTCTCTTAAGTCATGTGTGCTTTTGTTGTGGAGGGAAATGATGGCTATCTGAGCATAGTCAAGTTTATGTTAGGAAAAATAGTTGGAAAAAGCAAAACTAAGATGGTTTATGTGAGGATGGAAGAGAGGTGTATGGAATTAATGTCATGAAAATATTTGCTGTGGGATGTGCACTGCATGAGTACAAAATTACATTCTTCCTAATGGATATTTTGAGGTTTTTTATCAAAGCCCTGCAAATACTAGATAAGAATGGTAATGGCAGTGATGATGATGACAACAAAGATGGCAGTGACAACTACATCAATAATATCAGTGAAGGTGATGCTTACCTCAACAAAGCAGTAATTGAAGCTATGGATATAAAGTGTGTGGGTTTCTTTTTTTTTAATTTTAAAGCATACTAAATTTAAAGAGAAATCTCTAATTTTTTCCAGAGGGAATAATACTTTAGGAATCATTAGTCACATCCCAATAAATAAGACATAGGCTTGGATAATTGGAAATAAGGGAAATTTTAGTTAGAAAATAGAACTATTGGATGAAAGGTCTGCCTTCTTTAGATCCTCTTCCTTTTTGGATCTATGTATGTTTCTATTATTCAAAGGTAAGTACTCACATAGGATAAGCAGCATAATAGATAAATTCCAGGTTGCTTAGTAGAGAAAATCTATTTCAAGTCATTCCTGGTTTTATAATGTCTATTTTTCCACAGACTTATATATATATATATATATATATATATATATCAGATTCTATTTATCAGCCAATTTAATATTGCATGATTTAAAGGATGATTTTGTGTATTTTATTAAAATTAATTACATTAAGATAAAAATAGTGAATAAGCTATTGATAGTGAATATCAACAGCTCATAAAACTTGTTCAGTAATCTGTGGGATTAAAGGCTAAAGTATGATTGTGATTAAAACCAAATTCTCTTTTTTCCCAAATGAAATAACAATATTCATTTTAGCCAGTAAGATTATGAGTAAATGTAAAGGATCACAGTTCCTTGCCTCAGATACCTGTAATTAATAGCATTTTTCATAATGTATCTGAGCTGCAGCATTTTCCAGAAAGTGGTCTTATTAAAGGTTTAAAATGGGAAGAACATTGCATTATGTCTTTGTCATAAGGAATATTCTGAGGGTTCATGTTGTAGAAGTACACACAGGCCAGCTGAGACCGTGTTATAATGCAATACTTCATGGAGCATCCTGGCCTGCCTCCTGCCCTGGATGAACTGATGGTGAATACTTCCCATGAAGTGCATGGGAAGCTCATCTGTGCTATGTGAAATATTTCATGATAAAGGTTATTTCATTGAGCATCTTCTCATATGTGATATCGAGTACCCTAGAACATCTTTTCACCCTACCATCATTTATCTAAACACGAAGTGTTTTGTGTTTGGAGAAGTAGAGTCAATGAACTAGTTTTGCATTACCTATCTTTTTTCTTTTCACTTTGTGCTGCATCAGAATGTGAATTTATAGTTCTGATTGGGTCCATTTTCTTTAAGAGACAGCCAGAGAAAAAGGAGGAGAATAATCTGAAGAGTGGTGTTACTGACTGTTTAATTTAAACCAATCATTGTCCAGAGAATTTCTTCCACATTGATCCATGCAATCTTCACAGTGTTTCTTGTGAGGTATGGAGAAGTATCATTCCCTTTTAAAGATGAGGCTTGGAGAGGTGCAATTACCTACCCACGGTAAAAAAGCGAGTAAATGTTTCAGTCAGGATTCAGACTCAAGCCATGTCACTCCACAGCCTACATTCTTACGCTGCTATACCACAGCCACGATGAGTCTGGGTGAAGCTGGGAGGTTTTATGATGAGATAGTTGGAAGTTTTGTAGTATCCCAGCATTCATCCAGAAGACTGCATATCAGCCTGTGGTAAATGGCACTTGACAATATGCAAAGTGAGAATTTTATAACTTAACATGAGACAGCTCTAAGTTTGTATCAGCTCCATGAAGATGAATAGAAATGACACATAGAATTTGGTGCTGAAAAATTTAAAGGAAGAAAATATATGACATTTTGAGACAGGGAAAACTACAAAGAAAGTAAAAAATTAGCAGTTACCAGGGACTGGGGTGGGGAAGAGGGAAGGGGATGAATAGGTGGAGTACTGAGAATTTTTAGGGCACTGAAACTATTCTCTGTGATACTGCAATGATGTGTACATGTCCTATGCATTTATCAAAACCCACAGAACTATACAACACAAAGAGTGAAACAATGTAATCTATGGACTTTAGTTAACAATAATGCATCAACATTGGTTCAATAATTGTAACAAGTGTTAATACACTAAGGCAAGATTTTAATGATAGGAGAAACTGCCAGTGAGGAAGACAGGAGGTATATGGGAATTCCCTATATCATCTACTCAGCTTCCCATAAACATAAAACTACTGTAAAAAATAAAGCCTACTAGTTTTATTTATTTTTTTAAGGAAAGGAAAAAAGAAACTGAGTGAGCGCACGACTATAATTGTGGATCAATCAGGAAACAGATGACTAATTTCAGAATAAAAATATCTTTTCTGCTTTATATTGACATCCAGAAATTCCACATTCTCACTCAGTTACAATCCAATTTCACAAATACATTTATTCTGTACTCTCTGTGTAATCATTGAGCTATGAATTCTAGGTGAGCCTGTTTCTTTCTTGCCTCAGCCACTTCCTAAATAGAAAATGCAACACCTTTAGAAAGTAATCTTAACTCTTTAAGGCCACAGGGATATAATTCAAGAGTGTTTGAGTGGTTTCCCTGAATGCATCCCTTAAAAGGATAGAAGAAAGAAGTCTCCCCATGCATTTCTTACCATTGTTGTAATGAAGGGTCTCTATTTTCCCATGCCTAGTCAGCCCTTGTTAATAAATTGGCATTTGAGAGGCATATTCACTCTCAATTTTAAATACAAAACAGCTTCTAATGGCTAAGTAAAAGGAAGTGGGTAAATATTGCCATTTCTTTCAGAGTGAAAAGTAGATCTATTTGCCTGCACTTTTTCTCACTACTGAAGTCACAGTGTAAGAAGGAAATAGTTTTAGAAAGTACCAATAGCCCCATAACCGTGCTTTCTCCACACAGCTAAAGCTCAGTGTGAGACCTTGCTGGCAACAAGACCAGAATGAGAGAAATCAAACAACGAGGGGATTATTAGAGAAAGTAGAGCCATGAGGGAGCCACGTTTTAGCCAAAAGTAAGGACTAGCTGACTCTCTCACACAATACAAAATGCCTCTTCAGTTTTCATTTCTAGGACTGGTGGCTTGGTTGCCCCAAAAAAGGGCAGGTTTCTATTAAAAAAAAGTGACTTATGTGAGTTTGTTATCATATCTATCATTTCCTATCACTTCAGAATCATTGGGTTAACTTAGTCCTCATGCCTTTTTATAAGAACATAGGAGATTTTCAGAAGCACAATTATGGAAGAGAAGATCTAACCCCACACCATGAAATTGCATTGCTATATACAATTTGGCAGCTATGAGAGGATGTAGACATATTTACAAACTGCATATTGGTACTTTATAATTAAGAATTTTCATAATTGATAAAAATCCTCATGAATATGCTATCAATAACATCATGAGCTAAAGTAGCAACAGATTAATTCTATTTTTTTTTTTTTTTTTTTTTGGTTAAGATGGGGGAGGTGCAGTGGAGAGAGCCGTATCTTTTTCTGTGTATACCTGTTGTCAAATCTTGTCTCCATTTCTGTGTTTAAATCTTACTGACATTGGGCTGGTTGCTTCCAGTTGTCCATTATGATACATTAAGTGATGAAGTCTCAAACTTTTGTTTAATTCTATCGCTATTGCCCTCATAATTTCTAGAAAATCTCATGTCACTTTATCGTGCAGTGCAGGATCCGTGACAGTGTGATTCTCCTCACTTCAATTACTTGTACCTATCATGGAAATCATGGAAAACATTCTGATATAAGCCATTGGTGGAATTTTGGGACACCTCTAGCAATTTTACATTAGGGGGATAACACAAAATTACAAAACTTGATGCTAATTGGAAGAAGTTTTTTCTTATTCCTTACTTACATATGTCCCATTTCTTATTTATTTATTTATTTATTTATTTATTTTTGAGACAGAGCCTTGCTCTGTCACCCAGGCTGGAGTGCAATATGATCTTGGCTCACTGCAACCTTCACCTCCCAGGTTCAAGTGATTGTCCTACCTCACCCTCCCGAGTAGCTGGGACTATAGGGGCCCACCACTATACCCAGCTAATTGCTGTATTTTCGTGAAGATGGGGTTTCACCATGTTGGTCAGGCTGGTGTCAAACTCCTGACCTCAGGTGATCCACCCACGTTGGCCTCCCAAAATGCTGGGATTACAGGCCTGAGCCACCACGCCTGGCCAGTCCCATCTCTTCTAACCGACTTTGCTCTTAGGAATAAATGTTTATGACAAAAAAAACCCTTGAGTACCACATTTGTCCTTATTGCTTGCATTTACTCCATCTGCTGTGTTCTTTTGTAAACTCTTTGCTTGTATTATTGATCTAATCTTCACAAAAGCCTATGAGATAGGTATTTATTGTACCCATTTTACAGAACAGGAAACTGAAGTGGGGAAAGGTAAAGTACTTGCTACATGTCACACATTTCACCAAGTAAATGAGGTCAGGGTTTGAACCCAGAAAACCTCTCTCTAGGGTTCCTGATTAGAATTATAGATTTCTGGACAGGAGCAATTTAATTTAATTAAAATAAAAATATACAAATATAAGTTGCTATTTTGGAGCAAAACATCCTTGAAATTATTACTGTTATTGTAATTATTTTTCTTTCATGGTCTTTTCTCTTGACAGACTGAATTGCAAAATTTTCTCTCAGTTTGTGGTTCAGGATTTTAAATTTCAGTAGTGACTGAGTGTGATTATTTAATAGTTTACTGTCTTGCACAGTGCACTCTACTGCTCTAAGTAACAGACTCATTTTCTCCCAAAACCTAGTTATAATAGACACCACTGCTTCACTTTCAGGCAGATGGAAAACAATCTTGTTTTAATGCACGTCATTTACAATACATACAGACTATCAGAAAACTTATGGTAAAATAGGATGCTGAATCAGACATTTATTTTTAATGGCAATTGCTGAAACATAGACTAGCCCACCCAGATGAAAATATGCCATATCACTTGACTTTATAGATAAAATGTGCTGAAGTAGTCTTTGTCATTTTCCGTTTGAGATTTCTGTTTTAGTCTTCTTAATATACCCTGATTCCCATCGCTTCTCTTTTAGCAACTTGTTTGTTGTCTGAAAACTATTATACTGTACTTTCCGTTTTAATAGGTACATCTTTGTTTTTATTTCTATTTGTCGAGAATCATCTGGCACAGAGTAGTTGTATCAAAGTTATAAGCATGTACTCCAAATCCAGCAGACCTAGATTTGAATCCCGGCATAACCACTTATTGACTACATTGTAAATATATATTAATCACCAAAAACCACAGTTTTCTCACTTCATAATAGTTCTATCAATGATTACTGTGAAAAATCAAATGAATTAAAGCTTCTGAAATGATTATAATTTTATTATAAGTACTATTAATTTTAGTTCTCGAATATGAGACAGCAAATAAACTATGATGAAAATCCCTGACATAGATTTTTAAAAAGTTAAGGTGAATTAACACCTAGATGATTATATCATATATATTATAATCACCTGTAAGTCACCTTTATGATATATATCACCTATATGATTATATATTGGTCATATATAGATAGTACCTGTTAGGTTAGTTGATGACTATCTTATATTAATTAATAAGTACTTTAATACCACTCCTGATAAGAAGAAATGAAGAACTTTTGTTATTATTTATTATGTACAATTAATGAATATTTTCTCAATTCCTCTTTGGGTTAATCTATATAGACACGATTATTGGAAAATATAATGGGAACTATATTTGTATAAAATTAAAAATGTTAATTGCCACTTCAGCAATATACTAAATTAGAATGATACAAAGAAGATTCTTCTGGCTCCTGCATAAAGATGATATTTGTGAGGCATTCCATACATTAAGTATTTTTATTAAAATTGCATTTTATGTGTGTTTGAGGGTGCAATGATAAAACAAGTGTGGTAAAGAGTGGTAAAATGATACTAAACAAGGATTTTGAATGAGAGATTTATGGGAGCTTTTTGTATTATTGTAACTTGTATTTAAGACTGTAATAAAAGTTTAAAAGTTAATCAACTGTTAGAAAATAAAAAAGTAAAAAATAAGTAGCAATCAGTTTCCTAAGTTAACGTGTTTTAACTAGATTTCAGTGTGTACCTACAGAATTAGTGTTTCTGAAGTATAGAGGTTTCATGTTCTATGAATATATTATGTTATAATATTTGAATTTGCTAATACTCTGCACTGTTAGAAAAAATGTATTTCAGAAAAACTAAACATTTTTCTAAAATTGTTTTCCAGTTGTTAAATCAAAAGAGTTTGAGACATCTTATACAAATTATTAAAAAAATGTTATTTATCCTTTACTCTGTTGCAACCAGTAAATATTTTCATACATGAATACAGCTGCACATACAAATTATGACAATGCTCTGTGAATATAAACAATATGTTATTGTCAAGAATGACAGAGTGGAGAAGGGGAAGTGGGGATGGTTAATGGGTATAAAAATAAAGTTTAATAGACTGCATAGGATCTAGTATTTGATAGCACACCAGGGTGATTACAGTCAACAATGACTTATTGTATATTTTAATATAACTAAAAGAGTGTAAATGGAACGTTTGTAACATAAAGAAATGATAATGCTTGCAGTGATGGATACCCCATTTACCCTGATATGATTGTTATGCATTATATGCCTATATCAAAATATCTCATGTACCCCATTAAATATACACACCTATTATGCTTCTGTAAATATTAAAATGTAAAAAAAAAAAAAAAAAAAAAAGAATGACAGAGAAGATGTTAGTCAGAAAAAGCCTCACTGAGAAGAGGACATTTAAGATGTTATCTAAAGGAAAAGTCAATAAAACGATGGGAAGGAAAGTGAGAACGTAGATAGAGAGCAGGAGAAGCATGGAGAGGGAGCAAGTCTGTCACCTTAAGGAAAGAGAGGGCATATCTGAGAAGCTGGAAGAACATTGGTATGGTTGGGTTAAACAGAGGAGTGATTCAGGTAGATTTACAATCTAGAAAGATAGAAAGGGGTGTTATGGTAAAATAGAGTGTACGTGGGGTAAGGAAGCAAAAGTAGGAATGGAAATGGGAGATTAGTGGGGAGCCTCTTTCAATAGTGTAGGATGGGTAGAGGTTGCTTGCACTAGGGTAGTACCTGTGTAAATGGAAGGAACATCATAAGGAGCTTGTGAACATAAAAGGTATAGAAGAGATTTACTTTATTGGAAATAGCTATGGCTTAAGACTTGAACTGGAAACATTCTAATAGCTACAATAGCACGTTTCACATTTAAGAAAATATTGCAACCTTGTTATAGCTAGCATTGAGTTAACCAGGATTTCCAACTAAAATAATTTGATATTTTTAATTGAGTATGAATTTAATCATATGTATTCATATACTAAAAATTACACAGAACTTTTCATTGTTGTTTTCCCATATGCTATTGTTATTCTGATTTCCTTAATGGTTCAATTATACTTTAACTGATTAGTAACATAATTTCATATTATGGTTGAGAATGATGATAAGGATGAGGATGATGATGCATTCCCTAAATGAGCAGAATAATAAGTGACTATTTCACTTGTAAATTGTTGATATCATGAGCTTTTAAGAGACAAATATAAATCTAATAAATGATGTAAAATTATTAGCTAATATAGCTTGCAATCCTGATATGCCATGGAGATTGGTAACCTTTCTTATTGTATTTGTAATACATATGGTTATTTAATGAATTCTATTAATATTTCACCTCTAAAGAGTTTACAGAGATATCCAATAAATAAACAAACAAAAATAAGACATTTGGTAAACTAGAAGTGCAACCTAGTATATTGGGAAGGGCCTGGACCTATGTCAAAAAATTTGGCTTTCAGTTCTGTGTTTGAGTAACTTTGGTTAATTCTTGGCTGATGATTTCTAAAGTTTCTTTCAACTCCCCAATTTTGTGATTATTTTTGAAACATACTGGCAACTAGAGCTCTCTGGCTACTTTTAATCTAGGTGTTTATGTTCATTTCACAGTCTCTCTGCCTAATGACATTTGTTTTAAATGAGAGCTATCTATCAATGAAGGTATTTCGTTGCCTATTATTGTTTTTTGGCTTTATTGAGAAGGTGGATTCTTGAGAAAGATGGAAAAGTCAAAGGCAGTTTGGCAAGCTAGAGGGAGGAATAAGATGATTAAAAACCTGCGCCATTGAGATAGTTAGTGAAACATAAATTAAAAAATAAGGGTTAGTAGCTTCAGTAGTTAGGTAGGAAAACATTATAGAAGAAATTTTCAATCAGCAGAGGAATTCTGGACCAGCTGCTGCTGTATTTCTGATTGCCTTACTCCTTCTTAGAGTGACTCTGTATCTTCTAAATTTTAGAGTTTATTTTCTGTCCAATGGAACTATGGGGGATTTAAAACTGCTTCCCAAAATCTGGATTTCAGCAGGATCTGTTTGTTACTATCACAGATAGAAATATCACCCCAAAACAGACATCATTATAATGACTACAGAGAAAAAGAATGGAATTTGTGTTAGAGTACTTTGGGTTGAGTTCTAATTTGATACCCTGCTAGTTGTTTTATGAAACCGTAAGAAAAATCAATTCTCTAATATTCAAAAGCAACATTTGTAAAATGTAAGCAATTTTATCTATTCATTTATTCTCCTTATGAAGCCATGAGAATTATAGACAGTAACATATGAAAGTGCTTTGTTATTTAAGGAATGTTATGCATATGTTTGCTACTTTTTTATTCATCAGTTTAGGCTATTTAGTGTGACCATTGATGGACATTGATGAAAATTGGGGAATTCCTTTACCACTGTTAGTTAACTTTTTATTACCATAGAGTCAAATGATGATTAAGTTGTATCCCTATACCTGACACTAACTAAGAAAAAAAAAATCCACAGAATGCTTAGTTCTTATGGCTCTTCAGTAGATTATTTATTATGGGATCATTAATTTCTTTGAAAGATTTTGACTTCTCTCTAACTTTCACTTCCAACTCCGCTTCTTTGTAGAGCAATAATTATCTTACCCATATTTAAACTCTCTGTCATCCAATTTATATAACAACCAGAATTGAATTCAATATTTTATTAATACAAGGTAGGTTAATGCTTTTCAAAGTCTTATTTTGTTTATTAGGTCTAATGTAATTTACCCACAGAAATAGTAAGATAATGTCAAATTTTGAAGGTCTTAAAGAATATATCCAAATATTTAACATTAAATAGGTCCGAGGTATAGTTTACTCATGCAGGATATAAATTTTGGATTGATACCTGTATTAGTTCACTTTCATGCTGCAGATAAAGACATACCTGAGACTGGGTGATTTATAAAGAAAAAGAGGCTTATTGGACTCACAGTTCCACATGGCTGGGGAGGCCTCACAACTATGGCAGAAGGCACATCTTACATGGCAGCAGACGAGAGAATGAGAGCCAAATAAAAGGGGAAACCCTTTATAAAATCAGATCTCATGAGATTTATTCACTACCATAACAACAGTATAGGAGAACCACCCCCATGATTCAGTATCTCCCACCAAGTCCATCCCACAGCACAGGGGAATTATGGGAGCTACAATTCAAGATGAGATTTGGGTGAGGACACAGCCAAGCCCTATCAGTACCAGACCAAGATTGTAATCCTGACTTTTTCCAGGCATCTTCCTTAAGCAATCCAGTGTAAATTCCCAAATTATCGTATGTCTAAATGATCATCAGTCAGTAGAATCATCTTGTACTGTAAAATGACGTTATTGCCATTAACTCAAATTATATCTTATAGTATAAACCCTTTATTTAGTTCTTGGAAATATATGAAATTGTTTGACAGAAAAAAAGTTTATAAATATATACCCCAAGCATATTTGTTGTGAATGAGCTGTTTCCTTTGTTTTAAATTAGGTAGTTTCCAAAAGAAGAGCTTGAGACAACTAATTGTGTTTGGGTAGTCTATTTATGTGGTAATCCCAGAAAGCAGGAATGAGGGATGAAGAGGAACAAAGGAAGAAGGAAAAGTAGGGTGTGTTACTGAGGCAACTGTACTGAACTTAGGCTTGATTCTCCCTGGAACTTTCTGAGCATAAAGGATACTTGTCACAGTGATGTATCTGTGGATTGACGATGACAAACTTCTTTCCTCTATTGGTTGAGAAGTGCCTTGGTACATTAATGTCTTGGCTGCTTCTGCATGTCTGATGAACAAGATTTAGTTTGCTCAAGGTGAGATACTATCAACATCTAGAAAATCAAAACCCGTATTTAACTGTCCACCACAGATTCTACAAGAATTAAGTGCCAAGAGGATGCATGGAGGGATATTATATACATTGTTAATATATTTTGTGAACTTCACTGATAAGCTATCTATGAAAGCACTGTTTATAAAACATCTAGATACCAATATTATTGTTTTTATTCCTATAAATTCAATTTCCAATTTCGAAAGCCAGAATATAATTAAACTGAAGTCTCTTTAGTTATTTTGTGTTATAGCAAACACTGTGAATACTTGGATATTTTATCCTATTTGCAAGCTAAATTCCTTGCCTGCCAGAGTTTCCTAGATCTTGGCAGAAGATATGATGCACTTGGGTCAAAGATAAAGTACTTTATGACTCATAGTACAGCAGGCAGTATGAGCTGCAGGCTCTCATTGGTTCCCTTGTTTTCAGACATCATTGAAAAGATAAACAGCAGCACCAGGGTGTTTGCATTCTGGAGGAAGACTCCAGGGACTGTTCTAGAAGACAAAAGATCATGAATACCCCTTTCTTCCCCATACCTCCCACAGTAATATTACCCCTCCTTCAAATTCTAGATTTTTGCTTGCCTTCCACCTCCACAAAATCTGGGATAGCTATAACTTTATTCCTGCTCCCCAGTGACACATCCAGACCTTTTGTCTGAAAGAGTCAGATATAAGAGAGACAAAAGCATATTTATAAAATATTTCATGAACATTTTAAGTTGTAATCCTCTCATCCTCATTCTGAACCAGTCGCAACCTGGGGATTAGACTGGCCTGAGGTTACTGTTATAAGGCAGAGACATAATATGCCTAGGAACAGAAAGGAATCTTGAAATTTCAAAATAAGTCTATATCATTCCATATAATCTTCACACCCCTTTCATCTGACGTTTCATCCTATTTTTAAGCCAAGTTAAGTAGTCAGGGTTTTGTAGTCTGTTAGATCAGAAACAAATGACTTCTTTCATCGAAGCATACAGCTCCCAGCAAAAACTTATCATATGTGCAAATCACTTCCCCCTGTTCTCATATCCCAAGGGACAACGTAGGGGTAGACACAGGTGGGTGCTGTGCACATAGTGAGCTCGTGTCATAGCTGAGCGTCCCGAGTTTAGGAAATCACCCATCTCCTAATGCCACAGTTAGCAACAAGCACAACTTTGCCCTAAAGGGAAGCATTATCTTTATTATTCTGGTTGGACAATAAATCTGCCTTCTGCTCTAAAGGGAGAAATTATCTCTATCCTCCCAAGCTATTTGCTATACAACAATCCTTGAAAAGATAGTACAAAACATAATTTGCCAATGCCTTTGCTTTACAAAGGTGTGCATGTGTGAGACCCAATAGAGAATTGTCTCACGATATTTCATTTGTTTTGGTGATAGAATTCTAGTCTTTTCATCAAAAATGACTTTATTATTTCTGATATTATCTATCCCTTCCTGTCAGCTCTTTTAAAATAATGTAGCCTCAGATTAACCTACAAATAAAGTATTAATTGTGCAAGAAATTGAAGATGGATATTTGACAAATTTACTTTTTGCTCATCGTTTTTTGTTTGTGTGTCATGTCTTCCCAGAAAGACTGTTTACTGCTGTAGTAACTAGGAAAATGAGCCTTCTGTATACTATGAGCAGTACTGAAAGGATCCCATGTTTGTTTCATGAGGTATATGTAAAAACGGTTAACAGTCAAATTGGAAAATAAATCAAAAGTAATGGAGAAAACTTTTAAAAAAATTTTGCACTAATTTTCTTCTATTTTAGATGATGGATAGAAGAAAAAGAATCTCCTATTTTATTGTACTTAATCCTTTCATTTGGAAATATTTAAGATTTCTCAAAAGTTGCAAAATTAATAGAAAGTTCCTCTGTACCACTCATTCTGCTTTTCCTAATGATAACATTTTACAAAGCCATAGTAAATTATTAAAATGAGGAAATTTTTATTGGCTCAGTACTCTTAATTGTAACCACTATTCAGATTCACATGCACCCTTTTTTTGGTATATAGCCCTTTGGAACCTTATTTTATATATATATGATTAATTTTGCCATCACCAAAATAAAGATATTGAACACGTCCATTACCACAAAAAAAAATTCTCATATTTCCCCTTAGAGTCGTACCCTCCCAAAACTGTAACTTCTGGCAACTGCTGATCTGTTATTTTTCACTGTATTTTGTTACTTTAAGAGTATTTAATAAGTATAGTTTTACAGTTAAAAACTTTTTGAAATTGGCTTTTTTTTTTCCAGTTAGCATAAGGCCCGTGAGATCCATTCACATTTTTGTGTACATCAGTGGTGTATTCCTTTTTATTGCTGAGTAGTATTCCACTGTGGGGCTGCACCAAATGATATTTATTCCTTCACCTCTAGAAGAAGATTTTGATCATTTTTAGTTGGGGCTATTACAAAGCTGCTATGAACATCTGTCTATAGGTTTTTGTGTGTGAGCATAAATTTTAATTTTTCTAGGATAAATACCTAAGAGTGTGATTGTTGTAACTGGTAAATTCATGTTTAACTTTATTTTAAAATGACAGACTTTATGAGTGAGGCTATACAGTTTCACCAGCAATATATGAGAGATCTAGTTGTTCAGACATACTCTCCAGCACTTGACATTGTCAGTAATTTTTACTTTAGCAATTCAAATGGGCACATAGTAGAATGTTATTATAATTTTAATTTTCATTTCCCAATGGCTAACAATGTTAAACCTCATGTGCTTATATTGCCATATATTTTTAAAATTCTTTATTCTAAAAAAAATAAGAAATGGGATACATGTGCAGAACGTGCAGGTTTGTTACATAGGTATACTGGTGGTTTGCTGCACCTGTTGACCTGCCCTCTAAGTTCTCTCCCCTCACCTCCCACCCCTCAACAGGCCCTGGTGTGTGATGTTCCCCTCCCTGTGTCCATGTGTTCTCAATGTTCAGCTCCCACTTATAAGTGAGAACATGCGGTGTTTGGTTTTCTGTTCCCGTGTTAGTTTGCTGAGGATGATGGCTTCCAGCTTCATCCATGTCCCTGCAAAGGACATGACCTCATTCCTTTTTATTATTGCCGTATATTTTAACTAAATTTGTTTTGTTCTAGCAAAATGCTAAAATGTTGAACAATACATCTTTTGCCCTACTTCTTGATTTCCTGTCATTTTCGGAGGCTATGTTTAGTTTTGTCATTTTATGAAGAACTTGTGCTTTTTAAGCAAGTTAATAGCCCCAAAAAGTGATGATAACAAAAGGCAACATTTAATTGTTCCAATTGCCTTTCGATTAATTACCTTTGCTTTTTAAAAATTACCCTCATATCTCTCATGTGTCTCATCAACTACGGCCCTGCGCTGGGTGCAGTTGTGTGCACCTGTAGTCTCAGATACACAGGAGGCAAAGGCTTGAGCCCAGGGGTTCACGTCCAGCCTGGGCAACACAGTGAGACCTCGTCTCTAAAAAAAAAAAAAAAAAAAAAAAAAAAAAAAAAGAAAAGAAATAAAAACTTATTAACTACTTTCCTGATTTAAATTGCTTTAGTATCAATTAATGAGCATATACTGCCCTAATTAAATTATTTTCCTTCCAATTCTCTCCTCCTCCAGTCTAATCAACTGTAAAATTATGTTAGACATTTACAAAAAGTAAATGAAGAAGATCACTCTGAGTTTACTAACATGAGATTTTGCTAAGGTGATATGTGAGAAATATGTTGTTTCATAATGACTAATCTAAATGTGTTACATATTTAGGCACCTTCTGTGGAAGAGAGATAACTTCATATATTTTGTCTTTTATTCATTTCCTTTTCTTTCCTTCACTTAGTGAATACTACTAAGTACTAATTTTATTGTAAAGCACTGTGAAGAATACCAATATGTAGAATAGTTGTATACTTCTAGAATCTTATGATGAACGTGGAGTGAAAACTGGCCATAAGAAGTAATTTAAAATACACAGCAACCACTCTGGACTATAAAAACTCCAGATTGATGCTTCCAGCTGAGTTACAGTTCACCAATTTAGGTCTTGATTTTGTTGTTGTTGTTATTTTATAATCTGTAAATGAGGAGCTAGCACTCAAAATTATCTGTATTCGATGCTACTTGTAATGTTCTCCGAGACTGGAAATCAGAGGAATATTCTTATAGTTTGCAGTCAGAAAGATTCTGACTGTGCAAAGAAGCATAAAGGGAAATGTATATTGTAGCTGCTTAGTACTACATCTAAGAAAAAAGAAAAGAGACATAACTTACACCATGACATTGGATTACCTTTGTATACACTTAAAAGAGGCTCAGAGTAGGTGATATCTTAGTGTCTCAAGATGGGCCACAGAGAGAACAAAATTGAAAAGACAAGTATCTTGGAGTGAGGTGAGCATAGACTCAGGAGAGGCCTGGTTGGTGCCAGTAGTGCTGCTTTCTATCACAAGCTTTCTCTGTTTCACTAATTTGTCTATAAAAGAACAAAATTCACCTTTTCTATGCACTTAAAAAATGAGACATAAGGATATTGAATAATTGCTAAATGGCATAATTTGTATATTTTGCTTTTTATTATATGATTTGAGTTCAGCTGCTCTTGACATCAAATTACACAGTGCTGCACTGAAATTCCATCATTATTTAAGAGATAAAAGGATTCCCTTGTTTAATAGGAGCAGGGTAAAGAAGCATACATGATAAAAGAGGCTTAATTCAACTGGTTAAAAAGAAAAAAACATATATTAATGTGACTTATGTGATTTCAGTCATTTAATGATTATATTCAAACTGCAATCCTTTCTATATTCAGTGAGAAAATCTGATTTCCAGTATTTCAAACACTTAACTAGCCATTAATAAACACATTAAAAAAAACCTATTAATAGATAAACTGATTGATTAGTTATGACAACTGGTGTGTTTGTAGACACGCTAAACAAGCAAAATACATGCACATTTAGAACAACATTTTTTGTGCAGACTTCAATAACTATTATGGTTGCTGAACTCTGCCTAACCATCACAATCACAAATTACATCAATGAGGGTTTTAAAGGTAAAATATCTTAATGATTTCTGTTAACTCATTCTTAAGTTCACGGAAAAAGTTCCTACATAAGCTTTTACCTATATTCTTTTCTCGGCAGTGTTAAACAAATGATAACTAGACTGTCTATTGAATAGTAAACTTTTTTTTTTTTTTTAATGATGAGAATATGCACAAAGAAGATTTGTCAGCTCCCTGTTGACTAAGATCCTATCCATGATAGGATATTACTATTTGAATGAATCGAACTGTAGGAAAATCTACTTTTACATGTTTATGTCATTTAAATTTTTTATATTGTACAAAACAATATAAAAATGATAGATGGGCCATTGTTCCATTTCTGACTCTGCATATACTATGCATATGACTTTGGTTCTTCTTTCTGCCATCTGTTTTGTTTTCTCAGCCCTGAAGAAGAAAACAAGACTGTTCTTCTCCAAAGTGCCTTTTAGCTTAAATATTCATATTTTCTATATATACTATGTAAATATTACAATTTGGAAAATACATATATTTTATATATATGAAGTAATAATGAAACATTATTTTATCATCCAGAAAAAACTGTTAATATGTTATTAATATATATCACATGGATTTATATGCAAGCATTTATAAAATCACATAAACTTTTATATTCCTATGTTTTATAAAACGAGAGCAAATGAAAATTGATATCCTGTTACACATACTTTTTATATCCACATTTTTATAAATTTAAAAGCAAATGATAGGTGACATTAAACATCTTCTTTTTTTAATAGATACATAATACAATAACCTATCCAATGAAGTTTGATAATATAACTGTCTTTCCATCTGTAGATATCTCTGAAGGGTAGAAGTTGAGATCTGGAACAAGAGTCCTCTGGGCTAAAGGAATGGTGTTCTGCTGAGTATTCTGAAATGTTTACCACCCCAAAATTATAACTAATGTTGGGGTTTTTCTAGCAAACATTAATTCATTGTGACTCTGCTTTAAGATTTTGCCATTACTTTACTTTGTTTCCAGACTTTGACTTTTTAAACAGAAAATAAAAATTACCCTCGAAATTCAAATTCCTACATTGCACATATGCCATTGGGTTTCCTATGCTCATTCTTACTTTTATATATATCTATGAGAGAACTCTCTCTCAGCATGTAACATGCCATTTCTACACTCCTCCTATTTCCTGCTCAGAGCTGAAGTTTGTGAATTGATTTTTTTTTTTTTTTTTTGAGATAGCTCTGTCACCCAGGATGGAGTGCAATGATGTGATCTCGGCTCACTGCAACCTCCACCTCCCAGGTTCAAGCAATTCTCCTGCCTCAGCCTCCCAAGTAGCTGGGATTACAGGCACCCACCACCATGCCTGGCTAAGTTTTTGAATTTTTTGTAGAGGTGTGTTTTCACCGTGTTGGCCAGGCTCGTCTTGAACTCCTGACTTCAGGTGATCCACCTGTCTCAGCCTCCCTGTGTTGAGATTACAGGCAAGAGCTAACGCGCCTGGCCAGTGAATTGATTTGGGAGGTAATGTATCGACAGAACAGGGAGGACTGATAGTTGAGAAGGATCAGCACACTAAGCACTTCAAAATCCAGCTCCTATACCTTGAAGAGCCTACTTCTTGGTTTTCTGTTGGCATAGACCCTGGGTTACTGAGACAGGAGGCAGTTAGATAGAAAGAGACAAAATGTGTTTACCCTTTGTCTATGGTTAGTGCTTTTGTTTTAGTTCTGGTCAGATATATAGGTTAGCCCGTGTGTTTCTCACTACAGTTTTATCAGCTATGGTAATTTTAATTTTTTCCTAGATTCTAGAAAGTAGTTGAGTGTTTGAGTGTCTGATGGTGATGGAGTTGGAGTCCTTTTATGCTCCTGTAGGAATTATGGAAGAAAGGAGAGAGTCAAGGAACATTATCCTGACATCATCTTAAGGTTTGACATCAACTTTTAATCACTTTACACAAGTTGATTTTGAAAAAATATCTTCAGCTGCACATAAAATGAATAATAATTTAATATGGTTAAATTATTTGTTAGCTTTGGAAATACTAGTAAATGTAATTTTTAAAATTATATCACATAATGTTAACTTATTAAAATTGTAAGACTTCAGTAAAATTCTGCCAGCAATGTAGCATACAATTTTAATATGTAAGGGGTAATTCAGTAGTAAATTTGTTTTTACAGCTGCAAATCCAATTTTTCCTTAGGGTTTCAGAAAATGTGAGTTCTTGATGTATAAAAAATCAAAAGTATAGAAAGATATGTGTTTTGGCTGATAGGTGCAGCAAACCACCATGGCACATATATACCTATGTAACAAACCGGCACGTTCTGTACATGTATCCCAGAACTTAAAAAAATAAATAAAAAGAAAAAAATAAAATAAAAATGGAAATTAGAAGTGTACCCCCTTGTTCAGCCCGTTTCCAGAAAAATAATATATTTCATGTACTTACCAATAAAGCTATTTTGATTATCACATAAGAAAATATACGTATGCAAAACCATATATAAATATAAAGCATTATTGTGTAAATTATTTAAAAAGGGTAAACTTCCAGTAAAAATTAAAACTTTTTAAACAGTAAATTTATTTTTATTATTAATGTATATATTTTCCAGAGAAGGTTATTAAGTAAGATATTTGTTTCTCAGAGACTTGGGGGAAAAATTTTGTCTTTAATTAGAGGCCAAAAATTGTGTTTCCACTCTAACAAGTGGTCTGATTATATTATTCCCTGTATGTCTAAGAATCTGGCAATGAATTTCATTTTCCTATGAATTTTTACACTCTTTAGTAATACTCTGTAAACTACTTTTGTTTTTACTGCTACAGGCAAAGTAATATACGGACCGTTTATTATAATAGGATAGTAATATTATTTAATTCTGGGAGCCCTAGAAAATATTTTTCACTGGCTATACTGAATACTTTCCCTGATTATTGAGAGGAGAAAACACAGAAAACTGGAAACCAGTTAGAAGGCAACTAAAATAACACAAGAAAGATTTTATGCAATACTGAACTAAAGCAGTAGCTGTAGGGACAAAGTGAAATGAATTTTTAGAGACATGTAGAAGTTGTAACAGTTAAGAATTAGTGAAAATTCAGAAATAGAGGATGATTCTGGCTTGGATTATCAGATAATAATGGAGTGTTGAACTTTATTGTTAAGCATCCAAATGCATAAATGAAAAAAAAATCTGGAAAACATTCTGATAAAACAAGTTTTAAAGGTATATAATAATCAGTACAGCCATTATTCTCCCTAAAGAGTATTCTCAAATGTCTTTAATTTCTGATTGCTTAAAGAGAAAACTAAGGAGAAATTAGCCCATAGAGAGATGAAGAATTTGAAGCTGTGACATCGTGATTTCTTCTCTAAGGGAAAATATAATAAACTGCATTTTAATTTTTTAGGATAGTCTCAATAATTACAGGGAAAAATTGTGAGAACTATTGGATGAATAAAATAAGAATAAGGGATTTAATCAAAAGTAATATTTAAAAGTGTGTTCCACTTCAGTCTTACATAAACATTTACCAGTTTCAAAAGATGATTTCTGGTTCAAAATTCAAGATGTGAGATGTTTATTGTTGACTTGCATGAGAAATTCTAGGGTGTGTCAGTAACAGAGTTAGAAACACATTCAACTTCATTCTTTATAGTATTTTCAGTCCTATTAGCTTGTAATCTATTGAACTGAACAAGTGAACAAAAGAGAAAATAAATAATAGCATCAGTTTATATGCCCAGGGCATCTCATATCTAACATAGCAGACCTCTCTCCTCATTTCCATTCTAGCTTGTCTCTGCAACATAATTGTATTTATTTCTACCTTTACTGTTTTGCTATTCTCAGTGAGGAAGACTGATGGGACCAGCAAATAACAATAGTTAATCATTAAAATGAGTGGCAGATCTCCTCCTTTCCTTGATTATCCACCCTAAAGAAGTTTCCGGTTCTTTTTACTTCCTTATTGCTTCCCATCCTGTCTTCCCTATATATTTAAACAGGAATCCTTATTTCTTCTGTTTCCCAATTAGTCTCAAATCCTAGGATTAAGACAATCCAAATAGCATCTTGAAGATATTTCCTAGCTCCCACGTGTTCAAGATTTTACTAATTTAACAAAAATGTACAGGGTAGTTTACTGCGCTATGTAAGAAATAGATATGTAAAGCTATATAAATATATATATAGCTAATATATATAATATATATAAAAATTATATATAAATTATATATATATAAATTATATATAAATTATATATATATATAGATTATATATAAATTATATATATATATATTTGTGTGTGCCTTCTAAAAATTTACATCCTGGTAGGAAACAAATATACAAAGAAATCACTGAAATGTTTGGTAGTATAAGTTAAATGGAAGAAATCTACAAATTTAAATAAGCGTGGATCTTTTGCCACCATTTAAATTGTAGTCAGTTTCATGATAATATTTAAGGTGGTTCTTAAAGAATGGTTAAGATTTCGTATGATCATCTTTTGTAGATCAAAAATCTTAAAGGATTTGGGTAAAAACTAGAAAAGTATTGTCTAAGAGTAAACAAAGTGTATCTTCACTTCCTGAGTTTTAGATTCTACAAAGAAAATATTAAATTCTAATATGACAAGGACAATACTAAAAATAATAAAATTTTGGAAAGTGTAGGTGTTGGTATTAGTATACAAAAGACATGTAAAAATGTACTTTGCCCATACACAACAAAGAATTTAACTGGTTCATTCATTAAAGATAATATATTAAAAGATTTGAGAAGGAACCTATTGGAATAGTAATATCTATTGCTGTTATATAATAATATATGCTATTATTATATGTAATACCATATATTATTGTTTAGCAAAGAAATTGATAAAACCTCAGACTGGCTCATCTGCAAAATCCCTGGTGTTTATATTTCCTCTCTGAGCTGGGGTGTATACATTCTCATGAACAGTTATTGGGAATCTAGCAAGATGTCTTTCATTCTGTTCCCATTTTCTATTTACTGGCATGTTTACATTGCTCACCCAGAATATTTGTCATTTGTTAGGGAAGAAGGTGGAGTTGTTCATTTGGAATAATTTTTTCCTGAGTGTATTTTTTTCTATTTCCAGATACATTACATATTAACTGTGCTCAAAACTTCATAGTTACTCCAGTTTAGAGAAAATAAAAGAAGAATTTTGGAAACCTAGTTATTGTCCCGAAATGCTGTGCGAAGTGTTTTACAAACATTCTCACTACAGTTCTATGAGTTACCTATTATTATTTGTACTCTAAAGACAAGGAAACCTGAATCTCAAATAGTTTGCATGGTTAGTAATTGGTGTGTCTATTTCATTAACTGAGGCTTCTCCTCCTATACTGTGCTGCTTCTTAAAAAAAAGAGAAGAAATAATATACAGAAGTGAGCAAACGGCTTCATTATGACCCAATTAGATCCTTTCTTACTGTGTTATACATTCAGACAGATCAACATTTATTCTTATCTTTCTCCAATGCAGAATTATAAACTGAAAAAGCAAGATATTAAATATTATTAAATATTAAATTACTATTTTTCTTATATATGTGTCAGTATTAAAGTGACATCTCGCCATAGGTATAAGCTTCCATAAACATCCAAAATGATTTTTCTCCATGTTTAGTTTGGCTTAATGCTTGTTTGAGCAAGAACACTATCTGGATTTTGTCCTGATGGCAAAAGTTAGAAATGGAAACAACTTAGTTGTCCACAGAAATGCTGAGTCTAGACATCAAGCTTGGTTGTATAACCAGGAAAAGGGATAAAAAAGATATTGATCTAATACTAGCTCGAGACTGGGATCCCCAGCATATATGGCAGGACTATAATTTGTTGTTATTGAGTGATTGAGTCACAGAACTGAAAAAGAGAGAACAAAATTGTGTGACCTGGGTGATGTATAGCTCCACAAAAGTAAAGAAAATAAAAGAAGCAATTGTGTCTTAGCCATGTTCATAAGTTATGAACAAGACATTTAAATAGAATACTATATTATAGATGTAGTATCAGCTGATGTTTTGATAGTATGATATAGGTGGTCAGAAATATGATATTGATGAATATAATGTTGTATTCCTATGTTCATTAGGAAGTCCTGCTTTCTCGGATGTTAGATATGCCCGCATGGCTTTTTTTGGCCAATGAAGTATGAGAAGTAGTAACCTGTATCACTTGTAGGCAGAGGATTCTAGAGCCAGTGTATGATTTACTGCATTCCTTTTTCCTATCTAAATGATTATGAAAGCATGCATTGAAATAGAACATCTATCTCCATAAGATCCTAAATTACTACAATGAGATCTTCTGGTCCTCCACATAGCGTTGGCTAGAAATAAACCATTATTTTAAGGCATTGATAATTTGAAGTTCTTTGTTACTGCGACATAAATCTGCCTATTCTGTCTGATATGCATGTTGTAAATTCCTTGATAGTGTGAATTGTACTTTACCACTAAATCTCTACTACTAAAATAGTACCTAAATATCAAATCTGTGAATGACTTAATGACTGATGACATATAAATATTTGTTACCCTCTTTGATTATAAAAGTTAAAATAGCATGGCAAAACACACACACACACACACACACACATGCACACACACACACAAAAACCAGCATGACAATATGAAGGCCATCTGGAAATGAAGAGAAGTTATTTACATAATGTGTGGACCAGAAATAAATGTATTTCACTGTTGGAAGGCAAAGGTTAACACTAATTGAGCTAAGGAGCAGGAAGAAGAGCCTTGAGACTTCCATTAGTGAAGTCACTTGAAGCTTTTGGCAATCAGAAGACTAGCAACAGGGATTTTGGAGGTGAAATAATTCATTACTTTTTTTCACATGAAAAATGCTGCATTAGGAATTTAGTTGTACTTCATGTGATTCAAGCTGTGTAACTTCCTCGTGGCAAAGAAATATGAATTGGACTTACAAATTGCGGAGTACTTTCTCCAATCCAAAAATCCAGACAATTCTTACACCTATTGATGGACAAAGTTGATTAATGACCAAATAGAGTGAAGGGAAACACTTCGAGTAGTAGAAATAGAAATGGGAAAAAGAAACAAAATATAGAGAAAGTTTTATGATCTGAGGAAATACAACAGAAACCTGCTCAGATTTTTTTTTCCTGCTGAAATATAGTTATTGTCTCAACAAATACTAAGGGAGCAGATCAGAATAAACAATGTATCTTTGAACTTACTAGTAAACTTTGATACTGGTTAAGAGCACTGACAAGTGTAATTTGACAGTGCATTGTTTTTTTCTGTTCTCATCCACCTATTGGTGTAATTGTCTGTGTCCCTTAGGAAAACAGTTCAGTAGATCCTTAAGCTCCTGCCTGATGCCTGTTCAGTGGAACTGGGTGACATGGCCCACTGCATAACCACCGCTGCTCCTCCCTCCCACCCTCACAACCTCACACCCATTCAGTCCTCAAGTTCCTGGTGCCCATGCTATTTTTTGCAAGCATCTTCCAACTATTCAAAAAACCTCTCTAAATAGATTTGTGAGAGACACTAGTCTACCAATTTATTTCAGTTGGCCTCCAGGGATTTATTCGCAGAAAGAAAGGAGAAATTCTGTACTGGAGAATCTTGTCTATACATAGCACAGATACTACTTTGTTTGACTGATTGCTTTTAAATCCCAACTCTTTTTTTAAGACGGTCACTTTCCTTTGCTTTTTCCTGGAGGTTACAGGCCTGCTGCGAACCTGTTCTTTCCCGAAGTATAGAATTCTCATCATGTTGTAACTAATTCTGAATTGTCTTGGGAAGCAAAGACTGAAGCCGATGCAGTGCCTCAGGCCTCCTCCTTCCTTGGTAGTTTGGGGAACATCGAGAGTAGTCCCTTGGGCAGGGGTTTGCCATTTTCAAGGAGGACATAAGCAGTCTCAAGTGGATCAAGGCAGTGCTATAAAGGAATTGTAGAATAGAAATACAAGAGAAAGCTGTGTATGCTATAAGATGTCCCTTACATTCTCCCATCTTCTCTCACTTGAAATAAAAGTAAACCATTGAGAAGATTAAGTTCTGCTTTATGCAGGTGGGTGCAAAGGTTATCAGGCTAGCAAAATGTTAACTACAACTATTCATGTAATCTTCTTAATGTCAACTGGCTACCAGACTCTAGAGAAATTTAGATCTCATAGGTAATGGTGGTTTCTCAGGCCATATAATGGTCAGAGGAAGGAAAACTAGTAGTATGAATACCATAGCCTAACAATAGTAAAACAAAACACCACCACCACCAAAAAAACAAAACAAAACAAAAAAACCCTTGTTATTCTGAGACCTAGCAACAAAAAATGCTGTATTCCAAGCAAGTTACATTTCTCTTGAACATCCTTTCCACCCCTCAGGAATTCCTCACTTTTTTTTTGAGACAGAGTCTCTCTCTGTCCCCCAGGCGGAGTGCAGTGGTGCGATCTCGGCTCACTGCAACCTCTGCTTCCCAGGGTTAAGTGATCTTCCTGCCTCAGCCTCCCGAGTAGCTGGGAGTACAGGCATGTGCCACCACCATGCCCAGCTAACTTTTTGTATTTTTAGTAGTGACGGGGTTTCAATATGTCGGCTAGGCTGGTCTTAAACTCCCAACCTCAAGTGATCCGCCTGCCTGGGCCTCCCGAAGTGCTGGGATTACAGGCGTGAGCCACCATGCCTGGCCACCTTTTATTGTTTCTATAAGAGTCACTCTACTTTTCTTCTCTGCTTTGGAACTTAGGTATAGTCATTTCTATTACTGTTCCACTGAGAACGTCCATCACTTGAATCTAAGATAATGAATGGTATTTCATGCACAGGGATACTTTTCCTCTGGTTGGCATTATAGATACCTCTTTATCATCATGAATACCAGACTTTTCAAAAATGACAGATTCCTTCAACTGGTATATGGAAAGGATTGCCTCAGGCTACCTTTCATTTCAATACTGGCAGCCAGGTGGATTACCATCATGCTGCCACTCCCAGCCCCAGAACAGAAGAAACATTATATGTTCTCTCCATGTGGCTTCTCCTAAGGCCAGGGCTGCTTTCTACCAACAAAATGTCTTTCCTCCTGTAGATTAATTCCCCAGGATTCTTCGGAGATTCATCTGCATAAATTGATTATTGCCTATCTACACAGCTACTTTGGATTTTCAAGTTATTTGTGATTATTAAAAGTGACAAGTTTAGGAACCTCAGGCATAAAGATCAGAGTATCTGAATTAGATTGACCTCATTGGACACCAGATTATATCCTAGTACTTACACGGGTGTTACTCTGGAGTTTATCTCTGAAACCACAAGGCCCAATTCACAACTGTTACTAGAACTGAGACTATTCCTGAATGGATATTGCCAAGAAAGCAACTACAGTCATGCATGCTTAATGACAGGGATACATTCTAACAAATGCATTGTTAGATGAGTTTGTCCTTCTGTGAGCATCATAGAGTGTACTTACACTGAATTAGTGGTGTAGCCTATTCCGTACCTAGGCTATGTGACATAACTTATTGCTTTTAGGATATAAACTTGCACAGCATGTTACTGTATTGAATGCTGTAGACGGTTATAACACAATGAGAAGCATTCGTGTATCTAAACATAGAAAAGGTAAAAGAAAAGGAAAAATACGGTATTATAAACTTATGGGACCACTGTTTTATATGCAGTTTATCATTGGCTAAAGTGTTATTATGTGGTATGTGACTGTACTTCAAAATATTATCTCCATACAATAATTTGACATTATTTGACATAGCAAGGCAAATGCCTCTTCTAATAGCAGGCTATAAAAATGTGCCTCAAATCAAAATCTCAATAAAATGTACTTATAACTATGGATAGACACAAATTTGATTTTTAAAAGTAAATGGAAAACACTGGGCTAGAAATCCCCTAAGTCATGCTGAAATTAGCAGGAGTGCCTGACATTAAGTTCCTGAGACTTTTTTATTTATTAAAAAAAAATGCTCTCTGTTTGTTAATACATATTTTACTTTTCAATAATTTTAATACGTAAAACTGTGAACATGAATATAAACAAATTCTAAGTCATGCTGAAATTAGCAGGAGTGCCTGACATTAAGTGCCTGACATTAAGTTCCTGAGACTTTTTTATTTATTAAAAAAAATGCTCTCTGTTTGTTAATACATATTTTACTTTTGAATAATTTTAATACGTAAAACTGTGAACATGAATATAAACAAATTACGTAACACCAGGTTTCCTACAACTCTACTGTTGGACTATAAAGAACAAGAAAATAACAATTTTTATCCCTCTAAAATCAGCTCTTGTATCAGGGTCCTCATAGGAATGTCACATGGTTTAAGAATTTGATAGAGAGACTGCTTTCAAAGGGGTGAGAGAATTTAGAGGAACCAGTAAAGGATGTTGAGGCACTGAAGAGCCTAGAAACCACAGGAAGCCCTTGCCACTCCTAAGCCTAAAGGGCAAGAGGAGAAAATTTCTCTACCAGAGCCCAGTGAGACATGGAACAACCTAAAAGGTGCAATAATCCTCGGGGAATGCAGCATGTTCCAGAAAATATGACCCAGAGCAGAAAAGGAGGGGAGAAGAAAAACCCGTCTCTTCCTTTCAGTCCTCTTATCACTCTTGATCTTCACTGGCTGAATTTAACCAGAAGCTAGTAGGAGGATGCTCAGGTGTGTAATCCACAGGATCAGCTTCCTGGGGCAAAGAACGGAACAGAACAAAGGATCTTTCTTGTAACAGTGGTGGTGGTGGTGGGAGTAGAGGCTGGAAAATAGAGAGAAACCAGCACAGCTCTTCTTTTTACTTGTTACTGTTTTCACCTTCAAGTGGATCATAGTAATCCCAGTCCTCTTAAAGTAAAAAATAGGAAAACGGAGAAGAACAGCCATCATAGTTGATGGGCAAAGTGTCTTCTATACTTTAATATCATATTGCTGCCAAAAGAATGGAGGACAAAAAATGGCCTGAAATCAAGCACACGTACATGTTATATGTATAGACAACCCTATATGTGTGTGTTTATATTCTCTTATCTATAGTTATCACTTACCCTTTAATAAAGCGGGGATATTCTATATGTGCCTAATCACTCCCTTGATACATTTGTGAAGTAAGAAATAGAGAATCTCACTTATAGCTTGCTAACTTTTAACATTTTTCTGGAGACCTGAAAAATTGCCACTTAATCTTTATAAATAGAGCACATGACATGGTAATATAGGTTTGTATTAAAAACTGCTTTCCACTAATTATTTCAATATAATGTGCTTTCACTGTATTTAAGAAAACAGATTTCCCTCCAAACATTAGAAAGAAATATGAAATAATGTGAATGTAAATAAAATCTTTGAATACTGCCAAGGAAGGAGAGTGAACCAGGCATGGGAGGAAACATGAAGACTAATAGGTGGTAAGAGTGAACTAAGAAGATGAAATAATGTGGCTTATGCCTGTAATCCCAGCACTTTGGGAGCTGAGATGAGCAGATCACTTGAGGTCAGGAGTTCAAGACCAGCCTGGCCAATATGGCAAGATCCTGTCTCTACTAAAAATACAAAAATTAGCCGGGCATGGTGGCATACCACTGTAAGCCCAGCTACTCTGGAGGCTGAGGCAGGAGAATCGCTTGAACCTAGGAGGTGGAGGTTGTGGTGAGCTGAGATTGCACCACTACACTCCAGCCTGAGCAACAGAGCAAGACTCCATCTCAAAAAAAAAAAAAAAAAAAAAAAGGAAAGAAAAAGGGGAAATAACACTAAAACCTTATAGAAGACATATTTTGAATATCATAGAACCTAAAAACCAATTCTGGCTGGGCACGGTGGCTCATGCCTGTAGTCCCAGCACTTTGGGAAGCAGAGGTGTGCCGATCACCTGAGGTCAGGAGTTTGAGACCAGCCTGACCAACACGATGAAACCCCATCTCTACTAAAAATACAAAATTAGCCGGGCATGGTGGTGCGCGCCTATAATCCCAGCTACTTGGGAAGCCGAGGCAGGAGAATCACTTAAACCTGGGAGGCAGAGGTTGCAGTGAGCTGAGATTGCACCATTGTACTCCAGCCTGGGCAACAAGAGCAAAACTCTGTCTCTTTAAAAAAAAAAAAAAAAAAAAAGTTTAATTAAAAAATAAAACTTAGAAAAACAGTATTTTATGACAGGTATGCTAGCACACCAACATTGTTAAATTTACTCCATAGAGCTTTATGTGCCTTAAAAAGTAGTTTATTACATAGTATATGCAATGTAATCTTAATAAACAAATGAAATATAAGAATATCATTTCTTTTATAGTCCTTTGGGTATATACCCAGTAATGGGATGGCTGGGTCAAATGGTGTTTCTAGTTCTAGATCCCTGAGGAATCGCCACACTGACTTCCACAATGGTCGAACTAGTTTACAGTCCCACCAACAGTGTAAAAGTGTTCCTATTTCTCCACATCCTCTCCAGCACCTGTTGTTTCCTGACTTTTTAATGATTGCCATTCTAACTGGTGTGAGATGGTATCTCATTGTGGTTTTGATTTGCATTTCTCTGATGGCCAGTGAGGATGAGCATTTTTTTATGTGTCTTTTGGCTGCATAAATGTCTTCTTTTGAGAAGTGTCTGTTCATATCCTTCGCCCATTTTTTGATGGGGTTGTTTGTTTTTTTCTTGTAAATTTGTTGGAGTTCATTGTAGATTCTGGATATTAGCCCTTTGTCAGATGAGTAGGTTGTGAAAATTTTCTCCCATTCTGTAGGTTGCCTGCTCACTCTGATGGTAGTTTCTTTTGCTGTGCAGAAACTCTTTAGTTTGATTAGATCCCATTTGTCAATTTTGGCTTTTGTTGCCATTGCTTTTGGTGTTTTAGACATGAAGTCCTTGCCCATGCCTATGTCCTGAATGGTAATGCCTAGGTTTTCTTCTAGGGTTTTTATGGTTTTAGGTCTAACGTTTAAGTCTTTAATCCATCTTGAATTAATTTTTGTATAAGGTGTAAGGAAGGGATCCAGTTTCAGCTTTCTACATATGGCTAGCCAGTTTTCCCAGCATCATTTATTAAATAGGGAATCCTTTCCCCATTGCTTGTTTTTCTCAGGTTTGTCAAAGATCAGATAGTTGTAGATAAGCGGCGTTATTTCTGAGGGCTCTGTTCTGTTCCATTGATCTATATCTCTGTTTTGGTACCAGTACCATGCTGTTTTGTTTACTGTAGCCTTGTAGTATAGTTTGAAGTCAGGTAGTGTGATGCCTCCAGCTTTGTTCTTTTGGCTTAGGATTGACTAGGCGATGCGGGCTCTTTTTTGGTTCCAGATGAACTTTAAAGTAGTTTTTTCCAATTCTGTGAAGAAAGTCGTTGGTAGCTTGATGGGGATGGCATTGAATCTATAAATTACCTTGGGCAGTATGGCCATTTTCACGATATTGATTCTTCCTACCCATGAGCATGGAATGTTCTTCCATTTGTTTGTATCCTCTTTTATTTCATTGAGCAGTGGTTTACAGTTCTCCTTGAAGAGGTCCTTCACATCCCTTGTAAGTTGGATTCCTAAGTATTTTATTCTCTTTGAAGCAAATGTGAATGGGAGTTCACTGATGATTTGGCTCTCTGTTTGTCTGTTATTGGTGTATAAGAATGCTTGTGATTTTTGTACATTGATTTTGTATCCTGAGACTTTGCTGAAGTTGCTTATCAGCTTAAGGAGATTTTGGGCTGAGACAATTGCTATAAAGACACATGCACACGTATGTTTATAGCAGCACTATTCACAATAGCAAAGACTTGGAACCAACCTAAATGTCCAACAATGATAGACTGGATTAAGAAAATGTGGCACATATACACCGTGGAATACTATGCAGCCATAAAAAATGGTGAGTTCATGTCCTTTGTAGGGACATGGATGAAATTGGAAATCATCATTCTCAGTAAACTATCGCAAGGACAAAAAACCAAACACCACATGTTCTCACTCATAGATGGGAATTGAACAATGAGAACACATGGACACAGGAAGGGGAACATCACACTCTGGGGACTGTTGTGGGGTGGGGGGAGGGGGGAGGGACAGCATTAGGAGATATACCTAATGCTAAATGGCGAGTTAATGGGTGCAGCACACCAGCATGACACATGTATACATATGTAACTAACCTGCACATTGTGCACATGTACCCTAAAACTTAAAATATAATAATAAAGAATATCATTTCTTTGATAAACTTTTCAGAGAAGTGTACAGTGTACACTTTTATACAGTGTAATTCAAGTTCTGTGATATAATTTCTTAGCACATGTGAAACTAAGCTCAAGGTATGCTAAATTTAAAAATGATATATTTTCAAAGTTATTAAATATTATTTGCTTATAATTATAAGTAATTTAATCATAATTTTAATAGCAAAACTTTTTAGACTAAACCAACAGCGATTGACAGGCATTATTAACATTCCTTAGTTTATGCAAATCTAATATTGTCCACATTAAAATAGAGTAAAATTCTGAAAGCAAAAAAATTTCTTAAATTTTTAACAGTTAAAGAAATCACTTGTATAAGTTAGAAAAGAGCTTGAGTTCTCTTTCGAGATAGAGCCAATTTGTCTGTTTGCTCAGCACTTGATGATTTTGGAGATATTAGTCAACAAAAAGAGTACTAATAGCTTTTGGAAACATTAGCCTGAGAACCATTTTCCATTTAGTCTGTAGTTAGTTAATCGAGTGCATGTTCATTTATCCATACAAGCTATAAAATCCTACAATGAAGATGTAATTATAATTAACATTACTGACCAGTTAAAAGGCATAAACAGTAGTATGCCCATCAATATGCACTCCCTATTTGCTGACATTTCCAGTTATGCCAGATGGTGACTTTAATGATGGTGCCTTGTGGTGCTTCTAATAATTTTTGTGCCTGATGGTACTTTTATAGGGCCTGTTGCATCATAGAAAGCTGAAGGGTGACTTAATAATGATCTTCTAGAATATGAAGGGTCATGAAGTATATGGTTATAAAGTGACAAGCTGTTACTCATTCATATGAGAAGTAGTAGATTTTAACTGTAACTAGAGAGATTTAACTTAGATATAAAGTAGAACTTCCTGATAATAAAAGGTATTGAATGAAAGAAACAATGAGAGATGTTAAATTTTTCTTGAGGATAGAAAGTGCTCATCTGCATGAAATGATCAAGTTTACTCTTATTTTGTGGATATGTCAGTTTCATTTCACATCTAAGAGTTATATTTTTCATATTTCAACACGAACTTGGTTCAAATCCTGGCTACAACTTATTGGTTATGTGATGTAGGGTAAGTTAGTTACTTAAATACATTGTATCTTGATTTACTTATCTGTAAAATTGAAATGAAATCTTTCATCTAAATATCTAGGGACAAGTCTAAAATACTATTAACTCTAAGGTAAGGTTGAATTTCTTCTTTCTTTTCTCCTTCATAAAAATGAGAGTAGACAGGTCAAAAATTTCCTTTTAGCTAAATCTGAATATCTTACTTCGGAGTGTCAGAATAATGAAGGACCTGTGTGATAGCAGAGAGCAATATAAAACCCTCAATCTCTTCTTTAGAGGTTTATATCCTACCCAAATACTCACTAGGAATACTTTTCCCTCATGGCGTTAACTAAGTGCAATCTGTTAGAAAGACAAGGCAAAAGACCTGGTTCTGTTTAGACTCCTGCAATTACTAACTGTGTAACCCCAAACCATGTCATTTAACTTCTGAGTTTTATTTTGATCCCCCGGAAAAAAAAAATGTTAGGAAAGCTCTTGACAGATAAATTCTGATGTCACCTCTGTCATGGGGAGATGAGACAATGTGGGAAGATTAGGGGGAGATAGAGCTCAAGAGGTTGAGAGTTGAATTTTCTGCTCTAGTGGTTTATTTGACCCTGTATATCAGTGAGAAAAGGCAGTTCTGGTGAATGAGAAGGGAATGGGATGGCACCAAACCTCAGGACACTTGCTTAGAAACTATTTGTTTGAAAAATAGGATGTTCCAGGCACTGCTCAAGATACTAGGAATTTATCAGTATACAACTCCAATAAGATACTAGGAATTTGGCAGTATACAACTCCAATAACATCTCTGTCTTCAAGGGGTATTAAGAAAAAAAGCCAATAAGTAATTAAATAAATTAACAAGATTATTTCAGAGAATGATGTACTAGGCAAAGAAAAATCAAACAGGGTAGGGGATAATAAGATTATACCTACAAGGAAGAGGTAAATCTATGGTCCAGGGGAGCTTCTTTAAAGTCGTGACACTTAATGCTATCCCTATATAAACAGGACGAACTCAGTCATGCAAAGATGCAGAGAAAAGGCCCAGTTAAGGGCGAGAGATAAAGAATCAGATGATCGCCGGGTGCGGTGGCTCACGCCTGTAATCCCAGCACTTTGGGAGGCCGAGGCGGGTGGATCACGAGGTCAGGAGATTGAGACCATCCTGGCTAACACTGTGAAGCCCCATCTGTACTAAAAATACAAAAAAAAATTAGCCAGACGTGGTAGCATGCGCCTGTAATCCCAGTTACTCGGGAGGCTGAGGCAGGAGAATCACTTGAACCCGGAAGGCGGAGGTTGCGGTGAGCCGAGATCACGCCATTGAACTCCAGCCTGGGCAACGACAGAGCAAGACTCCGTCTCAAAAAAGAAAAGGGAATCAGACAATTTGTCAATCTTTTGCCAGTTCACTCATTCAAACTTGGGGAGCCTCGAGGTGCAACATTGATGAATGTATTGATTAGTTCTGTTCTTGGCTTTATCAGTCACTAACTAATCTCTCTCTGTTCATCAATTTATTTATAAGTAAAATGGAGGAGGAGAAGCAGGAATGTTATGAGCACATTCCTGTTATGATTATTTTCACTTTTTCACTTCTAAATGCTGTGATTAATCCCTGTCTTGACTATTTCACGAGGTAGATTTGAAGATGAGATAGTAGATGAGAACAAGTTCATTGAAGCCTCAACTCATTGGAATATTAATATAAAATAACTGTATTTTTTCTAATCACTGCTTTCAATCATGTTCTGTTGTCATCTACTTTCTCTATATCTTAACAACATCATAGGCAGATACCATAATTTTCTGGTATTAGTACTATAAAATGTAAAGAGTAGTTGTTAAAGGTGGTAATATCAATTAATGAGTTATTTATGCTGAAGCTTAGGGAAGAAAGGACCTTTCACAATGGTAGCAACAAGGAAGTTTTTGTCTGTAAGTGGCTATAGGGGCTCAAGAACTAAAACTGAAGCCGATGTTTGCAAGCAAGTTAGAAATTGAACTGCTGGAATAAGCCCAATCATTAGTGTTTTGCCTAAGAGTCTAGAACAGCTGTCAACATGGCAACCTCTTCTCAACATTCAGAGGCCTGTAATGAGACAGCATCTAGTGAGAAGGTGTCAAGGTTCTTTCACATCTCAAATGTGGAAATCAGGACATGGCAGTTAAAGGAGTTTGGAAGATAATTAGAGTATTTTAAAGAATAGATTTTTTTTTGTTATAATATACCAGATTGTTGATGCCTTATAAACAATGCCTTAGAAGAACCAATAACTGTAGGTGTTTCTACTACATTTTAGGAAAAAAAAAAAACCCATCATTTTATATTGTGGCCCACAATATAACATTTATTAGCCTTTTTGTTGGTATATTCTTACATACATTGAAACAAGTATCTAACCAATGCACAGAATAGTGAATTATTGCATTACTGAAAGATAAAGTGGCTTAAATTATATAACTATTTTTTCACATACAGATTGCCATTTTCTTCTCATTGGAAGACTGAATGATTTTTTAAAATTTCTGTCTAATATTAGAAATAAAAGATGTCAAGTTTTTTGAGACAGTTTGGGAAAATAGTCATTTGAAAGCTCATTTCCATATTATAATTTTTAAAACAGTTTTCTATAAAAAAGAATAATGCAAAATCATTTTTAAAGCATTTTTGTTAAAAAACAAAATTGTTTTTCAGTAATTTTATTTTCCTAAAATTTACAGGGATATTTTTATATTTACTAAAATATTACAGGTTCATGTCAGAAAATGTTTCACTTTTCTGGTTTCTCCTTGGTCTTTGATTCCAATATTAAGGCATAGATATGTCCAAATAAATTTACTTTGAGATGTTTGACTCAGCATCATTAACTTGATGTTTTGTTCCATTTATCCTGTATTATATACGTAGTGCAACAAGAGCTGATGATTAATACACAAGATCTTGTTTTAGGGTCAGCAAAACTAGATAGATAAGACAGAGTTAACTTCTCTCTGGAGGCTTTGTGAAGTCCCTAGTATTATTATTTTCATCTTTATAAAGCTAGAAATATTTTTATTGCTCTTGTCAGTTTCTGATTTCTAAGGCTAGAAACTAAGAACACCAACCAGTTTTCCTCCACCGGGTTTTGCTTGCTGTTCTGAGTCCTGAAAAAATAGTTCTTGTGCTGGATCTTGTATCAGCAGTCTTCTTTATGAAAGTCATCTGCCTTTGAACTAAAGGAGTCCTGGCTCGATCTTTTATTACATCTGACTGATGTCTACACATGGTGACAAACTCAATGTAAACCAAGAACCCTATATCCATCAGAGTGTGTGTTCTCTCTAGTGGAAGTGGTCTAGAGCACCTTACACAGTATATTACCAAGGATATCATTCTTTCCATGTTTCTCCAAAAGTCTCAGTTTTTTAATCTAAAACTTATAGTGTGGGTTTTTAGGCAAGTATGAAGAAAAGGAGAGACTACTTGATAATAAAATATATGGCTATGCTGAAATTATTATAGTAAATAATTAGAATTGAGGATAGCGACTTCTCAATTGGAATGTAATATATAACTATGTTATAAATAATTGGTCACTGATTGTACAGATGATTAAGAACATATTATGTGTTGTAAGGGCATTGCCAAATATCTGGAGACTACCATAGCATCCAGAAAAGTGTATGTTACCATTCAATTTGGAGCTTTACCAAAGCAGCAAATGTGTCTTCATTGACAAAAATGTGTAAATAAAAACTATTCTTGGTGACTCTTTCATTTTCTCTCTTTACATGTTTTAATGTCCTTAGAAATTGTCTTATAAGCAAAGACTACTTCCTAATTAGCTAAATTTAATATTCATACAAGGTCCATATGTTTATTAGGATGTAGTAATTAAGTTGACATTACAGAGTTACGCAATCATCGTTGATGATAAAAATTTGGCAAAAGGAAAGATTTAAAAATTTACCTATCTTGTCAGTAAAGTAAGTGAGTCCAAAGATTTGTAGCATTATCTAAAGTTCCAATGAATAAATCCTTTAAAAAGAAGTAAGTTATCATAATTCCATTTGGTTAAACCTGTGTTTGCATTATTGGTATCTTAAATATATTATGGAAACAATTCACTTGACACATAAAACCGTTTTAGGAAAATCAAAATAAATGCTTCATAAAAATGAATAATTTTATATAGATAAAATATAGTTGTGTAATATTTCAGTCTTCTCTAAGATCAAGAAGAAAAACAGATGACATTGCTTTAAAAACTATTAATCCAATCTGATTTGTCCAATGATTAACCATAAGAAAGTTTACTATATAAACTGAGGTTCTTATAAATCTTCTGTATTTATTAACCAAATAACAAAATGTTTCAGACATTTTAGTTAATGCATTTTTACAATTACATTTTACTAACTTTATGGCCATTTCTATTTCTTAATTTCTTATCTAACAATTAGTCATTGCCCACACAGCTAAATTAGAAGTTCCTGTGAGACAGACTGATCACTCTCCACGCTCTACCTCGAAGGGCCAGCACAGTTAAACATTAAAAATACAATTTCTTCATTCGGATGAAATCTTTGAATCCTGTACTAAATTTATATAAGTGCTTATTTATAATTATGTATATTATATATAATTGTATATTTACGTGCTTACCTCAATAAGTCAATGAGATTAGTGGCTTTTTCACATTTTTGAAAACACTTGTATTAGTTTGCTAGTCTGCTATAACACAGTACCAAAGGCTGGTGGCTTAACAGAAATTAATTTTCTCACAGTTCTGAAGGGTGGAAGTCCAAGATCAAGGTGTCAGCAGGTTTGATTTCCCCTAAGACATCTCTCCTTAGCTTGCAGATGGCTGCCATCTTGCTGTGTCCTCACGTAGCCTTTTCTCTGTGTGTATGCATTTCTGGTACGTTTTCTTGTTGAGGACACCAGCTCTATTGTATTAGAGCCCCACCCTTAGGACCTCATTTAACCCTAATTACTTCTATATTAAAGGACATATCTCCAAATACACTCTTATTTCAGACTAGGGCTTCAATATTCAAATTTTGGGATAACACAATTCAGTCCATAACAGCACCCAATTTGTATCATTTAATCTTTTTAAGAACCTTATTAATTTCTTTTATTCTGATTTAAAAAATTTTATTATGATATAACTGACATTCAATAAGCAACACATTTGAAAGACATGTAATGAAATGTATATGTCAGTGGAAACATTACTACAATCAAAATAATGATCCTGTCCATCTCTCCTAAATGTTCCCTTGTGCCCTATGTAGTTTCTCCTCCCCCTTAAGAAAGAAGTGATCTGCTTTCTGTTACTACAGATTAACTTGGATTTTCTACAGTTTTATATAAATGGAATTATACAGCACACACGCTTTCACCTGGCTTCTTTCACCCAGCATAGTTATTTTGAGATTCATCACGTTGTTGCATTTATCAATAATTAATCTCTTTTTTTTGCTGAGTAGTATTTCATTTTACATATGTACCACAGTTTGTTTATTCATACACCTGTTGATGGACATTTAGCTTCAAGTGTTTTTTCTATTATAGATAAAGATGCTATAATCATTTGTGTACAAGTATTAGCATGAAAATAAACTTCCTTTTTTCTTGGGTAAATATGAGTAGAAGGGCTAGGTTATGTGATACACACACACACACACACACATTCACACACACACACACACACACATTTTTCCAATGTGGCTGTACTTTTTTACATTTCTACCAGTAGTATATAAGAATTTCAGTTTCCCTACATCTTTGCCAACACTTGGTCTAGTCAGTCTTTTTTAAATTCTAGCTATTCTAATAGATATGTAATTGTATTGCATTATCATTTTACTTTATATTTGTCTACAGTTACTAATGATATTGAATTTTTTTTCATGTCCTTATCTGCCATTCATATATTCCCTTTGCCCTTTTTGGCCTTTGTCCTTTTTTTGTAGGATAATTTTTTTTTCTTGTTGGAGGGTTTTGAGTGTTCTTTATATATAGTATACACCAATATTTTATCAGATAAAAGCCTTATAAAGATTTTTTCCCAATCTGTGACTTATCTTTTTATTCTCCTAACAGTGTCTTTAGAAAAATGAAAGTTTAATATTTGATGAAGTTTATCATTATTTTTTATAGACTGTGATGTTGGTGTTAAATTTAATAAATCTTTGCTTAACCAAATGTTATAAAGATTTTGTTTTATGTTTTCTTCTAGGAGTTTTATAGTTCAGGACTTTACATTTCAGTTTATGACTCATCTTTTTTTAGAGGATTCATATCGAGTTAATTGTTGTATATGGTATAAGGCGTGAATCTAAGAATATTTTGCATATAGATGTCTAATTTTTCCAGCACCATTTGTTGAAAAAAATATTGTTTCTCTACTATAGTGCCTTCGCATCTTTGCCACAAATAAGCTATTCATTTAGCTATAGATTTATTTCTAAAATATTTATTCTGTCCTATTGATTTATCTATTTCACAAATATCACACTATTTTGACTTTATCTCAATTCTTAAAATTAGGTACTCTAATCTATCCAATTTTGTTGTTTATCCAAAGCTGTTATTGGCTATTATAGGTCTTTCAAATTTCTATGTGAATTTTTAAATCATTTTCTCAATATTTACAGAAAGTGTGACAGACTTTAGTGGATATTTCATTGAACGGATAAGTTTGGAGAGAACAGACATCTTGAAATATTATGCCTTCTACCCCATAAACAAGGCCTATCTTTCATTATTTAATGTCTGTCACAATGTTTATTGTTGTTATGTCCAGGTCTTTCACATATTTCAAACAATAAATTCATATTTCAATGCTATGTTCAATGGTACTTTAAAAAAATTTTAATTTCCAATTGTTATTTGCCAGTAAAAAAAAATGATATATTTATATTGCATTCTTAAATCTTGCTAAATTTACTAATTCTAGTATCTTTTTTGTAGATTCCATTCAATTTTCTATATAGACAATCATGCCATCTGAAAATCACTTCTTTTCTAAACATGGTTGTCTTTTAATTCTTTTTCTTGCCTGAGGGAACTAACCAGAGTTTCAAGTACTGTATTGAATAGAAGTGATAAGAGCAGATCCCTGTCTTGTCTTGTTCCTGTTCTTAGTGGGAAAGCATTCAGTCTTTCACCAGTAAGTATACTATCCATAAGCTTCTTTTATAAAATCCCATTATCTATTTCAAGAAGTTCACTTCTAATCCTAGTTTGTTGAGAATTTTTGTCAATAATGGATGTTAGATTTTGTCAAACGATTTTTTTGTCTATTGAGATGATTTAATTTGTAAATATGATTAATTACATTGATATTCTAATACAAAACCAACCCTGCATGATTGGAATAAACACCACTGCTTATTAATGACATATTATCCTTTTAATATATCATAGGATTTAATCTGTTAAATTTTAGTTCAAAATCTTGGATCTAAATTTTGTGGGATGTAGATCTGTGGTTGCCCATTTTTATAACACTTTTGTCTGGTTTTGGGGTCATGGTAATGATGACCTTGGAGAATAAGTTGGAAGTACTTTCCTTGGTACTACACCTTTCAAATTAAAAAAAAAATCCATAACATGGCAAAGGAACTATTACAAGTGAAACAGTGTTGTAACAATATCTACCTAATAAAATATCCCACTGAATGTTTTCTAGGTGTATTGGGTAAAAGCCTAGGCTCTTAACTTGAAACTTGGGTTCAAATACCAACATTGCGCCTATTTCTTTGTTGATGCATAAAATACCATTATTGCATGTGTAGCATATATTTTTAAATGTTGGAGGACCAAGACATTTAGCCTTTTCCCCCAGCTTTATTGCAATATTATTCACAAATAAAATTGTATATATTTATCAAAATATAATAAGTATGTGAGATAGTGCATATGTTAACTAGCTCAGATTAGGCATTTCACAACGTATACATGCTTCAAAACATCATTTTGTAGCCTTTTTTTTTTTCCTTTAACTTCAATCTTTCAATATTAAGGCAAGCAGTTCCTGGAAACCTTTACATCTTGCCTGCAAGAAGCACAGCTTTGAATCTTATCAAGAGACCAGAAATTCTGGTAAACTGGTTGGATCTTTAAAGTCCAGGAAGTGCTGGTCTCTGGCTAGTGTTCCAGGAATGATGACATATATGCAGCAGTTCTGAGAACCTACAGAGATGTGGGTACTTTTCTGCCCTCTGTAACTAACATATAACCTAATTTCCTAATGCTAAGTCTATTAGGCCGATGTTCCTTAGACCCTTTGCTTGAGTCCTTAAAACTGAATTTGACAAAGCATTTAAAATTATAACAATGGAAAAATATTCCATGCCAGAAATTAGAGTGTTACCTACAAAATCTTTTTCAATTCTCATTTCATATGATTTAAAAACTGGCCTTATTTGATATTCATAATAGACTTTTTTTTCAAATAATGAAAGACTGCACATTTTGTTAGAATCATTATTTTGACAGTTTGTATGGATTTCATAATTTAATATTCTCTGCTTTCAGCTGGAGGGAAAATAGTATCTATAGAATTGAATACCAGATACAAATGCATTTTCTACTTTCTTTTAATTCATAGGTTTATACAAACTGTTTCATCGTCATATCATGTACTTCTCTCCTGATATACCTGTGTTAGAAGTTCTGCTACACTGAAAATCTAAGTCAAATTCACGGTTCAACCCATGTATCTTTCTCCTCCCTAATTGGCAGTTTCAGGGCATTAATAGCAATTTATATAGCTAATTACTTGGTAGATACTTACAAATATAATAGGTACCTTTTTTCTAATTAATTTACCATCAGATCAGAGTATTTATTTATTTATTTTTTTTTTGCTCATCATTTTATATCCTGTATTCCACTATGTATATTGCCTGGCACATAGTAGAAACTTATTAAATTATTTTGATTAATGAATTATACTAGATAGATATTAAAGCAGGAAAGGAAATACAATTTAAAGTCCCTTGCCTTTAAATAAATAAAGCTGTCTTTTAAAAATGTGGAATTGAGAATAGAAAAGTTTGTTTGTATAGATTAATTTGTTGACATTCACATTACTGTGCAACTTAGGAGTCTGATTTTTATATGCAAACTTTGAAATTCAAATTATGAAAGTGAACAGTGAAGATTCAGAATCAGTATAATCAAGAGGTGCTAAGTTCCTTGAGGGTGACTTTTTACCTATGATCTATTTTGTTCTATTTTCCAGTTAACCCTCTGTGAAACTCTCAGCAACACACTCTGCACACAGACACACTCTATAAGTGCACAGACTGTCTATTCATATGCATGCAGCTTTGTACAAACTTAAATATATAGCCTGTGTCCTTTTATATTAAAAACAATGCCTTAATAGGTTCTAATTGAATTTGTCGGTATACTTCATAGTTTCATCTGGTCTTAACTTTCTATTTATCAGTAACAATTAATATAGTCCACTCTCCATTATCTGCACAAATTGTATGCAGTAAAATTGAATCATGCAAACATAATTCAGAAATCATTTCTATTTGTATGTGGGAAGTAGTATGTGATGTTTTCAGAGTAAGTTTCTTGCCTTAATTATATTTTGCTTGGGGTAATTAGTTTGCATTCCCTGAGCACACATCAACTGACAGTGGGGGAAAGTACAGCCCTGAAGTATTCTGGGAAAATGATTTAAAATATTGTAACTGAACCACATGTATATACTCAGTACTTGTAAATGACCTGGGAAAATTCAAAGGGGTCCAATATTGTCTGGAGTATTATTGAGACTTGGTGATCAAATCATGTCTTTCAAAAATAACTGCATATATTTCTAATTTAACTCAGTCTAGTCCCACAGTACCAGTTTTATAAAGGAAATTCATTAAACTAGATCGCTCAATGAGGAAACTTGAGAGCAAATGGAAGTTCAGTTTATTTGTAGCTCTATCATGGGCATATGTGCATGCGTGTGCATGTGTTGCTTCAAACGTTAATTTGTTTGTCTCTATGACAATATGTGTTGGTTTTTTTGATTTATTTTGCTTCATTGTTTTCAGTTGTAGCTAAGAACACATTATTTCCTAGGAATTATATATAAAATGCCACCTGCAGCACTCAACTCTCATTGTTCTTTAGATTTCAGATGCCAGAAGGAAATAGATTCTAAGGACATTGTGCTACGCAGATAAAATGCAATTGTGTTCTACAGAAAAGATTTCCATTCTGTGTGCTGATAAGTACATATTTCCATTACATTTTTTAAAAGGAGACAGTTTTGATCATAGGAATGAATATTAATAAGAATTTTTTACTAAAAGTATTTAATTATTTGTATATTATTCTTTCACTATTCTCTCTTAGAAATCTCTCTCACACACATACCCACACTCACACATGCACATACTTTCCTATATTAGAAGAGTATTTGAAATCCAATCTTCACTCACTTCAATTTGAAGCATCAGATGCATATTGAATGCATGTAGTGACATTACTTGTATTTTAATGTTAAAATTCCTAATCTTACCCCTGAAACCACTACAGGGGCAAATATATATATAAATACCTTGAATTTATGAAGTATGGTTTATTTAACTTCAGTTTGCATCAGTGGTAATAACCTATGTAGCCAAGACATAATTAACAAATGAAAAATAATAATATAAAATGTGACTATGAAATCATGTACCACAGAAGCTTATCCATGATATATTTACAATAATTATTTCTCCCACCCTTGTTTCATTTTTTTTTGGTAGTTATTGATATAATGACTCCTATTTTCCTAAAGGTAAAAAATAATGATCTGTACTTTACTTTTTTCTGTTGGCAATGTACTATGTACTTTATTCAGAAACTTTTTTTTTTTTTTCCATTTAATGAATTCAGGCTGGGCTTGGTAAACCCATTAAGGGACAGATAAGGCTCCAAAGAGAAGGTTATATTTAATCTGAGCTACAAAGAACTGTCTTAAGTAAATTACACATAAGACGGTTGGAAGAGGAGTGTACGCATAGGGGATGTTAAATGCAAATGCACAGAAATGAGAGAAAAGTGGCTGGTTAACAACACATAGGCTCAAAAGGGTGTTTTATACCAAGTAGGAGATTGGGTTTTATCTTGTGGGAGATGTAATCAAAGACTTTTAGATGGGAAAATACATAACTAGATTTCATTTTAAAATATGACTATAATGGAATGTGGAGAATGGAATGGAGGAACAAAGGCCTGAAGGAGGGAGACCTTACTAGAATCCATGGCTATATTGCAAAAGAGATAGGATACAGAGGTCATGGTAGATGAAGAGCCAAGCAGAGAATCACTGAAATATATTAAGGCAGTGAATGAGTAGAGCAAGATGACTGGATATATGTTGGAGGGGGGCGGTGGCGGGTAGGGGAATTTCTTGTGTGAGTGACTGAGTGCATGGTGGTACTAGTCACTGAGAAAGGAAATAAAAGAGTAAGAGATCAAGTCCCTGTCTCTGGATGTGTGTGTATTGTTCTATGTGTGTTTGGGAGGATACTATGCATTCTATTATAAACCATAGATCTTGAGATACCTGAGACATCTAGGTGGAGTTGATCAGTAGGGAATTAGAAATAGGGTCTGAACCTTAGGAGAGATAGCTGGACTTAAGTTTTAAAAATCAGGAGCAATCATGAGTAGTTGAAGCCATGGGATCTGGTGAAATTATTCATCTATCCATTCTTTAACCACTAATGCAACATACATATAAAAATGTTGCATTAGTTGCAACATACATATAAAAATGCTTGCCTGTCATTGGGCTAAGGGGAGTACATAATAAGTTATTAATGGCTTTGTAAGCATTACAGAGAAGCAAAAGGTATTCCTTCCCGTAAAAAATAATAACAGTGAATATTTACAGGGTGCTTATTATATGCCAGACAGAGTTCTGCCTGCTTTATAGCTATTGTTCCTTTAATCTTCACAATAATCTTATGAGGTAGGTCCTATTCTCATTTTACAGAAATGGAAACTGAGGAAAAGAGCAGTTGAGGAATTTATTAATGTTATCCATCCAATAAGTCTCCGAATCTTAATGTCCTTTGCAAGTTAGGATCTTATTATTAGAATATTCCCTTAACAGAGCTTTGTAGAGAAGGGAAAATTAAAAGAAAATGCTAATATATCAAATGGCATACAGTATTGTGGAAAAAAAGAGACATTACAGATAGCTGTGACAATTGTTACTATCATTAAAAACATTTAATTTGGGAATAAGATGTAGGAGATTCGGAATAGAATAATTTGAAAAATATAGATTTTTCTGTCTCAAGAGCTTTTTGCGTTTTTTCCTGTGGTGCTAACTGACCTTCAAACATCAATTTGTTCTGGCTAGACATTCTCAGTCGGGTTCAAAGTTGGTGATACATAAAGCAACAATAGCAAAAACAAGTAACTTAAGTCATAGATGCATGCTGTTGAAAAATGTTAGTGGAATAAAATCACATCAGGGTGTACTTTTCATCTCTTAAAACATATGGAGTGACTTTTATTATTCAATATGGAATCATTTTTGATTGTGCAAGAGAAATAATACCTTATATTTGAATAGTACATTTAAATTTTCAAAGTTCTGTAAGATATGTTCTTTATTTTTCCAGGAGGTTTAAAAAAATTTAAAAAGCTAAACTTTTTTTATATTTGTGTGTCACACACACGCTCACAAATATATATATACACAGCATGTCCATGTCCAACTTGATCAATACATATAAGAGTTAAGACTTTTTTTATTAGTTGGATAGTATTCTACCTACGTATATAGTAAAATAGAAAAATCAGTTGGTTTTAGTTTCTTAACTATTGTATACTGGTGATTTTGTTCTGTAGTTTATATACCTTGCAGTGAGATTATATTAGATTTTAATAGTATTGATGTCCTAGTCTGTTTTGTTGCCATAAAAGAATATCTGAGACCGGGTAATTTATAAAGAACAGAGGGGTTTTTTTAGGTCTCAGTTTAGTAGGCTGAGAAGTTCAAGGGCATGCCCCTAGCTTCCAGTTAGGGCTTTTGTGCTGTGTCACAACATGGCAGAGAAAGTCAAAGGGGAAGTAAATACATTCAAAGAGGAAAATCTAAGGGGCATCCTGGCTTTATAACAACCCACTGTCAGAGGAATTAATCCATTCCTCTGAGAATCAATTCAGTCTTGTGAGAGCAATAACACAACTATGGCAAGAACAAGACCAAGCCATTAATGAGGGTTCCGCCCCCATAATCCAAATACCCCACATCAGGCCCCATCCCTCAACACTGCTACACTGGGGATTAAATTTCAGCATGAGTTTTGATGGAGGCAAACAAACTCTACCCAAACCATAGAAACTGTATTATTATTAATATTATTTACAGAAGTTAAAAATGTTGTGTTTGGGCATCATATGTTCTCACTCATAAGTGGGAGCTAAGCTATGAGGATACAAAGGCATGAGGATGATCCAGTGAACTTTGGGGGCTCTGGGGAAAGAGTGGGAAGGGGGTGAAGGATAAATGGCTACAAATTGGGTTCAATGTATACTGCTCGGGTGATAGGTACACCCAAATCTCACTAATCACCACTAAAGAATTTACTCATGTAACCAAATAACACCTATTTCCCAAAAATCTATGGAAATTTTAAAAAATGCTGTTTGGGGACAACAGTATGAGAGAATTCATAATATTCATGTTACCATAGTGCACTATCAAAGATTTTTTAAACTGATTTGATGACAGCTCATGATGATTTAGTTTGCATTTCCCTCTCTCAGTGAGGAGACATATATGTAAATCTGTCTCTTTTTTTTTTATGGATTCCCAGAATAGCAGCCCACCTCAGAGACAGTTAAATTTTTTCCATGATTAATTTATTTTGTTCAGATCTTTAATTCATTTGGAAAATTTTTTGCATATAATATAAAATAATGGTTTGAATTTATTTTCTTCCCATTGGAAAAAAGAGAGTATCATTTATTAAACCCATTTTCAATTCAAATTGAAATGAAATGTCAACATTATCAAAGGAGACAAAAACGGAATTCTAAGCAGAGCAAATATATATATATATAACTTTATGCATTATAATTTTGTAAACATATTTAATAGCACAGTATTTGTATTCTCAAACCTTTCTTTTTTTAATTGTTGTGTAGAATGTATCTTAAAGATCAGTCCATTTTGTATGTACAAAGATTTTACATTTTAATAACTGCATAATATTTTTATTGAATAGGTATACAGATGTTTTTGACTTACAATGGAGTTATGTCCTGAAGTGGAAAAATAGGTTACACCACTGTAAGTTGGAGACTATCTGTACTATTATTATTATTTCATTTTACTTTAAGTTCTGGGATACAAGTGCAGAACGTGTTTGTTACACACGTATACTTGTGCCATGGTGATTTGGTGCACGTATCAACCCATTATCTAGGTTTTAAGCCCCACATGTGTTAGGTATATGCCTTGTGTGATGTTCCCCTCCGTGTGTCCATGTGTTCCCTATTCAGCTCCCACTTATGAATGAGAACATGCGGTGTTTGGTTTACTGTTCCTGTGTTAGTTTGCTGAGAATGATGGCTTCCAGCTTCATCTATGTCCCTGCAAAGGGTATGAACTCATTCTTTTTTATGGCTGCATAGTATTCCATGCTGTATATGTGCCACATTTTCTTTATCCAGTCTTTCACAGACAGACATTTCAGTTGGTTCCAAGTCTTTGCTATCGTAAAAAGGTGGGAGTGTAAATTAATTCAACCATTGTGTACTATTATTTATTAATCTTCTACTGATGAATTTTTAGATGATATCTAGTCCTATTATAATCAGTGCTACCACAAATACCTTGTTACAAACATTATTTCACACAAGTACAACTCTGTCATATACATTTTTAGATGTGGAAATAATGGGGTAAAATTTATGCATCTTTTAAGTTTTAATATATATTTCCAAATAGTGCTCTCTATAAAAGATGGAACAATTAACACATTACAAACGTTATATGGGAGTATTGTTTATCTATACTTATGTCAAATGTCTGTGTTAACTTTTTTAATCTTTATTAATTTACTAAATGAATAGTATTAAATATAATTTTAATTTGTCTTTTTCCTGTTTTGAATGAGGGAAAGCAACCTTTCATAAGGTTAGCAGTAACTTCTATTTGCCTGTTTTTCTATTTTATTTTTTAACATTTACCCTATCAATATGTGTTAAATGAATTAGCTATTTGTTACATGTGTTATGAATGTTTCTCAGCTTTTCTTTTGGCTATGTTTATTGTAATTTTTCTTTTCCCTGTAGATTTATTTTTAAAGTAGATGAATTTAATTATTTTTTAATGGCCACTCTACCTTGTTTTAAAATTAAAATAAAATTTCTCCCATACCAACATTATTTTTTACATTTTTTTGAAGTACTTTATGGCTTTTTTGTATGGTTAAATTCTGTATCCATTTGCTTTGTCACTATTCCTTTAAAATAAATATTAAAATGATTATATCTAGTGCATGATAACTTTGTCATCTTTTCCAGAAACTGTTTATAGAATTTCTCTGTTGATTACAGCTTGTTTATTTTTCCATGTAAACGGTAGAATCAGCTTTTTTTGCCTTTAAATGAAGAACACTTTTAAAAATCATTTTCAAATTTACATATAGTAAATTTTCTAACTCTTTCTTATTTGTTTATTAAATGAATATTGCTGTTAGCATATGAATTTTATTCCTATTTTATTCAATTATCTTCCTGCTTATAAAATATTTTTATTGAATCTCTTGGGTTTTTTAAAATATAAAATGAAACCAATGAATATAGTAATTTTACAGATTTATATCCAATTTTATGCCTACTATTTTTTCTCTTTGTGAATTGATTTGACTTTCAACCCCCCCACACACACACTACTGTTAAATAACAGTAATGATGGTAGCCAGCTTTTATCTTAGTTTAATACGAATACTTGTAGTATAATGGATTGCTCCTACTCTGCAGTTTCGTGTATAGTCTTCATAGTAAATGTTAATATCTGACTGGACAAGTTCTTCCTCAGTAAACTTTTCAAAAGATTTTTATAATTTTTTTACATATCTGTTTATCTTTCTGAGCTTGAAAGGGTCATTCAGTTCCCAATCAAATCTCCCTTTTAAGTCTCAAGAGGCTAGTCCATTAAATACATATATTAATTTGTAAAATATTTAAACCTTATGATATTAAGATATTAAGTCTTCTTTTCCATGATTGTCCATTTGTTCACAAACTATTTTAAATTATTCAATGAAACTGTAGGATTTGTATGTGTGTGTTTTTTGATTGTGTCTAATTTTGTTTTTCATGCAAGTGTTGTTATTTATTAAGTAAATCTTTATTATAGTTGAAGCCCTATTGCATTTTTTTAAATTTCCATTTCTGGTTACTTTAATGGTATATTAGGAAAAATATTAACTTAGTATATTTATCATATTCTTGGACATCTTACCAAATCATTTATTTATTTCAAATATCTTTTTATAATCTCATATAAAAGTATTTTTCTTTTGTTTCAATATTTGTAATATCTTCAGGCACTTAGGTAATTAGAATTAGTAGGATGATATTACTTATGTGGTGATAACAGGCATTTCTGTTGAATTTCTAATATTAATAGGAATAAATTTTGTTCTTCATATGTAATGTTTACAATTTTGTTAAAGAATCTTCATTATGTTAACTGGGCATGGTGGCACATGCCTGTAATCCCAGCTACTTTGGGGGCCGAGGTAGGAGAATCGCTTGAACCCAGGAGGTGGAGGTTGTGGTGAGCCGAGATCACACCATCGCACTCCAGCCTGGGCAACAAGGCGAAACTCTCTCTCAAAAAAAACTGAAAAAGAAACTTCATTATAGACTGGATTAAGAAAATGTGGCACATATACACCATGGAATACTATGCAGCCATAAAAAATGGTGAGTTCATGTCCTTTGTAGGGACATGGATGAAATTGGAAATCATCATTCTCCGTAAACTATCACAAGGACGAAAAACCAAACACCGCATGTTCTCACTCATAGATGGGAATTGAACAATGAGAACACATGGACACAGGAAGGGGAACATCACACTCTGGGGACTGTTGTGGGGTGGGGGGAGGGGAAGGGATAGCATTAGGAGATATACCTAATGCTAAATGGCGAGTTAATGGGTGCAGCACACCAGCATGGCACATATATACATATGTAACTAACCTGCATATTGTGCACATGTACCCTAAAACTTACAGTATAATAATAATTAAAAAAAAAAAAGAAACTTCGTTGTGTTTAGGTAGTTTCTTTCTAGTCCTGCTTTACTTTACTTGTTTTTTATTATTCTCAAAGAGCTGCTGGTAGAAACTTGGTGCATTGGAAGAACAGTAAGGGAGAACAGCATGACTAGAGTGGAGTAAGTGAGGGAGTGAACAGAAGATGAGAGAAATAAATCTAGGGAACAGATTATGTAGGACCTGACTGGGGTGACATCATGACAGGATGAATCAGAGGAGAGAAATTGTTAACCATAAATTGAAATACTTGATCTAAAACAGTGTGTCTCGAATTATCTGTAATGAACATCCAAAAACTTTTGTTGTTGTTGTTTTGTTCTGTTATTTGGTTTCCAACTAGTGAAGGATTGAAACTTCTGTAAATTGTTATGAAAATTAATTATTCAAAAAATAAAAATCTAAAAAGACATACATAATACAAATCCAAACATAAATTACTCTGTTACGTTGCTATAAAATTATTCAAATGAGGGCCAGGCATTGTGGCTCATGGCTGGAATCTTAACATCCTTTGGGAGCCTGAGGCAGGAGGATCTCTTGAGCCCAGGTGTTTGAGGTTACAATGAGCTATGATTGCTTCTAGCCTAGGCAATATAGCAAAAACATGTCTCTAAAAAATAATAAATAATTTAAAAATTTCAAATGATTTCTCATAATTTCACCACATATCTGATTGTATCTGGTAGCTAACAGTTCGTGGACTCATGTAAGTCAAGGGACATGCTTTGAATAGGACTATCTCAGAGAGCTAGAGAGAGTAAACCAGGAAAGTAGAGTGTAATTGATGTGACTACTAAGATAGTGATCATAAAAGTAAAATGAGACTCTTGGCATGATTTTTTTTTAACCACGTTTACCTTTGTAGGTAAATTTACGGAGCCAGGTAATTGAACCATAAAGAGAGAGAAGTTGAGGATGTATTTAATATAGAAACCAAATGATTGGACATGAAACTTAAACTCCATTGAAGAGAATTAAGTGTGTAGAGGAGGAGATATAGGACAGCTGAAAATGAATTAATCCATGTCCCTGCAAAGACATGAACTCATCCTTTTTTTGTGGCTGCATAGTATTCCATGGTGTACATGTGCCACATTTTCCTTATCCAGTCTGTTACTGGTGGGCATTTAGGTTGGTTCCAAGTCTTTACTATTGTGAATAGTGCTGCAGTAAACATACGTGTGCATGTGTCTTTATAGTAGAATGATTTCTAATCCTTTGGGTATATACCCAGTAAAGAGACTGCTGGGTCAAATGGTATTTCTGGTTCTAGATCCTTGAGGAGTCACTACACTGTCTTCCATAATGGTTGGACTAATTTACACTCCCACCAACAGTGTAAAAGCATTCCTATCTCTCCACATCCTCTCCAACATCTATTGTTTCCCGACTTTTCAATTATCACCATTCAAACTGGCGTAAGATGGTATCTCATTGTGGTTTTAATTTGCATTTCTCTAATGACTGGCCATCATTCTCAGCAAGCTAACACAGGCACAGAAAACCAAACACCGTGTGTTCTCACTCAGAAGTGGGAGCTGAACAATGAGAACACATGGACACAGGGAGGGGAACATCACACACTGGGGTCTAGTGCGGAGTGAGGGGTGGGGGAGGGATAGCATTATGAGAAATACCTGACGTAGATGGCAGGTTGATGGGTGCAGCAAACCACCATGGCACATGTATACCTATGTACCCTGTATGTTCTGCATGTGTATCCCAGAACTTAAAGTATACTTTAAAAGAAAAGAAAAAAAATGAATTAATCGTCATATTAGGGGTTGGAGGCTTGCTGGAGTGAGGTACTAGGGAAACTGAGCTAGTAAAAATGGAAGCTGTGTCCGTAGAATGAGATTCTTTAAATTTAACATTTGGAGAGAGCACATATTTTGGTAATGACAGAATTTAGATTGTAACCATGAGAGTGGCTGATTTTATATGATCTTGGGTGAAGAAAAAGTAAAGGACAAAGAGGCTATTGTGTTGAAAAAGTGGCTTCAGATGCAGTAAAATCATGAAGAATTAAGCAGAAAAAGTTTTGGAGAATGAGTAAGGAAGAAAAAAAACTTCAATGAAGTTCCAGACTGGAGAGTCAAGAAATGACTGCAACAAGGAGCGATAATACATGTCCTTAGAGGACCTGAAATAGAAGAGTGGGGAATTTTCTAGACAAGGGAAGGAAAATAATCTAGAAGTTGCAATGAGTTTCAGCTGAGTGCCCTCCTCCAGAATCGAATGGTGAGGAAGAAGAGTAGAGGTATGGTTAGAAAATAGCTATTAAGGCCAGGAGTGATGGCTCATGCCTATAATACCAGCACTTTGGGAGGCCGAGGTGGGTGCATCACCGGAGGTCAGGAGTTCGAGACCAGCTGGGCCAATATGGCAAAACCCTGTCTCTACTAAAAATACAAAAAATTAGTCAGGCTTGGTGACCGGCACCTGTAATCCCAGCCATCAATTGAGAAGTCTCAGCCAAGCCCATGGTCTTCAGGGTGAGCCAGGTTTTAGGGAAAGCAAAAGAGCTGAAAAGCATGTTAAGAAGAGGTTAAGAATTGGAGAATTTTGCTGATGACAGAAATTAATTTTAAAAGGTTTAATGGAGGTTTTGTTTTTTTTTTTGCATTTGAAAGGAGTTACAGACAAGATAAAAAAATGAGATGGGCAAAACCTTACAGGTATAGAGCCTGAGCCCATGATTCTTAAACTTTTCCTAAATGCCTGAACTAAACAAGGATAAAGTACACAGAGAGAAGATATACATGTGCTGGGAGCCGTTTCTCCCATTGTGAGACACAATGCTACTGGATTGCTACACTGCAGCTAGTTCTTAGCTAGAGCATATCGGCAAAGATACTGTGTGCCTTCACTGTGCAAGGGCGTGTCAGCAGAGAAGTAAATAGACCTCTAAAGGATTGTTCTGGCTACCCGGTAAAAGAAAGTCAAAAAATTAGAAATAAACTAAGAGAATGCTAGTGTCATTAGCCATGATTATTAAAATGCACTTCCTATCTTCTTTCTCTGCATTCTTTCTGTCTCAAAATTTTTCCAACATTCTAGAATATCTTGTGCATGCATGGGCTGCCCTCTCCTTGTTAACCGTCTATACACTGCTGTAACTGTCCCTGCATTCTATCTTCTATCCATGACATTTTCAAAAAATGGGAAAGAAGAAATGAGCCATGGATCTTTTAAACTCTGAACAGATGTCGCTAGCAACCTGCTGGTTTGAAGGGGTCAACATAGCAAGTTTGCATATAATATAAATTGTAGAAGGTTTTTAATCCTGTTTCTTAACTTCAAAATGATTCCTTTTATTTTTTCCAAAGAAGATACTTGTCTTGGGTATCCAAATGTTATGTATGGTTCCTTATTCTCTAGATATTTTTGGTTTAAGCTCTATTGTTTTAAGCCAGTTAATTCTTTAAACGATAATTTTCCCTTTTCATTTCCGTATCTTTTGTTTTATTATTTTCTAAAGCACCTAGGTATTGACTGTGACAAACAGGGTTTGATTTTCTGGTTCACTAGACTGACACACCACAAAGGGAAAGGTGAAAGTTTAGTGGTCCAGAAAACAGACACGGCTGACTCTGTAATCTTTCTGTATATATGCATTCGATCCATCTCTTCCAGCCCTCTCAAGATATGCATATATATCAATAAAAATAGAAAAAAGAACTGGGTCTTTTCTCTATCAATTTAACAAAGCTGCTTTTAAATGTTTTTCAAAATATGAAAAACTGGCTGAATTTCAGATTCAGTGAGATTGTTTTGTGCCTTTTAATGAGCTCTTTAAAGTATTTTTTCTTTTTTTTTTTTTTCATTTGTCACTCCATCTCTTCAATGATATACACAGAATTTCTTTATCCCAGTTTAAACATTGTAAAAGGTAAGCTGGAAAAGTTAGATTAGTTCAAAAGGGTAAAATTAGGTAACTGAGATCATGGAATTAAGGTCTTAGCACAATGAACAAGGAGAACTTTGGACCCATAAAACAGTAGAAAAATGACGAGAAGTAGAATGTCATGGAATTGCTTTACAAGCGAAATTAATATGGCTGTGTACCAAAAATGGAAGAGCAAGAACATATTCTATATTTTTTGAGCTTCTTAAAAGCATTCTAACTATCATAGCTCTTGTGAGCGATGCAACAATACAAAAGAAGGAGGGAAGGTAAAGGAGGAGAAAAGAAATAAGAAAGTCATTTTTAAACTCTGTTCAGTGGCCTTGGGAGTCAAATACACATAAACTATGCAAACAATTTCCTAAATTTGGTGAGATCACCTACTTTATTTCACTATCAATTCTGGGCCTCTCTTGGCCACCACTTTTATGCTTTTGTTTCATATTTTATGAAAGTTTTATTTTGTTGTCTAAGTAGTCAGACTTTAAATGGAAAAATAAATTAGCGATTAAAGAAATTTGTTTAATTTACTTTTCTTTTCTCACTTCTCTCATATTCTCTCTCCCTCTTATTCACCCTTCCTAAAAAATTAGACATATTCATTCTTTCTTCCCAAAAATAACTGATAATTTACTCTATCACTTGTAGAACTAATCCCAGCTGAGATGTGCCACAGTAAGTTTGCCGAATTTTTAGGAAACACATTTATTTTATACTTTAAATTTTTATACTGTAAGATTTCAAATAGCAAAGTGCTTAAGAGACTAGGGAAAGAGCAAAGGACAGCTTAATGAATTGAAACTAGGAAATTGTGAGTAAAGAGAAGTAGTTAGTTGGCTATGTCAAAAATGTGAGAATTTTAATTATGAAAATGAACTGTTGGATTGGAATATTTAACTGGCTAATGAGCCATTTTTGTGAAGAAGGTAATTTTAAGTTACGTTATTTAGGCAGATGTGTACAAATTCAATAGCTCACAAACAAAATATAACTCTTAATCATTATATATTATAATTCTGCATAATAGTAGAGAGCATATTTACAGAATAGTAGCTAGTTTAAAATTTTTGTAGAATATTGGTTTCCAAAACATAGAAGCATTTAAAATATTTATTAATTATCTAACTAAAATTATTACCAGGCTAATAAATCATTTGAAATAGTGAAGAAAAGACACTATCAATTAAATATGCATATTTAACATTTTACTTCTTAAAAGAGGCCAAAGCTAGTATTGTAAAAGTTACTAAAAAAGACACAATCACCATCTGTTGCCAAAGCAAAGAAATTGTTGTTTTAAGGTATTTACTTTCTTTTTTTTTTTTTTTTGATTTATTATACTTTAAGTTCTAGGGTACATGTGCACAATGTGCAGATTTGTTACATATGTATACATGTGCCATGTTGGTGTGCTGCACCCATTAACTTGTCATTTACATTAGGTATATCTCCTAATGCTATCCCTCCCCATACTCCACGACAGGCCCTGGTGTGTGATGTTCCCCTTCCTGTGTCCAAGTGTTCTCACTGTTCAATTCCCACCTATGAGTGAGAACATGCGGTGTTTGGTTTTTTGTCCTTGCAATAGTTTGCTGAGAATGATGGTTTCCAGCTTCATCCATGTCCCTACAAAGGACATGAACTCATGCTTTTTATGGCTGCATAGTATTCCATGGTGTATATGTGCCACATTTTCCTAATCCAGTCTATCATTGTTGGGCATTTGGGTTGGTTCCAAGTCTTTGCTATTGTGAATAGTGCCGCAATAAACATATGTGTGCATGTGTCTTTATAGCAGCATGATTTATAATCCTTTGGGTATATACCCAGTAATGGGATGGCTGGGTCAAATGGTATTTCTATTTCTAGATCCTTGAGGAATCGCCACACTGTCTTCCACAATGGTCGAACTAGTTTACAGTCCCACCAACAATGTAAAAGTGTTCCTATTTCTCCAGATCCTCCCCAGCACCTGTTGTTTCCTGACTTTTATTGATTGCCATTCTAACTGGTGTGAGATGGTATCTCATTGTGGTTTTGATTTGCATTTCTCTGATGGCCAGTGATGATGAGCATTTTTTTATGTGTCTTTTGGCTGCATAAATGTCGTCTTTTGAGAAGTGTCTGTTCATATCCTTTGCCCACTTTTTGATGGTTTTTTTTTTTTTTTCTTGTAAGTTTGTTTGAGTTCATTGTAGATTCTGGATATTAGCCCTGTGTCAGATGAGTAGATTGCAAAAATATTCTCCCATTCTGTAGGTTGCCTCTTCACTCTGATGGTAGTTTCTTTTGCTATGTAGAAGCTCTTTAGTTTAATTAGATTCCATTTGTCAATTTTGGCTTTTGTTGCCATTGCTTTTGGTGTTTTAGACATGAAGTCCTTGCCCATGCCTATGTCCTGAATGGTATTGCCTAGGTTTTCTTCTAGGGTTTTTATGGTTTTAGGTCTAACATTTAAGTCTTTAATCCATCTCGAATTAACTTTTGTATAAGGTGTAAGGAAGGGATCCAGTTTCAGCTTTCTACATATGGCTAGCCAGTTTTCCCAGCACCATTTATTAGATAGGGAATCCTTTCCCATTTCTTATTTTTGTCAGGTCTTTCAAGGATCGGATGGTTGTAGATGTGTGGTATTATTTCTGAGGGCTCTGCTCTGCTCCATTGGTCTATATCTCTGTTTCGGTGCCAGTACCATGCTGTTTTGGTTACTGTAGCCTTGTAGTATAGTATGAAGTCAGGTAGCGTGATGTCTCCAGCTTTGTTCTTTTGGTGTAGGATTGTCTTGGCAATGAGGGCTCTTTTTTGGTTCCATATGAACTTTAAAGTAGTTTTTTTTTTTTTTCCAATTCTGTGAAGAAAGTCATTGGTAGCTTGATGGGGATGGCATTGAATCTATAAATTACCTTGGGCAGTATGGCCATTTTCATGATATTGATTCTTCCTATCCATGAGCATGGAATGTTCTTCCATTTGTGTCCTCTTTTATTTGATTGAGCAGTGGTTTGTAGTTCTCCTTGAAGAGGTCCTTCACATCCCTTGTAAGTTGGATTCCTAGGTATTTTATTCTTTTTGAAGCAGTTGTGAACGGGAGTTCACTCATGATTTGGCTCTCTGTTTGTCTGTTATTGGTGTATAAAAATGGCCCTATAGCTCAGGGGTTAGAGCACTGGTCTTGTAAGGTATTTACTTTCTATGTCTGTGCCCTAATCATAAGCCATTAAATGATACACTCCTTTCTGAGGTGAAGGTTGGATGGGATGATGTTATAAAATCCTCATACATAGTCTACTGTGTTATTTCTGAAATATCAGATTCATGATAAGATTTATAGAAGCTTCTAAACAGGCGGAGTTTATCACCCACATGGATTATTGCATTTAAATCTGACAATAACTCCATGAGGATTTACTCTTAATTTTTTCATTTCACGGATGACGAAACTGAGATTTACAGAGATTAATTAGTTGCCAGTGTCGCATAGGTGGAAAATGAACCACTTAGATTTGAATCCAAACCAACTTCCTCTTTTAAGGGCCTGTGCATTCTAAAATATATAAATTGCTTAGCCCAGAAGCTAACCAACCCTCAAATTGTTCCCAATAAAGTAATTAATGTTATTTTTTTAATCACAGTCAGAAGCTGTTAGGGCAGAGTTCCAGTGTGCAATGCATGGTGGACTCTGCAATGTGCAGTTGAATTGAGAAGCGTCTTACTTAATACCTCATATTTTCTGACTCTAACCACTTGTTTCAAATCTCTATTAGGAGTCTCACAATAACTTATCTAGGCTTATATAGCTAAATGAGTAAAATAAAACAAACAGCTCTCTGAAGAATGGATTGCTTTGGTTTCACATATTCTTCTTTTAGAGCAAAATGTTAGACCTACTCTAGAAAAATAAAATTGTAAAACTCTAAAGTTAAAAGTAAAACTACCAGAAAGTTCAGATTCATTGTAAATCTGAAAATGAATTTGTCAATGTTCAATCTTATTACCTTATTTATGTCAGCCATTTAGAGTTTACAAAACACTTTCACAAAAGATTTTCTATTTGATATAATCATAATATATCTGAGATAGAATTTTTGCGTTGAAATTGCCTTATGTGTAGGTTAAAATAGTCAATATTGTCAATTTCATAGTCTCAACATAATGATATCCATTTTATAGATGAGTAAACCCAGGCATAAAAAATAATTTTAAAAAACCCTTATTACTAATATATGGCCACCAAATTCATTTGCAAAATTAATAGACAAAAGTCACATCATCAAAGCCTTTTCTATTAAATTCTAAACAACAAAAAATAAACCAGAAATGAATTTCCTTCATTGAGGGTTTGAGTACATTACAAAGAACAAGTATTTCATATAAAGTAAATTGCTTTTGTCCATGCCTTGATTTGTTTAAAAAGATAATTTCAAATCTGAAATTCATTGCTTGTCAGTGGGTTAAATGTCTGCCCTTCCTCCTAGAACTTCTGTCACTCAGTGAAGAGTTGTAATAAGTGGAAGGTACCCATACTGCAGCTTATTTCTAAATTATTGAGCATTTCCTACCAGCTTTTATTTAAAAATAAAACTTTTTTTCCTCTAAATCCTGAAAAGTATTTTTGATGATCATTTGTTAGAATACAACATATGATTATTATAGATCTTCAATGTGATAGATGACTCATTTGCTTGTTGAAAATCACACGAAAGATCCTTCTTAGGCCAAGACTGTGCCTTACACATCTCTGTATCCCCTGCTCTGTGAGCACAGTTCTTTATACGTAACAGATACTTAATGGATTTTCTGAGTTGAGTTGAATTAACACACACACACACACACACACAATCTCTTGGGTTTAACATTGAAGGATGTTTTTGTCTTTAAAATGTTATCCAGACATGCATTAGTTATTTTTGATTTAGTGCTTTAGATTTCTTCAGGACAATGTGCTTTTCCTTTGTCACTAAAGTACTTTGATCCAGTAATCTTGAGACCATGATAGAGTATATGCATGACAGTGGCATACGTGATTCAATCCTTTGGGAAGAAGATGTAGTCATATCCCAAGTGAATGTGAAATTGTATTCCTCCCTCTCTCACTTTAGTATGAGACAAATATGCTTGCTGTCTCATTTTTAATTGAAAACTTTTAGAATATCTAGCAAATGTTTTGAAAGAGAATGCGTAGAGACACCTAAATAAAATTTGGAGAGTCTGTAGAGGGAAAATGTTACACAATACAATGCTGGGGGGATTTGGAAAAGCCCTCAGACCTTTCTTTTCTTATTCCTTTTCAGTTTAGAAGGCTTTTTCTCTCTTTTAGGACAATTGAGTGAAAAAAACTTACAGATGATTTTAACAGGTCACAAATATGTTTCCTGGTTTTGAACAAGGGCGTCTATATTATCTCAAAACTGTGTTAAAGATGGAGCATTTAGCAACCAGGAAGACAATGACTGTAAAACACAAAATTAACTCATCAAGTTACTGTAATTTTCTCTCTTCTTGTCTCCAGCTGATTAGTGCAAATTAACCGCCTGAGCAGTTAGCCTGCAATATGGAAATCTTAGATATCTGCTGAGAAGGCAGACTTTTTTCTTTTTTTTTTAACTATATCTCTGTAGAATTCCAGAATTCTTGAATGACATTACTCTGTTTCCTAATGCTGCTTTGAACTTTAAGGACATGTTTGTATGTCTGTTTTGAGCTTTGAGAATTTATTAACCTCAATATTATTATGATTATAATCTTTAAAATTCCTATATAGGAATTCAAAAGAAAAAAAGGGAAATAAAATGCTTAAATACCTCATCTCTTAATTGAAGATAATAACTATCTCACTAGATTATTGTGACAGTTAAAAATTAAATAATGTGTGGAATAAATGTTTAGAATACAGTGTGGTTCAGAGTGTGCAGCTGATACCCTTTTAAAATTGTTTATATTAAGCCATTGCATTTGATTCAGTGAAATGTACTACTTATTTCAATCTCTTCACTCTCAGAAAATGAGATATGTAGGCAATTTCTATCCATTACATTTCATATGGTCCATAGAGAGCTTGACAAACAAGAACTACTTTACCAAAAAGTCAGCTCTTGACCAATTATTAGAAATAGAATGGTGTGTTTTGTTAAAAAGAAAGTTGAAAAGTCAACTAATCTCAGAAAGGAAACAAGTGGTATACCTGGTAGGAAATAAACTATAATTTTTTGGAGGTGCATCTACAAGGGATAATCAAAGTTTTGTAATAAGATGTGATAAATATAACCACCTGAAACTAAATATCAAGAAGAGTTTTTGTTTCTGCTGTTTTTTTCCTTTATCTATAAAATAATTGGCAGCCATTTCTAGGTTTAAAAAAATTAGTGCAAACTGCACATTGAATATTTTTGAAGCATCAAAACTTTACCTTTTATCTCTGAATGCATTCAAACATTCCATCCTATACACAGTTTCCATGTATAGTAATTAATGCATTTGTTTCATACAAAGTTTTAATCAAGAATAATGTACCAGGCTTTTTCCTTGATGTTGGGAGTTAAGCACTGAACAAAGACAGTTTAATTCATGCACTCAAGTAACTTACTGGAGCAAGGAAAATATATATGATGATGAGTTATATGAAAGAGACGTTCAAGAGAAGTCTAAATGTATTTTTGTAAGGACAAACCAAATGCTTATTTTTAACATGTAGCGAGTTTTAACAGACTTAGAAACAAATAATATATCTTAAGAGCATACTCATGCCAGGGAATGACCCATTGCCTCAATATTTTTCAAACTTGCGTGATTTGAAGGATTTGGTTAAAAATGCTACTAACTCCATTGCTTACTTGGAACCACACTAAAGGATTGCGCTTCGATTTTACTTCCTGAAATTATTTTTCTACAAATACTCAGATTGTAAAATGTTGTATTATTTACCCCAATTGTCAGCTCAACATTCCTTAACCATGAAGTTAAAAATCACCGTATAATTGGAGACAGAAAGTGGTGAGGTAGTCTAATAAATTAAAACTATTGTGATAGGATCAATCTGTGATTTTTTAAACCTTCTAATTTTTGTGTAGTTGCTTTCTTATTTTTCATTTTCTCCACTTTCTATTAAATCATTCTGATTAAAACTGCTTACCATCTGTCCCTTGATATCGGATTCAACTTGATTTAAAAGCATGTTTAAAGACTACAGTACTAGTGTTTTAAAAGAAACTCCACTAAAAGTGACACAAAACACCAAGAATTATCTCTAAGAACAGTATTATTTAAACTCAACCACACTTAAAATGTTTCTTTTGAATTGTTAAAAAAAAAAAAAAAAAAAGAAGTAGCCAAACATGTAATTCTTGTCCTATCCTATGGAGGCATTATCTTTCTTTTTATAAAATAGAAGAAATTGCTTCAGTTATATTGATAAGGAGATAGAAAATTGGTAGTGACGAAAGTAAATGATAAATGAAAAGATACTTGGGGCATTCCTGAATTTGCTTGTAATGTTTATTAATCCATCTAGAAAAAATGATTAAGGAAAATCTTAGTAAAATATCTTATAAACATAAAACTGAGAGATGTAAACTGAATAGACAGATAATGTTACCTAGGAGCTAACAAAGTTATAGAAGTGGTCAGGGTGTTGCAAAATGTGCTGCAATACTATCACATAAAACATGCAATCCAAGGAAAATCAAATGTGCAATCAATGTGTGGTAAGACTATGGAAAGTCATCTTGTAGAAATAACAGTAAAATATACTTTCCAGTCTTTGTTGGACAAAATGGTTTTTGTTAAAGTGAGATTAGAAAAGGCAGAGTTTATAGAAAAATAAAAATCATTCAGATCTGTTCCTGCCTGTGTTACTTCGAGGAAATCAAATACATACTTCAGACCTCAATTTTTTCTATTATAAAAATAAAGATGATACTGGTTTCCATACTACCTTCTAAGGAGCCCCTGGGATTTGGTAAAGGTTTTTGGGCACTATCACGGGGATGGTGAGCCTACTAAGTTAGTAATTAAAACTGTGAAACTTAAAACATGTAGCACATGACTGGATAAGCCTTATTGAAATTTAAGTTAAAGATGATTATATGGCTGTTAGAAGGGGAATAAGAACAATTATCTGGATTACTTGACTTTCGTATTGGATTTACCTAAATTGCCTAGGAATATTAACAGAAATGATTTTTAAAAGAACAAAAAACAACACTGAGTATTTGCTTTGCTTCTTTGTGAACATACAGTTACAAATTTTAATTCAATTTCCATCATTTAATAAGTTATGCACTTAATATCTTTATTTTAAAATGAAAATGTTTCCTCTCGTAATTGTTACAGGTTTTAATATAATAATAAATCACTGTAATAGGCTAGAGTATATGAATGTATTATACAGTTTTTTTACTTTAGGAATCTAAAATGACTGTCACATTTAATTTCACATTGTCAAAATAAACATACTGCTATTTAGAGAACTCATTCTTTAAGTTTCACAGGAAAAAAGAAAACTCTCCATTATTTTTATTTACAGTGAAATTGCATTTTGGTGTCATCATCAGAGTTAGTAGTATTAGTCCCTAATGCAGGCAAAACATGGGGAATACATATACATTCCATTTAATCATTCTCTTACGATGCTTTCATGTTGTTTTAGGATGTAGGAAGACTGTGAATCAACCCATTTTATTAGGGTTTGTTAAAGCAAAATGAAAATTCTTTAGTTTTTTTTCTGGCTCATAAGCCTTCCAACCACACCCCATCTCTGCCTTTAAATATGCTAGTCAGGCGGGGCACGGTGGCTCATGCCTGTAATTCCAGCACTTTGGGAGGCTGAGGGGGGACGGATCATGAGGTCAGGAGATCGAGACTGTCCTGGCTAACATGGGGAAAACTCGTCTCTACTAAAAAATACAAAAAAAAAAAAAAAAATTAGCCAGGCGTGGTGGCGGGCGTCTGTAGTCCCAGCTACTAGGTAGGCTGAGGCAGGAGAATGGCGTGAACCCGGGAGGTGGAGCTTGCAGTAAGCCGAGATCACGACACTTCACTCCATTCTGGGTGACAGAGCCAGACTCCATCTCAAAAACAAAACAAAAGAAAAAAAGCTATTCATTTTGCAAAGTCCAATTTAAGTGAATCCAACTTTTCTGTTAAACCTCTCTCTTTTGTGTTCTTGCCTCTCTCTTCTGTGTTCTTGGAGTGGGATATGCCTGCAACCTTAGGAAATTAGTAGCAGTAGTGTCCGGGGTATTATCTGGGTTTATTGAATCCTTGTCTGTTCCTATCACATGTTGTGTGTGTGCTGATCTTTAGCCTCCTCTTGGACCATGTAGTAAGAACAGTCTGGAATGATGAAGGAAAGGAGTCAAATCACAAGGCCATGTTTAACATATGGCTTCGAGTAACTGTAATCCTTGAAAGTCCACATGCTTTTATTTTTCTTTCAGAAAAATAATATAAAGACCAAAGAACATTATCCACTATGACCATACTATAATTTTGTTTCAAAATATGTGCAAGTTCTAGAAAATGGACACTCCTACACTGTATTTTTGCTTCATTGGTTTTACTTTCGGTCATGTTTGTTTTGTTTCCTTCAGAAAGGAGTGTACGTTACTACAAGTGTATTAGAGAGATAACAACCCTCAAGGGTGCTGTTTTAATAGAATCAAGGAGAGCTTTGGGATGCCCCTGATTTAAAAATAGATTTTTTTTTTTTGCATTAGTGTGCCTGTTTTCATGACATGCATGTGTGTATGTGCACATATGCACGCACCCACATACTTAATTATGAATTTTCCTCTGACAATTTATACAAACAGGAGGCAGGGAAATACTGGGGAGAAGAGGGCAGTTCCCCAGGAAAGGCCCCACCTTCAAGCCTGGAAACCCATGGCCCTAAATGGGAAGAGGCATTCCTGTTTTCACACTCAAATGTTGCCTTTTCCAAGACCACTCTGACCCACCACACCCCATCCTTTGCTCATATAAACCCCAACTTCCACTGGCAGAGCGGCAGATCGGAATGACAGAGAAGGAGAGAAGAGAAGGGGCATCTGAACGTCAGGAGGAGTTTTGCTACAGACAGTCAGGAGATCAGCCATGAACAGCCAAATTCCAGGGGAAGATCATCTTCACACTCCATCCCCTTTCCAGCTTCCCTTCCATCCCACTGACAGCCACCTCCATCACTCAGTAAAGTCCCCGAATTCATCATTTAAGTCTGAGTGACCTGATTCTTCCTGGCCACCAGACAAGGACCTGGGTATCAAGAGAGCAGTGTGTAAAAGACTGTCACCCTGACTTTTCACTAAGCTGATTTAACACTTAGCTGTCCACGGAGGCAACTGTTAAAAGAGCATTAATTGTAGCACACCTTTAGAGGCTACCATGGGGCCAGAGCCCAAAAGAGGTTGCCCTGGCTCCTGCACCTGCCTGTCTGTGTGTCCCCTCTCCCATAAGGGGTTTGAGCACATGGCAATTGAGCAAACGAGCCACACCCCTGTGGCAAGTCCTGTGAGGGGGTCAGTGAATTCTCCTGCTTCTCCATAATTTATGACATTTTAAAATTGAATTGTTTTTCATATTTCATGATAGCTCCATACATAGAATGACCTGTTAAATAAATGCTATTCAGAATTCCAGGTAATAGATAATGTTGCTTTAAAATTGCATGAGTTTTCTAACAGCTGAACTGAGACTAGTTTCATTTATATTACTGTGTCTTTGTATCTGAGTGTCCTAAGAGTGACTGCTACCAATAAGTAGTATAAGTATGTGAGGAAAGAGAAATGACAATATAATTATCATGACTTCTTTCAAGTTGGGGAAATATTAATAGCTTTTTGCATTTAAAATTAATATAAATTAACATTAAAATAATTTTTTCTGTCATGAATTTAAGAGTAAAATATTTACATTTTTAAACACCATCTTTCCTTACATTTTAGCATCTATTTCCAGAGGTGAGGTACCAGTGTTGGTTCTGCATAATAATAAAACCCTTCCAAAGTTGTAGAACTTAAAAAAAAAAAAAAATGAATTGCAAACCTCATACAGTGTAGAATTAAAATGCTAAACCATTAAAACTAAGCAGTTGTACAAACTTTAAGAAAAGATTTTAAAATTGTTTTTAAAGGGACCAAATGAATCAATTATTATTTAAAAGAACTTTTATTCAGCATTGTGTTGGCTAAATACTTCATGCGAGTTCTTGTTTTAAGGCAAGTCACCCTCATTTTTTTTTACTGCTTATTTAAGAAAGCTTTTTAGTGGATCTTTATTTAAGAAACATCCATAGTCTTTTTGTTGGTTAGTTTTAACGGAGCTTTTTAGTTGCTCTGAAAGCAGTAAATCTCTGGTTCACTGTGTGCTTTGATAGAGATTTTTTTCTGGCCAGCAATTTCTTGCCTCCTATTTTTGAAAAGACCAGTGTTCTGCTTTCACTTAAATGTGAAATGGAGAAAATTAAGAGTTAGTTTTATGTGTTTGTTTCTTTTAGGAATAAAAGTATAATTAACAACTTTATAGAGAGAAGGTTTGCCCACAGAGCTAGTGATTTCCATAGTATTAGTACAAATTTGTAAAGAATTTTGTAATATGTATATTATCAATTTGCCTTTTCAAAAGTCTGTATCAGACTGTAATTTTATCATAGGCTTAATTTAACAATTCTCAACAATGATGAATTTTTTTTTTAAATATTTTCCCAAATCTGATAGGTTTAAAAAAATGCAGCTTAATGTTGTTGGATTTAGATTTCTGGGATTATTAATCAATTTGCCTTTTTCAAATACAGTTGATTTTCATTATTTGCAGTAGTTCCATTCAGTAAAGTTACCTAGACAATTGAATTAGTGAATACTAAATCATTACTCCTAGGGGATGTACAAGGTTAGCTTCTTGCAAGCTTCTGGTCACATTTTATTTTCATCAACTGATCCATAATATAATCTTTTACATGTGCCTCTGTTGAAGGACATTTTATTTATTACAAATTGTTTGAATATTGACATTGAACTTACAAATAGCATTATCCTGTTTCAAAATATGTGCAGATAGCATTATAACTTATGCTTGAACAAAGCTTATTTTAACATATTTTTTTCCCTGTAAAGCACATCACACTGGTCTTACGTTTAGGAACATTAGACAGCACCTCAACACTACACTTGTGGGCCATTTTAAATAGCAAAATTACCAACCAAAAGCAAAAAATTAGAAAAATGTGGTATTAAAAGACTGTGAAAAGGAAATATTCACAGTATGAAAGCTGAAGCAAAGAAGGCAGAACATTGTTCTGCTTGACCTCATCAGGGAAAATGGGCAGCAGGCAACTTAAACTTTGGATTTTTGAGCATGTTCATGAATGACCACAAAAGACACTGCTATTTGATGCAGGATTTTTTTTTCTTCTTAGCTCAGCTAGGTCTGGGTCCTTGTCTCATGACCAGGAAAAATTAGGCACACAGACACTCAGAGAGTGAGTGGAGTAGAATTTATTTATTTTATTTTATTTTTTTTGAGGCAGAGTCTTGCTCTGTTGCCCAGGCTGGAGTGCAGTGACTCGTTCTTGTCTCACTACAAGCTCTGCCTCCCGGATTCACGCCATTCTCCTGCCTCAGCCTCCCCAGCAGCTGGGACTACAGGTGCACGCCGCCATGCTGGGCTAATTTTTTTGTATTTTTAGTAGAGATGGGGTTTCACCATGTTAGCCAGGCCAGGATGGTCTCGATCTCCTTGTGATCCGCCTGCTTCAGCCTCCCAAAGTGCTGAGATTACAGGCGTGAGCCACCACGCCTGGCCGGAGTAGAATTTATTAAGTGAAAGGAAGGCTCTCAGCAAAGAGAGGGGTCTTGAGAGCAGGTTCCTGGTTGCTGCCTTCACAGTTGAATCCAAGGGCTTTTACATACAAGCTGATAGGGCTGGATTTTATATTTGTATAAGGTGTGAATTACTGGTGGCTCCACCGTATTCCCCTAGTATGCATGCGGGTCCTTAGTCCACTGTGGCCATGTTTAGGCAAGCCCCGTGTGCAAGTTCCCTTAACTGCACAAAACACGGGACGGAGGTTCTCTGGTGACTCTCTCCTTACTGTTTGCCTAAAGCAAGCTGGCTAACTCCTTTCATATTGACTGTTGATTAAAGGTGACAAATTTTAAAATGAATATACGCAAGTAAACAAATTTGCAAATATGAAATCTGAATAATGAGGATTAACTGTACTTGCTTGCTATTTGCATTTTTTTTCAGCTTTCCTTTGTCTCGGTTTTTCTATTGGGATTTTAGAATTTTTATTAATTTGTACAGGCACAGTATACATTAAGTATATAAACTCTGTCATATTTGTTACATGCTTTTATTCTTGTTTATTTGCTTTTAATTTTTTTCTGATATTTTTGATATTTTTATTTTATTTTTATTGCATTATGGTCAAATGATACAGTCTCTTCAATATGGAGGTGTTTTGACTGTGGTATCTTATCCCACGATCACAAGGACTGATTTAGCTTATTTCGTGAGGTGACTGGCTGGCTCTTCACCTTGCCATTTCATTCACTTCTTTCCAAAGTAGACTGTTGAATGGAAAAGGCTATTTTCCCCAGGTGGCTGTTTTGTTTTGATATGTAAACTTTTAAAATGTGGCTATATATTTAGTGTGGGGACCCACTTAAAGCCTAGAGTTGGTATAATGATTATTTTAAGTTGAAAATTTTAAGATTCAACAGACATCAAAATAAGCCTTCTCCGAACTTCCCTTATTTGACTAAAGGCAGAAAATTCTGGGAATGTTCTGCTATAAATCCCTTCTTATGTGTGGTTTGACTCCCAGAAAGGAAATCAAAAGTGAAACTATCATACATTCCCTCTCTAGGGTAGTTTTAGGGCCATGAACAAGATGGAAAAGACCACTTGCACCTGTGTTAAAAAAAAAAAAAAATCATGATTACAAACTTTCTTATCTTTGTTTTCCCACAAACCCATTTGTCTTTCCTATGGAAACTCTCTTGTTCTTCCTATAAAGGTTTTTCTCCACCTTCGCTTTTCCCTATTAAATTAGATATATAAGCTCCTAACATTAGCCCTTGAATGGACCGCTTCCTTTGTAGACCTCATATGCATATGAGCAAACTTTTCCTTCTCTTGTTAATCTGTCCTTTGGCAGTTTAATTCACAAGCTCCTAGGTACTAAACCTAAGAAGGAAGAGGAAAAGTTTTCCCTTCCCAGTATTAGTTTGTGATAATATATTATGCATTTTTTGGCTTAATGTAAATCTATTTTTGTGAATATTCTGTGGATATTAACATTAATTAGAAAAATATAAAATTAAATTTATATTCTTTGGCTTTATATGTAGACCCACCCAGATGAAATACCTATGTCCCTATACCCTAATTTATTTGAAATGTGCATCGTGTTAAGGCCTGAGAGGTTTTTGTAATTTTACTTATTTAGCTACTTTCTTGTTTTTTTAAGTCTTAGCTGTCTTGTGTAACTATGCTATTTTGTTCAGAAAGTTTGAAGAATGTTTTATTTTCATGTAAGTAGTTTTCCCCACTCTCTGACTCCTGTATGGAGTTTTCCCTTTCATATCATCATTGCGGCCCCTGGCTCAGTTTGGGCTTAAGTGGGCTATTGAGCTGTCCACACAGGGCACCTTTACTCATCCTACCAGATAAGCCTTGAGCAATATGCAATCAGCTGTTGATTGAAGGCCCTCAGGCACTATCAAAGCTGACAGGGTTTATTTGCATTTTTAATGTGATTCTGAGTGCTCCCTCTAAAGGTAACAGAAGGATAGGCTTCCCTTAGCCTTCTGCTTAGCTTCCTGCTTTGGCTGTGACAGTCTTCACTTTCCTTCCTTTCTGATCTTTTGATCTTATGCTCCAAAATATTTTTTTTTTTTTTTTTGCAAGGTTGTAGTCCCTTTCTCCTCCCTACACTTAGGCAAGTAACTCTCATCTCAAGGTTGCAGGGTCTTCCTTTCCTACTAGTCTTTCCATACTTTGTTACACTATGTTTGAGTCCTCCTTTTGAGGCTTCTCTAGGAATTTTTGATTAATTCCTATTTTGAAGTGAAAGGCTTTTTTCTCCTGGTATAACAATCTAATTTTTGCTTGATTTCTTGGATGTTTTTTAGAAGACTGGGGAAGTGTTAACTGCCAATGGGTTCATCTTGCTCACTTCCCAGATGGAGCCTATTTATTAAGAAAGGGGAATTGCAATAAAGAGTTTAATTCACACAGTATAGCTAATGAGAGACCAAAGTTTTATTATTAATCAAATTGGCCTCCCCCAAAATTTGGAGGCTAGAGTTTTGCAAACATAGCTTGGTGCGCAGGGGCATAGGGTATAGGTGCTGCTGATTGGTTGGGGATGCAATCACACAAGTGTGGAAAATGGTCCTTGTTTTCTGAGTCCACTTCTGGGTGGGGCCACCAGATGGCCAGAAACGCAGAAGTCTAGAAAGACATCTTACACGACCAATCTTAGCTTCTACAATAGTGGTGTTATTTACAGGAGTTATTGAAGTTGCAAATCTTGCAACCTCAGAATAATGGCTGGCAGTCATATAATTCCACCTATACCTTAGCACAATTCAGGTTCCCATCATATTCCTAACCTGGTGGTATTTTATTAGTTTTACAAAAGGGGGTTAGTTCAGAGAAGGGCTATTATCATTTAAACTATAAATATATCCCAAAGGAAGCCTGGCCCACATATCTTTCCACATAAAGGACATCTTGTCAGGTCATGGAATTTTAGGGTTACAAAACATCTATCTTCATAATGAAGACTCTTTTAGTATTTTTCTAACATTTATTCATGCAAAGGTATTAGATTGACCTAGGTGTGTTACTTATGTCTAAATATGTTTAGATTATAAACATATTTTTGGCCAGGCACGGTGGCTCACACCTGCAATCCCAGCACTTTGGGAGGCCGAGGTGGGTGGATCACCTGAGGTCAGGAATTCAAGACCAGCCTGGTCAACATGGTGAAACTGTGTCTTTACTAAAAATACAAAAAAATTAGCTGGGCATGGTGGCAGGCACCTGTAATCCCAGCTACTCGGGAAGCTGAAGCAGGAGAATCACTTGAACCCAGGAGGAGGAGGTTGCAGTGAGCCGAGATCGTGCTGTTGCACTCCAGCCTGGGCAACAAGAGTGAAACTCCGTCTCAAAAAAAAAAAAAAAAATTATAAACATATTTTTGTCTGAATGATTAAAATATCTTTGCTATTAAACTTGTACCTTGTACCATAACTTGTTTAAAGAGTTTTCCCAGTTATTGGAGATTCTGGATTGTTGTTGTTGTTGTTATTTCCAGTTTTGTAGTTCTGATATAAGAAGTTCTAAAGGAAACACATTTAATGACGTGGAATTCTTGGGAGGAAGGCAAATTACAATTCTTCCTTTAGTGTTGACTTAAATATCAATGCTAGCTTTCTGAGGCATAGTCAGTAAAATCCAGTGCCCCCTAGTATTATTTTAATTGACTATTTTTCTGTTTAAACAAAATAAAATGAACATTTGTCACTTTTCAAGCTGATATAATGAGTACTTGGTAGCACCATACTTTTTTTCCAACTGTGTATTGAAAATATGTGATTTACCAATTTTAAATAGCAAACTTCACTTAGTTACATACAGGTTGAGAAATAATAGTGTTTTGCTATTCTAATGATAAGAATTGTTAAATAAAACTGTGATCACATCATAATCAGTTACAGCCACAAGCAAAAGTTGTTCAATTCCCACCAATCTTTCAAGAAATACTTTTAAAAAATCATATAAAATGTATATTTTCTTATAAAATCTTGCAGCTTTAGTGCTCTTTAATCAAATGGAATTTAAATATAGTCTTTCTTTCTTGTTTTTTCTTTGACACGGAGTCTTGCTTTGTTGCCAGGCTGGAGTGCAGTGGCGCGATCTCAGCTCACTGCAACCTCCGCCTTCTGGGTTCAAGCAGTTCTCCTGCTTCAGTCTCCCAAGTAGCTGGGACTACAGGTACACGCCACTATGTCCAGCAAATTTTTGTATTTTTAGTAGAAAAAGGGTTTAACCATGTTGGCCAGGATGGTCTCGATCTCTTGACCTTGTGATCCACCCGCCTCAGCCTCCCAAAGCGCTGGAAATGCAGGTGTGAGCCACCGTGCCCAGCCTGAATATAGTCTTTCAAGTTTTTTTTTAATTTATCTTTCAAAGATGGATACTAACATTTTTCTGTTTTGAAAATTATGTAGTGCATAAATCACCCTATAAATATAACGGCCGTTTATTTTTATCTCCATCATTTAAAACACCAAGTAAAAAATTTAATGATATGCTATTATTTACTAAGTCTTCCAAAGTCTGAATAGAACCTTTTATTTTTTTTTTACCTATTCTTTATTTTTTTATAAATCACATAAGGAAGGATATTAGGGAATTATTTCCAAAGTCCAGTGAAAAGTGATTGAATATAATTTAAAAGAAATATAATCACTGAATATATATATTGGTTCAGTAGAGGATAGCATAATACCAATGCAAAGAAAAAAAAACAATGAGTTTATCTTGCATGTATCACAATTCACAAAACAACTCTGGTTCTTGAAAATGATAAAATTATTTTTAGAAATATTCTTTCTCATGTAATAAATATTGCTGAGCAACTTGTCAGAGCCCTGGCATCAGAAAGTGTTTGACTCGTGGATTGGTAAGAATTTACCAATGGCAGTATATGTTTGAAAAAGAAAGTTTTATTGGAAAGAAAGAACACTACAGAATAGTTCAGTGGGGCTCCTTAGTAAGAGAGGAGTGAGTGCCCCGTGGTGGATTTTTCCTTAGGGGTATTTACAGACCTTAAAGTCAGAGCTTATGAGTAGTTTGGACCTATTAGCTGCACGGGTCATGATAAATTATTACATTTGTGGACATTTTGATGTCTTAATGTAAGCAAGGTTTGCACAATTGAGTTTGGATACGCATGCATTCCAGACGTGTCTAGTTACTTCTGAATTCTTCAGATAAGGAGTTTTGTCTCTGGATGGCCTGCTTGATGGTCACCAGGGGATCCTCACTCTGCTGAAATTTGTTATAACTTTTATTTATTTTTTTTAAATCTGTACATGAATGCTTACATGATCAGAACTTAGAAAATGATTTAAAAATATGTGGTCTTAAGCACCTAGGTGTTTTCCTTACTTAGCTCAGTGGTTTTTAGGGGGGCATTTTAGGAGGCAAAAAACTAAAGTGAAATCTTTTCTATCATTGCTTGTGTTCTATTCCCTAAACTATTTAGAATACAAAATGAAGTGTCAATGACGTAAATATTTAATTTCAGAAAAATTGGTTAGAAGATAAGGCCTTGGATTTTTGTCAGCTTTACACATATGAGACTGAGCCTTTAAATTATATTGTTTCTAAGTAAAGTGAGATGAAGTACCAAATCATGAGTTTTATTTTTTTAAAAGTGGTGAAATACCCATTTAGAAACTTACTTGGTGTTCAAGCAACTTTCTATTCTGGACAGGAAGAGAGCAGCTGGCAGGGTTTGGCCCCCTGTGGATTCCCATTTCCTCCCAACTTTTAACTTTCATTGCTCTCAAGGTGATCAGCTTTTTTTTTTAAGAGGATAATTGTGGTCCCCCTGGAGATCTCCTTGCTAGCTGTTGTAGTTCTGAATACTTATATGCAAATGCCAGTAAAACAAGAGCTATCATATGACCAAAAAAATACATTTGGAAAATCACTTTAATTCCAATGTAAGTTTTATAAATTTCTTAAAGTTCAAAACAGGTATACATTTTTTGAAAAGCCGGGTCCATCAATTTATGTTATTTAATAGCATTCTCTAAACAATTATTTCAGAGAATAAAGAATCCAATGACTTTTCCAAAGAGTTTATTTGACAGGTGGTCAGTAAAAGTCTGTTTACTGTTATTGAAACCGGAGCAAGATACTCTGCATTTTCTTCCTCAGCTTTTTCGAACATGTTGACATAGCTCAGGTTAAGCTTTCTCTGTCTTATAACAGAAACGCAACTCAAGTTCTGCATACCAAGTCTGAAAGGCGCAGTATTATTTTGAACTATAGAGCCTAGAAAAATTAGTTCTTTAAAAAGTCAATCAATAACTCACAAATGGTAAGAGTAAACACAGCACACAGGTTTAGTGTCTGGATTTCTAGAAAAAAGTATAAAACAAAAAAAAATTACATTGAATTGATACAAGTGATACATGTTTTCTCCAAAGCACCAAAAATTCATATAGCTAAGTTGATTGAAATCAGACATTAACTAGACATATAAAATCCATATAATTTGAAGAGGTCTGTCAGTTTTTTCCCCGCATTTTGAAGAGGGCCATGGAGATATGAGATATCTACAAAAACTGATTGTCTTCATCCCAGCTATATGAAATACAATTCCAAAATGATAAATGCAGACTTTGATGGTTAGCAATTATAATATAGTACTTATTGGATATTACTATAATACAGTCATCATGCTAAGCCAATTTTATTCATTTATTATTTATTTATTTATTATAAGATCCTTATGAATCAAGTGCTATTACTATACCACCACTTTATAAATGAGTAAACTGAGGTTTAGAGAGGTTCGATTCCATGATCTTATTCCATGAATTGATCTCTTAATAATACATTTTGCTGCCAGTAGAAAAGATCATAGACTGAAAAATCATACTAACGACAGGCAAGTGTTTTTAATGAGTGAGATAAATTAGCTGTAGAAAATCCAGAAAGGGGAGAATATGTCAAATCTGGAGTACCATTCTCATTCAAAAGGGTGGAGCAGCAACTTAATTTCAGCTGATTATTGTTTTGGGAATAATTCAGACCCTTGCTTTCTAGAAATTTTAAAGATAAAGTATGAATCTGGATTTTTACATTGCTGTTCAATTTTTAAATTTCAGCAACCAATTAAGAATAACCATAGACAAAACCTGAATTGTAGGCTGAATCTAGTAGAGACGAGGAAACACAATAAGAGAGACTATTCCATTCATTTCATGTTCAAATAAGTCAACAAGTATTAAGTCATTTTTAAAACTATTGCTGTTTTAGCAGTAAAATGACAGAGCTAGGTCATCTTCTTTATTGCACTGATAGTTCCACAAGTCACTATTCTTAGGGTTGTCTGGTTGACATACTCCAAAGTCTTTCTAAGAAGTTTACGTACAATTTTGTGAGTTTCTTTTAGTTGTATTTTCTTATCTCAAACAAGTCCCCCTACCCAACTTTTTGCTATGTTACTATTATTTTAAATTCAACTTTTATTTTAGATATAGGGGATATATATGCCATAATCCTAAATAAATTAACACAGGAATGGGAAACCAAATACCACATGTTCTCACATAGAAGTGGGAGCTAAACATTTAGCACACATGGATATCAGCATGCTATGTTATTTTTTAAGAAAAGTTTGACCCAGTTAAAAAGCAACTATTTTTAACATTCCAGGACAAAAGAGTATTGACGTATAAGCTCAAACAATATGTTAAAACATTATAATGCTTAAACTACCTCAAGAAACTAAACAAAATAAAAATTATGTCGAACGTGAAAAACATGGAGAAATGGCTTTCAATAGAATTGACGCCTTTATGTCAATGCCAAATGTGGTTGGTACAAAATAATTTGCTCCTCAGAATACCTCTTTGAAAAAAGACTTTGCTAAAACCAAAACCACCAGAAACCAACAGCACTTTCGTGCAGTTTAAAAACAGTGTTTATAATATATCTATTATATATTGCTTATATAGGCCTTTTGTATTGGTAAATATTTTTATTAAAAAAGGGGGTTTCTTCTTAAAAAAAAAACTTCAGCCTTAATTTTCTTTTTTTTTTCACAGTTGTATTGGCAAGAATTGAATTAGCTTGGTGATTCAAAAATGTTGTCTATTGGCAAAGAAAACATAGCTACTGGTAAATAGGTGCACATTTCTTTATGGAAAAATTTTACCTCTTGTTTTCAATCACCAGCTGAACTTTTAAAGAGAGAGAGAGAGAGACAGAGAGAGAGAATGTGTGTGCTATGGCCCAGCTTCTGCAAATGTACTTATATCCCAATTTAATTAGTCAATCTGTAAATGAAGCCAAGATTGAATTCTGTTGCTGCTACGAGTGAGACAAGCCAATATGATGAACCACACTGAGCAGCCAAGCAGTGACACTGCATAAAACAAGTCTTTTAAATAATTCCCGTTTTATTGACAACCAATTATGTTTATTGCCTTTACTTTATTGTAAAGAAAAAGAGGCTTTATTTGTTTATTTTTAAGAATGCTACTGCACTCTGGATGATGGTCACAGATCTTAAGTTGTTTTGAAATTTTCCAGTCATATAAGTGAATTATATAATCCTTAAAAAGATATTTAGAGTTACCTTTTTTTTTTTTGCATCAAATGGATGAGGCAGGCTCTCAAATACAGCCACTGTTGACATGTACTTCAGCATAGATCATAAAATACCAAGGTAAGAAATATTTCAAAAATTTGATTTCAATAAATATTGAAATAAAACGATAAAAATAGAATTGCCTCTGGTTTGCTTTACTATAGGATAAGGATGAAAAGATTATCTTGATATTAACAGAAATGGATCAGAATATAGCTGGCATTCACAATTGGTGCTGATGTTTAAGAAGTAAACATTTCATTTGGGTTTCACTACTAATTCATAAATAAAGAATTTTTATTATCATATTTTCAGTGTAATCCTCAAGAAAAGCTGAACTGGGTAACTGTAACCATTTAAATGGTTCAAGTATATAACATAGTAATTTTATATCATCTTGGTAGAACTCACTTATGGCCTATCAACATAAAAGCATTCTTGGATTAACTGATGTTTATGTTATAGTTGTACATTTTTTTTCTATCTTCCTGTATTATTGAGACCTGAGTTGGTGTGCCTTTTTAAATATTTTTCTCAACAAACGAGTACCAGCCATGTATAATTTCTTTCATTTGGCCATATTTGCACCAGTTGTGGGCAACAGGGAGAATCTGATAAGATTTCTGAGCTCGTTCTATCATGCTTATGGTGGCAAGAAACCCGATATAGGTGGATAGATATGAGCACGGTTATGTTTGTCGCTGCAGTAATCCCTTTCCTCCCTAATTTGCTTTGTTCCCAGTGACAGGAGTGATGGTGCAATGAGGGTTAACCTCCAAAAAACTTTTCAGGATTAGGCTCATAGGATGACCTGTACAATATAAACAGAGGAGTCTAAATACATGTTTATGTTAGAGGTGTATCGCCTGTGTTGCTCTATGGTCATGATTATCATTATATGAGATTTACAAACTAACTAATGATATATATCCTATTTGGCTAATTCTAATTCATAAGGTTCTACTACAACTAAGGGCGAAGAATACAGGCGTACTTGGGAGTGGAGAGGCTTGGATCCCTGATCCAGCTCTGTATAAGCAACCATAAACTTTGGCATTTCTACCATTAAAAAGTAGCTTCGATTTCTATATACATTCTTTCCCCATAAATTTTATAATACCGGATAACCAAATAAGTTGCATAGCTTTGTGATTCTGAACTTAACCTTGGTTATATCTGTTGTGTATCATCTCATCTAATTCAGTGAAATGCATTTAAAGTCATGACTACAGAACCTTTTAGCCTTGTGAAACTGATATGCTGTACCATTTTTACTATGTGAAAGCATGATTCTCCCTATTGAAGAGATACCAAGGCAAATGGGGAATCTGGGATAAATTAAATTCAGTCTGGTTTAGATAACAGAATAGCACTTATTAATGCCGTGGGTTTACAGAAAAGTAATAACTAACATTATTGCTCCCTAGCAACTTCTAAAATGAAGATCCTGAAAAAGGCTAATATAAGAAAAAATTCTTTCTTTCATGTTGCCATTTACTTAACAACATGTATGTGCACTCATATTTCACTCATTCATTCAAATACACGATTTATTAAGCTGTATCACCTGAGTAAGTTATGACTATAAATCGGTTTTATTATTTTTTGATTCCTAAATTCAACCATGCGATGTCAAATATGCCCTTTTATTCTCTTATTAATGTATTAGGAAGATCCTATGCTTTTCTCAGTTACCCTATGTTATTAAACTAAAACTGTAGTTTCATATTATATTTAAACTTCTTTCTTTTCCCTTTATTCAGCATAACAGACTCGTGTGGCTTTAGAGTGGTGAGTTAGAGATGGGCATAGTCCACAAATTCACTTCTTTTCCTACATTAGCACCTTGTAAAGGAAGTATTATGTGGGGAGACAGGGAAAGTATGGTTCTTACAGAACTAGTCATCTCTTGGTGGCATGGAGTCTGCCCTGGTCCTGCTCTGACTTGATCTGTTTTCACATTGGCTAGTTGTCTCCGACGATGTCATGATCTCTGCAAAGGTGCTTTATTTTCTTGTGGTGATTTTTGAGTCTTCCTGGCATCTTCCAAGTCAGTGAGGATTCCTCTAGAGAGGAATAACATCATTGCTTCCTCTCATGGGGCTTTGACACTCACTGCCTTGCATGGTATCTCCAAGGCTTTTGTCCAATTCTCTTTGTAAGGAATCTCACAACTTTAAGAAACCCTTTCCGTACTCTTGGAAAAAATTTTTATGAACAACTTTACTAGGGGATTTTAGATGGGGGGTTCTCCATGTTGTTTTTCCAGGCATAGTATATCATGGAAGCCTTAGCAGGCCTTCTGTCTTAGCTATCTTAGTGGAGACACAAGTACAAATCTGTTTTCATGTCCACTCCCAAGCATCAGGGGCAACACTTCCAGCTCCGTAAGAATCTTTCACCATGCTCCACGCTATTCCAACAGCAAACCCTCAGTGGACCTACGGGTTTCCAGTTCAACAAACATTCATCCAAGGAATAAAAGGCCAGGTTTCCTTTCTTCTAGGTACCCCGCATCTTATAAGTGATTCTGTTGAGGTATCTCTACCTCACTTGTCTTTAAAAGGAAAGGGACATACTCCCTGTTCTTCCCAGTGGGGAATAACTTCTCCCATCAACATGGTAATCCCAGTGATTTCTACTGACCCCTTCTTAACCCTTTCTAGCCCTCTTATTTGTGATGGAGACAGGGAAAAGGTGTTTGAGGGAAATAAGGCTTATTTGCAATCCTTGTAGGATGTCCTCAGTTAGAGGTCTGCCCCAACCGTTTCTTGCTCTTTTTAGAATTTGCTGTGAGCTCCATTTTCTAATTTCAAGGTCAAAGAAAAGCTCCATTCAACATTCTGTTGCCTGAGGTTATCGAGTATTATACAATGTGCTAGGCACTGTGCTTGCCATGGCAGAGTTTACTCTGAACTCAGAAGTGTGAGTACTAAGGGTTTCTTTGTATTTTCCCCTGTGAGCTATTAAAGTCTGTGAGCTACTAAAGTGAGCTATTAGGTTTCACATCTTGTTATTTGGCTTCATTTTGGGGAGTTCAGCATTAAGAGATATAAAATCCAGGATAAGAGATCTTGAAACCGGCTCCCAGAGTAGATGCTTCCCGCTAGGATAGAAAGGAAAAATAGAGGTCATTATTCAGACAATGTCATTTAAGTGGGAGTTAATATATTTTGTTGGTAAAATAGAATAATAGTATTACCCATTCAGGGTTCAGAATGTGATAATTAGGTAATCAATGTAATATTCAGGTTTCAAAAAAGTGTCAACTAATACTATTAAAAACTATAGAAAATACAGATGGGCCTGAACGAAAACTCAAAAATACGGGTGGAACTGAAAACATATTAATACACCAGATTTCCTATATTTAGCTGACAGCCCTCTTTAACTACACATGTGGAATAGTTTCCAGGGTTGTATCTGATTGTAAAGATCTTAGTTTTCATTTGTTGTTGGGTTCTTACTAGCAACAGTTTAGGTAAGCTAATCCTAGGAAGAAGAGTTGTGTGAATGTGTATATGTGCATGTAGACGTCTATGTGTGCAGACATGTGTGCAAGTGTGCAGAGATGTGCATGTCCAAACACATGCGTGCACATTTGTGTGTGTATGCATTCATACATGCTTTGGCAAAAAGTTGTAAAATCTAGCCTCATTGCCCTATAAGAACTGAAAGATTAACGTCCATCTAGTCTCTGTGCTTTGGGAGTTGAGATATTAGAGGAAGTCCTGTCCACTTCTTGTCATATCTGCAATTAAATTACTGTTTATCACTTTTAAACAAAAGATTTAAAAATATTTCACTAGAAAGAAATTAATGTGGTGGTCTAAATTGCTTGATCTATTTGTAAGCTTTACTTGCATTTTAGAGTTACTCCTATAAGGAAAACAAGGCTGTTTTAAGAGTTTTGTCAGGCAGAGAAAAATTTACAAATATTTACTGAAAGCCAATTATGGGTGAGACACTGTGTTTAGTGCTGTACTTAGACAAGTCCTTTGGCATTAAATCTTTGAAAGTGGGTTTTAGAATATTAATATTTTTACAATTGTGGCACGTTTGGAGATTATAATTTTCAGTGTCCCCTAGACTTATGCTTTTACCTGCAGTCAAATAATCCTTAATTTTTTCTGTGGTCTTTGAATGTTTTGGAATTAAGGAAGCTAAAAAGCCTTAATGAGACATTTTAATGGCTATTAAAAGTATTAATTGTAATCCCAGCACTTTGAGAGGCCGAGGCAGGCAGATTACCTTAGATCGGGAGTTCGAGACCAGCCTGACCAACATGGAGAAACTCTCTATATCTACTAAAAATACAAAATCAGCTGGGTGTGGTGGCACATGCCTGTAATCCCAGCACTTGGGAGGCTGAGGCAGGAGAATCACTTGAACCTGGGAGGCAGAGGTTTCAGTGAGCCAAGATCGTGCCATCGCACTCCAGCCTGGGCAACAAGAGCGAAACTCTGTCTCAAAATGAATGAATGAATGAATGAATGAATGAATGAATCTACAGATAAAGAGAACATGATATTAAATATATGAATCTTTCCCCCTTTAATCATCATAGACCACTGAAGTCTGAGGTCCTAATGTAAGCTAAGATGCCAGACTTGGAATGCACAGCCCGAAGAAAAACAATTGAGAGGTCTGAGGGTCAGTTATAGGGAAACAGTGGTGCTAAGGGTATTCTTGAACATCTTTAATGTTCTACTACCATTACTTATTTTTACATAATAAAAATAAAATGGTGACATTTGACATGGTACAATAATTACCCAAATAGAAATTCACATTAGCTGATTTCAAAGAAGCACTTTAGTATTTACAAAGATGATTGCAGGGTATAATTGAATATGCTATAGATATTCGAATAATAACCATTTTTTTCTGTTCAAATTCATATATGATATTTTATTTTCCTGTTATACCAGTATTTTTACAACCAATTTAAAAGATACCATATAGTTTGAATCAGGACCATAGAAAGTAGAGACACATTTTAGTTTCTGATGTCCTGCTACATTCTAATATAGATTTATAATTCTCAAAAGGCTTTCATATTTATCTCACTTGATTTTCACAAGAATCATATGAAGTGTGAAGCACTTTTTATTATGATCATTTCAAGTTTGGAGAAAGGAAGGCTTAACAAAGTTGTATTGTCTGCTTGAGGCCATGAAATGAATTATTACCATTGTTCACCATAGATTTTTCAAATAAAAATATTTAGCAGATGGCAACTGCCGTTCATTGACAATTATTTTACAAACATAGTTCTAGGCTCATTTAATATATTAACCTAATTAACAATCACAACATTCCTCATATAATACATTTTATCTTTTTCATTTATGAATTAGAAAAGAGTTTGAGAACTGTAATAATTTGTATGATATGAGCCAATCTATTTATAATGAAGAAACATGAAAACATATCTATTTTATGTTCTGTAGTTTTCAAGAAAATTGACATTTCACACTATTATGTAAATGGAGGAAAAATCTCTAATTTTTAATCATGTTAAAATTTTATTTTAAAAAGGCACGTTGCTTCCACTATTTTAAATTTAAGTTTGTAGAATGTAGACAAGATAAATGAAAATCGCTATGAAACATTTCTAAAATTAACATTCCAATTCAGTAAATTTAGTTTTGTTTTCTTTTTTCCATTTTCTTTACCCCAACTTTGTTCTTTCTCTTCCCGTTTTTCCCATTTCTGCTACTTTTTCTCTTTTTCTTACTCCCTCTCTTTGAAGTGGCATCAGTTGACAGATACTTGCTTAATAGAAGCTTTTGGTAATTGGTAGAGAAAATGATAGGTATTAGAGAAACTTTAAAAGTTTCAGCATTCGAAAATTATTATTTTGTCAGTGCATAGAGATTTTTGTTTGTTTTAAAAATTTCATGAAAGAACATAGTCTTCTGAGTGAGCATAAATTACCATATATTCTCCATTTGTTGTTAAAATGTCAACTTTGAGCAGAATTCAATGATTAACTCTGTAATCATGCAAAATTAAAAAATCAAGAAACATGTATTATATACAAAAACAGATAGCTCTTAATTACTCTACAGACATTTATTGAGAGCCAGAGTGTGTCAGCTGCTATGCTAGGAGATTCAGGATTTTAATACTTTACCAATGTGCCTATCCTCAAAAAGCAACTAGCAAGGAATGGCTCGCCTCTTTAGGGAATATGTGTTTAATCTGCAGAAACTTTCTATTGGACTGTTGGCAATGCAGGACCAACTTTAATCTCTTTCTGTCCTCACTTCATGTGACCTGTCATTAACTATACACTTTCTAAAGGCCTCCGGAAGTGTATTTCTTTTTACAGGTCTTATTTCATAGGACAAAGTACATATTGATCTCAAGATATGGTGGTATGTTATCAAAAACAAAACCTATTTTTTTTTTTTACATTTAAAATGTTACTAGACCATACAACTAATCTTGTTCCTGATGATTTATTTATTTATGTATTCTCTCTCTCTCTCTCCTCTTCCCCACCACCCCCCCGCCCCCCCGCCGTCTTTCTGTCATTCAGGCTAGGGTGCAGTGGCATGATCTGGGCTCGCTGCAACTTCCGCCTCCCAGGTGTGATGCATAATCACAGATAGGTGTGTTGCATAATTTAGCAATTCAAGCGATTCTCCTGCCTCAGCCTCCCCAGTTGCTGGGATTACAGGCATGCGTCATCATCCTGGGATAATTTTTGTATTTTTTGTAGAGACAGGGTTTCACCATGTTGGCCAGGCTGGTCTTGAACTCCTGACCTCCAGTGATCCTCCTGTTTCAGCCTCCCAAAGTGCTGGGATTACAGGAGTCAGCCACCGCGCCTGGCCGAGGATTTACAGTTAATAAAACGTTTTTGAAAGGGAAAAAGAAGGAGCACACTCTTTTGTGTAGATATACTCTCTGATTTGGTGTTTGTAATGCCTTTGTTCTTACTTAAAGTTTAATAACTATTATCCTAACCTAATTTATTATAACATATTTGGCATGGGGAAGTATAATGGGAAAGAAATATTTAGCGTTCAAGATCCAAGTCTAAATTGAACTCTCATCTTCAAATAGCACAGAAAATGCTCAGTAAATAAATGTCTAGCAGTTACTGACATTTATGATATATATGAATATATATTAATATATAAATCATGAAAAATATGAGAATACGGTATAGTAGAATAGTTTGGGGAATGTAGAAGATACAATTGCTTGATATCTCTTATTGACCAAATAGTCCTCCTCCATCTGGGAAGAATGTACTGATGAGTTGCAGGCCTTCTCATGAGCAGTGCACATGAATATCAGATGGAGGAGGGAACCAGTAAGCAGACACCTGCCTAGCCAGCAACACCTGCTGAAACAAGCAAGACCAAAGGGCAGCTGGATGGCACAGGCAAATCACATTCATGTTGAGAACAGATATTCTTGTTGCCACTTGAAAACCTGTCAAAGACAGTTCTTAATTGTACCATAGTACAACTAGGATATATACAAAAACAAAAACAAAACAAAAAAAAAACTCGATATGCTTTAGGTTAAGAATTGAAATTGAACAGAACTAAATATAATCAAGAGAGCAAAGAATAAGATAGAAATGAAAGACCCTAGTGAAAGCATACCACAAGCAGAATTCCTTGAGTTTCCTCCAGAAAAAAAAAAAAGTGAAATTCTAGGGGAACTTAATGTATGTTGTATATTTTTTCTATCATGTCCTAATATAACAATATCTTCATTATAACCTTCATTACAATTACTACCCTTTGCAAAAAGCTTGCTTTTTGGTAACTCACATTGTTTCTCTAAAGAGAACCTATCACATGGCTTACTTTTAGGGCTGACATTCTAAAATATTGTGTCTCATAATCTTATAAAATCTGCTCAAAGCTTTTCCTCCAAAAAACTGCCTCTTTCTCTTATGGTGGGAGTCTTTGTGCATTTTGTGCTGCTATAACAGATAACCTGGGACTGGGTAATTTATAATGAATAGAAATTTACTTCTCACAGCTCTGGAGGCTGAAAAATCCAAGACTGAAGGGCCAACATCTAGTGAGGTGCTTCTTGCTGTGTCGTCATGAGATAAAAAGCGCAGAGAGAGCAACAGTAAAGGGGCTAAATTCTGCCTTTCACAATCAATTCACTTTTGCAATAATGGCATTCATTCACTCACTTTACCCTCTTGGCCTAGTCACCTCTCATTAGGCCCCACTCTCTCAACACTGTTGCACTGGCGATTAAACTTCCAACACATGTTTTTGGGGGGACACATTCAAACCATAACAGGGGTTGTCAGTCATTCTTCACCACAGTTGTTTTGCAGTTGTCTCCGATTTCATTGAATGGCTTGAGTCTGAGCTTATCTTTATCCTTAGCAAATGCTTCTATCCTTTTAAACTTAAAATTCTTCCTTGAGTTTCTAGACAACAAAAGTATGTATGGCCTGAGAGGCTGACCCTATTGTAATGAAGTTCTTCCTCAGCTTAAAACCGAACAACAGAGAGAGAGAGGTGTGATGCATAATTTAGCAATGCCACATCTTAGAGAAGAATATTCTTTAGCCCAGAAAGGTCAGTTGGAAAGGTTGAATGGTTTTAATTACTTATTTTGTTATTATGAACACAGGTCAGTAACAGATGCCGAAGATCTAGCTGCTGGTCTCCTGCTCGTGTAGCTTTAAGTATGTCACTTAAAATCCTTTGTGCCCTACCTCATTTCAAAAATTTGGAAGCCAGATGGGAATACAGTTTTGCTCTAAGACCCCCTTAAACACTAAAATTAGATGGTTTAAAGCTGAAAGTTTAAACATTTTATTTAATAAACGTATTTTTAAATCATATAGTTACAAGGTTTGGGTAAGAAAATTGTTTTCAAATTTTAAGGTTAAAATACTATGTTTATATTTAGTGCCATTTAATATTTTAGATTTTTAGAATAAACAAAATGTCAATTTAAAACTTGTTTAAAGAATATTTAGTACTTAGAAGTCTCTTGATCTATCACATAGGTATGAGAATGTGTGTAAATAACCATAGACTTTTATAATGCACCTTATTGCCTTCTCTTTATTACCTTTTCCTTTGAGGATCTTGTTAAGTTCAATTCTTGCTATCTGTATGTTTTTCTCTAGAAATATATCATAATGAAACTTTTGAAATATTAATAATAAATTGGCTGGACATGGTGGCTTACACCTGTAATCCCAGCATTTTGGGACGCTAAGGCAGGCGGATCACTTGAGGTCAGGCATTTGAAACCAGCCTGGCCAATATGGTGAAATGCTGTCTCTACTAAAACTACAAAAAAATTAGCCAGGCATGGTGGTGGGCACCTGTAATCCCAGCTATTTGGGAGGCTGAGACAGGAGAATTGACTGAACCCGGGGGGTAGAGGCTGCAGTGAGCAGAGATTGCATCACTGCACTCCAGCCTGGATGACAGAGCAACTCTGTAAAAAAAAAAAAAAAAAATTGTGTTTTGTTTTGTTTTTTCAGTCACCGATTTATCTATTTTACTCATACCCTCAGCTTTCTTACTCATCTTTTTCTTTATTCTATTCTGTTGAGACAACAACAAACTTGGTTAAATCTAACTCTCCACAGCTCTATGCTTGCACACCAGGCAGTTAATTTCCAACAGAGGAAGGAACACACAAACAAACAGCAAGCAAAACACAACAGTGTTCACTGTTCTCATTTTAAATTGCTAAACTTTATTCTCCAAGTGGACAATATTATAGCCCAGAAATTCTACTATATATTTTCTTCCAATCTGTTATTCCTTCTACGCTATACTATTTTACACCATTTCTTCGCAATCCTTCACCTCCTTGACGCATTTTATTCTCCTTTGATGACCTGCCCCTATTATTTCAGTGAGAAAATACATGCAACAGACGAGGACTTCCATGTGCAACCGCCTCAATTGAATATAAAACATTTTGCTTTCATTCCTGTTACCTTGAGTGCACTCTCCAGGCTCCTATTTAAAGCCAGTTTCTTCCTTTATCCATGAGTTTCCTTCTACTCTCTCTGGCTACTTAAAAATATAATTATCTTTTTTTTACTGCATATTTGTTCCTTTCTCTCTTTATCATTCCCATAGATGACTATCGTGCCATAATTTCCCCTAATGTGTTAACAAAACAACAACAACAACAACAAAAAGTCTTGACTCCATATTCCCCTCCTCTCCAGCCTCTTTGTTTTTTCCTTCTTTGTGTCACAGAAATATTCATTACACAGACTGTTTATACTCAATGCCAATTTCTCCTATCTAGTTCTCTCCCAAACCACTGAAATCATTATTTTCCTCCCGATTCCCAATGCAACTACTGTTATCAAGGTTAACAATAAGCTGAGTATGTCTAAATACAGTAATCAGTTTTCATTTCACATCTTGAACACTTGAACTCTCATGAACATTTGTCACAGTTGATCACTCTCTCTCCTCCTTGCAACACTTTCTTCACTTGACTTCAGGGACCCCACTTGATCCCGGCCCTGTTTCTATCTCATTAGCTGTACCATCACAGCTTCCTGTGTGGTTTTATTTTCTTTTATTATATCCATCACTGGCAAACTGTAAAATATTTTAGGTTCATCCTTCATTCACACTATTCTGTCTACATGCATCTTTAGGTGAACACATCTAGTCTTATGGCTTTAAATAACAGCTATAGGTGATTACTTCCTACTTTTATCTTACACCTGGACCTCTTCCCTGACTTTCAGATGTGTACATCCAAACATATAGTCAACATTTCTATTTGGATACTTAACAAGCATAGCAAACTTAATAAGTCCAAACTGGAACTCCCCTGCTCAGTGATAGTAACTCATTGTCATGATGTCAAGCCAAAATCCTTGATTCCTCTCTTTCTTACATCCAATAAATCAGCAAATTATGCTCACCATAACTTCAAAATATACAGTGTCCAATGCGCTACCCTCATTACCTATAACTCTTTGGTTGAAGCCATCATTATCTTTTTGCCGGCAGTAAATCAGCACTTACCATTGTCAATTGGTTTTTGGAAACTATGACTTTAAGCCAAACAGCGACATAGAACAAAACAAATTTTGTCATAGGCTGATTGATATAAACAAGAGTTAGCATAGCATATTTCTGGTTACAAAAATATCAACAAACTTCTAAATAAAGATTCGAAATACTTCTCACGTTAAACATTGAAATAAATGTGAGCTATACATACATTTATGAAAAGTTAATAATAAGATATTTACCCAATTTTTGGTGATTCAGTGAGTGGCAGTAGTCATAGTGGTGATGGGTTAAATCAAAGAATAAATATTTGCAAAGTGAAAACCGTAAGAAGTACCTCCTACCACCACACAGCCCAACAACAGTCACAAATATGGTGGCCTTGCTGAGTACTTTTGTTTCTCATTGTTTATTGTCTGACATTTGTATGATTATCACAGACTTTACAGATTTTTATTTTCTAATAATTTGTATTCCTTCATTCATTTTCCAACTTCCTTATTCCAGCTCAGTGTTTCAGGTGGCTGGAGCCCATCCCAGCAGCTCAGGGCCCAAGGCAGGACCCAAACCTGGACAGGCTGTCATCCCCTCACAGGATGCACTCAGATACACCCACAGTCACTCAGACTGGGGTAATTTAGACATGCCAAGTCACCTCACGTGCATAACTTTGGGATATGGGAGGAAACGAGTCCCTGGAGAAAACCGCTGTGCACGTGGAGAGGATGTGAAAACTCCACACAGTCAGTGGCCCCAGCCAGGAAGCAATGTTTTTTTGTTGTTGTTGTTGTTGTTGTTGTTGTTTTTGTTTTTTATCATTATTTTAACAAAATGACATTGAATAATATTATTAATATTTTGATAGCCTCTTGTCTTCCTAATATCACCCTTGATCCTTTTGAAACAGAAGTAATTCACTTTTGTTTAAGTGTCACTTCTCTACTCGAACCCTTCCAATAGCTCTCTGTTTTCATTCAGAGCAAAAGCCAAAGTCTTTCAAATGGCCTACAAATCCCTCCATTACTGGCTTTCCTCTCTCTCTCTCTCTTTATCTGAGCTTTTTTTATACTCTTCTATTCCATCTTAATTGTGTGGGAAACACAAACAAATTGAGATTCCTGATTTGAGAAGAAAATGATAAGTGACCAAACTTCATGTACCCAGCAACTCTAGTTAACTACTGTCCTCCAGACATAATTGACTTGCCTTTTTTTACTTTCAAAATTAACGTTATCAGAAACTAGAAATAATACAATAGAAAAAACTAGAAATACAGCCTTTTGTCATTTCTTCCTACATTTCATCTTTGATATTTGCAGTCAAATCTTCTTATCAGTACAAGCAGTTCATATGTCAAATATGTATCATGATGGCATGAATAATTCAGCCTACATTCACGCCACCTCCTACCCCTAGATACTAATAAAAACTGAATGAACTTTAAAAAACAGTGACTGAGAAGCAGCTTCAAAACATTTCATTTAATGTTTTAGTAAAGTAAGAACTTCATTAAAGTAGATTAAGTTCTTTCTCATGGACATGTAGATCACTTTGCTTTTAATGAGTTCTAACCTGACATAATATAGAAGTTGAATTTCAACCTACTTTCATGCCAGGAATCAAATCTATAAAATCTGCATAAGAGAAATGTAGAATGTTGAAACCATTGGATAAAGACTTCTGACATTTCTATGCTAAAGATATTTTTCAAAAAGCTAGCATCTTGTCACGGTTCTAGCTCTTTGGTAATAATAAACTACAATTCAGAGCAAGGAAATAGTTCATTGCCTGTAGGTTTTATAAGAAGTTCAATTTTATACATTTACAAAATTTTAATCTGCTTACAGATGTTTTTCAATACAAGAAAGGATAGAAATTTCCAGATCTGTTCATGATTTTACCTTTTATCCAGTATTTATAGCCACTTAGTCATAGTAACCTTTTTGCTTTTATTTTTACTATTTTTCTATAATCATTAAATTGATAGATTATTATTCTTGATAAACTAACCACATATGAATTTAGGAGATTTTCTGAAAAAGGATGAAGCATATATGCAAATCAATCAAGACTAACCCCCTGTTGGGTTATTGGCCAACATTACAAATCAAGTATGTCCTGCTGGCCCTGGAGAAGGTTCCAGGAGCCCTTCCACACAGGACCCTAATGGGGAGGAGTGCACTCCCAGTTGATTACACCTGGGCACCTAATTTGTATCCCTCTTCTGAATTCTTCCTTAGGATATGCTGATTAGAAGAATATAACCCTTTTCACTATCATATTCTTGGAGGCACTACAGGTGTTTCAAAAATGTCCCTTTGCTGTTATCACTTCTTTGGTGAACATTGGCCCAACTTCCCACTGCCAGCACCTATTCTTCTTCGGTGAAGCACTGTCTCTTACAGCTGTAGACTCCTTTGCTGCCCTGTGGCAGCCCAGATATGGTAGACAATTAACCCTAAGAGCTTCCCTCTACCGTGTTAGATGGGAGGTAGTATATAAATATCCCAACTCACTTATTCTTTGACTGAGATAATTCTGAGGTGTGTTTTTTACCCAGATTCCTAAAGTTTCCCCAGTGGGATACACTCCAGTTATGCACAGTGGTAGCGTGCTAAACCTCGATCCAATTCAGAATATAAGACTAACATAATACTTAGAGAATGGGAAGCTTATAATTTTCCTATTAAACACAATTTTCATTTTTCTGGATTCAGAATGATTTACATGAACAGCTTTATGTTACATTTTCTCAGATACCATGCAAAATGGTATATTTTCATTGCTAAGTATTTAAATACTCTCTGATACCAATCTAGATAACAAAAGAATATATCTGCCAAATATTGGCATTGGGAAATTCAGAATTGGTCCTAACAATTACACAAATTTTGCCAGGTGGAAAAGGAATGGAATTTGATAGTAAAATGAGGTGAACTCATGCACTGAGAGAGAAGAATTGAAATCATAGAAAACAATACGAAGACTTTAGCCACCAAAAATAACAGCCCACTGTGCCTGAAGGGTAGCTGTGTATATTGTTGCTGCTATTAGTCTTCTATTCAAACTATAATGGATTTGAGGCTACACATGGCTGCGTAAGAGTCTAAGGATATCCAGATGTTGAAAGAATATTTCCAGGTAGTCACTTAAAGTGTTGGAAGTCTTTTATGTTACTCCATTTTCTCTGAGACTATCTATAAAAGTCATGAAAAAGCTTTATAATACTGATAAAGATATAACATGTATGGCTTTTTGTTTGTTTTTATTTTTTTAAGGTTCAGAAAAACCCCTTTTATGTTATCTCAGAGGGCTATGCATCAAGCTGCTCACAGCCCTTGGGTGTTATCTTCTAGCATAAGTTGCAAAGGCAAAACATAATATCCTGAGCCATTTTGACATCGATTTAAAGGACCAATAAGTTTATTTTCCCATTTGGAGCAGCCTAGTGCTGTTTTCTCTTTCTGACAGTGCCTGAGACAAGGACAGAAACCATGGTTTCGATTTACCTTGCAGTTTCCAGCAGCACCTATTATAGTGTTTTCCACAGAGTAGGTACTCAATAAATGTTGCCAACTGACAAAGGCAAATGATAGTAGTCATCCTATGGCATATGACCTCTTGGAGGCAATGTAAGTGCCTCACCCCTATCATAAATATCTGCCTGTGGCCACGAACACACAAAGGATTTTTAGCTGCCACAGCCACGTTTCAGGTGTGTTTCTCTGGTAAATCTCCAGGTCTCAAGCCCTCATTTTCAAGCAGGACTTTGAAAAAAAATGTGGCATTAGAACAGTACATTTTCCTTAAGTTTTTATTTCACTTTTTAGGGTTTGAAAATGTTCAATAAACCTGCTTCTTCTATAAAGAAAGAGACTCATTGAGTAGAAGTGAAATTAATGTAATTAAAGAAATAGGCAAATCACAAGGGAGAGCTCTTCTTTAGGAAATAATGCTTTCAATAAATTTCTAAGAAATTTAGATGTAGAAAATCATTACTTCTTGCAATAAGAGTCTCTTCCAGTACTTCTTACTGGATTATATTAGGATTTCTATTGTACATAACTAATAAAATTCAATCACTGCTACCTAAAGCCAAATTCCCATCTACATAAACATGTTCAAAAAAAAAAAGAATGCCTTTTTGTACCCTTCTTCCCCCTACCAGGAAAGCAGTTTTTGGTATAGAAAGATAACTGGATTTAGAATAGAAAACCACATTTAAATTGTGCTCTATTCCATGTTACTTCATTTTGGACAAATTACTTAATTTCTTCTAGCTTCACTTTTCTTAAGAACTATAATGTCTAACTTATAAAAAGCTTGATGCAACGGTTAAAAATGAGACATATGTGCAAAAGGCTTCAGCATCTCCTCCACGGTAGTAGCTCTGTAAACTAGTGTCTGAAGTTCTGCATGCTCAGTCATTCTCTGTATTTCACAGACACCTCTAGCTCATTCTAAATTGATCCGGCAAACTCGTACTTGCCCTTCAAGTTTCCACTCGAGCATCATGCTGTAAAGTTTTCCTTGATTTCCTCTAGCAGATGTTAAGAATCTCCCGTTTAGAGGCCATGTTCATCTTGAGTACTAATTGTTTGTTTGAATGAATGATCTCTTAATACTCTCTGACCTCCTTGCTGGCAGAACTGTGTGTTGTTTTCACCTGTCTAGGTTTCACTTATTGTACATTGCTGTCTCCTAGTAGGTGCTGTGTGAATATTTGGAGGTTGGATTAACCTGAAGTAGGTGAATGTGCCCCCATCTGCATAAAAATGCTTATAAATTTTGCACTAAGATATTGAAAGTAACCATTACATAGGTGGGATACATCTGTTTTAGGAGTTCTAACCTGTATGGAGAGATGTTCCCTCCTGACAGAAAGTCTTGGTAGGGCCGCCATGTATTCCCTTGCTGCTCTCTGCTCCAGGTCTGATAGGCTGACTTGGAGATGGGAAGAATGGGAGCACAAGACGGACCACAAATCAGAAGGAATGAACATCATCCTAGTACAGTATGTCCTGGGTACCAGCATAATACAACAAATACATACTCACTAATATTTCTGAATGAATAGACTTCAGTCTACTTTATTTATAAGGAATGAAAGTTTGGAGACAATCAACTGGTTTCATCAACTCTAGTCCACATTCTATTTCTCTGAAACTCAGATTGATGAATCTACATTTCTGCCACCACAGGCCTATATTTACCATCAGCGGTATGTAAGTGGGATGCCTATTTTCTGCAAACGCTTTTTTTCTAGCCCATTTCAACAGCCACCAATATGTTCCTTCTCATTTCCACAAGTATTATGTATTGTTGGCAGCAATGGAACCATTGGTGTGCAGAGCAATAAGCAATCTTCTGGTGATTGATATGTTTGATACCACCCTGCTTTGTGCTGAAGGAACTTCCATTGGCTGGCTTCTGAGGGTGTCTGTGCATGAAGAGATGGATTGAATCAAATGGGCTGGTTCATTGTTGGGTTCCCTTGCAGGACAACTGAGCAATGTGGTGATCCTCATATGACCTATTTGTGCAGACTTTTTCTTTGTATTGCTTTTCTTTTGTTCTTGACTGACACACAAACACACACACAATATTATACTAACCTCCTTAAAATAACCTGATTAGTTCAATTCAGTTAAACGTTTTTATTTTTATTTTTACTTTTTAAATATATGCTTATTGTATTGGGCCTTGTGTTATATAACCAAAGCTTAAAATGTCCAGGAACTCTAACTGATCCAATTTTGAACAATTTACACACCAAAAAGGATAATGATAGTAATGGGTTATGACACATTAATAGAAAGAGATTCATTGAGTAGGAGTGAAATTAATGTAATTAAAGAAATAGGCAAATCACAAGGGAAAGCTCTTCTTTAGGAAATAATGCTTTCAATAAATTTCCAAGAAATTTAGATGTAGAAAATCATTACTTGCAATTGTTAATATATACGCTTTTGATCCAGTCAAGAAACACTAATACATGCTGAAATCAATGGGTGACATGTTCTAAAAAATAGAGAACGTTCATATAGTCTCAAAATATCACTCCACAGATGGCTTATTAACTAATAGAGGGGAAAGTTACCTTTACAGAGGCAAATCTGGAAAATAGTGAGTTAAGCAAGTGATCAAAATTAACGTCACCAATTAGAGAACAAGCAGACCTGATGCTTCCTCCGGCATGAATGAAAACTACCAATATTGCCTGTGTAATATTGCCAAATATGTAACCCAAATCTAACCACGACGAAACAAAAAGACAATTCTATATCCTTGGGCATTTTATCTAGCCTGGAATTCTTCAAAGGTCAATGTCTACAAGGAATGGTAGGGAAACTATTCTAGATTAAAATAGGTGAAGGAGATGAAAAACAACTGCGATGAGTGATTCTTGATTAAAACTTGAATTAAAAACTATAATAAAAGACAAATTTGAGCACAGACTGTATATTAGGCAATGCTATTGTATCCATATTAAAATTATTGGTTGTCATAATGGTAACACGGTTATGTATTAGTTTGCTAGGTCTGCCATAACAGAATACCACAGACTTGGCAGCTTAAACAACAGAAATTCATTTTGTCACGGTTCTGAAGGCTGCTAGTCTCAGATCAAGATGTTAGCAGATTTGGTTTCTTGAGGCCTCTCTCTTTCTTTGGCTGGCAGATGGTCACCTTCTCGCCATGTCCTCACGTGGTCTTTCCTCGGTGTGTGCATTCCTGATGCCTCTCTGTGGGTCCTCATTTCCTCTTCTCACAAGGACATCAGTCTAATTAGATTGGTGTGCAGACTAATGTCCTCATTTTAACTATTTCCTCTTTAAAGTCCTATTTTCAAATACAGTCACATTCTGAGGTACTAACAGTTAAGGTTTCAACACACAAATTTTGGAGAGACAAAGTTCAGTCTATAAGAGGTTACATTATAAAACTTCTATTCTTTAGGAGACACATGAAGTGAAGTATGAAGTTTGCAATTTATTTTAAAAGGTTCAACAGGAAAAAAATGTTTGTCTATATATGTGTATAATAAACACAAACACAGTTTTTCTCCCTCCCCCCACCCCATTTATCTTTCTCTCCTCTTTACCTCTCCCTACCTTCTCTCTTAGGGCAACATTTTAACAATTGGTGAGTCTAGACAAAAGGTATTCCTTGAATTTAAGGTTTGAAAACTTTCAGTATAATAAATTGGGGGAAAAAAGCAAGAAACACAAAACATGGCTCTACTCCATAAGAAGCTTTTATTTGAGAAACAGAGGCTGGGCGTGGTAGCTCACGCCTGTAATCCCAGCACTTTGGGAGGCCAAGGCGGGCGGATCACGAGGTCAGGAGATCGAGCCCATCCTGGCTAACACAGTGAAACCCCATCTCTACTAAAAATACAAAAAATTAGCCGGGCGTGGTGATGGGCACCTGTAGTCCCAGCTACTCAGGAGGCTGAGGCAGGAGAATGGCGTGAACCCGGGAAGCGGAGCTTGCAGTGAGCCGAGATCACGCCACTGCACTCCAGTCTGGGGGACAGAGCGAGACTCCGTCTCAAAAACAAACAAACAAACAAACAAAAGAAACAGAAGTATCTATAGACAAGACTCACACAAAATGATAAATGATGAAATAAAGATAGGTACATTTTACCCCCACAAAAGGAATCTTTTTATTTACTCTCCTTCTGAATCTGAGACCACAACAAAGTATATATAAATTGTACTATAACATGCAACAACAAAATATAATTGGTAGAAGTTTGCCATTTCTCTATGGTTTATTACTTATGCTTTCAATGTAACATACATTGTCAGTACAATAAAAACGCTTTTAAATAACGTTCCTTAACATTTTTGCTTGTTCTGAAATTCATTTGGCATATCTAGACTCCTCATAAGATAATGGGAATGCGCACACTGGGTGAAACTTTTGTACCCTCTAACCTTTTGTATCAAAAGGTACAATCATTTTCCATAAAAACATGTTTTTAAAGTTAGACACCAATTTTTCTTGTGATATTTATGAATCAGGTATCCATGAACAGATCTATTTAATTTTTCAGCTTTTAATAATAATAAAAACATTTTTTCAATGCTAAGATTTTTATTGAAATGCCAGTTACTCTACTAAGAACTGCTTATCTATTTACTTGTTTAGTCCTCACACCAACCATATGAAAGTATTGTTATTTTCTCTATTTTGCAGATAAGGTAATAGAACCGCAGAAAGGTTAAGTCACTTATTCCCGGCTGATAAATATTAGGACCAGGTTTTTAATAAAAATAGTTATCTTAGTTCATTTTCTGTTGCTTATAATAGAATTCCTGAAACTGGTTATAAAGAAACAAAATGTATTTCTTACAGTTCTGAATGAAGGCTGTGAATTTCAAGGTCAGGGGGTGAATCTGGTGAGGGCTCTCTTGCCAAAGAGGACTCACTGCAGAGTCCTGAGGTGGCACAGGGCATCAGACGGTAAGGGGGCTGAACACTAACTCTGGTCTCTTTTCCTCTTCTAATAAAGCCACCAGTCCCACTCCTCTGATAACCCATTAATCCATTAACCTATTAATCCATTAATCCATAAACGGACTAATCCACTTATGAAAGCAGAGCTCTTATGACCCAATCACCTCTTAAAGGCATCACCTTTTAACATCGCCACATTGGTAATTAAGTTTTTAACATGAGTTTTAGAGGGGACAAATATTCAAACCATGACAGTAGTTTTTGCCTTAAGCCCATAAATTTAACCATTATGCTATGCTGCATCTCTTAGGGTAAGGTAAAAACTTTGTCTTATTTAGTACTGTGCTATTCACTGGGCAAAGTTCTATTGTTTTTTTTATCATTCCTGTCCCTTCTTCTTCATTTTACCTCCATTCATTTTACCACAGTCTGAATATTAAATATGTTAAGTTTTAGCCAACATTTTTATGCCTTTTCTATGTTTTCTTTAGACTCGTTTAATTGCTAGAATACTACTTCTCAAACGATGGTAATACAAATTTTGTTATATTTTTAGATATAGGAAATTTATAACCAAGGGTTTAAATAGGTGAAAGATTCATGGAGACTAAAGCTATTAATAGAAATGGGTTTTGCTATTCAAATATTATAAGAATATTCTTCCACCTTTCTCCCACTTTTAACAACTGGAGATTCCCTGATTCAAAATCTCCAAAGAAATAATTCGATTAGCTTGGGTCATTAGTTAATGCATAGGGCATACGTTTGTTACTCTTGGGTCAGGGGCATATTCTTGATTGGTTGCTTGTGATCAAAGGTGGTGGTTGGGGAGGATCAGAATGGGATCACATAACATAAAATATGGCCACTTTGGCCCATGCTCATAACAGGGTGAAGACGGTCACAATGAGTTGTGCCTGGTAGTGTCTATTAAAATACAATGGTTTTATTCATTTTATTCATAGCCATTTTTTAAACTTTGTCCCTACATGTTCAGAATCCCAATCATTGTATTACATTTCTATAAGAAAAACACACCTGTCTACCCCAGTAATACCCTATATTCTACACCTACTGCCACACCTGATCATGGATTATGGTAAAGCCTTCAGTGAGGTTTATTACAGCTTTCTAAAAGCTCTGTAACTAGAAGTAAACATGGCACTCCACTTACAATTCTCCATGATAAGAGTTACATGGGTAAGATAATATTTTCCATTTTGTTCTAATATTCCTCTGGATTATTCCCCACCTGTTTTGGCCACTGCAGCACATTAGGCTGATGTCCTCAGAGAGTCATATATTCTGATTGTAGTCTCCACAAACCATGTAGAAGAAAGATAGTAAGATGAGATCACCTGTGTGGACCAACTGAGTAAGTAATAAGAGAAGAGCCCCGCTTTCTATTTAAATCACTGGAATTCGTTCTCTAAATGCATTACCTTACACTTGCTCATTTGAACCTCACATGACATTTTTCTGCCAAGCTATGGCCTCTTGAGATCTTCCTACAGTTTATGCACATTGACTTGGCATTTCACTACTCTTTTAGTAAAAGCTTAGTATCATTGCTAACTTGGAGATTCTCAGTGTGCTATTTCTTTTCAATTATTTATACAAATGTGAATAAGAATTGTCTTGGAATGGAGCTATAGAGACTTTCTCTTTTTCATTTCACACAGAGAACTGTTCCTTTATCTTTTTTCCTTTGTCATGACTAGATCATATTTTTATTGAGACAAAAAGGTAATTTTAATATAGAATTTCATTAAAATCTTTATAAAAAAACTGACAATATTGTATCTGTTGGTAACCTTTTATTTGAAAAATCCATTTGTATTTTCTCAAAGAGCTCTCTGCAGATTCAGTTTGTAGGTATTGTCTGGCAAATCTGCGAAAAAATCTGAGAATCTTGGTGGCACGGAGTTGGACCTTTCTCAGCTTTTATCACCAGTACCCAGCAATGGGCTTGTGTGTTACTAGAGACAGCTTAGTTCCATTAAAGTTCTACTGTGCCTCTTAGCAGTATCTCACTTTTTCTTCTGTAGCCTAAATTTTTCTATTAATAGAGTTCATTAGCTAATTTAATATGCAAATGAGACTCACCAAGCTATTTTTCCCTACTTACCACCCACCATAGAAATCAGTCTTTTTGAGGCAAGTTCTTATTCTTCCAGTAAACTGACATTTATCCCTTGAAACCTGTATATATAAAATTACCTTTATTGCCTATCATCATCCCCAAATCGTACTTAGAAAGTCTTGCAAGAAAGAGCACCCTATGAAACACGAAGTGCGTAAGAGAGGAAGGAGGGAAACATGTTCACATTGGGTGTCTTCTACATGCTAAACACTGTATTTCCTTTAATTCATTCAACCTCATTCTTAGGCATTTTTCTTTTTTTAATTTTATGAATAAAAAATCTGGGGCTCAGAAGTTAAGTGTAGCAGTTACTCCTCATCCACAGGGGATACAGCCCAGGACCCCCAGAGGATGCCTTAAAATTACAGATAGTATCGAACCCTGTATATTCAAATTGTGTATTTCTAATACAAAAATCTGAGACCTGAACTGTTCCAGAATCCCAAACATTTTAAGCATCAACACGACACTCAAAGCAAATGCTCTGCTGGGTGCAGTGGTTCATGACTGTAATCCCAGCACTTTGGGAGGCCAAGACGGGAGGATTGCATGAGCTCCGGAGTTCACAGCTGGCCTGGGAAACATGGCAAAACCCCATCTCTACAAAAATTACAAAAATTTGTCTGGCGTGGTGGTGTGTGCCTGTGGTTCTAGCTGCCTGAGAGGACTAAGGGGTGGGTAGCCTATACAAGGTGGGTATGCTGGAGAAAGGGAAGCATCACATCCCAGGCAGGTAAGAGCAGGATGGTTATCACACTGCTAAGAATGGTCTGCAGTTTAAAACTTAGGAAGTTTATTTCTATAATTTTCCATTTAATATCTGTGGACTGCAGTTGACCATAGGTAACTGAAATCTCCAAAAGTGAAATCAAGGATATGGGGGTACTACTGTAACTTCCTCAGAATGAAATAGAGACAGAGTTGAAATTAAAACACAGGTCAATCTGACTGTGTCTTTTGTATGCACCGTCTTTTACCAAGCCTGAAATGTACAGTGCCTAACAAAACGGATGCTCAATAAATATTTGATGAATGAAAGAATAAATTAATAGCTGTCTCTGAAGTTTATACTACTTTTGCATATGCTACCATGTTTGTTCAAGGAGTTGTTTTAAGTCGTAATGTCAAGGTTAATCAGAAATAGAGTATTATTTACTTTTAAGACAGGAAAAGCAGGTTATGAAACAAAATAATATTAAAGAGCTAAAGACAGGGTCACAAGGCTGGAACCAAAAGTATAAGGATGCAGAAAAAACAGAACCAGCCACTAAGAAGCAAAATCAGTAAGATTTTGCTAACTACATAAAGTTAGGAATACCAGACAGCAGAATTTGGAATTTCAGAGAAAACACCAAAGCATGAGCAAACTAATCAAGGCATGAACAGCAAATGCCTGCCAGAGAGGGATAAACCTAGGATCCCCAAAAGTCTGCTCGCCATATCCTCCCACCATTAAGGGCTTCTTGATCAATTTCTGAATTATATCCTGAATGTGAGCTGATCATGATTCCAAAAGAGTGAGCTCTATTTAGCATATAGCTTACATTGAAATAAACTATTTTTGTCAAGCTATTTCCTTTTGACACTAGACATGTATTAGTGGAGCATATTGGCATAAAAATTTAGACATACTGATATTGAACAAGTCCTTTAAAAATTGGACATGATTTATATCTTTAGGATTATTCCACAAAGATTATAGTCCTTGCTCTCAAATTGCTTAGAATCTAATGCTGGATTCAAAACGATTTACTTTCAATGGCAAAACCACAATTACTTTTGCACCAGCCTAATAGTATACCTCATGATCAATGAGATCATCTTTGACAAAGTTTTTACATAGTCTTCATAAAATTAATTTTCCTGAATCCAATGTGCTAACATTAACTACTATTTATTAATGATTATGAAAATTTGTATACAGACTAGTGTAAGTTCTAACTGAAATAGGGCTGTCTTCGAAGATTTTATCATATCTATTGATGAAAAGACAGAAGGAAGGGAAGGAAGGAAACTAAAGATTAAGGCTTTTTAGAGCATTATTGCTTGCAGGATTATTATAGTGTGCTCAAATATAAAAGGCTTGTGAGTCTGTTGTGCTCACTTTCAGTTAGCAATTTTGTAGCACTTAGGCATGCTATCATCCTTATTTACATATGTAGGAAAACTGATGAATAATGCACATGCATCAATTAACCTTTCACAGTCTCTCAGCACATTAGAGCTCTGCCTACAGTTACTTCAGTGGTCCCAGTACTTCAGTAGAAACTCAAAAGTGCAGTGTTGTTATTGCTGTCATTTGTGTTTATTAGATACAGAAAATGTTTTGTGTGCTATAGAGACAACTGACTCCTTTTCCCGGAGCTCTTACCTTCTAACTGGAAAAGAAAGACAAGAAGTCTGAATACTGTTTTTGTTTGTTTGTTTTGTTTTGTTTTGTTTTTTATACTTGCAAATGATAGTCAAAATTCAATGTAAATAGAACTATAAGAAAGTGCGGGTTTATAAGTACATGATACTATACAGAACAGAAAAATATTGGGAGGAAATTGAGTATAGTACATTTCCATACATAAAGAGATCTGGAGTTTTAAACCAAACACTGTAATTACTTATCTGCATGATCCTGAGCAAAGCACCTTATCTCCCTAGGTCTCTATTATACTTTAATAATCTCACTATCCAAGGTGGAGAAAAGAGAATTTATCATGGTAATATAGAGGGCAACATTAACTCAGAGTTTATTTTCATTTGCTACAATTGGCACTACAGTTTGAATTCTTTTTTTTTAATTGACAGCATTATTTGTAGTCTTTGTTTACCATTTGTAAATTCTGGTTAGTAGACCCACTGTTTAATATAATAGTTAAAAGCAGCCTTAACACATTCCCTGGGACAACTCAAAGGTTATATACGAGCAAAGAGAAAGAGAACACTTCTTTCTTCACCCTTGCTTCATTTCTCTTTCTCTTTCTCTCTCCTTGGCAGGCTTTTTCTGTTGCACTTACACATACCTCAGATACAGTGACCGATGCCCTTGCTTTATATGTCTGTTCAAGCCATCAACCACTTCCAGCTTTCTGTGTCACAGTTTTAAAAACCTAAGTCAAATAAGCTGATTGACTCAGTCCAAATAATGTATTAGATGCCACAGGGCTAGCCATTCACCACTGGTCTAATTAGCTAGGAAAAGGAGGCAGGGGTGGAAGGTTCTGCCACGTCAACGAAGCTGGACTGCAGGACTGAAATTCTGTGGGAGAATGAAGGGCTTTTTTCTTAAGGAAAAAAAAAATAATGAACTGGACAGATATTCTAAACTGAAATTTCAAACCATAGCATTTTCCATTTTACAAATAATGCCAATGTTAGACACTGCTTACAAGGTTCATGACAGATAATACAATTTATTTAGAATGGCCTCAATATACTTATTGACAGTAGAACATTTAACTTCTGTTTTTCTTGTAGTGATGGTAGGTGTTCCAGTTACCATTTGCCTCAACCATGAATATTTATAAAATAAGTAGTTTTTAGTTGTATTAGAAAACTTCATCCAAATAAGCTTTCAAAAAAAAGGAAATTTAATGGCTCAAATTTCATTTGAGTCCAATAGTGAAAAAAAAAAAAAAAAAAAAATCCTACCTGAAGCTCTCAAGTTCTGAGATAGACTCAGATTGGAGTGTTACCCAAATCAAGTAGACAGAAACTGGCAGAGAAGTGGTCTCCAAAAGAATTTTGGATACTGTATTACTCAAAATTCTATCAGGGAAACAGAGCCTGTAAGATATATAAATATAGAGAGATTTCCTATAAGAAATTGGCTTAGGCACTTAGGAGTCTGGCTAGTTAGATTGAAATCTGTAGGGCAGGCAATCGAGAAGGGAAGGCTGGAACTCTTAGGCAAGAGCTGATGCAGTAATCCACAAATGGAACTTCTTCCTCGGGGGAAATCACAGTTCTGCTCTTAAATTCTTTTAATTGATTAAATCAGGCCCACCAAAGTATTGAAGATAATCATCTTTACTTAAAGGCAGCTGACTATAGATGCGAAATACCTTCAAAACAGCACCTAGATTAGTGTTTGAGTAACTGTGGACTATACCTTGTCAAATTAACACATAAACTGAATATTATAGAACCTGATATTAGAAAAAATAAAGACATGAAGACCGAGCAGCAAACAATAATCTAAGACCTTCACAGGAAGAATTCTAATCCAAGTGTGATTGAAACAATCTGTTTTCTTTGAAAAGCTAATTGGCCTATATGTAATAAATTGCAAAAATTGGGGCAAAATACCATCGCATAGCCTACATTTTTTTTTTTTTTTTTTTTTTTTTTTTTTTAAGGTGTAGTCTCGCTCAGTCGCCCAGGCTGGAGTGCAGTGGCACAATCTCAGCTCACTGCAACCTCCACTTCCTGGGTTCTAGTGATTCTTCTGCCTCAGCCTCCCGAGTAGCTGGGACTAGAGGCACACGCTGCCATGCCTGGCTAATTTTTAAAATATTTTTAGTAGAGACGGGGTTTCACCATATTGGCCAGGCTGGTCTTGAACTCCTGGTCTCGTGATCTGCCCACCTCAGCCTCCCAAAGTGCTGGAATTACAGGCTTGAGCCACCACACCCAGCCTAGCCTACTATTTTAAATTCTTTGATTATGAGACTAACAAGAGCTTGTTACCAGACGTTGCATCCACCTATCAATCAATTAACAATCTGCAGAGCTACCCATCTCAGTCATCCCTGAGTATTCATAAATTCAAAAGCATCTTTATCCTCAATGGTCTCATTTTGTATTTTCTCTAGAGGTGAAGGCCAGGTGCTTTAGAATTTCCTATTGTAGTCTCAGAACCTAGGGTCTAGTTTTCTGGAAAGAAATTAATAAACAGCCAGGGAAGAGAGGGCTGGTTAAAAAATGTTTCTAATATTTTGCTATTATTAATAAGGTTACAGTAAATAACTTAGTGTAAGTGCTGTTTCTTATTTGTTAAGATGCATCCTCAGGTTGAATTTTAGAAACAAGAATTGCTGGACCAAATGGTAAATGAATATTTAATATTGTTAGATACTGCCAAATTTCCCACCACAGTGATTATAGGAATCAGAGATCTCAGCAAGCTCCCCTGGTGATTATTATGCACAATAAAATTTAAGAATCACTATTTTAGAGCATGGACATTTACCTTTTCAAGTATTAATCCTCTTGCCAGAAAAATGCACCTGTAGGAATATATAATTGCTGGCATACCTGCCAACACAGCCCTACACAGCTGGTTGTTGATGGAACCCCTGAAGCTCATCCTGGTCAAGAAACCCTGGCCTAGAAGCATCTGCAATTATCAAAATGCATGTTTTGCCAATGGAGTGAGGACAGTTGTTTCCCTTCACCAGCTTCATTTGGCCTTTTTAGTCTTAAACACTTAACTTGAGCTTGATACTGCATTCCTGCCTAAAACTAAACCAACAAATTTAGATAAAACCATCATAAAGAAAGTATTGCTTTACAGAACTTTTGCCTTACTTTTTTCTAACTACATCTGCCCCTCACAGCAAGGGCAGTGAGCACTGAACAAAGAAATCTTGATCTTTCTACAATGTGATTTAATGGGTATAATCATATGATTTTATCATCACTGCAATATTATTACACAATGTGTTCCAACATCAAAACGAGATGTGTACACAAGTATAAAGAATGAATACTATAAAAGAAAGCTGTGCTGTAGTTAAAGTTTCATTTTTCAACACTCTTTTCCTCCATTTAGTAGGAATTTGAAATAGAAATTGACAGTTCAGCTAACTGGTAATTAGCATAGCAGTGAACCAGGTTTGTTCAGCAGTCCACAATTTCATGGATACTTACCTTAGTCACTTCTGAGACAGCCATCTGTGTTATTTCAGCTCAGAACAATGCCCTTACAAGCCAATAGGACTTCCTTAAGTGCAGAATCAGGTTACACACCTCTGTATATCTCAAAGAGCAACATTTGGATTCTAATATATTACATCAAATACTTTACTCTTCTACATGAATCACGTATATTGAGCATGACCTTTTCAGTGCTGGTATCCTGAAAACTGATCCCAGAAGAAGTCCTAAAATAGCACTGCCCTCGGTCATGAAAAGTAATATGCCAAAACATAAACTCCATTCTTTGTATTAAATGGAATGACACCTTGAGATCTTATAAAACAGGTAGACTTATTGGGAAAAATATGAAAGAACACTAAGTTAAAATATATTATGTGAAAATTAATATTATATTGGAATACTGCTGTCTACTCAATTGAAATCCTTGTCTCTATTCAGTTTTAATTATGAAGTCCTACTGACTCAGACTCCCAATTGTTTTTTGAATCTCTCTTCTCTTTTCCATTTCTACTTTCTACATTAGTGCATAACTACCAAACTGCTATCTCCCTATCCGTCACCCAACACTTTTAATCCATCCTCCTCACAGGGGGCAGTATTATATTCTTAAAATTCAGGTTGCTTATATAAAGTAAACAAAGAAGCAAAACTTGTGCTAGATTTGAGAGCCAGTCTAACCCTTTTGGGAATACATCCAAGTTCTGTTATAGTCTGATATCATAGGTAAAATAAAGTGAATATTGAAGAAATGTCATTGACGATGAAAATTGGCTAGATACAGGAATACTCAAATCTAACCCTGAACTAATGACTACTCCTGACAAGTTCTCCAAGGGAACTGTATGCAAAAAGGACAATGAAAATGAACTGAACAAAGTAATAATTTATGATTAGTTAGTAATTTAGGCCTGAAATATAATTCCAGTGAGCTATGGTGTATAATCCGGAAAACGTATTTTTCTATGCTAGAATGGCCTTATCTTTATTTTTCACCCTTTAACCTAACTTCAAGTCTGAGTCTTATATCTTATTATTCCCATATGAGGAAATTTATAAAGAGCCTGTCAAAGGCCAGATGAAAAAAAATTATATATATGTAATATATGTGTTACATACATATGTAAAACATATTTTATATATATATATAGAGAGAGAGAGAGTCAAAGACAGAGAACTTAGTACGTGCAGACATATGGCTGAGTTCTAAGCATATAACACTGAATAAAGCAAATATAGCCTCTTGGAGGTTGTAGTCTGTTTAATAGATTTTAAACAACTTTATCTGTGGGTGTATCTATTTTATGCAAGTAAAATAAGAAATAGTATTATAAAAATACTGAATGCCATGAGATTATGTCAGGTAGATCTAATTGATATTGGAAAAACAGAAAAGATCTTTCACAGGAACTGACATCTAAGTTGAAAACTAAAGCCAAGGTTGGCAAAGCATAGCAGACATTAACTTCTAGGCTAAGGGACAATGTACATGAAATGCAGAAAGGGAGAAAATGCTTGGACTTTTTTTTAAGGAACAGAAAGACAGCCAAGGTACTAGAAATAGAGAAGAGCGTCACTGGATATCCAAGGTGTTAGGAGTGAGGAAAGATACCGCTAGGTGAAACTGGAGAGAGAGGCAGAAACCAGCTCATGTTCGCCATTGTTAGTAATGTCAGGAATGTAAGATTTGATTCCTGTTTCTCTCAGCAGCTATAGGAGGGTTTATAACACGTAATCTACTTTTCATGTTAATGTGCTCTCTTTGGCTACGATAAGAAAAATGGCTTAAGAAACTGAGATACGGTGTAACTTTCCAAGTAACAAATGACTGTTACTTGGTTTAGGAAAGAGGAGAAGAGAAAGAGATAAATATACAGATTCAAGATGTACATTGAAGATATAACTGGTAGGATGTGGTGATACGTTGGACATAGAGGATACAGTAGAAGGTATGAAGGATGAATGCCTAGTTTCTGGAATAAACCATTGGATAGAAGGAAGCGCTTTTTGCCAAAATGGAGAAAAGTGAAGGAACAGATTTGGAGAGAAAGAGCAGGAATTTAATACTAGGTATGTTACATTTGAGATATCCAAAAGAATCTCAGCAAAAATATCAACAAAACAATTGTGTTTATGAGTTAGAAGTTTGGATGACAAGCTAGAATATTAGTGAATTATTGTAACATTAATGAAAATCATGGGAACATTCCAGATTGTCTGTGAGAGAATTCTAAGATTCCAAGACTGAATCTGAAGTACCCCATTAGTAGAATTCTGGACCTGATGTAGAAAGAAGAGGTGGAGAAAGTAATTGAGGAAAAACAAGCCAGGTAGGAAGAACACCAAGAGGGTGCTAAGAGAAAAAAAATGCCAAAAAGGAGAAAGTGATGAATTTGGCCTGATGCTATGCAGAGGTCATAAAAGGAGGCTGGGGAAAGTCCATTGTTTTAACTACATGAAAATAATTGGTAACTTCTGTAAGAAAAAAAATTTGAATGGTAAATTTGGATGATGTATCATTGTGTCATGAAGTGTGCTTAAGGGGAAGAATAAAGTGTATGAAAAATTCTATAGCGAAGCTTGGATGTAAATGCAGCTTGGAGAAAAAGGACTATAAATGGAGGGTGGTTAAAGGTTAAGAGAAAATTTTTATTGGTTTTAGAATGATAAATAGTAAAGCAAATTTGTATGCTGAATATGACATTCAGTAGAAAAGGAGAAGTTGAAGATGAAGAAGAAAGGCGAAATAGCTGCTGAAGTCAGGTCTTAGAGAAAAAGACGGACTGAGTGTATATTTCTGCCGTGCCCTGGACTAAACAAAAAGAGAGGATGCTCGCTTCTGTCTTACAAGAGGAGAGGAAAAAATAATTGATCTAGAAATAGATATTTTAGCTGGGGCTATAAGAAAACAAAGGATTTGCCTTTCTGTATGCTTTAATTTCTGCAGACGGAAAGAAGCAAGACTGTCCTCCTGGAGTTGGGAGATGTGAGGTGAAGTGAATCAAATGGTTGGGACAATGGAGAAGGAATGAGAAAGAAAAGTTGAAGGCTGGTGAGAAAGTTGAGAGAGTCAGTGGGGACAGAGTATCAATGAAGTCCAAAAGTGTTGCAGTGGGATTACCTGAGACTGATAGTAAACATACAGTCAAATGGAAGAGTGAGATTCTGTGTGTGGTTGGAAAGACAGGTAATTTCTGGTGAAGACAAAGAGCATGCTGTTTATCACCATGGGAATCTGTGGTTGAAGTGTACTGGAAATAAAAGATCATAGGCACAGAGGACGCCAAGGAAGAAAAGAATAAAGTTTTGGATTAATTATCCTGTAGACATTTCAATATCTACAGGATACTGACTTGCTTGGTTTAGAGTGGTCAAAAAGACAGAAACCTGGGTACTGAAATAAAAATAATGACATACAAGAATCAGAAGATTGTAGATGATTCTTCAAGGATGGGTGCTGTCAGTGATACAACCAGTTTGTGAGACCTTCGCAAAGCAGTGGATTTTACCATTTGAGCATAATATTCTGGAACATTCAAAGTATAATCTTATGATATTATGGAGTTTGATCATGGAGTGAAAGTTTCAGAATGCAGATCAGAAGGGTTGGGGTAGGAAGAGGGGAGGTTGGTTTGTATCAGCAGACAAAATGTTAGCCTGTCCTACACTTTAAGCAGAGACTTGTGTAAAGAAGGGTGAGAATGTTGCAAGATTTAGTCCTGATATTATCTAAGACAGAGGTGGATTTATAGAGTTTCAATTACAGCCTAAGAATGAGGAATGCCTCACAGTCAAAATGTTAGGTCAGTGTGTCGTTACCTTTTAGGCAGTTAGATTTGGCAGCTGCAGTAAAGTGTAGCCATGGGTGACAGAAATGAGCAAGTGAACGTAAACCAAGTGGTTCTTTTCTTAGAGAATAGGGACGTGGAGTAAGGAAGGGGAAGTAGTGATGGATCATAAACAAATCAAGTTGTACCAGCCTTTCTCTTGCTGATAGGGCCTAGACTCCACCTCAGACAATCACAATCTAGGGAGAGGAGATGATTAAGCATTTTTCCCACCATGTTTCAAACTACGTTAGACATTGATGAAATATCTGTGTGACATGGATAAAAAGAAAAAATAAATCAATAATAAAAATGTACAAATCTTTCTATTTCTCCACATTTTTAGTGCTCCACTTTTACAGTGTCAGGTTTCTTACTTGCCGAGTTAACTCCTGGCTCTCGGATTATGGAAAATGAAAGGCAAGTTGAAAGAAAGGCCTAAAAAGCTAATTTGCCTTCATAATAAAAAGGTGAATGAGAGGCAGTTATTGGGGTGAAGTGGGAATAAGGATGGACTGCATTTGTATTTGCCAGAGTTCAGCCAGCTTGATTAGGGAATGACATTTGAAAGTCTGTGGTTTGAGTAATATATTGAATTTAAAAGAGATAAAAATAATTTTTCTAAACTGCTGCTCATTATTAATGTTCTTCTTCCTTATATTTTCTCTAGAGACTACTGAAAAGATTTAAGATGTTTTCAATTTAGGCCAAAATAATATTTCTTCATAAATATCATTTTGATTCAGTGCCAAAATGGGTTATGAGGTTTACTTGTGAAAATTACAAAATGAGTCCTTAATTTAGAGTTAAAATTTTAATATGAAATATTCCCTAAAGTAGAATGATATGTAGGAATGAAAAAGAAATTATTTAGGCAGATAGTGAGGGTAAGGAAGTCCTCAGTAAGGTTTTCCCTTTAATGAAAAGCAGCCCCAAATCATTTTCTTTTCTAACAATGAGCAGCCTGTAAAATCAAGCTGCAGACACAGACAAGCAAACTGTAAGCTTGCATGGGTGAATGCTGGCAACTGTGCCAATAGGAAAAGCTACCTGGTACTAGGCATATTCAAAATGGCAACACCATCTTTCCTTTTTTTTTCTTTTTTTTTTTTGCCAACCACATGTGCAGCCGGGAGCAGACAACATGGCCCTGGCCAGGCAAAGACCCAATTTGCACAATAAGATCAGGATGAGGTGGCCGGCTTTCTCTCACACTATGCAAACATCACACCTGGTCTGACCAATCTTTGGGCCCTATGTAAATCAGACACTGCCTCCTCAAGCCTGTCTATAAAATGCTGTGCACTCTGTTGTGGGCCAGAAGTCCCATTCGAGCAACCCTCTTTCTCACAGGAGAGAGAGCTGTTCTCCTTTCTCTTTCCTTGCCTGGTAAATCTCCACTCCTAAACCCACTTCTTGTATGTCTTCCTCCTCTATTCCCTTGGTGTGAGACTATGAACCCCGGGTATTTACCCTAGACAAGGACGCCACTTCAATGTTTGCTTGTTCAAAATCTTTAGAACACAATTTTTCTGAATCTTAAAATAGAACGTTAAATAATATGGGCGGTTAGTCATGGCATTTTGGCTTCCAAGTATAGAAACCTGCCAAAGTTAGCTCAAATAAATAGAGATTTCTTTTCTGAGAGGAATCAAATAATCTCCTGTATTCACAGACCTAAGGACAGGAAGTAAAGATGGACTTCCTGGGGCCTGGAGAATCCCTCACTCAAGGGAGACATGGCTTCTTTCATCTTGCCTCTCATAGCCCCTTTACTTTGATACACAGGCTCCAGTATTTCTTCTCTCACACCCTCCCATGCTACCAGTTCACCTTACCTATTTTACAGCAGCTGTGCACCAGATGGACCCCATACTTTGCAGTTCAGATTATTGAGAGAAGGGTCCTAGTGACTCCTCTCAGCCTGTGATTTGGTTTCACTTGAATCCCATATTCCTTCTTGGTCTAATTATCTATGAAGAGGGAGGAGATAAATGGTATTATACTATTGAGCATAGGGCTGCCCCTCTCAGAAACACTAAATGGGGCAGGTTTAGGTAAATAAGGACGTTCAATGGGTCAGCCACATTGCCTGACATATCCAATACATGTACACTTTTGGAGGAATCACTAGTGGGAATGTTTCCAGAATATAGAGTAGCCAGCCGACAGTGGGAGTCCATATGTCAAGTTTAATTTCTGTGTGTTTATGTATAAACTGAAAACCAATACAAGAGAGATTTTTCAAACAACAAAAGCGAAATCCCCAAACAAGTAAAGATCAATAAATGTCTTGAATAGTCTTGGCTAGACAGACAAAATAGCTTAATTGTTTATTATCCACATGCTTTCAGTGGCAGAAACTAATAGAATTTGAATTTAAACCTTTTATTTCAAAGACTCATTACTTTTTCAGATTTGTAATTGCATTTTAGAATTACAATGCTAAATATTTAATATTCCTACTTTAATTCTAAATATACCTCAATTACTCTATATAATGTGGAAAATTACTTTCTTGTTCAAGGTTTGTACAAGGTACAATGGCATAAAAAATGAGGTTATATTACTATTGATGCTATTTGGATAACACTAAGTTATTATAAAAACAAGAAAAAAATAAAGTTCCTAGTGCAAACCTTTCTGAGGAAAATATGTATCATTTTCCTGAAATAAAAAGGAAAGCAGTTGTCTTCGTTAAGATAAATTAATAAACATAGAGGGTTTGGCAGACCCTAATCATAGCAATGATTTTTGAAATCTGGCAATATATGGCTCCCTACTCTTATGTCTTACTCCCCTCTTAGCTAGTCCCCATTTTGTATCTTGTTACATAAAATACCTTGTTTTTTTAACTTCACTTCAAAAAAATCTTGTTGTGTAACCTAACTTTTTAAAAAGTTAAAATGAATGATAAGTCATTTCATTTTGAGAGGCTTTTGAAAATTTCTAAATTCCATCAGTAAGTTGTAACCAACATTTAAGAGTTAAGGACAGGGACTGACTATGCAGTTAAAGGACATGGAGAGAACTTTGATGTATTTAAATTCCCTTATGTTTTTTTGAGTTAAAGTACAGAAGCATTATTTAAAATGGATATCACTGGCAAAAGTAATTCTTATTTTTATCAGCTAAAACGATACATGCTTTAAGATGTCAGTATGTATAACAATTGCTTTCCTTTAAAGTACAGAAATGATTGGTGCCATAACTCTGTAAACACAGTGCTCTGTCACTGTCCATGAGCGCTCCCTTTGTGACTTTTGATTTATGTTAGGCAAGTTTACCAATAATACTTGAAGTTTCTTACTATCCCCAACTGTATAAAACTTATATGACTTTAGTGAAACAGGGCTGCTCATATAATCACAAAGATGTCAGACAAAAACAGTTTCCCATATCTGATGGGATAATGATGCCAAAACAATAAAACCCTGTTTACTAGAGAAACTGCATTATGAAAATAAAGAACGGGATGAATAATTGAAAATTTGAAAGAAATGTTTTCTTTTGTGAGCTAATAGTTAAACATCTTAGAAATAGAGACAGTTGTTGGATTTTGGTTTCTTTTAATATTAATTTTTGTTAGTGGAAACTAGAATGACATTTAAAAATAAATGTAGAACAAGAGAACAGCAATGCCCCTTTTTGCTGCATTAACAAAAAAAATAGTTGATAACACAGGTAAGAACAAAGATTTTTAAAAAAGTATTAATATTGCAATCCTAAGGGAATGGGGCATAGGGCTGAATTGGGACTGGTCTCCACAATCTACCATGAGTTTTCCAGGGAGAGTGCTAAACTGGGGGCCCTTGGTTCCTGGTGTGGGGAGATGCTGAAAAAGAGACTAGGACCCTGGAAGTTAAGACAGTTAAGTGTTCAGAAAACATCGAATATGGTGGAATGAATGGGATTCCAAACCACCATTGAAATTCCTTTTTGTGTAATTTTGGGGGTGGATCATAGGCTTTCCCACTGTTTCTAAGCCCTAGGGATAGTAACAATAAAGTGCAAAATATTGCATTTCAGTTCAAAAGGCATAACATAATCTAATTATAACATTATGACAAAAATCAGACAGATCGCAAGTTGGAACATTCTTCAAAACAACCCCTATCTACTCTTTAGAATATTAACGTCATGAACAACAAAGGAAAGCTGAAGAACTGCTCAAGATTAAACGAGTTGAGCAAGAAAAGATGATTAAATACAATGTATCCTGTTGAATTAGATTCTGAATCAGAAATTTTTTCCATAAAGAACATTATCTGTCAAAAGGCAAATTTTGAATAAGGACTATATATTGCACACATTGTTGAAGGTATTGATTATGAGAGATATACTGTGGTTATTCAAGAGAATGCCCTTGTCTTTCTTAACCTTCTTAAGAGATGGATGCTGAAGTGTTTAGGAATAAAGAGTCATGATGTCTGCAGTTTACTCTGAAGTGGCTCAATGAGTATATAAAATAGCCAACGGAACGAAATGTAAACAACTGGCGAATCTAGGTGACGGGTATAGGCATCCATTCTACTATTCTTAAAAATTAAAAATTTTGTGTAAGTTTGAAATTCCAAATAACAAGTTTTTCAAAAAGATGTGACATTTATGGCTCCGGCAAGGACTAACCATAAGGGCTTTGAACCTGTTTCATCTGTAAAATACAAATTATCTGGTACTTTTGTCTCTCAGGGAAATCATAAGGATCCGTGGGATCGTGGCGTTTGCAGAGCACCATTTACTTGTCTATGATTTGGAAAAATATTTTATAGAAAAGAAGAGAGTGATTTTAACCCAACAACATTTATATCATAAATGACATAGTTGGCTTTTAAATATTTAAAAATGTTAGCTTGTGTTTACCAATTGTAATACAGCCATGCCTCCAGTAAAGAATGCCCTAGGAATGAAACTTTTCTCTGTAACAGGAAATTTTAAGGTAAAATTAAACACCGCTAAAAACAAGCACACAAATAAACATTTATGTCATTATGTGACTATAGGCACTCAATAGCTGCAACTTTATGGTCACGTTGCTATTATTCTTTAGAACTCTTTGATATTTTGCATTTCAATCAAAAGTGAACAGAGCTCATCATAGTCAGGAATCTGAAGTCTGAGAAGGTTCAATTTTGATCACTCATATATTTACATGTGCTTTTTTTCATCCTTGGCAGAAACTTGGAGTTATCTCAATCCGTTTTATGATTTAGAAAAAAATATGAGAATCAATTGCATCAGTCTTGTAATAGAAGGTCAAAAAGAATGAAAAATTTCTTGAATGAATAACTTACATTTTCTGAACCCTTCATCATCACCTGGTTTACGCTCTTCCTCCGTAACTAAGCTTCCCAAACACAAGTGGCAAAAATTACTAGTATTTTACTGAATATCAGATTCAGTGACATTTTCTTAATCTATATTCTTCTTTTTTTACTTTGTAAAGTGATTGACCCAGTCAGCCACTCAATTTTTTATTCTGAAAATTTTCTCTTTTAGATGTCTATGAACATCTGTGTTACCACTAACTTCTGACCTCCTTTACTCTTATTTCTCTAATAGCATGCCTCCAAGGTTCTTGTCTTGAGACGCCTCTTTTTTTTTTTCAGGGGTCAGGGGATCTCATTCAATTAAGTCATCTGAAGATGACTTTAGAGAAGGCTTCATCTTCAGACCCACCTCTCCCCTTAAGTACCATGTAAACAGTTGCAATTGCCTGCTTCATAATGCTATCTAAACGTAGTCTCTACATGTCACATGATAGCCAGAACCTTCATTTCTCCATGCCCAAAGTCAAACCACCTGCACACCAACTCCTCTTCACCTCTGTGAAATGAACCAGTGAGAAAAGAAAAATATAAAAGGAGAGGCATTATGAGAAAAAGTTTCATGTAGCAAGAATAATGAACACTGTTCTATAGTAAGAAAGAGTGAAACTGGGTACTCCTTATAGAAACAGAATAGCTATGAACAAATTGATTTATAAGTGAGGAAAACAGAGATGCAGGATGGAAGCAGGAAGAGAGAGAGAGAGAGAGACGGAGGGGGAGAGGGAACGCGTGCATGCCAAGCAGGGATTTGATCGTTTAGCATGACAATGAGACTGCAGGATGTGCCCTTTATTTATTCTTCACTAGACTAGAAGGATCTTCACCTAAATAAATATCACTTGAAAAAATCATTTTCAACTTATGATAAACTGATCTTTCAATAACATTTGGTGAAATATATACTTATAATAAAATCTAGCTTGTACTATTACAAATAGTATGCACTAATGTTTAAAAATTAGTCAATGTCTCCCACAGCAGAGAGAACTAAATTAAAATTAAAGTTTAAATAATGTGTTGAAGCTTTAAAGATACCCCATACTGTTAGATAATGTAAGTATGTTGAGAAAAGTAACTAAAAACTAATTCACCAAGTTTGTAAAATCAAATATTTTATACTCTAGGTAATCTTGATACTGCTCAGTCACTGTAAATTGGATTATTCTTGAGATTGTATTTAAGTCAAGGCAAGATGGTCTTCTATTTACAAATGTAATTTAGTCTCGTGAGTGGGTAATCTTGTTAAATATTGTCAGGTTAATTAAAATTGATTTGTGTTTACTAAACATAGTGAATACTAATCAAATATTAGACACTGAAGTGTTGGAGTTACATTTTAAACTTTGACAGACACCATTAGCACTGCATGAAAGAATTTGTTGTCTCAGAGGTCAACATTACTTTTCAGCTTTTTCTCCAAAATAAATATTAAGAAAAAATGAGAAGAAATGACCTATACTTTTTAAACACAATTTTGTGATTTGGGAATATTTGGGAGAATTTGAGATAAGTTTCGGTGGGGAATTGATTATTTATGTTTTATTTCTGTTGCTACAAACAGCACATTTGCTTTCCGTCTGCTTAATTCCATTCCAGGTTTGCTATTCTCCACCACTCATAGCATCATTGAGCTCCACATAATAACTTTTATAGGAGACAAACATTACCAGGCAATTTGAAAGGCAGGTTGAAGATAAAGGCTGATAGCTCACATGCCCTGGCCTGGTGACTTGGCTCACTTCTGAAGCTTACACCGTATGTGGTCGATGTGCACCAGCTCTATGAGGCTTAAAGAAACATTTCTGCTAATACAAAAATAAACCCACTATAATCATTCGTTTTGGGGAAATTTTACAGTTGTTGGTTAACCTGCTCCCTTATGCCCTGCAATATTCATTAGCAGATTTATCTGTTTATGAGTGATATTATGTGGAAATGGTTATGGGAAGCCAACAGATGTAATCACTGAAATAAATTAGAAGAAAAAGTTCTGATTTTACAGATGGCTCCATCAAATGTGCTTCCCTCCCCCACCCTCCACTTTAACATTTAGTTTTCTTTCAACAGAAAACTTTTCTTTACTGACTACGGGAATGTCGCCAAAGTGGAGAGATGTGACATGGATGGGATGAACAGAACAAGGATAATTGATTCAAAGACAGAGCAGCCAGCTGCACTGGCACTAGACCTAGTCAACAAATTGGTTTACTGGGTAGATCTTTACTTGGACTATGTGGGAGTAGTGGACTATCAAGGAAAAAATAGACACACTGTCATTCAAGGCAGACAAGTAAGTACAATTTTGTTAGACAACGCTCCTAGGGTAATAAAATGAAAGGAATAATACTAAAAAGAATACCAAAATTTGCAATACTGAAAATTTCTTGTAAAGTCGAGCTGCAGTGAGTCATAAAAATTACAGTATATTTCCTATATTAGAGAATGTTCTTTTCACAGTGATATTGTGACATTTCCACAAAATTGGAGATGCCTCTCTTGCTCTGCTCTTTCTCCCTTCAATTAAAAACAGAGAAAACAAGGAAACAAAAACAAAACAACAGAGACAAAAATGCTATATTAGCAAGAAAGAAAAGTATTAAAACAGGTCAGATGTTGTGGCCTATTACTAAAAACTAATTTAAGTAGTTCATTCATGAGGAGCTGAACTATCATCTGTCCCATGTGGCACTGGAGATATTTTGCTAACAAAAGCAAATGCCTGTTCACAAAAGTACCTTTATTATAACAAGTTCTATTAAATTTTGACTTCTGATGTATTCAAGTACTTCCTAAAAAGAGAATTCTGTGAAAGTCACGAAGGTCAAAATTCTTCCTAAATGTGTTACTTTTTACTTTGCTGAATTACGACGTTTTGCAAACAACACTCAGTGAATGCCTAAAAGAGATCTCTAGGTAGAAATCAGCCTTATTTACTATAAATACATTTAAAAATCCGATTTTATCTCACTGATTGCACTTATTTTATGTGAGATTCTTAGTCTATGGAGCTGAAATATGTGAATCTCTTTGGATTCTTTTGCAATGCAAGACAGGTATATTCTGCAATTATCCTCTAAAGTTACTTTTACTTTCTAATCAGCTTTTAAAATGAAATCCTTTCTCCTTCCTTGACAGATAAAGAGATGCACTAATCTGTTTGGGGTGGGGGGGCGGAAAGCTGTTCAATGTTAAATGTGGGCCAGTGCTTTCTCTTTCACCTTCAACTGCCCCAAAAATCTTGATTCCTTTCAAAGCTCTTAGTTACAACCTTAGAGGACCTGATCTCTGAGATGATTATCATGGCCCGTCTCTTTTATTTGCAATTAAAAAATTAAACCTTGTTATGAAGATAGGGAGTTCAAATAAATTTTTTCATAACCACTTTAAAAAGTTTTGAAAGCCTAAATAAAGTGTTTATTCTTTTTTTCCCCATGTCTATTGCCTGTATTTTGCTTGTTCCTTAAACATATGCTAAGTCTGCCACTAAATAATCCAACATAGATACAGTTTTTGAAGTACTGGGGCTGAAGGCAAAATGGTTTACCTACTGCTCCAGGCTTCTCCTACCTCTGCCTAGGGGGTAATTAGCAGAGGCGCTTATTTTAGGGGAAACAGTCTTTTCTGAAGGAAGATAGGGAGGTAGTGAGTGAATTTTATCTTACTGGGTGAACGTATTTTCCACCTTGACCGATTGCCTCTTAGGTAGCAGGCTTTTTCTCCTGGGTTATGAATTGGCAGTCATATGACAACAGTGTTGATATCCCATCACCACAGGCTGCTTGGTTGGTGGCCCCAAACTTTGAGCAATACATGCATGAGACTAATGGCAAAGGAAGAGTCTTGAGCTTGCTTATAATTTTTGTAGGACAAAAGTATTACCCAAGTCAAAATTGGGCCATAGATATCTTTAGTAAATTTGATGTCAGCTAGGTGGAAAATGATATTAGTTAATACACACATGCCTGGACCCACACATAAATACAACACATGCTCATACTGTGGAGTAACATGTACATACAAAAGAACTATTCCAGCTATAACATGGAATAGTTCTCCCTAGTAATTCTTATATTTTATGTCCAACCTAAGGATGAAGAAATGAGATAAAACCCAAAAACAACATGTAAAGCCAGTCTTTTTTTAGTCACATCTCATAAAAGAAGACCAGAAATAGAAGTAATGAGTCATATATGCTAAAAAGATAAATTGAATGTTTTTGTTTAAACTATAGAACTGGCAAGATTTTCTGGTTAAAATAGAACATTTTGTGATTTTGTTCTATAAGTAGTTTTATAATCAAACCACACATACTTTTTCAAATTCTCTTAACTGCAAGTCTGTGTATTAAAAGTGTGCAATGTAATGCCAAAAGTAGTGACAGATGCTTTTTCAACAAAATCTCTACAGCAAATCGAGTGGCAACTTCACTTTACCCTGGAACAGAACCATTTTAAATTAAGTAAAGGAGTAGCCAAAGGCAACGTGCCTAGCATGTGCCTTTTATTCAGAAAATCAGTACATGTATTCTTCTTTTTGTTCCAGGGGAAAACTTTCTAAGTTCAAGACATCCATTCCTCCCCATAAACTCTAAGACCTTTGCCAAAGAGAAGAGCTGGACTGTTAACTAAGTATATGGATAGCAATAAACATCATAATTCTCAAAAGAAACAGTTCTATTTCCTATGATAAATTGGCTTTAGAAATAATGAAATTTCTGAGTGAAATGTTGACATTTATTTACAATGATTGCAAATACGTGATTTCTTTATATATTACTTTCTGTGCTGGAGCAAGTGGTAGTCTAAACATAGCTTGGGACCAAAAAGTTGGATTTTGAATTTATAAAACAAATCTTTGGAGGTGCTTTCTCATTAGTCTTTTCACAGGCAGAGCTATGTTTTTGCAGCTTCTACATATCCATTATTATATAAACAAGTAGCCCTTAAAATCTCTCAAATTATGTATAACAGTGTCATAGGCATATTATTGAATATGCTTGAAAGTCTTGCTCTCACAAGCCTTTGAAAAATAACTACTAAATATGCTCTCTTAATGTCATATGAATACAATTCTCTCCCTACATTTGGAACTGTTTTAAACACTACTATATAATGTTTTCTTCTCCAGAAAAAAAGTTTTAATCAGGGAAATGTTGAACCCCTTGAGAAAAAGTAAATAACATTCTTGTGGTTCTCCTGCTGTGGCCATTTTCCATACTAGTAAATAGCAATCAGCTTTTCTTTCAAATTGCAAGCTACATAATTAAAAATCACAGTTATGTTTTGCCCTCTTTATAGGTCAGACATCTTTATGGTATAACTGTGTTTGAAGATTATTTGTATGCAACCAATTCTGATAACTACAATATCATAAGGATAAACCGATTTAATGGGACTGATATTCACTCATTAATTAAAATTGAGAATGCTCGGGGAATCCGAATTTACCAAAAAAGAACTCAACCAACAGGTAAGTGGGAAAGCTTCTTTATAACCTTCCTAATGGTAGATTGAATGGGGATATAGTCCTTGTGCTTTTGTATGGTGTTGAAGTGAGTGAGTCATAAATTCTCTGCTTTGACAGCAAAAGTGGGCATGTCTGCTTGTTAAATGGAATAGAGCTCCCGTCACAAGTCTAAATGACAGATTGTTCAGTTTCTAGTGAATCGTTTCTATGATAGAATTGAAATGATAGCTAGATTTAGATTCAGGAAGGGGCTTTCAGTCGTGATGAATGTAGACAGGAAACCCAGATGCTAAAGTTATTATTTTTTTCTTTTTAGATATCATTTTGGTAGACAAATTTAAAATCAGGTGACTGCCTTGAAGTATCTGTCCAGTGTTTATTATAGTCATTGGGCTCTGCTAACTTAACATTCCAATTGTTCTTTAACACATATTCATTAAAAAGTAATTTTCAATGAGAAGGCTGCAGTTTTTCTCAGAAAAACAAACCAGTTGTTTCTACAGGAGATTAGTGATGCTGTTCATCAGTACAATTTAGGTTCAATCATATATAAAAAAAGAAAATATAAAAAACCACCAGCAAAAATTTTTACTATATTTTATACTTATATTTCAAATTAAAACTAGCCTAGAATTATCTAAGCATTAACATATATCTAATCATGGCTGTACATTGTCACAAATATGTTTACAACAGATTCAAATTTAAAATTCTGTAGATAGCCTTATTAGAGTTTAATATTAGGATTTATTCATTCATTAATTTTTCATGGACAATCTACTATGTTCCCCGAACTATTCTATGTATACTGTGAATACAGCAGTGAATAAAACAGACAAAATAGTCTTGCCTTTATGAGTTTACACTCCAGTGGAGAAGCTATAATACAAAATAACTAAGTAAATTATGTATTATATTAGAAGGTAATAAGTGCTATAGAGAAAATAAAGAAGGTAAGGTGGATAAAGAATGTCAGAAATGGGAGCAGTCTTCGATTTTATATGGAAGAGTCAGAAGAAGTTCCATTGAAAAGATGACATTGAATAATGACTTGAGGTATTTGAAGGAGAAAGGCATGGGGATTGTACTAATCAGTTTTCATGCTGCTGATAAAGACGTACCCAAGACTCGGCAATTTACAAAAGAAAGAGGTTTAACTGGACTTACAGTTTCACATGGCTGGGGAAGCCTCACAATCACGGAAGAAGGCAAGGAGGAGCAAGTCACATCTTAAGTGGATGGCCGCAGACAGAGAGCTTGTGCAGGGAAACCCCCCTTTTTAAAACCATCAGGTCTCATAAGACTTATTTGCTGTCACAAGAACAGCATGGGAAAGACCTGCCCCCATTATTCAATTACCTTCTACTGGGTCCCCCCGAACAACACATGGGAATTCAAGATGAGATTTGGGTGGGGACACAGACAAACTATATCAGAGATATCTGGGCAACAACATTGCAGGTGGTGGGATGAACAAACACAAAAGCCATAAGGAAAGAACATGTCTAGACTGTTCAAGGAGTGGCAAGAATACCTGTGTGTGTAAAGCAGAACAAACAAGGAAAAGAGAAGTAGGAAATGAGGCTGGAGAAACAAAGGAGGACCATAACACGTAGGGCTCTGTAGACTATTATAAAAAACTTTTGCTTATACTTTTAGTGAGATGGGAAGTCCTTAGAAAGCATTAAACAGAAAAATCTCACGGTATGGCTAACATTTTTAAAGAACCAATATGGCTACTCTGTTGATAATAGGTAGTAGAGAGGAGAAGGTTGGAAGTTTACAGAGGGTGGTAGATTGGATCAAGATGGCAGCAGTGAAAGTGGGAAGAAGTAGTGAAATTCAGAATATAGGCAAATGTAGAGCCGATAGGATTTTCTGATACATTAGATGTGGAGTATAAATAAGACAGTGGTCTAGCTACAGAAGTTGGAATAATTTAGTTATTTTTTAGATGGGGAAACTAAGCATGGAGTGAGTTTAGGACAAAGATAGTAAATTTAATTTTCATGAGTTACTTTAAATGTTTATTATAAATTAAAGTGAAAATATCCAGGGGATATTTAAATATACAACTCTAGAGTTGAAGGGGGAAGTCCAGGTTTGAGATACCAGTTTGGGAGTCATTGACAGACAGGTCACATTTAAAGCCATGACTATGGATGTGAACACCAAGGCAGTAATTACAAATGGAGAAATAAGCATTCCAAATAATGGACACTGGTATGCTCCAGCAATAAGCCAAAAAGAATAGGAAAAACCAAAAGAAGAGACTGAGATGAAGCTTCTTAAATCCAATTGACCATTGGATTTAGCAGCATGAAGCTCACTGGGATCTGACAAGGGCAGTTTCAGGATTAAGTGAATATATGAGTAGAATGGGTTTGAGAGAGAGAAGAAGGAAAAGAATTGTAGAAAATGATCATTGGTAACTTTGCATAGTGTGGACGTAAGCTAGAGCAGAGAAATGGAGAGCTAGTTGAAGGAAGGATTGCTGTGAGAATTTGGGTTAAAAGATTTTTGATTAGATGTAGAAATAATGGTGTATTTGTATGTTGATGGGCATGATCCAATGGAAAAAGCAAAAGTGATGGTAAGAGTTAGAAAGTGGAGAGTTGGTGATTAGATGAGGAGATGTGATCTATTATATAAGTGGAGTCAGGTTGGAAAATAACAGTAACACTCTTGGCAGGGAAAAAATAGTAAAAATTGCATTTCACTCATCTTCCCACTTAGAAAATGAAGAATACAAAGATAATAGGCATAATTTTTAAAAGCATATTAGTTTTATTATGAAGAGAATACTGCCATGATATTCATCACCATTTCAAACAAGTGGGTGATCTAAAAGAAACATAATTACAATAATACATAAAATCTTACTCATATTATTCCTATTCTTTCTTTTCACTTTGATCCATCTTTCTTTTCTCATCCTCTCCATATAGTACTTTTCTTACCTTTTCTCTTTAGTAGCTTTTATGCTCACAAAATATTCTTCTACGCCTCAATATCTGTACATATACTCAGCCTCCACCATTTGACAACTACACACACACACACACACACACACACACACACACATTTTGTGGTAAGGGTCTCAAAATGACAATAGACTTAAAAATTTAAAAAATATTTTGCCTCAGCACTTCTCAACAGTGTATAGATAATCACTGAATCACATTTCCTCTAGTTTGGTTGCCCATATGATGAATCGTTTCAAAGGAAATCCTTTCTCTGTTTAACTACCTAACCTGGGATTATTTTTATGGATCTTTGTATTCATTTTAGAAATTGGTATTTTTAAAAAGGATGAGAAGCATGTACAAAAAAAGTCATGTTACTTTTATTTTGCTCACCGGTGAAGAGTTTAAATTAATATAAACACATTTTATTTCTTAGAATTGTTTTTTTAAATGCTCACTTAGGAGGATTTTGTCAAATCCCTATGTCCTCTTCTATGGTGTTTACACTCTTTTGCATTCGATTATGGTGCTAAATAGTTGAGTATACAAAATTTTGCTAAGATTCCCTGTTTTTACACTATAGAAATTTTGACATACTGATGCACATAGTTATCTTATCTTTGAACCTGAATTTCACGCATGCTGTTTTTTATTTGTTGTAGTCAGAAGCCATGCATGTGAAGTCGATCCTTATGGAATGCCAGGAGGCTGTTCACACATCTGTCTACTCAGCAGCAGTTACAAAACTCGGACCTGTCGCTGCAGGACTGGCTTCAACTTGGGAAGTGATGGCAGGTCATGCAAAAGTATGTTGTTAAAATAAAACATTTGCCAGCAGCTACCCCTTTAGAATAGGATTTTAAGTATTAATTAGTAGCATCAACATCAGTCATAACATGAGACTTCAACAGGTGAAGTTTGCCTGCAAATATATACTGTCCATTTTTCTCAAAATAAGTATTTTTCTTTTGTAGTAATATGAATGAGAAACTAACCAGGCTATAGAGTCACTAAATTTATTGATTTTAGGGAAACATATGTTGAGTAAGATTTTTAGAAAGATGCTTCCCTTAATTCCCTAAAGAATGTATTTGAGCTAATGAGCTGGAATGATTAGTTGATCAGATTTCCTCTTATTTGAACCAATATGCTACTTCTCATAATAGGCGTGTTGCTTGTTTCGACAGAAATCTGTGTATAGTCAGGCTTCATTTTATCCAGCATCACTGGGGAGTGAATTCACTCCATGATTTAATTTTTCAGGTAGCTGAAGCTATACTAATTAGAGATCCAACATTTAATGATTTTATCAAAAAGTTTGAACGATTTTATCAAAAAGTTTTCTAATCTCTTAGATATATCTTTGTTTTATTTTTAAAAAGGCCAGAATAATTTATTTTAATTTAAATATGGTAAAAAGGATTTTAAAAATGACTTTCATAACTTAATATTTTGCACAGTAATTAGTTAAGGTCTTTTCCTGGGGTCTTGATAATCAGGTATAGTAGAACAGCCCTGATTGAAATGATCATAGTGGGGACTGTTGGTCTTTAAATGTTCCCCAAACACCATTATTTTTAATTTTATGATGACTGCTTTTTACAGTGTCCAGTTTGTCTTTACCTTTGTCATAGTGACAGCTTTTTATTTCTGTCTGTCCTCTCTCTCTGGTCACAATCCTGTCATCTCTTCTACCCTCTGGTCGTGTGCTTACTGAGGACTGTGAAATTAGATCACTAAATGTGTTAGAATTTGAAGTCTAAATGGTTAGAGCTACTAATAGAATATATAGTTTAAAATGAAGAATCAAAGAGGCTAAACTATGTTAAAATGTATGCATTTTTGTACTTTGTTTACATTTTTGATTTGTATTCCTGATTTTGTATTAAATGCTGGGAATGTGAAGGTAACAGGTCTCATGTTTCTAGGCCTTCTGGATAATTGAGGGTACTGAGTTTGAAGCCTCATGATAAAAGAAGTTTTGGGTGTGGGTGCATGTGTGTCTATGTGGTGCGTGATTTAAAAATTGATCTGGATGCCACTTGGGAAATATAATCACAAACACACACACACACACACACACACACACATATATACACACATGCATATGTGCATACATACATACACACATTGGAGGAAAAACATAAGATCAGAATTGCATATTATTCAATCGTCCCTAATGTAGTACACACCTGGAGTACATTAATACTCATCAGAAACAATTCCGGCTATTTGAAGCAACAAGACATTTAATGCAAATGGGTGCCTACAAAATTATTTAAAAACCTGGACCAGTAGCTTCTAGACTGGGTCTTTGGAACATTCCCCCAAACACCATTAAACCAACCTGGTTGAAAGCTAGAACATCTACCATACTCAGAAGCTAGAGCATCTGGAAGCCACAAATGAAAATGTTAACTTTAAAAACATACCATTTAGCTGAGATCCAGGGATTAGAAAGCTTGCCCCACAACTATCAGATGCAGAGTTAAGTCACATCTGATAGTCCCTAACTGGCAAAAAATAAAAAAGAGGAGGAGAGGAGAGACACTCTGTTCCTCACCTCTTGATATAGAATGGAAGAAGACTGCTGTGGAAAAATTCAATGTCTCCATTAGATTCATACCAGCAGAAGTGGCAAAAAGGGGACCTTTGCCTCACTTCCATATTCTAAACTTGAGCTAGCATATCTGATTTTAGGTAGTCAAATGAAATCCACTACCCTTGGCTATATGAGTGTCTGTGAAATGTATTTTTTAGTATTCAATTGTCTATAGTACAAGAAGACACACTAGAGAAACTTAAGTAGGTATTAAAGAATACCTAGGAAATGACCAAAGAAAATAGTGGGGAAAATCATTACCATTCTTATTTAAAACATACATACCTACATACACACACAAACAATCACACATATTACATCAATGAAGTACTAGGTTTATCAGTTACCAATTAAGTCATCCATTAGAAGTAACAACAAGGGCGAGTGTTGTGGCTCAGGCCCGTGATTTCAGCACTTTGGGAGGCTGAGGCAGGTGGATCACTTGAGCCCAGGATTTCAATAAGAGCCTGGGCAACATTGCAAAACCTAGTCTCCAAAAAAACTACAAAAATTAGACAGGCATGGTGGCACACTCCTGTAGACCCAGCTACTTGGGAGGCTGAAGTAGGAGGATAGCTTGAGCCCAGGAGGCAGAGGTTGCCATAAGCTGAGATATTAGCAAAATGGGTGCTGTAAAACCAGGATTCCTATGTATTGCTAATATAATTAGAAATCGATATCACAATTGGTAAGACATTTGCTAATAAATATAATGATCATAAAACTGACAACATCATTTTACAAGTTGTCCTACTTTACTTTTGATTAAGGAAATTCAATGTATTTATAATAATAGCAACTCAGAAACAATATAGCTATCCAACAATAGCTAAGCAGCTGACTATATTACGTTGCTTCTCTAGTCGGAAATAGTATGCTGCCATTGAAAGGAAAGTTTTTGGAGACTTTTTAATGGCTTGACAAAAAGTCATTACAGTAAAAAGAATTTATATACAAGATCCCAATTTTTGAAAAATATGAAAGTATGTAAGTATCTAATCTTGATAGAAAATACTCTAGAAATGTTAATGATTTTCAAATGTATCAATATACATTAAAATAAAATAAAGTATTATTTTGAAAGAAATGCCCTTGATATCAGGTAGACACTGAGAGGCTATGAGGGCAATGAAGACAAGGATGTTAGTGTACTTTATTCTGTAATTTCATCTAAGAAAATGTGTGAAATGCTAAATTGAAAAAAATATGCTTATCTCAGTATTATTATAATGATGAAAACAGAAAACCATTTGGAAAATGACTTGGTAAATTATTATATATCAAATAGAAACAAGGCTTAAGATAATGGTTCAATATAGACAATAATCTTGATTCTAAAATTAAACAATAAGAGCAGAATATAAAATTGAGTATCTACTTTGATATAAGTAAATACACATTGAAAAAATACCTACATACATTAAATATGAAACAGTCATACAAAGGAATGCTATACAGCAATGAAAATGAGTGAAGTATGACTACAAGAAGAATGGATGACTATCAAGGATATAATAAAAATAATATTAATCACAGAATTCACACATGCAATTCAAACATGCAAAATTAAACAATCTGCTGCTAGGAAATACACTACATATGTGTTAAAACTCTTTTAAAAATTTAAAATAAACACAACAATCAAGATATCGGCTCTTTCTAAGTTGGAGGAGAATGGGTTTGGGGCACATTTATGTCTTCCAGTATACTGGAAATATTCTTCACATTCGTGCTAGGTACCTGGGATTTGTTTTATTTTTATTCTTTATATATTAAAATATGTTATCAGTTCCTGTGCTAGTTTGCTGAGAATGATGGCTTCCAGCTTCATCCATATCCCTGCAAAGGACATGATCTCATTCTTTTTTATGGCTGCATAGTATTCCATGGTGTATATGTTCCACATTTTCTTTATCCAGTCTCTCATTGATGGGCATTTGGGTTGGTTCCAGGTCTTTGCTATTTAAATAGTGCTGCAGTAACCATACATGTGCATGTATCTTTATAGTAGAATGATTTATAATCCTTTGGGTATATACCCAGTAATGGGATTGCTGAGTAAAATGGTATTTCTGATTGTATATGCTTGAGGGATCTCCACACTGTCTTCCAGAATGGTTGAACTAATTTACACTCCCACCAATGTAAAAGTGTTTCTATTTCTCCACAACCTTGCCGGCATCTATTGTTTCCTGACTTTTTAATACTGGTCATTTTGACTGGTGTGAGATGGTATCTCACTGTGATTTTGATTTGCATTTCTCTAATGACCAGTGATGTTGAGCTTTTATTCGTGTTTGTTGGCTGCATAAATGTCCTCTTGTGAGAAGTGTAAGTTCACATCCCTTGCCCACTTTTTGATGTTTTTTGTTTTTTTCTTGTAAATGTGTTTAAGTTCCTAGTAGATTCTGGATACTAGTCCTTTGTCAAATGGGTAGATTGCGAAAATGTTCTCCCATTCTGTAGGTTGCCCATTCACTCTGATGCTAGTTTCTTTTGCTGTGCAGAAGCTCTTTGGTTTAATTAGATCCCATTTGCCAACTTTGGCTTTTGTTGCAATTGCTGTTGGTGTTTCAGTCGTGAAGTCGTCGCCCGTGCCTATGTCCTGAATGGTATTCCCTAGGTTTTATTCTAGGATTTTTATGGTTTGGGTTTACATTTAAGTCTTTAATCCATCTTGAGTTAATTTTTATATAAGGTGTAAGGTGTAACCAAACCCTGCATGTTCTCACTCATAAGTGGGGGTTGAATAATGTGAACACATGGACACAGGGAGGGGAACAACACAGAACGGGGCCTGTCAGGGATGAGAGGCAAGGGGAGGGAGAGCATTAGGACAAATACCAAATGCGTGTGGGGGTTAAAACCTAGATGACTGGTTGATAGGTGCAGCAAACCACCATGGCGCATGTATACTATCTACATAACAAACCTGCACACTCTGCATATGTATCCAGAACTTAAAGTAAAATTTTTAAAAAAGTTATCAATATTCTTTTATATATATTTAATATTCAATTACCCTAATTAAAAAAAACACAAGAAAATAAATGTTAATATACTTTGTATTGTTAGGTTTATAAATAAGTGCTTATTTTTAATTTTATTATTTTCCAAATTTTAATAATATATTATTTTACTTTACTATGAATATCAATTATTGTGTGGTTATCCAAATACAGCTGAGTCTTTTGTATCTTCAGTTTTATTAATAAAGCTCAGTATGTTTTTCCTTGTATATAAAAATTATTTCCTTTAAAATTATACACAGTTAACCAAGTATAAGATGCTCCGATAACTGCAGAATCTTGTATATATTTTTATATAGAAGTCTAAAACAAGGAATTCATTTTATAGAAAGAGCTACCTTGATGCTGACATTTTAAACTCAGGAGACAGTTTTTTGCTTGGGGTTTTCATTTTCGTTTTGTTTTTGTTAAGGCCTGTGTTGTACATCAAAGTTACTGTCAGACAGCATCAGCCTTTAACATTCTAATTAAAATTTGAAGAAAAAGGGATGCTATAACTGGTATTTAATTTTATTTCTAAAAAGAATAAGTCACATGTTTGGGCAACTGTAATATATTCACGTGCAAGTTAGTGATACTATATGATTCTTTGTTTGCCTCTGACAATTTGTAGATGCAAACTTGGGGTTGGCGTGTCTGAAATTTTCTGAAGTTTTTAGCATTGTCAAATATAATGAATGGTACAGTTAGTATCGACAGAAAATGCTAGATAGATTGTAATACATTATAAAATTAAATGTGCCGGATGTTTTAATAAATGCCCATTTTACAAGTTACAAGTTATCTAATGATCTGTCATGTTTTTGCTATCCAGGCAGTTACAGACAAAGGGATAATTTACATATAACCCATTTGTGGAAGTAATTTCTGTTTTAATTAAAGTAATGCAATTAGCTGGCCTTCTTGCATCAAGATACATTTGGCATATTTTAGAGTTTAATTTTTAGCATTGAATTTAAAAAACGCTAATTGTGCCAGTTAATTAAACGGTGGCATTATGCAGTGTAAAGAAGATTAAGCAGCATCAGTTGTTTATGTTTGTAATCTTTCCTCTGCAGGACCAAAGAATGAGTTGTTCCTCTTTTATGGGAAAGGACGCCCAGGAATTGTTAGAGGAATGGACTTGAATACCAAGATAGCTGATGAATACATGATCCCCATAGAAAATCTGGTAAACCCTCGTGCTTTAGACTTTCACGCAGAAACCAATTACATCTACTTTGCTGACACCACCAGTTTCCTAATTGGCCGGCAGAAGATAGATGGCACAGAGAGAGAAACCATCCTGAAAGATGGTAAGTGACACTGTGACATTAACATCAAACTACCCAGAGATAAAGCACTTTAAAAGGATAAATCCAGTGTGTGTCAGACTAGCTTTAAGCGGAACTCAAGTTCTTCTGGATGGTTCAAAAATATTTTTTAATGTTATTTCTTCAGTAACATTGTTTCTCTGTTTTCATACACCAGTGTATTAAAGCCTTCATTATAAAATGGGACTTGGTGTTGTCTACTATATTCTAAATATTATCGGAATTAAAATTGAACTATTATCCATCTTCTGGGAAATGTCAATTTACACTGATATGTTTACAGTGCTGTATGGTAGAAGACGAAATTTAATAGGATTTCAGAGACTTTTGTAATAGTTGGTTTTCATTAGACTAATGATCATGTCCCTCAAAATGCATGAAAAATATCAATGTCCACATTGTCATCACAATTCTTGCATTTTATTTTTTACTTTACACATCACTGAAATGAAGTTTTCTAGAGTTGCCCTTGGAATATCAATATCTCCAGAGAAACTTGAAACATTTATACCTATTTTTATTTATAGGTACATATATGAAGTTATATACATGAAAACAGATATACATGTATTTTAATAAAACCAATGTATTTTATAAATTGTTTGGCTTAGGAACAAGTAATCTAGTAACAAAACAATGTTAACTTTGGTATCAGTAGAAAAGATTGCAAATAATAAATCAAACCAGATCTTCACTGGCTGCCAGTCATTTTTAGGTATGTTAACTAATGATTCTGGACCTGTTTCCTCATATATAAAGTCTGCTTACTTCTTGAATATTTTAGAAATACATGATTTGAGGAACATTAATTGTGTGCTTACTGTATGAAGGACATCATGGTAGCTATATTGCAGGAGATAAAAGGAATTTTAGGGAATGACTTCTGCCTTCAAGGGGTTCATAATCTACCTTTGGAGATGATATAAGCACACAAAAAGTTTCAAGACACTGCAGCATTTAATTAATAAGTTCAAAGCTGTCTTGAAGAAATATATAATTAATAGAGAATGCCTATGTAATGGGTATTCACAGGAAGCAAGAGATATCTTTATGTGGGTATACTCAGAGAACTCCTCGGGCAGGAGATGGTGTTTGGACTAGATCTTAATGGAGAAACATTAAAGAGGGAGAGGAGGATGTTTCTGCAACCAGAAATTCCATGAGAAAAAAAGAAAAGCACAATCTCTAGAAAGAGGGTGTGGGGGACCTAAATGGAAAGCTACTGGAGGTTCCTTTACAGGTAATAATGGCAGAAGAGAGTCGAAAGTGAAAGGCGCTAAAATGCGTTAAAATAAAGGGCCTTGAATGTAAGTGAAGGAGTTTGGAAAAAATCCCAAAAGAATAAAAGGAAATGCTTTTGAGTCAAAGAATAATGTGAATGAAGTGATATTTTGGGAGGATCAATCGCGTTGTTTGGTGCAGAATGAATCAGAACTTCATTGAGATGAGAAAATAAAAGCAGAGAGATAGACTATTTACAGCATGGATGGTATTAAATGGTGGTCTCTCCAATCTTTTAGAGGAAATGAGAGCATGAGAATATTCTTCATTCAACACAACCTTACTTTAAATCAAACCTGATAAAAAGTATACTTTCTATGCTAAAATAAAAACGTACCTGTTTTTGTCTTTATTATAATTTATGGATTAAGGCAATGTAAATCCTGCATAATTTAAAATTCCAAAGGAGTATCTAATTTAAGTTAAGATTTTCACTTTAAATTGGATGTGACAGAGGCTGTCTGCCTACTTTTCTTAATGTGATAGCAGATGATAGGGTCCTGACAGTTTTAGATGGACAAAGAAATTGCACATTCTGTCTAAGTAGATAAAATTTACGTTGTTTTGTTTTTGACGCAGACACTTTCATTTATTATTATTATTATTATTATTATTATTATTATTATTATTAGAGTCTTGCTCTGTTGCCCAGGCTGGAGTGCAGTGGTGTAATCTTGGCTCACTGCAACCTCCGCCTCCGAAGTTTAAGTGATTCCCTTGCCTCAGCCTCCTGAGGAGCTGGGATTGCAGGTGTGCACCATCACGCCCGACTAATTTTTGTATTTTTACTAGAGACGGGGTTTCACCATGTTGGCCAGGTTGGTCTCAAACTCCTGACCTCAGGTGATCTGCCTGCCTCAGCTTCCCAAAGAGCTGGGATTACAGGCGTGAGTCACCATGCCTAGCCGACACAGACACTTTCAAGGATTAAAATGCAACATAGAGAGTTCTTGGTTTCCTTTTAAACTGTGTCAGTTCCCGTACTATGACTGGATGTTCCTGCTAATAATCTTAACTTTGAGAATAATATCAAGGACATTGGTGGTTCTTTACATTCCACCTATCACAACAGAGATCAACTCTAATAGCCACAATGACCGCCAGGCATATCTGTCCAGTACTGCTTTGACAGTATGAAGATTATGAGAACATTTTGCAAATTTTCACACCTGAAATACATTTAACATTTTTGTCTTTCTACACAAGGAACAGCTTAATATCTTTTTACTAGTTTATCTTTTTTCTTTCCATTAAAGAGAATAATGATACACATTACAATATGAGATTAACATGTCAAAGCAGAGACTTAGATTTGGCAAATGACAACTTGTCATTCTTGGCATCAGAAAAATTAAATTCTATGTGTGTTCACTTACTTAGGTAGAGTGTTTACCATTCAACCTGAAGACTGTGAGGCAATGCTTAGTTTGACAAATGATTTGGAAGCTTGATAGAAATTCTGAGACATTGATAAATTTATATAGTTTGAAGTACAAGAGTTTGCTGTTTGTAAATAAACATAAATATCTTGGACATCTTTTATGTAAGCTCAGATTCTCCCACTTAAGAAATAGAAACAACATTTCCAAAAAAATCCGTCTTTATTCATTCTTTGATTTTTTTTCTCCTAGAGGTTTATTGAAAACCTCCTAAATGTTGCATATACTGTTGGCTTTGAGGAATCTTGTGGGTGAAAACAGCAATTAAATCAATGAGAAAGGAAATTGTCCATTGTTATATTTACATGTATCTCATTTCATCTGCTAAATGAAAACATATTACTGATTTATTAAAGATAAACTTCACTTCCGTAAGGACAAGATATTTACTATGTGAATTTTTTCACCCACCTAGAAGTTTTTGTCAAAATTTTTGTAAAATTCATACTCTTCCTTTTTAAAAAATTAATTACTTGATTTATTATTTTTCAGTCAATAAAAAGTGAATGCCGTATCCGGGCCAGGTGCTGTTCTAGGTGATAGGAATGCTTCAGTAAAGAGGATAAAGCTTCATATTTAGCTTATATCCAACAGCAGAAAGGAAATAATAAGCAAGTAAACATGTAAATTAATAAGGTAATGATAACAGCTATAAAGAAACTAAAGTAGGGTACTGTGCTAGAAAATAAAAGGTGTATCAACAGGAGGCAAAATTAGATTAAATGGTTAGAGAATTTAAATTGCCATTCTTGCCAGGTATAATTGTTACTTTCTCTAATAGAACAAGATAGATGCTCTTTCTAAGACTGAATTCATTTTTATCTTCTTGAGTATACTTTCCAAGATTTATTTTTCATTGCAATATGAATTATAATTTTACCAGAAAGGAAATAATATAAAAATGGTAATTTACTATTCAATTTATTGTTACATGTATTCCACTAGTGCAGTACTTGTTTTTAAACTGTATACCTTCATTCTACTCAAATACAGATATTTAAATAGAAGAAATGTTAAAATAACCTTTCATATCATTTCATATTTTTAAAGTATTAAAAAGAATTCAAAGCATTTTTACTTGGATTTGAAAGTTATTAATGCTTGCAGCTTTAACAGAAAAACTGTAGTTTCCATAGATCCCATAATTAAACTGGGGACTTGAGGTCACTGTTTTACATAACACAAAGGCTTTCTTTACCAAGCTTTTTTCAAAATAGACATATAGGGATAATGTGAGTTGAAAAGGGTGGTAATTTTGCTGCTTCTTTTGTTGTGGCATTGATGAACTAAGATTCAATTCATCTACTTCAAGTCGTAAGTCATATTGCAAGTAAAATAATGCAAACATAAGATTTATATGTATAGTTCTTCCAAACTGTGATTCTTTTCTTTTCTTTTTTATTTTATTTATTTATTTATTTATTGAGACAGTGTTACTCTGTCACCCAGGCTGGAGTGCAGTGGTGTGATCACGACTCACTGCATCCTCCTCCTTCTGCACTCAAATCATCTTCCCTCCTCAGCCCCTCAAGTGGCTAGGAACACAGGTGTGTGCCACCACGCTCAGCTAATTTTTTTTTTTTTTTGTATTTTTTGTAGTGACAGCCTTTCACCATGTTGACCCAGCTGGTTGCAAACTCCTGGGCTCAAGTGATCCACTTGCCTGAGCCCCACAAAGTGCTGGGATTACAGTCCCCAATGGTGATTTTTATAATTTTACATAAAGTATGGGCCCAAGAGTACAAAACTTGACCTCTATTATAATTAGATGCAAGTTTGACAAAACATTCTGTCCTCTAGATGTATCGTTTTAATTTTAGACTATACCACCTTATTTTGTGATAATAAAATCAATGACAGCAATAATAGAGAACATTTAATGCATACTTACTGTGTATCAAGATTGCTCACCTTTTGTTCATTGTCCCATACAATCCACTGAACAACTCCCCAAGGTCAGCATTATTATTAGCTCCATTTCATAGATCAGAAATTGAGACTCAGATAGGTAAAGTCTTTTCTCAAAGTCACATAGCTAGTAAGTGATACCACTTGTCAAGACTGTGAAAATGCTGAGATTTTATTATGTTTGTAAACTAAAACATTAGCCTGCTACACGTTCATGGATGCTGGCAGAAGACATGACACTTCAGAGACACAATACAGTTTATTACTAAGATCAATAACAATAGCCAGAGTATCTGCAATTTTGTTTCAGGATCCTGATCTTTACTCCCTGCAGGGTAACCCAAAGGTGACACTTGCACATACCATGGCACCTGTTACAAGAGATGAATCTGGAGCTTAGGGAACACCAATTTTTTTCTTCTCTAACAATAAGCATGCATGTTCATTGCTCCAGAAAAAGTTGCTTTCTCCATCTTCTAAGCCCATGAGCAAACCTGCCTTTTGCTTCAGAGAGAGATATAATCTCTATCTTCCAAGGACATTTACCTTATTAACATCCTTGAAAACAGAGTCTAAGGCACTTGGCTTCTCTTTTCCCAAGGTGGAAAGAAATGTGAGAGAACCTTGGAACATTGTCTCAGCAATACTGATATGCAAGTTCTGTGATGTGATTTTGGAGTCTGTGGTATGCTGAACAATGCCCTCCAAATAATATCTAGGTCCTCATCCCCAGAACCTTTGACTCTTACCTTGTATGGGAAAGGGGACTTGCAGGTGTGATTAAGTGAAAGGATTTTTGATGGGAGGAAGATACTGCTTTTTAAAAAAAATTTGTTGACATATAATAATTGTACATATTTATAGGGTACAAAGTCATATTTGTACATATACATACATGATACAACATGTAATGATCAAATCAGGGAAATTAGCCTATTCATCACCACAAACATTTATCATTTCTTAATGCTGTGATCATTCAGAATCTTCTTTGCAGTGTTTTGAAAACGTACACCAAATTAGTGTTAACCATATTCACTCCCTGCAGTGCTAGAGAACACTAGAACTTGTTCCTCTCATATAGCTGTAACTATGTATGTGTTGAGGATCTTGAGATAGGAAATTATCTTATCTAGAGGTACTCTAAATGTAATCACAAGGAAATTTATAAGGGGGAGGCCAGGACAAAGGAGAAAGTAGGGGTTGTGACTATGGAAGCAAGAGGTTGGCATAATACAAGGAAAGGGCCCTGAGCCAAGAAAGGCAGGTGGCTTCCAGAAGCTGGAAAAGGCAAAGAAATGGACTCTTCCTGAGACTCCCCAGAAGGGACCAGCTCTGCCAGCACCTAGACTTTAGCCCGGTAAAACCAGTCCTGGATATTGACCTTCAGAACTGTCAAAGAATAAATTTATGTTGTTTCAAGCCACCGAGTTTGTGGCAATTTGTTACAGCAACAATAGGAAACTGGCAGAGTCTGTGCTCTTACCCCTTGCTATACTGATACACTGACTTTATGTATGAAGGTGTGTTCTATTTGATTGACATAAGCAGTAGGTGCACATGTTTCCACCTTATCAGAAGAGAAGTTGACTTGGATCCTGTTCAAAAGTATACATTACTCTTTAATTTCATAGCTCCTGTAAATACCTGGAAAACTGAGGTCTTCCTTTAAATGAAGGTACTTTTTAGGAGCTATAAACTTAAAGAGTAATGAATAAGTTTGACATGATCCAAGGTAGGTTTCTCTTTTATGACATTATGAAGAGAAGAATAGCCAGGAAGAATGAGAAGCAGTCTCTTTCTGTCAAATATATTCTCCAAAAGATGTGTTCAATCTGTTCACATACTATGAAAGGATAGTGCTATATTCATGTGATTGCTTATTTGGCAGTTGAAGGGCCAAGCCCTATTCTTAAGCTCAGTCCTGTCCCCAGCATCTTCAGAATTGCCCTGTGGATTTTATAATCAGCTGTTCCTCCAATTGTGTGTTGAAATGTGTAGCCCATCAATTATTCTCTGATTTATCATTCTGTTACTAGAAATCCTACTACTGACACACAGACACACACATACACATGTGCACACACACACACACACACAATCGCCAGCTTAAGACCCACTTCAGAACTCCAGAAATAGGTTAGCCTCTATTCTAAATAACCCTAGGGCAGGCACACACAACAGATTACAGGATGTAATCTGTACTTGAATGACACTGACCTTATAGTAGGATTATCATTTTCTGCACCTTTAAATCACCTCTTACCCTTGGATTTCAATGATCTTCAGCATTGTATAACTTTGTCAGAATTTCTCATGAAGATTGAGTTTCATAGTAATGAAGCAAACATGCTGAGATAACACTAATGAATTACATTAGAGTGTTCTTATGAAATTTAAAATGTGATAATGCCTTATAAAACATTTTAAATTAAGAACAAGCCTTTACTCTTTGTTATTGGATTTCAGGTAAATATCAATCTCATTTTTCTGCCTTTAACTCTGAACTTTTTCTCTTGAAGAAAAGCTTTAAGACTCTAAGATATATAGTCTGACCAACTATTAAAGGAAATAATGAGTACATTTGTCAGTCATGCAATATATTCTAATTAAAACTGTAAAGGAGATATTTGTCAACATTTGCAACTGTTGAGATCAATGAATATTCTTATCACACTGAGTGTCAAGAATATAGCCTGTTTGCACATACTGACTCCTGTTGACAGTGAGTAAGACATTTTCATAGAATTTACTTGAGATTTGATTCTTGAAAACAGTGTTCAGTTTCACATTTAGTCTGTAAATATATATTTCTCATATTTTTTATTTCTCCAGAACTAGGTGAGATGTTTGAAAAGTAATTTGAACCAATATATGTATTTTTATCCGAAAAGTAGACATGCATACGAGAAGATTAAAATATGGGTTATAACACCTATCAAATGATGAAAAGATGGAATTGGCTATAGTGGCTAGAGGGTTCTAGTAAACATAGAGGAGAAGACATCCTTTCCTTTATTTCCACCCAAAATAGGCATGTGTACATATGCATCAGTATTGACAAACACAAAATATACCCTCATGTATATACACATGTGGGCTCAAAAGAGCTCTAGAAACTTCTGTAAAGAAGCCTATTATCTTATAAATGTTAGATTGCTGGGGAGGTCAAAAGAGAGAAGGTGAAAATACATGGTAATCTCTAAAGTCCCATAGAGCTACAGTAGGCCCCTTTATTGGAGGTAGATAAGTTCAAAAACCCTCAGTGGATACCTGAAACGATGGATAGTGTTGAACTCTATATATACACCATGTTTTTTCTTATGCACACATACCTATGATAAAATTTAATTTATAAATGGGCATAGTAAGAGACTCACAACAATAAAGATAATAAAATAGAACAATTATGACAATATGCTATAATAAATGTTATGTGCATGTAGTCTCTGTCTCTCAAAATATCTTACTGTACTGTACTCACTCTTCTTGTGGTCTGTCAGTCTTACAACCTGGGTGGCCAGTAAGTGAATAAGAGACAGGTAACATAGAGTGTGGATATGCAGGATAAAGGAATGATTCCCGTGCTAAGCAGGACTGAGTGAAAAGACAGTGCAAGGTTTCAAAATATTACTCAGAACAGCAGACAATTTAAAACTTATGAGTTGTTTACTTCTGGAATTTTCCATTTAGTATTTTCAGACTGTGGCTGACAAAGAGTAACTGAAACAATGGAAGGTGAAACCATGGTTAAGACTGTTGTATTATTATATATATAATTGTTACATTAATAAATATTCTGATTGGTAATTTTCTTACGCACTTAAATAAATTACCAATATTCAGCATGAATTAAAATAAAGAAATACATTCAACTCAGTTACTTTATCATACTTAGCATTATGGAATTCTTAGTTGCTAGTTCAGAAGTCCCTTAGGAATTCTTCGTTTACTTAGAAATACTATTATGAACTTTAACTATAATTAAACTATTGCTTAGGTTAATTAATACAAATTTCTCAATACAATATAGTTAGTCTAGATTGACTTGACTTTAGGGATACCAAAGTAGGAAGCACTACCTCAAATTGTGAGACTCAACAATATCCATAATACATGCTGAAAAAATTCCCATGACACTAGCTATTATGAGAACATTTTATGGAGTAGTAATAGTCATTGTGTAACCAGTATGTTTAAAAATGTGACTCTGACATATCTAAAGCATAACTTTATTTTTACCCCCCACTGACCTTTAAAATTTACTCAGTAATCTTTCTTACTCCAGATCAAAACTTAGTCAAATCCCAATCCTTTCTGCTTACACTAGGTAGTAGACAGAACTGTCAGTCATTTTAAGTCAGAAATGAAATCTCAATTTGGTAATTAGAGTGCATAGTCCACCATATATACATACAAATCAAAATTCTAAACTTACTGTGTCATTAAATCTTACTTGTTTCCCACTTGTGCTGCCTCTGGCCCGGAGAAGGAATGGAGGGCATATTTGTTGCATTCTCTGTTTCTCTGCCCTGCATTTATTTTCCTACCCCTCCCAGCTTGCTGGATTATTTTTTTAAATTATTTTTAGTCTTTACTTTTCTGGGCTGAATATCTGTACGTCCCTGCTAGTTAGCTTCTAATGCCCACTCACCTCTCAACATTGATCAGAAGAGGTAAGAGTGGTAAAGAGAGGTAAGGAGATTAAAAAAATCTTATTTGAACTAGTCCCATTGTACTTTAGCCTCTTCGTGAGCCTGGTAGATCTTTTAACATGGACTCTCTTGAGGGGTATGGATGTGTGTGTGTGTGTGTGTGTGTGTGTGTATGTACACACATGTGCACATGTGTCTGTGTGTGTCTGTGCTTGCCAAGGTTTTTGGAAGTCTTCCTTCTGCTGGATCTCTCTAATTTCATTTCCTTTGGCCAAAGGACATGAAGCTTTTGCTTGTTACTTTGCATCCCCAAATGTCCATTCTCTTATTGTTTGAATCCCTGTATCTAGCTGGACAACCCTGTTGCACTAAATCAAAGATATTTATGTGCCAGAATTCTATCCTGTGTGGTCTGCCTTTGGTCTGCAAAATTACTGTGAGCCTTTTGCCCCAATAAACTCTAGGAGTGCAGCCATAGTGCAAATCAGCCAACACTATCCTGCCTACTATCCTATAGAATGTGTTTAGCTTTCTCAAGTGTGAGCCAGAAGTGAGACATTCTGAGATGTGAGGGTCATGCGTGGAAAAAAAAAATCAACTGTAGAGAGCTCAGTTCAAAGTCCTCATAGAGGCACCACAGAAGCTCCATCACTAGAGTTGAGGCGAAAAGTCTCCCTCCATCCTCTCCTTCCTATTTTAGAGGTTCACATAAGTAAAATTTATGTCTGGAGAAAAACATATTTATTGTCAGTTTATTAGTGTGAAGGATCATCAAATAGGCTTGATTTGTGTTTTGTTTTTGTTATAGTTATAGTTACCTTTATGGAACCAAAGCTTTCAGATCCCTCCCTTGGTGGACAGATGCTACCTTGTGCTTAGCTTGGGACCTGGAATATGCCTTTTCATCCCTCAGTTTTCAATATTTCCTGCATGTCAGCTTTACTGGAAGGTCTCTCTCCACACTCTTATCCTTCTCTCAGTGGTAGAATGCTGTGACCTGTTACTAAGTGGAAGATTCATGGTGGATGCAAAAAAAAGTTCTCTTTTTCTCTTGTTCCGGTCTTGGTCTTAGGTCTTGTGTGTCTGGGTTTTGAAGGTGGGCCCTTCTCCTCCCATGGTAGTGAAACTCTGCCTTATATCTGGGGGAGTTTTGGGCAGGATATAATTTTCTGCCCCATCCCCAGGGTAGCAATTGTCTTTTTATATATATATATCAATAGAGAATTTGGGGTCCAAGCAATTTTTGTGCCCCTCTTCTAGGGTTAGGCAGCTTTTGCTCCTATTCTTCCCTGAGTGTTGCTGTACTTTTGTCTGGGACCAGTGGCAACAGAATTTCTTACCCATTTCCAAGCAATACACTAGCATTGCTTGCTATGACTAACAAGTTTGTAGTGGGACCAGGGGGTTTCTTATCCCTCCCTCAGGGACATACGGCTTTGCCTTTCACTTCTGCTTCAATGACAACTTGTCTTTGCAGCTTACTTTGCCTTTGGAGGAGCGAGGGTTCCCTGCTCCTTTTCTAGAGGCAGATTATTTGTTTGTACCTCCTTCACAGGACCATTGTCTTGCTTCAGGGAGGTGGAAGGTCTTCTTTCTCTTCCCCAGTGGTTTAGAGGTTTTCCTTTGTATCAGAGAAGAGTCGGGATTGGATGGGGTTTCACATTTGTGAGACACTCAGGGGTCTCTCTCAGGTTTCCAGTTCTGCCTTCCATCTTTCTCTTGTAAATTCATTGAAAGAAATTCTCTGTGTTGGGTATTCCCAGGGATTCTAAATTCTCACATTAAACCACACTCAGTTTTAAGGCTATTTTATTATTATAGCTTTTTTTAAAATCTGCTATTATGGTAGTCGCCTCTTCCTCCCATGCTCTGACAAAGAGTAATACTTTATGTGTTCTGTTTTTCCTGGAAAACGCCTGTCACCCTTTGCATTTCAATGTATTTTGCTGTCTTGAGACCTAAGCTTTTGTTTGGATTCAAGTACAATTGTGATCTTGTAGATTATTGGGTTTACTCTTATTGTTATTCTTTTGTGGGTTTCTGCATCTTAAGCAAAGCCGAGCTCTGAATGTTTATAATTCATTAGTGCAAATAGGAATTTGAGGAACAAGATGGAAATAGTTTTTAAAACTGTTTTCTTTCCCTTTTCCTTAGCATTAGAATCAATTAAAAAATAGTTGAGCACTTCCGTGAATATATGTGAATCCCTTGTGATGCTTTAAACATCCACAGTTTACATATAAAGGCATTTTACGTGATGCAAAAAGATTTAAGTGTTTTCTACTTTCAATAAGCTCATTTGTATTTTTTTAACAAAAAAAAGAATGTAGCAGTGGGAGTTTTCACTTTACAAAAAGAAAAATTGGTTTATGTATTACCAGAAAAAAATATTTAAAGAGATGGTACACGATGATATGATTAAAGGTTATCTGTAAATCTGATCCTTATTTTTTATAAAGATTTCTATTTACCTGCAAAAATATCATATAATTGCCAAATATCTGTCAGATAGAAGGCAAAGTGTTTATCTGAAAATATCAGGTGGTTGTTAAAGAGTTTATATTCTAATTGGATGCATCTGTCAAATAATAAATGAAATGAGGGACTAAATATAAGGCTAAGCAAATAATTCAACTTTACTTTGCACTCTATAACAATACTGAAAAGATATTTTTAACAAAATAAATTGATAGCAGTCCTGGGAAATTGATAAATATACCATCAGTGATCAGAAATAATGAGAATTTCCCAATTACAATACAGATTGAACCAGACTGACTAACAATATCACCAGAAACCATAGCTTAAGATACCATAGGTGTAAACTTGAAATATAAGAGTTGAGAAAGAGGAACACCATGATCCTAATAAAAACTAAAAGAGATTTTTTTAAAGGCCTTAAGGCACTCTTTTTTTTTTTTTTTTTAAATTTTTTTTCTTTTATTATTATTATTATTATTATTATTATTATTATTATACTTTAGGTTTTATGGTACATGTGCGCAATGTGCAGGTAAGTTACATATGTATACATGTGCCATGCTGGTGCGCTGCACCCACCAACTCGTCATCTAGCATTAGGTATATCTCCCAGTGCTATCCCTCCCCCCTCCCCCCACCCCACAACAGTCCCCAGAGTGTGATGTCAAGGCACTCTTAAAAGCAAGTTAATAATTAACTGCACTTAAAATAATGAGTCCAGTTCAATCCATCCCAGCAACTTTAAGTACACCCCTAGAAGCATACTCAAAGAATGGAATTGAAATAACTGTCTATTCACTTGGGAGGAAGTTAAAGTTTTATCTCAAAAATCATACAAAAATAAAGCTTCAAGAACACAAAAAATATAAAATTTAGAAATATGGGGATTTTGTTTGGGTTAAATGAAAACACTTATTGTTCACAGTTCTAGAGGTAGGAGGTACATCAACAAGGTGCCAGCAGATTCAGTGTCTAGTGAGGGCTCTCTTTCTGGTTTGCAGACAGCCGCCTCCTCACAGTGTTCCCATGGAGTGGAAAGAAAGAGCTCTGGCCTCTTCCTCTTATAAGGACACTAATTCCATCATGGCAGTTACTCTCATGACCTCATCTAAGCCTAATTACCTCCCAAAGGCCTCACCTTCTAGTACCAGACCATTGGGAGCTAATTAGGGCTTCAACATATGATTTTTTTTTTTTTTTTTGTGGGACAGGAACATTCAGTCCATAGCAGATGTTTACTGTCGCTTTAAGCAATAAATTTGGGGGCAATTGTTACACATCAATGGACAACTAATATACTCCCCTATAGCTTATTCTCAGCACAACAGCCTGAATGGTTTTTTAAATTTTAAATCTAGTCTGGTTAATCTACTTAAAACTTTCCAATGACTTCCTGTCACTCAAAATAAGTTCTTAGCGCTCACCACGTCCTAGAAGGCTGAGCATGATCTGGCATCTGACTGCTTCTCTGTTCTCATTTTCCACTGTTCCTCCCCTCCCTTGCCGTCTCTGCCTAGCCCCCTTCCCTCCCTCCCTTCCACCATTGTTCATGCACACTCTTTTCTCACAGTTACCCCAGCATGCCAACCCTGTTGCCACCTCAGGGCCTTTGCCATGCACTGTTTTCTGTCCTGTACATGCCTCCCTGTGGACTCAATCATTCCCTTCAAGGCTCACTCCAAATGTTACCTTCCTGGGAAGTTTTCCTCAGCACTGTCTCTCAAGCAGCCACATCCCCTGTTGCTGCCTGGCCCCTCACTGTGATGCATCTTTTGTTGGGGCACCCATGTAGGGGATGTGCATACCTGTGTGTGTATGTGGAAATATGTATTTTTTTAACGGTATTGGAATGCAGAACGTTTTCTAAGCAATGCAACGCAAAACCTAGTGAAACACACACACACATATGCCTGCATATATATATATATATATACACACACATATACCTGCATTAAAATTTTAGAAAACACATTTCTATGAAAAAGGCATTATGAGCAAGTGAAAACATGAAAGATAATCTAAGCAAAAGTGTTCACAATTCATGTAACAGAAAACAATGATTATGAAATAAAGACAATGTCAGAAAAAATTAAAAAGGACTTATTGAGGCAGTTCACAGAAGAAGAAATACAAATTTTCTGAATAGGCATATGGAGAGGAACTCAACATCATACTAATCACAAAAATGTAAATCAACAGAATAGTTTTCACCAAATTCATCAGATTAAAGAATGAAAGATTGATAATATTTAATATTAGAACATAAGAAAACATTTCCCACACTACTGGGGAGAATGTAAGTTGTTATATTGGTTTTGAAGCATTATTTAGTAATAGCTATCAATTTAAATGGTACGTAAGATTCAAACCAATTCCACAATTAGTTACCTATTCTATAGAAGTATACACATGTTCAAAAAGACACATTATTTGTAATCATAAATTGGAAACAATATAAAGTCCATCAGATGAGGCATGATGCATTTATGTTAGCAATAATATTAAGTAGCCATTAAAATGAATGAGGTAGAGCTATATATACTTAAATCAACAAAACCCATAAATAGACAAAGTGAGTTAAAAGATATTTTTGCAGAATGATCCTATTTTTGCAAGTATATCCAAAAGTTTTTGGAAGGATCAATCAACTGTTTGTAGTGATTACTTCTTGGGAGGGCCATATGAATTTTTGCACCCACATCTGACTGTCTTTTAAAATTTGTACAACATGATATACATTCATAGCTGGAGTAAGAATTACAAAGAAAATAACAAAGTAAAGAAATGTGATTATAGATAACCGTGTAAATACAAGTTTTTTTTGGTGCAACTAGTTTTTTGTCACATTAATATAAGTTGTAAGTTGGTTACTTCAAACATGGATGATTGCTTAAAAAAAAATCTACATTTTCCTCTTATGTCCTAAATGGGTGTTGTTTTATTTTAGTTTGTCTTTTGTCTGCTAAGCCCTTTCCTCAAAATCTTTATACACTTGAATCTCTTCCTTTTATACTTACATTAAGTGTTGTTGTTTTTTCGTTAATAAAATGGTGTCTTATTTGGGGCTAGTGTGCTACAAGTTGTCTCTTCTGGATCCACAAACATCTATCTACTAACAGTCATTACTTAACCAGCTATTAAAAAATAGCTTCAGAAGTATTTTTTTGTAATCTATACATACTTAATTATTTTGGCAAGTCCCCTATATAGCATTTTGATTTGAAACTACCCAGAAGATTATAAAATTCAGATGAAGCAAAAGAGAAATATCAAATTTTATCTCATCATTGGCCTTCTTGTTTCATTTTAAAGGTAAAATATTGAATTAAAAAGTTTAAAGATTAGGTAGATCATTAATATAATAGAATATCCATCTGAGGTAACTAAGTAATACTCTTCAATTCTGATATAAGCTTTTATGCTTTTTTATTTCCTCTCTCTCTCTATGTATATATGTGTGTGTGTGTGTGTGCGCGCGTGTGTGTGTGATATGTATATATGCCATTATATATAGCTCCTCCAGAAAAATCATGATTATTTTTACACAGTCCATGATCTGATGGTCTCAGCACTTAAAATTATATTTTAAGCTAATGTAAATCACATTTTATTGACAAAATATCTGTTGCTGTATAACAGTAGCATTTGTGAAGCTCCTAGTATTTACCAGACATTTCATATCAATTATTCTGAATATGTAGGAGGTTTGTGGTTTTTGCTCATGTTAGGGACCTAGAGCTTACAGGAATTAAGAAATGTTCTCTTATAACTTAGACCAGGTTTATTTTAGACTCGGTCATGGACTGAGAAAAACAATATTGTGTATCCTCATACTTTTTGCTTCCCTCATAAAAATGAGTGATGACTACCTCAGATCTTCCTTAAACACCTATCAACTCTCTTTTCTCTTTATTCATTAACTTTTGTTTTTTCTTTATTATTCCTATGCAATTGGAAAGAGTCAGAGTTCTCATCAAAATATGCATCTACTGTAGTATAGTATGCAATATTTAGATAACTTGAAGAAATATATTGTAATGATATTAGGACATTTAATGTGTGGTGATGGTCTGATAACCATATAAAATATTTTGATACACATCTGTTCCTTTCTTTGGTTAATACAAATCTGCCTGCATGGGATAGCAATGCATTCCCATCCCCAGCATTGACACTTTTATCTTTGTTATAAAAATGAGCTTTCATAAATCTTTATTGTTAATCATAGAAGAATGTGCATATTTTCCGTCAAAACAAATTACCTTGATATTTTAGCTATTAAGTTATTTGTAATTTGCCTTAAATAGAGGAATTTCAAATTGCAAGGTTTAACTTGCTATTATTTCAGGTAAAAAACAGAAAGTACCCTTTTTCAAGATAAACAAGATATAGAGATATACATAAAATATCATTCTGAGACAAACATTTTCAAAATGCTTGTCACTGTAACTATTCATGACATGTTTAACGTTTTTCTTTTCAAAGTATTTTATATATGTGGAATTTCAATGAAACTGAACCCATTCTGAGACTGCATATTTGAAAAAAGTAATTTGTATTTACTACTATTCTAGCCACAGAAACATAACTGAATATTCTTATGCAATTTTGCCAAAAAAATATGGCAAGTAACTTTTCATTTCAAGATAAGAAAACTCATTTAGAGGAATCAAAATGAACCAAAGAGTCTGAGAAATATCACTCACTTTTAAGGTAGAACCCCAACCTCATAGAACACGGATAATTTTGTCTTCCATGGGACATTTGATATTATCTGGAATTATTTTGGGTTCAACTGGAGAGGGGATTGCTACTGGAATCTAGTAGATAAAGGTATGTGCTGCTAAAAATTGTGCAATACACAGGACAGTTCTCCACAACAAAGGATCTTCAGTTCCCAAATGTCAGTAACGCCACAGCTGAGAAACCCTATCATAAAGGATGGTGGCGAATAAACCTGCCACCACTGCATTGGTGCCAAAAGTAGAAAATGAGACATGGAGACTTAGGAAGTTTATTGCTCACCACATGAGTATCAGCATAGTTGCACCGGTTACCCTGCCCGCAAGTCTCAGGGAGCGACATGATAGGCCTGGATGAATGCTGAGCAAGCAGGGAGTTGTGCCACAGCTGCGGATCGCAGGGCCTAGAGAACAGCACTTTCTGAGAAAGCAGCCGGCATTATGCAAACAGCAAGATCTCTAGTTTGCCTCCCCTGTGGAGCAAGCAGTTACACAGCAGTCACCCTGCGGTCCCCTTGACTTACTTAGCTGCCTATGTGAGTAGCAAGATAAATTGTTCAGTGTCAAAAGAGAAATAAGCCTTACAATCTGGCAAACTCAGCAAGAGTGTACAGGGACACTCAAGGCCCACAGGGGACTGCCTTTCCCAATACCCATAAATAAACCCTTGAAAATAAGTACAAGTCACAGTAAGCGACCACCTTATCACTATTGTTCGTGAACATTTTAGGTATGATCACCTCATAAGGGTTCCACGCAATGACTTTTAAGTTCACGGGGCAAAAATGCTATTTAAGTTGCTTTTCTGCTATTTAACCTATAATAGCCCTGTAACTCTTCTCCAACATCCTCTTTGTCGTCCCCTGAACACCCTGGACATGATCCCACCTCAGGGCTTTTGCACATGTTTCTGTGTCTGGAATGTTCTTCCATCAGATGCCCCCATGCCTCTCTTCTGTAAGTCCTAGACGTCTTTGCCTGCAGACCACCTCCTCAGTCAGCCCTTCTGGCCAGCCCAATAAAATTACTTACCGCCACCACACCCAACCCAACTCTCTTCCCTTTCCTGCCTTTTTCTCTTTTGTGATTATTCTGCGTATGTTTCACTTGGTTGTTGCCTTGCTGCAAGAATGTAAGCTTCAATGGGTAAGAGATTTCCTTTGTTTTGCTCAGTGGCAGATCCTTAGGGCCTAGAACACAGTTCATGGCTCGTATGAACTATACAGCAAACATTCATTAGATGGATGAATGAGTACTTTAATTTAGTTGTCATTACTTTAAAAACAGTAATTAAACTGATTAAAAAGATCTAAGAGTCATTAAAGAATGATTATTTTTGTTCTAATATAAGAAACAATTAAGATCAGTTTATCATTTTTTGATCATTCGAAAACTCATTTTGGTTTTTACTGAAATTCCTCTTATAATAATCATCCTTGATGATTTTTCAGGAATCTTGTAAAACTTTACATATTTTCATTGATTTATTTAAACTTCTGTAACATTTTAATAAAAAGTCTTTAGATTACAATTTTTAGATTACACATAATACACCCATCTTAACACACTTTCCCAGTCTTTCTGAATCAACATCTCATTTTTTTTTGCACAGCTTTAGATTCTTTTTCTTTAAGAGATACATATCTACCTTGAATAATTTTATACTATATACTTATATGAATAAGTTATTATTCACTAATACCTCTTATACTTTTACTGTGGAATCATAAGTATTTATTTATCTTATTATACCAAAATTGTTATAAAATATATTATTAGTGTCATTTAAACTAATTTTTACAGGTAATGCTACATCTAGCCTTGATATCTTCTATTATATAAAAACAATGCATTTACAAAGCAATTTATTTATTATATTTTTAAAAATAAATTTTGAAGTAAATTTAGTCAAGAATTTGCAAAATAGTACAGAGAATTTCTGTATATTTCTCTGTCTTAATTAATTCAGGCTTCCATAAAAAAGTATAGACTGGGTGACTTATACACAACAGAAATTTGTTTCTCTCAATTCTGGAGCATAGAAGTCTGAGATCAGGGTGCGAGCATGGTCAGGTTCTGGTGAGGGACCTCTTCCAGGTTGCAGACTGATGATGACTTCTCGCTGTATCCTCACATGAAGGAAAAAGGATTAGAGAGCTCTCTGGTCTCTTCTTATAAGGGCACTAACTTCATTTATGAGGGCTCCACTCTCATTAACTAATTACCCCCAAATATTTTCACATTAGAATGAGGATTTCAACATGTTAATTTTAGGAGGACACAAACATTTAGTCCATTGCACCCTCATACAGCTTTTTCTAACATCTTACAAAACTACACTGCAATTATCAAAACTAGAAAAATTAATGATGATGCAATATTGTTAATCAAAGACTTTATTCAAATATCAGCCGTTTTTTCATAATGAGTTTAGTTATGTCTTGTCTTTCTCATGTAGCTTATAACAGTGCCCCAGGTTTTCCTCATGTTTTCTTTTAATATTTCACTTCCCTTCATATGGACATTTGTTAAATCTCTACATTGTTAGTCATCAAATGTATTTTAGTAAGAAATGACAGGTATCATTTATTGAGAATTCGATTATGTGCCAGGCATTGTTCTGCTTATTATTCTCTCCTTTAATCCTAATATGGAGAGAACTGATTATTATTCATATTTTCATTTGCAAAAGCTGTAGTTCAAGTTTAAGCCATGTATCAAAGGGTAAGCAATTTGCCAAAGGTTATCAAAGTGGAGAAATCTGAAAAAATGTGCAGACTTTCACTATGTACGGTCTTTGTGATTGGAAAGTTTGTACCAAAAGCATCCTCTACTGTAGTAACCTTATTCTAGCTTTATTCCCCTCCCTTCTTCCATGCCCCACTTTTCCTTCTTCCAAGGAAACTTTGCCTAGGTTAAACTTTCTTTAACTCCTTCCTCTATTTATCATTTTTTTTCTTTACAATTCTGGAGGTCAAATTTGAATACAAAGTAGGGTAGGCACATTAGAACATGAGTTAAATTTCAAGACTTGCTATAGTGACTACTAACTAATCATAGGTCCTTGTGAGTCAGCTTACTTTTCTGGGTCTTTGTTTCATTATTTGTAGATGTACAAGTTAAACTTTATGGTTTTGTAGCTTCTTTTATTCCTAGCATACTGAATTCACAACAAGGCTGCTGCCTAATTTTATTATGACTTTACCCCAATGTACTGTTTCAGTTTTGTAAGAGTACCCAGGAGGGTTATGACTGTGTGTGTGTTTTCTTAGATATTTATGGAAAGATGTTGTTAGATAAATTATTATTAAGAACTTGGCTTCCTTTACCACATTTACCTAGAGTCCACACATGCCTTTGTCTAGCCTTTTTCTCTGCATATTTATGTGGATCTGAAACAAGTATAGTTTTGGTTGATTTAGGCTGGTTATCTCCAGGAGTATGGTCACATGAGATAACACATTTGTTCTATGCCATGGTAATTGTAAATACAATAAAGATTTACATTCTCTAACTTTTAAGCTCAACTTGGAATTTAGTGATCAGTATTTTTCACTAAACATGATTTCTAAGCATGTATGTGATACCTTGTCTTTTTTAAAGTTCAGTGAACATTATCAGTTGATGCAACTTTTTGAATGTTTAAGTGACCAAGTGCAAAAACATGAAACCTATCAGAAAATATAGCTAATAAAAAGTCAACTTCTATGAAATTAAATTGTCCAAGTGACTACTAATAGAGTAGACTTTTCATATAATATGAAAGAGATTGAATAATTTACTATTGATGAAATCGGTACCAAAAATGTTTTACTTTTATAAATTATAAACTTCACAGTTCTAAAATGAATATTCAAGAATAGGTGTGATATATTGTGTTCCAAAAATGGAAGCAATTTTAGCTTTGTTTTCTCTTGATAGGCAGAGTTAGGTAGTAAAATGGTGTTAATGGAAATGACTTTCTCCCCATTCACAATGAAGACTCTAATATTATCCAAAGAATTTTTGGTGGAATATTGTACAGTGATCTATATGCCCCTTGCATATCTCTAGGGCTTCTTAAATTGAAAGCTATTTTGTCCTCTGAAATATATACTTTTCAGTGTTTTATTGGAAAAGGATGAATGTGAAGAATGACCTTCTTCTTCCCAGCCCATTCAGCAAAATCATTTTCAGATCACAGCCATGGTCATAGTGTACTAGTTAGGATTCTCTAGAGAAACAGAACAAACAGAATGTATATACAGAAAGAGAGAAAAAGAGATTTATTAAGGAATTAGGTCCACAATTATGGGAACTGGAAAGTCCAAAATTTGCAGAGTACATCAGCAGGCTGGAGACCCAAAAAGAGCTGATGTTGCTGCTTGAGTTCAAAGACAGCCTGGAGGAAGAATTTCATCCTTCTCAGGGGATCCCAATCTATTCTTAAGGCCTTCAACTGATTGGATAAGGTGAACTCACATTATAGAGGGTAACCTGCTTATTACTCAAATTCTACTGATGTTCATATAATCTAAAACATACCTTTACAGCAACATCCAGACTGATGACCAATTATTTGTGTACCATGGGCTAGCCAAATTGACTCATACAATTAACCATCACACATAGTTAGCTACAAAATATGCTTTAGATGTGATTGTGTAAATCAATGCAGAATTCCCATAAGAACAATAGCTTGGAATCCAGAAATTATTATTTGTGTTCATATCCACTCATCAATTTGTTTGCTCTATCTAGCTGCATTTATTGCTTTAGGTGTGGTTGTGTAAATCAGTGCAGAATTCCCATAAGAGTAACAGCTTGGAATGCAGAAATTATTATTTGTGCTCATATCCACTCACCAATTTGTTTGCTCTATCTATCTGCATGTATTAGTGACTACCAGATTATGACTTTTCAGGACCTTTTTATTGTGAGACATTTCTCCATGGATCTCTCACCTTTCTGCATGTCTCAAAGTAAGACACTTACTGTTTTTTCTTCAGAAGTATCTTTTCAAGGATGCTTGTATAGCAAAGAGTATTGAGAGAAAGAGACAGTCACCTGCCAATGAAAACAGCAGGCCTTCTTACTGCCCATTATAATAGGCTTGGATTTTCTAAACTCAGAATTCTTCTCCTGTAATGCCACCCACAGTGTATGAAAGCATCCATATGGACTCCTCCCAGTTGCCCCTGCGGACTTCGAAGTAAAGGGAACTGACACCAATCTGCTGATGACCATCCTGCTTGTTGTGCCATGAGTAATAAAATCTTTTATATCTGATCCACAAGTCTTGTGTCTTCTACCAGAATTCATGGAACAAAAACAGGCCAACTTGTAAGCTTGAAAGTATGATAAAAATCTCAGTCCTTAACCATTCTTGATCTTTCATTTTATTTGTCATTTTAGATTATTGGTAACTATGATGCATACTATGGCACTATCTTTACTTGTCCATGTCTTCATTGTATCAAAGATAAAATAAATGAATGTCATAGAGTGATGATCTGTATCCCCTGACCCATTGAGAGTGACAGTTTGCATTGGATAATGGAAGGAAACCACTATGTTTTAATATATTCTGTTTATCCTGGAAAATAAGACCCTTATGTGCACTCTACATATCTCTTTGAATACAACATCAAGGTGTTTTGTTCTCAGTGAGAATGGCTTGTGTATTCACCCTCCTTGACCTAAAAGTTAAGGATAAATCTGGAATGAAAATGAGGTTGAGAAACATCAGCCTCAGCTGGCCATTAGGGACAGGTGGTATCTTTAGTTTGTGACCAGAGACCCTTGAAACCCCATGAGACAGCTTATTCAGCAAGCAAATTTTACTGCTACACTATTAATTAAATCAATGTCATTCACTCATGTCAGATACATATGAGCTATTTATAGCCTCAGGCCATATTGAAATGTACAAAGAGAATTTGTATTAATTGAACTACAAGAATAGGAGACAGGAGAGTTGTCCAAGTGCTGACTCTAGGGTGAGGTAAGGCATCGCTGGCCTTAGGCATGTCTACATGCATGATGCAGACTTAATTATTTAAGGCACTTTACCATACTCTGTACTCACATAGACACTTTTGTTCCAACTCAGAAAAATAATGTTCATGCTAAGGATAGATAACACTGGATAAACTTGTATAAGGTAGAAAAATGTAGAAACTATGATTTTATAATGGCCATTTTTGGATATAATTTTTAGTTAGTTTCTTATTATATGCATCAAATTCTGTTGTAGAGCATCAAGATCTGTGGATCATTTTTGGAGGTCCAGCTCATGTGCCATAACAAAAATAAGGCCACTGCTCACATCCTTTCTTTTAAAAATCGTGGACCTATTTTAAAAATAGGCAATTATATTTTAAGTGTATAAAACTTTAGTCTTCTGTTCCATGAATGTGTAATATCTAAAAATCAGACCTGTAATGAAGTTTTCATTTTAGAAATATGTTTTTCTCCCAAAACCACTCTCTTTAAAAATGTTTATTTGGTCTAGTCCAAAGTATTACATTCATTTGAAGAACAGTCCTATTTATTCTTTTTAAATCCACATCATTATTCTTTCAAAATTTACATAAATTGTATTATATGTTATTTATCCTCATTTCCTTAGTGGTAGGTGTCTCTTATAGGAAGTAATATTGTTAACATCAGGAATTTTTCACTTAAGTAAACCACGCACTTCATTATTAATCCTAAATTTGAATGAGATACGTGAATGTGTGGGTGTTTAATGCACTATTTATATATTACTCCATTCATACAAGTTATTTTGAAATTACTAGAACAAAGATAACATGTTGTGGAAATTATAATAATTTGAGAAAAATCATATTCTTTTTTTTTTTTTTGGCTTTCAGAATTTGACTTAAATATTTATTGTAAAATGTGTTGTCCCACTTTTCTTTTTCATCTTCTTTTTTATTTATTTATTTATTATTATTATTATTATTATTATACTTTACGTTTTATGGTACATGTGCGCGATGTGCAGGTAAGTTACATATGTATACATGTGCCATGCTGGTGCGCTGCACCCACTAACTCGTCATCTAGCTTTAGGTATATCTCCCAATGCTATCCCTCCCCTCTCCCCCCACCCCCACCCCACAACAGTCCCCGAAGTGTGATGTTCCCCTTCCTGTGTCCATGTGTTCTCATTGTTCAATTCCCACCTATGAGTGCGAATATGTGGTGTTTGGTTTTTTGTTCTTGCGATAGTTTACTGAGAATGATGATTCTCAGAAAAATCATATTCTTAAGTTTTCAGAATGCAAGAAAAGGCTGTTTATTTTCTGAGTATGAGTAAATATGCAATATCTTCACTTAGCATGAAAAATACAGACATAATATTAATCTAAACAAAGTTTACAAGAAATAATTATCTACTGCAATTTCTTTAAGAAGTACAAACATGTTAACTCCTTGCCTATTGATGCATGAAAATGGGTATTTTGTGAAAGCTAAGGGAGGTTTTGATCAGATTTTTTAAATAGACATGCTTTTGTTTGCTATTAGTTATGCAATAATAATAAATAGTAGCAAATACGAGTTTAATAATGTAGAATACTTGAACTCTATCCCAAAGTATACAAAGAAATCTATTCTACCAAGTTTTTCTTTATCAAACATCTTCCTTGCATTTTAATATCGTGTGTTTCCTCAAGCTAATAATTAGACTCTCTGTAGTCACCGATGTTTGTTTGGCCTTTGAATGCCACAAACTTCATATGTCCCTGATCTGGTTAAAGGGCTTTTGTTCATGGAGTCATTATTAGTCAGTCTCAGGCAGGACCCAACCAGACCCCTTTGAATAAAATATCAAACGTGCATAAGACTGATGTTCTATATGTCTAACTGTTCCATCTGATTTATAAGTTAATTTAAAGCAGGGACCAAATAATGTGGAAGCAGAATGCTTCCCTTATCAATGTATATTTGTGGAGAAAGGAATTAATTGATTGTTCAAGCTGTGTTCTGCAAGAGAGAAATTCCTCCCTGCCCTATTAAAGATAACCTAAAAAGATTCCCAATTTGCTCATAGATCTTTTTATGCATTTTCTTATTTTAAAATTTTTATTCATTATCATTCTCCCTGTAACAGAAAAAAAAGTCAAAGCACAAATAGAAAACAACCTTAAAAAATAATCTAGGCTAATTCCTCTATTACTATCTCAATAGACTAGACATCTAGCTTAAGGAAAGATTATACAGAAATTATAATGATATTATTACAGGAATAATAATCATCATTATATATTATTTAGTATGTGCCAACCATTATTTTAAGAACATCACATATATTTATTTATATACTATTTTTAGCTAAAGTTAGTCACTGGTAAAAATGCAAGAAAATATTATAGAAAAAGCATTTTAAAGGTGAAAAGCAAAAGATATAATCCTATCGAGTAGTACCCTTAAAGGAGACAGAAGAGATATAAAATATTTTTTAATCCCGATAAATTAATAAAAACTAACATGAACTGAGAAGTTACTGTATTCCAGGAAATATGCTAAATGTTTACATGCAGTAGCTATTAATAGCTTGCCCTTTGTAATCATCCTATGAGGTAGGTGCTATTATAATCTTCACTTTCCCAATGTGTCACTGAATTTGCTTACCCAAGTGTCAGAAACAAAAGTTTCATCCATACAGCATTGTAACTGCTTCATATGAAAAAAATGTCTCAAGTCATATATTAAAAGGAAAAGTTTCAAAAATAAGATGGTTATCCAGCATGAAGACTTTTTATACTGGGGCAGATTTCACATGTAATTCAATTTTTGGAAACCAACTAACAAAATAAAAATCAGCTATAGACGATAATAAATAGAAAAGAGTAAATAACTACTCTCGTTCCATTATGCCAGAATAGGAAAGTGGTCAGGAAAATTAAGTGTCAATAAGTAAAGGCAAAATTAAACTTCTTTTTCTAAGCATAGGCACAATTAACCTATGAAAATTACTCATATTGGATGGTAATGAAGCAGATAGCTTAGCGAAATTGGGAACATGTCTGATTCACCATAATGGGATTTTCAGTTCGATCAGATCACATTTTGTATCAGTCATTCTGAATCACAACATATGTTGATTAGCAATAAGGGCTACAAGGGAAAATTTTACTTTTTTTCCTGAGCCAGAAGGACAGTGATTAAACAACATGATAATAGTAAATATCCATTGTGTCTGCATACAGGGAAATGTGATACAGATTTCCTTGTAGTGTGTGAATACACAGCTCCCTCTCTAATATATACTACCTATTGCTTTTGTCTAGTAAATTCCGGTTCTGTAACTCATGCCAAAAAGGAAAAGAGGAAGTCTATGTAGTCTACCTTGGTTTTGAGAGAAAAGAAGGCGATCACAGCAATTTTTCATGCAACAGAAGAATAGAATCGTAGTTGTAATGTTGTAGGCTGAAGTGTGGATGAAGACAGGATGCTACAGAAACTCACCCTAGGAACTGTGTGGTTTTGAGGGTTTCCACACTGTGGGTCATAAGGCTTGGATTTTTATCCAATTGCTACTGCTTCGTGAATGATAATAGACCATTAGTAACTGCCTTCACTTTGAAGTTTCAGTTACCCCCCTTTATAAAATAAAGGGTTTAAATTAGGTGAACTCTGAGGATTATTATTTGTCTATTACATTTGAATTATCATTGCCTGTATCTCATATAATCCTGTAACAGGATTCTTTGTAAGATAAGTCTAAAACAAAGAGAAGTATTTTGGCGATTCCTTGAGATTCACTGTTGATGCAGTTCTGGGATGAAAGCCTGTCCTGGGCTTTCATACTTGTGCCCCTGCTGAAACTGTTCATCCTTGGGCAAGAGGACATTCATATTATTTTGATTACTCAGATTACATATTACAAGTTTGAACCTGCTGACACAGTACTAGTAGATTTTTCTTCAGAACAGTCTATATTGCTGAATTTGTCACTTATATTCAAGCTTTTTCGCTCCTATCACTTATATGTTCCCATTTTTCTGCAGATCACTGAATTACAATAAATTGAGGTTCAATTAAAATCTGAGTTAATGACCATGATTAATTTGTTAACACTGTGTACAATTGAGAGAGGGCCTGTTATTCACATAAAAAGGCATTCAAAATAAAATTGAAAAGTATTCTATAGAATAGTGACATTTGCAAAAATTACACCATAAAGATTTCATGGATCAGAGTTCATTCCTTTTTGAACTAAAGTTTTTATTAGGTAGCTATTAGTAGTGAACACTAATTTTACTATAGTTGTTAAAGCAATTTATTTCTTGTTTTTGCTTTTTTTATAGATCTGGATAATGTAGAGGGCATTGCTGTGGACTGGATTGGAGATAATCTTTACTGGACCAATGATGGCCATAGGAAAACCATTAATGTGGCCAGGCTGGAAAAAGCTTCTCAGAGTCGGAAGACTCTTTTAGAGGGTGAAATGTCTCATCCCAGAGGAATTGTGGTGGATCCAGTTAATGGGTATGCAATATTTGACTAGCTTTATATAAGAAAAATGATAATAGATAAATTTGTTTCTTACACAGTTAATAATAGTTTTATTTAAATCCATATGTATAGCTGAATTTCCACACAAATGGTCTTAGTGGGTAAAGTTACACATTTAATGGTTTTTCTGTACTAGAGAATGTACTAAATAAACACGTCAGAATACATTGACCTGAAATAGATTACTGCACAAAGATGTATTACTTGATTTATTCAAAATTAGCACTATAATTCTGTACTTTAAGCAGCCTGACACCAAGATAAATAATCAATTCAACCAGAGAATCAATCTATTTTATATTTTAAAGGCTATTGAAATTTAGTGTATTCAAAAAAATAGCAAAAGTTTTATACATTTCCTAGAGGTCAGACATTTTATTAAATGGGTTACTATGACCCTATTTTGTAACCCTTACAATAATCCTCTGAATTAGTTGCTATTCTTATCCCCGCTTTATAAAGTTGAAAATGATAACTGTCTTGCCAAACACTATTCAATTAGTAAAAGACCAGGTCTACATTTATTCCCAGGAAGCCTGTCTCTATGATTTTACTCTTAGCCACTAAACTTCACTGCTTTTTATTTGTCTAGGGTGATAACCACATAATTTTAGATACCACCATAATTTCCATATAGGGACATCATTTTATAGTATGTGTTACTTGTTTTAGAATGAAATATTTTGTCCAATTCTTGGTAATATGTTTTCTTTTGATTTTTAATCAGCGCTATTACCTGAATGCAAAACTGTACTTATAGAAATATCAAAGAAGATGGAAATTTTAATAGTATTTTATAACTTAAAAATGTTATTTTATTGAATATTTTACATGTATAGTTTTTTGGAGTGTTTTTCTTTCCATGGCTTATATATCATTGTTTCAAGACATCAAAAAATAGATTTTCTTTACACTTCACACATACAAAAAATATGTATTGTATAGGAGGCATGTGAATCCCTTATAAACTGAGATTCCAAAATTGCAGTTCCTAGAATTGTTTGTGTTAAGAGTAGCTCCAAATACAACCAGGGTTCCTAGGCAGTGAGTGTACTCATTGTAAGTGTTTCCATAGGGCATAATTATAAAATAATTTTGGTGATTTTATGTTTGGATTATATAATCATCTGGTAAACCAGCCTTAGTTTTTGAAGAGAGTATTTATTCCACACTGTCCAAGTCTATCTGAAGAAAGAAATTTCAAATCTGTCTTAAAACAGCATCTTCTTTCTCACTATTGTTAGAGAAAATGTTTTCTGATAGAGCTAAAGAGTATTTGTTGTGCCCAAGAGATGACATAAATGTGGAAGTCATAGAAACATATAATTTAGAAGAAAATTCAGAGCCCACTGGTTCCATCTCTCTCATCAAATTTAGAAATCCTCTTCAACATCTCCCAAGTTTGTAGGCATCCAGATTATGTTAGAAACCTATAGCATCTACATAGTTCAAGCTCTTTGAACGCAATTCTGATGAATAGAATATTTTTTTCATTGAGACAATATCTGCATGCCTGTCATGTCTTCCTACCAACTGTCCCTATATACAAGGAATAAGTGCAATAAATATTATTTAAAACTAGACAGTGTTACCGAGAAACACAGGAAAGGGCTTATTTTGACTCATCTCCAGAAAGGCTGGGGATAGACTTCATCAGATAATTACATTCGAACAGGCCTTGAAATAAAATGTAGAATTTTTCTTGCTATATTAGCAGAAGTCCAGATTAACCTATGTTTAATGTGAAGAATACACAGAGTCCCACCTAGAAAAAATACTGTATTAGTTCCTGCTTATTTAATAGGTTATATTTCTATTCCGTGTGTTTAAGAATTCTCATCATTTCGTATTGGTATTGATTGTAAAGCTTTCATATTCTTTTTTTTTTGAGACAGGATCTTACTCTGTTACCCAGGCTGGAGTGCAGTGGTATGATCTTGGCTCACGACAGCCTCCATAGCCCGGGCTCAAGTGATCGATTCTCCCACCTCAGCTTTGAGACTAGCTGGAATTACAGGCACAGGCCACCGTGCCTGGCTACTTTTCATATTTTTTTTTGTAGAGATGGGGTTTTGCCATGTTGCTCAGGCTGGTCTCAAACTCCTGGGCTCAAGCAATTCGCTTGCCTCAGCCTCCCAAAGTGCTGGGATTACAGGCATGAGCCATGGTGCCTGGCCCACAATATACATTTAAGCATATATATATATATATATGTGTGTGTGTGTGTGTGCATATACATATATACATATATATATGTAACCTCTCCCAGATTGGCATTACTTAGAAAAATAACTTTCTTATATTTTGTTTAAATAAAAATAATTTTAGGTGATGGATCAGTTGGCAAACAATTCCTTTTTTCAAATAGTAAAATATGCAGTATATTTGGAATATCCAGATTTAGCTCTGTCTCGTGTGTGTGTGTGTGTGTGTGTGTTTCTGTATACACAGGCACATGTATGTGTGATTTGAATCACAGAAAAAAAAATATGTTGCCATGATCAAAAGGAGAAGCTATAGGGTAAGATAACTGCAATATTAATGTTATAAATGAAAAAAAACTGTATTAATTATCTGTATATAAGAAAATTTCAGGAAAATATCAATAGAGATGAAAAGATTGCATATTTCACTTTTGTATAGTTCATTTATATAGCTGATGTCAAGTAGTTATACCTAACTAACATAGAATTAGAGCAAATAGAATGACTATGCTTTTTGTTACTAAGTTGTCCCAATTAAAAAATCACTTTAAGGAATTACAAGATACAAGATAGAAATATTTCCATGTTTATTTCTAGGATTAATACAATTCAACAGTCTCAATATACTTCCTTGGGTCTAAAAAGGCATATCAACATAATTGGAAACCGTTAAGAGAATTTAAAAAGAGCTTAATTTGTATGAAATAATGGGTAGTGTGTTCATCCTCAGTTTTCCCAAGTCTGCCAGTTTAGATCACAGTAGGATTTTTCGTCATGGTGACAGACTTTTTCCAAATGCACTTAGAAATTCTTAGGGTCTACAAAATGGGGGAGGCAAGGGATCTAATAAGGGTATTTCAAGGGTCAGCAGCTTAGAAAAGATTTGAGACTTTATAAAGTTGTATATGAGATGACTGGATTAAACCTACACTTTAATTAATAAACTCAGGAACTTTCACATGACCCTAAAACAACACATGTGGTGGGTTTTAACCTCATTCATGAGGGAAATGGAACATTAGTTCAAGGCCCCCTCTCCTACTGTTAGAGCTTTACAAAAGATTTGTTTTTAAAGGCAGATGCTTTTGTTTGAGATAGAAATTAAAGCTCAAAATCTCAAGGTCAGTCAGCTTGCTATTACTAAACTTATGTGCAGCTAAATCATCTTCTGTAGATTTTGGGGTAATAATAAGCAGCAATAAAACATAGATGATTTGCATCAGGAAGACAAATTAGACCTAGCCAAACAAACTCAGTATGACTGTGCCCTTTAGAACAAAGTCAGTCCAATTACCTGTCTTAAAGAATAATAATTCATCTGAGATTAAATAAAGTCTGGAGTAGATCATTAACTGTGCCATGGGTTCTCATGTCAGTCAATCTGCTTTTTAATCACATAATTGATTATGTACTTTTTGAAGTGGACAACATTTAAAATAGTAATGACCCAGAAAATCATTTCCTATACTTGGTATCAACAGCCCCCAAAAATAGATATTTGGCACTTACTGTCAGGTTCATTAATGCATGAAGCCAGTAAGTGCGATAGTGGTGGTAGTTGGCTTTTCTGTAATAAGTGTAAATGCACAGTTCCACCAAACAAATCTTTGCTTTCTTTAAAACTTCACAGCTGCCCTCTCTTTGACAGATAAGCACTTAGATAGGAGGACAAATCAGAATGAAACTAGAATTTATGGAACTGCCAAATCTGAGGAAGTGTCTGTACGGTGGCTGGTTGTAATAACATGTATGCATTTTTGTTGTTTTTTTAATGTCTTAGTTGGATGTATTGGACAGACTGGGAGGAAGATGAAATAGATGACAGCGTGGGAAGGATTGAGAAGGCCTGGATGGATGGATTCAATCGGCAGATTTTTGTGACTTCAAAGATGCTGTGGCCAAACGGTTTAACTCTGGACTTTCACACCAACACGTTATACTGGTGTGATGCCTATTACGATCATATCGAAAAAGTGTTTTTGAATGGAACTCACAGGAAGGTAAAAGACAAATGCTGCTGTTTTTAACCCACAGGCTTCTTTTTTTCACAGAGCCTTGTTGTGTTGTGTTAAAAATACTTTCAAGTTTATTTTTACTCCTCTGAGGTGGCTGCCAATAGTCTCCATGGGGTGGCTGAAGGAGGCTGAGCATTAAGTAGTGCAGCTGGCACTTGCCTCTGGGAGACCAGGCCCAGCTCACTGTGGTATGCCAGGATATGTGGGATTTTTAAAAGCAGCTCTCAGGATACCAGAGCTGTTTTAAAATGCAATTTTTCTACATTATTGATGAGTTTTCTATAACCAAGCAACCCCACTCTATTAAAATATGTTCAATATTTTGAGCTGAAGTTTAACATTATGTATTATGAGGAAGTAATTACATTGTATTTAGTTGAATAAGTAACTTGGTGACATTGAAACTTAAACACATAGTAGGAATGAGCTGAACTTCAAGCTTATTGGTATGAAGAGGTATCAGTTTCCTCTTGCTTTTTTTGCTAGAGTAACTGCAAAATGATTTTGAAATTCTTAGGTAAAATTGAGAATGATGCAGTTGGCTATGAGACAGAGGCATAGTTGACAAAACAAAACCTCTATATTTCGTGTTTTAGTTACCTAATTACACATAACACCAATAACTGACTTTAACTGTGAGTTAAATAATACAAAAAGGGAACGTTAGAAATGACCAAAATGCTTCCTTTAAGTTACATTTCTTTTCTTTTTGGAAAGAAAACCTGCACATTTGGCTAAGCCTACTCATTATGGATTCTGTTTTAGAAAGAAATACTACACTAATCAGTTAAGACTGTTCTGTTGTTGATTGACTCTAACAATACTGTAAATATTTTCTCCAAATAAGTACAATTGGTTGGCATTTAACCGAATGTCACATACTTAACAGGTGCTAGATAAATCTTTATGCTTCCTTAGAAGATGTTGGTATGTAAACAATAAACATTAATACATTCATGGCCAGCACATTTTAGCCTACATAAAGGTGAGAAAAAAATTAAGAAACCATGTCAATTATTTAATGTATGATAATTTGGTAAGAAGAATTCAGTTAAAGGGAGCAAAATTTAAATTTATGACCCTAAGTTATTTAGATAATTTTCTCAATTCTCTAATATTAAATGAAGTGAATACAAAATCTTTTTCATCTTGTATTCAATATGTTTTTATTTATGGTGAAAGGTGAAAAAGTATTATCATTATTGAGGTATAATTTATTCCCCTTCTACAATCCTACATGTGAAACTGGACTTAAACTTTTATCACATGATTCTTCCATTTAAGGAACAACAAAACAATATAACTAGAATGTAAATGAATATATTAACATAATCAGAATTTAATTTGCCAGTGAGTTTTTATCTATTTACTAATAATAAATGTGTCTGTGTTTAAATTAAAATCTTTACCATCTTTTCTGCCAGATCCAAGATTTCTTCAATTTTCATTGGCCCAATTAAAGTAGGAGGATCCTTTTGACTCCCAATACTGTTTGAACATGTTCTATTTGTTGGTTATTGGATGAGCAATGTTGTAATACACATGATTATTCAGGTTGATTTCTATCCCAGGATATGATACTGAAATATCATAAGCAAAAGAAACAGGAATGAGAGTAGGGAAAAGTCATTTTAGTATTTGCATTCTTAACCATATTTTTCGTGCCATAGATGAAAGAATTTACATCAATAAAATAGACGGTTTAATAATAAATAATAAATGGTTTAGATAAAATAGTTTCCTTCAAATAGCATGCCATAAAACAAACAAAAAATATGCTCACATTGTGAAATCCATTTTTTAAACCTATCAGAGAAAATGAGTTAAGATATTAGATTATGATCTGTTATACTTATTGAATATCACTTTCTCTAAATATCTAGTTAGTTTCTAAAGTTCAGTTCTGATTTTTCACAATGTGTTTATATTTTACAGATTGTTTACAGTGGGAGAGAGTTGAACCACCCTTTTGGACTGTCGCATCATGGAAATTATGTGTTCTGGACTGATTATATGAATGGTTCCATTTTTCAACTAGATTTGATAACGAGTGAGGTGACATTGCTGAGACATGAAAGACCACCCCTATTTGGGCTTCAGATTTATGATCCACGAAAGCAACAAGGTATTAAAAAACAAAAATGCTTCTGAGATTCACATATAATAATACTTCACAGAAGTTATAAAAGATTTATTTTGACAGTGTTGCTAAAGTTTTATGATAAAAGATGTCAAATTCGCTCCAAAGTCAATCAAATGAGACTTTGTTATCATAGAAATTTACTTTTTGTTGTTCTAAATATCCTGAGTGATTATCCCTGGGAATTCCATATGAGTGAGGTTTAAGATTTTCTCCAATTATTTCCTTCTCTTCATGTGATTTTCATTGAAGAAGGCTATTAGTTATTTAAAGTAAAACAATTCTCTTAATGTTTTCAAAGCGTAAGTATTGTTAAATATGAGAACTTCCTTAGTTTGAAAAGAAAACTATTGAAAATTGAAGATGCATTATACAAGAAAAATGTTATTTTTAAAACTATCTTAGTATGTTTATCTGATTAGTTTCAATGTATATTTAAGGGACATGTAATTATTTTAGATGACACAAAAGTAAAACCATCTATAACAATATTCATGTCTTCTTAAAATCAGATAATATTATTTTATGTTTTACTTGTGTGAGTTATTAATACTTATTAGGACATCTACACATAGCATTACTCAGAATTTAGGTACTGAACAAAGAAAACAGTTTAGTAAATTATGTGGTAGGTTTTTTATGAGTCTAAATAGTCATTGTTCCTTTTTTAAATAGATATATCCTTGTAAAAATTTAATGAGTATGTAGTTCAATACATTTAAGATGAATAAATTATATTTTGAATTTCCTAACACATGTGCTATCGATTGGAAATTATCTAGCAACAGAGTTTTTGAAGATATTTCAGCTAAAACAGCGATCCTAAAGCAAATTATCTCATTCAAAAGCTTCAGTTTTTTCCCACTATATTAAAATTGCTTCAATGGAATACAAATGTAATTTTATAAAATAATGGAAATGTGTACATGAGAAATATCAATAGCTGATAAAAGATAAAATTATCTTTTAGAAGAGTAAAACTTAAATTATTTGGATGGTACAAGCCATAGCTATGGACAAGAAATGAGGAATAGAGATAATTGCCTGGGTAGATTAAAAGGTAATATTTTGTTATATTCATATAAATCCTGCACCCCCACCACACTACCATAGTTTGCCTATACTGAACAAGAGCACAGGCTATGAATAGAAACAATCTTTTTCACGTTCTGAAAGATCTGCTTTTCAGGATTATAATTCTCTCTAACTTCACAATCCAATCAATATATGATCACATTTTCCATTTCCCTTCTCTTTAGAATTGCTCCTCTTCAATGTCATTGCTGAATTTCCATCGCCAAAGTCCATAACATTTTTACCATCTTCAGAGTTTTTAAGCTTCCATTTGCTTTAGTGAGTTGTTCAACTAAATGCAACACGTGTAGTGAAAAATGCCCTGGGCTTAGATCTGGGTCCTAACATCTTTTAAAACTTTGGACTCATCATGAAAGATTTACAACAAAAAAAAATACTTTCTTCATAACATTTCCATGATGGTTAAATTGCTATTTGTTATTTAAAAGCAGAACTTACATAGCACTGTGCCTGACAAACAAATTATGATAGGTAACTTGCCCCTACAATTTCTCTAATAGGAGGTATTTGTTTTTAAGGTTACCCTACATATAGGCATTTTAAATAAATATTCAATGGAATAATGTACATAATAATATACAATGAGGTACATAACTCTGATAGAGAATATTTTTGGTGTTCTGAAAGGTGCCATTGATGTATAGTAGTGCAATGTTATTCCTTTGATGGACAATGATCTTTTAAAAGTGCTTTTCCCCATTTTAATTGAAGGGTCATTAAAATAAAAACTGAGCTCTGATTACTAAATTCTTTTTCAACTTTTATTGTAGAAACCATAATGTTTTGTTTTACTGAGTAAATGTATTGAGAATAATTGATAATTTTTATTAACTTAGGTGAATTAATCAATTGATTTGAGTTTTCTACTGCTTCTTCGTGTAGCTAAGGATTACCTAGTACTTAACTATATGTTTGATCAAGCAATACAATATAGAAATTAAATTCCTGGTTAATACAATTCTTTCTCAGTCAAGAGACATTGATATTAGATAATCTAATTGAGTTCTAAATTTTTAGTATCTTTTACTACATTGATCAAAGTAGCTGAATTATAAAGCAAAATGCATTCCGATGTTCAGATGTGAGCAGTTTGTCTTAATTATTATAATTTTCTCTCAATGGTGTTACTCTTTGCATCTTTTGAACCTCAGACATTAATACATATTTGAAAATAGATGATCTTTGTCCTATAAATGGTTTCATATTGTCCTGTTAGACTGTTGTGTTTTTTTTCTATGGATAAAATTCAGCAATTGAAGAGAAAACCAAATCTCTAAGTAGCACATATCTCCTTTGCCTAATGGAATAAAAGAAGCTAATCTTATATAACTTTATAGTCTCTCTCTCTCTCTGAGAGAATGCAAATTATATGACTTTATTTATATATATATACAAACTATATTATTTATAGTTTTTATACATATGGATAGATAGTATTAATACACACACACACACACACACACACACGCCATCTGACAAGACCACCATGAAAAATATTCAGGAATGTTAATAATGTAATTTCTAAATATTTTAGGCTCAGTGTCAGAAAATTAGTCAACTAATCAGATCTCCCCTTACTCCTCATATTAGAAGAGATTTGTCAATAGCCAGGCACAGTGGCTAATGCCTGTAATCCCAGCACTTCGGCAGGCTGAGGTGTGTGGATTACCTGAGGTCAGGAATTCGAGACCAGCCTGGCCAGTATGGTGAAACCCCCGTCACTCCTAAAAATACAAAAATTAGCCAGGGGTGGTGGCAGGAGACTGTAATCCTAGCTACTCGGGAGGCTGAGGCAGGAGAATCGCTTAAACTTGGGAGGCGGAGGTTGCAGTGAACCGAGAATGTGCCACTACACTCCAGCCTGGGTTACAGAGCAAAACTCTGTCTAAAAAAAAAGAGACTTGTCAAATTACTTGGAATATACCAGTGAATTTCAGGAAGGTAGATATAAATAGATAACATACTAAACAGAAAGCTACCTCAGGAAAGAATTCTTAAGTAATTCTTAGGGATTTAGTGTAAAGATATTTTTCTCATATATTACTGTCATTTCTTTTGGTAAAATTTATAAGCTTTCCTTTTTCATTAACATTAGATATCTAGAACAAGTTTTAAAGCTTTCTTCTGCTCCTTCTCATATAAAGAGTAGCAATTGTGTAAAATAACATACTTTCCTTTTTATTTTCTAGGTTCAAAAGCACACTTTGATTTTTTGCACATTTTGGGGAATGAGATAATCAAAACTAAGTAATATTTTAATAAGGGTTGATTAAATGTATCCTATTATTTTATGACAAATAGAAGACATTTATTAACTAAGAACTAGCTGTAACTTTTAAAACTACAGGGAAGTGGACTAAGCATTGTTATTTAATTTTCACAACATATATTTAAAATAGGTACTATTGATTTATATTTTACATACGAGAAACCCAAGGATCAGACAGACATAGCCATTGGCCCTCAAGAAACACAGTAAGCCAGGGATAAGACTAAAATTCAAATTCAGATCTGTTTGACCAGAAAGTATTTTTCTGTGTTTAATTTGTGTGGCCAATTTAATTTCTCAAAATTTTATATCTACTATACTTTTAGATAGAAGAAAAAGAATGTGAATCTTTTTTGGTGATTGTAATTTTATCACTGATAAATTTTGTATTCAAATATATATTTTTAATATAAAGTTCCCCTTGACTACTTTTATAGAATCCAGGATTTAGAGATTTTAGATTACACAGGACTAGTATAACAGACATAGCAGTTATTTAATGTATGACATATTTATTAATCACATTATTTTATAGGTTTAATAAGCTTTAGGTTTGGTGGTAGGACCATCATCACAAAATTTTTCTTTCTTTTTATATTTCCCATTTTTGAGATAATCACCAAACCTCCTCACCAAAACTAAGGAGTATCTTAATATAGTTAACACACACACACTTACATAAGTGGCTTCAAAGCATGTCAAATATAAACACAGTCTTCAAGGAGCATCTGATTCCGAAAGAGAAAAAAAGTAAGAAGCATTTTATCCTTTCTTCAGATTGACTGACATCGTTCACAGTCAATTCTTCTGAAATTATGCTAGATTAAATGCATAATTCATCTGGCCTCAGGATCTCACTCTCTCAGCCTTTATCTAACTTTTGGAATAAATGGGGTGTCTACTGCCCCTTCAAAACTACAAGCTTGAGTATCTCTACGTTAGTTAGAAAAATAAAAAAAGAGAATCCCCATAGTTTCACATATTTTATATTAACTGCAGAGAATTCTCGCTTTGCCTATGATAAGACACTGAGAAGTCAAGAGTGCAGAACACATATAGAAAAGGAGGTTTCTTTGTTCCACCATTTTGAAGAAAATTCAGATTAAGGAAAGACTGAAACAATGGAATTCTTTTGCGCTGGTTTCTGTATTCTCTCATTTGCTCAAAAAAAAAGATACTTTATTAACAAAAGTTAAACTGCTAAGGTCTAAAAACATTGAGATGTTAATATAGGCTTGTGAAATGTTTTCACATATTATTTGTGTCTTTACTCCCATTCTTTGGAAGTTGTATCTATCCACAAACTTGTACCTGTGCCTGCACTCCAAATGATTGTTCTTGTCATTCAAACTGCTAACTAAAAGTTGCATTCACCACTTACTTATTTAACTAACATTTATCAAACACACTCTATGCTGGGCACTATTTGCAAGGTGTAGAATATAATTTTGCTTCCGGAAGATACAAGATTGGAAAAAAAAAGACAAAGTTTTTGATGAATCCAGACGGCCTTCTTCAACTAGATAGTGAAAGCTATTCTTCATTTGCTTTCCTTGCATATTTGATTTTTAAAAACTATCTGCTTCCTGAAAGTAATAGACTTTTGTTTGTTTTGGTATATTTGGTATGTCTTTTTTGATCTAATTTTATTTTATCGTATATAAATAAGTTAGTGTTTGAGAACACAATTTTGGAGTAAGAAAATCTTATTTCTAATTATTTATAAATAATTATAATATAATGATTAGAAATAAATGATAATTTAATAAGAATTATTTCCTATTTCTACATATTGGAAGGGCCATTTGGACGATCACATATTCAGTATTCCTACTTGCAAATGAGATAAAACCTTCCTTGTAATTTTATTTAAAAAAATTGAATAAAATATAATGTATGTGTAAAGTAACTAGCTCTGGGATTGCTTATAAGTTTTCATTAACAGCAGCTATTAATATGTTCATGACTTTTTAATTGATATATAGGTATAAAAATTTTTAGCACCGTATTTGAAAAGTAGTCCCTTAAACATGTTTTAAAGAGGATATTTTTACATAAAATATTTTTCTAGTTCTCAGAACTTCAAAAAATACTATCATATGATATCTGTCTGGAACATATTAATGAAATTCAAAAATACGTTGGGTCACTATTAAAATAAAGATCTAAGCCCTTCTGAGGAGAGATATGGAATTATTCAAATTAATTTAGATTTTGGATTTCTATTATGACAGAACAAATAACCAATTCCTCTCTCTTAATATGTAGTATTCACAGAAAAGAAATATATTTCAAAGTTTGAATAATGCAAATTTATTTTTAAATACTTAAATTTCATATTCATTTAGAATGGTATGAGGCACACCACTGAATTAAGGAATATGATATTTAGCATGTAATTTCAACATTTCAAAATGTCAATAATTCCTTATTTCTTACTGTTTAAATTCTTTATGTATTTCTCAAAATATGTTGAATTAATTCTAATTTTCCAGAATCTGAATGCTACTAAAATATTAAATATACAATTTCATCCTGTACAGAATGTGTACAACATAGAATAACTCTGCATCCTATGAAGCACTGCATTTTTATTCCATGGCCATGGAATAAACATGATGTTTTCTGGAAGCTGCTTAAAGCATTTATGCATTTCCTATTAAAAAAAACTCTGTATTAGGCTTAATTACCCTCTGAATTCAGAAATTGATACTGTAGCATGCATTACTAGCTTCCTTGGCTTTCATATGTATTTTTTAATTTGTTATGAACACAGTGAATTAAATTTATTTTTCAAGATAATGAAATGATAATATACTTTAGGTCATTTCTTCTGATCTGTGGGCACTCAATGATAACCTATGGTAATGTGTTGAATATTTATGGTATACAGGAGCATTTTAGAGTTTTTTTCTTACTTCTTATTATCTTCCGTATAGAACATCCAACCTCTGAGGCTCACAGTATAATAACCTAGTCTGTCACTTTAATCACATTTCTGGTATTTGCACTTTAATCATTTTATTCTCTTATTGTATGGCTCTAAGTAATTAAAAGCTCTTTATTTTTAATGTTTCAGTGAAATATTCTGATATAAAAAAATGTTATTTACTGATGCTTTGAACAAACTGCAACATAGAGTAATATGACCCTGCAATTACATTACCTATCGTATTGCTAGTGTTGAGTTCTTTTTAAAGTTTGACGCATTTATAGGTAAGTAGAGTCATATGTGGCATAGAGATGGTTCAGTCAATGATGGACTGCATGTATGGTGATGATCCTATAAGGTAATAACAATGTATTTCTACTGTAACTTTTATATGTTTAGATACAGAAATGCTATTATCATTGTGTTATAATTGTTTACAGTATTCAGTACCGTAACATGCTGTGTACAGGTTTGTAGCCTAGAAGCAATATTTGATATATAGGTATAAAATTTTTTAGCACTGTATTTGAAAAGTAGTCACTTAAACATGTTTTAAAGAGAATATTTTTACATAAAATATTTTTCTAGCTAAAATTTTTTAGCACCATATAGTCTAGGTGTGCAGCAGATTCTACTATCTAGGTTTGTGTAAGGATGCTTTATGATGTTTGCACAATGATGTGATTACACATTTCTTAGTATGTATGCCCATCGTTAAGTGATGCACAAGTGTAAATACACTTTCTTCCTTTCCTTTCCAACCTGTAAGACTAATTGGCAATCTAAATTGTATTTCTTCGTACCGACACCTTTACAATTGTTAAAGCATACAACATTACAGCTAGATAGGAGGAATAAGTTCCAATGTTCTATACCACTGTGGGATGATTATAGTTAACGATGATATATAGTTTCAAATATCTGGAAGGTGGATATTGAATGTTCCCAACATAAAGAAATAATAAATGTTTGAGATTATGGATATGCCAATTACCCTGATCTGATTACTACACATTACGTTTACTGAAACATCACCATGACTATGAACAATTGTTACTTGTCGATTTAAAAATAATTACTCAATTTTTATCTGCGAGTCTGCAAGGGTGCCTCACATACGTTCATGAATAATGTATATTATTCATAAATTTCCTCTCATGCCTACTTAATTTATGTCTGTTGTATACCTCATTAGTGCCTCTGCTCTTTAGATCCACTGAGAGGACACTTTCGCCCTTGTGAACTGTACATTCACCTTATACCAGCAAGGCTGCTAATTTTTGGGTCTTCACAGATGTCCTATGATTCCTGGAGTCCTCAGTACACTGCATTTCCAGTGTATACTGCGCAAGAGAAAAGAATACCCCACCCTTGCTCCCAACACTCATTTGCTTTCTGTTCCCTGGGAATCCAAAGCCACATTCTGAGAGCCAGTGGTCCACTTTCCAAAGAACTCAGACTTAAATACAATAGGCCTAATCTGGAAAACTATCCAAGACAGACACCATTCTCTTCTTTCTCTTCTCTCACCTAGTACCTGACTTCACTCAGACCTCTATCTCCTCCAATTAATGAGAAAATTCTCTTTATCTACCAATGCATCACATATTTTCAAACATTATTACATTTAGTTATGATTCAACAGAAATCTTGACTATATTACTAAATATGTAATATACGTAGCATATATAAGTGTATGTAATTACATCTATGTTCACCTCCTAGAAAGAACGTGAATCAGAGTTCTCTGACACATTTTCTTTCCTCCTCTTGCAGGTGACAATACGTGCCGAGTAAATAATGGGGGCTGTAGTACACTTTGCTTGGCTATCCCAGGAGGCCGGGTGTGTGCTTGTGCTGATAATCAACTTTTGGATGAAAATGGGACAACTTGCACATGTAAGTTCTTTTCAAGTTACCCTTATTTGTTTATTGGGCTCTTTCTGAAGACTAGAAGCAGAAGAAACCAGAGGAATTAAAATGACACTTGGAAAGAGAAATTCAGATAATTACTTAGATATAATTCTTTTTAGACTAAAAATTATTAACTGATTAATTTTGAATATATAGATGAATATTGACAATGATGGTGTTTCGTGGAGTTCACTGCTATGTGTGATTTAGTAAAAAAATTAAATAAGTATATGCCACAGAAGCATAAGAGAACTTCACTATAAGCAGCGGCAACTAAAAATGCATTGTTGTTGATTAGATAGATGGCACAACATAGGCCTACAATGACTTTAAATGGCTTCCTGACTCAGTTGTCTATATTAAATGGTGAAGAGCAAGGAAGGAGGCAAAAAGACTTGTAAGGAATTTACAGACTATCCAAATAGTGAATTAACTGGATTGACTGATCTGGATTAAAGGCAATTTTATTAACTTTTGCTGACATTTCTCAATTTACTGCATCTTATTATTCTGATATGACTTTTGAAACTTGTTCTTTCTACCCCATGTGGTGTCCCTTAAGCACAATAACACCAACAATGCTATGTATGTATTGAGAACTATATAACATTTTTAGAATGGTTTAATCTTGAATTGTGTGTTAGAGGTCTTCAGAAAAACAGAACTAATAGGAAAACAGAACTGTTTTTCTTCAGGAAAACAGAACTAATAGGATGTATATAATACATAGAAGATTTATTATGAGGAATTGCCTTGTGTAATTATAAATTATAAAAACTGATGAGTCTTAAGATCTGCAGGTGGCAAGCTGGAAATCCATGAGAGTCCATGGTGTACATCTGGTCCAAATGTCAGCAGGCTTCAGACCCAGGAAGTGCTGACGGTTCAGTTTATGTCCAAAGACAGGAAGAAACCAATGTCCCAGTTCAAATAGTCAGGCAGGTGACGTTTATTTTGCCTGTGACAGGTTCGGCCTTTTTGTTCCACTCTGGCCAACTGATTGGAGCAAGTTCATCCACATGACTAAGGGCAGTCTACTTCACTCACTTTACTAATTTAAATGTTAATCTCATCCACAGCACCCTAACAGACAGACCTAGGATAATGTATGACCAAACATCTGGGCACTCCGTGTCCCAGTCAAGTCGGCATATAAAATTAACCATCACAAATTGCTGAATAAACACTTCGTGTATTTATTTTATCATTTATAATGATTGTCTCTTGTGAGAGAGGAGGGATAAGTGTAATAAAAATAACTTCAATTTATCAATAACATCTTATCTCTTCTGATAAAGAAAAGATGTATTTTTAAAAGGATATTTAAGATTTAAGACATTTAAGAAAATATCTTAAAAATAAAAAATCCACTTATAATGCCACTATTCAGAAATAAACTGCTAAGAAATCTTAATAGAGTTTCTTATAATGATATATCACTGGGATTTATTTTTACTACCAGTGATAATAATTGTAGGTAAGATTGAGTGAATGCTTACACTGGTATGGATTTGGCATTTTGTAATACAGTTTGTGATTTGTATTGGTCTTTACAAAAACTATGTAAGGAAGATACTATTACTATCTGCGTTAGTCCGTTTTTACACTGCTGATAAAGACATACCCAAGACTGGCAATTTACAAAAGAAAGAGGTTTAATGGACTTACATAGTTCAGGAGGCCTCACAATCATGATGGAAGGCAAGGAGGAGCAAGTCACATCTTACATGGATGGTGGCAGGCAAGAGAAGAGAGCTTCTGCAGGGAAATCCCTGTATTTAAAATAATGAGATCTCATGAGTCTTATTCATTATCATGAGAACAACATGAGAAAGACTTGTCCGCATAATTCAATTACCTCCCTCTGGATTCCTCCCATGACATGTGGGAATTGTGGGAGTTACAGTTCAAGATTTGGGTGGGGACACAGCCAAACCATATCACCATCTCATTTTATAATTTACAATTTAGACTTTTAAAATAATTACTTTGCAAGTTCACATAATTAGCGAGTAGAACATTTGGAATTTAGACCCCAAATTCTGTCATTTTTACTTAATATGAGCATAAGCATCTTATCAGGTAACCAAATATCTTTGTAAACATAATTTTTAATGACTGCCTTTCAAACCATTTATTTTCTTTTTAGTTGATGTTTGGGATTATTTATGATGCATTGTTATAGGTAATTGTCTGTTTCTTTTACCATTTATGACTTTTTATGTATTTTACCATATAGTTTATGTCTATTAGACATAACAATTAGACATTGTTACATCTTCTTTAGGTATTTGGAATAATACCCTCAGTTTTAAATTATTTTATTATTATTTTGAGTTCCAACTACTAGACATGAGGACTTTGGTTTCTTTTCTACTACTTTTCTCATCTGCTTCAATTTCACTTATTATAAAATTAGCATATCTGACCAAGAATATGACTTTGAATTACCAAAAATAAGTCCTTTTTTTATAAAAATATTTTTGACATTTATATTTAGTTTGTTAATTTTACAATATTTTTAGGCCTAGATCAGTGTTTCACTACTTGTATTGCTTAGTACTTAAACTTTTAACACTCCATTGTTCATTTATTCATTTCACTGGTGTGTAGGGTAGATGGAATATATCTTGAAATAACTTCTTCAAGAAGACTATGTAGAATACAGTGGACCCTCTGTACTGAACACTTACACTTTCTTTCTTGTAATTATTTCTTAAGCAATATAGTATGGAAACTATTTACATAGTATTAGCCTTGTATTAGGTATTATAAGTAATCTAGAAATGATTTAAAGTATATGAAAGGATATATGTAGGTTATATGCAAATACTGCACTATTTTATATAAAGGATGTGAGTATCCATGGATTTTGGTAGTTATAAGGGATCCTGGAATCAATCCCCCCTGGATATTGAGGGATGGCTGTACATATTGATGAGTTCGAAATATGCCTCCTGTGCATTTTTATGTAAACAGCATTTCTTCTGCATATTAATTCTTGGCTGAACAAAATCTCCCTTTAAAATTCTCCAAATTTGTACCTATTCTATTCTGTAATTACATACTTCAGAACACAAATATGAATTTTACCCTTCTAGTAAGGTTTTTTTTTTCTTTAGTAATGGAACTTTGTAAATTGCCTGTAAGTTGATTTCTGTGGAAGATAGTTCTCAGAGGTAAACTTTCTCTGAGTCACCAGGTGATTGTTTCCGTTTCTTTATTCTGTGGTATTATTTTTTAATTCATATTTTATTGTTTATCATCAGAAATGAAAGAAACCTATCAAGATCCACAGTTTGCCAACAGGCAGGGATTAAGCATGACTTTGAACAACTTAAAGTCTGCCAAGTTGGCTGCTAGGCTGAATCTTATCTTAGTTACTGGGAGAAAAGATATGCTTTATGTGTACATTTGCTAGTTTAATTTTTCAGTTTCTACCAAGGAGTCTTTTAAAGTTGTTTTCCCGGCATAAAATGAAATTTCTGCTAGCCCAATTGAATGACTCTGACATTTTGAAAAGATGAAATGTCCATGCACACGCATATGCGTGCACACGCACACACACAGTAGCTTTCGGGGACTTCTACCTGGTCTCATCATGCCTTTGCTCCACCCATAAACTTCCTCTTAAAGATGGCAGGTAGCACAAAAAGTGCTCTTATTTTGGTAGGTACAGACCTTATAGTCTGTGCTGCAGGAGCAAAGGATCTCTCTGCCTACCTAAAGATGGACAGGCTTTAACTATCGCAAGGACAGAAAACCAAACACCACGTGTTCTCACTCATAGGTGGGAATTGAACAATGAGAACACTTGGACACAGGGTGGGGAACATCACACACTGGGGCCTGTCATGGGGTGGGGGAGGGAGGAGGGATAGAGTTAGGAGATATACCTAATGTAAATAACGAGTTAACAGTTAACGGTTGCAGCACAACAACGTGGCACATGTATACATATGTAACAAACCTGCACACTGTGCACATGTACCCTAGAACTTAAAGTATAAAAAAAAAAAAAAAAAGATGGACAGCTTACAGGCTTATTCAATTTCCAGTGGCATAACTTAGAAAGACTCATGAATGAATTTTTAAATCTAGTTCTATTGGCCTTGCAAAAAGTGAAAGTTCCATTACGATAATGTCAATACAATGATCAAGAGGCCAAACTCTCAGAGATCTGGTTAAGTTTTTATTTTTGTTCTTTATCATTGTAGGAAGTTACAGGGGGAGGGGACTTGCATTCATCATGTACTGATATTTGAATGGTATTTTGAGGTTAAAATTTTCTACTTAGTTTTTTAATTTCGGTTATGTGGATCATAATTAGTGGATCATTGGCCTACAAATTATATTTCCTATTTCTTTCATTCTTATGCTCCATTAAAAAGATATGGGTTGCTTTTAGGTGAACATATCTATATTGATATATCTATATTGATATATGATATATGATCTAGGAAAGATATTGACAGATTGATAAATAAATGAAAAAAATCAACATTGTAGACTACAGGGAAAAGATGAGAGGAAAAGCACTATCAATATAAAAGTGAGCTGGAATAAGCAGAAGTAAAAACAAAAAGAATTATCACTAAAAAAATCTAGGAAGTAAAATCCTACAAAGACTTTATCATGACTTAAATGAATTGTTATATATATCAATTTCCTATTTCCACGTACATTCTCTGGCTCAAAAGAAAATGAAATATGAGTTACAAATCAGTCCTCTGTGAGTTTAAAGCTTGCTACTTTGGCCCACAGTGTAAGTGGAATGTAGGAAGCAAGGCTCGCTGGGATATACACTGACCCCTAACCTAGTCTCTAGTCCCTGAGGAGAGAAACCTGTGGCACCTCCACCTGTACTTGTAATAGACACATCTAAAGCCCTCCTATACCATATTTTGGGTATCACCAAGTCAATGGAAGATGCTTCTCCTCACATCCACTTAAGACCCTGAGACTGAAAAATTGTCTTAATTGCTCACTTTTATATTTAACTGACTATTACACCTCATAGTTACATCTTATCTTTTGATCAAGCTTGTCCTTTATGTTTATTTTAACAAAGTTCACCTGTGTTTAAATATCATGGTGGGAGAGGACACACAGATATATTTGCTTGGGTACTGTACTCTATTAGAAATGGCCCTGTCTGGCCAAGTGTGGTGGCTCACAGCTGTAATCCCAACACTTTGAGAGCCTGAAGTGGGAAGATTGCTTGAATCCAGGCATTCAAGACCAGCTTGTGAGATCTTGTCTCTTGAAAAAAGAAAAAAAAAATTAGCCACGCATGGTGGTGCACACTTGTAGACCCAGCTACTCAGGAGGATGAGGCAGGGGCTCTCTTGAGCCTAGGAAGTTGAGGCTGCAGTGAGATGTGATTGTATGTGCCACTGCTCTTCAGCCTAGGTGACAGAGCAAGACCCCATCTCAAAAATAAATAAATACATAAGTAAATGGTCCTGTCACCTTCTCCAGTTCCACGAATGGGTTATCAGTATTGCTTTTCCTCAGCAGTGACTACCAGTCCCTCCTTTTTTGTATCTCCGACCTTTCATCCTTACTCTGCCTTATGTAGTTTCTTCCTTGCCCTAATTGCCAAACCAAAAACAACAAAACATGTTCAGTAGTTTCTTGGAAGCCACAGATACAAATATCTTAATAGGAAATCTGGCTAAGCACACGCTTCCGTAGCACTTGAAATGATTCAGATTGATGCTTAACAATGGAAAAAAACAACAGAAAGAGAAGAGTATTTATTTCTAAATAACCTAGGCTATCACTGCATATCTATCTCTGTGTAAATAAAATTTAAATGACTTTGGCTTGTAAGGAAATACTATATACAATGTTGTTTACCAAGCTGATGTTAGAAAATCTGTTATCGTGGTGGTACACATGTGATTTTATACCTGGTGAAAGTTAGAGAAATTTTTTTCTGAGACTGTTGCTCTCTTTCTAATATCTATAATTCATGCATGAGGTAACCCCAATGCAATAAAAGGGTAAAGAAAGAGGATTTTGTCTATACTCATTGCACTAGACAATGTTAAATCAACACAAATAAGTGCTTATTTGAGAATTTGTAGCTGCATTTGGCTGTTAAAAATTCTGCTATATCTTCTAATATAGGCTGCAACTTGCCCAGGTTCCTTTCAAATATATTAGGAAATATTAAGGGGAATAATATAGTAACTCATTTCATGCAAAGAAAGGACACAAAGTATGTTTATAGAAATTATTTCAGTTCCTTTTTTTTTAATTGTAAACGTTTTTCAAAGATATGTTAGCCTTAGTTTGCAGATGAAAAAATTAAACTGCAGACAACTACAAATAGAATTCATGGTTGCTGAGTACAGTAGTGCATAGGAAATATCAGTATCCCACTAACCTCTCGTTACTGTTGATTCTTCGGGATGTCTGATTTAGTTCAGTCTAGATTATAGTCACGTGAACTGGAATTATCTGGATTAACTGTGCAATCTGAGTCAAACAAGCAAAACAAAGCTGCAGCCATTGTGACATGATCTTCCTGGTTTCAGCCATCCTTGTTAAATTGACATCAAATGAACAAAAACCCACTGGCAATTGTTCAAGCTGGACTAAACACCAATGACTGTTTCTCAGTGAACTTGCAACAGAAGGCTATGCCAGAAAAGGCATGTACCCAACAGAAAAATATTGACATGCTACATGATTGATTAAGGATGAATTTCTAACGCCATGCTTGGAAGGAATCAAGAATGAGAGTAGGCTGGACTCTTTGTCTTTTTGAATCTTGTCTGTCATGGTCAAATCCTCTCACAACTAGAAATGATGTCGATTGTAGCATAGTAACTTGGAACTTACTACCCCTGAGAAGCATGTGTAAAGCTAGGTGATCAATTACCAAGCAAACTTTATATTTCTCTCGACATGTTTGTGGGAAAAAAAACACAACATAGAATATTAATAAATGAAGACATGAACAATCCCAAAAAGTAAGTTAGATTCCAAAGACAGTGGGTCACTATTAACAACAACTTCCAAAAACTCCAGCAAGATTATTTTGTCTAAAGAAACAGTAATTCTTTTAATTCTTCTTTAGTGGCCTAAAAATAAGACAGAATTTTTCAATGTGTGTTACTCCCAGGAGAGCAACTTGAACATTGCAAAAACATTGGTTATCCAAGGGACAGCATTGCACAATTATGTGTCAATGGTACTCTGTGACCTTTATCACCTTCTGGAGCTCCAGATATATTCCTCTGTCAAGAAACAGGACTTCACTATGGTGAACCATTTATCTGCTTGGCTGTGACAAGCCTTATGTTCTAGGATATATGCAATCTAATGTGTAGTAAAAAGTTTAAGGCGGTAAAAAATTTAGAAGCCCATCCAGATGAATATTTATGGCCCTCTGTGCATAGGAACTCACAGAAGATTATGTACCACTTAGGTTGGCTGCTCAGAAGACCACTCTATCTAATGAAAGGTCATCCTGCTATGATCTAAAGGAGAAAAATCAAAATCTATAGCATCATTTTTCACACAGTCTTCCGATGTAGGCGAGCTTATATAAAGAGATCCAGCAAACCATAACTTCATGTTTTCTTTTTGGTTCTTTCTCTCTCCCTGCTCAAATAAAGAGGCAATAAGAGATTCTGGATGCCCAAAATGAAGAAATAAACAAACAAATATTTCTCAATATTAGAGAAGCAGAAACAATAGAAAGACATTTTATTTTTTTTGTCCCAGGACAAATGCTATTATGACTAAATTATAATTCCGATGCAGTTGACAGCAAAGCATCAATTGAGGGAAAAATTAATTTAGAATAGATCACCACACTGGGTTTGAAAAGAAAAAGCAAAGTCAGAAACATCAGAACTTGTTCATGCGCACCACAGGTTATTAAACTGAGGTCAGGAATATGTCTTGAGTCCAGAAGCTGAGCTGAGTTCCCAGTCTGAGATAATTCAAACTAAAATAAATTAAAAAAAAAAAAAAGTTTATTATCAGCATTTCCTATTTCCCAACATTATGACCTGGGCATTATCTCCAGCCAGTTTTTGCCAAAAAAAAAAAAAATTCTGGAATGCATATTTTCTTTTGTAGTGCCTTGGAGATTCATGCATAGGCCTTCTGATTTCATTGTTCTCACAGCAGGTACCACAGGGTGTGTAAAAACGAATAGTTCCATGACAAGTATACCATGATTCATGTTATTTTACTTTTGATCCTGGTTAAATTGTAGGATTATTTATTACTTTGTCAATTTCTTATAGGTGAGATCATACTGTAGAATTTTTGCTAGAAATGGTTCTGGCAGTAGAATTACAGGTTTTGTATCAGTTTTCAAATGCATAGTTCAAAGCGCAACTCTGAAGTAAAGCGTTCAATTCCAGCACTTGTTAATATACTAAAAGCAATTTTTGGCTGTGCTCAAACACCCAAGTGCTATATAGATTCAGTCACATTATGCATTGGAACAAAATAATATATATAGATCTTTATATATTCACCCTTTTGAGTGTAGGTGGAACTTTGTCTCTCTTCTTTCTGTCTACATATCCCTTTGTCTTTATCTTTTATCTTTTTGTCTTTTGCAACTTTATCCATGTCCTTGGGTGATAAAAGAAGAGAATTAGCTGCTTAGCCAGTTGAAGGGATGTGGTTTTCCTGAAGGATTTATTCAGCTCCCACAAATAGAATCTCTCACTACAATAATGCCAATCTCTGTTAATTCCAGTAATCAGTCAACAAATAATTTTGAGCATAAACTCTACAACCTGTTCTGTTCTAGGTAATGTTCCTTTCTGTATGTGAAATTCTTCTTTCTACATTCAAGAAGCTCCTCAAGTGGAGATATCATAATTTGTAAAAATTAATTATAAAACAAATGCTTTGTAGAGACCTTGTTTAATGCCGGTGAAAAGACCATGCATTTTGAACTTCTAAGCTGCTGTCTTATATCTGGATTACCACTTAGCACATTAAATGTTTTCTTTATAACGGATATTGCTAGCTAGCCTATTATCATGAACCTAAACAAACCTGATAGTCTGCATTGATAATGTGGTTTCTTTGTGATATAACTACTGATTACATCTGGAAGGCTTGGGCAGGGCTAGAATTATTATAATTAATGATGCTTTACACTTTGGGAGAATTTGGAAATCAGAGCTAAGAATAAAAAGAAAAATTCTTATGTCAAGAACAATGAAGAATCTGAGATTTTACCCTGATGGCAAGCTAGCATGTTAGCTTGAGATTCATGAATTCTGGTAGAAGACACACGATTCCTGGATTAGACACAAAGGATTTTATCCCTCATGCCACAGCAGGCCGTATAACATTCATGTTTACATTGGTTCTCCTTGACATGCCCCCCTCTACCCTTTTACAGTCCGTGAAACACAAATCATTTACTGTAACCATTGATTGCCACATATTCTCTTCTCTTCTCTTTCTAGACTATTTAATTCACTTAGATACAGAAGAATAGTAAGACTCAATTTGCGAATAAATCCCACTTAACCAAATTCCTAACATTTGTTTAGAGAACCTGGAACATATGGAGAAAAAACACTGCATAGAATCCCAATACATAAAAAGATAGTTTTGATTAACATAATACTTCTAGAACCCTTAAGTGGGCCTGAGTTTTTCTCCTACTTGCAGACCAGCAAAGTGATTATAGCCATCAAAGCTGTGTGCTATTGCATTGTCTTTTTATTTTAATTCTCAGTGTACTTATTTATAAGATGGAGGTAGTAAAATTCTTTGCCATATATGTCTTATAGGTTATCATAATGATCAATTAGACTATGAATAAAAGCTCTTTGAAAAGCAAAACTACACACCCAGCATAAATATAAAGTGGTATTGTGTTATTGTTGCTAATGTTGTTGTTACTTTGGTCAGCGTTGTTTAAAATAACTCTTCAAAGTTCTTAGTTGTTAAAAGTCAAATAAAATACATCTTACAAAGATACATATCTCTACTTAAAATGTTTTATCTGGGAAGTAATAATTGCAGTTTGGGGCACACCCATAGACTAGATGATCTTCTGCATGGCCGAAAAACAAAGAGAAGGTTGGAAGTTTTCTAAAAAAAGCAGAAATGTGGCACATTGTTTTGCAAGAAAGCTTATTGGCACTATTAAAGTTCTGGGGAGCTCACAAACTCTGATTGGTGAGTGACAGAAGTGAGTAAAACTAGTTTTAGAGCTGCGGCAGGTTGTTTCAGTAGCTGTTCAATAAAACTGGTTTCAGGTTAAAACAGACAGTTCCAGCATCCAGGCTTGCAGAGAATTACATTCCTCCAGCGTGATATGTGCCCTGAGTGCTTTTTCCCCTTCACTTCTCAGTAGTGTTTTAGTTGTATACAGCAAGAATAACCCAATTTACATGATCAACTTTCACACAGTGGAATACTTGTTGCCAGAACAATTGAAAATTTTCTTTTTCTCAAAGATGGCTGTCACCAGAATGTTTTATAGTTTCAATTAAGTTAAATGAGACAACATTTTGTTATTATAGCAAAATTTATTTCTGTGTGTGTTCGATTATAGTAAACTTTATGAGTATCACATATTTTTGAATTTAAAGTATGTAAAATTTTAGGACATTATTGTATATATTTAAGGTGTACAACATAATGTTTTAATATACATAGTGAAATGGTTACTATAGTCTAATTAATATATCCATCATCTCTTATAGTCACACTTTAGTGTGTGTATGCGGTAAGAACACCTACAATCTACTCTCAGCAAATTTCCAATGCATATTTTAACACAATATTATAACTATAGTCTTTGTATTGTGTATTGGATTTGTAGACTTATTCATCCTACCTATCTGCCACTTTGCGCTCTTTGACCTACATCTCCTCTTTTCCTCTCCATTACTACTTTATTTTCTATGTATTCGGCTTAGAAATTGTGATACACACACACACACACACACACACACACACACACACACACACACAGACCCTTACCTACCAACCTACATGTATAATGGAATATTACTCGGCCTTTAGAAAAAGGAAATTCTGTCAATTGCAACAACTTGGATGAACCTGGATGACATTGTGCTCAATAAAATAAGCTAGACAGAGAAGGACAAATACCTCATCCCACTGATATGTGGAATCTAAAACAAACAAAAAAAACTCTACAAGATTTAAATTTTAATGGACTGACTGTAGCTAGCATTGTTCATATACCTTGGGTTTTTTTTTAACTCTAGTTAATCCTGGAGAAGTACTACCTCGCATATGTAAAGCTGGAGAGTTTCGCTGCAAAAACAGACACTGTATCCAAGCTCGGTGGAAATGTGATGGCGACGATGACTGCCTAGACGGAAGCGATGAGGATTCAGTAAACTGCTGTATGTTCTCTTTCAAGTTACCTAAAAATTGTATTTTCCTGAGTCTTTGAGTGTGTGAATTATCAAGGCAGTTTGTGACAATCTGAAAATATCTTTGATGCAAATTGAACCTGGTTTAATTTTTCAGTCATCCTTTTGCATAAAGAGGAGACCATAGATTGCCTGCTTTGCACAGTTTCAAAGCAGTTTTTCTCATCCTTTTCCATCCTTCATATTATCATTTTAGTTGCTCTAAGAATTTTCTCCTTTTACATTCCTTGATATCAGCGCCACCACGCCACTCTCAGAGGTTGCTGTAGGGAAATTCTTTGGATTTTTGAATTTAAAGATGTGGAAAATAATTTAAACTCCCTCAAGACAAAATTATTGGTACAGAAGGTCACGATCCACTCCACTGCTCTTTGGCAACAGAGCCTTGAAGAAGATCCAAGGAAACAGACATGGGTTTGGAACATGTCACTCTATAGCTTCGCTGTCTCAGGACATGGTAGAAAACACATATGGGCACTCAGAAATCAAGGTTTGACTTTCCCCTCTTTGGCTTCTATTTAATTATTTATCATCTGCTGGGATAGGAATAGTTTCGTGTTGCTAGTAGGCAAAATAACATTTCTCACATATGTGTTAGGAAAACGTTTGGGGAAGTACATTAAATAATGTTTTGAGAATATATTTGATTAGAGTCACTAGCTAAGTGATTTTGAGAGATATAAAATATTTTATATGAAAAGAAGGCATGTGTTGAACAAATTTATCCTTGATCTTTTTATCTGACCTAAGTACATTGTTTTTAAAATTTTTTTTCTTTCAATAAATGTCCGTTTTTAGGTCTGAACTAATGAGAGTCAATTGACAGTCCTTCATTTCCCTTTTCTAAAAATTAATATACAAATAAAGTTTTAAAGATCTTTTTTAAGAATGGGCAAAATTAGTCTGGGCATCCATGTTATTCAAACATTGATGCTTTAGGACAAAAATCTCAAGAATATAAACTTTAAAAATTATTTTCAAATTGTATATTAATACATAACACATAAATTAGAAGAAATGCATAAATATAGGACTATATTTTCTCTTGATTTCCAAAATCAGGCCCTGACTTCAACATTATGTACTTCTTATTTTCAGCCCCATTAATATCTGTCCTGCAAAGTTTGAACCCACAAAAAAAATTTAAACACTAGATTGCTATAATTAGTCAAGAGTTTTGGAGAGGAACCTTTCATCTGAGGGTAAAGGGTATTTTTGTCCTAATTTACATAAATGAGTATTATTTAGTGATTAATTGCCTCACTTCTTGACTCACAATCAGAACTCTTATTTATTTATTATTACTTTTAAGACTAATCAGTCAAGTGCAGTAGTGAAAAAGAAGGAAAGAGTAGAACAGAGTTTGATTTGTAACTAAGTGTGAAGAGTCAAATTGAGATAACTCATTACCTTTGGGCCAGCCTATTTGTGGTTGTGATGAATGCTCCCTATATATCAGCTTCCTCTGTAGTCAACTTTAAATGCCTGAGCAGAGTGCAAATACTGCATCACAGTATTCATGTATTGGTTCCTTAGGTCCACGTTTTCATCAGTGTGACTTGTATCTTCTAGCAAATTAACAAGAAAACTGACCTCCTCTGTGGGTAGAAGAAGCATTGCATTTGTACTGTTAATTAGAGTGTTAAAATTTCTAGTCAGTCATTTTATCTTATTATCATCACTCTTCAATCCATCACACAAGCCATGGTGTTTTGTTTTTTTGTTTTTTTGGTTTCCCCCTGGAGAACTCTCTTTTACTTATAGTCCACACTCAATTTTTTAAATAAATCCTATTTTTTCTACTTCCTAAATAATTAATTTTTTATGTTTACCTCCTCTCAATTTTCATCGGCTAAATTAGGCTTTCACCTTAGATTAACTCAGAAAATGGCTTTCTATTATGCATGCCACTATTCCTCCCTTAACTTTAGCCCATTTTCCACACTATTTTCAGAGCGATATTTATAGAATAAAATCTATTCTTGTAATTTCAATAATTCCACAACCAACAAAATAAATTCTAAAATCTGTTGACTCACATATACAATACTTCCTGCTCTGTCTTGTATTTACATTTTTAGTCTTTAGTCTATTACGCATCCATTTACCCTTTTTATTTTTATCAACTTGAACTATAAATCTCCAAAACATGTCCTGTTTTTCTCCTCTGCAATACTGCGCTGACTGTTTTCTGTCTAAGGAATTCAACTTAGCTTACCATTACCTTCTTAGGAAAATCTTTTTTGACTCTCAATACATCCATTTGGAGTTAAACATTCATCTCCTGTACAATTCTTTATTATAGTAGTTGCCAAACCAAATTGAAATTATTTGCTTACTTATTTGGTATATCTAATAGATTAATATTTTCATGAGAAGACACCTTATGTTGTAGTGTTATGTAGTCTCTGGGTCTAGCACAGTGCCTGGCACATGGATGAGTGGGTGATTAGATAAGTGAGGCAATAAGCAGTTACACACCTCTGACCACCTTCCAGCACTGTGTCATCTTCCCTAAGCATTGCAGTGATTCTGAGCAACATTTTATTTCTGAGATCTCGTGGTTAATATTCTAATACTACATAGGTAATTTCAGAGGATTATTTTAAATATGAAACACCCATAATCTGCAACCTTGAATTTTGTTATTCTACTTTCTATTCCTTCAGTGTTTCGGCTCCAAACCAAAAGGTGTTTGAATTCCTGTTTATTACTTTATTGTTGAAAATTGCAAAAGTCCTTGACTAAGCCTCTCTGAAGTACATATGTATAATCTTGGTACTTTAAATTGTTGGCTCTCTAATACATCAGATGACTTATATTTCTCTCGGCAGTTATTCTTGCTAAAGTCCCTGAAGTGAGTAGAAAATGTAAATCATGCTCAAATACCAGAGAATATAAAGCTTTTCTCCCTATTTTTTGTTTTTTTTGTTTTTTTACTATACATCAATAAAAACTTTCTAAAAAGTGATAAAACCACATATCAACAAAGCTGCTTTAAAGAAAAACTGTTTTATAAAAACTAACTGGAAATGCACACATTTGCTATGCAACAAGCATGATAAAATGACAATTTTTCAAATTCTCAGTAAAACAAATATAAACATTTGTTTTTATCATACGAAGTGTAACTACTGGGCATAAAGAAAATTACGCTTATAAACAGTGTTGAAATTGTGAAACACATATTGAAGAGCATGCCAATTCAGTTAAGAATTTAGCCTCTGGAATGGAGGAAAAATAATCATAGAAGGTTAACATTAAGATGGCCCTCCTGTTGTGCTTGGATATTGGAAGTTTAATCCTTAGCTATGCGCAGCTTCCCAGATGAGGATTGGTCACCTCCTAAGTATTTTCTGTGGTTGCATGTTTGTTTGTACTAGGGAAGAAAACTCACGATGATTTTTTTTTTTTTTAAGTAATACAGAATCTCATAGTTAACATCAACTCTAGGTCGCAAATGATGCATTTTTCTTTTCTGTGTTTTCGTTTTCTTTTCTGTGTTCTTTCCATTCCCAAGAAACACTGGACAGAGAGTAATAAAAATAGGCTTATTTAATATGTTAAGAAATATTTGAATGGTTATGTGGTTTAAAAAATATTTTTAATATATATGACTAAATTATTTTCAATACATACTTGTTATGTTTAACATTAAGATTTGAAGTTAATTTTAAATGCTCTTGGTAAAAAACTTTTAAGTGAAATCTCCAGTTGGTATAAGGAATGAGAAAACAAACTTAGTGATACAGTTGGTTTTATTTTTATTTTTATTTTTTTGAGATGGAGTTTCGCTTTTGCTGTCCACAGTGATCAATCTCGGCTCACTGCAACCTCCGCCTCCCGGGTTCAAGTGATTCTCCTGCCTCAGCCTCCCAAGTAGCTGGGATTACAGGCATGCACCACCATGCCTGGCTAATTTTTTGTATTTTTAGTAGAGACAGGGTTTCACCATGTTGGCCAGACTGGTCTCAAACTCCTGACCCCAGGTGATCCACCCACCTTAGCCTCCCAAAATGCTGGGATTATAGGCGTGAGCCACTACACCCGGCCAGACAGTTGGTTTTAATGGAGACATAAAAAAAGAATACATTTCCTTTTATTTAAGATTTAATTACTTGATGTTTTTTATAAAAGCATTAACATTTTAACAAAGTGAATATTAGTATTTGCTATTAAATATAAGGCAATGAATGACAGACTATGACATGTATTGTACTATAATATTATTATTGTAACTTTTCTGTAACTATCATTCAAAATATTCACAACTTTATCCAATTTTAAATAATTAAACTTGCTTCCCCCTCCCTCCCAGTCAATCATAGCTGTCCTGATGATCAGTTTAAATGCCAGAATAATCGCTGCATCCCCAAGAGATGGCTTTGTGATGGAGCTAATGACTGTGGGAGCAATGAAGATGAATCCAATCAAACTTGCGCAGGTAAAGGTTTGCTTGGATATACACGTAAATCTCCTCCAAAGTTAGTCTCCATAAAAATGCAAGTCAATGCTTTGAACTAAGCTGAACTTTCCTAGTGCTGATGATCTGATTATTGCAGTAGTAAATGAATTCAGAGTTTGATGCCACAAAGGCTAGAATACAAATTATCTTTTACTTAATCTTTGGACATTACTCTGCTTTCCAGACTAATTTGGCACTTCATCTATCCATATGGGTTGACTGTCAACACACTACTTGTACAAGACTTGTCCCTACTAAATCCTACTTGGCAGTGGAGGTTGATGTTTGCTAGCATGCTGTGATATAGGCCATCTCACAAGGAGGATTTTTTTTTTTTTTTAACTTGAGAAAATAATTTATAAATTTTATTTAGTCTACTATAGAATACCTCTGTGAATAGTTTTCTATTCATGCACATTATTTATGTGAAGTAGGTTTTTTTCCCCATGAAATCTCAAGACCACTAGCCTATTTATATTTCCATATAATCTACTCTATTGTAATAAATCTTTGAATCCCTAGCCAGATTCTCATTGAATGGAAATACACAGTTTGTGGTATAGTTTACAACAGAGTGCCAGAAAGGTCATTATTAATCAGATAAATGTTGAAAAATGATACTGACTAGCAGCAGCCTAGTGCTTCTTTTTAAATGATAAAGAAAAAAATCGTGTATTTGATGACTCATATTGATATGATTCATAAAAACTGATTTTTTAAACCATTATATAGAGCAACATCATAACATATTAACCACCCCATCAACTCTTTCTGTCTTTGCCAAAATAAGCCTTACTCAATAACAAGTGTTATAAATTACTAGTGAAAAATACAGGGCAGCCTCTAGAGAAAAGACCCAGGGGTTCAGAAGACTGGTTTCCATTCTTGGTCACCACCAGTTTTTTTCTTGGAAAGACATATCTCTCTGCACTTTTGATTTCCTTGTGCTTTTTTTTCCAGCACGGTAAGAGTATTAACTATAAATTGTTTCCAGATTCTCCCTATCTACAAAACAACACTGACAAGAGCAAACCAGTCACCATTCCATAGTCCTAGTCTATGTCTTCCATTCAGCTTTTTTCCATACTGACAAATTTGCTGAAGATCCATGGGCCAGTTATTCTCCTGTCCCCCAATTAAAAACCTGATCTGACATTTTAGAGTAAATGAATGTTTTGCAAGATCTTTTTGTCTCATAGCAAATCTTTTGTTTTACAAAAGACTTTCTAAGAGAAAAGGACCTCTAGAGACCATCCAGTCCTAAGTCCCTACCCTCCAGGCTATCCATCTTATAGATGGGCGTGGGAGAGGGAACTTGCCTAAACTTACATCATTGGTAAAAGATCAGGGGAAACTTGATCCAAGAGTTTTGTCTCCAAGGTCATTTCTCTTTATCCCAAATGATATTATCCTGCATATTAGCTAGAATTTTAGGTATGGTCAGTTTAACTTAGCTCATGTTGCCCTTGCCATATGATTATAATTTGTAATGAGATATCTTTCTAAATGAGTGCAATTCTTCTTCTTTTTTTAGACAGTTTTGCTCTTTCTCCCAAGCTAGAGTACAGTGGCATAATCTCAGCTCACTGCAACTTTCGCCTCCCAGGTGCAAGCAATTCTCATGCCTCAGCTACCAGAGTAGCTAGGACTACAGGCACACACCACCATGCCTGGCTTTTTCTTATTTTTAGAAGAGAACAGGGATTCACCATGTTGGCCAGGCTGGTCTCAAACTCCTGGCTGCAAGTGATCTGCCCACTTAGGCCTCTCAAAAGTGCTTGGATTGCAGGTGTGAGCCACCATGCCAAGCCCAGTTATTATTCTTTTGAGGTTAAGATTCAATTCACAGATTATGCTTTATAACATCCTAAACAAACATCTGTTTTCATCTTAAAATAGAAGGCATTGCTGGCTCAATTTATAATACCATGTTTACTTCATTTCTGTTAGATTTTTAAAATCTACTGGTTTCTACATGGTTTTTAAAGAAGCATTTGTGATTGGCTAGCTCTTTATAGTAGTAAAAGTAAAAATGTTTATGTATAAGAGCAAATAAAACAGTTTTAATTATTAGTTGGTGCAAAAATAATTGCTGCTTTTGCCATTATTTTCAATGGCAAAAGCACAATTACTTTTGCACCAACCTAATAAGATGTCTAAAATACTCAAGTCCTGTGGTCTACTAGGAAATAGAACGTAACTTACTTAAATGCCACCTTAAGTGCTACCAGATGAAGTCTGCTGCTCACTACTAAATCTTTTTGTCAGTATATTTATGACAGCTATTATAGTCACTGGACACCTTAAGAACTTGAATAAAAAGAACAAAGATAAAAATAAATATGCCTTTTGCTTTGTAAGCAATGAAGTACATAGTCATGTTACAATGTACCTCCATTTCACTTCATCAAAATATATAAACAGGTCACATAGCTTACCATACTGGGAAAAAATGGCACATTTATATAGACCATATTTCTTTCTGGATTTCAATCCATTGCTAGATATAGGTGAATACATGGACATATATGCTATATAAAAAGACTTTCCAATGGGGAATTACTTTGCTATTGAATCCACCATCCTGTAGCTGTTTGCATTGCGATTATTTTATATCTAAAAGAAAACCCTTGTCCACAATAAGCCAATTTCCTATTTTTTCTAAAATTTCTACTTCATGAATTTATTTACTTCATTAAATATCTACCAAAGCACTGGTGGTAGAATGAAAGAAAATACACAATGCCTTTCCTCAAGAAGCTAAGAGTGAAGACTGGAGAAAGAAGTGTAAGCAGGCCATTCTAATGCAATATTCAAAGTGCTAAATTGATCCACATGGAAGCACATAGGAAGAGTAAGGAATTTAGTCGTTAGCTATCTGGGAGGACTTCTTGAAGGAAGCACTGTATAAGCTAAGCCTTATAAAAAGCTTAAGAAAAATTCCTAAGTGGCAGTTCCAGCCATTCAATTAGAAAAAATAAAATAATCTGGTAAAACCCAGCATTGGCAATACTGTGGGAAAAAGGAATTGTCATACATTCTTGCTGGATATGTGAATTGATTTTCTATCTTGGAAGGTGATTTGGCCAAATTCAATAAATGTGAAGATGTGCATGCCTTCAACTTTGTAATTCTATTTCTATGTTGATAATCTAATACCTGTGCACGAAGAGAGAGATGTGAATAAAAATTTTCATTGTCTTGTGCTGTAATAGTGAAAAACAAACAATTGAAATGTCCATTAACAGAAGAACGGATAGATATTTTGTGTTCTATTCATGAAATGCTATTCATAATTAAAATAATTGAACAAGAACTCAAATATCAACAAAAATGAATTTAAAAATAAAGTTAAATTAGATGAGATACTCTCATCCAAGGAAAAAAAAACACTAAATTGAAGAAAATAAATAATACTATTTATATGAAGATAAAATATAAAATAATTTTATATAGTGTTTATGAATTCATAAATAGGAATAGTATTATAGTATGTCCAGAAATTAAAAAAATAAAAACAAATTAACAGTAGTTACCTCTGAAAAGAGAGGGAGGGAAATGTGATTGAGAAAGATTATGTAGGAAATTTCAAATGTAAGTACATACATTTTTTTCTTAGATAAAACAAAAATAAAAATCTGTAACAAATATAGAAAAAATAAGATTTGATATAGCTATATAACAGTAAACTGATGTTAATGATATTATTTCCTATACCTTTCTAGATGGTAGAAATATTTCACTGGAAAAAAAAAAAAAAGAACAATTGACCAGAATAGATTGTCCAGGGTGCGGTGAAGTGAATAATAAGAGAAAGGGTTGGAGAATTTGCCCAGAAGAGGAAACAGCACATACACAGGGGGCTGGAGCAAGTGGACACAGTCAGGGTGTCGGTAGCCATTCTCCGTCAACATCCAGAATATTGTTGTCTACTTATGAGGGAGACCCAGAGGCTGAAGATGAAAAGTAGCTAGATTTGAAATTATTTTTCCTCATAGTAACATGATCATTCCTTATATTCAAGCCTAGACAGTTTCATATCAACATTTCTCCCCATCATAGTGCTCTGGTTAGATTATATAATATTTGCTCTTCTCACATCCTCTACCAATTATAACTAAATTCATACTAGATAAGTATAATTGATTTTTAAAAACCCTAATGTATTTTAAAAAAATAGACTTTTCTTTACAAAATAATAGTGCATTTTGATATGACACTAAATAAAACTAAGTAGAATGCTTTGATTAAAATACAAGAAAAGTGAAGTTTAGGAATAGTGCTATGCTCTAGTCTCCTCTTGGCTGTATGGTTTGTGTGCCTTGTGAGAATTCTCACTGTTACATGGCTATAGGAGAAGCATGATTACAGCAAATCTCTGATTCAGCAGCTAGATAAACAATTCTCTTGAAGGAGGTATAAATTTCTTCCTCCTTAGAGCAGCATTTGCCACAAAATTAGAGTCCTATGGGGCTGCTCTGCTAATCTTGCCTCCAAACTAACTTAGATCGGATGGAGACAAGAGATGAAAAAGTGAATGTTGTGAGTTTGTTTTCAGAAAAATTCATTGATTAGAAAGTGATAATTTAGTCAACTTGATTATATCATATAGATAAACAGTCCTTGGGGGTTTGTGGAATAAAGCATCTTTCTCATCTGAAATCAGTTAAAACTGCCTGGTAGACTAAGTGAATAATTTTCTCCATGATTAGAACAGACAATGAATTCATACATCTTCAGGGCGTACTTTCCCCTCAATAATAATCCAGTGAATACTCTTTGGAATAATAGGTCATAACAGTTCCTCCAGCTTCAGAGTTAATGAGGTAACACAAATTCCCACACCATCACAATGTGAGATGGGTCATACACAATATGAGACAGGTTCATAGAAGTTCTTTCTCATTTTCCTCTCTAATCATCATAGCTTTCCTAATGAAAGAAAACAATCTGATAAAACTTTGCTAGAATTAAACCTGAATTATTAGGCGAGAATACAGTGACATAAGAATGTCAAATAAAAGAACATTGGTTTTTGATAAATTTAATATATTCTTATTACAGGCCAATTAGAATTTAAGATAGAAATATGTGATAATGTCTATTTATATAAAGCAAGAATATAGAAAAGACTGAAGGAATGAAATAGTTAAAGAATGAAGGAGGAAGAAAGGTATGGAAAAGAAAAAGAAAAGAGAAAAAATAAGGGAAAACAAGGAGGCAAGTTACGGTGAAAGGAAGTAAACAAGAATTGAAAAAATGCTGTTATTAAATTTCTCTTAAAAGATAAAAAGGTATTTAATGTAACCGGTGAAACAGAGATATGTAAGGGAAAAATTATTAATCTCTCTCACACTTCTATTTTTACCCCTTCCTATCAAGTAAACTAATGACATTAGATTTTGTGTATATCTTTCTACATCCTTCTCTAGGTTAATACAAATACATGTATAGTTTTTTTCTCAGTAGAAATAATTTTATAACAATTATCTAAGAACTTTTCATTTTAGTATAGATGACAGAATAATTTACCAGCAAATCGGTGGAGTTAAATGAGACAATATAGAATTATTTAATTTTACTTGTAATTTTAACATTAAAAACTTCAGAAGCATACATGTTTGCTGGAATATTTAAAATCTGTTGATTTGAAATAAATGATGAATTTGTAAAATGGAAAAAATCAGATAGTGCATAAAATATTTTAGATTTAGGAACCTTATCACATAAGCAAAGCAAAATATATACTATAATAATTTTCCTGATATTTCTAATTTTAGACACTAAGACTAGGAACAATCTAATGTATCAAACCAAGCCAGTAAATTTTTCATTTGTTTTTCTTGGATAATCTTTAAAATATTCACAAATAATGAATATACATCTTAACACTGCAAGTGCACTTTTCTTAAAAGGATAGAACAATGTGTATATCTTTTAAGAAATTATTTTCAATGATTTCTGAAGCCCTAATTCACAGAACCCATTTTAGTGCGTTTGATTGAGTTGGCTTTGCTCCACTCTTTCTTATATCAACCATTAGTACCCAAGTTCACAAAGTGTGTTGATGAGGCAAACAATGGTTCTGAAACCTAGGAAAAAGGAAATCTATAAACTCAGCAAGATTCCCTTATTGTAGCCACTGACACTCAGACCCCAATTATTCATTATTTGTTCAAGCCTCACTTATCCACAATTTTCACAGGACTGAGTATCCCTTTCCCAATATATCTCATTTTTTTCTCTAGTCCAATGAAAGGAAAGGGTAGATGGGATATCGAGGCTCATAAAGACATATTTGTAGTTCAGAGGGACAAAAGAAAAAAAGAAATGAAAATCAGATGATAAAAACAACTAAGCATGTCATTACCAAAGGCCTGGGGGAAGAGGCAGGGAAGCTATTTAAGCTTTCATGCTTTTTAAAAGTTGCCCTGATTATACTAGAAAAGGATTATCAAATTATCCTCTTGAACATAACCCCTTTTCTGAATAAACCACTGCCTCCGGCTAACACAGAAAGCAAGATTCCATGTTTGTGTTCATTGAAACCCTTAAGAGAGCCCAAAGCAAAGTTCATTAACATACCTTGATTAAAAAGTCATACTTTTTAAAGTAATTGTGCTGAAAAGTGAGTTAAAAAAAAATCTTAAGGCCAAACGTATGTTTTAGAAAATATTTTCTGCACTCTCACTGCATACAGTACATCATTTAGAGATCAAGAAATGAATGCATTAAAAATGTTAGAAGAATAAGACAATTTGACCCCGTGATTAGAAACTAGATATCCTGAGATCGTCTCCAAATAATGCCTTCTACAATACTACAAAAAAAGTTTTCTTGGTTTATTAGCAAATGCTCTCCAAAATTCTTTTTTTGTTAATTAAGAGTTGGATGAAACTTAATTCAACCTTATATTCATAAGCATGTGCTGGGCAAAAGTTTGAAATAATGAATTCATAGCTTCATTTATGGAATTGTGTGAGGATTACTGACTATCTTGTCATTTAGCAGTCATTGATAATTGAAGGGCAAAGCATGTGAACTTTAGAGAAGGCAAGCAAGCTGGTATTCAGAAGCCTTAAATAAAAATGGACTTTTAAAATATTTTATTTTAATAGAGAAATATACTATCTTATGTATGAAAGGCATATTGCATGCTTAATTATATCCTTGATGTTCAAAAGGCCTCTAAATTGATTTTTTGTATATTAATTGATCATCATAGCCAGAACATGCCAGGTAGACCAGTTTTCTTGCGGAAATGGGCGTTGCATTCCCAGAGCATGGCTGTGTGACAGGGAAGACGACTGTGGTGACCAGACAGATGAAATGGCATCTTGTGGTAAGTTGTGAGTGAAACATGTTGTTATTAGAGATTGTGTCAGATACGATATCCTATCACTACACCCTCCTTAAAGGGCTTTTTATTTCTCTATGAATACTGGTAAAAGAGGCAGAAGATATGGCATTTTTGTTACAAACTTTTAGACCTGCTTGTGCGCTTTAATGATAACTTCTGAATAATTCCTATTTGTGAGGCAGAAACAATATTCTCAGCTAAAATAAATGGATTTAAACATTGCAGATTTTATTAGGAAGTGGTTATTACAAGGCTAACAGGACAGTCTCAAATGTTCATTATAAATCTTATGTCTGTAGTGATTAAACTTGTCAAAGAGAATAGTTCATGGAATAACATTTGGGGTAAGGGAGGAGGACATGTTTCTTATTGGCATGTATATGTTATCTTCTGGAAAGAATAAATGATTCAGACTGAGATTACATAATTGGTAAATCATCGTTTTCATTTCTGTAGAGTCGTATGATTCTGACTGACAAACTCAATATTAGTTTAAGATAATATTTTTGTTGATGGCAAAATGCCCACTTTCAACAGATTCTCTTACTTTTGAAAATAGTAAAAATGTATTGTCACATGAAGTTGCAAATTTAATTACTCTCGTTGTACTCATATATCAGTATGTTTAGTTATCATTTGTCTCAATAATGTCTACTGAAACACAGTAACAGAGTGAACCAGGCTTCCTAATACTTGTGCTTTATTTCAGTCATGGCAATAGATTTTTTAAAACTACTATGGCAAAACTTTACCCATAATTTAGACATGTATAGCATATTTATTAAAATATAATGCAATAAGTATACATTTAAATAATTTAACACTGTTATACTTTTAATAGTAGAAAAATAAGGTTTTTTTAACCCTTCCGTTTATTTATTTTTTCTTTTTTTTAATTCCAATAGTTTTGGGGGTAGAGGTGGTTTTTGGTTATATGGGTAAGTTCCTCAATGGTGATTTCTAAGATTTTAGTGTACTCATCACCTGAGCAGAGTACACTGTACTCAATATGTAGTCTTTTATCCTCTACCCCCTTTACAGGTTTCCCCCTACCAAGTCCCCACAGTCTATTACATTGCTCTTACACCTTTGCGTCCTCATAGCTTAGCTCCCAGTTATAAGTGATAAGAAAACAATATTTGGTTTTCCATTCCTGAGTTACTTCACTTAATATAATGGCCTCCAGCTCCATCCAAGTTGCTGAAAAAGACATAATTTTATTCCTTTTTATGGCTGAGTAGTATTCCATATGGTGTATATGTACCACATTTTCTTTATCCAGGCATTAGTTGGATGGGCACTAAGGTTGGTTCAGTATCTTTGCAATTGCAAATTGTGCTGCTCTAAACATGTGCATGCATGTGCCTTTTTCATATAATGACTTCTGTTCCTTTGGGCAGATACCCAGTACTGGGATTGCTGGATCAAATGGTAGTTCTACTTTTAGTTCTTTGAGGAATCTCTAAGCTGTTTTCCATGGTATTAACCTCTCAATTTAAATGCCTGTATTTGGAGGATGCTTACCTAAAATTTTCTTATGCTAGACTATTATGTCCCTGTAAACATCTGAGTATATAACCTCTGAATAAAGTATAGATAAACATTGACATAGTAAAGAAGGCAACAGCAGTGGTATGGAAGAAAGCACTAGAGAACCACGCAATAGACAATAGCATATTTTACGTATATGATAGAATATCTGGAGCCTGACCAATAAAGTGGGTTGAGCAGTGTATTCTCTCTCTTTTCCACTATCCAGACTAATTGTGTGGTCCTAAATCTGGCTGCATCTGCTGCTTAGTTGCTCTGTATTTTAGAGAACTTGATTCCTTTCCACAGTGAGCATACTCATTCAGAGAATACCAAAAAGGTAATAAGCAATCTAATAACATTAAATACAGAGAGGCCCTGGAATCAGAGTCTCAATTCGGATAAGAAATGTCATGAAAACAATTAGGAAAAGAAAGTATGAGCTCATTAAAGAACTTCTATTAGGTCTTTGATCTGATTTTCTCTTTTTTTCTTTTAATAGGCCTAGGACAAGACCTGTTTCTTTATTTTAATAACAATTTAGTTGAATCAAAGGAGGAAAATACCTAAAATTTTATATAATAATCTATATAACTATACCAGCAAACTTGTATATCTTTTATGAGGTGAGGCGAAGAAGGGTTGGGAGGGCTGCCAGACACATATTTTTCTGTTAAATTTTTATAATAACAAATCTACAAAGAATATTTTATGGTCCAGATAAAGGAATTGAAACTTACAGACTTTTAGAAACCTGCTTGAGATCACAAAGCTAATAAATAGCGGGACCAGACTATTAATCCAGGCATGCTTACAACTAGAATCCAACCATTTGAGGCTGACTTTGTTTTGTGATCCTGGCATAGGGTGCAGATAATGCCGTTATACTTCAATGACTATCTGATTTAAATGCACATACACTTATAGTAGGTTTCATTCCTTGTTGTGTTGGTAAATGTTTTACCATTTCCTGGTGAGGAGGAACCCTGATGTATTGTTTGTCTATTTGTGTGCTGTAAATACTCCCACCATAGCCAATATCAAGTTGCCAGCATGATTCTCTGAATGTGGAATTAGGCTGATATGCAGTAACACACTAGTATGTATTATTTCCACTACTCAGATACAGCTGACACAGATAACTTCAAGAGCAATGTAGTAAAATTATCAGGAGATTAGAAGTCTCAGATATATATTACCTTTGTTTTAAACATTATATGTTTAATTGTAAATTCATAAAAATTATTTCTTAAAAAAATAATGCCACATGCTTTACAGCTGGCAAATAGCATCACTGAAAATTGAAAAATAGGCTCTCACGACCAGGTGTGGTGGTTCATGCCTGCAATTCCAGCACTTTGGGAGGCCAAGATGAGCAGATCACTTGAGGCCGGGAGTTGGAGACTAGCCTGGCTAACATGTTAGAACCCCATCTCTACTAAATATACAGAAATAAGCCGGCGTGGTGGCACATGCCTGTAATCCCAGCTACTTGAGAGGCTGAGGTGGGAGGATTGCTTGAACCTGGGAGGCAGAGATTGCAGTGAGCTGAGATTGTGCCACTCCACTCCAGCCTGGGTGGCAGAGTGAGACTCTGTCTCAAAAAAATAAAAATAGGCTCTCAAAAGCTGGTACAAGAGGCCTGCAGCACACAACTGGATATGAACACATTGTAATGATTTAGCAGCTAGACAGTTTGGTCCTGAAATATAGCCAGATTTTACAGAGTATCCGTAAACTACCGGCATGGGTTAGTATCAGTACCATTTCTTCTTTACAACCAAGGAAACATGTTTTACCTCAAACATGTTTCTCTCTTCAGTAACACACATTTACCTTTCAGATTGTTATTTAAAATCAAAATTTACATCAGAAGAGAAGCTGACAAAGTCTAGTAGGCACAATTTCACTGTTAAAGTTATAAGAAAGAATGGCACAGATCTCTGCAATAGAAATTATTCCTGCACTGCATACAAAATGACAAGGAGTGCAGTTTTTTAAAAAGCACTCACCCTATTTGACACTATACTATAAATAAATATAGATTCAACTCATTTCTAGTTTTATTATAAAATTCATACTGGCCATATTTTGCTTTTGTCATTGGAATAGCCCAGATTCCCAAAGGTTTCATCATACCGGAAGATGCTGCAATCATTTTTTTTGTTTTTACTTTTCAGCTTCATGAACAATCTCTGTTAGGTTTATGGCTACTGTTACACATTAAAAATAATATTAAAATTTGGATTTAAAAACATGCAAAGCCTATGATTAGAAATGTTTCTGCTGGTAATTAGGAGTTGAAGGTGCTTCAGCTGAGGGTCAGGTTTTCACTGGAATTTACTAGCATCTATTTTCAAACCTAATTTATTTTACTTGCATTTGCCTTTACAAGTTAATTGCACATTTTCGGTTGAGATTATATGTGGGCGCACATTTACATTAATTGGGAAGGCCCTCTGAGGATTCAGCTTTAATCTTTAAGCAGTTGTTTAACTTTTTTAGTAGTCTTCACATGTGGAAAGAAGAATTTGTAAATTGATGATGCAGACAAGAGAAGACATATTCAAATTGTGAAGCCTGTGTTGAAAGTAGACCTTGTGTCAAGGAGTTGGATGGTTAATTTAATTTCAAGGATAAGACTAACATTGGTTCTCAACTTAAGTTGTCAATAAAATAATTACCAGGGGAACTTTAAAATCACCTGCCCATACCTCACTCCAGAGCAATTAAATAGAATCTCTAGGAGTGGGACCCAATAATTAGTATTTTTAATGCTTCCTTAGTGGTGAAATGTGTGATCAAATTTGAAAACTCAAGACATACATCAGTCTTTTGAGGAGCTTGTTAAAAAACAGAGTGCTGGGCCCCATTTCCAGAGTCTCTGATCCAGTCAGTCTCAGGTGGGACCCAAGAATTTATATTTCTATTAGGTCGGTGCAAAAGTAATTACGGTTTTTACCAGTATGGAGAACAACAACAAAAAAACGCAATTACTGTTGCACCACCCTAATAACAAATTCTCAATTAATGCTGATCCTTGTACCATGTGTATTTGATTTTATCATCTGTGCACTTATGTAACATAAGAATGTTTATATATGCAAAACTAATTTAAGTTGGAAGCAATTATCCTTACAAATTTCCTTCCCACATGTATTAGTCCATTTTCATGCTGCTGGTGAAGACATACTGAAGACTGGACAATTTACAAAAGAAAGAGGTTTAACTGGATTTACAGAAGCCTCACAATCATGATGGAAGGCAAGGAGGAGCCAGTCATAGCTTACATGGGTGGCATGAGACAGAGAGATTGGGCAGGGAAACTCCCCCTAATGATACCGTCAGATCTCGTGAGACTTATTCGTTATAATGAGAACAGCACGGCAAAGTCCTGCCCCCATGTTTCAATTACCTCCCACTGGGTTCCTTTCACAACATGTGGGAATTCAAGATGAGATTTGGGTGGGGACAAGCCAAGCCATATCACCATCCTCAAATTACTACATTAAATATAAGGGCATTTCATGATTAAACATAATAATGTTTCAAATAATGATATGTTTTGTCCTTTAGACAATTTATAGTCAAGTATCGTTGTTCATTTTAAACTTTAACAATCTTTGGCTTGTTCTGTCCTCCAAGTATCTCACTATAGTTTATTATGTTTTAATAAATATACCTTAATGTAAGTTGGTAGTACCTAATTCGTTGGGAGCCTTCAACTTTGGAAATTACCTAAAGTTTGTTAGCAGATTGAAAGGTAGTTCAAGCTGGGTGTGGTGGCTCACACCTGTAATCCCAGTACTTTGGGAGGCTGAGGTAGGTGAATCACTTGAGGTCAGGAGTTTGAGACCAACCTGGCAAACATGGTGAAACCCCGTCTCTACTAAAAACAGAAAAAAAATTAGTGGGGCGTGGTGATGCATGCCCGTAATCCCAGCTACTCAGGAGGCTGAGGCAGGAGAATAGCTTGAACCTGGGAGGTGGAGTTTGCAATGAGCCGAGATCGCGCCACTGCACTCCAGCCTGGGCAACAAGAGTGAGACTCCGTCTCAAAAAAAAAAAAAAACAGAAAAAAAAAAAAGATAGTTCAATGGAGTAGAAATAAAAATCTACTGAAGTTTGCAAAGTTAACATTACTCAATTTTATGGATATTGATCTTTTAAAACCATGTAGATAGTAGGATTTTGTCTCTTGTACTTATAATCTTACTTGTAAATGCTCTTGTAATCTTGTTATCTTACAAAATTACAAGAAAAGAGAAAAGAGAGGATAGTAGAGGAGGGGGTAGGGAGAGGAGAGGAAAGGACAGGACAGGAGAGGAGAAGAGAGAAGAAGAGAGAAAGAGAAGAATAGGCGGGCATGGTGGCTCATGCCTGTAATCTCAGCATTTTGGCAGGCTGATGCAGGTGGATCACTTGAGCCCAGGAGTTCCAGACCAGTCTGAGAAACGTGGCCAGATCCCATCTCCATAAAAAATACAAAAAAATTAGCCAGGGGTGGTGATGGGTGCCTGTAGTCCCAGTTACTTGGGAGGCTAAGGTGGGACGATCACTTGAGCCCAGGAGGTTGAGGCTGCAGTGAGCCATGATGCACTCCAGCCTGGGACAACCAGAGTGAGGCCCAGCCTCAAAAAAATAATACATAAGTAAATAGAAAGAAAAATAGAGAAATAAGGAAGATTTTCAGCTATCAAAACGGAATTTTTACCCAGTTAAATCACTGGTAAGTTGTATCTAAGATAGTTTACACAAGATTATTAGAAAAGCAAAGTTCCCGATTAAGTATAATATTTTTTATTTTCTAAGAAAAAGCCTGCATATGTGTGTAACCATATAACGAGGAGTAGTAATCCAGTGGAATATTGACATGAAATATAATCATTGTCTAGCACTGCTTTCAACTCCTTTGCCATTCCTTAATAATATCTTTGCACCACACAATGAGTCTGGTAACTTTTAGTTTCTATAACTTGTTCCAATCCATTTTGAAGCACCAATATTATATCTTAGTCAAAGCTTTCCCCTCCCTCATTGCTGGCCAGACTTCAGGTTCTAAGAATGGGGAGGAAAATATGTCCTGCTTTGTTACTCCCTACTTGTCTCTCATGTAACTTGAGCTCTTCAGGCAGAGAGGAGACATGGAGGAAATGAGTAACATCTTTTCGAGCACATCTAGAGGGAACTTCCTTTCTGCTGCTCTAAATTTCACAATCCTCTGACACATGAGAAATGCAACTCTATTGAGAGGCTTCTGTGTGAGATCTTCAGAGAGGTTTGAGTCTCATCCCTCTTTAGGATTCCCTGAACTTCTTCCTTCTCATTTCTTCTCTCTTCTTTTCCCTTCTTCAGGGTTCCCTGCATATCTAGATCTAGGTCTCTTTTATTCCCCATAACTTCTCATTCCCACCACAGGACGTATATCTCATAGCCTTAAGTTGCTAGAATCCCCTTGCTTGGTGGGCTGCCCTTTTGGTTGCATTACTGATGTGACAAGAAAAGGTTTGCTATCTTTCCTAGGTCCACATTTTTTAAATTTTTGTTTCCCAAATGTTGTGAGCAGGCTGCTCTCTTAATGACCTATCCCTTGGGCCTGTGATCACTCTCCAGTTCTTTGTTCTTCTCTAGATACAGGTAAAAGGGCCAGAACACTTGCAGAAAAAACATCTCATCAGTGCCTTCTCAGGCATCCACACAATTTCATGAATGATTCTCATGAAGTCTGTCCTTGTCTTGCATTTCGGGATCTCTCCACAGGTTGGTCCACTGGTCTCTCCAGAAGGTTGACTTGTGCAGTATTCCCCTATTATATGAAATGGTTCCAAATATCGGTTTCTCTCTGTAGAATGTGGGGATACTTGGTGTCTCCTTGTCCTTAGTATTGGATCTAAGTGGGCCAGGGCCATGGTGAAAGAAAGAATCTCACTATTACATGCTTTTGTTTTTAACTGACTCATTTCGTTTCTCTGTCTCTCTTCTTTTCCTTCTTCCTTTCTCCCTTCTAATCTGTTAAAGCAGGTTTGTACACACCTACTAGTACAAACATATACATGTTTATTCAATATATGAACATTTAGAAAGAATAATAAAAGCTATTTTAGTTTTCGCATTATAAATAAGGAGACTGAAGCACTGAAAATTGTGTGTGCAAAGTTGCAGAATGTGTTAGTAGATTTCAGTTGGATGTCAGTCCCATTCACTCCTAGTTGCTTATTCTCACAGAATTACAGACTTTTGTAGTTGAATAAAATGCTTTGTAACTTAATCTCTTATCCAATATAGGAATTCTTCTAAAACTGCTCCCAGAAATGCTTACCTACTCATTGTTTAAATATTTTCAGAAAGAACTCAACATTTCAGAGGGTAATTAATTCTACTGCTGGGCAGTAAGCAATTGTCAGAATATTCTTTCTTCGTGGAGCTAAGATCTGCCTTCCTAAGGATTCTACCCACTGATATTTGTTCTGTCATCTGAAGCTACATGGGCTCAATAACTTTGTCCACAGTCTGGCTCTTAAGATAACTAAAGACACCATCATGTCCAAGCAACTCTTCTGATTTACAGGTTAAACACACCACTTCTTTCAGCTTTTTCTTACATGACTATGTTTGTAGGGGCTTTTCTTACCAATTGCCCTGCTATTCATTCACTTGAATTTTAATAATCTTGTTAAAATTAAAAGCCTAAGGTGAGAGATTAATATTCAATGTGTATAGAATTTCAAATATGCAAGATGAAAAATTTTTGGAGATCTTCTGCAGAAATATATGAATATAGTTCATGTTACTGAACTATATACTTAAAATGGTTAAGATGGTAAATTTTATGTTATGTATTTTTATCACAAGTTTTAAAATGTAAAAAGGTCATATTGTAGAAATTTGGTATTTTTTACAACAGATCATACTGGGCTTTTTACCTTTAGTTATTTAGCTTCTAGGTTTCTCTTAAAGTAATCTTGGATGACAGCCTTATCATGTAACTGACATGTTGAGTTCTCAGTCAATTAACATGCTGCCTAACCTTTTCTTATAAACCAGTTGGCTTTTTAGGGATATTTCCAATGTTCACATTTCGAAAGTTCTCTTAGGTTTTATTTTGATAGTCTTCTGATTCTCCCTTATCCACACATTTCAAAATATGTACATGGGTGAGGTCCTCTCTACCCCACCATCCTCCTACAATTCTTAACTTGTTTGCAGTTTGGCAGTTTTGAATCCATCATCCATCATAGTAATGATGTCTTCTAGTTTTGTGTAAATTCAAAGACTGGATAAGCATAACTTTTAAAGCTTTAACCAAATCATAGTAACAAAGGCATGAGCTTTTTGGAGAGCAATTAAAAACATTCTTTTGGGAAAAACTGACCTAATAATTAGAATTCTGTAGATATAGTTATGAATCAACTACTCTTCTACCTAATTTGCTATTATATTGCGTGTATGATATTTTCATTTATTGTGAAAGAATTTCTCAAAAATGTTGCTAAAAATACAGGAGTACTGTACTGAGTGATATATATATATAAAATGAAATATATTTAATGAAAACATATATATATGAAAATGCCCTAAACATGTTACATATGTAAATATATATTATATATGTATTTACATATATGTATTGTGGGTATATATATATATATATATATATATATATATCAAAAAGCTGCATCAGCAAAAAATTTATTCTGGCATAATATATTTTTATTTCATTTAGGACCAAATAGTGTCATTATAAATACTGAGAAACTATTGTTCTAACAAGTTAATCTTAGAATTGTTGTCAGAAATTTACATAAACTTCACCTCTCTCTAGTTTCCAAATTTTCTCTCAGTTTCGGAGTCATGATCAAATATTATCATTATAAATACTGACAAACTATTGTTTTAACAAGTTTATCTTAAAATTGTCAGAAACTTGCATAAACTTCACTCTCCATAATTTTCAAGTTTTCTCTCAGTTTTGGAGTTGGTACAATATTATTTGCATTTTTTCCCATTTTTCTTCATGTTTCCTAACTCCCATTAATTCCACAATTACTGCCAATATTCTGAGAACATCAAAGATGCTTGATGTTTCATTACTTCTTTGATAATTTGTCTCCATAGGAAGATAAACTCATATTTTAGCAATTAGACGCTCTATTTTTCTCCATTCTCTGGTTTGGAGTTTCAATTTTCTTTCAAACTTATTCGCTCTCTACTTTCCCTTCTGATGATAATAATTTTTTATTTGAAAGGTAGATACTGAAGAAACTGAGAAGCTCTTTTTCCTGCTTATGTCCTGTAGATTTATTCATTGCATCCCAGACTTCCTTATTCTGTTTATTTCCCTGTTCCATACTTTTATATTTTAGCTTACTTAATTTTTAATTTAGAAGTGGTATGCAAGCTTCTGCTAAGTTGTCTTCTTGTTATTCTTACACGCATGTGGCATTATTTTGCATCTTTCTTCATTTGCAGTTCCCTGTTTTGTAAATACCTGACTAATAAAGCCCAGTCTGCAGAAAAGTGGGAGGTTAAAGCCTGGAGGGATATTTTCAAAGCCATAGGCAGAAATTATTAAAAACGGCTTTTAGTTTCTTGTTCTAACTCAGCATTTCCCCAATTTCTTGCTTGAGGATATGAGTCGCTTGCAGTGCTTGTTGCTGATAAAGATTCCAAGGCTCCTACCTGCCTCCCTCAAAGATTTTCATTCAGTAGGTCTTGGATGGAGTCCAGGAATCTGTATTTTCGGAAAAATAATCTCATGTGATTCTTATATATACATTTTTTTTTTTTTTTTTTTTTTTTTTTTGAGACAGAGTCTCTCTCTGTCGCCCAGGCCGGAGCGCAGTGGCGCCATCTCGGCTCACTGCAAACTCTGCCTCTTGGGTTCACGCCATTCTCCTGCCTCAGCCTCCTGAGTAGCTGGGACTTCAGGCACCCGCCACCATGCCTGGCTAATTTTTTTGTATTTTTAGTAGAGAAGGGGTTTCACTGTGTTAGCCAGGATGGTCTCGATCTCCTGACCTCGTCGTGATCTGCCCATCTCCCAAAGTGCTGGGATTACAGGCGTGAGACACCACACCTGGCCTTGATTCTTAAAAGAAGACCAGAGAATGTAAACTGGTTTTAACATTTTCTACCAATTAGAATTTTTTAGGGCTACCACAAGAAATTATTGCAAATGTGATGGCTTAAAACAACAACAGAAATTTACTCTTGCACAGTTCTGGAGGCCAAAAGTCCAAAATCAAGGTGTCAACAGGGCTTCCTCCAAAGGCTCTGGGAAAAAGTCCTTGCTTGCTTTTTTCAGTTTCTGGTGGCTATCGGCGTTTCTTGGCTTGGGGCAACATAACTTCAACCTCTGCCTCCATCTTTGTGACCTTCTTCCCCATGTCTCTGTCACAGCATCCTCTCCTTTCTCTTAGAAAGACACCAGTTTTTTAAAGCCCACCTTTCATCCAGGATGATCTCAAATACATAGGTGTTTACAATAAAAAAAAAGTAGATAGTACAATAGTATAATAGTAGATAGTAGTCATTCTACACCTTAAGTACTATTACCAGTGGCAAGTATTTTTAACTCTTAGCCAAGTTTCCTGGTTATTACCTCTACTTTTATATAAAGTAGTATGTTTAAGTGCTATTTCTTGATTTCTTAAAATTATACTCCTCTCTTGACTTCCTCTTGACTAGAACATAATTTAAGTTATAAGTTTTAAAGTTTTAAAAGTTTTAAATTAAAAGTGCAAGTAATGTACTACAGAGCTTTATAGAAAATAATATTATATTGTGATAACAATAATGTCAGCATTCTTACCTCATGGTATAATTAAAAGCTGTGACACTATATTGAGAAAATGGAAAAAAATTGTGTGGAGTACCAAAAAATAGTAAAATTTCTAATTTCCAATAAAGACATTAGGAAGTGATATATAACAAAAGTTATTTATGAAAATATTGCCTGTGTTTTAGTAACTAGTTATTTTTAAATATTTGTGTGTGGAAGAATATATGTCAATCATTTGTGTTTTCCTTATGTTCAAATAAACGGTGACTTTGATTTTATTTAATTGTGGTAGGAGAAAAAGTCTGTGTAATATTCTTTCCTTGGAAGCTATTGCAACTGCTTTGTGGCCTAGGAAATGATTGCTTTTATGGAATTCCTTTGTGAAACAGGAAAAATGTATATATTTTTAAATTTGATAGCGGTAAATTTCTTTTGACAAATAGATTGATGGAGTGATGGGGATATTGATCAAGCCTATTAATTTTGTTGTTACTATCCTATGTATCCTTATTGATATTTTGCCTGCTGAAGGATAATGTAAAAATGTAAGGCAGTTTTCCTGAAATGTATTTTCTTGTTTATATGTAAATTGGCAAATATAAAATCTATCTCATATTGTTGGCATGAGGATTAAATAGAGAACACAAAACCACCAAATACAGTGTTTGAGTAGTTAATTGTATTAACTACAACTTCTTTATTAGTTAGTAGTACTACCCTCTCCTTTGTTCTTTAATTCCATTAATAGGTTAATATCAGGCTTATCTTATTCTGTAAGATCATTTAAAATATTGGTTTATGTGTCATGTAATTTTACATTAAATAATTTACAATGATTTTCAATTCTGAATCTTGCTAAATGTTTTAAATAGATCTTTGAATATTGACCATAGCATCAGATGCGCATAGTTTCATATGTAAATAATCATACATTGGAGTTCAATAAAATATTTGGACATCTTACTTTTAGAGGTGAGTGCTCACAAATAAGGACAAAGTACTTTTAACTATAAATGTACACTGGTAAACATGTGTGAGCCATCAGGCGTGACTAGGTTTAGTAATGCTGCCTTACCCCTGCATTTAACCCCGATAATTCTCGTAGGTCCCCTTTCATTGAGTGCATGCTTCTTTTTTTAATGTTCTTTCTATTTAGTGATTTTTATGTTTTCTGTGTCAGGAAACATTTTTAAAATGTGCTAGTTTTAGTGACATCTAACGCTTCACACTTAATGACACTGTGATTTCTCATTTGCAATCAGGATCTGGCAGTGTGAAGCTCACTGATAATTTGATTTCTTGGGAAATTTTATGTTGTTTTTTACATGTTGGGAGAAAGATCTTTAACTAGAATAAGTAAGAGTGAATTCTTAGAAACCATTTATAATCATATCTTGATCCAGTATTGATGTAATAACCAAAGCTGTCTATTTTGGGTATTATCAAAGTTACGTCTGATCCATTTGAAGTGTCATTTGCTTCTCTTTCCCTGAGTGCTTTGCTTTCCTTTTATGAAAAATAAAAGGCAATTGCCTGGGTAGCCTGAGCATAGTCAAGATATCAGAATTATAAATGGACATCAACCACAGAGCTAGGAACAAGGAATCTCAAGGTGTATTATTTTCAGTGGAAAGTCAATGTGTATAAGCAAATTGATAAAAAATTACTCATTTTAATAATATGCTACTTTTAAAAGTAGCAAAAATGAAACTGAAAGAAAAGTACCCCAGGCAACCTCACTACTACTCCAGGGCCCTGAAGTGTCTATTCCTTGTGCTTATATACTGCTATAGTGAATAATTGCAGTGTATGAATTTGAATGAGAGAAAAACAATGAAATGCCACATAACATAATGATGCATTTTAAAAATTTCTGTAGTTTTAAAAGGTTGTCACTATGAATATAATCTGTCATACTCCTTTTCTCTTGAAAGTTGTAGTGTTGTAGACACACTAAAAAAAAGGACTGAAATTTCCTGAAGTAAAGTCTTAAAATATATAACCAAATTAATTTACTTGAGATACTTAACATATATTTTGAGTTTTAATATAAATTATAGATAAATTAATCATTGTTGATTTTATCTGTCACATGTTATTCGGCATTTCTGAGTTATCAAATTTATTATTTTCTTAATTATTTCTTGGGATAAAAAATCTAAATTCATTGTTAAATTATTAACTTTAGGATTAAATTAAACCTACATTCATTTTAGTGGTAATTATTTTAATTGCCAGGGAGAATTATCATTGTTAGATATGAGTTTATTCTTTGACTTGGAAGATTTTTCTGTTGTGCTAAAATGTATAAAAAAAACAGAACATGCAACTTGTATCTCCTATTCAGTTTTTCAGTCAACTAGTTTCTTCCTATCAATATTTATGTATGTATGTTCGACAGTTTCCCTCTTAAAAAAAGATTACCACCAATATAACTCTCTTTTAATCCTGTATCTCTCATTAAGGATCACATTAATTCTTATATTCTTCACATTCAGATTTCCTGGAAAAGTTGCATGAAACTTTATATATCCATCTTCCACTCAGTCTACTAAGACTGGAAATTTATTTTCCCCTTAAACTGTTCCACCAAAACTGTCTTTGACAAGCTCAACAGACTTACAAAAAAAAAAAAAAAAAAAATCTGAGCAGCACACTTCAAGTTTGTATCTAACTTATCTGAGCAGCGCTGAACACTGCTGTCCTTCTCCTTCAAACACTTCTCTTGCCTTCAGTGACTGATATTTCTTGATTTCCCGCTTACATTTTTCTGGTTCCTCTGTCTCTACCTAACCCTCATATATACGTTCACTGTTTTCTTTGAGAGTGTGGGTAAATTATTTTCTAAAATGTTCTCACTTCTTTTTATTTTTTCAGTGGGGGTGGTGGGTAAATTTTTCACTCCAGGTTTAACATTTAAAATTGTCGCAGGTTAATTCAGGTTTTATACGTGTGTTCTTGGATTCTGATATTTCACTACAGTGTTTCTCTATGTGAATTTATTTTTACTTATTTCAAAATAGATTTTGCTTCCTGAATCTAAAGTCATGTCTCCTTAAATTCTGGAACATTTTAAGAAATTTTCTTCTTAAATATTGCTTGCTATCCTCATTTTCTCTCCTTCCTGTTTTAACAACTATTAGTTTGTTAGATTCTATCCTTCATGATTTCTCTTTTAATTATTCTTAAACTCTGAGCTGCAACTATGGTGATTTCTTCAGATCTTCCAGTTTAGTAATTCTCTCTTCAAGTGTACTAATTTGTAATTTAACTTGTTCATGCGGTTTGTAATTCCAAGAGTGCGGTTTTCATTTCTGAATGTCCTATTTGGTTGCTTTCCAAATCTGCCTGTTTTTTCTGTGTGTCTTTTTATGTGGCTTTTATTTTTGTCCTTACCTTTTAAATACATTTTGACTTACCTATTTTATAGTGCCTATCAGATTTCAATCTATAGCCTCTACAGATCGATTTTTTAAAAATATCTAAAGATATTCTGGATCTAATCCCGTTGTTTGTTAGGTCTGCTGAATTTTACCACCAGATTTTAATTATTTTATAATTATTATTATTATTATTGGTAAGTTTGACTTTTGTCCCATGTGGAAATTTTAGGAACACTTTCTTGGGTGATGTCTTCCCTGAGCACCCTGTCACTGTTCTGAAATATTATTACATGGCCTGGATTAATTTTTGTTTGAATTTTTCAACTTAAGATTTCTGAATTACAGAAAGTAGAGCTTGTGATTGATTAAGCCTTGTTATTATACATTTTCAAGGGTCTTTTTTCCCCCACTCACAGTCTAGGCTGAGATATCTCTTTCTACTAGGAGGAGATATTATCTATCTCACCCTTGTACTTAGAGTTTAGACTTTGAAGGTGCCTAGCTTATGTTGGCATCTTCTGTAGAACTAGAGAATTATCTCCTGTCCCAGGCTGACATTAAAACCCAGGCATCTAGATAGATTACAGAACCAGCTTTCTTTTACTGCCTTTGGAGGCAAAACTACACATGCGTGCACAGGCAACGTTTTTATATATCATTCACTCACAATTCTAGTTTTTAGGACCCCTTTTATTTCTGGACTCTGAAAATTTATATTCTTTGTATGCATTTACCTATATATTGAAATATTTGGTTGTTATTTTACCTAACATTCCTGGTTGTCTGCCATATTGTCAGAACTATTCAATATTTTTTCCTCACACTTCTTCTAGTCTCATTGTACATATACTTCCTAGGTGTTCTCTTTGACTTTCTAATGCTTTGTCATTTAAATAGTGATCATTTCCAACTCTGTCTTGCAAGCCTATTTCACTACTTCTATCTTATACCTTATTGCAACCATTCTAAAATTCTTTCATTTTCTCAAACATTTTATATACCCTCACTTCTGGGCCTTCACCAATCTGTCTCTTTCTTTGGAACATTGTAGAAGCACTCCTTCGCCTCTTGTTCATGTGCCTTAACTCAAACATATTATTCATATCAGCTTTTATATCCCTTGTTCATGTGCCTTAACTCAAACATATTATTCATATCAGCTTTTATATCCCTTTCTCTGGGAAGCAATACATAAATAGCCAAGATTAGTTTGGCTACTTCTGCTGTGTACTGTAATAACACATTACATTGCCTATAAAATAACATCTATCAGATATTTATTAAAATCACTTAATTGTATTCCACATGTCTTCCCTAGTAGATTGTAAACACGCTGAAAAATTAGAATATTCAATGTTGTATTCCTAGTGCCTAGCACTCTTTCATTCACTCACTCATTCATTCACTCTGGGTGATATATTACTAAGGCCTAGAACTCTATCTGATATAAAATTCTCAGTTAAATATCTTGAACCAATAAAATATTTGAGCGATATTTTCTTCCATTTTGCAAATCACAGACCTCTGTTCAGAGATGTTAGGTAACTACCCAATATCACACATTAATTGGCGATACGGTCAGGATTTGAACCCACATTTACCTGCCTGCAAAGCCTGTTTTTGTTTTTTTGTATGTGGCATTATACTTGGTTTATAAAATGAGATTGTTATGTGACAGCAAGGAAAGAGTGGCAAAAAAATGACAATTTGTAGTACACTACTCTCATGTGGTTTTCTCCAAAATGCATTTACTCTATTGGATCATTTGAAGTCTGTCCTATATAAGTACCAATTCTTGGGAGCCACAACTAGTGTCAATATCCAGAAATGTAATGTATTTTCTCAGTGAATCTAGTGAATGTGTAATCTTTAAAAGCACCACTTTTCATAACAATATTTAATTGTGTACCATAGGGTAGGTAAAAATTAGAATTGGAGTTTAAATGTTAGATGTAAACTACAGAATGAAGAATTAAATTTTTAATTCCTTCCCAAATCTTTCTAAGCTATAAATACTCTTTTAAAAGTATTAGTAAAATCAGCATGGTATAGTGAAAAAAATAATGTATTTTAGCATTGATCAGAGTGTTGTATTCAAACTTTACTGCCACTTGCTATTTATGTGATGTGTCCTTAGGCAGGATATACTGTTTTCTTCTGCAAATTGATGTTAGTGTTAACAATTGCAGGGATATTCTCAAGAGTATTGGTGTACTGGTAATATATCTGCAGCTAGCCTAGTATCATATATTCAATAAATAATAGGTAATGTGATTATTATTGTCTTTTTCAGGTGAAGATAATACTTTCCTAACCCTGGACTCGTACAATATTCTTATCTTGTCATTAATTTTAACTTGAATCTTCTATGCAATTTCCACATACATAATTTTGAAGGATAAATTTATATAGCACATGTGTTACGTGATCTCAAACAAACCTATGGCATAGGTTTTGAGACTTTATTAACAAATTACTTAAAAATATTATTCTGGGGGGCAAGGAGGACGAATAAGGAAAATTCCTAGGTCAGAGACAGGAAAGAAGCCTGAATTAGATTTGAAATCTACCTTCCTGGGAGACATTCCTCTAAGCTTTGTATCCTGGATAAATATAAGTACCATACCAGTCATGATTACCCTTGAGAGAAAGACAATTGTAGCCATTTACATAATAGCTTACTTATAACCTGACAATAAATTTTAAGTGAAACATATAATAGGTAAATTGAGCATACTACCTGTAATAATAGAAGATTTTTAACAGTCCATTAATCCATATTAAATATTCTATGAGGTTTAAGTAACTACCAAGATAAAATATAGTTTTCTTTTCCTCTCTATAATTGTAACTTGATGACATGTAAGCCATTTTTCTTCATAATTTTTCTTTTTTTCAGAGTTAATCAGGTAATTCTTGCAAGTGTCCTGCAATTTTTAATCCAAAGTCAAAGAATTTTTATGCAAAGTCAAGAAATAAAAAATTGTGTGTAATATTTAAATCTTTGTCAAATATAAGAATTCATAATGACGTTTTAACAGAGCAGGTATCCAGAAATAAACCCATATATTCAGATGCTATTTTCAACTATTAAATTAACGCTAATATGAAAGAACAGGAAAAATGTTAAATTTATTTTAAGAGGTTTTTAAAACACAATAATCAATTATGGTAATTTATTATAATGCTGTGATAACCCCAGGAGTTATTCGAGTGGTGAATCCTACTTTTTGCTACATTAAATGCTTTCAGGGTTTTATGCATTTCTAGATGATATCTCTTCTGACTTCTTGATCTCTAGGACTTATAGGACCCAAGAGATAAGATTATAAACCAAAAGTCTGAAACCAGAGAAGCTGAGTGATTTACTCATAGTACTTTGAGAATGAAACAGAAATGAAACATTAATAACTTTCCTCCTGTACATGTCTCTCTTCATATAATAACTTTACTCTCTTCAGTGATTTCCCTTCAGCCTTATTCTAGTTCCCAATGTTTTTCTCTGCAGTAATTTTTCTCCATAAACTAAGTTGAACTATAAGGTTAACAACAAAAGACATGATATAACTATCGTTAAAAAATTAATCACATATGATATATAATTGTTTTAGCACACATTTACATTATATGTGTTTATGTTTTATTCAGTGTGGGCAGAAGGTTAATGTCTCATTTTCTTAGAGGTTGAGTGTACTGAATATTAGATTTTTAAATTTAGTTTGATAATTTTTTTATATATTCAAAGCTAATTTCCACTTTATTTTTTGACTGTTTTTTAGTGTTAAAATCTAACAGTTGGAAATAATTTTAAAATTTACATGGAAAATTTCCCAACCAATGAAGTATCATCAGTTTCAAAAGTTTTCAGATGCTTAGGATGATTTACTTTTTCTTAGGAAAACTTAGAATATTGATTAGTATGCTCCTAAGTTTATAGAAGAGAGATAAAATTTAAATTAACTTATTATAGAGCCAAAAAAGATGTAACATTATTTTTGAAGATTAGATCTCATCATATCTGAGTCTCCATTTTATTGTTTACTCATTTGAACCAAAACTTGAGTTGATTCTCTGTTTAAATGCCCTGATTCTTGTCTACAGTACATCTTCTACAGTGCAGTACATCCACTAAACAGTTATTATCTATCTAAGGACAAAAGCGTATCTTGGACAACTTTCGTGTTGATTCTTGAAACATAAACATAAGTTCTCACTATCTCGTTAGGTAATAAAAGAAACTTCCTTAGAAGTATTGATTAAATTATGCCTTTAGGCATTTTCACTTTTCTTTCTAGTACTTCCTCTTATATGACAGAATATTTGTTGGGTTTCTGCAGGAGAGCTTTTGATATGTCTTTGCCTCCTTTCTACTTCTTCTTTTTTTTTTTTTTTGCATCACATTTAGGCTCTCATGACATTGTCTGGTTTTTAAAAAGTTAAATTTATCTTAAAATTCATGTCTTAACATGTGACTTTGGTAATCATAACACTTAATACAAATGTGTTAAGTTTTACGATACTTTTCATTCAAATGTCAATACCTTAGATGAATGTACTTAGATGTAAACTTGCACAAGTAGATTGCTTTTTTAAAAGTAAAGAAACAGGTAATCAAGAAAGCCAAATCCATCAGATCTGGTATGAAGCCACCACTTTCTCTTTGTGTTATTTGTGAAATAATATCAATTTATTTCATCACTGGACAAGTTACCAATATAAAAGATGGTTGCCATCTGAAGACCATTCATTGGCTGTCTCTGCCAGTGTCCTTGGCTGACTCTCTCTTCCCAGCTCTGCTACATATTAGAGAGAGTCCTTGCATGACCAAAGTGGATTTGTTGTTTTACCACTTTAAGAATGGAGTTGAATATTCTACTCTCTAATTCTAATTTCAGGCATTACTTTTAGGATAACACACAAGATAAGTCTTTACACTGCCAGGCAAAATTAATTTGCTCCTCTTTTACTATTAATTCCAACTACCTGTGATTTGCCAAGAACCGTACTAATATAAACTTTTAACTTAAAAATATCATAGCTTTTAAGGTAAAAATACAAACCATTCTAGAGGAGTTACAGTAATTTCACCCGAAATTCTCAATTCCTAAAGATACTATCACCAATGTACTTCATTGGTTAATGTACTAAGAAAATACTTCGTAATCCAATTTTGTACAGAACTAAGTACCTGGAGTATTATGTGAAGTCCTCAACTCTTAGGAGGAAATTATCAGGAATAGACCTTGTCACAGAAATGATTTAGGTGAATGTTGGTACAATCTGCGCTATAAAAATAAATAAAAAGTTGATAGTGTTATATAATTTAGAAATAAGATTTTTAAAAAACTGTGATGGGAATTTCCAACATTGTTCATTTAAATGCCCTGACTCTTGTCTACAGTACATCTTCTACACTGCAGTACATCCACTAAACAGTCATTATCTATCTAAGAACAAAAGCATATTTTGGACAACATTCGTGCTGATTCTTGAAATATAAATGTAAGTTCTCACTATCTTATTAGGCAACAAATAGAAGAAACTTATGAAGGAGTGGCTGACGTGGATAAAATCTTGTTAAGTGAATCCTAAAATAGTGGAAGTATTTAGAGACACATTTCTGATAAACACAAGAAAGTACTCCTTTGCAAAATGAAACAATGTATGAGAAATGTTTAAACCTTATGCTTAATATATGCTAACAATATGAGGAGATTAAAGTAATGGTTTAGGTACATTCATGGATGATAAGGGAAAGTGAGATAGGAAATTGGTAATAGAGTGTGGTAGAAAGAGTGCTGGATGGGGAGCTTCATGAACTGAATTCTAAGACCTGTTTTTCCTTAGGGAGGTACATGTATATTAGGCAAGTCTAATTTCTCTCAATTTCAGTTGCCTTATAGCTAAAATGATTGGATATAAGTAGTCCATTTTTTAAGCAGAGAAATATATTTTTGTTATTCATATATTTTTCTCCAAAATAAAATAGTGCTCAAAACTACAAAATTGAAACGATTGATTGATTGATGAGTAACATGTGAATAGATTTGGCTGAAGAAGTTTGAGTAGCCAAAGTCAAGCCTGTTCAGCCATCAGTTGTTCTTGGTAGCCCGGAGACAATGCAGGGAATACAATTGAAAATATGTACAAATATTTTACAAATATTCTCTGCATTGCCTTCCCTCAAATATATTCTGTGATTGTGTCAGTTGTCTTAAATGGAGAAACAAATATCAGTCACAAGATGTCATTGGCTTCTGCTGCCACAAGAACAATTAAAGAACATGGAATAGGCTCAGCGGCTCACGCCTGTAATCCCAGCACTTTGAGAGACCCAGGCATGTGGATCACGAGGTCAGGAGAACGAGACCATCCTGGCTAACATGGTGAAACACCGTCTCTACTAAAAATACGAAAAATTAGCCTGCATGGTGATGAGCACCTGTAGTCCCAGCTACTTGGGAAGCTGAGGCAGGAGAATCACTTGAACCCAGAAGGCAGAGGTTGCAGTGAGTCGAGATCTTGCCACTGCACTCCACCCTGAGCCACAAAGTGGGACTCTGTATCAAAAAAAAAAAAAAAAAAAAGAATATGGACCATAGGTCTATTTCAGTATATCGATTTTTTCTATCTTTATGTAATTAAACTGATAGAGTTTCTTATTTCTTATTTTTCTTCTTTAAATATCCTTTAAATGAGCTCTTGTGTGTGAAGATTTGTAATGTTATTCATATTCTCCTGAGCTGAAAGGTCTGATATTGAGCAACTTATATAAGCTCTAGGTGAATAACTTTCACCATGTATGAATTAGAGAAAATAAAACTTTCTCCTGGGACATATTAGTAAGCAATTCTAAATTCCTTGGATAAAGCGTTCAGCAATTATATTTTTCTCTGACTACTGTTACCCCTCTTTTTTGGCTATTCACCTTGATTATCAGATTTTATTATGACAGTGTTGTCTTTTAGATTTATTGATATTCAAATTGGCTAATTATCTCTTTTTCAAACTCTTTTTCTATGCTAATTCTATGCCTTCCTGTTATAATTATCTAAAGGTTAGTAAGGAGGTCTCTTGATTTAATTATGTAAAATTCATCTTGAAATCTAATTCTTTGCTATTTTTTTTCAGTTTTTTGTGGTTTTTTTGTTTTGTTTTGTTTTGTTTTCACAGACTAAGATTTCATACTTTTCTTTGTAACTAGGTGATACTGGCTTACCTAAATGATTTTATTGTGTTTATTTTTTTTTAACTTTCACCATATAATGTTAACATCTTTCAGAGGCAGAGTGAGATCTGACTTTCCATCTTTGGCTCTCTGTATTCAGAAAAGGCCTTCCACTATTAAAGCATAAACACATTACTTTGCAGCTCCAGAGTGCACAGCTCCAATAGCTGTTATCCACTGAGTGAATGTTGAGTCCCTTGGTGCATGGAGTTGACATCTATTCATTTTTCTAGCAGTATAATGAATCCAAATGATCCTTCACAAAATAATTCTCCTAGGCTTTCAGTCACTGGAAAGCACTCATTTAAAGTATATTAAAAGTATGCATGTCCTATGTCCTCAAGAAGTTATAGTCACTGTATTTGTTTATCTGCCATTTCCTCTGTGCCTTTGTAGAGAACAGGGAAGGAGTTCTGATCACATTATCAAATGATACAAATTAAGTCATGCACAGTCAATAACATGTTACCTTTTGGACATTTTTATGTCTTTCACAGAATTCCCAACTTGTGAGCCACTAACACAATTTGTATGCAAAAGTGGAAGATGCATTAGCAGCAAATGGCACTGCGACTCTGGCAAGTACCAAATGCTCACTGTTCAGCACTGATTTGATCGGGGGCTTGGCGGTCTGGACTGCCTGGCTTTCTTCAGAGGTACTTTGTAGGGGAATCTTGCAGAGCCAAGAAAAACGGCTAAGACAAGTGGTGAGCTGGCAGCTAGCACATCAGTGGGAATTAGCATTAAAGATAATGGAACTCAATATTTGCCCCATGGGTCTGTGATAGAGATTTGTTTTCAAATGTTATGTTGGACATAGTCTAATTCTACGAACATGTAGTAAAGTGGACAATTGAGAAAATAACCTGGACATCTCGGGTTCCCTAAAACATGAATGTAACCTCAGGAGGAGAAGCTTTATACATTGCTATGAAATTACCCAGATAGTCTCAACTCTGTCAGTTTCCTCTTATGTTCAAATGGTATTTTTTTCTCATATTCAATTGTATTACTATGCTAAATTATGCCAAATACAGGTAAATTAATTATATAGGAATCAAGGCATTCCCAGCCATTTATTTTAATTTGATCTAATTTTACTTCACAGCTCTCTCCCCTCCCTCCCGAAATGGTTGTTAATAAGGAATATAAATCATTTCTAATGATACTGTATAACAGTTTCCAAGTACAAATATATACAGAGGAGCCAATGAGGAGGGAGGGATAAAGAGTGGGTTTTCATGTTGGAGAATGGGGAAAAAGGGAGGATATTGAAGACAGAATTATCAACTATGGGGCATGAGAACTGTAGGTTTAAGTAATAATCTTCCACAATAATTATGTTATTGGTTGTATCATTTCATGAAATTCCTACAGTCACCATTGCCTCCTTGTTTCGTGGTGCGTAGATGAATTCAGTCAGTGGTTAGTTATTTCCGTGTGGAATAGAAATTAAGCTTCAAAATCCAAAGTCAAGGATTTTTTTCTCTCAGTTTAGCAGTTGTTATTAAATCAAAGGAGAAGCAACATGAAGATGAAAATAATTCTTCCACTGTTTATAAGAAATGTTGTTCCACTGATTCAATTATCATTCATTTAAAAAAAAAAAACAACAAAACTTTATATAGGAAATGAATAAAAGTGCCGGGCACAGTGGCTCACGTCTATAATCTCAGTATTTTGGGAGGCCGAGGAGGGTGGATTGCTTGAGGCCAAGAGTTTGATACCAGCCTGGCCAACACATGGTGAAACCCCGTCTTTACTAAAGAAATACAAAACAAATTAGCTGGGTGTGGTGACGTATGTCTGTGGTCCCACTTAACTTGGGAGGCTGTGGCGGGAGAATCATTTGAGCCCCAGGAGGTGAAAGTTGCAGTGAGCCGAGATCGCGCCACTGCACTACAGTTTGGGTGACAGAGCAAGACTCTGTCTCAAAAAACAACAACAACAACAACAACAAAAACCAGTTAGATATTTCATAAGAAAAATTTTCTTCATGGTTCAGATTTCACTGCCTCATGTTGATGTTTCTTTCCAGATGACGACTGTGGGGACGGGAGTGATGAGGTGGGCTGTGTTCACTCTTGCTTTGATAATCAGTTCAGATGTTCCAGTGGCAGATGCATCCCAGGCCACTGGGCCTGTGATGGTGACAATGACTGTGGGGACTTCAGTGATGAAGCCCAGATCAATTGTACTAAAGAAGGTTAGTAATTTTATAAATTAATGAAATCTCATTTTAAAAGTTGATGCATAATAATACTTAGGGTATTACAGAGAGAATATTATATAACAAATAAATTGCTTATTAGGCAAAAATATACATGTGGAACTGTGTAAAATCATTTGCTATCTCTTTCCTTTCCCTCTTTGCTTTTTCCCTTTGGTTTCTCCCCTCAATACCTCCTTATTCCTTCATGCCTTCTGTGATCTTTGTTTCCTACATTTACTCAATGCTTTACTTACGGTTTTTTTTTTTTTTTTTTTTGAGATGGAGTCTCGCTCTGTCACCCAGGCTGGAGTGCAGTGGCAAGATCTCGGCTCACTGCAAGCTCCGCCTCCCGGGTTCACGTCATTCTCCTGCCTCAGCCTCCAAGTAGCTGGGACTACAGGCACCCGCCACCATGCCCGGCTAATTTTTTGTATTTTTAGTAGGGACGGGGTTTCACCATGTTAGCCAGGATGGTCTCGATCTCCTGACTTCGTGATCTGCCCGCCTCGGCCTCCCAACGTGCTGGGATTACAGGCGTGAGCCACCGCGCCCGGCCTACTTACTCTCTTTATTCTCATCCAGACCCTAAAACTATTTCAACAGTGAAAAAGAAAAGAAAAAAAAAAAAACAAGAAAGGAATAGTTTTACTTTTATTTCCATACAAAATTTGTTTACATGAGGTTTGAAATAATCCCTGATTAAATGAGGATGTATTTCCAACTGACTGACTCTCTAGAGTACAAGCTAAGTAAGGAAGGAGATTATGACCATGGCTCTCAGCATATCCGTGGGGATGATAACCCTGTCATTTGCTTGACTTACTTTGCAAAATTTGATCAGTCATAGAGCAAGCATATTAATAATTTAAAAGTCATGTTGGAAATCTCACAGAAAAAAATCATTAGACTGTCAAACAGTCATACAATTAGTACCATTTTAACAGAATTTTTTCTGCTAAGAGACTGAAAGATGTTATTTATTTCATTTATCTCACAAATATTTATTGAGGACTAAAGAATAAATAAAAGGATGAAAACATATGGCATCTGCTCAGTGTAAATATCAGCACAAACAAACAAGTAACAAAGTAATTTATTTAGTGTGGAGGGGTAGGGGAATCATATACTCCATGAGCAAAAGAAAGCATTTTCAAAGTGTTTTACACAGAGATATGTTTGTCTTCTGCAATATTTGTCAACCTATAAGATAGACAGTTTCTAAATTGTTTTCTCCCACATAGATTCCTTTTGTCTTTTGTTTCCCCTCTTTCTCTTTAAACTGTAACTTCTTAAAACAGTGGTTATTACATTATCTACAATACTAGGTTTTTAAGAAGCTCAGCTGTTCTGCGGATTCCCTGAGTGCTGTATTAAAATACATATTGTGTGATTTTTTATTTTACCTGGATAACTTGGATTATAAGAGTCACAGTAAAGATCCAAATATGGCTAAACAGTGGCCTATAGGCCCTGAGGCAGTGAAACACATGTTCTCATTGTTGATGGTCTTGACATGATTCCTGTTGTTCTCTGGCAATGGACATCGTAGAAATTATAATAAAAACAGAAACGAAGAAATTATTTGTGACATCCTATAAGATTTAACGTGAGCATATTTGAATTCAATTTTGCTTCAAAATCAGAAGAATGCATTATTGATAAAGCTACCGTTTAATATTATCTCTCATTCTCCATTATGTAATAAGTTCAAGACCTCACTCTTCTCTCTTTACCTCTAGCTCATTATTGTGTCCATTTCTCTATTTAGTTGTTCCATGAGTACGTATGAGCTAGAACTTTTTGCCTATCATTAATATTGAGTGAAAAAAGGAAAAGTATATGTAAAGTTTTTCTTTTTTTGCCAATATTTGAAACATTCATCTAAGAGTGGTCGACATTTCATCATTATATAATATTTTAAATATAAACAGTATTTTTCCTTCCTTACAGATGTCTTTTAAGGCTCCTCATGGGGTGTGCGTCTATGGTCTGCTAACACTACTCCATAATGTGCTATGAAATCTAAATTGCCCTAAAGTTAATTTACTGTCATCTCAGATGTGAGATCACATCCCTGTCTTGTATGTGTATTTATCACTAAGTTTAAACGATCATTACATATTATGAACTTTTTAAAAGATTGCTTTTCCCTCATGAGTGTCCAAATTTAGTGGCACATCCCTTTGTAGGCTCTGTAGATAGTATCTCAGGTTTCATTATTATAGAAGCGGTGGCTATTTAATGTTAATGGCCTTATTTAGAGCACCTCAGTTTCACTAATAGATTACTATATGGGTATACTGTCAATGTGAATGGCATATATTTCTTGTATAATTATGGAAATGATCCAGTTAGTCCACATGACTCCTTGACATGTTTCAAGCAAAGAATGAAGAGAGTTCTTGAACTAATTTGTATTGATCAGATTATACATTTTACTAGGATTCCCTAATCAAATATTCTACATGGTGAGTACAAGGTGGAGGAATTGTGGAAAGTTAACATTCCAGGATGACTTTGGTAAAAGACAATTCAAAGGATTTCAAGTGGAACTTAAATATTTCTATTCATTATTCTTTTGATTGTATATTCTGGTATAGAAGTTGTAAAATGATGACACAGATTGTTAAAGCTGATCAGCAAAGTCATTTGCACGTGCAGAATTTGTGAGCCATTGCCAAAGTAAAGCAGAAATTCGCTTTGATTAGTCATAAAATTCAGTCCCCAAACCTGCTGTGGAAGAAAGAGCAGGGGATTCTGGCTTGAGTTTCAAGACTGGCTGTCAAAACTGATCAAATCCACCATATAATTGCTCAGCACTTTGCTTTACACTGTATGGATAAGCAGAGCATATGGTGCAATTTCTCTCAACTCAAATTGTTTTCAAAAGGGTAGAAATACCCTTAAATTGACTTTTAATAGTAAAGGAGGAGGAGAAACTGGGAAATGGAACATTCCATATATAATCTTCATTTCAAAAAATTTCTAAATTTAAGTTCAATGTGTATTCGCTCTGAAATCACTTTCAAAAAGAATTTATTTTTGTTAAATTTTATTTTTTATAATAGATTCAGGGGGTACTTTTGCAGGTTTATTGTAAGAGTATTTTGTGTGATACTGAGGTTTGGACTTCTGTTAATTCTGTCACCCAGATAGTGAACATAGCACCCAATAGGAAGTGTTTCAGCCCTTGCTCACATTCCTTCTCTCCATTTTGGAGACTCTATTGTTCCCACCTTTATGTTCACGTGTACCAAAGGTTTAGCTCCCACTTACAAGTAAGAACATCTAATATATGGTTTTCTGTTTCTGTGTTAATTCACTTAGGATTATGGCCTCTAGATGCATTTATGTCGCTGTAAATGACATAATTTGTTCCTTTTTATGGTTACATAGTATTCCATGGTGTACATGTATCACATTTCCTTTATCCAATTCACCATTGAATCAACCTAAGTTGATTCCATGTCTTTGCCACTGTGAGTAGTGCAGTGATAAACATACAAGTATGGGTGTCTTTTTGGTAGAATGATTTATTTTCCTTTTGGTATATACCGAGTAATGAGATTGCTGGGTCAAATGGTAGTTCTGTTGTTGTTGTTGTTGCTGTTTGAGACTGAGTATCACTCTGTTGCCCAAGCTGGAGTTCAGTGGCATGATCTCAGCTCACTGCAACCTCCACCTCCTGGGTTCATGCAACTCTCATGCCTCAGCCTCCCGAGTAGCTTGGGACTACAGGCGTGAGCCACCACACCCAGCTAATTTTTGTATTTTTAGTGGAGATGGGTTTTCACCATGTTGTCCAGGCTGGTCTCAGACTCCTGACCTCAGGTGATCCATCCACCTCAGACTCTCAAAGTGCTGAGATTACAAATATGAGCCACTGCCCCAGCCCCGGCCCTGTTTTTACTCCTTTGAAAAATGTCCAGATTTCTTTCCACAGGGGCTGAACTAATTTACATTTCTACCAACAGTGTCTGTGTGTTCCCTTTTCTCCACAGTCTCACCAATATCTGTTACTTTTTGACTTTTTAATAATAGCCATTCTGATTGGTGTGAGATGTTATTTCATTGTGGTTCTGATTTGCATTTCTCTGATTATTAGTGGAGCATTTTTTCGTATGTTTCCTGGTCTCTCGTATGTCTTCTTTTTGAGAAGTGTCTGTTCATGTCTTTGGCCTACTTTCTAATGATCTTGTTTTTTTCTTATTGATTTCTTTCAGTTGTTTATAAATTCTGGCTATTAGTTCCTTGTCAGATGTGTAGTTTGCAAAGACTTGCCCCCATTCTGTAGGTTGTCTGTTTACTCTGTTGGCAGTTTATTTTGCTTGACAAATGGTCTTTAGTTTAATTAGGTCTCACTTATAAATATATTTTGTTGCAATTGCTTTAGAGGACTTAGTCATAAATTCTTTGCCTATGCCAATATCTAGAAGAGTACTTCCTAGGTTTTCTTCTAGGATTTTTATAGTTTGAGGTTTTACATTTAAGTCTTTAAGCTATCTTGAGTTTTTATTTATTTATTTATTTTGTATATAGTAATAGATAGGGCTAAAATTTCATTCTTCTGCATATGGTTAGCTAGTGCTCCCAACACCATTTATTGAATACGGAGTCCTTTCCACATTGCTTATTTTTGTTGACTTTGTTGAAGATTAGTCAGCTGTAGGTGTGCAGCTTTATTTCTGAGTTCTTTATTCTGTTCCATTGATCTATGTGTCTATTTTTGTACCATTATCATGCTGTTTGGGCTACTGTAGCCTTGTAGTATAGTTTGAAGTTGGGTAATGTGATGCCTCTAGCTTTATTCTTTTTGCTTATGGTTGCTTTGGCTTTGGCTATTTGGAATTTTTTTCCATATGAATTTTAGAATGGTTTTCTAATTCCGTGAAAAATGATGCTGGTGTTTTGATAGGAATGGTGTTGAATCTGTGGATTGCTATGTGCAGTATGAATATTTTAATAATATTGATTCTTGCAATCCATAAGCATGAAATGATTTTTTATTTGTTCGTGTCCTCTCTAATTTCTTTCAGCATCTTCTTGGTTAGACGTATTCCTAGATATTTTATTTTTGTAGCTATTGTAAATGGGATTGCATTCTTGATTTATCTCTCAGCTTGAATGCTATTAGTGTATAGAAATGCTACTAATGTTTGTATGTTGCTTTTGTATCCTGAAATTTTACTGAAGTCACTTATCTGGGCTGGTCGCCTTTTGGCTTAGGGGTTCTAGATAGAATCATATCATCAGTTAAGACAGAGAATTTGACTGTTTCATTTCCTATTTGGATGCCTTTTATTTCATTCTATTAACTGATTGCTCTCTCTGGGGATTCCAGTACGATGTTAAATAGAAGTGGTGAGATTAGAAATCCTCATCCTGTTCCAATCCTTAGGGGAAATGCTTGCAGGTTTTGCCTGTTCAGTATGATGTTGACTGTGGGTTTGTCATAGACGGCTCTTATTATTTTCACGAATATTCCTTTGTTGCTTAGTACGTTGAGGGTTTTATCATGAGAGGATGTTGGATTTTATCAAAGGCTTTTTCTGCATCTATTGAGATGATCATAAGGTTTCTATTTTTAATTCTGTTTATGTGGCGGTTCACATTTAGTGATTTGAGTATGTTGAACCAAACTTGCATCCCAGGAATAAAGCCTACTGACCACGATGGATTAACTTTTTAATGTGCTACTAGATTCAGTTTGCTAGTAATTTGTTGAGGACTTTTGTGTCTGTGTTCATTAGGAATATTATGCTGTAATTTTCTTTTTTCATTGCATCTGATTTTTGGTATCAGGATGATACTGCTTTCGTAGAATCAATTACAAAGGAGTCCCTCCTCTGCAGTTTTTTGGAATAGCTTCAGTAGGATTGGTTCCTGTTCTTCTTTGTAGGTCAGGTGGAATTTGACTGTGAATCCATCTGGTCTGGGACTCTTTTGCCTGGTAAGGTATTTATTATTGATTCAGCTTCAGAACTGGTTACTGGTCTGGTCAAGGTTTCAAATTCTTTCTGATTTAATCTAGGAAGTTGTGTGTTTCCAGGAATTTATCCATTTCCTCTAGGTTTTCTAGTTTGTACACACAGAGGTGTTCATAATAGTCTCTGAGAATCTTTTGCATTTCTGTGGGATCAGTTGTAATGTCACCATTGTCCTCTGGGGTTGTGCTTATTTGGATCTTCTCTCTCTTGTTCTTCGTTAGTCTAGCTAGTGGCCTATTGATCTTGTTTATTCTTTCAAGGAACCAACATTTCCTTTCATTGATCCTTTGTATGGTATTTTGGGAGTCTAAATTTCTTTTAATTCTGCTCTGATTTTTGGTTATTTCTTTTCTTCTGCTAGCCTTTGGATTGATTTGTTCTTGATTTTCTAGTTCCTTATGTGCCATATTAGATTGTTAATTTGAGATCTTTCTATCTTCCTGATGTAGATGTTTAGTGCTATAAACTTTCCTCTTAAGACTCCTTTTGTCAAATCCCAGAGGTTTTAGTATGTTGTATCTCTATTTTTCATTTGTTTCAAAGAAGTTTTTAAATATCTGCCTTCACTTTGTTGTTTACACATTAGTCATTTAGAAGCAAGTTGTTTAGTTTCCATGTAATTGTGTGGTTTTGAGAGTTCCTCTGGCTATTGATTTCTATTTCTATTTCACTATAGTTTTAGAAGATGCTTGGTATGATTTTGATTTTTTAAAAATTTATTGAGACTTGCTTATGACTGAGCGTGTGGTTGATCTTAGATTATGTTTGAGTGCAGATGAGAAGAATATATATTCTGGTTGTTGAGTGGAGTATTATGTAGATGTCTATTAAATCTAATGGGTTGAGTGCTGCATTTAATTGAGTAACAGAATTCATTTGTTAATTTTCTGCCTTCACAATCTGTCTAATGCTGTCAGTGGGGCATTGAAGTCCCCCACTATTATTGTGTAGCTGTCTAAGTCTTTTCTTACATCTAGAAGTAATTGTTTTATGAATCTGGATGCCCTAAAGTTGGGTGCATGTATATTTAGGAAAGTTAGTATTTTTGTTGACTTGAACCCTTTATCATTATGTAATGCCTTTCTTTACCCTTTTTTACTGTTGTTGGTTTAAAGTCTATTTTACCTGATACAAGAATAGCAATCCCTGCTCTTTTTTGTTTTCCATTTGTGTGATAGATCTTTCTCCATCCCTTCACTTTGTACCTATGTGTCTCATTACATGGGAGATGGGTCTGTTGAAAGCAACAGAAAGTTGGTTCTTGTTTTGTTTTAAACCCAATCAGTCACTCTGTCTTTTAAGTGAAGCGTTTAGACTATTTATATTCAAGGTTAATATTGATATAAGAGATTCTGGTTCTATCATGGTGCTATTAGCAGTTTGCTCTGTACTCTTGATTATGTAGTTGTGTCATAGGGTCTGTGGGCTATATACATGTCTTTTTGTAGTGGCAAGTATGATTCTTTTATTTTCGTGTTTAAAACTCCCTTAAACATCTGTTATAAGACCAGTCCAGTGGTAGTGAATTCCCTTAGCTATTGTTACTCTGGAAAAAAAATTTATTTCTCTTTCATTTATGAAGCTTAGTTTGGCAGGATATGAAATTCTGGCTTGGTGTTTCTTTTAAGATTACTAAAAATAGGCTCACAATCTCTTCTGGCTTGAAAGGTTTCTGCAGGGGAGTCTGACATTTGTCTGATAGGATTCACTTTGTTGGTGATATGACTTTTGTCTCTAGCTGCCTTTAAAATGTTTTCTTTCATGCTGACCTTGGAAAATCTGATGACTATGTGTTTTGAAGATGGTCATCTTGTATACATCTTGCAGGAATTCTCTGAATTTCTTGTATCTGTATGTTGACCTCTCGTAAGATTGGGGAAATTTTCGTGGACTATATCCTCAAATATGTTTTCCAAGTTGCTTAATCTTCTTGTCTCCCTGGAATGTCAGTGAGCTGTATGTTTGATCACTTTGCATAATCCCATATTTCTCAGAGACTTTGTTCATTTTATTTTAATTATTTTTCTTTATTTTTGTGTGACTGCGTTGATTGAAAAAATTGGCCATTGAGCTATGAAATTCTTTCCTCTTCTTGGTCTAGTCTGTTGTTAAGGCTTCCAATTATATTTTGAAATTCCTGTCATATATTTTTCAATTTATAAAAGTTCAGTTTGGTTCTTTCTTAATATAGCTATGTCATCTTTCAAATCTTAAATCATTATTCTTGTTTCACTGGATTGGATTTTAACATTGTTTTGGATCTCATTGAGTTTCCTTGCCATCCAGTTTCTGAATTCTATGTCTGTCATTTTAGACATTGCCATTTGGTTAGTGTTCATTGCTAGAAAACGAGTGTGTTCCTTTGGAGATGATGAAACACTCTGTCTCTTTGAATTGCTAGAGTTCTTGAACTGATTCCTCGTTATCTGATGGAGCTGGTGCTTCTTTTTCTTCATGAATTTGCTGTCATTTGGATGGGACATTTTTGTTTTTATATTCTTTTTTCCCTCAAAGGTTTAACTTACATGTATGTTGTGTATAGTCAATTGGCTTCATTTGCAGGTGCTTTCAGAGGGCCAAGGTTCTGTATGAGTTACTTGGTTGTAGATAGGTTCCCGTGGTAGCTTTCACTGGTATTGCATGTTGAAGCAGTATGTTTTTGTTTTGTGGTATAATTCAGGCTCAATCCCGTAGATGGTATGTAAGAATAAGGGCTGGCAGGTAGGCTTTTATGTAGTTGCTCTCATGTCTTTTGTGTTTCAGTGTGTACACAGTTATGCTCCGTTCCTTAGGTCTGGTTTGGTTTCTGGGGACCAGTCCTCACATCCTGCAACTTTGAACCGGCCTTCCAATGTCCTCCTTCTTCATCCATGGTACCTGTGTTGCCCCTATTGACTTTCAGTGTTTTCTCTCAAGAGATCTCTTTGAAGTGTGATAGTTTACTCAATATTTTGTTTCCTCTCCATGGAAGAAGAGTATCTTGGCTGGGTCTATTTAGATGTCTTGTTCTCCTCCTTACCTTTTTCTTCAAAAAGGAATTCTGTAGTGACGATCCATTTTTCATCATCAATATGGTTAATACATGGGAAAATATAAATGAATAGTTTCTCCTAGATTAATTTATACCCACTTTTTTTCTCTTAATGTCATGCTGTTTCTTTTTCTCATTTCCAAACTTCTTATAGACAAGCAAGATGTGTCTTCAGAAAACACTATGTTTCAAATATATGAAAAAAATGTCGACATCACTGATCGTTAGAGAACTACAAATCAAAACCACAATGAGATACCATCTCATGCCAGTCAGAATGGTGATCACTTAAAAAGTCAAGAAACAGATGCTAGCAAGGCTATGGAGAAATAGGAACACTTTTATACTGTTGATGGGAATGTAAATTAGTTCAAACATTGTGGAAGACACTGTGGCAATTCCTCAAAGACCTAGAACCAGAAAGACCATTTGACCCTGCAATCCCAATACTGAGTATATACCCAGAAGATTATAAATCATTCTATTATAATGATACATGCACATGTATGTTTATTGCAGCACTATTCACAATAGCAAAGACATGGAATCAACCCAAATGCCCATCAGTGATAGACTTGGTGAACAGTCTGTCTCAATGGAAAAATAAGTAAGGCTGGGTCCCTACAGAATTTGGTATGAGGGAAATTCCTCTAAAGCCCAGGTCTGACCATTTATATTTACGTATTGCAAGGTTCTTGTGAAAAGGTGGATTTACCTAGAAGGACATGAAGAATAAAGTTATCATGAAACTTCAGTATTTTCTTATAAGTCATTAACTCTCTGGCCAGAATAGTAAAATAAGGAGAGTCTGGATATACATCGCATCTATTAAATACCAAATATAAAATTAATCTCATCTCATTGTTGACAGTTTAATTCATTTGAATTATGTAAACTTTCACTACACTTTTTTGGGGAAATCTCAACTATATTTCACCCCTGGAATAAGCCATTTTTGAAATAAACATATAAAAAATTGTTCAGTATCTTTAGATAGATATTTCCCCAGGTAACTTTCTATTCAGAAATGTTTGTAACAATTTACACCAAATAGGCTGGGTGTGGTGGCTCACCCCTGTAATCACGGCATTTTGGAAGCTGAAGCAGACAGATCACTTGAGGTCAGGAGTTAGAGACCATCATGGCCAACATGCTGAAATCCTGTCTCTACCAAAAAATACAAAAATTGGCTAGTCATGGTGGCACAACTGTAGCCTCAGCTACTCTGGAGGCTGAGGCATGAGAATCGTTTGAACCTGGGAGGTAGAGGTTGCAGTGAGCTGAAATTGCACAACTGCACTCCAGCTTGGGTGACAGATTGAGACACTGTCTCAAAAAAAAAAAAAAAAAAAAAAAAAAATTTACACCAAATAATTCAGCATGTCCTTGATAAAGAAAGAAAGAGTTTTTCCTAAAAAAAAAATTTTACCTATGTTTTCTAAGTGCAACTAAAAGTAACTCAAATGTTCCTTAAATGTTTGGATTTTCTTTATTTTGAGGGGAAATCTGACCCTGGTTTATTGTCATTGTTCTGGTTTATTGTCATTGTTCTTTAATACCTTCTTTTAGTCTGTCTGAAAAGGGAATATTTATTGCCTGCTGTATTAAGTGAACACTCAGAGTAATGCTGGGTCATATGTGATATCTTATTTACATAGTAAATACAGTTTAAATGCAAATATAAAAGTAAGTATGTATTGACCTACAATTTAAATTTATTATAAATATATATTTATAATATAATTTTAGATTATAAATTTATTGTAATATAATTTTATATTATAAATTTATTATAATATATTTATAATATAATTATAAATATATTATAATATATTTATAATATAATTATAAATATATTATAATATATTTATAATATAATTATAAATATTATAAATAATCTTTAACAAGCTTCTAAATCCATTAGGCAATAATTATGTAATATTATTATTATACATGCTCACACATGCTCTTATTCTTCTGTTTTAACTGTTTATGTTTGCTTCTGCTTTGGAAACTTCTCCTTTGGCTTTTTCTTCATTTACTCATTCATCCATTCATTCATTTTCCTCACTGATTTCTTGTTCTCAGATCTAAGAAGAAAACTAGATTAATTTTATCTTGTGTTCGTACATTTACAGTTAAGCATGATATTTGATACTGTGAATGCACAGTAAATGTTGAATAAAAGAGAGTATTTCTTGGACACAAAATTTGATTAGACTCTCAGAATCCATCCCTTGTAGTACTTTTTTTCTCTTTCTTTATCTTACCCCCAGATTGTAGAGTTTAGTGTTATGATAATATACAAGACTAATCATATCAATCGAGTTTGTACATTTTCTTAGTATAATGTAATCATTTTCACTTATTCAATAAATACTGGAAATTTCAGCTCAGAATTCAATAAAATAAAACTGACAGGCTGTCTTCCATATCTTCTGTTATTGTTTATTTCTTTTGTTTATGTCCTCTTTGCCCAATAAATAGTGAATTTCAGAAAGATAGAAAAATTTTAAATTTTTCTGTATATGTCATTTAGCAATAAATGCCCGTGAGAAGATGCTGGTGATAATACAGGGGAAGAAAAGGGAGTTAATGTATGTTAGTGACCCACTATTTGTCCGACATTTTATATTTGTTACTTCATTGAATCTTCACAGTAAGTACTATTCAGGGAGGTTTAGATATTTTCCCAAGATTATGCAGCTGAAGTTCCAAAGACTGACTGCTCTTTATTCCTATATCCAGTCACCTGTCTCTGCAGCTATAGAATATAATCTCTTTTTTCCCCTAACTTTCTGTGAATTAACATTTAAATGAACCCCCAGTAAGTGCTACCTTGCTCTCAATTGCATACTCAATTTCAACTAAAGATGACAAAAGAAAGGCATTTCTACTTACTACAGATCACTGTAATGAAATTTCACAAAGAGCACTGGAAGGGATATAGGCCCTTATATTAAATAGTTACAATAAGTCTGTCTGTCTGTCTTTTTTGTTTTTATTCTCCTTTACTTTTCGTAATTCACCTTGATAAAATAGATTCTAGGACTTTTTCATTCCAGTAGTTGTGGACATTCTCACACTATTCAGTTCACACAAAGACCATATTTGTCTTTCATAAAAATTTTATCTCACACATTAAAAAAAATGGGAAGGTGGAAGAAAATTAAGATCATTTAGTTAAGTTATTTTATTGTGTAGATGAGGAAAAGGTCTCAGCAAGCTAAAATCTTATCCTTATGAGTATATAATGGTAACAAGAACATTTATGCTGCTTCCTGGAAGGAGCTGATAGCATCCTGTGTTAGACATGTTGATTGAGACCATGACTTTTGAACCATAAGGACATTTTTGGGGGAGATTCTGGCTTCAAACAATCGTGCTATGTTCTTTGTGGAAAATCAAGGTAGTTCTGACAATACTATGTACCAAAAAAAAAACCAAAACAAACAATGTCCTACCAACAGAGGTTGAATCCACTCAAAGCAGTGTGGCTATCAAAACTTGATTTTTAATGGAAAACTGAGATTACATATTTAGGTATAGAGAGAAAGAAAATTAAAACCAATATATTTTGACTTCCAATCTATATCATACCCTATCTCAGCTAACCCACCATCTTTAGCAGCATACTTGAATCCTTATCACATAGAAAACAAGATACCAATAAATACTGTACATAAATACAAATACTGACTCAGTCACCTCTTCTGTTTCTTTCATGAGAACGTTGTTTTAATTGTTCTAAAACACTCATAGCACAAAATTTACCATCTTAAAGATTTTAAGTGCACATTTCAGTGGTATTAAGTACATTCATATTGTTGTACGAGCATCAACATCCGTTCATATCTAGAAATCTTGTCATCTCGCAAAACTGTAACTCTACCCATTAAACAGTAATTACCTATTCTTCCTTATCTCTAGTTCCCAGAAACCACCATTCTACTTTTTGTGTCTATGCTTTTTATAACTCTAAGTATCTAATATAAGTGGAATCCTACAGTATTTGTTTTTGTTTGTGACTGATTTATTTTACTCAGCACAATGTCACCAAGTTTCTTCCATACTGTAGCATATGTCCATATTTCCTTCCTTTATTAAGTCTTGAATGATCAGGAGGGGCTTCTGTCATTTCACCATTTGTTTCCTATGTACCCTTTAGTACTTTTTGTTCCTCAATTTCTGCATTACTGCCCTTTTATATTTAGTTGGCATTTTGTGATGAAGTGTTTAAATTTATTTCTCATTTGCTTTTGTGTATATTCTATAGCTATTATCTTTGTGGTTATCATGGGATTTCACTTAACATCCTAAAGTTATAACACTCTAATTTATATTTATAGCAGTTTAACTTCAATAACATACAAAAACTCTGCTTCTTTATGTCCCTGTCTCCACTCCTTTCAGTTATTGATGTCACAAAATCACAGCCTTATATTAGGTTGGTGCAAAAGTAATTGGCGGTTTTTACCATTACTTTTAATGGCAGAAAACACAATTACTTTTGTACCAACCTAATACATTGTGTGTCTGAAACATAAACTAATAATTTTTTTAAAAATGCATTAATCTTTTAAATTGTGTAGAAAACAAAATGTGATTTGCAAACAAAAGGTACAATAATGCTAGCTTTTAGAATAATATTTTTTTCAAAGTTAGTCTTTTAAATCTTGTAGGAAACAAGAAGTATAGTACAAGTCACTGTTAAAATAATACTAAACTTTGTAATTGCCCACGTATTTACCTTTCTTGTGATTTTTATTCCTTTATACACCTTCAGGTTACTCTCTATTGTCCTTTCATTTCGCCAGAGAACTCCCTTGAGTATTTCTTGCAGGGAAGGTCTAGTGGTAAGGAACTCCCTAAGCTTTTGTTCATCTGTTCATCTGGGAGGGTCTTAATTTCACCCTCAATTTTGAAGGGCAGTTTTGCCAAATACAGGATTCTTGGATGACAGGATTTTGTTTATTTTCTTTCTTTTCTTTTCTTTTTTGAGACAGAGTCTCCCTCTGTCAACCAGGCTGGAGTGCAGTGGCACGATCTCAGCTCACTGCAACCTCCACCTCCCAGGTTCAAGCAATCTGCCTGCCTCAGCCTCCAAAGTAGCTGGGATTACAAATGTATGCTACCATACCTGGCTAAATTTTGTATTTTTAGTAGAGACGGGGTTTTACCATGTTGACCAGGCTGGTCTCGAACTCTTGACCTCAAGTGATCTGCCCACCTCTGCCTCTCAAAGTGCCAGGATTGCAGGCATGAGCCACCATGCCCAGGCAAGTTTTTTTTTCTTTTGACACTTTGAATTCACACACACATACACACAGAATCAGTCTAAGCTGATATACATATATATAGGTATATGTATGTATATGTGTGTGTGTATATATACACTTAACATATCACACATATATACACAATATATGTGTGTGTATATATATATGTGCGTGTGTGTGTGTATGTGTGTGTGTATCAGCAGATTTCTCACCAGAAACTTGGATATACATATCAGCCCACACTGCCATCCAAGCTTCTAATGAAAAATTTGTTGATAATCGTACTGAGGATCTCTCATATGCGATGAGTATCTTCTCACTTGCCGCTTTCAAGATTTTCTCTTTTTCTTTAGATAGTTTGCTTATAATGCGTGTTGGTGTAGATTTCTTTGAATTTGTCCCACTTGGGGATGGTTGAGCTTCTTGGATGTATATATTCATGTATTTCATCAAACTTTAAAGTTTTCTTTAGATATACTCGCTCCCTTTCTTCTTCTTCTGGAAAATTTATACATTGCTCTTCTTCATGGTGCCCTGCAAGTCTCTTATACTGTGTTCAGTTTTTTTTATTTTTTTCCCTCTTCCTCAGATCAATAAGTCCCATTGTCCTATCTTCAGATTTGCCTGTTTTTTCTTCTTCCAGCTCAAATCTGCCTTTGAATCTCTTTACTGAATTTTTCATTTTAGTTATTGTACTTTTCATCTCCAAAGGCTTTTCGTTTTCTTTTCAGGCTTATCTCTTTAAAGATATCAAAATATCTTTTGATATTTCATTTGTTCATCCATTGTTTCTTGACTTTCTCCACATCTTCTTTGACTTTTTTGTGCATCTTTAAGCCAGTTGTTTTAAATTCTTTGTCTAGTCGATCTACTGTTAGTTCTTTGTCAGAGATACTTTTCATCGGTTTATTTTGTTTTCTTTGAATGGGCCTTTGAATAATATACTCTTCTTTGCATGCCTTGTGATTTTTGTTTTTGTTGTTGAAAACTAGAAATTTGAATCTAATAATGTGATAACTCTGGAAATCAGATTCTTCCCCTTAAATTGCTGTAGGTTATCTCTGTGCCACAGATTACCCAGGGGTATAAACTTAAGGTCTTTTCAGGTCTTTCTTAGCCTGTGACTTTCCCTTGGTACACACAGTAACTTTCTAATTTCATCTGTATGAGGGTTGTGTTTGAACGTCCTAGTCTTTTATATCTAGCTCCCAAAAGGGGAACTGAGTAAAATGAAATAAAGTGGGCACTGGCTCTTAAAATTCCCTGGAAGACACTTCAGCTAGAAATGGAGGGACTTGTAACGATGGAGAGAGGTTCAGTGACAATGGCTACCACCTCTTTGCACCTTTGCGATCAGTGACAACAGTCAGTAATCAAAGCACGGATCCCAGAATTTGGAGGGCAGATCCTCTCTGTCTACTCTGGATCACACAAGCTGTGTGCAGGCTGCTCCAGGAATACAGGCCTGATTGTTTGCCATAGAACTGGGATTTGAGGGATTCATAGATGTGACTGTGCTAAGAGCTGACACTAACCTAAATTAACTACAATTTACCATCGAAGCCTTACCCTGGAAGTTGCAAGGGTTCAGTAGACTTGAGTTCCAAAATAGTTTGCATTAGAAAGATCCTGCCAGTGCAATTGTTGTCTGGGTGGAGAGATGTATTCCTGTTGCTTTCTATGCTGCTGTCTTTCTATAATTCTCATTCAATTCATTTTTACCAAGACAAACACATAGTGCAAAAACAACTGCTGTTATTTTTCAGTAACTAAATTTTATTGAGAATAAAGCACTGGCTTTGAATTTAGGGGAATTCACAAATTATGTGTTATAGACTCAGCAAAATCATATGCTATTCTGTCCTGATTTTTTTTGACTATTTACTTTTAATAAAACTATGGATTATTTTCTCATAAAATGCAATTAAAGTAAAACTTAAGTTCTAATTTTAGAGAAGTATAATATCTATTTTCAATGAAATACAAATTGTCTGGCTTAACTTTATTCTCTCACAGATTGATTTATTTTCCTTAGAATATAATACCGCTGAGATATGTAAACAATGTTAATTATTAATGGATTTTATCCATAGGAAACCTCTTTTTGTTTTCCAAGACAAAATATCTCTTTAAAGGTCATTTTAACCTTAATACTGAAACCAACTGATGTCTTTACATCAAAAGTAAGGACAACTCAAGGCTTTTGAATCACTTAATAACAAAGCCTATTTCTAACAATGTGCTTATCATGAACATTAAAACCAGTAACTTTAATTTAAAAAATTAAATATTAGAACATGGTTCATAAGAATAGAAAGAAAGAAGCCAATTATCTTTATTTTTACTATGCAGAAAATTGGTATTGGGTCCACCTGTATTTCTGGATAAATTTAGCTTTTTTAGTAAGATAATTATTATGCACTTTGACATCAGAGTAACATCCCTTGTTTTGTTAAAGATATAATTAATAGCTTAAAGACCTAATTTTAATGAAGAACCTCAGCCTGTTGTCCTGCTTTTTTAGCAGAGCTTAAAAAATGACAAAAGTCAATTAATTTCCTTAGTCTTTAAATTCCGGTTCCCTATTCTCAAGTTATGATTAATGACTATTAAAACGGTAGGATTTCAGGCATTCAGCAAAAAATAAACAAACAACAGAGAGACAAAAGACATGGATAACCTAAAAAATAATGACTTCACTCCTCAGTAATGAGACATGTCCATACTTTTGTGATAATAAAGAAATAAGCAATGGGATAAAGTGCTGCCTTTTCTTTGAGAAGTAGTTGGTATTTAGCTTCCTTTAGAACCTATTTGACCTGTCAGCACTTGTTTTCTTATTTATATGAAGCTTCAACTGAATTTGCATTTAGATATTATATTCCTGCACTATACTGAACAGATCATTCACTTTTTGTTAAGATATTTATTTGAAGTCTAGTTTGGCATTTGTGCATGCATGGCTACCTAAGGAAAATGTATTGCCATTATGTACATCCAAAATCTTTTTATGAATAACTTTGATGCCTAAAAGCATCCACATAAATTAATACAATATTCTGTGCATGTAATACTCTGGAACATTCTGGTATCAGAATATATATACATATATGTGTATATATATACACATATGTGCGTGTGTGTGTATATATATATATAGAGAGAGAGAGAGAGTGTCTCGCTCTTTCACCCACGATTGAGTGTACTGGCACAATCACAGCTCACTGAAACCTAGAACTGAACTCAAGCAATCCTCCCCTCTCAGCCTCCTGAGTAGCTGGGACTACAGGTGCATGCCACCATGCCCTGCTAGTTAAGAAAAAAAAAAATTATAGAGACAGAGTCTCACCATATTGCCTAGGCTGGTCTCAAACTCCTGACTTCAAGTGATCCTCTTACTTCAGCCTCCCAAAGCACTGGAATTAAAGGAATTAGCCACTGTGCCTGGGTTGTTATTGTTGATATGTATGTACTTGAATATCATGTTCTGTGAATCACAAACAATATTTAGAATAGTTTAGAACAAGGGTGGGCAAACCTATTCTGTAAAAGAGTAGACAGTAAATATTTTAGGCTTTGCCTATTGCGACTACTCAAAGCTGCTGTCGTAGCATGGAAGCAAACCTAGGGAATATGTCAACAAATGAGCGTGTCAGGCTTCCAATAAAACTTTATTTACACAAACAGGTGGTAGACTGAAATTAGTTTGCAGGTTGCAGCTTGCTGACCCCTCATTTAGAAAACAAGGAGACATAAATATCTGTAATCTTGAATAATCCTACACCCATATATTATAGAATATCAAATTCATGGGACAAAGGCAAAAGGGAGAAGAAAGGGATGGAGTAAGAATAAATAAATTATTAATAATTTTTAAATTATATTCTCCATCCCTCCCTCACAGATATCTCATAAGTATGTGCTTATGCACATTCTTTCTACAAAGTGTTTGGCATCATTTTTAAAGATCAAATTAAATAATATCTTTTGTTCAGTTTTTTTCCTAGAAAATATTTGCTACCACTAAGCACACAGGTAAACCAAACAGTAATTTCTAAATGTAGCCTATCCACATTGCAATTTGTTTTACTTAATATTTGATAACCAACATATCTGTTAAGTTGATTGGTTAACACAAACAGTGAATGGGAAACTTGATTTCTCTATTACTTTACATAGCCAATTCAGCAGATTAATGCGTCTATTCACTTATATTTAGATAATGTAAGAGTTCATCATTCTTCTGATACTTATATTTTAAATAAAATGTTCATGGTGTTCTAGATGTCAAAACATAAAATTTTAATGAACTAAATCAATGTTTTATGTAGATTTTGCTTCGATAATACTTTAACTTATTAGAGTGATATTTAGAACTCTACATTGAAACTTCTGTTTCAACTTATTCTTTGAATGTCTGTTTTGAACACTAAAGATAATTTAACTTCTGCCTAGTTATCCACACATTATTTTCCATTCTTTTCTATTAAACTTTCCTAACTGACTCAGACAGTAAACCTATATAAAGACTTGAAATCTTGTATTTTTCTTCACTTATCATTAAGTCTTAAAGTCTATGTACTCATGACGAATTTTGATGTTTTCATCCAATATCTTATCAGGATAATCTCCAGTGGTGACTACATATAAGGAGGTAAAAGGAGTTTGTTGGAATTAAAGGGAAAACACAAAAACCTTGCTCTGAACGTGTGTATGAGGTTAAAGGTAGGGAAGTGACATGTGAATAATAAACCAAGAAATACGGCAAATCCAGATGACCTATAGGCAGTCATGAAGGTCCGATGGGATAAGGACAAGTTGATTTAAGAAGAAAGACTTAGGCTTGACTGCATTGTTAGTTCACAACAGAGATCATACTACATCAGGTAGGCGCATCCCCTAGGGAGTTTATCCCACATTACATAGAAAAGAGCAGGACAATCACCAATCCCAACACAAACCAGTTAACCCAAAGTCTGGGAGGTGGCTTTTAATAAGCATCCGTCTGCTGAGGATCTCTAGAAACTGAGGACAGGCTAAACTCCTTAGGGGGATATTAAGGTTCCCCTCAGACAGGAACAGACAAAGCTATGTCCACATTCTGTTGGTTAACAGAATGAGGCTATGGATGTGCTGCCAGACCAGCTTCCAAGTAGTGTCAGGGCTGGAGAAGAATGTCTGGAGAAGAAATCTGAAGCAAAAGGCTGCCTTAGATGCAGGAATTATTAATACATAGTGATTCACAGAAAAGCTAAGAAAAGAGCAAGGACTGACACATGGTGATTATAACGGGTAGCTCTGTGCACATCCAATATACAGTGCTTTTTAATTTTCAAAGCACTTTATAATGAATGACAAGTTAAAGGTGTAAACTCCATTAAAATAATCGAAAAAGAAAAAGACTTCTCCCTCAGATTGGCCTCACAATTTAAATATTCCATTGTATTTGCAGCATCATTCTTGGCTATTTTCTAAGGGGGCTTTAACAATTTCTGTATAACCAAAAAGTATATTCTGAATAAAAATATTTATATCATATGTATGATTTTTGCAATACTAATTTTCATTTTTTTAACATTAGGAGGAAAACAGTTTTTTTTCTGTCACTGTACAGTTGCTAGTCTTCTAACTATAAATATTTAGTCACAGTGAATTCATTTAAATATTGGAATAAATTCTACTAGCAGTTGCCACATTTCCTTCAGGGCTCTGTATTTACTTATTTATCAGATTCCCCAAATTGTATGCTTGGTTTAAATAGCTTCGGGGCAAAAATACAATAAAATTGTATTAGTTAAAAATATAACTGGCATCAGCAACATGAAAAACATAACAGTAAAACAGCATGCACATATACGTATAAATAGTCATCATTTTAACAGTCCGTTGGGACAAGCCCAACGGCTATCTATTACAAAGATAGATTGTGTGCCAAGCCCTGAAGCTTAAAAAACTGGGACTCTGAGGAACCATACAGGCTTGGAACTCAAGCTGGAATGGTCATCATAGGTTCTTCAGAGGGATGTAACTCTCCATCCGGAGGAAAATCAACAGTTAACAGAAGCGGATTTCAAATTTGGCAAGAAGGTCAAGAGATAATAAAACCTCATGACTTTTTTCTGTTTTCTGGCAGAAGATGACAGCATTCCTAAACATCAACACCCACCCAAACCTAACAGATATTGAGAAATGGATTTGAGATATTTTTAATTTATAGTAAGGAAGTAGAATGAGAAGTGGGAAGTAAAACTCTGTGTGTGTGTGTGTGTGTGTGAGTCTATATGACTGTCGTATAAACTTTAAGTGTCCAAGCAGATAAAATAGATGCATATACATGAAACCCTTATAAATGTGAAGGTTCTTGGAGATTCTATTCTATTTATTGTTTAAATGGTCTCAAGGTGATCTACATAAACTGCAAGTCTGATTACATCAGAATCTAGCTGTAGTCTTTCTGTGGTTCCCAAATGCCTACAAGGTTATATCCAAGACATTCAGCACAACACACAAGATCCTTCAAGATCTAGGCCTTGCCCACCAACCTAGCTTTCTCTTTCTCCCCTCTTCTGCTCACACATTACACAAAATTTTATTAATACTGCTGGCTTTGTGCAGAAAATCTTTTGTTCCATTTAATTTTTTCCTCTGCCTGACTCTTAATTCTGACCCAGAACACTCTGATTAATTTTCTGTCATAGAAATACCTAGTATGAAATCCCCAAGTCCAGGACAGTCTTCCCCTCTGTGTGTTCTCCTGGCATTCTCTTGTATCAGAGCATTTAAGACATTGTTTGTAACTGCCTACATAGCCTACTTATTTGAATAATCACTATTCTGAAATCTTTTCAAATGCAAAAAATATGCCTTCCATTTTGCATCTGTACTCCACTGAAACCCATTTATCTGTTTTTTCTACTTCTACTCAAGTCTTGTAAAATCCATGTTTTCACACAGCAGCTCGCCAAAACTTTAAGCAATGTAAATTAAATTATATCACCATCACTTCTCTGCTTCAAAATCTCTAATAGATACCTATTGTGCTTATCTTAACATAATTTTTGATAAATCTCTACAAGAGTCACCCCTACCTACCTCTCAGGTATCCTTTTACTCACTCACTACCAGTATATATATTTTTCTTTTTCTGTAAAAATTAAGCTCTTTCCTGCTTTGAGGTCTTTGCAATTGCTATTCCTTCTGTGTGTTCTTTGTCCTAACATCTTCATGGCTAGCTCTTTCCCATCATTTTGGTCTCAAGTGTCACCTTCTGTAATCACCCTTTTTAATATTTTTCCTATAACCAAGTCATTCCTGATGGCAGTCATCAATGATATTGACAATGTATTTCTATTTATTCTCTTTTCTGGGCCCATGGTAAGGTTGTACTTCCTGGGACCTTTGTGGTTGACTGGGACCAATAAGATGGGGCCCCACGCTGTATGACGAGGTTTGGTCAATGAATTGTGATCAGAAACGATGTATCTTCCTTTTGCGTCAGATATGAGACCATCCAGAACCCTCATTTCCCTCTCGCCTGCCAACTGCAAACATTCCAGTTGGTCTCTTATTCATCAGCTTGGGTCTTCGAATGACCACCACAGGGATAGCCCACCTACTGATCCACAATAGACGTATAAAATGAGCCATAATTGAGTTGTATATGTGTGTAAGATGCAGCGATTTTGTATTGGTCTGTTATCACAGCATAACCAGTCTGTTATTCTCTGTTATACTATCTATAATATTACTCTGATCCGTTTTCTTCACAGCACTTATGACTTTCTTAACTAATTTAGTTGATTTCTTGTATAATTATTTATTAAAAGCCTATATGCTCCCTTCTCTGCTCATGTTCAAGTTTTATGAGAATAAGTCTCTGAACAGATGGTTCCATGATTTAATGGTGAGCACTCTAGACTCTGAGAATAAGTCTCTGTCTTATTCCTTGCTCTATCCCAGTGCCTAAAAAATGCCTGCCGACTGGGCACAATGACTCTTGCCTGTAATCCCAGAACTTTGAGAGGCCAAGGTGGGCAGATCAACTGAGGTCAGGAGTTCGAGACCTGCCTGGACAACATGGTGAAACCTCGCCTCTACAAAAGTATAAAAAAATAAATAAATAAAATAAAAAAAAAAATAAATAAATAAATAAATAGCTGGGCATGGTGGCGGGTGCCTGTAGTCCCAGCTTCTGGGGAGGCTGAGGTAGGAGAATCACTTGAACCCGGGAGGCAGAGGTTGCAGTGAGCCAAGATTGCACCATTGCAATCCAGCCTGGACAACAGAGTGAGATTCCATCTCAAAAAAAAAAAAAAAAAAAGCCTTCCTCGTTGTAATACTAGTCTGCCTCACACAACTGGTAATGTATTGAACTTTTCATAAAAGAACAAATTTTATCATGATCTTACAATAGTGTAAAATAAATGATAAGTTTTATTAGAAAACAAACAGGCTGAACAGCAATGATTTAAATATAAAAATTAATGACTTTATAAATGCTTTTTGATTATTATATGAATGAATTCTATTTTTGTTCTTGAGTTTTTATATGAGAAAAACCATACAAGAAGTTAAAAATGGTACAATCATAAAACTAAGCAGACTCCAAAGTTTAATTACGTGGGTTTGAATCTCATCTCTGCTACTTATCATGTGCATAACTACAGGAAAATTAATCATTTCTGTAACATGGGATGCTTTCAATAGGCAGTTCCATTTATTTGTGTGAGACAGAGTCTCCCTCTGTCCCTCAGGCTGGAGTGTAGCAGCACGATCTTGGCTCATTGCAATCTCTGCCTCCTGGGTTCAAGTGATTCTCGTGCCTCAGCCTCCCAGTAGCTGGGATCACAGGCATGAGCCACCACACCTAGCTAATTTTTGTATATTTAGTAGAGATGGGGCTTCACCGTGTTAGCCAGGCTGGTCTCGAACTCTGACTTCAGGTGATCTGCCTGCCTTGGCCTCCCAAAGTGCTGGGAGTACAGGTGTGAGCCACTGCGCCTGATCTGTTTATTTATTTTTTAATCAAAAGGAGCTGATGGTTATTCCTTTTTCCACTGGGTTCAATCTGATGTAATTAATATAAAGCATAAGCAAAATGGAATTCCATCTAAGCTACCGTATCAATGCAAGTTACACAGGATGGAAGATAAAGAAACACTCAGAGAAATGTGAGGTCTTGGCATTCCTCTTGAAGACCACCTTGAGGTCAAGAAAAGCTCTAACTTTCTGACAGAGGGAAAAAAATGCACATCAATAAAAAGCCTCATGTATAATTTCTGAGCTTTTATAAATCCCCTAAAATCTACTCATGAAGTTCCTGAATATATAGACCCAATCCTAGGTATTTTTTTAAAGTCAAATGAGTCCTAAAAATCATGGACATTAGCTGGGTGTGGAGGCTCATGCCTGGAATCCCAGAACTTTGGGAGACTGAGGCGGGAGAATCTCTTGAGGCCAGGAGTTCAAGACCAGTCTAGGCAACAAAGTAAGACCCCGTATGTACAGGTTTTTTTTTTTAAATTAGCTGGGTATGGTGGCACACACCTGTGGTCCCAGCTACTTGAGAGGCTGAGGTGGGAGAACTGTATGAGTCCAGGAGGTTGAGGCTGCAATGAGCCATGATTGTACCACTGTACTACAGCCTGGGTGACAGAGCAAGACCCTGTCTCAAAAACAACAAAAATGAAAACAACAGCAAAAATCATGGACATTAATAGGTGACATTCTGAAGACAGGAGGGCAATCCAAGCTGGGGAGATTAATATAACCAAGACGAGGAGTTACACATTAGTGATGTGTATGTGCATTATCAGAGAATCATTATCCTCTTTAGGTTTGAAAGTTTACAATATTATATTACATTTTCTTCTTTGGACTATACTCTTGTTTTATGTTATTATAATGCAGTTGTTTGTGGTGACCCTTAGTAGATGTTATGCCAGCATACAGAGGTTCAGACATGAGTACCTTAGTAAGAAAAAAAAAAAATCTCCAGGTAAATATAACATTTGTATTTAAATTTATAAGGTAAATATTTATTTAAAATAAGAAAACAAATGAGTGGATTCACTTATGAAGCACAAATAAATAGATCAAACAATAGCAAGCAAAGCAAATGGAAAAAACCTTAGACAATAACAGCATACTCTCTCTCCTCAAAGATTCTGCTTTGATCTTTATAAAAGGAAGGTGTTAATGTAATTGAGTTTGGCCCCATATAAAGCAGGTAGCAGTTGTTAACTTTGCAAGGATGCCAGCCCAAGACGCTCCCTAATTTTCAAAGTACTAGAGAATCTAGGTTTTTATTGGAAATTCTCAGGCTTTTAAAAGACCTATAGTGTGTTTGTCAAACATACTGAGGAACAGTTTCAATATATGAGCTGCCAGTCTTTGATTCTTATTTTGGAGAATGTAGGAAAATCAATAGATTACACCTTCCATTCTTTATTAAATATTTGAAATCTCTGACAATTACCTGAAATACAATTTTTGAATGTTATTGGTTGAGCTCATACTACAGGCTATAAAAGTCAGATGAGCCAAGGTATGTTTTGTTTTGTTTTCAATGAAAGTTAAGTAGAAGGAAGGAAGAACAAAAAGCCCTTTCATTGCTGCATGGAAGCTGGGCTCTTCACCACAGAACGATGAACAGAGCTGAATGGGCCTTGGAGGTCTATCTGAGTTGTCTCTTTTCTTCTTCCTGAATATTGAACTAATGTAGGATTTTCAAGTTATAGCCTTGGCTTAAAGACTTCACAATATCTTGTTTATGAAACCAGTCCCAAAATAATTCTTTAGAACTGTAGCTATGTCATACAGTCATTCCTCCATATACACTGGGGATTGGTTTCAGGACCCTGAAGATATCAAAATTCAAGAATACTCAAGTTTCTTATATGAAATGATGTAGTGTTTGCATATAACCTATGCACATCTTCCCATAATATACTTTAAATCATCTCTATATTATGTATAATACCTAATACAATGTGAATATGATATAAATAGTTGTTATACTATATTGTTGATTGATTTTTCTTTTTATTGTTGCATTGTTATTTCTTATTGTTTCCTTTTTCCAGATATTTTCTAAATACATTTGTTTGAATCATTGAATATATGTCTATATAGGGCACTCTGCAGACACTAAATAAATATGGTGGGAAATTGCTATATCACATTTTATATATATATATATTCTCCCCCTTGTGCACAGACTTTACCATCTTTATTGATTGTGTGTGATTGATTGTGTGTGTGCAAACCAAGTATTTTGTCTGACCATAAAGATGGTATGTCCGAAGTGAGAATGAATTAGATAGCTATAATACTAGAAAAATAAAGTTTTTGTTTTTGGAAGGGGATTTAAAGCAAGCCAAAACTCAATGCTTTATTATTGCCTGTGTTCTTAGCAGTGGTCACTTTTGAAAATTAGTCCTAGTGGTTTTCTATGACAATTCATGTTTTCGACCAATGGAACTTCTTTACCCTTGCTTCCACAGGGTTGTTTCTCCTTGGTTATTTATTAGTTCAGCATTACTGCACTAGCAATATTTAGGATGTATAGTCAAGTTCGTCTTGAACATCTTTATAATATTGTATCATCTGACAGATTATAGTTGCTGAAAGTCTTTAAAGAAAGAAAAAATAAAGAACTAAACCATTTATATTATAGAAAATAACAGAAACAAAACTTTGTGGTTGAGTTAATCCTTTATAGATATCTAATTTAATTCTCACATCAACCCTGTTGATGCATTCTCACTGAACAAATAGAGGTCTCAAAAGAGTAAGTGACTGCTTTGGTGATATCAGTGTTATTATGAGCTTTGACATTAGATTAACCTTAATTTATAACCATAGATATCTACCAAACCAGTGTAATAAATAAGGAGAAATTCACTTGAACCTGCTTCAAATTAATCATAATTATATATATCAATTGCTGCTATAGGTAGCTTATACATTAATTGCTAGATAGAGCTATGCAAGATACAGAATAAATTTGTTACATTAAAACTTTGGTCTAAAAATATCTACTAAAATATCTATTTACTGTAGTATTTGGAAATACAGATTAATATATCTCATAATATTAGACATTAAAACAAATTTTAATAAGCTGCAGATTAGTCATGTTATTCAATTAAACTGCCAAACATCTGTGTCCCAACATTTATATTTTCTTACTTTTATTTATGTTTACCTGCAGAATTTATCCTATATTTTTAATCATCAGATTTGGGGCAATAATGTTACCTGGTCATTGTTATGAATTATTAATTGATACATTTGAATGTATAGTATTTCATTAATTTCTTACATTTAAGTGTCTATTCTGATTCTAGAATTGAAATCCTATGTCCAGAAGTTATATTTATTACCTGTTTTTTTGTATCTATTTCTCAAATTTTTGAATGCTATTCTTCAAAGATTTTGTTAGTCAGAAAGTACTTATTAGTTTTTGGTTATTTGCTTCTTAATAACTTGAAAGAAATTACACAGAGAAAGATACGAAAATCAGCCAAGGTCTTATCATTAAGATTAGAATGTATAACCTAATTTATGTGTCTTAGAGAAAAGCCTTTAAAGATTTCATCCTTTAGACTTGAGTACAAACCACAACAGAATATCCACAAATTATCTTACTTCTTCTTTTCTAATGTACATAGTACTTTCAGAAATTTTAGGGGAGACAAGAAACATCATTTTATCGGACTATTAATGTTATTTAAATGAATTAGAAAATACTAGAGTATATTTATACTTATTAACCATCTAAAGTAAAAATGTATTCTCTCTGGCATTATAATAATGCCTGAAGAAAGAAAAAAAAAATGTGAAATAAAAACTACCAACAAGTAAAATCATAATTTCTCTCCTATCTTGCCCCCCTCTGCTTCTCTCTTCCTCATTTCAAATTAAGAGATTCGTTCTCCTGCTGGTTGTAATGGAAATGAATTTCAGTGCCACCCTGATGGCAATTGCATTCCTGATCTGTGGCGCTGTGATGGAGAAAAAGATTGTGAAGATGGTAGTGACGAAAAAGGTTGCAATGGTACCGTACGATTGTGTGACCACAAAACCAAGTTTTCCTGTTGGAGTACAGGTAAGTGAACATTGCTTTTGGCTTCTGTTGGGGCTCCCTGAGTGTGTAGTCCTTTTTGCCCAGCCTGAATCTGTATCTCACCTTTGTAAAAAGTAATCTTATATTTCTGGTACATGTGCTCATGTATAATAATAGTAGTTAACATTTAGGGAGAGCTATCAATGGGGCTAGCATAATTCTATGAATGTTCTCTGCGTGAATTCCTGAGGCAAGGAGAAGTTTTTAACTTGCTCACGCTCACAGAGCCAACATGTCAGACTTAGGATTTGATTTAATTTAATTAATTAATTAATTAATTAATTTATTTATTTATTTTTGAGATTTGGGATTTTAAACCAGGCAATCTGGAATACAGAATCTGGAAATTCAGAATCAAGAGACAGATAAGCATGCTAAACCAGATGGCAGCATTTCTCTTTCCGTAGATAAGGCCTCACAGTAAAATTTGAATGAAGATGACTTAGAAAAGAAAGACAGAATTATATGTATTTATTTTCAACTAATTTCCTAAATGTTACTGTACTATTGCTTATTTCTAGTATGAGGAAGATGCTGACTTCCATTTAAAGCTTTGATTTGAGAGTCATTGAGGCTATTATTGTGTTTTATAAAGATACCCTATTACTATGATTGTTCCATTTTGGTTTCATGTGCGTGCGTGCGTGTGTGTGTGTGTGTGTGTGTGTGTGTGTGTGTGTGTGTATGTGTATACAAATAGGAAACCAAAATGGAAAAGTTACAGTAATAGAATATCTTATATTCTACTATATTTTACTACATATACTGGGTTCCAGTTGAAATGATAGACTTATTTTCTTCCCGCTTTATGCCAGATGATGTGTTGAAGTTTATAGAGAAAAGTAGATTACAATGAGCTATTGTGGTTTAATTTGTGAAATGCTTGGTATCATCCTCCAAATAATCCATGGAAATAATTTTCTGTAGATTTCATGATATCATCTCTGGAATCTCTCTGATGTGAAATTGTTTTTCAATTGCTTAATCATGAGCTCTTAGTGATTTCTTTTGCTCCCTATTATTACATATTCTAACCAAAAGTACAAATAAGAAGTTGTAAAAGGTGTAAGAACACACTGTGAAAGCCACGTGGCTGATGTGCATTTAAAGGTATAAAAAAGCACTGTCTTTCTTTTCTTAAACATGCCTCTTGGTTATAATTAAATATTCCAATAAGAAAAAAGAAAAATAAATGCAAGCTAACATAGGTATAGATAAATACATACTCCTGAAGCCTTTTCCTAGCAAGGAAATTGTGTTTCCAAAACATTTTTTTCCAACAATATTTTTCACAATTATGTGACTCTCTTCAATTGTTACATAAAGAGTCATAATTTTAGGGTTGTTAGAAAAATGTGATTTTAAGTTTAGAAATGGTCTTTTTGGAACATGTATTAATTTAAAATTAACAGACGAATTATTGTAAAATGAATGAATTATTGATGGCATAAATAGGTTTTATTTAATAGGGCAATTCTAATGCCAAAGAGCCAATGATTTGACTCGAGTTAACATACTTCAAAGCATATATTGTGTATATTTTCTCCGTATAACTTCTGGCATTTTCCTGATTGTATTAACTTAAAATATAGCAGCTAACAGTTTTTAAAACATATATGAAAAAGAAACTGGCAAAGCTTTGTTAAAACAAAATATAAACCAATATGGAAAATCCTGAGTTTCAATTACTTGGATATGCTGTTAAAGCAAATTTAGATGTGAAACATAAAACCAGGCTGCAATTTCTCTATACAGAAATAAATTATAAGGAGATTCACAGTAATGTAAATTCTCAAAGCTATGTATTAATAAAAACTAGTTTAAACTTCCAGTTGAGAAAAAAAATTTGCAGACAAAGCATGTAAATAATAAATAGTACGTTTAAGTAAATTTAGCAGAATATTCTAAGTGCTTGTGATTTATTTTAAAATGTGAATTGATATTTTGCAATGAACACTTATAAAACAACTTCCTGTGAATATGGTTCAACATCAAAATAAATCTGAAGTATGATGAGGAAAGCTGGCTATCTTTAGAGAACTGAATTTTCTGAAACACTTTTGTATGTGTTGACTTGAGATTTGGATTATCAATTTAATAATGCTTTTAATTAAACATCAGATGTTTCTACCAAATAGTTTTTAGGTAAGCAAAAATTTAATGTAAAAAAGAAACTGTGATAAAACATATGTTTCACTTTAAAAGGAAAAAGTGAAAGGTAATAATGTATCCATCTGCTTCTAATTTGATCTGTGTTTTGGATATAGTAAACCACAATTTATCCAACTTCAGAAGAGTTGCACAATTACAAAGTCACATTTATGACAGACTTCTATGAACATTGCAGTCATTAAAATGAACCACAAATATAAGCAATGATTTAAAATATGTATTCATCTACAAACCTTTTGATATTTTTTCATTTACTTTAAATTCTCAGTTTTACAAGCTATAAGACCTTTAAACTACCCACAATGTTTAATCCGAAGTTCATGATTATTTTCAAAGTTTTTTAAAATGTTAGCTGAACATTCAAAAGTTTCAGACTAATTAATTTATATATGGTAATTAAAATAGCTTTTTTATACATAAACTGTCATCTATTGGTGTTCAAAATGTAGGCACATTAGGTTTTTAAATTCCTATGAAGATGAGAATAAGAGCTAACTTCAAGTACAATATAACAGTCATCATTTAAGAACTTCTAATCTCAAAGGACCTATTTTTGACCAAGAAGTGCATTGTGCCGCATCTGTTCTCTTACACTCCAGACTAACAAATAGCAGTTGTATTATAACTGAGTAAAAGGGAAGTGAATTTTCAGTCACTCTGTCATGGAAAAGAAACTCAGAAATGCCATTCTTCATAGTGATGGCAAGATACCGGGAAAATAGGCTCTCCAGCTATTTGTAGGAATGTAAATTTAATCCTTCTGTCCTACTGATAGAAATTCATGTAAAGAAAAGTAGGATTGTATAAGTTTATATATGCACAAAGATATTCAATGAGTCATTTTATTTTTAATAGTAAAAAATTAGAAACACTATATTGCTTATCAATAGGGATGGTAATAAATAGTTGTGTATTCACACAAGTACTCTAATGTCACTAAAACAATAAAAAAGGAATTTATGTGAAGGTGAAACTTCAAGTTTACACTCTGAACTTTCAGCTTCTCTGTTTTCATTTCTCAACACACAGAAGTGATGATAAAATATAACAGGATAAAATAAAAGAGATACTGCCTGATGAACAAAAAATATGTATCTCTGAGTAACAGAAATATAGCACAGTATCAAGTGGTGTGCTGAGCTAAAGCTGAGTACCTTACTGAGTTGAGTATGTAGGCTAGCGGAAATGAACGGGTCCTCAGATCTTAGGGTCAATAGAAATAAAGCTGTCCCACATGAAGCTGGGATCTGGAGGCAGGCATTACTGGAAATCAGAACCTGGAAAGAAATTCCATTTGCTTTTGAAAGGAGAGTTGAAAAACTATACATATCACTGCTAGTTGCTGCCAGCGGTAGTTACTTGAATGAAGTCATGTGTCTAAAGAGATGGGAGGACACAGGCATGGCAATTGAGCTGAACTTCTGTCTGGCTTGGAGATTGAATCTGATAAAAGTCCAATATTGTTTTAGGATAGAATCTCACACAAAAAATATAAGTTGTATTTCTGAACCAAGAGTGCTGGAAATAATGGGGTGGGCCAAAGTCCAAGCAGCAGTGCTTGTGGATAGGCACAAGTAAACTCATAAAGTCAGAGAGGAAAATGAAAGTTCTGATCCAAGATGAGATTCCAAACCAGAATTTTAACATGTATGAAGAAAACTATCTCATCAAAATCAGTCATTACAAAATAAATTATTCATGACTAAATGAAAATAAGCTATATGTCTGAAAAATAAGTTTACAATAAGTATGTTGAGACCCTCGAAAAGAAAAAGAAAAAATATTACTCCCAAAATGACTAAGAATTCAGCACAGATATGACAAGCAGAATAATTGCAATAGGAAAAGGTGGAAAATGAGACTATCTTAGTTCAGGCTGCTGTAACAAATTATCATAAACTGGGTTGTTTAAACAACAAACATTTATTTCTCACAGTTCTAGAGACTGAGAAGTACAAGATCAAGAACTGGGAAACCTGGTGTGTGTCTAAGGCACTCTTCCTGGTTTGCAGATGGCAATCTTCTTATGACATGCCAACTCTACTCTCGTAACTGATTACCTCCCAAACCTCCCAATACCATCACATTGGGGATTAGGATTTCAACATGAATTTGGTCTGGACACAAACATTCAGTCTATAACACCTATAAGAAAAATGTGGTTCAAAACCACAGTGGGATTGCATCCTTTCGACATCCGTTGATTGATAATAAACAAGCCCAGTAACACCCATGCTGGTGAGAGTACAGGAGGCAGACACTTTGCTTTCAGTGGAGATTGGTGAACCTCTATGGAAAGCAATATATTTCAATGTTTACAATGTGTCTCCAATTTTACCCACAATTTCACCTCTAGGAATTTATCACGTAGATATATTCATGCATTTGAGGAGTGAGATGTACAAAGATATTTATTTAAAGCTTTATTAAATGTGTTTAATAAACTTAAACCAATACATATATACTCTTCCATGTACACCAAAGTTATAGAAAACTCTTTCAAATTTGACCATATGTTAGGTTCCAAAGAAGTCTTAAAAGTATTTCAAATAATTGGCAATTTACAAAAAGCATTCTCTACACACACACACACACACACACACACACACACACACACACACACACACAAAATAGAAATCTACAGCAGAATGATTTTTAAAAATGTATTTGGAAACTAGGATCATACTTCAAATTAATCAGTGGATTAACTAAGAAATCATACATATATTTAAATATTTAGAACTGAATAAAATGGGTAATATATATCAAAATGTTTATGACTTTTAAAAAAAGACTTGATATTTTAGACCAATTTTAGGTTCACAGCAAAATTGAGCAGAAAGTACAGAGACTTCCTGTATACTCCCACCGCCCTCACATGCTCAGCTTTCTTTACTGTCAATATACTGCACCAAAGTGGTACATTTGTTATAATCAATGCACCTACAGTGACACATCTTTCTCATCCAAAGTCTATGGTTTACATGAGGGTTTACTTTAGATGTTGTATATTCTATGGGTCTTGACAAATAGATGATGACATGTATCCATCATTATAGCATCAAGGAGAATAATTTCACTGCTCTAAAAATCTTTTGTACCCTGCCTGCTTATTCTTCCCTCCCCCTTAGCTCCTGGAAGCTACTGATCTTTTTACTGTCCCTATGGTTTTGCCCTTTCCAGAGTGTCATGTCACTGAAATCACATCGTATGTAGACTTGCCGTATTGACTTCTTTCACCTTGTAATATGCATTTGAGTTTCCTTCATGCCTTTTCACGGCTTGGTAGTTGAACTCTTTAAGCTTTGAATAATATTCCGTTATGCCACAATTTTTTCATCTGTTTACCCACTGAAGGACATCTTTGTTGTTTCCAAGTTCTGGCAATTATGAATAAAGCTGTTATAAATATCTACGTACAGGCTTTTGGGTGGACACAAGTTGTCAATTCATTTGGGTAAAGACCAAGGAGTCCATTTACAGGATAGTAGGGTCAGAGTATGTTCAGTATTTCTAAGCAATGGCTGCACTGTCTTTCAAAGTGGCTATACCATTTTGCATTCATTCACTTGTGATGCATGAAAATTTCTGTTGCTCTATATCCTTGAACACCTTTAGTGTTGTCACTGTTCCAGATTTTCATCATTCTGATAGGTGTACAGTTGTATCTCATTATTGTTTTAATTTGCATTTTCCTAATGACTTATTATTTTGAGTATATTTTCAAATGTTCATTTGCCATTAAATTGATTTTAATAGTTAAATGTCCCAAACAACCTAACTAGGCCAAAATAGGGCACTAGGTGCAAACATGATATTTCTATATAGTAGAATGCCTTGCAGATTTGGAAGTCATTATAATGCACTGACATGAACACTTCTCTGTGATTACATGTTGAGTGAAAAGTGAAGGAGTGCAAGAGTGGGCATAGCATGTAATATTGTTTAAGTGCAAAGAAAATAAAAGTATTTTCTTTCTATGATAAAAACATTTCTGTTTTCATTCACAAGAAACTATTGTCATTGTTTGTTTCTAAGTATGGGGAAAAAGTGGCTAGGAAGAATGACTGAGAAGGTATCATAACTTTTACTGTGTCCTTTTTTGATTGACTACCTTTCTTTGACTACCTTTCTAAGAGTTGCGATAGTTTGGTGCTGACTCATCTACCTTCCACTCTAGATTCCATTGGAATAAGCAACATACGTTTTGAAATCAAGTTCCAGAGTAGTGTTATTAGTTAATGACAAGTGATCTTTAGCAGAAGAATGTAACAGAACTGACTGGCACACATGTGGATTTAACTTTAACAGTGGCATCGTACTCTGTTCTGATCTGCTGTGTAATGAAAATTCTCTGTGGGCTTCTGTGAATGGCAAAACATTATTCTTGTCTATTTTTGGATTGTTTTGTTTTCTTTCCCCTATTGTTGTATCAGTGAATACAGAATAAAATGATGAATTTAATCATTGTGGAAAACCAATCTGGATTATTAGAACCAAAAATATCCTATAATGGTATAGTGATTTTGTTAGAATTATATGATGGGTTATATATGAAATATTTCTAAACATATCCCTTTTTTTTCTTTCTGGAACCAGCCCTATGGAATACTTCTAATTATTTCTGATGAAAATAATATGGCAAGCTGTTCATTGTTTATGTGCCAGAAAGCTAATAAAATATTTTGCATTTTTCTTCTTATGAGCCTCCTATATTTTTCCTAGATTCCTCCCAGCGATTTTTTTTTTTTTTTTTTTTTTTTTTTTTTTTTTTTTTTTTGAGATGGAGTCTTGCTCTGTCACCCAGGCTGGAGTGCAGTGGCGAGATCTCGGCTCACTGCAAGCTCCATCTCCTGGGTTCACGCCATGCTCTTGCCTCAACCTCCCAAGTAGCTGGGAGTACAGGCGCCCGCCACCTTGCCTGGCTAATTTTTTGTATTTTTAGTAGAGACGGGATTTCACCATGTTCCCCAGGATGGTTTCGATCTCCTGATCTCGTCAGCTGACAGTTTTAAACCTTTTGTTGTATGCCTACTCTTCTTGTTTCCCTTCAGTCCTGTCTATAAAGAAGAATAAACAATGCTCCTTTTTGTCCAGGAGGGCTCTTTTTTAGATTTATTTATTTTATTTATTTATTTATTTATTTTTGAGAAAAAGTCTTGCTCTGTTGCCCAGGTAGGAGTGCAGTGGCATGACCTCAGCTCACTGCAACCTCCAACCCCCAGGTTCAAGCAATATCTGCCTCAGCCTCCTGAGTAGCTGGGATTATAGGCATGCATCACCACACCTGACTAAATTTTTTTTTTTCTTTTTAGTAGAGATGGGGTTTCACCATGTTGGCCAGGCTGCTGTCGAACTCCTTACCTCAAGTGATTCACCCACCTCGGCTTCCCAAAGTGCTGGGATTAGAGGTGTGAGCCAGTGCCCCCAACCCCTTCTTTAGATATTGATCCTGTGACCTCCTAATCCTTGTGGGAGCTCAGTCACCTTTCTTGTTTGGTTTTCTATTTCTTTCTCCACACTAATTTTTCTTTCTCTATGTAACTGTATTTAGTCCAATAACCTGAAAAATACTTTTGATTTTATTACCTTTTCCCTGTCTTCCTTCTTCACTTCATTAAATCACCTTATGTAAGTACCTCGATGTCTTATGTCTCATTAATTCCTTCACCCCTTGCAATCTAACATCCAATGGCTTCCCTTGATGGAAATGGCTATTTTGGTGGTCACCAGGAATGATTTCTTAGTTTATGCTCTTCTGTGTTTTGAGTCCTACTCTGCCATTCAGTAACTGCATGAGTGCAGATAAGTTACTAAACCTCTCTACATTATCGTTTTCTGATCTGTAGAATAGATATGATAATAATAACTGGTAGAATGTACAAAGAGTGCCTAGAACACTGTAGAAGCTTAATAAATGACACTTTTCACTACTAGTACTGCACCTCGGCTTCTTTCTCTGCAACACTTAACCCTGCTGCATGTCCTCTCCTTTCAATATTTTCTTATGAATTCTCACATTGGATTGTTCTCTTTAGCCACATGGCATTTAGACTCCTCTTTTTATTTCACTTTTCCTTGCCCATTTTCCTCTACCTATCCCTTATATTTAATTTTAAAATATACTTGTTGAGCACATAATATGTGTCGAGCATTGTAGATATTTTTCTCTTAATTTGTTTTGCTCCTTCTCATCTTTCTTCAAGGTCTTCACGGCAATCTCTTCTGTCCCCAGTTTTAACCATCACCTCTAGGACTCCAAAATTTCTGCCACTGACATTTACTCCCTACTTCCAACCCATTTTTTCCCAATGCAATGCTGAACATTCTACTTTCTCTTCAAAGTCAGAAATGAGTAAGAATGTATCACTTCCGTTAGAATATGTAATCCCCTGTACACTCAGATTTAAAGCAGAAAGCACCCTTTGACACTTCTAACTTGAAATCGTTTTCCAAGTCCTAGTCCTACTGAGGTTACTTCTGCAATATCTCCAACATCACCCATTCCATTCTCTACTCACGTCTCATAACCTAAGGTTAAGCTTCCATTATCTATCACTCAGATCTTTGTGTGGCCAACTGTGTTTTCCCCTGACAGTCATTAGCTTCAATCCACTCTATCCACAGTTTTGGCTTCCTCTTACCTCTCAAGATGTGACCTAAGCACATACTTTTAAAAAATCTTTCAGTCGTTCAAATTTGCTGAATCTTACAGACAATCTCCATTGCTAATTCAAAAAGTGTCTCAATTTTCTTAACCATAATCAGATTAAGAAACGCTTCTTGAATTAGGGGCCCCAAACTGCTTCATTATTGCTTTTTGAACAGGTCCCATTCTTTCCTGCTTTTATACCTTTAGATAAGAGTTTCATCTTTTGTGTGAATTCGATTAAACAAATAAGGTTGAATATTCAGCATATAAAACTGCATATGTTCAAAATTACCGCCCAAAAATCACCCATTAAACTTAATATACATGGTTCTATGTATATAGCTCAGGATAATTTGTACCTATAACTCTATTATAGACAAGGTAATGCTTAGCATAAAATAAAAAGCAAATATAAAAATTAGAATTTTATAATGAATTCACTTAGAGATGGAACAAAGATCAGCATAAGAAAGAACTGATTCTCTTCTACTATGTATGCCCTAACACATTCCTACTGAGTAGCAAGAGTAGTCACTATGCTATTAAATTTTTATTTCTTTCACCTGTTCTGTTTACTTGCTTTTGATTTTGTGTGGGGTATATATTCTAATGTTAAGACTGTACACATAAGGCAGCTGTCTATATTAAATGCTTTTTTCCTTACGTAAAATTTTCTACCATCCTTCAAAACACTGTTCAAAAGAATAGTTTGGTAAAGCTTGTTTTGCATCCTTCCAATCATACATATTTTCCACCTCCTTGAAAATCCATAGTACTCTCTGATGGTTATATGGCTTTCATCTTATTCTACTTTATATGTTCAATATTAGAACATTTGTCATTACTAGAGTTATTGCTCCACAAGGTCAGGAATTTGTCTTCCCCATCTTTCTACACTCTTCAATAGAAAATCAAGCATATAATACTCAAAAAATATTTGTCAAATTGAATTGAAACCAAACACTGTTAGAGAAACAAATATGTAGGTAACACTAAAGGTTAGTAGCATAAACATTTTTTAAAAGATTAGTTTATAGACCAGTGTTCAAAAAGGCATTATAATAATATAGTTGCAAGTAAATCCATTTAGACTTTCTCAAAGATTCACTTCATATTAATATTATTATTCTTAATATAAACTGCCAGTCATATCCCAGAACAGAAATTATCCCATTATAGCATTTGTTGTCTTTTTATTAAACTAAAAACAAGTCAGTTTACAAAAAGATAGATCTATTTCAGAACATGGTCATGGTCAAGAGTTTAACACAGAAAAGAGAAACTCTAGAAGAGATTGTTATCAATTTATTTTGGGAAACTAGCATGTTTTCTACAATCATAAAAACTTAAGATTTTCTATACCTGTTGACTTTGTAGTTGTGTTTAACCAATTTTCTGGGTTTTGGGGATTTTTTTTAAAAATTTGCTGTTGTTATTCTTGTTACTTATCCATTCTTATTTTCTTTTCTCAAAGGACAAAACCACAGTTACCAAAATAGAGTGTTTGTCATGTAGTTATCAAGTTGAAAACATCATTATAAATAAATGAGAAAATATTTTGTAGAGCTCAACTTCATACTAATTATCTAATATGGTTTTCAGCATCTTCTAAAAACGAATTAGTAAACACAAAATGATTTACTTGGTTACTTGAATTACTCTGCAAATTTAAAAAACTTTATTTTAAAGGTTTTTGGATATTCTATCTATTGGATAGTTACAATGTCTATAATATGTTTTACTATTATTAATAACTACTTATTTCTTATATATAAAGAAGGGAGTTTAAGCAAAGAAATCTGTGATATTTGTTCATTCAAGGTTTTATGTCCAATGACTTGATTAGGTATTTGATTAGGTGAGGATTTATCTTGATATGAATCAAGTAAAAATCAATATGTTTCAAGTATTTTTACTGAGGCCATTTGCTTTTGGGTTTTACCTAATTCATGTTCATGAGTTAGAAATTCATTAAACTTGCACAGCAAAAGAAACTACCATCAGAGTGAACAGGCAACCTACAAAATGGGAGAAAATTTTTGCAACCTACTCATCTGACAAAGGGCTAATATCCAGAATCTACAATGAACTTCAACAAATCTACAAGAAAAAAACAAACAACCCCATCAAAAAGTGGGTGAAGGACATGAACAGACACTTCTCAAAAGAAGACATTTATGCAGCCAAAAAACACATGAAAAAATGCTCACCATCACTGGCCATCAGAGAAATGCAAATCAAAACCACAATGAGATACCATCTCACACCAGTTAGAATGGCAATCATTGAAAAGTCAGGAAACAACAGGTGCTGGAGAGGATGTGGAGAAATAGGAACACTTTTCCACTGTTGGTGGGACTGTAAACTAGTTAAACCATTGTGGAAGTCAGTGTGGCGATTCCTCAGGGATCTAGAACTAGAAATTCCATTTGACCCAGCCATCCCATTACTGGGTATATACCCAAAGGACTATAAATCATGCTGCTATAAAGACACATGCACACGTATGTTTATTGTGGCACTATTCACAATAGCAAAGACTTGGAACAAACCCAAATGTCCAACAATGATAGACTGGATTAAGAAAATGTGGCACATATACACCATGGAATACTATGCAGCCATCAAAAATGATGAGTTCATGTCCTTTGTAGGGACATGGATGAAATTGGAAATCATCATTCTCAGTAAACTATCGCAAGAACAGAAAACCAAACACCGCATATTCTCACTCATAGGTGGGAATTGAACAATGAGAACACATGGACACAGGAAGGGGAACATCACACTTTGGGGACTGTTGTGGGGTGGGGGGAGGGGGGAGGGATAGCATTGGGAGATATACCTAATGCTAGATGACGAGTTAGTGGGTGCAGCGCACCAGCATGGCACATGTATACATATGTAACTTACCTGCTCATTGCGCACATGTACCATAAAACCTAAAGTATAATAATAATAATAATAAAATAAAAGAAAAGAAAAAAAAAGAAAAAAAAAAAAAGAAATTCATTAAACTTACCATACTTGGTTCGCCTTCTTATCTAAATTTTGGTAAGAACTAAAACCAAACACAAATAGAGAGAAGCAATTAAGCTTCAAACAGCCCCTGAAAAATCAATAGGAAGAGGGGGGCTATTTAAGCTTATACAATTCATTTAAACTATGTATTCATATTTATTCATATCTCTGGTGACATTATTTGTTTTAAAGTTTTACAGTCATCTGAATGTCATTTTTGTTTACCTTTTCCAAGCAGTATTTATGTCAGGGATGGCAAATAGCCTTACTGCTATTCTGACTCTAAAAGATTGATATTGATTTATAGATACATCTGTTGAAACAATTCTAAGGTCATTTTGGAGTCAGTGGTTGGGAATGCCATCATGGATTGGTGATGTGTCTGGGGAAAAAAAACAAAGGAAGTTGCATTTTGATAAACCAAATTAAAAATGGGAATTTGTATATACTTGAACTCTTGCAAATGACTTCATACAATTTAATGCTTAAGTATAGAATGTCATATTTTAGACTACAATGATATATTATGCATTGATCTTTTCTTTCTAACTAGATTATAAGCCCCTTGGTGACAGGGATCAGGCTTTATGCTTTCTTATATTTCTGAAAGCCCTTAGTAAAGGATAAGGCACAGAGTAACTTCATATAATTGTTTACAAGAAGGCTGTTGAATCTGTTAGGCTTCATTGCATGTGTGTGTACATAATCATTTTTTTAAATTAGCCAATATATTTTGGAAAAGCTATGGAAGTATAAGGTAGAAGAAAAATAAAGCAGCACGAGTATTCAATGAAAAGTCCATCTTCCTCCTACAATGGGTTTCCAGTAACTAATTCTTTCCAGAGGCAACCAATTTAAACTATGTCTTGTGTGGCCCTCCAGAAAGAATTCAAATGGAGACAAGTCTATCCATGTACTTATATTGATAAATGTATGGAAATATAATCATAGATATTGATAAATAGCTAACTCCCTTTCAACACATCAGAAAGCCTACATACACTGAGTGCTATGCCTTTTTAAAATTAATTAATTTTGAAAATTAGTTTTCATTCACTTATGTAGATTGACACATTCTTCTTCACTCAAGCATATACCTTTAATGTATGGATGCATTGTAATTGATGTCACCAGGCTTGCAGTAATTATTTAAATTGTTACTTTCCTTTCCCTAATATATACAAAACAACAGTAGATATCCTAGCATCTTTGTGCATTTGTGCAAATATATTTATGAAAACATTTTCTAAAATTAGAATTACTGTGGTGAAGAGTTGACGCATGTTTCATTTGCTGGATTTCTTGACATTGCCCTAGAGAGAGGTTATTACAATTTTCAATATTTGTGCTGTTTCTTACATTACTGTCAAATCTAGTTTTGTATTATCCAACTTTTTGATCTTGATCTAATAGAGTAGGAAGGATGTCAACTAGTTATTTTAGTTTACCTTTTTTAATTGAAAGGGATATTGAATATCTTATGTTTGTGAACTGTTACAATTTCTTCATGCATCTTGCACCTGGATTGAGTGTTATCTTATTGATTTAAAAGAGCCCTTGTATTTTTTAAAAATATGCTTTGTGTCATATAATGAAATATTTTTAAAAATATGAAATGATTTTTTCTGGCTTATTGACTGTCCAGTGACTTTGTCTATGGAGTTTATTGTTGCAATATGGAATAAAATATGTTTATAAAATTTAGCTTAATGTTTGTATTTTTAACATCCTTATTTCAAAATGATTACCTCTTTGATATATCTAGAATATAGTATAGCATAAGAAGCCAAGTAGAGATTCAGCTTTATTGTTTATCCTCCAGATTGGCAAATGAGGTGGTACTACATCATTAATTTTGTTCTCTGCTATTTAGATTGCCAACTTTTTCATATATAAAATCCATATACATAAATAGACCTATTTCTAATGTCTCTGTGCTCTTTAATTACTAATATCTTTATTGATATTTATAAAAAGTATTTTAACTACTATTACATTAAATTACTTCTAAATAGTTGGAATATATACAGTTTCTACTCATTAAGATTCCTCTGTTTTGTTTTTTGTTTTTTTTTTTGGTAAGATTCTGAATGATTTTTCTGGTTTTATTTTTTAATTTAAAATAAGCTTGTAGGGTTGCATTAATATTGTTACTATTTTGAAAGGATTGTTTAAGAGAAAATTAATATCTTTACTAATCCAAGACCAAATAATATCTATATTCAAGGCTTTTTTTCAGATTTTTTGTAGAATTTGGATTTGTATAAATGTTATATAGTTCTTGTACATTTTAACCCAAAATACATTTTTTATGATAAAATTTTAATTGGCCTTTTCTTCTAGTGTATGCTCTCTATAGATACGAAATCTGTTTTTCTATTATTTTTGAAACTAGCTACCTATTTTTTGAATTCTTAGTTTATGTAATTTTAATTGACTTTATAATTATATGATTATATTAACAACACATAATGACACTCTTTTCTGATGTTATTCTTCATTTCTAATATTATACCTCATTTCTTTCTATTACCTAATTGTCCTAGGTAGTATTTACAGAACAACATTATTGGCTTTATTTATGATGTTAATGCAAAAGTTTATAATGTTTCTCTATTTATATCAAATCTAGTGAAGTATCTGTCAATTCTTATTTTAAGAGTATTTTTATCAATGTTGAATATCAAATGTATTTTAGTTAACTATGGAACTGATTATATTTTATTTGACATAATAGTGTGAAGAATTATTGATATATTTTTATAAATAAAACATTTTTGCACCTATGTTTTAATTATTTTAAAATTTACTCACCTATAAGACTTAAGAAGACATTTAAATACATAATGGCTTTTGGATATATACAATGTAATATTTTCCATTTCCCTTGTATTTGCCCCACTTATTTTTATAAGATGCTGGTATGTAGTCAGTCAATACCTAGTATTATCTTTAGGTACATTTAAAAAATTTATATTACACCTGAACATTGCATAATCTAGAAAAGATAATTAATAAGAAGTCAGTGAAAGACAATTTCGAAAGAAGGAATAATTTGCAGTGAAACATTTACATAGATGACAGTGCCAGTCATGGTGGCTCATGCCTGTAATCCCAGTACTTTGGGAGGTTGAGGCAGTGGATCACCTGAGGTCGGGAGTTTGAGACCAGCCTGACCAACATGGTGAAACCCCGTCTCTACTAAAAATACAAAATTAGCCGGGCATAGTGGCACATGCCTGTAATCCCAGTTACATGGGAGGCTGAGGCAGGAGAATTGCTTGAACCTGGGAGGCAGAGGTTGCAGGGAATGGAGATTGCATCATTGCACTCCAGCCTGGGCAACAAGAGCACAACTCCATCACAAAAGAAAACAAAACAAAACAAAAGTAACAATGAACATTGATCTCTTTGTGTTTCTCACTGTTACTGCTGAATCATGCTGGCTAAACAATAATTATTTTATTTTTTTCTTCTAGAAACAATAACATTCTATAAATTCTGTCTATACATATGTTAGTCGCCAAAATGTTTGATATCATTTGATATTCTCTTATGAAAGGGCATGTACATATGTCTGGAGTGGGGAGTTGGGGTGTTGATGTTATAAATGTGAATAGAAGGACAACCTCTCTTGCTAAAATGAGGCATTTACCTGAATTTGGGTTTCTGACAGGCACCGATAGCATTCACCTAAATTTAGGGATCTAAAAGGCACTGATATACAAATGTATCTTTAAAGTTTGCTTTTAACAGTTTTGCGATTAAACTTTCAATTAGTCACAGAAAACTTCTTTATATATATATTTAAATAGAGCAGAGCAATGACTTGAAACTAAAGAAAATATCAAAGCCCAAACAATAAGAGCACTTTAAGAACAGGGCAAGAAATATTCAAATGCTGTCATTAAAATAAACTGTCAAATAATAAGCAAATAGATTTTGTTTTCTTTTGCTAAAGACAAGTAATTCTGCCTGCGACTGAAGACAATAATGGCCACTCATTATCACAATGACCTAATCACAAAAATCAAACTGACACTATTTCTGTTTTCTTAAGGGAGATGCATCAACAAAGCATGGGTGTGTGATGGAGATATTGATTGCGAAGATCAGTCAGATGAAGATGACTGTGACAGTTTCTTGTGTGGACCACCCAAGTATCCTTGTGCTAATGACACCTCAGTCTGCCTGCAGCCAGAGAAACTCTGCAATGGGAAAAAGGATTGTCCTGATGGATCTGATGAAGGCGATCTCTGTGGTATTGCATGTTTAATTGTACTGACTTCTCCATGAAAACTACAACCTTTTAGTTCAGTTGCTGTTACTTAATATAGTAGCATTCATTCCTTTCATTCATTCCCTTTAAATGTAGCTTTTAGCATTGAACCTTGTCTACATTTTTCAGACTGTCTAAGGCTACAGTAAAAGTCTTCAATGTGATCAGAAATTTCTAAAAATAAGACAGGAAAAGCTAGCCTATATCGAAGTCACTTAATTGTAGAGCTGTGTTCATCATTTAGGTCTCTGGATGGCCAGTGATGTTCCCCCAGTTGAACTGATAGTTTGTTGATCCCTCAGAACAAGGAAAACTTGCTATTCCTCATCTATGGGATAGAGCTCACCACCACCCTATATATTTTGATAAGCCTTCTAATCATTACAATAGAAACTGATTTTTAGGAAGGGAAAGAGACTGGATAATAAAGCCAATTGAATATTACCCAATTTAACATAATTTTCCTTCAAGTTTTTAGTCCTCATACAACAGCTTTCTTTAGTATGCGTTATCTAGTTAAAATGATGACTTCAATGAGCTTTGAAATCACGTTGACTAGCAATCTTTCTTACCAACCAGCACATACAAAAGAAAATTACATTTCCTTCTCTTTCGGGAGATCAGAGATTTAGTAAAGAGATTTTTTAAAAGTGTTTTCTAGATAATACTGAAGGTTACATCAATAGATAATGAAGAACAGTTTACAGAATGATAAGAACAATAATGAGATGACTTGAGGCTGTGAGAAAATGACTTTAGGAAATAATGAAGCTGACTGATTGAAACTAGGAAAGACAACTACATTGAAGCCCAAAGTTATGTTTTGACCTTAAATGAGCATTAATAGCATACTGAATGATATAAAAAAGGAATTTTTTTTTTTTACCATATGTGGTAAAATGTCTTTTTTTAAGTCATGATTTTATAAAATAACCTTGAAACAGTGAATGCAACAGTCTTCATTCAATGAGGCTAAAATTACATAAAAAAATTAAGAACAACAACAAAAAAACTTAAATTGAGCAACAAAAAAGTTATAAATAAAAGATGACAAACGTCATTATTCTGTATTCATTTCTTTCTTGTCCAGCTCATTCTTTGTAGTTGGAGTGGGTTGGTGAGAGGTTTGCTCATGAAGGTTGTAAATACAATTCTAAAAGAAATTGTTAATACTCTTAAAAGAAGAAAGAATGTAATTATGGAAAAACTAGACTTCAACGAGCTTAAATTCTTTTTTTCAATTAAGTCTTTAGGTGACTTAATTTCTTAAAATCTTGGTTTTCTTATAATTAAAATAGAGGCAACAGTATCTATCAGGTAATCATGGTAATAATGCCTGATGCCCTACAGTTACTGAAAAATATTAGTACTTTTCTACCTTTTCCCCATCCTTCAAGTTAAATGAAATAAATAAAAGGCAAAAGACAGAAAGTACACCCACTGAGAAAAATGAAGAAAATGATTAAAAAAAAAAAAACAACCTTATTTTCCTATTCTTCACTTTCCAAATTGGAAAAGTAAAAGAGTAATGAGAGGATTTCCTCTTAATTTATTTCTTTGTCTACTTCAGAATTGAAAACCACTTCTTATCTAGCCATATGGTCATTACTTAAAGAGCTTTGCCCGAACATTTCAAAAGATTATAGAGACTGAAATAGATTATAAGGAGGAATCTGGTGTGGAAGTACCAGAGAAAATAAAAAGACAATTTTGTCATGATTGCAGCATTGTGGCATATTGAACTACACACCCCACTCTTTCAGAGGTGAAGTCATGAAGAGTTAGAACAATGAAAACAGAAAGCAAATACTGGCCAAGGGATTAGATTGCCTTTTCTATGGTTGTAGCAATGTATATAAGGAAAAGGAGAACCCAAGAAAGTGAATCTTCTAATTCTAGTGAAGAGATTTTTTTGGGGGAAATTTTTAAATAATTTCAAAAGAAAAGGATTTGCAATTAAGGAACAAACGAAAATAGATTTTAATTACTCTAAAATGGAGTTATATTGATCCTTGTTATAACAATATGTCAAAGATAAAGCCAGATGCTAACTAGTAAAACAGTAAGTAAAGATTTTACTCATTAGTAACTCTTGTAATAGAGAGTCCACTGTGAACTGAGCTCACCTTCATGAAACTAAAGACTGGAAACTTTTTGAAGGTCGGGGTGTGCTAAGGAAAAGGCACTAAGGGAGTTAAAGGGGCTGCTCCACAAAATTATGCCACCTGGGTTTGATAATTGGTGCTTAAGTGGAGGGAAAAACAGGCTTCACTTATCTTTGTGACAAGAGGCAGTGGCAGCAAGTAAGAGTAAGACACCCACTGGGCTGGGAGGGAGAATGAGAGTCAGAGTTCCCTTCTCAGGTGTTTGCACTTCAAAGAAAATGCTCTCAGCGCCTTAGAAGGCAGTTCTGGGTAGTAGATTTACACCACAAAAAGGCACAGAAAGGATTTATAATTGCAAGCTTTCTAAAGCAACTACTTTAAGAGGAGGTTCAGGGCCTATCTGCCTATTATCATGAGCGTTCTCAGGCAGACAATTTAATGTGGGGTCTGGGGTCATTCAAGGGACATGCACTTAAGCTGCTGGACAATGTGCTAGAGATTGTTCAAGTCTGTTAGTATGTATTTGTGGCCCAGGGGCATGGGGAGGGGGGTGGTGGAGGTTAGGGCAATGGGATGAAATCATTTGTGCTGAGAGTCTGCAGTTTTTATTGGCCAAGGCTGAGGTCTAGTCAAGAAGAGGACTTAGAGGATCCTGGCTAGTGTTTGGTCAAGGATAGAGTCTTTGTCAGGTAATCAAAAGTTTTAAAAGAACTTGCAGGATTAACGACAGGTTTAGGGCTAAGTAAGAATCAACAGGTTCTAATTATGCAAATATTGGCATTAAATTTATATATTCAATTTCAGATTTCAATGTGAATTTCATTTAACCTAAAATCTGTGACGTCATTCCACAGATAGTGTTAGAAAGAGACACTTCGGTACTGAGAAAACAGTGACACTTGAAATAAGCTAAAAGCATTGTAACAATTTTTTTTTCTTTACCTCCTGGGCACAATGACATTTCTTTACAGTAATTTTCTGGAAAAAGAATGTCAGTTGAACTAAGATGGGGCAAATACTTCGAAATGACTGCTGTTTTAAAATGCTTATGATTATGGGTGAACAAACATATTTGGAGGAACCAAGAGCTGAATCTATTTTTTTTCTTCAAAATAATACCAAACTTGAATTGAATTGTTAGACAAAACAGTTAATACAATCATTTTCCTTTTCTTATTACTGTAGCTTCTTTGATGATGACAAATTATATGAAGAAGTGTTGACCCATATAGAGCTTTTAAAAATGTAGAAATGTTTTTAAAAGCCTTATATTTCAGGCCAATTTTTATACTGGATACATTTTCATAGACAACCAGAAATATTTGCATCATATAAATAAATATTACTGCAATTTACCGATTATTAGACAATAGTCTTTTTAGCACATCTCAAAACATACACAATTAAAGAGGGTTTGAAATCCACTTGAAAATATTTTTAAAGCCAAGAAAGACAAAGCTTCTTTCAGCCTTATTACTACGTACCTAATGGTACACAGTGGTAGGTAATGATGTGGTTTCAAAGACAATTATCTGCCATTTTCTTCAAGGTTGTAAGCATGTCACATTGAAATTTTCTCAAGTAGACAATTCTGACTACATTTTAGGACAATGTGTGCTTTTATACAATTTTTCTACTTTAAAAAATTCATCAAATATTTTTAACTCATTATTCAATGTTAGGTATACACTGGTAAACAGAAGAGATATTTCCTATACCCTCATAGAGCTTACAATTTGGTGATGAAGTAGAATAATAAATACATATATTTAAAGGACAGCTAAATATTTAAATGCTATTTAAAAAGCTAATCTTTTTTACAGGCTAATCATATTATCTATGTAATCAATACTATTGCTCATTATTTCAGCCAAAATACCAGGACAACCTTTTTTTTTTTAGTTTTTTTTTTTTTAGTTTTTTGCTTATGATGTTTCCATGGAGTCATTGAATGAATCCTAATAACCAATATAAGAGGAACAATGTACAATTCACCTAACTTAAAAATAAATGCCTACAGCTGGTAAAGGATAAAGTAATCCATTCTGCATTGTAACTCCAAAATAGACTGTACAAGTGTTGCAAAAGATATATAGACACATATATTCATATATGTGTATATGGATATACTTGTTAATTTATTAACATCAAGATATGTCTAATATTAAGATCATCATGGTATGTACATCTTTTTTGGAAGACCTCTACAAATTATTTTGCACCGCTGCTAAAAGGCTCAACATAATCTTTCCAGTCATAATAGAAGCATTGAGCTCACTTTACATCTGTGGGGTAAAGCAAACTATACTCCCAAGTTTTATAGAAACGAAAATTTTCCATTTACAATTTCTATCACATAGAATTAAATTTAACCTTTGGATAAATCCTATCATCATTTCTATACCAACCCCTGAAGAAAAAATAAGCCAAAGAGGACTTTCTTATATTCATTTGTAGTATCCTGGCTAATTGTAGGCTTAGAGAATTGAGTTCGATGATTAGTATTTAACTGAGGAAAGCAATTGATAAGACCTATAATCTGTTCCCCCCTTTTTATAGATGAGTGTTCGCTGAACAATGGAGGCTGTAGCAACCACTGTTCTGTTGTTCCTGGAAGAGGAATTGTCTGTTCCTGCCCTGAAGGACTTCAACTCAACAAAGACAATAAAACATGCGAAATTGTGGATTATTGTAGCAATCATCTAAAGTGCAGCCAAGTATGTGAGCAGCACAAGCACACAGTCAAGTGCTCATGTTATGAAGGTTGGAAGTTGGATGTAGATGGTGAAAGTTGTACAAGTGTTGGTAAGTAACTATTTTGTGTATGTTGCTATATTTAAGAATAGATCTTGAAAGAAACAAATCCCAAAACTGCTTCAGAAAATTAATAAAAGGATTCAACTCATTTTAGATAAAGCACTTAACTATAATGTGTTATTTTAGACCTACTATAAAATTTCTAGAGAGAAAAATATAATAATCCTTACTTTTGCTATCCATTGAATTGTTACCATCAGATTATTTTTTTCCTGAAACATTGATTTTATTATATCCCAGATGGGCTTGTTTTTGCATGGGTAAAAGCATTTGCTTTGTTTCTCTGTGTATGCTTTTTTAGGGGGTCCTGCCCCACATTCCCAATTGTTATTTCTACTGCTCTTGAAAACAATTTCTTGCTCTGGCTGTGTTCATCTTCTAACCACTTATTTAAAACATTCTGAGGATTCTGTAGGTGGTTTTTCACAGTGGGAAAGGCATACAAGGGCTTTAGATTATGATATTCCAACTCTAATTGTGTAACTTACATTCATTCTTTATGTGACCCTAGGCAGGTTACATAACACTTTTGAGCTTCAGTTTTCTCATTTTTCAAGTAACGTTGCCCATTTTAACCATTTCTTGCTTATAGCATGTTGTAAGAGTAGCGTGAAAGACTTGTTACTGTGCCGCACACCCATTGGGTGTTTAAAGAAGTATCACTTCCCATCCACTTTTCTAGATTCTTAGTCTGAGTCCACAGGAAACTTAGAAGTCTATGGATAGAATTGAAGAGATTCAGGAACTTTGTTTGGGAAAATATGATAGCATTATTTTAACTTCTAACTGAAAGTTAGCATTTCTTTCCATTGTGAATGTATGCTACAGACCACCAAAGTCATTAGCAGCAACTATGAATTTGCTGATAGAAGTAATAGACATATTCATATCACATTATAGTTGCTGCACATATCTCAAAATATCACATGTTCAGGCTTTGAAACCCACTTCTAATTCAATAATAGGGTCCATTAGACCCGCTGCTGGATCTTATTATTGAATACACTAATAAAATCCTCTCTGTGGGGGAATATCTCTTCAACTTTTTCCAAGACAAAAAGGAATTAGAATAGGAATTAAAATATTCTATCAAATAAAGTTTGAATTTCATGACATCAAAATAAATATAAATACATTTATGATCATATTCAAAAATTATTTAATTTCAATAACGGCACTTCAATATGTTTTCTCATCTATACTTTTTAAACCACTTTATTCTTACTGTTTTTGCACTTTTAAAAATTTTCTGATCTAGCACAACAGGGTGACTATAGTCAAAAATAATGTAATTGTACATTTTAAAATAACTAAGAGTATAATTGGATTGTTTGTAACACAAGGATAAATGCTTGAGGTGATGGATACCCCATTTACCCTGATGTGATTATTACACATCGCATGCCTGTATCAAAATATTTCATGTAACCTGTCATAGGTAGCAACTAGCTGGGGCCGTTGGCACAAGGGTAGAAGAATTTACCAAGACAGTTGTAGGTAATGAAAGGCAGATTTATTAGAGAAAGTATGAAAATACATTGCAAGTTTGCAACAGGCAGCATAGCAGAGACAGGGCTGTCTGCAGAGGCAGGGGCTGGAAGGACATTTTATATGGTTGGGCTGGAGGGAGCTACTTGCAGATTGAGGTTATTGTGGCCACAGGACAAGGAGGTCGTTGTTTATGATGAGATTAGCCACCTGTCTGATCGATTGTTCATTGTTCTTCCCCACTTGGAGCTCTCCCCCACCTGGAACCTCTTCCACATTGTTGTTTACTTATCTATCAGGCCTCCACACAACCTATAAATATACTACTACTATAACCCCTACTATGTACTCACCAAAATAAAAATTAAAAGTTATTTTTTAAAAAATCACAACTTTCTGAGGAGTCCACATGCTTCATCAGACTGCTAAGAACCCATACATTATGAACCTCGATTCATTGTGTTTCTTTCACTTAGGCTATACTTTCCTCACTTCATCTCCAGAAATCCTGGATATTCTTTGAGACGTGCTGGCCCAAGTCTTTTTTCATCAATTAAATCTTCTTCCAAACATCCTTGCTTTTCATTTATTTTTTCTTTCTATGTCTGGAACATATTGTTCTTGAATATATGTGATCACATTTTTAACTGGCTGTTTTATATTCTTAGATATCTTCTTATTTCTTTACAATAAAATAATACAAACTTTGAAGTCAGAATTCAGCTTACAGACTTTTCTCTTGTGTTTTACACAATATCCAGTCCACTTCGGGGAAAATAATATGCAGTTAATAAATACTATATTCTTTCAGATATTATTGTATTATTTTAATCTTTTACTTTATATTTTGTTTTGTTTTGTGATTATTTTTGTGGTAGTTTTCTTCTGACCATTAAAATTTGAGTCCTAGAGCGTAAGTTTAGCAGACATTTATTCTATATTTCTTCTTCAATATTCTCACACAAAGTAATTGGCTTGAGAGGCTGAAAAACAGCAATTTGTTGTAATGGTAATAGTCATTTCATTCACCTACGTGTTTCGGATGAAAAAGCAATAGATCAAATATTGACCTCAGACACATTTGTGATCATATTTCACATGAGAATTGGCTCCAGATGTTGGTTTTGGATACAGATAACAAAATGATTGAGTGTCGTAGAGTGGTTATATACCATATGAAATAAATAACTTATGTTTAATGTTAGAATAATTCAACATTTAAATACAGGTGACCAGGGACAGAGATAACTCTCCTAATGGAATTGACTCCTCTGTTCTCAGCTCAGAATGGAACTGTAGGGGCAGAAAGGAGGTGTTCCCTTTCCTCCCCATCATAAGGGTCATAGATGACTCTCCTATAACAAAGACCAGTTAACAAGAGAAAATCATAGCGAATTTATTTGATCATAGTTTTTTGTTTTATTGTTTTTTGTTGTAAAATATTATAGCAATAGTTTATTGATAGGTAATTTGATTAGTAGAGTTATAAAGACAAAAAGGAGGAAAGATTACCAGAAAGAAGACATTATTTCTAACAAATCTTCAAGAAAATATTGATTATTAAAATGACTTTTATCTTATAAGTGTTGCATATACAGTTTTAGCTCTTCAGAGCCCTCTATCGATAAGTTGCCTGAAATAGTAAAGAATTTGCTACTGCAGCCTTGGGGAACATTTTTTAGTGTTGTATTGGTGCTTCTCTGACAAAGCGTACTTTTAATCAAGACAAACAGTCCCATATTTATGTTAAGTCCTAAATTCCAAGTATAAACACTGCAATTGAACTGACGGACTGGAATAAAATAATAAATCCTTAGATTAACCATACCAGCCTCTCACAAATTATTTGAATTTCATAAAAATATGAAGTGTTAACATAGAAATGAAATGGCAGCTGACTTTGTGAAAGCTCACACATTGAAACTAAATGAAATCTCAAGCTGTGGTATGGAGTTATTCTGTTACCAGGCAGCACTCCCTCACCATAAAAATAGCAACTAGCTACTGGTTTCTTAATGCCAAACTAATGATGATTTTGAAGACCAACCTTGCTCACTGTCATACCCATGGCTCAAATGGAGAACTTTTCCTGTCTCCTGATTTCCTTTCTTTTAGCTTAGTTGAGAAGAGCCCTGAAAAGGAAAAGAAAAAAGATCATTGAGTAAAACATAATCTCCTGGAGTGTCATCTTCTTCTTGCAGATACCCTTGACAACAACAGGAGCCTTTGAATCAGCAGCACTCCAACAGGTCCCAAGTCAGTATCCTGTAAGGTTCCCATAGACCTGGAGAACTTCATGCAAACTTCTTGGTGGCCATGAACCTCTCCATGTACTTACTGAAGTTTATTTTAAAAAGATTACCTTCCATATCAAGTGGACAGATCTGGCAATCACTGCAGGTGCTCTGTGAAAGCATGCTGAGCTCAAGACAGTTCTCTTCCAGGTGAAGAATTTTAAGGCAAGGACAGCCAGATATCTTTATTGAGGCCTGAGATATCTTCTTCCAGTTGAGGATGAGTTTGATGACCTGCAGCTCTCCTACTATGTCAGGTATACTTCAAATCTGGTTCTTGGAAAGATCCACTGCATCTGGTGGCCTAGGCTACAAAGCTGGGTGATAGTGCTCCCAGTTGGTTCCCAGCGAGGCTCAGGGTCTTGAGGGTAGAGAGTTGCCCAAAGGTAGATGGCAGCTCTCTCAGGTGACTGCTGTTTAGGCGTAGCAGCTCTAGAATTTTTTTTTTTAGGATTGCATAATCTCATTAGGCAGACCAGTTTATGTTGTTCAGGGAGAGGTTCTTCAGCAGAGTGAACTTCTGTATCAGCAAAGGCAGTAAGTTCTCCATCTTGTTGTTGGACGAATTGATGGTCCTGAGATTGCTCGTTAGTGTCTACAATTCTAAGGATAACTTGGTCAGCCTTCAGTCCTTAAACTGGGAGACAACAGTTTAGTGTGCCCATTCCACTTGAGTACCGAGGGCACCGTTTCCTATTTTAGTGCTTCGGCTCATATTCCTCCTATGGCTCAGCTGCCAGACGGTTCAGCGGGGGAAGCCCCAGGACCCATACTAACCAGGTTGTGTTCCCCAGACTTAGTCCTGGATGGGAACCTGATGATAGTTTTATGTGACATAGGAACCTTCAGAATGAAGACCCAAAGATCCAGGAAAAACTATCCATTTTTTATACTTAGGCTCAATGAAGTATGGACAGATGTGTAGAAATATGATTGGACAAAAAGGATATGATCTAATGCTTATAGATGGTTGGGGGGAACCAGCACAACCTGTCTGCTCTGATTCTTCTGAACTTCTCTGGGCAGCATTGCTTCCCCCAGGATATGGGGCAGACCCCCTCTGGAATGAGCATCTTCAATTTCTTTATGGCCAGCTCTTAAACAGAAAGGTTGGTGTCTTCATCACGGTTCTCTAAAAGGACGGAACTAATAGGATAGATGAATACATGAAGGGGGGTTTATTAGGAGAGCAGACTCACACAGTCATAAGGTGAAGTCCCACAATAGGCTGTCCGCAAGCTGAGGAGCCAGGAAACCAGTCTGAGTCCCAAAACCTCAAAAGTAGGGAAGCCGATAGTGCAGCCTTCAGTCTGTGACTGAAGGTGCGAGAGCCCCTGGCAAATCACTGGTGTAGGTACAAGAGTTCAAAAGCTGAAGAACTAGAAGTCTGATGTTTAAGGGCAGGAAGCATCCAGCATGAGAGAAAGATAGCGGCCAGAAGACTTAGCAAATCTAGTCTTTCCACATTCCTCTGCCTGCTTTTATCCTAACCGTGCTGGCAACTGATTAGATGGTACCCATCCAGATTAAAGGTGGGTCTGCCTCTTCCAGTCCACTGACTCAAATGTTAATCTCCTTTGGTAATAGCCTCACAGACACACAATACTTTGCATCCTTCAATCCAATTAAGTTGACCCTCAATATTAACCATCCTAGTCCAGGAAGGTTAGAATAATACTTTTAGGCTTTATGGCTGGCTTTGGGGAAAGGGGCTGCTAGTTTCTATGACTCCTCTGGGAAAGAGAGATTATAGTTACTGTGGCTTGCCTAAGGAGAGAATGAGGCATGAAAAACAGGAAGGCAGGAGAGGGTCAGGGAGAGACTTTGCTTCTGAGGTAGCTTCTTAGGCCTTCACTTTGTGGTGCTGTTTTCTGAGCCCCAACAAAACTCTCGCAGTACCATATGATTTCTCACTGTTAAGATTGCTGTATTTTCCATCTGGTTTTGTTCATAATTTTATAGAAAAGCAAAAGTATATTTCATCTTTTAAAGTTACAATGAAACATTTTTAAGTGGATAATTTAATCTTCTGGTAATTAATGTCTTCCTGAAATGTATAGTGCACTTTGTGCATCTAAAGAAAAAAGGCTTTATTCTGTATTTTGTTCGCCCCTTTTAGAAAAGCAGCAAATTCACAGTCCAATAAAAATGAATTGACTAGTTACTACTGGACTTTAAAAATATAAATTTCTTCTTTCTTGCTCATTTTCTCTTTTCCATCATCTTCTGTTGATTCTCCCTTTTAAAATGTTTCCTTTCTATTGAATGCAATACCTGTCCTTATCCCTCTTGACATTAAAAAGAAAAAAAAAATGATGATAGCAGGCTTTTGGCTGGGCATGGTGGCTCACACCTGTAATCTCAACACTTTGGAGGGCTGAGACAGGAGGATCTATTGAGCTCAGGTGTTCAAGACAGCCTGGTCAACATAAGGATACTCCCTACCTACAAACAATTTAAAAATTAGCGAGTCATGGTGGTGCACGTCTGTGGTCCCAGCTACTCAGGTGACTGAGGCAGGAGCATTGGCTGACCCCAGGAGATTGAGACTGCAGTGAGCCATGACTGTGCCACTGCACTTCAGCCTGAGCATTTGAAAAACTTTTTTTTTTTTTCAAATTACAGCCATGACTGTTCCATTCCTTTTTTCCCTTGAGTTTTCCTCCGTAGTTCTCTCATCTTTTTTTTTATTTCTCTACAGTCTCCCCTTCTCTGATTCTTTACAATCTGGCTTTTGCTGAATTGCAGAACTGATTCTGTTTTCTCTAAGTTCACTCCTAATATTATATAAAATGATATTTCATAAATGCTACTTTTATAATTTTTATATTTTATTTAATATATCTCAAATCTCAGTTTTCTCATATATCTCAATATTCAATTACATTTTCCCTCTTTAATTCACTTATTAATAATTTAATTCATTTATTAATAATTATAATTCAGTTATTAATCACCCTTCTCTGAAGTATTGATTTCTTTTAGGACCACCTAAAATATGATACTGATTGTGATATGGACAGGAGGCAGGGAAATACTGGGTAGAACAAGTAGGTTCCCCGTGAGGTCCCCACCCTCAAGCGTGGACCTGTAGCTCAAAGTGAGAACTTTACATCCCTGTTTTCTTGCTCAAATGTTGCCTTTTCCAAAACCACCTTGGCCCACCCTGCCCCCTGCCTCCATCCTGTACTCATAAAAACCCCAGGCTCCACTGGCAGCAGAGCAGCAGAGAAGAAGAGAAGAAGAGAAGAGAAAAAAGCAGCTTGGCGTTGTTGAGAAGCAACTTGACTTCAGAGGGATGGCTTGACGGTGGGCCCTTGGAGAAGAGTTTGGCCTGGGACAGCTGAACTCCCTGGGAAGACCACCTTCCTGGTCCATCCCCTTTTCAGCTCTCTATCCCACTGAGAGCCATTTTCATCAGCAATAAAATTCCCTGCATTTACCATCTTCAGTTCATCGTGCGACCTGATTCTTCCTGACACCCAGTAAGAGCTCGGATTACAGGGGGTTGTCACACTAAGCTGTTAAACACTTAAGCCACCCACGGACAGCAAAGTAAAAGAGAGCACTGTAACATGCCTTCTGAGGCTCTAGGGGCCACACACAGTTCTGCTCCTGCCGGTGACCTGAAGCATTCCTTAAGGCCCCTGCAAGCACTCACTTGCGTGTTCCCCTTCCCGCGAGGGTTTGAGAGCTGCAGGCTGAGTAAACAAGCCGCCCACTTCGCAAGTCCTGTGAAGAGGTCAGGGAAAATTTCCTGCTTCAATTGCATTTTCTTCTGGCTCCACTGCTGTTTGTTCGGCAGCCCACTGGCAAATCTGCAGCATATTTCTAGTAACATTGCAAATAACATTACAGTATTTTTTTTTATCTCAGCCTGAATCAGGTTGTATTTTCGCATTAATTTTTTTGTTCTTATTCTCTAATTTTTTTTTCATTTTTAGGCTTTTAAAATTATATTTATTTTTTAATTAAAATCATTTCTAGGAAAGAGATTGTGAATATAAGGACTAAAATGCAAAAAATATAATGGTTGTGTTTTGGTATACTGTGTCCACTACCCAAAGCTTAATTTTCACATTCCTCTATGTGTATTTCCTTGGACAACTCCTTTCCACTCTGAACGTTCCCTTATCACCCCAGATCTGATTACTGTGGCATTTACATCTCCAGCTATATCAATTTTTTTTTGAGGCGGAGTCTCATTCTGGCACCCAGGCTGGAGTGCAGTGGCACGATTTTGTCTCACTACAACCTCTGCCTCCCAGGTTCAAGTGATTCTCATGCTTCAGCCTCCTGAGTAGCTTACAGGCATGCACCACCATGCCCAGCTAATTTTTGTATTTTTGTAGAAACGGGGTTTCACCATGTTGGCCAGGCTGTTCTCAAACTCCTGACCTCAGGTGATCCTCCTGTCTCGGCTTCCCAAAGTGCTGGGATTACAGGTGTAAGCGTCCGTTTCCGCCCTATCATTTTTCTTACTATCTAATTCTACTTCCCCAGATATCATCAGGTCACCTCAAGATTAGTTGGCTAAATGTACGCTTTCTCTTCTCCCTCAATTATCCGTAATTCTGTCAATAGCTGCAGTATTTTTTTTGGTCTTCAGGGCTCACAACCTCAACTTATCTTTGATTTTTCCAGTTCCTTGCTGCCTTCTCTCTCCATGTCTTAATTTTTTTTCTTCACAGTGTTTTTTGGATTCAGATCTCTTTCTACAATTAAGTAGCATCTGCAGCACAGCACAGGCCAGGAGATACATATGTTCTAATGATGATGGCAATCTTCTCTCCAGCAAATTTGTTTTTATCTTCTTGTTTCTCCAGTTTTTGAGGAGGAAGATATTAAACCGGAAAAAACATAGTATTTTTACTGACAGAGAGAGGAAAATCCAGATCCGGGAAGATGAAGATTAATAGAAAGGGGTCAAGATAACAAAGTGATAAGCAGATTCGCTGCCTTGGGGAGTAGTGAGTGATAAAGGTGAAGCCATCAGGGGAATGAAGCTGTGGGGGACTTAAAATCCAGTCATCCATTCTTTTATTTTTCTTTAAAAAATGACACATTTATATATCAGTTTCCATCTAGATTTTAAAAGTATCTGTCTATTATCTATGAAATTAACCTCAAACCTTTCTGTCTGCTATTCAGATCCTCCTTCATTTTTGCTCATTTTCCCTCTCCAACATGATGTTTCATCATCATCCACTGTGGGTTTCGACTTTAGGCACATTACTGCTATTTTCATCATGAGTAATAATAGTATATGCACGACTAAGAATGTGTGAAAGCACTTTCACATATGTCGCTTCATTTAATCATCTTCTTCACATATTGCGTTCACTATCAGCTATGACTTAACATCTTTCACATTCTCCCTGGAAATTTGAATCCTTTACACTCTTCAAAACTCCCTTATCTACAAAGAATTTCTTCAAGTTAATTATTATAATGTTATTAATAGCTACCATTTACCCAACACCTAAAATACAATCATTTATTTATTACTCCCAAGAAACCAGATAAATAGTCTTAAAACTCTGATTTTATACCTATGGAAATGAAGACCCAGAAAGGTTACTTCATTTGCTCAGGGTAAGAGGCTGTGGCTAAGAGATGTTAGGGCAAAGATTTTGAACTTTATTCTTCCTGACCTCAAAGCAGGAGCATTTACATAATACTGCAAAGACCCAGGCAGTTTATCTGTGCTGTGAACCCACACACTCCTATGATGCCTTTGAATAGTCAACATTTTCATGACCTTACTTTTGTTACTTGCATCCACTTTCATAAAAGTTGAGACTGAATCAAAATATTTTATATCCCTTATGAAACATATGAACATTTTGCAGCAAATGATTATTGAATGTAAGAGCTTTCTCTGTTTTAAGTAGTTGGACCCTTTCTCTTTTCTTCAATTACTCTCATATTTATGATCACTCTTCCTCTCTTTCTCTTTAACTTTTGAAGGTCAGGCAGGAGGTGTTGAGTTGATTCTACTCCTCACTTTCTGGCACAGTGTTATAATTGGATCTATGTAAGATTTTTTATTTTCCTCATGCCCTCCTTTGGTCTCTCTTTCTTTCTTTCTTTACTTTTATTTCTAAAGCCTACCCCTCTTCCTTCCCTCTGTCTCTAGAGGAAATCATTTCAATGTAGTTCATGTATTCTCTTTTAAAAAATCTATGTTTTTTTGCATACATTTTTAATTATGTAATTGGTATTATACATATTACAGTCTGTCATTTACCTTTTTTAGTCAGCACTGTCTTTATGAACTGTACACCTACTCTGTTACTTCTAATCACTAGGTAGTGTCCTAGAGCACGCACACATCTTTTACGCTTCTCCATTCTACCATATAAATACACTCAAGTTGCCCCTAACTTTCTGTACAAATGATAATTCCATAGACATACATTTACCTGCATTCTTATAGATGTGGATAAAAATTCCTTTAGGACCAATAACAATCATGGAATGTGCTTCTACTTACAATGACTAAGTAGAACCAGTTCCTCTTCAGAGTGGTTGCACTGTCTACATCTGTACCAACAGTGCACTAAGTTCCCGCATCCTTCGCAGCTCTCAAAATTATCCACTCTGTCATTTTTTCCCAATATGTAGGAGTAACATGGTATATCATTGCTTTTGTTTGCATTTGTTTTATTTCTCATGAGTTTGAGCACCTCTCCATATACTCACTAGCCTTAATTTCCTTTGGTCCTTCTCCTATTAAGATTACTGCCTTTTCTTATTAATTTGTAGAAATCAACACTATGTTCTAAACTTTAGACATTTCAGATGCTGTCTTCATACAGTCACCCATCTACGAACTTCATCCATGGTGACCTCTGTTGAACAAGTCCTCTTTGTCTGCTTCCGTCACTTACTCCTTTGTTTGATTCATTTCTTTGCATATTTCTTCTTCCTCCCATAATCATTTTCATCATATTTAGGGTCTTCTAGGCTTGTTATTCATTCATTGATTTTTATAATTATTTATTCATTTATGCAATCAAAAATATTTCTTAAATGCAATCTAGTAAAAGGCACTGGACTATATCCTAGAAATGCAGGTTTTGTTGTTGTTCCACCTCTTACCTGAGTGAGTGCTCTTCTCTCTCACTCTGCCTCTCACACATACACCCCAAATGAGGATTCTTACAACTTGTTAATGAAAAGAATTGGTGAGTTAAGCAAATCATGAACTTGACATACAAAGCAGATACATTTTAAAAATCTAGAAATACTTGGGAAAGTGATTACTAAGAAAGAAACAAAAAATTAGCTCTTAAAAAAATGTGAGAGACAGCTGATGACATCATCACGTATATGTACAAGTTTGAACAATACTTGAAAGTTCATCCTGGCCTTCATTCTTTTGATTCTATTCCCTCTGCCTACCTGTATATTATACTTCAGAAATATTTAACCATCATTCATTCCCAATATGCCTATAGCTGGAGAAATGGAGGGAAGCAAGTCATGATATATATTGGGCCAGATAAATAATATACCATTTACCACTTCATAAGTTGCTACTGTGTAAAATAAATGTATCTGATGATGGGACAGAAAAGTTCAAATAAATTCTTAAATGTAAGAACAGAAAATACAGTAAAAACTCCCAAGTAGCAGGAGAGAAAACACTGTAACAGTAATATCACTTTTTGTTTGATGATATTATATATATGGTAAAGAATCAGGGGATTTCACATAGAATTGCTAGTTGTATAGTTGTAATAGCAATTTACCCTGAAAGGATCTGAAGAAGGACTCTTTTTCTTAGACAACTCATCTGCTGCTTTCATAGTCTGTCTGATAAAAATCGTTCTGCAAATCTGTAGTGGGACAAAAAGAAAAACAAAGAAGATAATTGTACATAGAAGATAACAGTCTTCTGAGTGTTTTCTAAAAGCTTCTTGTAACGCACTAGATTTATAAAAATGAAATTCATCACTTATAAAAAGTACAAATTGTAACCTCCTTTATTTTTTACATATCTCATCTCTTATGCTAAAGGGGAAAGATTTCAGTCCACTTCTCTATTTTTTATATATATATGTATATATTTTTAAAATTTATTTGTTTATGTATTATTATTATACTTTAGGTTTTAGGGTACATGTGCGCAATGTGCAGGTTAGTTACATATGTATACTCCACTTCTCTATTAAGAGGATAATATGCTGGTTTGAGCTGTTAAATTCAGTCGTTTGTGAGACAGAAGCTAGTAGACTGGAAGAATTGTTAGAAAACAGTAAAAATGGATGGCTACTTCACGTATTATTTATATTCATTCTAAATTGAGTTGCCACAAAAGAAGTTAATATAGCTATGTCAAGATTGAAACAAACTAGAAAATTCTTCATTTATTTTATCTCCAAATACTTTTTTACAAGGTTTCATTTAATTAAAGTAAAAACCATTGTAAGATGGGATTTTAAAATTCTGCCTTCATGATTTCCCACTGGTTTATGAAATAACACATTGGACTATTCATTACAACTTCATTTTCTAAAAGGGGAAATAATAATCTAATAAGTCAACATAGATCTTTAGAGGCACTTGAGGAAGATATCTAGATTAAGAGTTCAAATAGAAAATCATTTGAAAATTTACACTTTGATTTTTGATCTTTGGTAAACTAGTTTATTTTATTTGTTTATTTTATTTCAGTCAAGCATAATTCAGTACATATTTATCAAACAAATGTTTTCTCAACATAAAATGACTATAAAGAACACAAGAACTTGAAAAGATTGTGAGCAGTTTTAATAAGATAGTCAATGTAAAGTTCATTGTTCAAAGAAAACAGATGTGCTTTTAATCACTTTTCATTTTATAAACTCAAACATGTTTGGAAATAGTGGGAATAATGTATTCAACAGCCAATATTTTTAAATATTTAGAATATGTCATTGACAATTTAAATGATTTTCTGAAAGTAATAAACATTAGATAACTTTGAAGCCCTCTGTGTATGCATTTCTCCATCTCCAGAGACAGCCCCTTTTGAGAGCCTGGTGTATCTGTTCTATCCTTACAGTTTGTGTTCTTAAACAACATTTAACACTGTGCTTTTATATGCACACGAGTTATATGCGTTATGTACCCATCTGGAACTAGGTTTTTTTTTTTTTTTAACTCATAAACATGATTTTGAGATTTAACTGCTCTATAACATTCTACTCTATAAAAAGGTTACAGTTTGTCATTCCTCTCTGTTTGTGGCCTTTAAGGTTCTTTCTAGGAGTTTGCTATATCAAACTATGCTGTAGTAAATGACCTTATGGTGTCTACATATGAAAATGTACACAAGTTGAACTACATATGCAAGTGTATGCACATCTTCATTTACACGTGTTCAAGTCTATTATAGCCAAATATGTCTCCAAAATAGTTGTAGAAATACAAACTACCATTGACACTTTATGAAAGTGCCTCATTCTCCAAATCATTGCTAACACTAGCTACCATCATGGGTCAAATTGCTTCTCCTCCACTTACTAGCTGTGTGACTTTGGCATGGTAGTTATATAATCTCTCTGTACCTCTGTTTCTTCCTGTGTAAAATGGGGGTAACAACATCACCCACCTCATAAGGCTTTGTGAGGACTGTGTAAATTGGGATTTATAAATGTTTAAGAATGGCTGGGCCCGGTGGCTTATGTCTGTAATCCCAGCACTTTAGGAGGCCAAGGCAGGTGAATTGCTTGAGGCCAGGAGTTCAAGACCATCCTGGCCAACATGGAGAAACCCTGTCTCTACTAAAAATACAAAAATTAACTGGGTATGGTAGCACATGCCTGTAATCACAGCTATTAAGGTGGCTGAGGCATGAGAATTGCTTAAGCCTGGGAGGAAGAGGTTTCAATGAGTCAGGATCACGCCACTGTACTCCAGCCTGGGCAAAAGAGTGAGACTCTGTCTCAAAAAGAAAAGTTTAAGAATAATTACAGTATATAGGAAGCACTCCATGTGTGATGTTTTGATAATTCTTGGACTTCCAATTTTGCCCCATAAAATGGGTGTGGTCTTGCTGTTTTAATTGGTGTAAACTTTTCTTAATATTCTCAATTACTATGTGACTTCACTATGGACTAGTAACAAAGTCTGTGGACTGGCAGCAGTCTATGTAGATAACTTGAGTACCACTTTGTTAAATTACTTTGAGTCTTGTAGGTTTTACTTTTTTCACATTAGATTGGAAGGTGTAATTTTACTATTAAATCAATGTTTGTAATGCTTATATATCATTTCAAATTTTCTTTTTCTTTTTTTTTTTTTTTTGAGACAGACTCACTTTATTGTGCAGGCTGGAGTGCAGTGGCATGATCTAGGCTCACTGCAACCTCTGCCTCCCAGGTTCAAGCAATTCTCCTGCCTCAGCCTCCTGAGTAGCTGGGATTACAGGCACGTGCCACTGTGTCTGGATAATTTTGTATTTTTAGTAGAGATGGGGTTTCACCTTGTTGGCCAGGCTGGTCTCGAACTCCTGACCTCAGGTGATCCACGAGCCTTGGCTTCCCAAAGTGCTGGGATTACAGGCATGAGCCACCACACCCCGCCTTCTATTTCTTTTTAAGTCAATTTTGCTAACACATTTCTCTAAGAATTAACTTATTTTACATATTTTCAAGTATATTATTAAAATGCATACCTTACTCATCTGTTTCTTATTTTCTATATTTTCTATTTTCACTCTTCCTATTGTTAATTTATATATGTATGTGAATATATGTAGGTATATTTATATGTATAAGTATATATATATAATCAAGTCTGCCATAAGTCTAGTCTATCTATATTTTGTTATTCTTTTAAACAAATGGCTTTGGGTTTGCTAGTAATATCTTTTGTTGTATTTTATCAATTTCTGTAGTTATATTTGTTATGATTTTCAAATTTGAGTTAATTCATTTTTATTTTCTGAATTCTTTGAGTTGAAATATTATTCCATTAATTTTTCTAATAATAATTTCTCTATTCAACTAACTCAAATGCACAGAAAAGAAACAGAACTAAATTGTTGGCATTCTTTGTTTTCTTTATGTAGATAGAAAATTTTTCAGATCTGGGGAAGGCTATAGGAATGACTCTAAATGAGTAAAAAATTAATGATATATGTTAACCTGGTCTGTTAACAGTGAGCTAAAGGTAGTATTAGTGCAGTTTTATGCCCTTCACAAGTTTTTACAGTCATTACCACATTTTTTAAATAACAGATGTAGTGAGATATAATTTACATACTATAAGATTCACTCTTTTAAAGTGCACAATTCAGTTTAACTATTACAACTATTTAATTTTTGAACACTTTAATCACCCCAAAACAAACCCCATGCCCATTTGCAATCACTTCCCGTTAATACCTCCCTCGGCCCTAGAAACCACTGATCCATTTTCTACCCCTAAACATTTGCCTATTCTGGACATTTCATATAAATGTAATCATGCAATATGTGTTTTATGACTAGCTTTTTTCACTTGGGGTAATGTTTTCATTTGTTTTAGCATACACCAGTAATTATTTTCTTTGTATTGATGAATAATGTATCTATCATGTGGATAGACAGCATTTTTTTATTCATCAGTTGATGGGCATATGAATTATATTCGTTTTTGGTTATTATGAATAATGCTGCCATGAATATGCACCAGTTTTTGCGTGAACATGCATTTTTAATTATCTTGGGTGTTCAACTAGAATTGGAATTTTTGCTGCTCTTACATTTAAGTCTATAATACAGTTTGAGTTAGTTTTTGTCTATGGTATGAGATAAGTTTGAACATAAGTGGAGGAAAAATTGTCTTTCCAAGAAATAATGCTGGGAGAACTAGATTTTCACATGCAATTGAATGATATCTGAACCTATCTCATACCATATGCAAAAATTAATTCAAATTGTATCAAAGACCTAACATAAGAGCTAATCCAAAATTAGGTAATTTTTCTTTTAAACGACTGTGCATCCAACACAAGCATTTTCTTTATTTTAAAAATGCTAAATCCTGGATATTAAATTTTAAGAGTATTTGTTTTATTGGGAGCTATTTGGAACTATTCAGTACATGTTTTTGATATATTGTTTCAGTTAGCTCTTGTCACAATAATGTCATACAGCAAAAACAATACTGTGCAATAAATAACTGCAATATCTAAGTGATCACAACAATATACATCAGTGTGTCTCACAGTAATTAGTTTAGGGTTTGATACATTTTTGAAATAACATAATTTTAATAACTTTCAGATACTGAAACATTCTTTTAGGCACAAAAAATAATACTAAAAGAAACTTTAATCTCATATCCGTTTTCAAAGCTTCTTTCCTTTCTCCTTACTCAGGCCTGTTTCAGGCTAAAAAACACCAAGTGAGGAATGATATAGTTATGATTTTTTTGGACTCTGCAGGAAGCCGCCATCTTATCTCTTAATGGAAGCACTCCCTAACTATAAGTCCAACAACTTCTTCACAGATTTCTTTTTCTGTTGTTGTTGGATATTTCTCCTCAATGGATCTGTCAGTATGGGATAGTTAGTTAAGAGTATAGCAAAGTTAGTTTTAGTCAAATCTTAGCAATTTCTATGGTGATTTTTCTGAGCTTTAAGTTGTCAGCTGAAATTCTAAAAAAACCCAGAAAATCCTCCATTTTGTCTTTGTGTGGCAATAATTCTTCTATTCTTTAATCAGTATCAGGTATATGTAAATCCAAGGAATAAAAACTCCCTAATACCTATTCTAATGAATACACATAAACCTAAGTTTCACAAGTTTCTGTTAAATTTTGGATTAAAAGAAATTGCTGTTTTAAGACAGAGAATTATGTAATAAATTATACTTTTAAATAATATATTTTGATCCCAAGCATTTCATTACCAGAGTTTACATTTTCATAAGCGTATTAAAAATAAATTTAATTTCAGATCCTTTTGAAGCATTCATCATCTTTTCTATTCGTCATGAGATCAGAAGGATTGATCTTCACAAAAGAGACTATAGTCTACTTGTTCCTGGATTGAGAAACACAATAGCACTTGATTTTCACTTCAATCAAAGTTTACTTTATTGGACAGATGTTGTAGAAGACAGAATATACCGGGGAAAGCTTTCTGAAAGTGGAGGTATGTATATTATAATTTTTCTTAATGTTTAGATTACTTTTTTAAGTGAAAACTCAAAGAACATGTTATAACTAGAAGAAATTTTGATTATTCTTTGACCTTTGGTCCTTTATCCCCTCCCTCATATATGTAAAATCAGGGATGTTGAGCATCTGTGTGATCACCTGTTGGGGGCAGGAAGTGGTGACGCTCGTGCTGTTCACACCATTTGCCACTGTGAACTTTTCCATGGACTGATGGCAAAGAAATGCATTTACAAGAAAAAAAAAAGACTGGTTGTTACATACCATTAGTCACATTTTTAGTAGTTACAATAACTTGTTTTTTTTTTCTTAATTTTGCTACCATCTTTCAACATAATTCAAAAAGATGAAGAAAGTATTACAAAGATGACTAATATGAGCTAAATATTTTTGCCATAATTTGACTTATCTCTTTTGGCTAAACTAACCCTTTCTTAAGTAGAAAGTCTTTGATATAAATAGCCGGGTGTGGTGGCTCACACCTATAATCCCAGCACATTGGGAGGCGGAGGCAGGCAGATCACTTGAGGACAGGAGATCCAGAACAGCCTGGCTGATATGATGAAACCCCATCTCTACTAAAAATACAAAAAATAGCTGGACGTGCTGGTGCATGCCTGTATTCCCAGCTACTCGGGAGGCTGAGGCAGGAGAATTGCGTGAACCTGGGAGGCGGAGGTTGCAGTGAGCCTAGATCATGTCATTGTACTCCAGCCTGGGCAACAGAGTGACACTTCATCTCAAAAATAAAAAAAAAAAAAAAAAGGAAGTCTTTGACATAAATATATATTTCTTTTGAAATGTTGCATCCGTGTACCATTCCAAGGACAAGGTATCTCTGTCAAATTGTTAATTCCATTGTAAATCACCTTTGCAATTTTGAAAAATGGTCATATTTAAGCACATAATATAATTATGATATGTAAACTTATATCTTATGTCATACACTGATTTAAAATGATGGATTTAGATTCATAGGATTAATTGGTTAGCTACTTAATAGAACACATTGTTAATATGTTTAACAAAAAGCACTGTTGTGGTAGTGATGTTACAAACTACAGTGATTTATCATATCAGAAAATGTGTTTAAAAATGAAAGTTTTGGCTGGTCGGCACAGTGGCTCATGCTTGTAACCCCAGCACTTTGGGAAGCTGAGGCAGACAGATGCCTAAGCCAATGAGTTTGAGACCAGCCTGGACAACATGGCAAAACCCCATCTCTACTAAAAATACAAAGAATTAGCTGGGTGTGGTTGTGTGCACCTGTAGTCCTCGCTACTCAGGAGGCTGAAGTAGGAGAATCATCTGAGCCCTGGAAGTTGAGGCTGCAATAAGCCATGATCACACCATTGCATTCCGGCCTGGGCAACAGAAGTGAGACCCTGTCTCAAAAAAAAAAAAAAAAAAAAAAAAAAAAGATTTTATTTAAAACTGTGAAAGAAATTAAATAATAGATAAATAAGAATATTGGTAGGCATCACCAAAATGCTTATTTTTATTCAGACCTTTTTCTGTTATTTACATTTTTGTTATATCTTGCAAGTCTTAGGGTCCCAGATGGGGAAGAGGGTCATCTGGGGCTTATCTTTGTTAAGGTTAAACAGAGTAGTAGCTGTTATCTCTTATGCTTCCAAAAAGAAAAAGAGTGAGTGCTCATTAACAGAATGCATATTAGCTCTGGTGGGCTTTTTCTTTTGATTTTATTCTACTCTTGAAGATCAACATTTGAGTTAAATTGCACTGATTTTAACCAGAGTATCATTATTGTTTCCAAAATCCTTTGCTCTGTATAAAAAAGTCAGGAACAAGAAATAACTTTTTCTTGCAACCTCAACGTCGTTATTAGCCTTGGAGCTGCTTAAAAACTTTATTCCACTGATACTAAAAGGATTTACTAGATTAAAGTTTTCTGGCAAGGAAGATCGGTAATGCTAAATTTGAGACTACTTGGTTTTACCTGTGCTAAGTAGCACTTTTGCAATCTCTCAAAGTTGAAATCACATTGAAATAATTTGTACTGCTGATCACAGGTAGGCCTTTTCCTTTGTGCTTAGCACAATCCTTGAATGGGTGCACACGTTTGTTTTCCTTCTTTTGTAGGTGTCAGTGCCATTGAAGTGGTTGTGGAGCATGGACTGGCAACTCCAGAAGGCCTGACAGTCGACTGGATAGCAGGAAACATATACTGGATAGACAGCAATCTGGACCAAATCGAAGTGGCCAAACTAGATGGCTCCCTAAGAACTACACTAATAGCAGGAGCCATGGAACACCCCAGGGCCATTGCTTTGGACCCAAGATATGGGTAAAGAAGTTTGCCTTTTATAGATTGAGTTTGGCATAAAAAATAGTCTTTCAATTTAACATTGAATTTAATTATCTCATCAATTATGAGTCAAAGTGGTTATTTTGTGCCCATGTATGTGTGTGTGTGTGTGTGTGGAGGGGGTGGTGGAGGTAGGTGTGTGAGTTGTACATACAGCAAATAGTTTAAGTTTATTACCACAAGTTTGGTTATAGGATTGCTTACACAGGTACTTTTAGAGGCTCAAAACGTCTTTTTTTTTTTTTTCTAAATGTGGGCATTAGGCCCTATTGGAAGCTATTGCAACTCTTTTTCAAAACAGTAATTTAATGAATTTCTCTTTGCCCTGCCAAAGAGATGTTGTAATCGTTTCTAATGGTTGGAAACTACAGAGCCAGTCTTTGTTCTAAAGAGTCACAGATGTTAACCGCCTCACCCTTTATTTATTTTTTATGTTCTTGGAGTCAGTTTAAAAGAAAATTTAAATAAGTTTGAAGGAGTCCAGTGGTGAGATATTGACTATTAGGAGGTTTGAAAGACAAAGCATATGATTCTGGAAAACAAGGTTCAGTGTTGAGTAACTCAGGTTACTGCCCCTCTTCCCTTTTGTGTTCCTTTGTGAAGGAGCAGAAGAGAGGCACTGGATTTCCAGCCAGAAGATGTGGGTTCCCGTTCCTACCCAGTCACTTATACTCTGGGTGTATCAAGTGTATTCTTTTCCCTTAGATTTCAGGTTTCTATTCTATGAATTGGGGATAATAACATCTTCCTCCTTCAGTTGTTTTTAAGGAGATGATATACATGGGAGATAATATGCAACTGATAGGTGAGAATGCTTTGTTATTCCTGCTGATTATGACCTTTGTAATTGTTTTGTAAATCAAAGGCCATTGTCAAACCTAAAGGCTAGCAGAAAGGAATTCTTGAGGAAGTTTGTACCTTTAGGTAATATCAAGTCCAGGGAGCACCAATGAGTGCTTCAATGAGAGAGGAGCTCCAATGAGCAGGGAGTGAGCCAAAAGGGAGTTCAATGAGATAAAGAAGAGAGAAAAGCCAGGCGATGTCTAAGTAGGCCTCCTGGCCACACCTTCTGACTTTTGCCCTTGTCTATGCCTAAGACTCAGAAGTCAATAGATTGGGAAGTATGTTTGCATCTCTTTTCCTCAATTTTGACTCAGAAATGAAAGGGGCAGAAACCACTTATCTAGAGCAAGGATTCCAAATTGGCCACCCTCATATGTGTTTGCTTTATTTTCCACAGTGTTTTAAATTTACTTGAATTAGTTGTCAAAATTTAAAACATTGAGAGATTTTACATAAGTCCCTGGATTTCTGCCTTCTTTCGTAAAATAGGGAGATCTGGTAACAATGAGCTGAGTAGTAGCTGTTTCTCTTAGCCTGGAAGTATATTCTCTAGTTTATGTAAGTCTACTTTTTACCTATTTCACTCATTACTTCCTATAATAACAATTGATCAGGAAAAAGCCTGCTATGTTTAATAAGACATGCCTTTATTTTTCAATATTTTATTCCTGAGGTACAAGTAGATTGCTGATACTGACCCTATACTTCCCACAAAGATGCTAGCTCAGTATTAGCTAGGGCCTTATGTCCAGTGCCAACAACTACTGATGTAAGGGTTTTACCTATCAGTCCTAAGTTGTGTCAGCATGGGAAACTTTCTGAATAAAAGAAAAGCAATATTTTGGAAAAGATTGTAGTCCTAGCATGTATACCAACATGAGAAGAAAAATGTGAATAATTCCAAAACTATAAATGACACAGAGAGAAAACAAACAAAAAACCAGGTGTATGAAAGTTTAAAAATGGTCTCTCCAAACAAGATAGATTTTGCAGTTGATGCTTCATTTTCCACTGATATTATATTGACAATGCTAGGATCAACTTATTTATCTCAGTTTTGAAAATATCCAACCTGAGAGTAAAGAAAGAAAACAAAAACACAAAGGACGTACAATCTACAAATACCATTTAAGTGAAAATACCAAATATGATTTCAGTGTGAAATATCCTCGAAGAGTTGAAAGTTAATACAGAAAGCTAGCCTGAAAGTAGGGGAAAGTCAAAAATGCTTCTGGGGGAGTTGATACCTTCCATCACTAATTGCTGCTATGAAACAGTGAGGCTAATTAAGATAATTACATTGATAATAAAATAATACTTTTTTAAAAATAGGGTAACAAAATAATGCTTATACAATCGTTTCTAGAATAAATGAGCAGAGTTTGGATAACAGTACTAATTCATTAAACTCTAAGTGTTAACTGGAAGGTTGACAGATTTTTGTATCATGATTTGATAGACTTTTATTGTTAAAAGTTATTTTATAGAGGTTGATATGATTAAGATATAAGGTTTATATAAACATCATAAAGCACATTTTAAAATGTACATATTTAGATTTAAAAATGTAATGTGAATATTAAAATATTTTCAAGTTTGTTGGCTATTTTGGTAAAAAGTTCTGAAGGTTAGTTTAATATTGGACCTTTCACAAGGTAGGCTTAAAACATAGCAACAATAAGCAGATACACACACACACACACACTTACAGCAAAGCCAAGTCAAGCACAAGAAAAGCAACATTGAAATATTATTTTATTTAAACTCAGCTTACTGTCTTAGTGTTATGTATAATATAAACATAAGATTTTCCTTAATTTCTCAAACTATTAATAAAATATATAAGGAAGCTAAGAATCAGCATTGATATGAGCTTCAAAGTAATTTAAACTTCTTTTGAAATTTTTAATTTTAGATAAAATTCACTAATTATTCAGAAATATGATTTATATAAATACTGTTATATATTCTACTAAATCTTAAGCTTTTTGATGGCAAGGGAAGTTGTTTTCAGTCTGTAAAATCCTTCTAAGCCTCTTTGAATATACTTGTGCTAAGTAAATGTTAAACAAATGAATGCATGCATATAAATGGAATTTGTTTATATGCAACTTACAGGAACTCAAGGATATATTTAAAATGTGAAGTATACAGTAAAGGACAGACAGCTAATGGGAAAACTATGAACTTTGTTTACAATAACAAATGAAAAGAAAGGTTTGCAACTAGCCACTTTTCTCCCTTAACACAGCTGAGAAAAAAAACAGGCCCTAACACTAGCCCCACAAAACACATTTACTTCATGTGAGGTTTCTACAGCAATCAAGGTCTTTGTGACCTTTTTTTACAGATGCCAATGTGAAGTGTTTTTAATTGACGACTTTGCTTCCCCAGCATAAAATCCAACAACATTCACTTTGGGTTATAAAACATATCTGTCATCATGCCATATTCCTTCAGTATTCTGGGTTTTGACCTGATCTCTCAAGTGACAAACTATTCCAAGATGGTAAATTGAGAGTTTTAGGGAGGAGCTATTTTTCTTTCATTCCATTTTAAGGTAATGCACTTATTGCTAAGGTGACCTGAAAGAGACTATGAATCCTGTTTTAAACATTAAGCTTATTATTAGAGAGTAACAAGCACCAGGGTGTGCAGAATCTACAAGGTACTCACTTCAGTTCTTGAACTTTCATTGCTTTTATTTTTACGCTACTGCATGGCATCTTCCTGCTCTATTGCTAAAGCTAGTATTTAGTTTTCCTTTGTCATAATAACTGAACTAAAAATTCAGCTTTTAACTAAAACTGAATTTAGTTAAACTAAATTTTTAACTGCCATAAAAATTGCATTGGTGAAAGTAGAAATAGTAATTGTGAAGATTAATGAGACATCTAAATAATATTTTAATCCTATCTAGGAATATTCTTAAATGGAACTAATAAAGGTTTTGTTGGTTTTAGAAGAACTGAATATTATAGACAAGTAACCTCTTTTTTTTTTTTTTTAACCAGAATCATTTATTTTTACCTTCTGCTGCTTGATTTGATAGATGATAACGGCCTTTTTTTGCCTATAATGCTACAAGTTGTTCGTGTCTTTTGACCCAGTTTAATCCAGACACTTACTAATCCATGAATGGAGGAACTTCAGCATCTGTAGACTGTAGTTTCTTTTTTTAAAAGTTATTGTGACTGAACATTTCCATACATCCTATAAGGAGAGATATTAAGTCTTTGTATACTTGAGGATATAATGCAGTCATTGAAATGCTAATGCATTTTAACCATCTAAAGAGAAAGTAATAGGGAAAAAATGATTCTGTTAAAATGGCACATTATCAAGTATATGAAGGAGTACCTAGAATTTTGTGAAACGATGATCATTGAAATCAGCTCTTAAGATTGTTTTGAACTATGTTATGGCAAGGTTAAGAACACTTTTAGGGTGACTAATTCTATAACATGTTATTTATAAAAAGTGTTGGAATTTCTCACTTAAATCGATGAAATTTTAGTCTCACAGTGCTCACTATAGAAGTATACTAACACTGCTAGGTTTAGTGAAGAAATGAAGGGATCACTTATTTTAGTGAATCAAAGTGTCCCAAGCCATATTTTTCCCCCACTAGAAAAAGGTTTCAGAGTTCACAGTGCCTATTTCTAGTAAATATAAATATAGAGAATGCAGAGAGATAGATAGTTGGACTCTCCACAACTATTCAAAGTATAACTGGATAGAAAGTTACAAGGTAGACACCAATTTCCCAATTGTTATACAGGCAAAAGATGATGCATCAGGAGTCTTTGTGTTATCATTGCAGAGTGGGAAGTACAGCCTCATCTACATCTATTGGTGGCTTATCCACAAATACTCAGAGACTGCCTATAACTTCCAAATTCATGGTTTGTTTTCAGGGATTATTTTTTCTTTTCCTTCCTTTCTTTTTTTTTTTGAAACAGAGTTTTGCTCTGTCACCCAGGCTGCAGTACAGTGGCATGATCTCAGCTCACTGCAAACTCCGCCTCCCGGGTTCAAGCGATTCTGTAGTTGGGATTACAGATGCGTGCCACCACGCCCAGCTAATTTTTCTATTTTTAGTAGAGACAGGGTTTCACCATGTTGGCCAGGCTGGTCTCAAACGCCTGACCTCACACGATCCATCTGCCTCAGCCTCTCAAAATGCTGGGATTACAAGCATGAGCCACCACACCTGGCTTCTTATTTTTTTAAGCTTGCAAATCTCTCTACTGACCCTTGTTTGTGGAGATAACACTACAAATTAGATTGATGCTATCTTCGTGTTCTTTCTATTTAAGTCTTTTTGTTTTTAATGCTGTTTAAAAGCAGCTTGCAAATAACAACATGTTCCTGTGAAAGATCTGTGCACTCAAAATTAAATTGAAGTGAGATTTAATTTATTTCATATTCATTATTTTTAAGAAAGGCATTTTACTATTTAAATAGACTATCAGCTTTATATTAACTTTTGTTCCATTTTCTATTTAACTGGCAACATATTGTATTATTTTGTGATTAATTTTGCTTATAAATACTTTCATGCTAATATTTTCAGATAATTAATATTTTTATACAAAACAATCTTATCTTTAAACATAAAGTTTTTTGGAAAATAGGCCCCAACATTAAAATTTTATAAATGTCCTCTGGTACATTTTTAAAAATTTGTACCTATGTATTTGAGTTATTTACACTTTTAAACTTTTATTATAGAAATATTAAAGTACACAAACTAGTAGGGATTGTATAATAAACTCTCCTGTACCCATTGTCTAGCTTAAACAATTATCAGTACATTGTCTTCTGGTATATGAATGTTCATTTTTATCCTTTCCCAATGGTCTTATTCACGTATTTCATTATCAAACAATAAACAATTTGGATATTGTTTTTCTGAATATGCTTCCACAACCATAGCTGTGAAAGCCTTGAAACTAAAATTAAAGCCAAATACATAGAACTAAAGCTGTCTGTGAACCCCATAAACCTGAGACAGGTCTCAGTTAACCTAGAAAGTTTATTTTGCCAAGGTTGAGGATATGTGCTCATGACACAGCCTCAGGAGGTCCTGATGACATGTGCCAAAGGTGGTTGGAGCAGTTTGATTTTATACATTTTAGTGAGACATGAGACATCAATCCACATATGTGAGATGAACATTGGTTCAGTCCGGAAAGGTGGGACAACTCAAAGCAAAGGTGGGAAGATTTAAAATGGAGTGAGGGGGCCTCCAGGTTAAGGTAGATAAGACACAAATGGGTGCCTGCTTCTGAGTTTCTGATTAGCCTCCGTAAAGAAGGCAAATGCACTGATCTCATTGAGCAGAGGGGTGACTTTGATTGATGGGAAGCAGGTTGGCCCTAAGCAGTTCCCAGCTTGACTTTTCCCTTTAGCTTAGTGATTTGGGGGCCACAAGATTTATTTTTCTTTCACATTTCCCCCCTTTTCTTTTTAAAATCTTTCAGGGAAAGCATTTTAGAAGAACATGAGTCTCTGGTTTCAGGTTTCATCTGATCTCTTATGGCTATGATGTTTTATTCCTAGGTGGCTAAGTCTTGATTTATTAGGAAAGCTCATTTTTAGCAGGTTGTGAAGTCTCATGTCCTGTGACAAGAAAATAGGGGGAAGAAGGGAGAAAAACAATAAACAAAAGAACAATCCTGGAAAATCAGTATAGGCCACATTACTCTGAAGTCCATGCATCAGTAGGCAGGTATGAAAGTCGTTTATATAAGTGGCTTTAAATAGGTTGCTGTTCTATTCTTCTGAAGTTTAAGTTGTCTACCTTCAGTTCAGAGGGCTTTACAAAAGCACAGCTTAGTTTTTGATGACTCCAAATTAGAAAAAAATGGGGAAAAAAGAAGGAAAAAGGAAAAAAAATGAAAGCGTTATTTTGCAGACTTGTAGCCAAGAAAAAACAGAATTTGGTCCAAACTGTAGAAAACAATAAAAAAAGAAAAACATTAGGCAAGATTAGAATCTAACAACAGGTGTACTATAGTTTTTGAAACATAATTTTTCTCTCTCCAGTTTCCCATTTTCACTAAAGATAAATCCTCATAGGACTGATTTGCTTTATTATACTTGGCCTGATTATTTGTATATGGTGCAGCAAGAAAAAAAAAATTTTCACATAGGCTTTTAAATTGGCTTTGATGGAATTTTGTCCCATAGAAGGAATCTCAGATAAGACTGTTTTAAAGTTGAGCCCAGCCATGGATTTGTACTATCAAATACCTATGAGTTGGGTGGATTCCTTTCCTCTTGAGGTTCCAAGATAAACTTGGAGCTCCTGGGCCTGTCATAAAAATGACGTTCTTTACTTACCCCAGGTCAGGAACCCTGTACAGGAATGGTATAGACAAGGTATGAGGCCAGTTTTTGCAAGGGGCTTTTGCTGACTTCATAAGTCAAGTCTGACTTATTCTTATTTTGACTTACACAGATCATTCATGTCATGCTTGGACTTTCTGGTTTGTTCTGAACATCTATGTTTCTTAAACAACCAGTCATTTTGTTCTAGGACTAAATCTACTATACAAGACTCTTTCTCATATAAAAATTATTTCTCTTTAAGCTTTCTTACCAGAAAAAAAACCTCTTTATTTTTATAACTTTCTTTACATTTCTGTTATTTCCCCATTCCTTTTATCTTTTTTATACATAACCTTTAAATAAGCTTTGAATTAGATAAAAATGTTTCACCTGTTTAAAAAGGACATACTTTTTTTCGAAGAAAGTTTTCCTACTAATATACTTTTATTGAAAAATACCTAAATAATGAAATACATATTATTTAATATAACTTTAGGATCTAAATTATGATGAGTTTATTTACAAGTATTTATCCCATTGCATTTACCTAATTATTTTATTTTAATCATTTACCTGCATTATTTATAAAAACTGTGGTAGTCATCATTTAAAATTATGGAACTACCATTGCAAAATTATAACTGAGACAGCGAAAGAGATCTGAACTAACTGACTCCATCTTGTTTTTAACCTCCAAGCTGTCCTTGTTCATTTCTGGGTGTAGACCAAACTAACTTTGTATTTGTATTACTTAGTTTATAGTTTACAGTTTAGCTTTGAAACAAAGACAATTACATTCCCTTCCCAAAACAAAACTTACTGCCTGTGGACTAGACTGCCTAAAGCCGCAAGATTAGAAGTTATGGTAATCTTACTAAATTTAAGATGTAGCTGTTTTTATTAAAATAATATCAATGCCTTATTTATTAAAGATCATACAAGCAAAGATCATTCTGTCTTGGGCTGGGTTTATAGTTTTGTAACCCCTATGGCAAATTTTGACAGCTTATAATATTCGGCAGGGATAAGTAAGAAATTGCTTGATTAATAAATGCAAACAAAAATGTATTCTGGCAATTCTTAACACATTTCTAAAGTCTTAAGTACTTTACCAAAAATTTTAAAGCTAGCTTATTTATTAAAGATTTTACTTGTTATGTAAACTTGAAAAAATATTTGACTAGTCTTTTTTTCCTGATAAAGTATTTGATTCAAGTACTTTTATTTTCTTTAGCCAATTAATTAGAGCTCTTGTATATATTTTTAGTAGTGAAACATTGTGTACATGCACATAAATACATAAACATATTACACTTGCTGATAGAAATATATCTTATAGATTCATAAAGACCTTTTTTTTTTTCCTTGTCTTAGACTTTCAGATTCTTGATAACTTGTTTCACAACCCTAGGCAGTTGTCAGCTAAATAGCCTTAATTTTTCATATTAAGGGAAACAACTAAGGTGAAAATCAAATAGCGAAATTTACATCATAAGGTACAGAGAGAAAAAGTCTGGTGGTGCTAGAGGGAGATTAAAGATGGGTGCCAAATCAAACATAAAATTAAACAAATCTATCATAGGGTTATATAAGGAGACCAATTTTATTTAGATAGAGACTATCTATCTTTAACTGGATCTTTGAGCTCTGGGTAGAGACCACACTGAATCCTGGGTCTCCAAAAGGGGAAAATTACTAAGAGGTTAAACTATGTGATGTGCTTACAGTTCATTAAAAAAATAAATAAATAAAGACATTTCTAAGTGTCTAAACTAGTCTATTCCTTACAAAACCAAGAGTAGCCTCTGTTGCAATAGCTACTTTAGTAAAAAAAATAAAAATCAGGTGACACAATACAAAAGCAAGGAGCTTAAAAGCTGAGATGAACTTTTCTGTTCACACTCTTGAGATTCATTGAGGAAAAACAGATGGTTTTCTCCGAAAGTGGGCCTGGTGCCTTCTCTGTTTTCTTTAAGGAACTCCAGGCTATTATAAACTGTTTTAGGTCCCTCATGCAGCAGAGGGTGAAAGAGAAGGGAAAGACAGCACAAGTAAATAAAGAAAACAGAATTCAGTAAACTGAGAATAAAAAAAACTTTTGCTCAAAAAAAAAAAAAAAAAAAAAAGACAAGGTCCTAGGAGAGAAAAAAAAAAAAAAAAACATGAAGGACTTTTAAATACAAACACACACACACACAAACAGACACACACATACACACACACACACACAAACACACACACATCTTGGATGTTAGCTTTTAATTAAGCTGGCTTCTAACCATTGAGCTCCTTAAAAAATCTTTTAAAATGTCATTACCATATTTCAGCTAGGATAAATTGCTGCTATTTCAGAAGTACCAAGTATCAAACAAGAAAAGGCTTGATATAGGAACCAAACCCAGGCTGTCATGGTGGAAAAAAAAGAAGGCAGAACCTTAGCTATTGAACTGCAGCATGGGGTGACAGCCATTGCTCTTTCAGTTTGGCCTGGCTAGCAAAATGTTGGCCTTGTTATGTAAATAAAGCCCCTATAGTAGTCAAAATGAAAAATCTCCAAAATTTATTTTCCTTTCACATCTCCATGAAACTGAAATTATTTTAAAAAATAACTAATAGAAACCAATTGTTTGAAAGAAATTCTATGAGATGAATCTAATCCTATGATCTCTTGCCCTGAATCATATTCTGATGGCTTTGATTCACGTTTGCTTCATAAAACTAATCTACTTTCACCTAGACACTGTTGTAGCATTTAAACATAGATATTAGTATTTTCTCCGTCCCTTTTTCTCTCCCTTTCTCTGTTTCCTTAACAGTTAGCAAGACTGTGAAAATTTTCCTTTAAAAAATATTTATTCTCTATCAATATGTGTGTGAGCATGCATGTACAAACACAAATCTTTTCTCTGTGCTAATCATTCTGTGTGCTAAATTGTTTACATCCATTATCTCACCTAATGTTCCCAACAAATGTGTACTATATTAGTTTTTATGTTCAGATGAGAAAATGGGGTTTGAGATTAAGTGTGCAGAAGTAATTGAGAAACTCCAAGTTTGTTTTACACAAAAGCACATACACTACCACTATTTAATATTGACACAGTTACCTAATAACCCTTACCAAATGTCAGTATTTTAATTTATATAGGAAGTTCCACTCTCATCTTTCTTCCCTTTTTGCCATACTCTTTTAGCATATGTAATTACTATGTTTATAAATATAATGTTTTGAACTGTCCTCTAATCATTTCATATTTGTAATTTCTGTTTTCTGTAACAGACTATATTCTTTTCAAAAATTGAAGTCATGGTGAATACATCATTTCACATTTCCTTAAGTAGACATAAATTTGTTTTAAAAGGAAGATGGATTAATTGAATTTTAAATTTTGTTGTAAAGGATTGTTTCATTTTACAAGGTAATTTAGCAAATTCCTATTTTCAAGGATTATACAGAATAATAGAAGATTCAAAAATAATAAAACTATATATAATTAAATGAAGAGAAAATTTATTTTTTTACGATTTCATAATTTTACCATTTATCAACAAAATATTGTCAGACCTGATAGAAAAATGTACTGCAACATTACTTTCTCTTTTTGATTGCTGCTGTAAGAGCAAAGGGAATTTTTCACTCCCTCTCTGAAGGTTCAAGTGTCCTGAAATAAACTGGCAACAAATTAGCAGCAGAAAAGGCATACAGGATTATTAACGTGCAAGTGTACATGGGAGCCATATAAAATAAAGAATCAGAGGGCCAGATGGTTGAGGCTTATATACCCTCTTCATATGGGAGAGGGAAATGGGGAATGTAAGGCATTTTGAGGAGTGGTAAATAATTTTCAGGGGAATTGAAATGAGCTCAAAGAATAGACAATATCCTGGGCCAATGCTCCTCTGACCTCTGAGTGGGGTGGCTATAATTTCCAGAGAGGTGAAGGGCAGAACCTCACAGTGAACAAACATTGTCTTATGCAAATAAAGCCTCTCAGAAAATCTCTCAGAGCTTCCTTCAGAACAATAGATGAAAAGTCTGTCTGGGTCTGGTGATGAGTCTTTTTTTGTCTTTGTTGTTTAATCATTCCTGGTTATTTAATGAGATTCCAAGGGAGGGGTTTTCAGACAATTGCATTTCTTTTGAAAGAAGTTTTCTTCAGTCAAATAAGGGTACTTCCAGAAAGAGAGCCCCTCCCTTGTGTTTGGGGCAAAGAAGAGTGAAACAAGAGAAGGTTAGAATGTTCTTGAAAGGCAGCTTCCATAAACTTGCAATTTCCTTTAATTCAAAAAAGTGCTCAGCATGCCAAAGTACCATACTTTGGCTTATTATTCTCTGAGCCCCAACACTGTCTACACCCATCAACACTAAATTCTAAGCTCCTGAAATTTGTTCCTCTTCCATTTTTCCCTTTCACTTAATGGAACCCCTATACACACTATCCTTCCCTCAATCTGAGATTGCTGAAACAAGAAACTGACGGTCTCCTGAGATTCTGTTTTTTTATCTCATTTTTTACACCCTGTCCATCAGCTAGTCCTGACAATTCTACCTTCAAATTATATTTTGAATCAATTCACTTCTCTCCTTTATTGCCACCACCATACTCTCGACCACTATCATCTTTTCTGGTCTTTTATATAACCACTTAACATGCTCATACTCCTGCCTCACTATTATCTATTCTCTGTATAATAGCCACAGTGATTAGACAGTATATCTGTTTTATCTGGTACAGTATATCCTGGGTATATACTGATTAGACAGATATACCGTCTCATCACTATTGTTGTGGGTTTTTTATTCCCCTAAATTTGCAGGCAGGAGTGTTACAGCTCTTTTCCTCCTGCCGCATGCAGCTTGGCAAGCAGGAGCATTACAGCTCTTTCACTCCTGCAGTTCAGCGAACTCCAGGCTCTTGTCCCATGACCAAAAGGAATAAAGTACGTGGATACTGGAGAGGGAGTAAGGCGGAGTAAAATTTATTGAATGAATGAAAAGCTCTCAACAGCGAGAGGGGATTTGAAAGTGGGTAGCCTTCTCTGAGGCTGAGTCTGGGGTTTTTATGGGCTTCAAATGGGGGACTTCTTGCCGATTGGTTTATGGATGGGCTTGGAAAAGGAATCATTCAATAGGTTAAAGGCATCATTCAGAAAGAACCAATTAAGAGAGAGTGGGTAAGACATGGATGGAAATTCTTACTCTGGTTCATGGATTCGACCCAGAACTGGTAGCCTGGTTTTCAGGCTTTAGACTGCCCTAGCTTGAAGGTTCATTTTTACTGGGGACCCATTTCTGGCTGCTTGGGAATTTGTCTCCTGTCGCTGTCACTATGTCTGTATATATTTACTATACACACAGAATAACATTTCTCCTCTACTTAAAAGCCACCAAAGGCCTATGCACTTCTTATTCCCTTAATATAAAATCCAAAATAGTTCTCTTACCCTACAAGACCCATAAGATCACCTATTTGACTTCCTATTCCTCCCCTCTCCTCCTCACTCACTATGCTTCTAATACATTGGCCTTATTTCTGTTCCTCAAATAGCCCACATTCTTTTCCCTGTTAGGGCCTAAGCATATGTTGTTTATTCTACTTGCCATGCTCTTTATATTGCTCACCTCATTCTTCAGTTTTAGTATAAATATCACTCCTCAAAGTGCTTTTTTCTGATCACCTTCTCTAAGTAGGTCAGTCATCTGCTATTCTCTCTCATAGCAATTGTTTTCAAAATATTTCACGAGTCATAATTATATATTTATGCACTTATCTATCTGGCTCCTCCACTGGACCATAAGCCCCATGAGGATAGATAATACATCTGTTTCTCTTGTGACTGATCACCTATCCAGTGCCTAGCATATGGTAGGCACTCAATAAATATCTGTGAAATGAATGACAGAAACAATAGCATTATTTCTTTTTTTTTTTTTTTTTTTAGAATTATTTTCTGGACAGACTGGGATGCAAATTTTCCTCGCATTGAATCTGCCTCTATGAGTGGTGCTGGGAGAAAAACCATCTATAAAGACATGAAAACTGGGGCTTGGCCTAATGGATTAACTGTGGACCACTTTGAGAAAAGGATAGTGTGGACAGATGCCAGGTTTAAAAAATTATCTCTTTTCTGGATTTTTTTTTTTTTTTCACTTTCCTCAGATAATATTTACAACATTGGAAAGTGTCCTAACATGTCAGTATCATGTATACATATATTAAAATTGGAGGTGTATTTTTTTTTTTTTTGCTTTCTCCAAATCAGATACAGACTCATAAAAATATTTATAAAATACCTTTTTTGTCATTTAGCTGAGTTTCATGATTATGTCTCTGGACTAGTTGAATGAGTTTTGACAAACTACTCATGTATTTACCTTTCTGTAGGTCAGATGCTATTTATTCAGCCCTCTATGATGGAACAAACATGATAGAAATCATCCGAGGTCATGAATACCTTTCCCATCCCTTTGCTGTGTCTCTATATGGGAGTGAAGTCTACTGGACAGACTGGAGGACCAACACATTGTCGAAAGCCAATAAGTGGACAGGGCAGAATGTCAGTGTGATTCAGAAAACCAGTGCGCAGCCATTTGACCTTCAGATATACCATCCCAGTCGCCAGCCACAGGGTAAGTGCTTGTTCACTTATGGATTAACCACCCAGAAAGTATTATCATCTTAATCATATAATATTTGAAGTATAAAATAACTTCTATAAGTTAAAAGTTATTGACATTTTATGCATACTCTATGAGGGAAGTGGTTTCAACCTTTATTTTAACTAGTTTAAATTTTTTTCTCTTTCCCTTTTTATTTTATTTACATATAAATATTTAGCGGCATCTTAATTCCTAAGATGCCCCTGTATATTTATTTTAAACTAAGTCCCCTAATTTTTAGATTATTACCATGTAGCATATTGGGAAGAGAGGGGGTGGTACATGAGAAAGGGTGAACCATTTGCTTGAGTTCCTCTATTTTAAGAGAAGGGAGTTCACAGGCCCATATGTGCTACCTCTCCCCATGAACCCTTTTGGTTCAACAGTGAACCCCGTCTTGGTTTTGTGATTGTGTTTCCTCCACTCAATGTTTGCCAAGTGTTCCTATCCTAATTCTCACTTTTTCCCCCACTGGGATACCATGAGGTATCACATTTGGTGTAACATCAGCTCATCCTTTTATACTTTTTCCCCATTATATGTGATATAACCCTTGGAAATCTCATTTGAATGCAAACAATGTCCCCTTTATTAGCATATTTTCATTTTAGATTCATGATTCTTAGATGACAAGCTCTCTCTTGCATCTTCTCCTTCTCTTTCTTTTTCAGTGTGGAATAAGCGGATCTTCTAACTCATTAGCATGTAGGACATTTGTTCCACACATCGAGCCTTATTTTTAAAATTTGTATTATAGTATCTTTTAGACTTGACTAAAACCAATTACCTCTCTGGTTGACAATATCACATGGCTATTCTTTGTCTTTCTTCAGTGTGTTGCGTTCATTCTCCCTTGATACTGTTTATTCTACCAAAATCTCATCTGCAAAATTTTTTGTGCCCTTTCTCTGACAATCTGATTGAATCTAGTTATTTTCCCAGATACTCTCAATTTCTCAGTTTCTGTTTTCTTATGTAATTGATCCTTCTTTGCTACATGGAAGTTTCTATACATACTGGTTTCTATACATACTGCTTACATAGGTGAGCAATAACTTTAATTTTTTTCTTCTACTCTTGACTTCTTTCACCTTACAAGCTAAAAAGCATGAGGACATTGTAGAAAAAAGTATACAGATTAGTCATTTTTGCATTTAATAAGGATTTAGTAGATATATTGAATTGGACTAAATTTAAATAAGGCAAGAAGTTATTATTCTGACCAGTGCCAATGTGCCACTAGTATAATGAAAAAATACACTTCTCTAGAATTTCCTTCAACAGAGGAATGCCTAGCTGTAAGCAAACACTGTAGAGAAGCACTTATAAGATATGAATGGTTTTGATTATGTCAAGTGCAGAGTTATTTACACAACTGTATTTTTGTCCCTCAGATTGTTTGGCATTTTGTAGTAATAATAATTTGTATGTTCAGTGCAATCTAAATGAACTGGACCATGAAAAATGGCCTTCATCTATGTATTGCATCATTCCTCCTCACCCAAAATAGGATCAATGTCCTTCATTTACTAACAGCACTGTCTAATTCGCCTACATTGGCATGACCCTTAGTAAATTCATAGAAAATGAAGAACCATGAAACTCTCAAGCTTTCCTGACATTTATGCATATATAGAAAAGAAGCGAGACATTCATTGTCATTTTTTGGTGGGGGGAGGCATCCTTGACATCTTTTCTTAACTCAAAATATGATTTATATATGACTTTTCCTCTTTACATAAAATGAGCAAGATTTTACTATGTGGATCTAATTTAACATATTTTCCCAGGATTCAGGGCAAATATTCTAGTCTTTAAATACATTTAGAGAATATCACCTATGAAAAGAACTTGCTATTTCCTAAATGAAATTCAGTTTCCAATTTTGAGAGTGATCAGAGAACATTCTACTTTTCCCCATTATAAGGATCACTGAGCATATAATAATCATTATCTGTCCTGTTTATCTGCTTCAGTGAAGTAACACTTCCACTGCTAGGGAAAAAAGATGCAGGAACATATCGACTATTTTATTACCGAGGATAGAATTAAAATGAAAATGGTGGCAAAGGCTCAGCATTAACACAAATACAATAATAATAGCCCTTGTTCTGGAGAATAATAACATGATGTTCATGAAAAAAATAATAAATTTAAAAAATACATGACATTCAGTACTATAAAATTGAAATATATCTTTCACAAATTAAAGAAATAAAGGTTACAAATACTATTTGACATTATCTAATCCTCCAAGTAGGAAATTAATAAAAGTTTCAGCACCAGTTTTCTGACAAGTAAGCATTCATTATGCACACAAAGTTCCAAATTGGTTATTGGACATTTAAGCAGAATATTTTAGAAATATATTTTAGATCTCTTTGGTTTTTAATGTTGTTGTTATATGGGATTAGGAAGAAACAAACCACAGCTTAAACATATGCAATATGAAGGAGCAGTAGTTGGTGTTTTAAATATTAATTAAAAAAATTTACAGCATGAGAGAGCCAAGCTTAGAATTAATGGCATGGCCTGGGTTCAAATCCTAAACATATGATTTATTAATTGCATGATGTACCCTTCATCATTAGCACAGTTTTATTTCAGATTCATGAGTCTCAGCTATTAATGTGTTATTGGACATTTTTGGCAAGTTATTTAACCTCTCTGTATCTGCTTTTTCAAACTGGAGATAATGTATCTAAATCATAGGATCTTGTAAACGTTGAGTTTAATCACCATTTAACACAATGTAGGTTTTTCTTTAAGTTACAAATATATAATTCATGAAGCCATCTAATCTAACTATATTTTTATCAGTAAAATACAATTATTAATTAAGTTTCAGGTATATTAAAAAACAATAGGAACAATAAAACTCATTTATAATAAACACTTTTTGGGTCATGTGTTAGTTTTTGTTTGGATAATGAGATCTGGGATTATATAATGAAGCATTAAATAAAAATGGTTTTGTGATTATGACTGTAATATAAGTGTGCACTTATATCATTTTTATTAGTAATATGATAAATATTTATCATATTTATTAGTACTTATATCATTTTATTAGTATATCATTTATTAGTATATAATTAGTATCATTATTATATCATTTTTATTAGTATATCATTTTTATTAGTACTTTACAGGTGTTAGTCTCAATGTGTGCAAAGACTTGCAGGAAGAGTTCTCCATCTGAGACTCCTTCTCACACATACCAATTGTAAATTCTTATACTACCTCAAATTTTACCTCCTCTGCATTCATAGTTAACACCATAAGGACTCAGCATTTAAAGCTTGTATGGTTATTTATTTATTTATTCATTAATCGTTTCCTAACTCTATCTTACCTACTCGCCTAGGTTATAAAATATTTAAGGAACAGTGTTTCATTTATTTCTTTGTGTCAACTATAGAGTCTAGCTAAGTCCTTTATAACAATATTGATAATTATAATAGCAGCTAACTTGATTATCATTGCATTTCCGTGAGAAAAATTGTTAGTCATCCAGTTTCACAGATGAGGAACCTAAGACAGAGAAATACTAAGTAAATTGCTCAAGGTCTAACAGCCAGGGGATAATCGTTCTGTTATCTGAACAGAAGTCTGAAGCCAAGCTTTTGTCTTACACACTGCACTCTACAAGCAGAAGACATTAAATGCACATATATTCCTCTTGGAATTGTTGCATCATATCACCAGATGGCAGTAGAGAGTCATGTTTTCTTGACATTCTCTTTGGACAAACTTTCTTACCTTCCTGGAGTTTATAGTCTAAGAGGAGGAACAGACTAAATTAACAATTAGGATAGATACAATCATTGTTACGATAGATGGATTTTGAATGTAAGAGTATAGTATATGTATTTTAAAAAGTAGCAGGGTGTGGCACTAAAAACAAAACAAACCTTGGGATTAGCTAAATTTAATTCTTCCCTCATGCCACTCACTAGCCATGTTACCTGAGGCAAATTACTAACTTGGAGGGGTTTCATTTTCACATTTGCAGATCGAAGCAGCAAGTAAGGAAAGAATAAATCAGAGACAAGATTGGGCAGGGGTCAGATCATGCTCACACTCAAATAATATCCCTACAAAGAAATATACAGTTTTTTCCTCTGGGATAAATGGTTCCAATGATGTTAAACATAAGTGTGCATTAAAATTAATGGAGGGCTTATTAAAACACATATTTGTGGGTGTTACCCAGAGATTCTGATTCAGTAGGTCTTAGGCGGGGTTTGACATTTTGCATCTTTAACAAATTCCCAGGGGATATGAGGCTGCCTTCAGAACCATTCCTCTAACAAAAGGAGAAAAACATTTAAAAAAAAAAAAATGGTCAAAGGAGTAAAAAGAACAGATTTGCATGATAGAAATTTGTAAAGGATTGATTGGAGAGACAGGATTGAAGTGTATATGTGTGTGTATGTATGTATAGAATATATATATGTGTGTGTGTAACACACACATATATATATACACACACAGAGAGAGAGAGAGACAGAGATTGATTTTAGAAATTAACTCATATGCTTATGGAGGCTAAGAAGTTCCACAACCTACTGTAGGCAAACAGGAGAACCAGGAAAACCAGTGGTGTAACTCAATCCAAATCTGAAGGCCTAAAAACCAGGAAGGGTGGGTGGGTAATGGCATAAGTCCAGGTCCAGGAGTTCACAGGCCCAGGAACCAGGAGTGCCAATTATGGAGTGTAGGATAAGATATATGTCCCAGCTCAAACAGGAAACAAATTTGCCTTTCCTCTACCTTTTTATTCTATTTCGGCCTTCAACAGATTGGATGATGCTTTCCTGTAATGGCAAGGGCAGGAAACTTTTAACCCAGTATACTAATTCATATACTCATCTCTTCCAGAAACACACCCAGAAATAACGTTTTACCAGCTATCTAGACATTCTCTAGACTAGTCAAGTTTACATATAAAGATAACCATTACAGGAAGCTACTTCAGTAGATCAGGAGGTGGCTGATGCCAAAATCTGGGAGATGCTTGTAGGTGAAATGGTCTCTGATGAGATGTACTTAGAGGTGAAATCAATAAAAAGTAGTGATAGAGATTTGAGTGGGAAACCTGGGGAAAGGAGGAAGAATATGGGATGGCTTTAAGAGAGAGGGTCAGCAAATGTATTCTGTGAAAGGCCAAATAATATTAATGAATATTTTAGGACTCGTGGGTCATGTGTTCTCTGTTGCAGTTACTCTGCTGCAGTTGTAATGTGAAAGCAGTCATATGGGAAATGAGTAAGTGTGGCTGTGTGCCAATAAAACTTAATTTCTGGACACTGAAATTTGAATTTCATACAAGTTTTATGTGCCAAGAAATAGCATTCTTCATTTGGGTTTTTTTCCAACCGTATAAACAAGTTGCTTACCAGCCAGTATTAGCCTTTAGGCCATCATTTGCGGGCACTTCGTTTAAAGGATTATCTGAAAAATTAAACTTTGGAATGTGCTGAATTTGAGATACTTCTGGGATACAGTTGAATATTTAAGGCTAGAAAGGAAGGAAGGTTTGGTCTAAAACTAGAACTTTCATAGTTATTCCATTGTAGATTGAAGGCAAAATGTAGATAAGATTTCTTAAGAGTATTACAGAAAATGAAAAAGGGCAATGATAGAGCCTTGGAGAACTGCAACACTAAAAAGGAAGGCAAAGAAGAATGCTCAGAAAAAGGGCACCAACCGATTTCAGGACAAAAAGAGAAAGCGTGTGCGTGCGCGCGCACACACACACACACACAAGGAACAGTTTCAAGCTAACACTAGCCAACAGTATTTGCTTTTGTAGAAAAGCCAATAAAAATAAAGACACAAATGCATTTGTTGGATTTGGCAACCTGGAAAAAGATCAGTGATAATTTTAGTGAGAGCAATTTCGGTGGGTGTGTTGACGTATGTCCTCGTGATCCTAAATATGTCTGACATTAGATATTAGTATAACTTTCAACTCTTTTTACTACAAAATATAATTTGCTAAATAGAACTAGATTGTTCAGTCAAACAGTAATTTCCAAAAAAAAAAAAATAACTTCATAGCAATCAGCTTAGTCTACAGCCAGATTGCTTGGGTTCAAATTCCAAATTTGTCAAATCCTGACTTCTTGTGTATTAGTATTAGTTTGTTTCTCTACATTAGTATTTGTTTGTTTGTTTGTTTGTAAATCTGTAAAATGGAATTGTTATAAAGATTAAATACATTAGTCTTTCTCTTTATTTTTTTGAGATGGAATCTCACTCTGTCTCCCAGGCTGGAGTGCAGTGGCACGATCTTGGCTCACTGCAACCTCTGCCTCCCGGGTTCAAGCGATTCTCCAGCCTCCACCTCCCAAGTAGCTTGGATTACAGTCACGTGCCACCGTGTCAAGCTAATTTTTGTAATTTTAGTAGAGATGAGGTTTCTCCATGTTGGCCAGGCTGATATTGATCTCCTGACCTCAGGTGATCTGTCCTCCTCAGCTTCCCAAAGTTCTGGGATTACAGACGTGAGCCACTGCACCCAGCCACATTAGTCTTTTTAAGCAGTTAGAAGATACCTGGCAAGTACTAAGCACTTTAAAAGTGTTTGCAAAATAAATTAAATAGATAAATTATATAGATTAGATAGATAGATAGATAGATAGATAGATAGATAGATAGATAGATAGATAGATGCACAATTCTCTTACTTTGTTTTACACATTGCCACCAAACTCTCCTCCCCCACCCTGTAAAGGAATTGTTTGTAAGCATGGAGAAAGTGAAATCTAACCTTTCATATGCTTCTTCTCCACCACCCATCTACCATGTATGTCATTCTTCTCTGTGTCCTCGCTCAGCCCAAAGGTGTTTTCTTCATCACCACTCCAGGTGCAGGGTTAAATTTTCTCATAAACCCAGCAAGAATCTACCACTCTGGGTTTTTCTGTTTTCTTTTGTGTTTCTTTCCTTAGCTGCTCTAATTGGAATTAAAAAGAAAAAATCTTTCAAGAATGTGATTGTTATTTTAATTACAGAGTACTGCAAACCCTTTATCTGTTAGATTTTCACCAATTATGTTTTTCTCTTTTTGTAGAAACTTATTTTTCATGTAAACGGAACTTGGTTTAAAGGGGTCTTAAATGTTTGTTGATAAAAATGGTACTATTTTTGCAGGAACATTTTAGTTTACTTTCAAAGTCAGGCTACTGACTCAACTGTTCCTTTTAAATTTTATTTTGAAAACCATAGCCACTGGTAAATATACAAACTGTTTTAGATAATAATATGATATCCTTTTAAAAAAGAATCAAAACCCAGAAAAAGAATGAGTAAGACACTGAGAGGTTTCTCCACAGTTACAACAATAATTAGATCAAATATAGTTATACCAGTTATACTCTAACTCATTCTCCATTTCACATCCCTGTTTTATAAGACATCCATGAATTGGCCCATGAATGAACGAGTGAATAAATCAGAATGAATTGCTTCACATAGAGAGGTTGTGTACTGTAGTAGTTAAAACCTAGACTCTGGAACCTGAATCTTTCTGTTCTCCTTTTAATACTTGTGTGATCTTGACTGAGTCTTTTTTACCTTCTCAAAGTTAAGTTTAGCCTTTGCAAAATGAAGGCAAGTTATTTTTTTATTTTTAATTATTTATTTATTTATTTTTTGAAATGGAGTCTTGCTCTTTCACCCAGGCTGGAGTGCAGTGGTGCTATCTCTGCTCACTGCAAGCTCCGCCTCCTGGGTTCATGCCATTCTCCTGCCTCAGCCTCCCAAGTAGCTGGGACTACAGGCGTCTGCCACCACACCTGGCTAATTTTTTATATTTTTAGTAGAGGTAGGGTTTCACCATGTTAGCCAGGATGGTCTCGATCCCCTGACCTCATGATCCGCCCACCTCGGCCTCCCAAAGTGCTAGGATTACAGGTGGGAGCCACCACACATGGCCAGGCAATTTATTTTCATAAACAAAGGTGACCATTAAGAGGAATAAATAAAATAATGCTTATAAAACACTTGGCACATTTTCTAGCATAATATGGTAAAATAAGTTATTTCTTTAACTTTTAAAATCATTTTTTTAAATCCCACTGTCCATTATAGGAAAATTGCAAGCTGTTTCTCAAAAAGTAAATTTAACATCGAAATGATTTAAGTGCCTCCAATTGCATCAGAAAAATATTTCTATAGAAAATTAAATTTTTCTTGACAACATCTGTAAGAAAACAGGATAAGCTTATTTCACAATAAAAAATGTTATATTTTAAGAATATTAGTGATAGGACAAAGTATCACTTACAAAACCTGAAGGATGAAGGATTTCATATAGGACTATTAATATTTTCAATTAGAATTATGGGGAATACTTTTCACATGATTAATAAAAGGTTTTTTTTTTTTCTTTTTTGTCAAAAAGAAATACCCTCAAAAACATGTTTCAGCATGGTGGAGGTGAATCTCAAATACTTGCAGGTTGCTTAAATTATTTGCTTCCACAACTTACTATATTAAGATCTAGGCCAGTCCCGAAGGCTGACACTGGTAAACCCAGCACTTTGGGAGGCCGAAGCAGGCAAATCACTTGAGCTCACAAGTTCAAGAGCAGCCTGGGCAACATGGTGAAACCGTGTATTTTCAGAATAAAAGAAAATCTAACTAGACTGGATAAAGATAATGTAGTACATATACACCATGGAATACTATGCAGCCATAAAAAGGAATGAGATTATGCTCTCTGCAGGGACATGGATGGAGCTGGAAGCCATTGTTCTCAGCAAACTAAAGCAGGAACAGAAAACTAAACACCACATATTCGCACTTATAAGTGGGAGCTGAACGTTGAGAACACATGGACACATGGTGGGGAACAACACACACTGGGGCCTGTCGAGGGGTGGGGATGGGGAGAGAGAGCATCAGGAAGAATCGCTAAAGGATACTAGGTTTAAAACCTAGGTGATGGGTTGATCTGTGCAGCAAACCACCATGGCACATGTTTATCTATGTAACAAACCTGCACAACCTGCACATGTATCCTGGAACTTAAAAGTTAAAGAGAAAAAGAAAGATCTAACTACTTGTCATATAAATTAAATTTCTCTTTCTCTTTCCTCTCTCTCTCTCTCTCTCTATATATATAAAATATATATTATATATAAAATAAATATCTTTTTAGCAGAGTTCATAACATAGGATAGAGGTTACACATGTACATACATACATACATACATAATACATTGTATTGTTCTCCTCACTGTTAACTCATATCTAGTGTCTCTTTATTTCATATATTTATATACTATCGGTATGAGATTTATGTGATCTAACATGTATCCTATTTTAAAATGCAGAATCCCTAGTTCTACTCCAAAATCAGGGCTTCTCAGTATCTGCACTTTACACATTTTGGGCTAGATAATTCTTTGTTAGTTGTGGGCTAGATAGTTCTCAGCTACACTTCCTGTGAATTGTACAATGTTTATTAGATCCTTCACCTCTATTCACTAAGATGCCAACAGTACTCCAAGTCATAACAACCAAAAATGTCTCAATTTATTCCCAAATGTTTCTTGGGAGGCAAAATCACCACCATCTCCACGGATTGAGAACCACTGTCCTAGATGGTTTTTTAAAATATTGTGAATATAGAATCATTGTAAAAATAGAAACTTTGCTGATATGTTTTTTTTTCTTTCAAAGCATATAACAAGTGACATTAACAGAGAATAAATTAAGATACCAGAGAGACATGTCATCTCTTTAGAACGACTGAAAGTTAGTTGGTATTTTAAGACACATTTCCCCTATAAATGTAACATTATATTACATATATATTTTCATCCTTTTACACCAAAGGCTGCCTACAGATAGAAATGTTTTTTGTGGTTTTTAAAAATTCTCTCTGTAGAGATACCTGTAAAAGATCAGATAAAATTTTTAGACATGTTATATTCTACTTTATAGAGTACAGTATAAAATTAATTCATAAAGTATGACATAATTTGAGGAACGTAGCTCCCTCATAAATAATACTGTTAGAATCTGGTGAAAGTAAAGCATGCTTTACTTGCACATATTCTATGTGTATATATTTTAAATAAGGAATTCACTCAAGTTCTTCAATGTGAAATGTTAAACTTATCACTTGAAGATGTCTGTCACAGGGAAAATAGGATTTGAGATTAGTGTTTAATTGCAAAGTACTTCTGAAAATTCCTTTCTTTAAAACTATTAAGTCCTTTCCTAAAGGAAAATTACTAATAAACATTATTTTATTACAAGAGTAATTGTTCTCATACAAATAAGGTTCATTAACAGGATGAATATTAGTTACTATCAAAAATGACTACATGGGAGGGAGAAAAATCTTTCTCTACCTAACAAATTGGATCCTGGCATTCTGCTTTGAGCATGGTTTTATTAGGTAAACACATATACATATTTTATATTGCATGAACATTTATGTGTATTTTATTTGAATTTATTGGAAAAACTAGTTGTTTGGATTTAAAGTGGTTTTTCTTTTCCCTGGTGAGAAATGGACTATGATTAAATACAGTTTGAATCAAATGTGAAATTATATTTAATGATATTATTTTTCTTCCCAGAGCACACATCAGTCTTGTGTGATTGCACAATTAATATGTTTCTCCTATGAAGTATCGTAGTTATGCATTATTTAATCTTTTCACCTGAGGCTATGATGTGCTTTAGAAAATTAACTTTCTAGATTTTTAGATTGCTGCAATTTTAGAATATATACCCACATACATTTACGTACATGCATATGAATCCAAATGTCCCTACCTCTAACACAATAATAGATACCATAGAAATTTTAGGAAAAAAACAATGTGTATGTGTGTGTGTGTGTGTGTGTGTATATATATATACATATATGTGTGTATATATATACATATATGTGTGTGTGTGTGTGCATATATATATACATATATATGTGTGTATATATATACATATGTGTGTGTGTGTGTGTGTGTATATATATATATATATATCTCTTAGTTCCCGCCAGCGTATCACTTATCTAGCTCAGAGAGTGACAAAGTACAACCCTCAGGCTAAATTCAGCCCTCTGTCTTGTAAATAAAGTTTTATTTTCACACAGTCATACCTGTTCATTCACCTATTGTTTTATGGCTGCTTTTGTGTTATAGTAGCAGAGTTGAATAATTACTATGGAGAACATAATGCCTGCAAAAGTCCAAATATCTACCATCTGGCCTTTAATAGAAAAAGCTTGCCAACCACTGGTTTAGCTAGAAAGACCAACAAACACTAATACAAAATACATGAACAAATGTCACTAACTAGAAAATAGGACAGCAAGCAATAAATTGTCTAATTGCCATGTAAAAGCAATAATTATAACCAATATTTCGTGGTGAAATAAATCAGCATTAGCTGGCTTCATTAGAAAATGTTTTATGGCAGAAAGATGAATTGAGCTGAGACATGAAGGAAGGTTAATGTAAAGATACTGATGATGAAATTCTAGGGGAAGAAAGGTACATCATGTGGAGGTGGAAATGAATAAACTATAGATATTTAGGGAATAATGAGGAATACATTTTAGTGTGTACACAATGTGTACGTAGAAGGAAAGTGGTAGATGAGGCTTGGAAGATAGATTTGTGTTTTTGAAAGAGAGGTGGGTATATTTGGGACAATATCACAATGTACCAGATACATAGCCATAGCAATCATTCAAAGGTAAGGAAATGAATTTGGAAACATGTTAGAAGAGTAGCGGTAAAAAGAAAGGAAACACATATTAGAGAAAATCTGTACAATACTTGAGAAATGATTAAATATGGCAGTGAAAAAGAAATAAAAAATGCTTTGGAGTAAAAAATTTGTGTGTTTGGAAGGTTTATGATTTCTGTTTTGTTTTTCATTTGCTTGCTTTTAGAGACAGTCTCGCTCTGTGGGCCAGGCTGGAGTGCAGTGATATGATCATAGCTCACCGCAACTTCAAAATCCTGGGCTCAAGGGATCCTCTTATCTTGGCCTCCCAAAGCCCTGGGATTACAGATATGAGCCACCATACCTGGCCTTGATAACTTCTTTAACAAAAATAAACAGAGTGGATCAGAATAAAGAGCTGGAAGGTAAATGGTAGTAGCAGGAAAACCAGTCTGACTAGTGCTGAGGAGTCTTGGGGGAAACATTAATAGTAGGAGATAAGGCCGACACTTTGTGAGGTAGACTGTGGGAAGCCATTCAAATTTTTTTTTTTTTTTCCAGTTGAGATGGGACCCACCTGTCTTGCCCAGGCTGGTCTCTAACTGCTGGGCTTAAGCAATCCTCCCACTTCGGCCTCCCAAAGCGCTGGGATTATTGGCGTGCCTGGCCCCAAATTTTTAAACACACCAGATATGATCAAGTATGTGTTCTACAAAGATAACTGTATGTAATGCAGGGATACTAGATATCAAAGATTAGTTAGGAGTTTAGTGCAACAATCCATGCAGGAAATGGAGAAAACCTAAATTGAGCCAGTGACCATAGAATTGAAGAGAATTGAGTACCAGGTTAGTGTATAGAACCTTAAGCACCTTGGGGTAAGAACTCGTCCACTATTATATCTCAGCATTTTTTCACAGTGTTTTAAACAACTAGGTGCTTCATAATGTTTTATTCAATGCATAAATAAAAGGTGGGGGTTATTACAGGTATATCTCTAAGGTTTTATATTTCATCAGTTTGAGTTTAGATAATATGAGCTATCGGTGAACCCAGTCTGCCCAGCTGTATTTATATTTCATGTGTTAAGATTTATTATAGCACTCCATTGATCAATGGCTTTCCCATCTTTTGAATACAAATAGATGGAATAGGCTTGGCTTTGGTAGAAGTTTATAGCCTCTGTAATCATGCTGGATTTTTGCAGTAGTGTCTCTTATAAAATAGCTACTTACTATCTAATTATAATAGATACGTATTATAAGACTTTGCGGGCCATGTGGTGTTTATTGAAGCTGTTCAATTCTACTATTGCAGTATGATAACAGCCATGGCTAATATGTAAACCAATGCACATGGTTATGTTTCAATAAAACTTTATTTACAAAAACAGTCAGTGGACCAGATTTGTCTCATGGGTTGCTGTCTGCTAATCCCTACTTTCTATAAAAATGTGAGTATTATGAACAGTATTTTTAAATTTGATAATTAGAATAGAATAGGTAGCTGTGTTCAAGCACTTGTTTGGAAAGAAACTTTGAAATAATATTGTTAAATCCTTTAAAGTGAGAAGAGATGAAAATGAGAAGTAAGAATTCTTTGCAGATTTGTCATTCTGTGAAGCACAAAATATTGTGAATTATACATTACAGTGTTATCATTAATAAGATATTGGGCTACAAAGTCAATGCAACTTTTTATTTTAGTATGTACATAGAAACTTAATATCTCTGCTTTTAAAAAGTATTTTTTTCATAATTATAGGGTGTTAAGAGTTGGTATGATTCTGGCCTAAAAATAATGATGTTCAAAGTGAAATTCAAGTACCTACCATTAGATTGTTATGGATTATGCTTTCAATTTTCCTAATAGCATTTCCTATGCTAGTGTTTTCGAACAAACTTTTTTTTCCTTCTTCTCTTCCCTTTTACCCTTCTCTTTTTTCTTTTCTCCTTCCTCATTTTCTTCTTTTTTTTTTTTCCAGGTATGGGGGAATTTGAGTTTTCCTTTTCTATCTACCTGACTAGGTAAACTTGACTTGATATATGACACTTAACACTTCCTCTTACTCATTCCTCCTGTCTTGCAACACCTTTCTGCCTTCCCTTCCCACCTACTTTCTTGCTTCTCTAACTTGCGATTCCTTAGGGACTTCAATTATTATAACAGACAAAATCAAAAGATAACAAAGAACAAAATAAGAACTACTTACTCTGTGTGACAAAAGAAGTGCACTAGAAAGGAATCTCTGGAACAATAGCTTCTACTCTTTTCTAATATCTTTTGTTCTTAATTTTCTTAGGAGAATGAGTTTTTTGTGAGTCTCTTATTCTCCTTTATTTATTTATTTATTTATTTATTGTTTTTAACAAATACAAAGACACTATTACTTTTATCATCTTGATGTGAGGAGTGTTAAAAATTGCCAAAAGCTGCATTGAATATTTATCAAATTCAGTTCATTTCTCATATCCTCTACACTTTTATTATCTCTTTGATTTTATTCTTTGTGTTTTAAAACACCACCGGACTGCTATTTACTTCTGTAAGAGGCAGGAAATACCTTTTCTCTACCCATCTCAGGTTCATGGCTGAAGTCTGTAACGAAAGACGGATTAACCAAAAAAGTACACAAACGTAATACAAGTATTATATGACATAGGAGCCTTCTGAGGAAATAAAGACCTGAAGAAATGGTTAAAATCTGGGTAGTTTTATGCTAGGAGGTATGATCTAATGGTAATAAACTGGGGAAACTTAGCAAGGCCTGTTTGTTCATATTCTTTTCTGTGTCCCTGTGTCTTCAGAGATAAGGATATTCCTTTCCTCAGGGCTTAGGAAGGGCACGTCTACATGAGAGTTTGTGACCTGCTTCAGGGGAGGTCAGAAAATCCTTTCTAGCTTTCATGACCTGTTTCAGGAAAGGGGTGGAGGGAAGGTCACAGAGACCTTCCTGCTTCTGTCATTTTCTAATGGGCAAAGGTGGCATATTTGGGACATGTCTCAACCGTGTCACTACTTCGAGCAAGGGGACATGGTTGGAAGATACCACTCATGAGTTGAAAGCTAACATTTTCTTGATGGGGTTAAAAGCATAACTCTTTTCTGCCTTCAATTTAGTAGCCTAGTTCTAATGACTTTTTTCTACTAGATAGGCTCTATAAAAATAAGATTAAAGATACTAGATAAATTAAAATCTTATCCAAAAGACATGATGACAGAACAAGAAACATAAAATTCAAAATGTCTCAAGACATTCAATGCCATCACAGATGACACTGAGCTGCAAAATTTAATGTTCTGTTCTCAGTTTGAAAAATCGTAAGTTATTTCTACAAGGGAATTGAGTAAGTATGCACATGTGGAGCAATCCTTAGCCAAGGAATTAATTAATACAGAAAAAGTAACAAAGAAGCAGATGACTTAATCATGAAGGCAGACAGACATTTCTTCACATGGGTCTCATTTGAAGAAGAGCACGTGTTTGAAGGAAAGGCATATATGTAACGGTAGTTTCCTAGGGAAGCCTTTAAAAGTGGTATGCCAAGGCAAGAAGGGAAGCTTCTTGGTTGGTTAAGAAAATAACAACATCTATTGCAACTTCCAATGTCTGGGTTATAGTCTATCTCAGTTTATTTTATATTAAATTCACTAATTATTCCTGGTTGCTCCTCAAACTAAATCCTTAAAAAGTCTCGACTTCTTTTTTGTTTGTTTGTTTTTGGGATGGAGTCTCACTCTGTCACCCAGGTTGGAGTGTGGTGGCGCAGTCTTGGCTAACTGCAACCTCCGCCTCCCAGGTTCAAGTGATTCTCCTGCCTCAGCCTCCTGACTAGCTGGGACTAGAGGTGTGTGTCACCACGCTCGCAAATTTTTTGTATTTTTAGTAGAGATGGTGTTTCATGGTGTTAGCCAGGATGGTCCCGATCTCCTGACCTCGTGATCTGCCTGTCTTGGCCTCCCAAAGTGCTGGGATGACAGGCGTGAGCCACCACATCTGGCCACTACCTCTAAGCAATAGGATGCATGCCATTTGTCTAAGAGAGAATTGATGGAGTTTTCTTAGTTATCTTTGAAATAATGTTTTTTTATTAATGTAATTGCTGTGTATGATTGTCTATTATTGTCATATTAATCACCCTACTAATGGGTTCTATGTAGGGAACTTTACTTTGAATCATTAGGTGAATAACCCCTGTCAACTTCAGAGGTTCCCTAATATATTCTTCCTTCTTCACTGTTCATATTTCACTGTGTAATTACAGCTCCCAATCCTTGTACAGCTAATGACGGCAAAGGCCCCTGCTCTCACATGTGTCTAATCAATCACAATAGGAGTGCTGCATGTGCGTGCCCCCACTTGATGAAGCTTTCTTCAGACAAGAAGACCTGCTATGGTAAATTTCTTACAGTTCTAATCGAAAATAAAAACAAAATTGAATTCTCTCAAATTATATTAGCATTCAGATTTTACTCATATTAAAGCAGAGGAAGTTTTTTTTTTCTGTTTTCAAAAATATTTTAGGTGGTGGTGCTATTTCCAGCCACTATTGATGATTCATCTGTTCTGGGGAAGACTGACAAATTCTTTAAATATGTGATATGTTGTACTTTGTTATTTGTTACCTTATTCATTTTCTTTCCTGCTACTTTCTTATTTGGTACGTTAGCAGAGTTTATCTCTGCAAAACAGGAAGATTTTTAAGTGAAAGTGCATTATCAGAAAATGATGATGTAGGTAACCTGCATAACAAAGAGGGGCTTAACAGCTTTAATCTGCTCTTCTGAAATCACTCTAGCATCATCTGGTAGAGGATTATCAACTAGAAAGGGGAAAAAGTGAAGTAAAATATATAACTTGGAAAGATTTGTAAAAAAACTCCACACATTTAAACAATGCATTTGAACTAAAAAAGATAAATTTTGTAAATAAAATTTTTTGCTTTCTATTAATAATTTTATTTATTTGCAAAATATTACTTAATTTTAAGGGCAGAAAAAAAATACTCACCAAAATTTAAAAGTCAGGAATTTATGTACATGTAGCTTTAAAATACACCATAATAACATATCTCAACACCAATAACCTGAAATATAACAACAAAAAAATAGAATATCTGTAACTACTATTTCTGTTTGCTCTGATATTTTACAAATGTAGTGCAAGGAAGGCACCTATGGAAGTAAAAGTGATACAACGCCTCACAATGTTAGTTACTACAAATTTACAAAAAATTACACTAAAAGCATGCTTTAAATTATTTGAACCCTAATTTTTATAGGAAAAATATACACAAGATTTCTAATAGCATGTTTAAATTTATCTTATTCAAAGACAGTATAGAAAAAATGTTCTTAGATTCCCTCAAAATCTTGTAATGCAATACAATGTTGTAGTAATTACGTACAAAGTACAAATATGGTATTTGGCATTTGTAGTTTATGTAGTTTAGCAACTTTGAAATTTTAAGGTCACTGAGAATTGATTACTGAGACTGTTTAGGTGTTTCTAGCTGAAGAAAAATGATGATGTAAGGCTTCTAACTCATTTCACGTTTGTTTCTATTAAATACCTTAATTTAAAATAGATAAATTGTTACTGCATTGTTTCCATCAAATATTGATTGTGATTTTCGGGAGTTAACATGTATTAAATCAAGTAATATTTTAGAATTTCTAGACTCTTTCAAGCTTGCCAACTTCATAAGAGAAAAACAATTTCTATTTCTTTTTTAGAAATGAAAAAATTTCTTCTTTATGCAAGACGTTCTGAAATCAGAGGAGTGGATATTGACAATCCATACTTTAACTTTATCACGGCATTTACAGTCCCTGATATCGATGATGTTACTGTGATAGACTTCGATGCATCTGAGGAACGTTTATATTGGACAGATATTAAAACACAAACCATTAAACGAGCTTTTATTAATGGAACTGGGTTAGAAACTGTTATTTCAAGAGGTAAAAGATTTGCACGTTACAACTTTAAAAATGTTTGTTATTCAATTTGTAATAATCACAAATCTTTTATATTCTTTCTCTATTATTCAACTTTATGCTGTTAATTGAAAGTTAGAATTGGTTAGAGATTTAATAATATGCTACATCCTTACTATTGTAGAATGTTATAATTACATTGCACAGAGCAGACCGATAATTAGAAATTTACATTCATGTGAAGAAAAACTTCAGGACAGATCACCTTAAAATGTAGATTTCTCAGCTGGGCACGGTGGCTCACAGCCGTAATCCCAGCACTTTGGGAGGCCGAGGCGGGTGGATCATTTGAGGTCAGGAGTTCGAGACCAGCCTGAACCGACATGGTGAAACCCTGTCTCTACTAAAAATACAAAATTAGCCAAACGTGGTGGTGCACGCATGTAATCCCAGCTACTTGGGAGACTGAGGCAGGAAAATCACTTGAACCCGGCAGGTGGAGGTTGCAGTGAACCAAGATCATGTCATTGCGCTCCAGCATGGGCAAGAAGAGCAAAACTCCATCCCTCCAAAAAAATTAAAAAAATAAAAATTAAAAAAATTTACATGTCTAAATAAACAGACTTAAAGTGTCTTTTTTGCTGACGGAGGAATAGTTACATTTGCATAGAGAAAATATAGGATATTAGGAAGGACTGGCTTCCCTCTTTTTTGTCTCACTCTGTCACCCAGGCTGCAGTGCAGTGGCACGATCTCAGCTCACTGCAACCTCCACCTCCCAGGTTCAAGCAATTCTCTGCCTCAGCCTCCCGAGTAGCTGGGATTACAGGCACCCACCACCACACCTGGCTTTTTTTTTTTTTTTTTTTTTGTATTTTTAGTAGATATAGGGTTTCAGCATCTTGGCCAGGCTATTCTTGAACTCCTGACCTCGCAATCCACCCGCCTTGGCCTCCCAAAGTGCTGGGATTACAGTTGTGAGCCACCATGCCCGGCCTCCCTCCCTTACTTAAGCTTATAAACAACTTCCCTTTGCACATATTTTTATAGACCTAGACTAAACATATAAAACAGGAAAACTGTTCCTATTTCCTGACCCAGCAGGTTGAATTATAGGTTCTAAGAGAGTGTTGTTCAACTACCCATTACAAAAATAGGAGTAACTTGTCCCAACATAGAGAACATATATGAAGTGAGACATATATGTACATGTCATGGTTGCGTTCTAAATTTTTAGCATTGAATTATCCTAATATTGGCTTAAAGTTTGGCATATTGTGATTTCAGGGTCAGTTATTATTTTATTGAATGTGTCTTTATTGAGCACTTACTATTTGCCATGACTAAATATCCAAAGACAGTTTCTCTTCAATCTAAATTTGGCAGAAGGATTTGGAAGGGAATGGAGAAAAGAGTAATCAGTAATCCATATAGATGCATCAAACACATATGCTTTCAAGTCTATTGAAAATTTAAAGTCAGACATATTTGAGCAATGGTAAACGTCATAATGAAGGCAATAGGAAGTGCAGATTTTATTCACGATCCTTTTCAATACTAGAAGGCTAGCTTGAGTACCATCAATAGATCTGAGAGTATTTGACCACTGAAATACAGTTGTATTTAAGCTAGCTCTTTTCTGATCTCAGGTTAGCACTGTTAAAAAATTTTATTGAGTGGTTTGGCTATAAGCTTGTTCAAATATTTATTTCGAACTTGCTGAAAAACAAGAATCTTTGTAAAAAAGCGAATGCAAAGATTTCCTCTTTGTTCAGAATTTTTTTACAAGGGAAGGGGCAAATGTGGTTGGATAAGCATTGTTAGACTGGATTAAAAAGAAGAACAATGACTGATGAAACGTCATTAAATTCCTTGAAAGACCAAGTAAAGGACATTAGGTGTCTCCCAAGATTGACAATCAGTTAGGTGGTCTTCCCTCAAGAAATTCACCAAAGTCTGACAGAAAAATGTTCAAGTACTTTGTTATAAATATTTAATATTACCCAAAAGGCTCTGTGAATTATAAAGAGCAAAAGATGTTGTATCTTGAAAAAAAATAGGAGACAATTTTCTATCTTTAATTATGAACTGGTATTTAGTAGTAATTTGGTGAGTTTATCTTTGAGAAAATCATCAATACTTCTATTTAGCAGATTCTATTCACAATTATCAACCAAAATTTGAGCAAAAATGTTTTCTCACTAATAATTAATACATATACTCATTAGGAGCAATAATTACAGATTCAGTCATTTTGAAAAATATTGGAACATTTTCTTTTTTTTTTTTTTTTTTTTTGAGACGGAGTCTTGCTCTGTCCCAGGCTGGAGAGCAGTGGTGCTATCTTGGCTCACTGCAAAATCTGCCTCCAGGATTCAAGCTATTCTCCTGCCTCAGCCTCCCGAGTAGTTGGGATTATAGGTGCACACCACCATGCCTGGCTAATTTTTGTATTTTTAGCAGAGACGGGGTTTCACCGTGTTGGCCAGGCTGGTCTCAAACTCCTGACCGCATGATCCACTCACCTCTGTGGGTGGATCCTCCCAAAGTGCTGGGATTACAGGCGTGAGCCACCGCACCTGGCCTGAATATTTTCTACGTAGTAAGAAACTTAAGGAGAGCCAAGAGAGACTGAACGGTATGGAGCACTGAATGAGAGGGATGTATCTGTACAAGCTGAAAGATCTAATGAAATAGACACCAAATTATGTTAACCTTTATAAGACAAGTTTTCAATGTTTATGTTAATTCTGAAAATAATGGGAATTAAGGAAGTGCTTCAGGAAGGGTGTGACTACATGATGAGCTTTGCCTTTGGAAGAGGCCAGTTTAGCTGCTGTGTTTAGTAGAGAGTTCTATGGGTTGGGAGTGGATGAGCAGTGAACTCTGAGAGACAGAGTAGCTGGCTGTTACTGTGACTCTAGTAAGAGATATCAGAAGCCTGGACTAGGCTGGGGAAAACACAGATGGAGGAACATGGACAAATTCTAGAGATATCAAAGAGTAAGAACATAAAGGAACTTAACCATCAATTGGACATAAAGTTTGAGGAATAGGCATTGTCAAGTATGATTCCATTTCTGACTTATCCCACCAGCTGAATAATGTTGCCTTTCAATTTTTCCAGAATGAAACTTTGTTAAAGATGGATATATCTTTCCATTAGCAGAAAAACTTGAGATAAACTTTTGACAGTTTAGCTTCCGAACTCATCAAAGGATCTCAAATTCCACCATTAATTGTACTTTATTTTATCCTTTCATCTTTTAGAAATTCCATGAATGACTCTGTGGAAACCTCTCTTACTTCTTGCACTGTGGGTCTCTGTATTTTCTCAGTTAGCTGTCTTCTCTCTATTGGGCTTTTTCTTGAGAGACTTTATTTTCTTATCTTCTTTGTCTAAATGTGGGGTCAGCTTCAAAAATTGGGCCCCAAATAAATTCACTGTGCCTATCATCTCCCATTATTTTCTTCTCAAGTGGGCCATTTTCTTTCTTTCTTTCTTTCTTTTTTTTTTTTTAGAAGTAGTTTTGCTCTTATTGCCCAGGCTGGAGTGTTGTGGCACGATCTGGGCTCACTGCAAACTCCTCCTCCTGGGTTCAAGTGATTTTCCTTCCTCAGCCTCCAGAGTAGCTGGGATTAAAGGCACCCGCCACCATGCCCAGCTAATTTTCTGAGACAAACACTAGCTCCTTGGTTCAGGCTTTCGTGAGGGGAGGTAGAAATAGTTTGCCAGCCTTTTCATTCTACGTGTCCTGAAACACCAAGCTGTTCTTAATGTATATATTGCCCACATGAGCTATTTGCTATAAGTAGCTTGGAGCAAATAGTTTCAAAATAATTTTCTTCAGTACAAAACTACAAGTTGAGAGCTATTTTCTATCATTCCTTTGTAGATAGTATCCCACTATCTTTTGACTTCCCCTATTGCTATTGAGAATCCACTTGTTTTCCTAATTGTCATTCTTCTTTTGGTGATGTCTCTTTGCTCTCTAGCTACTTATAACATCTTTCCTTTTTCCTTATTATAATATCTATATTTTGCTACCTAGAGTTGTTGTATCTTCCATGGGGTCCTGCCTTTCATCAATCCAGGGGAAAGAAATCCTCAAAATCCTCTGTTTTCTCTAACTCAGTCTTCGTACTCTATAATTTGCAAACTCTAATTTATGTGTTGGACTCTAATAAATGTGTTGGACTATTCATTCTGCCTTCCAACTCGCTTAATTTCTTTGTTTCTCTGTGCTAACTCTGTTAACTTCTTTCAATTTGTTTTGTAGTTCACTAGTTGAACGGTGCCTAAACTGCTATTTTACACATTCAAAAATTATTTTTTTATATTATATTTTTTAATATCACAAGTTATTTTTGGTTCTCATGCTTCCAAGAGAATCTTTTGAAAGGAATCGTTGTACTTATTATTATTCAAAGCATCATATATTCCATTAAGATATTCCACCTTGTCTTTATCCTACATATAATAATTTATGAATATGTAGATTTTGGAGGATTGGACCTTTTTTTTTCTTTTAACTGTTCTCTTATATCTCATTTCTTTGTGTGTGTTTTAATTTTTTTTGGTTCTGTTACGAGGATGAACTTAATGGGAAGTGTGAGTCTTGGGTTGAATAAATTTTTTCTTTCACAGAAGACTTGAATTTTTTATTGATGGAGAGAAAAGTAGACACTATAAACCAGGAATCAGTTTAATTTTATTTTTCCCTTTCTTTGGTTTTGCAGTTATGGCAAATAGTAGGTTCTCAATGAAGACTCATTCAATAAAATAATAGCTGACCCAGAAATCACCAGTGGATTTCTTATGGCTAATAATCTTTACTAGCACAGTGGATTTCTTATCTATAAGCTAGTAGTTTCTAGTAGCACAGTAGAGATCTGTTCTTAGGAATTCAGGTGTTTGTGTGTTTTTTTTTGTTTGTTTGTTTGTTTGTTTGTTTTTTGCCAGAGAAAGGACAGAAAAAAAAAACAACTTGTTTTTATTTTTTAATTGTTCTCCTTTATAAGCAGGTATCTTTTTTCTCTCACTCATCTTTCACTAGGGTGTGTCTATACCCAGAAGATCACTCTTATTTAGCTTACCCATTCTTTGTAAGTTTAAGGATTGAACCCTCTTACATTGAGCAATTCATACTCCATGAAGCTCTCAATTCTCAGCACAAGTATTTGTCTCTATAATTGCACCCGCTTCAGTAATCCCATTTTATCTTCCTTGATAGTTTTAGCTAATGTGTGAGTGTGTGTTAGCATGTTGAGTTTTTCCTGTCTGTATGATCTTGACAATGCATTTGAAAATTACAATTTTTCATGCATCAGTTTTGTGGCAATAAAGGACTTCTCAGAATATACTTTATGATTAGTCGTAGTTCAAGAAATGAGAGACCCCAGAAGTGGAAAATTAAACTTCCTGAGAAACTTACTCAGAGATCTTGTTCCGATTTACTTAAAAACAAAAGTTAAGACTTGGAATTTATTATTTCAATATTTTATCAAAAAGAGAAAAATATTATTAAATATATAATGATTTTTATTCCCCCCCCCCATATGCTTGTGATGAGTTTACCAGAGCACTCTGCAACAACCAGATGTGGGAATTAGTGATTGATAGCCAAAAACAAGAGTGTTCTTTTAGACATAAAGATGATAATTAGAAAGTTCAATCTGGTGGGAGAAAAATGTTAAGCATAAAAAATTAGAATTAGGCTGGGGGCCTAATTAGGCTCACGCCTGTAATCCCAGCACTTTGGGAGGCCGGGGTGGGTGGATTACCTGAGGTCGGGACTTTGAGACCAGCCTGATCAAAATGGAGAAACCCCATCTCTACTAAAAATACAAAAAAATTAGCTGGGCTTGGTGGCACATGCCTGTAATCCCAGCTACTCGGGAGGCTGAGGCAGGAGAATTGCTTGAACTCAGGAGGCAGAGGTGGTGGTGAGGCGAGATCTTGACATTGCACTCCAGCCTGGGCAACAAGAGCGAAACTCCGTCTCAAAAAAAAAAAAAAAAAAAAGGTCAGAATTAAGATTGCCTTAGTACGTATTTAAATACATACTCCTCAACATAGACATATTTGACTTTTTTAGCTCAGTTCACATATTCTTAAAATTTTAGATTGTATAGTTCATGAATTCATGAATTCATTAAAAATATTTGTGTTGAAGGCAATGTTGTATACAACTGGGGAGAGGGACCAAAAAGACACATTATTAAGGAGCCTGCCCTCAAAACACATATGTGAAAGTAGTTATATATCAGCAAAGTAATGACTACATTAGGTAAAAAGAGATCGACCAGGTACAGTTATATTGAGTTAGGCAGATGGAGAAACTCTTTCCAGCTAGGATACACAAGAGACACGATTAGGTTTTTGTGGTTGAAGGGATGATGTTGTTGATCAGCTAGCCTATTATGAATAAAATTCAGGCAAGTGGAGATGGGTGTAGGTTGTGAAATCTAAATAGTTTCCCTATAGTGTGGAAAGATCAGGTAATATCTAGAAATCTGAAAACATATTAATATGGTTAAAGTGTAAAGTATTTTGTTAAAAATAGTGAGAAATAAGGCTGAGAAAGTACTGTAGCTATAGTCACACTATATGGAAAAGCAGGCTAAGAAATTTAGACATCACATTCTGGGTGGCTAGAAGCTATTGAATACCTTGGGGCAAGTGAAGGTCATGACTCAAAGCTCTGTAGTCAGAAAAATAACCTGGTAGCAAATAAATCAATTGCTTAGAAGAGGAAATGCTGGATACTATTGTAATATTAAAGCTTGAAAGAGATTTGAGAGAGCATGAACTATAGAATTGACAAAGACTAAATAGATATTTATAGCTTTCATTTGGCTGTGCCTTACAATTTAAGAGTGGAATATATTCTCCAGGCCATATGATTAAGAGTCTATCAGAAATGAATAAAAGGATTTTGAGCAGCAGAGACAATGCTTACCCCTGACCCCCCACCACACACACACACACACACACACACACAAAACTTTGGAGAACATGTATTTTAGGGTAAACAGAACCTTATTATTTTTGCCGATACCAAGAAATCCAAGGTAAAATGAAGAAAGGATTAAGTTCTTAGATTGGCAAAATATTCGTCAGCCCTACATTAGGCTGCATAAACACACATTAACTAAAGTATTATAATATTCATAACAATCCTATGTGTTATCTATAACCCATTTCACAGGTAAGAAAAGAGACTAAAAGACATTTAAGTGACTTGATTAATGACAAAAATAGGCACTCAACCTGAACATAAACCCAAATATTCTTATTACATCAATACAGCCTCTCAGCAACCAATTAACTCTGGAGAATGAAAGAAGGGGAAGAAGGAATAAAGATTCTGAGTGAGGGAAATAAATATATATAAGACGTGGCAGGTTTAATTTTAAGGAGGTGGTATATTACTTTTGTCTAAAAAAAAAAAAGATGAAATTGGTTGAGGATAACTAAAAATAAGAAATGTGAAGTTTAAGATTGAGAAACAAGTTTACATTTGAAATTCACCAACTTACCTGTAAATTAATCATGAAAAGTAATTTGCAGAGAGAGAGGGTTCTTGATTTGAAGAGAACCGGAAACACGAATAATATCTTCTAAGGCAACTGTGATTATTAGTTACTTAGAAATACTAAAAGGATTTTTGAGCAGCAAGGTAGGCTCAGTTGAGATTCTGGCATGGAAATGTAAGCTGGAAGCCTACCATTCCAATACTGCACTTTACGGCTGACTCAGAACTGCCAGGCCTCCACATCTTGTTTTGCTCTCTTACATTTTGAACTAATTGGCATACTTTACAGATCTGGAGTTTCCACTTTCACATTAAAAAATCTAGCTTTGTGGCTTCTTTTGAAAAGAATAAAAAGGGAAGTTACAGCAATTCGACTAGAGCTAGGTAGCAGCTGCTCAGAAGTTTTGATTGGAATCACCAACCTTGAGCAGTAACAGAATCTTGGGCCTCTCCCCAGAACTACTGAATTAGAATCTTTATTTTAACAGTCTCCAGGTGTCTTGTAAGTTTGAAAAATAGTGGTCTAGAGAACTCTGTAAGTACAGAATGCTAGAAAATATTAAAATATTCTAAAATAAAACCAAAATCAAGGTAATCAAATGCTATAAATTGGGCACTAAACTGGCCTACTTTATATGTTAATATTTCTTAAAAGATTTTCTGCATTTATCCTTTATAATACTTCATTTTTTTTCTTGAAAAGGTGCAGTTTTTAAGTGGAAGTTGCAATGTGCAATTATATTTAAGCCTAAATTCCATAATTGTTTTAAAAGATGTCTAATTCAATAATAAATGAATAACAACCAAAATATTTCTATTGGCTGTAACAAATCCAAACTTAATTTGATTTCAGAATGTTCTGCAGAATCCACGTTGAAGGGATGTTAAAATGATTTTAGTGGATTTTCTCTTCTCAGTCAATTCCTCTGAATTATCTATTTTGAAAGATGTTCAACTCTGGTGATTCTTTTAGGAAAGTTTAATTGTTTTATTTCATTTTAGTAACAAATTGGCACTTAAAACATAAAATACCCCATTTGTTGATGGCCCACAAGTACTTTCTCCTAACTAGAAAGATGTGCTATCAACTGGAGAAGCTATTACTCTAATTTGAATTTTGGTCACCTTGGCTCATAAGACTGCTGCCTGTGTTTGCTCCTAAGTGTTTACTAGTGAATCATTGACTGTTAGTGTAATTTCAATGCTAATTGTTGCTTCAGGTTTTCAAATAGCTCAGCAGTAAGACATTAATGATTATTTATGCCTTAAGAAGGGCTGATAAGGGAATGAGATTACAATCTTGTGCGATTTTAGCTAACAAATTAAAGTGTAAATTAAATTTTCCCTTAGATAGAAAATAACTACTTGGAGAGCCAATACAATGAAAAACTTCATTCATTTTTAAATCTTTTCTTTCCTGTTTTATAGATATTCAGAGTATCAGAGGGCTAGCAGTGGATTGGGTGTCACGTAATTTATACTGGATTAGTTCAGAATTTGATGAAACCCAAATTAATGTGGCAAGGCTAGATGGCTCTTTGAAAACCTCAATTATCCATGGAATCGATAAGCCACAGTGTCTTGCAGCTCACCCAGTCAGGGGGTAAAGTATGATTATTTTTTTTTTAAGTTTTCCAAAATTTCATAGACTTTTGCTCTGATTTTATATAAAAACATTGCTTAATTCAGAGGAGATATATATAACAGCCATAAGAGTAAAAAAATGTAAATATGGAAACTGTAAAAGAGATTCCTGGTTGGAGTTTTATAATCTGCAGATTATATATATCCTACACCAACATATATATCTGTGACATATGTAAGATCTCATTAATTTATATTTCTAAGAAATGACAGTTCTGAATAAAAAGAGATGTAGGAGAAAGTGGTTGCTTTCATTTTGAAAGTCAGTGGTTAAAAATGCATGTACTACATGTTGGTATCATGGTCACTGCTATGTAGATCAGATTCTTCAATCTTTTGGATAGTCACCTTGTACCCTTAAGGGAGCTTGCATAGAGCTAAAAGAGATGCTTTTCTCTCTAGTGCTTTCAACAGCAATGGAAGAAATGAGTTTGTTACCCTCTATGGCATCTGATTTCTTCACAGCCAAGAGGATTCAATCTTGATGAATTACTTAACAAAGAAAATAATTTACTATAGTCTTAGCTAAATATTCAGTCTTGTATGTAGGAGGAAAAAGGAAGTGAGATATTTTTTCTTCACTAACAGGAAAAAGCAAGAGTGGTGCTTTCTTCTCAGGCAAATATGTAGGTTATTGCTCGCAAATGGGTGGACAATTTTGGATTTTTCTGAAGAGAATTAATCCTGAGTCAAGAATATATTTTGATGTTTACTTTGTTTTTTAGTGTATATTTCTTCTCAGTGAGTAGGTCTACATCTAATATTTTCAATCCATATCTCTTTTGAATTAAGAAAACTCTACTGGACCGATGGAAACACAATTAACATGGCAAATATGGATGGCAGTAATAGCAAGATTCTGTTTCAGAATCAGAAGGAGCCAGTTGGTAAGTATTTTTTTTAATAGTCACCAAGTTTTCAATGTGACAAACCTGTACTTGTACAATATACCTTTGATCTAGATCCTGAAACAAAATATTAAAGATTAGTAAAATAAGTAAATTCAGGAATTGACCAATTTCATTGAATCCATCGGGTTTCTATTAGGTTTATTAGTCAAGGTTCTCTAAAGGGACAGAACTAATAGGATAAATGAACATACAAAATGGGGGTTATTAGGAGAATTGACTCACAGGATCACAAGGTGAAGTCCCACAATAGGCCATCTGCAAATTAAGGAGCCTGCAAACTAGTCCGAGTCCCAAAACCTCAAAAGTAGGAAAGCCGACAGTGCAATCTTCAGTCTGTAGCCAAAGGCCTGAGAGCCCCTTGCAAATCACTGGTGTAAGTCCAAGAGTCTAAAAGCTGAAGAACTTGAAGTGTGACGTTTGAGGGCAGGAAGTATCCAGCATGGGATAAAGATGGAGGCCAGGAGACTCACCAAGTCTGCTGTTTCTCTGCCTGTTTTTATGCTAGCAGCTGATTAGATGGTGCCCACCCAGATTGAGGGTGGGTCTGCTTCTCCCAGTCCACTGACTCAAATGTTAATCTCCTTTGGCAACAGCTTCGCAGACGCACCCAAGAACAATACTTTGCATCCTGCAATCCAAACAAGTTGACACTCAATATTAACCATCATATTAGGCAAGGAGGAAACATTCTTTATCTGAATAGGAAGAATAATTTTTTTAACATGATAATTTTGCAATGTATTACATAATGAAGTTACTTTAATTTAATTAATAAATCTCTTATTTTCACTGGTGAAATATCTGATACAATGCTACAGTGGCAATATAACTACTGAGTCTTTTCCTGATCATCATTATTGTGTCATTATTGATAATTACAAGGTTTTGGGTTTTGGTATTTAGTATTTAGTCTTTATTCACTCTGCAGTGTGTTCATTTAGTTTCTTATTCTGCCTTTGCCAACTATTGCAAATCATCAGCTATAACATGATGGCACTGACAGGGAACCTTGACTTGTTCCCAAGAAACATCTTTGAAAATATTAAGTATAAAAATTCTCTTAGAATATAATATTTTACCCATTTGCATGTCGATGTCTATATTATAATACTCCTTCGAACCTTAATCACTTTTTCCTCATGTTTTCTTTCATACCTTTGAGAAGCAAAAATTGTTACAGGGCCTATTTGTCATTTCAGAATACCTTTTAAAAATTTAGTAAGCCTCAGTTTTGATATTATTGTCATAAAGATGCAAATGATGGGATATACAAGAGAAAATTCATTATTTTGTTTCAATTGAACACTATTTTTTGAATCTTGGAAAAGAATCAATATATCATGAAGTTTGTCGATTTTTTCTTAGTTTTAGAAATTTAGGGCTACTTGAAGTAGCACATTTTTCATAGTGATGATTCAATAAAGGTGTAGTATCACTAAGATTTGCAATAAATAATTCTTTTCATGTGATCTATAGAATAAACCTCTGATATAAAATGATATTGTTAACAGCTATTTTCTTTAGACAGTTTGTTCTAAGATTTTTACATAATTGAAAGTCAGGGTTGTGTTAGAAATTAAAGGCAAATTGAAACGCTAATACTTCTGTGTGGAAGATGATAGAACAAAAGAAACAAGGGTTTCTACAAGATTAGGACCCATACAAAGGACTTAATTTGAACTAAGGCAATTCAGTTGGTACTTATCTGGAATTGTTCAGAATATGTAATATTGAAAAATGAGTATGATAGAAATAGCATAAGCAAATCAAGTCCTTACATTGTAATTTGGCAATCATAGTTTATACCAAAATGTTAATTTATATGCTTATTTCTATAATGGTGAAAACCTTATCTTTTCTAATACTAAATATCCAGTTTCCTATTCAAATTTTTTTTTAATAAAAGGCCTAACAGCTTATAATAAAAAAAAAAGTTTATAAGAGAGGTATTCATGTTACCTATTCACAATTTATAGCTGGCCCCTCAGATGTTGTTCACCAAGTGATATATGTATTTTTTTTAATTATACTTTAAGTTTTCGGGTACATGTGCACAACGTGCAGGTTAGTTACATGTGTATACACGTGCCATGTTGGTGTACTGCACCCAGTAACTCGTCATTTACATTAGGTATATCTCCAAATGTTATCCCTCCCCCCTCCCCCCAGCCCACAACAGTCCCCGGTGTGTGATGTTCCCCTTCCTGTGTCCATGTGTTCTCATTGTTCAATTCCCACCTATGAGTGAGAACATGTGGTGTTTGGTTTTTTGTCCTCTGGTGATAGTTTGCTGAGAATGATGGTTTCCAGCTTCATCCATGTCCCTACAAAGGACATGAACTCACCAAGTGATATTTTTAACTGCATAAGGATGATGATTGAACATTCAATAATACATATGTCTACTTTATGTAAGTTATTATATTTGAAAATTTAAAAAATAGATTTTCAAAATGACACTTTTTAAAAGTTTTAATTTGTATAAGACATACTATTTTAGCATAACTGACTATACCTTAAATCAGCATTGAATATGCTGTGAGTCAAACATTCATTTATTCAATAAACAGATTTTTATTATTGGATTTTGCACTAGGCCTGTTGATAAAAATTTGACACTGTCCTTTTCCTTAAGGGGCACAGGAACCTAAATTATTTTAGATTCCATTAAGTAAATTTAACTCAGTGTCCTTGAGCAAGTTACTGTTAGCTTGGTGTCCTTGGTTTCCTCATTCATATAATCAAGACAAAATCTCTATTTTTATGAAGTTCTCATGAGAACTGAATGAGAAAAATTTATGAGGCAAAACATCTGGCCCTTAATAATAGAAACTGTCAGTAATAGCGGTAGTATGTACATTAGGTCCAATAGACTGGAATTCAAATCATATGATTGTAGTATTAAGACTCTAAGTGAGTTTAGTGAACATAAACAGAATAGATTCCATAGAAATGTAGTAGAGGAAATATATGTAACCAAGTGGGCCTCTGAAATGACCAAATGTTTATACAAATGTGGGGATTTAACTCTGTACTGCTTTGCTGCTCATGCTAAGAGGCAAACAAGTTTAAGGTTAAGCACCTTCCAGTAACTTTCCACATTAGCTTGCAATTCCTGTTAAGCAGGTGCCAAGATTGATAGTCTGCCCAATGCTTAATGAAAAGCTGTGTTATCCATGTATAAATGCAATACTTTTTTTTTTAAATACTTCCAAAATCTGGATGCTCCTCAGCAATTCCCCAGCCTGCTATATACTGTCACATCTCTGTCTGCCCCAGAAATCCTTATTTTACATAACCACAAGAAGAAAGTGAGCAGATGAAGTCTCCCCTGCCTCTATTCTCTCCCATCTCCCTACCATGAGCAATGTTCGTAGATCACTAACATCTCCTTTGGTAGCATTCACCATTTGGATTTGCCAATCCAAATTAAGTGAATTAAATTGTTCAAAGTCTAAGTACAAGAAGAAAAAGAAAATTCAGAAATCCAGAAATTAGGGACAATGCATTGCAATTTTCACATACACATAAAACATTCTTTTTGTCGTGTTTCAGGGACAACATGGTTGGGAAAAAAATGTTATTTGAGGAACCAAACAAATCTGAGTATGAATCACTGCTTTGATGCTTATTAACTCTGTGACTTTAAACAAGTCTCTTACCTTTTCTAAGGCGCAGTTCCATATCTATACAATGGAGATAATAGTATATAACTTTTGTGGTTATTTTTAGAATTAAAGGCTTATATGCAATATCTCATGTTTTAGCAATTCCATAGTTATATACTCTAGAGAGTTCCTAGATATATGTTCAAGAAAGTACATTAAATCATAATATTAAAAAAATTTTTAAAAGCCTACATCTTCATTAAAAGAGGAATGAGTAAATAAATGCAGCATTTTCATTGCTAAAGTATGATATGTACATACAGATGTGTGTGTGTCTACTTACATACATATATATGTAGGGAAGTTCAGACTTTCCCTTTGAAGGTTTGAGTCTAAGTCTGCTGAAATAAATTAACAGTAGGCAGATTAACAGGAAAAAAAAGGCATTCAAATGTATTAACGTGTACATGGACGCAGGAGTCCTGCAAATATAAAACTCTAAAAATAGGCATGTGGCCAGGTGCGGTGGTTCACACCTATAATCCCAGCGTTTTGGGAGGCTGAGGCAGGTGGATCACCTGGGGTCAGGAGTTTGAGACCAGCCTTGCCAACATGGTGAAAACCCGTCTCTACTGAAAATACAAAAAATTAGCCAGGCGTGGTGGCGAGTGCCTGTAATCCCAGTTACTTGGGAGGCTGAGGCAGGAGAATCATTTGAACCTGGGAGGAGGAGGTTGCAGTAAGCCAAGATCATGCCATTGCACTCCAGCCTGTGCAACAAGAGCGAAACTTCATCTCAAAATAAATAAATAAATAAAAATAAAATAAAAAGAGCAATGTGACTGAAGTTTTTATACTATGTAGAAAGGAATAGTGACTTGGAGCATGGCGACAGGTTATGGGAGGGAAAGGGGAGAAAAGACGTGGCAAGCAAAGGTTATCTTTATGCAGGTGAAGCCTCACAGGTGGCAGCCCTCAAAAAGAATAGATGGGAGCCTGTGGTAAAAGTTTCTCTGTCATACCTGTAATAATGTCAGACGTTTAGTTTCATTTTCCTGTGAGTTAAGTTTTTCCTATCTCCAGATAATGCAGATAAGAAGGCCTCAGATAAAGCTCTTACATCTGTGTTTTACTTCACTAATGTAGATTTTCTCAACAGATGCAAGTCTTCCCTACTAAGGAGAGCTTTTCAGAACTATTCCTGTGTCTGCCGCCCCTCTGAGTAGTCATCTCAAAATAGACCAAAGAAGTATATTTTGGGGTGGTATATTTTCATTTCCTTCACATACATTTCAAAACCATTGAGAAAAGTTATTAGCAGAATGTTACTTACATACTTATAGTATGATACCATTTGTATAATTTCAAAGTGAAACACAAAATATTAATATACATTGCTCCCAGATATGCTTATTTAAAAACTATAGAAAAAAGTGAACTGGAAATTTACACACCAATTTTATAATAGCATTTGATTTAGGGAAGAGTCAATAATAACATCTGAAAGAGAACTTTCTTCTTTATCAAAGGTAATTTTAACAGTATGAGTTAAATTTAGTTCATATTTAATAAAAGTATTCAAATTAAGTATAATGAAATGTTAGTAGTGTTCAATTCTAGTGAATTCATGAGTTTATTTTCATCTTCTTTCCTCTGTTGGTTCTGGCTCCTCCAAGTGTTACCAAAACGACCCATTGTTTAGACACAGCTGACTTTCTTCTTCACAGTGGTAAAAGAGAGCACTAACTGGCCAAGTCTTAGTAGTATCTAAGAGAGGAAAGGGCAGTTGACATTGTAATTTAGATTTATGGCCAGGCACCGGGGCTCACGCCTGTAATCCCAGCACTTTGAGATGCCAAGGTGTGCAGATCACGAGGTGAAGAGATCCAGATCATCCTGGCCAAAATGGTGAAACCCTATCTCTACTAAAAATACAAAAATTAGCTGGGAATGATGGCACGCGCCTGTAGTCCCAGCTACTCTGGAGGCTGAGTGAGGCAGGAGAATCGCTTGAACTCAGCAGGCAGAGGTTGCAATGAGCGGAGATCGTGCCACTGTACTCCAGCCTGATGACAGAGTGAGAGAGACTGTCTCAAAAAAAAAAAAAAAAAAAAAAAACCCAAAACAAAACAGATTGTAATTGAGATTTTAAAGTCTGGTTTAAGGTAGGTCTTTCAAATGAACGTGCCGTTAGGATTGAGTAAGAATCATTATATAAAGATTTCAGACTGGTTAGAACAGCAAAAAGATTCTGAGGGGAAGTTGTTTGAAGAGCCTTAAGTTATAAAATGTTTGATGCTTTTCTTGCTGAAGAGTTGATGAGTCTTTCAGGAAGATCCTGAAATAAACAATATTATCGGCAACTTTTATCTTCCTGGGCAATAATTTCTTGGGCTAGTAATGTTATGTTATTGAAAACAGTAAAATAGTAAAGCCTTGTTAGTGTAGACAATAAACTGTGCTTATGGTTTTGATTCTCGTTTATAAAATTAAGCCTTTGTTTCAGGGATTTTTTTAACCTCTTCAAAACACATTAAACATAACCTTTGTAAAAAATTTGTACACTAACGTGTTCGTTCACCAGCTGACTCTGAAAAATGGACCCACAATAGTCAGAGTTCTACCAGAGAAAGAAAGCCAATTATGGGTGTGTATATATGTATATACAGTAAGTCACCACTTAACATCATCAACATGTTCTTGGAAACTGTGACTTTAAAGCCAAAAGACATATAAAGAAAACAATTTCACCATAGGCTCATTAATATAAACAAGAGCTGTTTCTAGAGCATATATCTGGCAACAAAAACATTAATAAATTTCTAAATAAAGACCCAAAATGCTTATAATATTAAGCATTGAAATAAATGTGAGGCATACATGCATTTAAGAAACACTAATAAAAACACGTAAGATTTTAACCAATTTTTGGTGAATTAGTGAGTGATGGTGGTCGTAGTTGTGGTGGGCTAAACCAAGAAATAAATGTTTGCCAAGTGACAATGGTACAGAACACCTCCTACTGCCACATGGTTTAAAACCAAACAATAACAAATATGGCAGGCTTGCTGAGTACTTTCTTACCACATCATTTATTGTTGTGGATTTGTGTGATTATTGTGTACTTTACAAACTTTTATTTGACAACAATTTGTATTCATTCATTCATTCTCTAACCCACTTATTCCAGTTTAAGGTCACAGGATTACTGAAGCCTATCCTGACAGCTCAGAGTACAAGGTGGGAACCAACCCTGGAAAGGACACTATTTCATCACAGGGCACACTCATGCACACACACACCCTCACTTATATTGGGACAATCTTTTTTTAACTGCTATATAATGATAATGCATGGTGTGGAATGCATGTGATATTTTGATACATGCATATAATATATAAAGATTAAATCAAGGAAATTGAGATATCTATTGCCTGAAATCTGTAACTTTTCTTTGCATTGGGAACATTTCTTTTCTAGCTATTTTGAACTAGACAATACATTATTGTTAACTGTAGTCGTTCTACTGTGCTATCAAACACTAGATCTTATTCTTTCTAACTGTACTTTTCTACCGATTTTCCACATTTTCTTCATCCCCCTACTCTTTTGTTCCTTCTCCAGCCTCTTGTAACCACCAATCAACTCTCTACCCACAAGAGATCTACTTTTTTAGCTTCATATATGTGGGAGAACATGTGGTATTTGTCTTTCGGTGCCTCACCAATTTCTCTTAACATAATGACCTGACACTCCATGCATGTTGCCAATGACAGAATTTCATTCTTTTTTTATGGCTGAATAATATTCCATTGTGTATATGTACCTCATTTTGTTCATCCATCCAGCTAATGATAGACATTTGTGATTATTGTAAATAGTGTTGCAATAGACATGCTAGTGCAGGTATCTCTTTATATACTACATTTCTTACTTTTGAATATATACTCAGCAGTGAGATTGCTGGATCATATGGTAGCTCTATTTTTAGTCTTTTGAAGAATCTTCATACTGTTTTCCATAGTGGCTGTACAGTCCCTCAGTATACATGGGGGATTGGTTCCAGGACCACCCACATATACCAAAATCCACACATACTCAGATTGTGGAGTCCACCCTGCATGAGTGGGTACACAAAAAGTTGGCCCTCCAAATATGTGGGTTTTGCATCCTGTGAATACCCTGTATTTTCAATCTGTCCTTGTTTGAAAAAAAAATCACATATAAGTGAATCCATGCAGTTCAAACCATTGTTGATTGAAGGTCAACTGTATTAAATTACTTTCCCACCAACAATGTAGGAGTATTCCAATGTCTTTACCTCCTCAGTAGCTACTGTTATTTCTTGTCTTTTTGATAATAACCATTCCAACTGGGGTGAGGTGATATTCCACTGTAGTTTTGAGTGACATTACCCTGATGGTTAGTGATGTTAAACATTTTTTCATATATCAGTTGGCCAATTGTGTGTCTTTTTTTGAGACATGCCTACTCAGATCTTTTGCCCATTTTAAAATCACATTAGTTATTTTGCTGTTGAATTGAGTTCCTTATATATTTTGGTTATTGATACCTTGTCAAATGGATAGTTTGTAAATATTTTCTTCCATTCTGTAGATTTGCTCTTCTCTTTGTTGATTGTTTCCTTTGCTGTGCAGAAACCTTTTTGTTTCATATAATCCCATTTGCTATTTTTGCTTTTGTTGCCTGTGCTTTTGAAAGTTTAGCCAAGGAATCATTGCCCAGACCCATGTCCTGAAGTGTTCCCCAAATGTTTTCTTTCAGTAGTTTAATAGTTTTACCTCTTAGAGCCAAGCTTTAATTCATTTTGATTTGACTTTTGTATATGGCAAGAGATAGGAGTCTAGTCTCATTCTTCTGCATAGGGATATCTAGTTTTCCCAGCACTATTTATTGAAGAGATTGTCCTTTCTACAATGTATGTTCATGGTGCCTTTGTGAAAAATGTATTGGCTGTAAGTGTATGGATTTATTTCTGAGTTCTCTAGTCTGTTCCACTGTTCTCTATGTCTGTTTTTATATCGCACCATGCCATTTTGTTTACTATGTCTTTGTACTACATTTTGAAGTCAAGTAATGTGATGCCTCCATCTTTATTTATTTATTTGTTTAGGATTGTTTTGGCTATTTGGGGTCTTTTGTGGCTCTGTAACATCATTGGTTTCTTGACAGAGATTGCATATAATCTGTGGGTAGCTTTGGGTAGTGTTGACATTTTACCAATTCTAATTCTTCCACCCTGTGAGCATGGAATATCTTCACTTATTTGTGTGTGTTCTTCAATTTCTTTCATCAGTAGTTTATTCTTTTCTTTGTAGAGATCTTTTATTTCTTTGGTTAAATTTATTTCTAGGCATTTTATATTTTTTGTAGCAATTGCATATGGGATTGTTTCTTAATCTCTTTTTCAGTTTGCTCACCGTTGGCTGATATAAATGCCACTGATGATTGTGTAATAAATCCGGCAACATTACTGAATTTGTTTATCAGTTCTAATAGATTTTTGGTGGGGACTTTAGGTTCTCCTAAGTATAATATCATGCATCTTAAAACAAAAATAATTTGCCTTCTTCCTTTCTAGTTTGCTAGGACGTCCAGTACTATGTTGAAAATAAGCAGTAATAGAAGCATCCTTGTCTTGTTCCAGAACTTAGAGGAAAAGCTCTCATTTTTTCTCCACTCAGTATGAAGTTAGCTTTGGATTTATTATATATGGCCTTCATTGTTTTGCGGTCTGACTCTTCTATACCCAGTTTGCTGAGAAGTGTTTTTTATCATAAAGGGACGTTGAATTTTTTAAAATGCTTTTTCATCTAAGGAAATGATTATATGTCTTTTGTCCTTCATTCTGTTAATGTGATTTATCATATTTATTAATTTGCATAGGTTGAACCATCCTTGTATCACTGGAATAATTCCCACTTGATTGTGGTGAATAATCTTTTCAATATGTTGTCAAATTTGGTTTGTTAGTATTTTGTTGAAGATTTTTGCATCTATGTTTATTAGGGATATAGTTTTCCTAGTTTTTGTCATGTCTTTGTCTGGTTTTAACATCAGGGAAATGCTGGCCTCTTAGAATGAGTTTGGAAGTATTCCCTCCACTTCAAGTTTTTTAAATACTTTGAGTAGAATTGGCATTAGTTCTTATTTAAATGTGTGGTATAATTTGCTAGTGAAGTCGTCAGGTAGGTCCTGGGGTTTTTTTTGATGGAGTATTTTTTATTCTCATTTAATCTCTTTGTTCATCACTGGTCTGTTTGGTTTTTCTGCTTCTTCATGGTTCAGTCTTTGTAGGTTGTGTGTATTCAGAAATTTATCCATTTATTCTAGGTTTTCCAATTTGTTAGTGTTTAGTTGTTCATAATCGTCCCTAGTGATTATTTGCATTTATGTGGTATCAGCTGTTATGTCTCCTTTTTTTGTTTCTGATTTTATTTGTCTTTTCTTTTTTTTCCTTAATTAGTCTAGCTACAGGTTTGTCAATTTTGTCTTTTAAAAAATAGCTTTTTATGTCATTTATCTTTTATATTATTTTTTAGTCTCAATTGTATTTATTTCTGTTCGGATCCTTACCATTATTTTTCTTCTACTACTTTTGGGATTGATTTATTCTTGCTTGTCTAGTTCCTTGAGTGCATCATTGGGATGTTCATTTAAAATCTTTTAACTTTTTGATGTAGGTGTTCATTGCTGTAAACTTCCCTGATTTTGCTTTATAGCATAGTTTTGGTATGTTATGTTTCTAATTTTATTTGTTTCATGAAATTTTCAAAATTTCCTTCTTCATTTCTTCATTAACCCATTGATTATTTAGGAGCATGTTGTTTAATTGTCATGTGTTTGTATTGTTTCTAAGTTTCTCTTATTATTGAATTGTAGTTTTATTCCATTGTGGTCAGAGAGAAACTTGATACAATTTTGACTTTTTTGAATTTGTTGAGACTTATTTTGTGGCCTCACATAGATCCTATTCTGGAAATTGTTCCATGTGCCGATGAGAAGAATGTGCATTGTGTAGTTGTTGGACAAAATACGCTGTAAATGTCAGTTTGATTCATTTGGTCTAGAGTGTAGTTTAACATCACTGTTTCTTGGTTGATTTTCCATCTCAATGATCTGTCAATTACTGAGAGTGAGGTGTTAAATTCCTCCACAATTATTGTGTTACAGTCTCTCTCTCTCTCCCTTTAGATTTATTAATGTTTGCTTTATGTATTTCGGTGCCTTGGTGTTGGATGCATATATATTTAGAATTGTTATATCCTACTACTGAATTGACCTCTTTTTTATTATATGTTGACCTTCTTTGTCTCTTTTTAAGTTTGACTTAAAGTCTGTTTTATCTAATGTAAGAATAGTTACTCTTGCTCTGCTTTTGATTTTTATTTACATGGGCTATCTTCTTCCATCTCTTCACTTTCAGCCTATGTGTGTCTTTTTATAGGTGAAATGAGTTTCTTACAGGTAGCATATAGCCTAAATAAAAAAAAAAGCCTGAATAAAAAAAAATTATTCAGCTGTTTTGTGTCTTTTAAAAATTGGAGAATTTAATCTATTTACATTCAATATTATTTTTGGTAAGTAAGGACTTACTACTGCCATTTTGTTACTTATTTTTAGAGTATTATGAATTTGTCTTTGTACTTACTTTTAGCAATGAGTTTTAAACCTTCAATTGTTTTCTTTTTGCATATTAGCATCTTTTTTTTGCATATTGAAGACCTCCCTTTAGAATTTTTTTTGTAAGATGGATCTAGTGATTGCGAGTTCCCTCAGCTTTTGTTTGTGTGGGAAAGACTGTATTTCTCTTTCATGTTTGAAGGAAAGCTTTCTGGGTACAATATTCTTGCTCAGCAGCTTTCTCTTTTAGCAATTTAACTATGTCACCCCACTCTCTCCAGGCCTATATGGTTTCCATTGAGAAGTCTATTGCCAAGTGAATTGGAGCTCCTTTATGTGTTATTTGCTTCTTATCTCTTGATGCTTTTAGGATCCTTGCTTTGTCTTTAACCTTTCAGAATTTGATTATCATATGCTTTGTGATAGTCTTATTTGGGTTGAATCTGTTTGGTGATCTCTGATCTTCCTATAACTAGATATTTTTATCTTTAGGTTTGGTACGTTTTCTGTTATTATTTCTTTAAGTAAGTTTTCTACCCCTTGCTCTTTCTCAACTCCCTTATATGCTAATAACTCTTAGATTTACAGTTTTGAGGTTATTCCCTATATCTTGCAGGTGTTCTTCTTTTCTTGTTATTATTTTTCTTTTTTATCCTTTTATTATATGTTTTCTGATAGCCTCTCTTTAAGCTTACTTATTTTCTTCTGCTTGATCCATTCTGCTGTTGCCTCTAGTACATTTTTTAGTTCAGCAAACTTGTTTCTCACTTCTAAGATTTCTGTTTGATTTTTTAAATTATTATTTTAATATTTGTTACTTTCTCTGATAAGTTTCTGAATTGATTTTCCATGTTACCTGGGAGTTCAGTGAGTTTCTTCAGAACTACCATTTTGAAATCTTGATCTGAGAGCTCACAAATTGCTGTCTCATTAGGGTTAGTCACTGGCTCTTTGTTTTGTCCATTTGAAGAGGTCTTGGTTCGCTGTTTGCTGTTGTTTCTTATGGATGTATGTCTATAGCTTTTCACTGAAGGCCTTGTGTCTGGCTTATGTTGGTTTTCTAAGATATGTTTGCTTAGAGTTTCTTTGCAGTCACTTGTAAATCCACTTGATCCTAGATCGATGGCTTTTTTTTTTTTTTTTTTTTTTTTTTTTTTTGCATTAGATGGCATCTTAATCCCAAATTTGCCTTGGCTCTCACAAGTGTTCAGAACACTTCTGGTCCTGAATTGGAGTGGGGTTCCTAAGGAGGATACCTTGGCTCTGTAGGAGACTGGCTGGGGCTTCATGCTCAGAATACTCATTGAGATTGCCTCCTATGGTGTGTTGCTGCTGAATAGCTACTTTTATTTGGTGTCCCCTTGGCTGAAATAAAGAACAGTGTTTCACAGGCTGGGGTTTCTAATCCCACCTCCCCTTTGTGTCTCTAGTTGCCCTCAGGGGTTTTCTCCCTACAGGCCCTCATGTTTCTTCCTGTCGGTCCAGACAGTAATAGTTTTCTTAAAAGGGGATCCAAGATGCTGGGGAAGCTGGCTCTGCCTTGATCTCACTTTTTCCAGTGTAGAAACCATGAGTCTAGGAGGAATCATTCATGCATGGTGCCTGGCAGATTGGGGGAGGGGCATTATGAATAGAAAGGCCCATTTCTCTTACTGTCTGCTCAGAGTCTTTCACTTCTCTATGGCTTCAGGGATCATCTCAGCCTCAGATTTGAGTTCCTGGATATTGCTGGTGATCATCTTGGCACTGGATAATTATTTTTGGTTTTCTCTTGGGGAGAGTGAAGCCATCTGGCTTCTCTTCTGCAATTTTGATGGTGTCAGTCTCTTCAACTGGGATAATTTAAACATGCCAATTAACCTAACATGCACATTTCTGGGATGTGGGATGAAACCAGAGCACTCAGAGAAAACCCACACAGACATGGGGAGAACAGGCAAACTTCATACAGACAGTGGCCCCAGGTGGTAATCATTTTTTTCCCTTGTCAATCTTATACCAAAATGTTATTCAAGGACCTGCTGTATATGTATACCTACATATATGTTATTGTTGCAAAATTTTGACTTATGAGATCCTGAAAACTGGCTAGCCAAATCTGAAATCCTCGAGCAGGCTATATCACTAAAGACATGCTTAACACTCTCAGGCAGGAGCTGAAGCTGAAGACAACAAAATGAGGTTCTTTGTCAGGGAGACCTCAATTCTGTTCATAAGGCCTTTCATCTGATTGAATCAGGACCATCCAGATTTTTGAGAATAATCTCCCTCACTGAAAGTCAACTGATTGCAGATGGTTATCACATCAGCAAAATACTTCCACAGCAACACCCAGGATAATGTTTGATTGAATAACTGGGTATCACAGCCTAGTCATGTTGACACATAAAAGTAATCATCACATGTTTTGAATACAAACTTTTCTGTAGTTTATCCACTGATGTACATCCTTGCAAGTGTAGTAGTTGTGTTTATGTTGGTTCAAACGTTGGTTTCCATAATTGTTTACCTAAAATCTAAATAAGAGCTCTGTTAAAATAAAGAAAAAAAAACAATTCCACAACTGATCCTTCTTTTTAAAATCTAAATTCATCAAAATACATGAATTATGATTATGTTACTACTAATATTATACACAGCTACTATCTTAATGTGTTAAATGTGTTATGTTGGGTGCTGTGGATGATACAGAGGACTTTATGTAATACTGGCTTTGCAATGTTTACATCCCGATGGGAAAAAACAAAACAAAACATAAGGAACATGGTGAAAATCCACATGTTGGTTTGTATGCATGTGGGAGTCTTGAAGAAAAAAACTAAAAAAAAAGTACTTCCTATAATGTGCCAGTTACTGGGAGACAACATGAACAAAAGTGATATGAACAGTTTCTTCAAGGAGTTTAGAATCTAAAAGGAAGTGCAGTATGACTGAAACTTTCCACTCCAGCCGTATTACCCTTCTTTGATATTCTCCCAATTTTTAGGCTCTTTTCACTAATATTACATTTTAACAAGTTATTTCTTTGCCCAGAAATTTCTCCTGTCTCCTCTTAGTTTAGTTCACTCACTCTTATCTAATAAGCCAAGTGCTATTTTCCAAGAACCCTTCCCTGACCTCTGTGACCAGGCTGAAGTCTTCTAAAACAGACACTTTTAGGACTGTATTTTACTTTTTAGCTCTGTTATCATTTAAATTTTTAATTTGTTTGTTGAATATATGATTACCTACTGCCTCATCAACTAAAAGGGAAGCACCACAAAGCTAGGGACCATATCTGCTTTATTTACCATTATATCCTCAACTTATAGCACAATTTTGGTACATAAGTAGATTTTCAATCAATATTTGTTGAATGAAGTGAATCCTGTTTCCTATCCTATAGCAAGAGTCTCTCTACAGGATTGACTAAACCTAAGATTTATTGATATGTCTTAGTTGAGTAAGATTAATTTGTGAATGTGTGATATTTAGAAAGAATATTTCCACTGGAAGTGCATACTTGGTGACCTGGATATGGATTCGTGTTGCATTTCATTTGATGTATCCGAGGAATAAAAAACATATTAAAGTGCTCTCAGATTTGTATTTATACCATTATTTTCTCAAATATGGTGTACAAATATTATGTATATGCACCTGGGTTGCTATGTAAGTACATGACTAGCTAGGAAGAAAAAGTCGGAAATGTTATACTTCTAAATTTTCTTCTCCACTTACTCCTCTTGCTTTTTCTCTAGCTTCCCCCGTCTAACCCTGTGGCCACTGGGCTCTCATTAGCACCTCAGTGACAGATTTCTCATAAAATTAAAGAACAGGCAAAAATAAATATAGTCATGTTATCTACTTATTGATGAATCTTCTTAGTACAGGGAATGAAGATGAAATCAAAAAATTTTTACAGTAATCCCTCATTTATTTCAACCCTATTAATTGTAATTTTTGATCTATCCCAAAAGACCTCATATAGATTAAACCAGATTAAAAGTACAGTGCATAGTAACTTTTTAAAAAAGAGTTAGAGTATTTTCACTGTGCGTGCCTCAACCACTTTCTTAAAATATATTTAAGAGCTTATATTTCTTACTAATTAAAAGAAAATACTAAAGAATTTCAGATTATTGTGTTTTCTATTTTTTTTTTATTTTTTTAAATTCCTTTTGCTATTTTTTTAAACTTTTGTTTTAGGTTCAGAGGTACATGTGAAGGTTTGTTATATAGGTAAACTCATGTCGTTGGGGTTTGTTGTTCAGATCATTTCATTACCCAGGTATTACACCTAGTACTTAATAGCTATTTTTTTCTGCTCCTCTCCCACTCTCCTCCCACCTTCCACCCTCAAGTAGAATCCAGTGTCTGTTGTTCCCTTCTTTGTGGTCATGAGTTCGCATCATTCAGCTTTCACTTATAAGTGAGAACATGTGTTATTTGGTTTTCTGTTCCTGTAGTAGTTTGCTAAGGATAATATTTTACTATTTTTTTCTGTCTTTCTGAATAATTTAAAACTGCTATGCAAATAATTGGATAAAATATTTCTGTGTTTTATATATAAACTGAAACTACTATTTAATATAGAATCAAAGTTGTTTCAAAAGGAAACACTTGACATAGGATATTTGAAATACTCTAAGTAGTCCATGTCATGGTAATACCACTTTAAAAGATTCCTTCAGAACTATTCCAGTGAGTGATTTCTAAAATGGAATTTTACAGTACTGTGAATGGATATATGAATGTGTGAAAAAATAAATACAAACCTGTTGTTGCTGGCATACATGATCATCACACCATGAAATTCTTAAATACATAGGGCATTAATCACTGCATTATTTACTCATTGTAATTTCATTTACTTATTGCAAGCAATTATTGTAATTATTATTTAATGATGAGTCTGTGTGAGCTCTGGCTCAAACTGCCTACAGTATTCCTTAAATTTCGGTGAAGAAAATTAAACAATTAAGAAAAGAAGAGCCACTGTTCAATTGAATTTCTTCTCATGCATATTGTTGTCAGATTATACATTTTAATTTTTTTTTCCAGAAAGTGAGGAGAAAACACTATATTCTGCCTGATAAAAATGGAGCAGCATTAATTAGCTCATAGCAATTATTACCTAACACCCTTTATAGCACCTGTATTCTCATCATGAGGCCACACCTTTGTGTCTGCATGCACTTATCGAGATCTTTCATATGGTAGAACCATGATCACTCTGGCAACAAAAATAATGTAATTATAGTGACTACTTTTTAAGCACTTGCAATATGTCAGCCACTTTCAAAATGCTTTGCATTAATCATCTCATAACAATTATTTCTGGAAGAAGTTCTTTTTCTTCCTTTTTAGATTCAGAAATGGAGTCTTGTTGAAAGAAGGTAGTCTACGATGAAAACTGGGATCCAAATCCAAGTTCATTTGCTTCCAAAACCATATTAAATCTTAACCATTATGCTGTGCCCAGAGAGGCTGATTTCATATAGTAATTACTTGACCTCAGCAAAGATCAGGGAATAAAGCTGATACTTTTCAAGCATGGAATGCGGGAAAGGGAAAAATCCAGAGCTAGCTTACTCCTAAGAAATGTGGACCCAGTTAGGACACAACAGTTGACTTTTTTCTAAGCAGCCAGGCGTATGCAAGAGCCAATTTCACCTCTTAGCCAATTGTGCCTCACAATTAATTATTTCTGAATCTTTAATTGCTTTGAAATAGTAATGCCACTGAAACACTAGACTTTCTAGTTTGAGGAATTGTTTTTATATTGTAATTCACTGACTTCCCTTGCTTGTTTGCTGTTAAATCCACATGTGACATACTTAAAATAGAAATGCATCATAATCATATGAAAACGCTCAACTTGGCATTTTATGAGTATGTGTCACTAAAGACTGAGTAATTGCAGCCTTCAGGCAATTTAGGCTGAATAACTTTGTTTCTGTTAAATACAAATCAACATCAGCATTCCAGTTACCCACTGTTGAGCTAAATATTCTCAATTAAGATGTATTGCTCAGTCTTGGATATATTAAATGCTTAGAGCAGTTTACATATCAGAGGATTTTACTTTACTACTTACAGTGATTTCTATTTTAAAATGCCCTTATATTATGAATTTTATCCCTTAAGCCTCATATAAAGGAATTTGGCTTGTCAATCAACATTACCCTTCACAGATATTCTTAGGAATCTTGTGTACTATATATTTTTATTTCTTTGGTGTTTCCCCTTTATCTTTTTTTTTTTTTTTTTTTGAGACGGAGTCTCACTCTGTCACCCAGGCTGGAGTGCAGTGGCGCAACTTGTCTCACTGCAACATCTGCCTCCCAGATTCAAGCAATTCTCCTGCCTTAGCCTCCTGAGTGGCTAATTTTGTATTTTTAGTAGAGATGGGGTTTCACCATATTGGCCAGACTGGTCTTGAACTCCTGACCTCGTGATCCACCCGCCTCGGCCTCACAAAATGCTGGGATTATAGGTGTGAGCCATGGCGCCCGTCCTCCCCTTTATTTTCAATGTAATCCCAATTGAAAGTTATTTGTTTACTTAAACTTGAAGTACATCTTCTTGAAATCTACCAGGCATTTTCCATTACTTTATTCCAACTCATACACTGTATGAAGTAGAGTGTGACTTATATTTGTAGATAACATTCTTAAGCACTTTTTCCCACATCAAAATAAAATAAGGAACCTCAGTTTTTAGAAGTAAATTTTTTTAAAAAAGTCCTGGATATGTTTCCTTGTTCAATATTATGCATTTCTGTTATTGATATATACTTATTACTCAACACAATCACTTTTGTTATGTAAGAAGCACATTCCATTTAAGACTGCACATCTCAAAAGAAATGTTACAAATAGGTTACAAAGAAGCCAGAGGAGTTGACAAACTAATATTATAATTACACATGCTAACACACACAAATAATTTAAATATATTACATTTTCATCTGATTATTCATTTACTCATTTAATTCAAATGTTATTAAGTTGGGGTGTGGGAGAGGTAATTTTTTAAAAAGGTTATGAAGTGTACACTAGGCACTAGACCCTAAAAATAAAACCTGGTACCATCCTCAAGGAGGACATAGTTCAGTGAAGGAAAAAAATCACTGATAATTAAAAGCCATTTGAATGAGATTTTTAGTAGAGTTAAACAAAACAAAAACACTCAATGTTTTTCATGAGTACTATGCTCATCATGCGGTTAAGTAGACACTAAAAATAAACAACTAATATTTTGCAGGGAGGAAAATTAGAAAAAAGAATTGTAACCAAATTGATGATATTTTGAAATTGCTACAGGATCTTGAAAAAAATACTTTTTTTTTTTTTTTTTAAAGAAGCAACAGAAAGAGGAGGGGCTTTCCTTATTCTCAGCAGAAAAGAAAAGCAGGCATAAAGGGCATAAGAGGATGATATGTGTACAAAACTGAATTTTTCTACATGCGTAGCAAATCTAACATAAGGAAATATTTAGCATTATGTTGTCAGGAACTACAGTTTAAAAATATTTAAGTGACACAATCCAGTGCTTTAAAAATATTTTGTTCTATTTTACTTATCAAGCTATAAAATATAGTTTTGGAAAATTATAAAACTATAGGTATTAAAGCTTTTTAAATGCTTTTAAAAGAAAACACTCAAAAAATAATTTCATTGATTCTGGTTTTTCCTCTATTTCTGTGTGTGTTATTTTCACAAGGCACATAAGATTTGCTACTCATCAAGGGCTTGGGATATGGATAAACCGTCCGAGGCAAAATGAGTTATGTTAGGAAGGACAGAGGAAATGTTGAAATCTTACCTTGAATAGGATAAGTAGTAAGGGATCAGTTGACTACTTTAGCCCTGTAACTGACAGGGTGAAATGAAAGGGGTATTTTCCAGGAAGGATTTAGATCATGTTAAGATAAAGGCAGTATACTTCGACTAGTTGTTGAATAATGTGCTTTTAAAAAAATTAAGGTAGGCCTGGCGTGGTGGCTGATGCCTGTAGTTCCAGCACTTTGGGAGGCTGAGCCAGGCGGATCACTTCAGGCCAGGAGTTCAAGACTAGCCTGGCCAACGTGGCAAAACCTGTTTCTACAAAAAATATTTAATACAAAAAATTAGCAGGGCAGTATAGGAGGCTGAAGCAAGAGAATCACTTGAGCCTGGGAGGTAGAGGTTGCAGTCAGCTGAGATCATGCCACTGCACTCCAGTCTGGGCAACAGAGTGAGACTCTGTCTTGAAAAAATAATAAATTAAAGGTTTATATACACATTATTGTGTGAAGATTAGTTTTTATTTCTCTGAGATAAATTCCCAGGAATGCAATACTGGGTCATATTGCATTAGTGTGCTCAATTTTATAAGAAACTGTCAAATTGTTTCCTAGACTGGTTTTACCATTTTACATTCCCACTGTGTATCAGTGATCCAGTTCTCTGTATCCTTGTCAGCATTTAGTGTTCTCACTGCTTTTTATTTTAGCTATTCTAATAGATATATAGTGTAACTTATTGTCACTTAAAAACACTTTTATTTCTTCTAGACTTTAGGTTGTTTATAACAATTTTCATTTTAATTTGCATTTTCCTATGATATTGAACATCTTTTTATGTGTTTATTTGCCATTTGTATATATTATTCTGTGAAATATTTCTTCTCTGTTCTTCTCTGTTCTCTTTTCTGTGAAATTTTCTTCTCTGTTCTAGTCATCATGCTCCATGTCTTTTGCCCATTTTTGAATTGCTTTTTTTTGAACTATTGAGTTTTGAAAGTTCTTTTGTTGATACTTACCTTCTGTTGGGTGCATGGATTGCAAATATTTACTCCCAGACTAAATCATGTCTTTTATTACTTTTCACAGACCAAAAGTTTCTAATTTTGATGTGCTTGTTTTACAATTGAAAGAATATTGTGATTATGAATGAAGTACATAATCTCAACATTTTTAGTAATTAGATAATCTCCAAATTATCAGTTATGAGATTACCAGAGAGATGGTTGCAAGCTTTAGAATAGAGCCTTAGCTTGAAAGGGAAATATAAACATTTATACCACTCATAAATATAGCTAACATTTACTTCATGCTTTCCATGTGTCAGACACAATTGTTTGAGGCGTTATTCTTATCATTACCACCTCACAATGGTGGAGTAGCTAGGGCAAGGCTGTCAGAAATACTTAGACAAGGCAACTGAAGGCTGACACCTTAGATTTGTGTTCACTTCACAGAGAAGCCAGGGATGGAACAGACAAAGTGCTTGGGTTTCCTCAGCACATTCTTTTTTTTTTTTTTTTTTTTTTTTTTGAGCCAGAGTCTCTTTCTGTTGCCCAGGCTGGAGTGCAGTGGCGTGATTTCAGCTCACTGCAACCTCCACCTCCTGGGTTCAAGTGATTCTCCTGCCTCAGCCTCCCGAGTAGCTAGAACTACAGGCGTGTGCCACCACACCTGGATAATTTTTGTGTGTTTTTAGTAGAGATGGAGTTTTGCCATGTTGGCCAGGCTGGTCTCGAACTCTCAACTGAAAGTAATCCACGCATCTTGGCCTCCCAAAGTGCTGGGATTACAGGCATGAGCCACAGTGCCCAGCCAGCACATCCATTCTTTACCCAGCAAAACCTAAATATTCTCAGGATGGATAAAGCATTTCTTGAGATAGCCTAATAGTGAATCCTTCTCCACGTAATAACTAGCCTCCATCAGAGCTAAAGTTTTAATGTTTCCAAAACATTTCTGCCCCAGGAATAGGAATAGTCATGCCATTTCTGATGAAGCCTGAAAAAATGTTCATTTTGGGGTATTTAGAATATTATAATTCTTCTACAGGTATAGAATGTGATGTAACTTATTGGTATTTCTTTATGTTTTGTGTGTTTACAATGATCAGTTTCCAAAACTTTCACAGTCCCAGAAGTAGAAGGAGTTGTTTTCTACTGTCTGAAGTTAGTGCCAGAAAAAGAATATTTAGAAGATTTTGATTATATTTATTATACCTGTGTAGAGGCCTGGAAGTTAATCCTCTACATTTTAATATTCATAGTGTGTCTATTTCCCATATCTACATCTCTACCATTCCCCTGTCTCCAAAGGTTTCACCATTGTGATACTCTTTCCAGCAAAATTTAAAAGGCCCAGTTGAATTTACTAAAATATTACATTTGAAAGCTTATAAAAATATGCAATGTTTAACATAATTTTTTTTTAATTGTATATCACAAAATTACCTGCAGAGATATTTTAAAAATACTGAGGCCAAGGACCAGCCCAAACCAATTAAACTGAAATTTTGTGGACTGGGGCTCTGGGATCAATATTTTAAAATAACTTTCCAGATAATTAAAATTCTCAGCTAGGGATAAGAATTTTGAAGTTAAATTTGCTAAGTGATGGAAACGTATTAAAAATTATCTATTGAAAGCCTTAATTCTTAATTTTTTTAATTCCTTTTTTATACCTTTGCAATTTTTTAACTCCATACTGCATAGTATATTTATTTAATTTTGAGCCACTTAGAAAAGAGACACACAAAATGAACTGCCTAGTCTTAATTGCAACAACACTTAAAACTTAATAAACTTAATTTTTTCAGTAACATATGAAATACTGTATGTAGGTAAATTACATTATTTTAAAAATATTTAGTTTCTTACATTAATATGTAGAATATTTCTATTACGAGAGAAATTACATAATTTTTGCAATTTTCATTGTCTCAGTAAAAATTAAACTGGCCTATTTAAATCAAAATGTTCAAATAAAGTAATATATAAAGGAAAATTCGGGACTGATAATAAGGAATGTTAGAATTAAAGCATATGGATTAGCTGTATTTTTATAAAAATAGAAAAGATAAGTAAGATAAATTTTTCTTTTCATAAAGTTTTTTCTCAATTTAAATGGTGACTTATTTTTTTTGTATACTTATTATGTTATTGGATCTAGATTTCCTCTTTTGATAGCCAGATTCAGATGATTTCAAAAATTAGTTAAATATGTCTTATAAAAACGAGACTATGTTACAATTGATACATTCTTCGGACAGATTCTATAGCCTTTGAAGATTTTCAAATTTAAGTCACACATTCTGAGGATCCTTTAGTACAGACATAATTATATTTCTTTGCATAAGTTCCAGGACAGTTTTATAAATATGCTCACATTTGACTGTTTTCTCATGGGTATTGATTTAGCATTCTAACATCACTGAGTAGTTTTAATTGCATTAAACAATTATTTGTTCACTGCCTAGTGATTCATTTTTTTAAATATTAGCACAACAGAGAACTGATTCAGAAATTATTCCAACATCTTGTATACCAATTAATCATTTAGTGTTGTTGGGACTTTAGTGAATGATAATAACAAAATGAAAAATCTTATGATGCAAAAACATTTGCATTAATAAACTTCAGAGATATCTATTATACTTCTATATATATCTATATTATGAATATAAAGCACATGTCTCCAGTTTTTAAAATTCACAAGAGGATTTGTAAAGCATTGCAATTCTATTTTATGAACCTGAGAATAAATGCACCCAAGAACATTTAAGGGTTAAGCTAATATACTTAACAAGAAAGAAGATATATGGAGGGAGTTATGTGATATGCATCATATGCATACATATATAGAGAGATTAATATAGAAACTTTATTGTTTTTGTGAATCTTAAAAATATTAATTTGAAGCTATTTAATCTTAAAATTAATTTAAATATTTAAGTCATACTAAGTAGAGATGTTGAAGCATTGCTCTTCCTCTATACTTGTTACAGTATCTGGGTATAAGTAGTACATTAAAAAATTCAGTTGGGGCCAGGTGCTGTGGTTCACGCCTGTAATCCCAGCACTTTGGGAGGCCGAGGCAGGTGGATCATGAGGTCAAGAGATCGAGACCGTCCTGGCCAACATGGTGAAACCCCATCTCTACTAAAAATACAAAAATTAGCTGGGCGTGGTGGCACGTGCCTATAGTCCCAGCCACTTGGGAGGCTGAGGCAGGAGAATTGCTCGAACACAGGAGGTGGAGGTTGCAGTGAGCCGAGATCATGCCAGTTCACCCCAGCCTGGTGACACAGTGATACTCCGTCTGAAAAAAACAAACAAAAAAAAATTCAGTTGAGAAGATAACTAAACTTTCCTAGGCAGAACTCCTTGAAAACAAGTTATAGTTTCAAGATGGAATTAACTAAATAGTCTGTCCATTTATTTGATGTTTATTAATTTTCTTGTCAATTCTAGTCATCATGCTAGACAGCAAATATAATAAGATGACTATAACAAAGCCTCTTTCCTCTAGGCACAGTCCAGAAGCAAAGACATTGAATAATAGACTCTGGTGAACTCAGATCCAAAAAAAAAAAAAAAGAGAGAGAGACAAAATTCTTCCCTCTGCGAAGCCCCCTCTTCACTAAATTGCTTGGCATTGTGTATTGCATTGATTTAGGAGGTTTTGTTTTATTTTGCTTAAACTTCCCATATACTCCTTAGCTTCTTCCCTCATTTTAGATGTAAACTTTATATTGTAGAATCACATACATATGGAAAAGTAAACCATCCTAAATATATGGCTTGACGAATGTTGATTAAATGAGCTTGCCTATATAATCAACGAATGTTGATTAAATGAGCTTGCCTATATAACGAGTGTTGATTAAATGAGCTTGCCTGTATAGCAGTGCCCAGATCAAGACACAGAATTTAATTAGAAACACAGTAGCCCTGTGGCCAGTCATTACCTTACATTCCACACGTCCTGACTCTGAGCATAAGCTAGCTTTACCTTGTTCCTATAGAATCACACACTTATTCGAAGAAAAAGAAAAAAAAATAGAACTAGGCAAGGTGGCTCACACCTATAATTCCAGCAGCTCAGGAGGTTGAGATGGGAGGATTGCTTGAGCCCAGGATTTCAAAGCTGCAGTGAGCTATGATTGTGCCACTGCATTCTAGCCTGGGCAACAGAGTGAGACCCCAACTCTCAGAAAAAAAAAAAAAAAAAAAAAAAAAAAAAAGAGGGTCTAATCCATAGAGATAAATGCCTGTAACGATTCACATTGTTTGTCCTGGGAATCCCTATAGTTGAGAATTATTAGGCTATATTTGACCTTTTCTCTGTGCACTCGAATCTGTGTGTCTCTTCAATCATCTGCCCTTCCTTCTTTTCATCTTTTTTTTTTTTTTTAAGGGAAGGAATTATTTGTGATTTGTTCACTTTATTCTCTGAGAGATCCCAGGAACAGTTGGTTGCATTGCGTGCTTGAGTATATGCCCACATGTACTTTTCCATGAGTAGTTATGGATCACAGAAGGTCAACATGGTTCTACAGAGTTATTGTTAAAATGTGGATAATGATTCTGCTGAGCATGCCAGTAGTTAAGTAGATGTGTGCCAAGGACCTTTAGCAAACAAAAAGTACCTACCCTGAGACCTCTGACAATGATGGCCACCACTATAATATGTGAAGTTGCCCATAAAATACAATAAAGCGTAGCCTTACCTCAGTGATACACTGTGCCAGGTGGAGATTAGGGTCTTAAGCCATTGGCTTGATTCACTCACTTGCCGAACGGTTTATCTCCCCCATATCAGCCTCCAAATGAGCTCAATTTAATTCTGTGCTTCGGTAAAATTACTATTTGCTGAAAATGTTCCATTTTTGGATTTACTTGAAGAGGGATGAAATCACCAATTTAAATCTGTAACTGCCTAAGTAAATTTTATGGAAAATAGATGAGTAATTATAAATTTCATCAGTTAAATTAGTATCCCAAATGAGTCATTACACGTTAAAACTTTCTGAGGCAAAGTGGCATAATGAAGAGGGCAGGCACTCAATTTGGAAACAGAAACTTTCAAAAAATATTTGGAATGTCCACTAACTAGCTATGAACACAGATTTCTTATCTACTCTAGGTACTATTTTTTGTATCTGTAAAATGGAGCTGTCATTTCTCTCAGTGGCACAGATTATGTTGGTAATCCGTAGAGATAAGTGTTAAGTGCCTGTAAAAGTATAACGTTTCTCTGTCAGTTGAAACTGTTTGTGTTGGCTGGGTGCCATGGCTCATGCCTGTTATCTCAGCAGTTTGGGAGGCCAAGGTGACAGGATCCCTTGAGCCCAGGAGTTCAAGAGCAGCCTGAGCAAAACTGTGAGCCCCTTTTATTAAAAAAAATAAAAATAAAAATTAGCTGAGCATAGTGGTGCACATTTGTAGTCCTAGCTCTGCAGGAAGCTGAGATGGGAGGATTGCTTGAGCCCGGGAGTCTGAGGCTGCAGTGAGCTATAATTGCACCACTGCACTCCAGTCTAAATGACAGAGTGAGACCCTGTCTCTAAAAAGTTAACAAAGTAAAAAAACCTGAAACAGCATATGTGTATTTCCCTATTAGCCAGATCTTATTTGTAAAGACAAAAATCTGAGCTTTCAACTTATTTTTTTCCCTTCAAATCCAGTGGTGCTAGGTGAATATTACAATTTAAGTGGCTATCATTATGTGTAAGTTGTAAAATTTAATTACAGGTCTATCGATAGACTATGTGGAAAACAAGCTTTATTGGATCAGTTCGGGGAATGGAACCATAAATAGATGCAACCTGGATGGTGGTAATTTAGAAGTAATCGAGTCAATGAAAGAAGAATTAACAAAAGCTACAGCCCTAACCATCATGGGTAAGTGAAATTATTCTATAGCTTGGTTGCTTTGTATTGATTGGGGGCTGATTTATTATGACCTGTTAAAAGCTTAGGAAAGTTACTGCTCCACTAACACCAGAACTATATTCAAATTGAACACTTCTATGAGGTTTTCTTCTCTTCCTTCTTTTCCTCTTTAGCAAACAGACTTATAAGATTATCCAGATCAGAAACTTAGTGTTAGCAGTACTAACTTTACTGTTACTGATTCTTGGCTTACTATGACTTGTATTATTTGACAATTGTTATTTTCTGTGTTCTACTGCAGTCCTCTAAAGTCTAAGGGCCTAGTGCATTTGTCACAATAAAGTCAAACCTGGCTTATCACCATTTAATAAAGAATAGCTTGATCCATAGATAGAATTCAAAAGACAAGACAACAGGGTCCATTTGACCAATGATTGAATAATTCTTTTCAGTATTTTGGAGTGAGTAGAGATTTTACTTATTTGAGTGTTATTTCCATTCCTTTGATTCAATCTTCTAGGGAAAAAAAGGTGTCAGGTAAGTAAAACGATTAGGAAGCTAAAAGGGAGGTATGGCTTCCATGGAGCAAATAATTAACCTCTGCTATATTGATATTAGAAGCTAATTTTTGAAATGTAAGTTTCAGTTTAAAAAGATAGTTTGAATTTTTCAAAAGATGTTAAGAGTGGATGCATAAAGAACTCTTTGTTGAGGATGGCTGAGTTTTGATTTAGTGAATGGCTGGCTCTAAGCTGAAGTTCGTGGTAGGTGAGGGGTGTGAGGATTGGCTACTCTACAAAGAATTTCAGTAATTGCATTTGGTTACAGGATGATAATCAGAAAATTATTTAATATTTATAATTCTGAATATTGTGATATATTCAGAATAATTTTTAAAAACATACAATTTATGAAAAGCCCATTTGAATACATTTTTACATTTATTTATATAGGTAAAAATTTATGCCTTTTAATTCTATATTCTAAATCTTTTAGCCATTTTACTGTTTCTCAGGTTTGTGAGGGTTTTTTTTTTGTTGTTGTTGTTTTATTATTTTTTTGGTAATGAATGTTCATGAGTATATGTTAATAAGTAAACAGTTGTTAATTGAGACAGATTTGGAGATTCATTTTCTAGACAAAAAAATATTTTTATCATCTTTGATTTTCAATTAAATTAAAAATATCTAGATGAAGGTGAACAAGGTTTAAATATTGCAGATTTTATTTAAGAATGAGTCTTCCTCTCTCTTGTGAAGGAAAGAGAATAAGAGATTCTTTTAAGAAACCTTAGTGTTAAGATGATCTCTATTTCAATTTTTATTATAGGGAAATACAGACATTAAAATATCTGCCTATATTACAAAGTTGTGAGAATCACTTGAAGTTCTAAATGAATGTACTTTTTTAAAAGTAGAGTTCTATGGAAATGTCAAAGTTGGCATCCGATGCCTATTAATTTGATCCTTAAAGCACTCTCTCTGTTTCCCTAGTTGGGAATTTCCAGATATGTGATAGAATACTTCATCAGATGTTTAGTGGTTTTCATTTGCTTAAGCTTATTCTTAAACTACTGTCCTTCTGCTATACCTTTTACTTATATATTTTTTCTAAATTATTTCTTAGAATCAGTTTTGTTAAAATAGTTTTTCTTCAGATGAGGAATTTAAATGTGTAAAAGACAAATCATCTTGTATTTAAGTCTCCAGTTTTCTATTGAGTCTTTGGACAATTTCTGTGTTATTTGTAGAGCATTATATCGACATTATTTTCATTGTATATATCCAGAAGTTACATATATATAAAACAAAAGGGTTGTACTTGAAAAATAGGTTATTTTACAGTAGGAATTTATTGACCATTGTTTTATAGTGTCTATAAGATGACTTTTTTAAAAAAACAGAATATATTAGTATTGGAAAATGAACAATAATATTTCATCTTATGAGTCTTTGTACATATTTTAAATAAAAATAAGCAGAGTTTAAATTCTGAAAGTAGTTGAGTAAGCTGCAACAGTCTCTAAATCATCACCCACATTATGTTTTCAAAAACTTATTTCCAATGTACTTTATGAAACCCAAACTATCAAATAGCATAACTAAGGAACTCAGTAAATTAGACGAAGGGTGTTAAAAATCTTGAATAACATTTCAAGGAAAGTCAGTGACTTTTAAGGGAAAAAAATAATAAAATTGTTACCTTGTAGAAATATTTAAGGCTTTATGAAGGTTCATTTCTGCTAATATTGCTGCTGACCATGTTCTGAGTAGAAAATGAATACTAAACTAACAGAGCTCAATGCTGTAAATACAGTGTCAAAAAATGGAGCAGGTGTCTGTCTTAGCAAAAAATAAAGATGTTAGGTTTGTTGACTGATAAATGGAAGAAGGAGAAAGTTTGAATGAGATCATAATGTCCGTATTGTGTCAATGCTGTGAATCTGTTATGACATCAGCTTTGTAGAGGAACCCCGCCTTGCAGAAATTAAAATTCTCTTAACAAGTAAATTGCTGTGTAAGTATACCCCTTTTTGCCACTGTAATTTGAGTAGCTCTCTGAAACATAAAGAATAAATATATTAAAAAAAAAAAAAAAGGCCTCTTGGCCGGGCACGGTGGCTCACGCCTGTAATCCCAGCACTTTGTGAGGCTGGGGCAGGCAGATCATGAGGTCAGGAGTTCAAGACCAGCGTGGTCAACATAGTGAAACCCTGTCTCTACTAAAAATACAAAAAATTAGCCAGTCGTGGTAGCGGGTGCCTGTAATCCCAGCTACTTGGGAGGCGAGGCAGGAGAATCGCTTGAACCCGGGAGGTGGAGGTTGCGGTGAGCCGAGATTGCACCATTGCACTCTAGTCTGGGAAACAGTGCAAGACTCAGCTTCAAAACAAACAACAAAAAAACCTCTTAATGCCTCTACTGGCAATATGTTAACTGGACATATCAAAATACACCTAGCAGTCTGAGGATTTAAAATTTAAAGTACATCACCAAAGAGAATCAGGGGAAGAGTCTCTATAACATTTTCTGGCTTGGCTTTAAACTTACTCTTCTCCTCAGGGTTCTCCTTCTTTCAAAACCTCCACCCTTTCTCTTTGACAAGAGAAAAAAAAAATGTGATGGCCTGCTTGCTGCTGAGGCTGAATACTATAGTCATATAAAAAAAGCAATGAAAAAGTAAAACACAGGAACCTCACCAATATCCAGGGGATTACTGAAGACTGCAGTTACACATGTTTAAAAAGAAATTTGTCTACAGTGATCCTGAAATTACACATCCAGAAAACAAGTCATTGTACTATGAAGTGATTAGTATATACAAGTGTATGATAGTTCCCCAAAGAGGCTACATAGGTGCTGAATGATAAGTAACTGAAAGTTTGTCTTTCACTAAAATTTAAGAGTAGCTATCCTAAAGCTATGTTAAAAAAAAATCTCTTCGAACACTTTGCACAAGTTTTTAAACCTCAAGGATTATAAATTGGAACCACTCGAGGCTCTTAGTTTTACTTAGAATAGTACCCAGATCAAAATAAAGCAATTATTGATGACTCAGTCAAGACCTGTAAACCAAGATATGTTTCATAAACACTTTGCTATTTCTCCTTTTAATAAGTAGAGCTTAGCTTTCTTTCCTTTCAGTGTGGGTAGTGTCTCATTTTTAATTAAGAGTATAAGGCAGAAGTGATGATATGTGGCTTTGGGGACAAAGTCATAAAAAGCATGAGCTTCTTTGTCCTTTCTTGGATCACTGTCCTTAGGCAAAGCCAGCTGACATGTTATGAGGACACTCAAGCAGCCCAGTGGAGAAGTACACGTGGGAAGAAAGGCAGTCAAGATTTTAGCACAAGCCAACAGCTATAAAGTAACCTCAAGGGAGACCCCAAACCAGAACCACCCACATGTCTGCTCCCAGATTCTAGACCCACAGAAACCATGTGAGACAATAAATGTTTTATGGTGCTAAGTTTTGTAGTCACTTTTTGCACTGCTATAGATTCTAATTCATATGTTTACCTACAGAGCAGTCATTTATTTATGAATAGACTTAGAAGTTCAAATCTTAATAGAGTTAAGCAGGTTATGAATGAGTAAAGTATGTCGGCGTGATAAAACCAAATAGCTACGACATACATGTTAAGTAGGATCTGAGTCTAGGCTGCAATATCTGAACTAGTTTGGGAGTGGCAGGAATTATGATGGTGTGGGAAAAATGAACGTCCCATTTATGGTAGGACACCTCTCAGCTCCACTTATTTTTGCCATAAGGAATATTAACCATTTGTGCTATATCTTTTATTTTTGAGGAGAAGGAAGAAATACAGATACTTATTTAAAATCTCACAATTTTTAATTATTAGCAAGCAATCTTTTTTTAAATTTTTTTTTAGAAAAATACCATGCAAACTAACATACTATATAGGCTAGCTATGAAGGCTATGAAGGCTAACACTATAAAAGCCAAGCACTCTACAAAAAACAACAACAAAAATCTCTACAATAACCTTCTGTTGTTGCTTCAGCACAGAGGGCACCAGGTGTCACCTTTGGTTTGGTCATCATTTATACTGGTGACAATGAGTTACTGAGAAAAGGATGGAGTTAAGGCAGCCAACACCCAACTGTACCACTAGAAGGGACTTTAGTAGAAAAAAAAGTCACCTGGTAGAGCTGGTATAAACAGAGGAGAATAGGACCCTTCTGTGGAGAACAGGATACACGATTTTCCACGAACGTTTTCTAGTGGTGTTTGAACAGAGCTTGTATTCTGCCTGGGGTAAATACAGATTAAGGACATACTAATGTTAGGTGTAACACTTATTGGAGTTAAACTCCTAACAAGGCAACGTAACTACTTGTTGTAGAACTTGCACCCCTAACAGCAATAAATATCAATTGCCATTCGTTCTTTCGTTCTTTCAGCAAGCGTTTATCAGTGCCCATTGTGTGCCAGCTGCTGATATACATGGTGGCAAGAATACCAGCTTGCATAGTAACATGGAAGACAGACCATAAAGCAGATAAATCAGTAAAACGTATAGTATTATAGTTGAATGTTAAGGGAAAAAAAATAGCAGATCAGGAAAAATAGATAAGGAAGTGTACAGGGTGAAATTTGAGGTTGAACAGCCAAGAGTTTGCCAAGACAATGACTTCTGAGTAAAGATCTGAAGAGATAGTGAGAGAAGATCGAAGGAATGCTGTGTGAACTAACAACTGCTTAACATTTTGCTGAGTTTATAGTTTTTATATTATTTTTTAAATGTTTTGTTTTTTTAAAAAAATATAAAACATGATTACATTAAAATAAATCTTCCCAGGTGATAAGGTTAATTTTCTAAGATAGAAATCCTTTAAGTTTGTCATGGCTCAAGTAGTGTATTGCCTGTGCTTCTCCTATTCTTCAGGCGGCTCACTTAGTCAGATTTGATTTACACTTTGGGTGCAATGACTGTTTAATGAGGACTGTTAACACCTTTCAAGTTGCTAGATAAAAGCTGACCAACCTATAACTCTGAACATCAAATTATTTTCTATTTTTATTTTTATTTTATTTTATTTTATTTTATTTTTGAGATGGAGTCTCACTGTGTCACCCAGGCTGGAGTGCAGTGGCGTAATCTTGGCTTACTGCAACCTCCACCTCCCAGGTTCAAACAATTCTTGTGCCTCAGCCTCCCCAGTAGCTGGGATTACAGGCATGCACCATCACACCCGGTAAATTTTTGTATTTTTAGTGGAGACGGGGTTTCACCATGTTGGCTAGGCTGGTCTTGAGCTTCTGACCTCAGGTGATCCACCCACCTCAGCCTCCCATCTTCTCCATTTTTAAAGATGATCTTGTCAGTTTTCCTAACTGTCAGAGCTGGCAAATACAAAAGTTTCTGCTTTCTAATATACAGTAATAACTAGTTGCTCTAAAATTATATTTACAACCTTTTCTCTTAGATATTTTTTCTAAGTATTTTGCAAATTTTTTAATGGAATTTTCTTTTATAAAAATACTTCTGTTTGGCTGGGCGCAGTGGCTCACACCTGTAATCCCAGCGCTTTGGGAGGCTGAGGCAGGTGGATCACGAGATCAGGAATTCAAGACCAGCCTGGCCAAGATGGTGAAATCCCGTCTCTACTAAAAATACAAAAAAAAAAAATTAGCCAGGCGTGGTGGCGGGTGCCTGTAATCCCAGCTACTCAGGAGGCTGAGGCAGGAGAATTGCATGAACCCGGACTGCAGAGGTTGCAGTGAGCCAAGAATATGCCACTGCACTCCAGCCTGGGCGATAGAGTGAGACTCTGTCTAAAATAAAAATAAATAAATAACTACAAATAAAAAAGTCTTCTGTTTTATGAAATAACAATACAGTAAAACATTTTCCTACATGATTTTAAATTATTTGTGCTATAAAATAGTATATAGTCAGCTATGTAATATTTTACTATTGATTACCTAGTATTCAGTTATAGGGATTTTTTGTGTTTATTTACCTTTTTCCTCACAACTTTTGACAATTTCATGGTCACTAATACCTGCAGGAGACAGTGAGGCAAACTCAAGTTAATCAAGTCACTGTTCAATTTTTAGTGCCTTTATGAGGAGCAGGACTTTAAAATTAGGGTTTCTGGGTTATTTATGGATTTTATTTGACATATTTTTTTCCTTTCTGCATATGCAGTTTGAGAGCAGACTGCATATATTGTATTTACGCTGAAGAGAAAGTTGAACAAATCAATTCATGGAGATAAGAGAAAATACACATATAAAACAAATATTCTCACAGAAACAATAGTCTTATTTCTTGTTGAAAATTATGATGGAATTCACTAAATAGAAGGATGATAGCTTATCTGTATTTTGTACTTTTTTAGTGGGGCATGAAAGAGCTGGTGTGAATGGATCATAGCTTTAAAAAAGAAGTGAGGGTATGAATAATATTTAAGCAAACCTGAAGTCAGTATGTCTAAATAGAGAATCACTAACAATTGTGTACTTAATGGTCAGCATATCATTTAATCACAGATGCTCTTGACATTGTTTATTAAAATAAGTCATGTAGTAATTTGTCAAGGTCAAGAGTTTGAGCCCTGGGCCCTATAAGGGGTATGAGTTTGAAGTTACCCTCCACCGTTCCGTTCACTCACACCTATGAGCTATTCATTCATTATTCTCTGCTATTCTACTATATGCACAGTTGCTCTCATTTATATTTCATTCTGTATATACTTTTTGTTGTTGTTGTTTTATGGCACTAAATGATCTTTGGAAGTTGTATTTACCATGATATTTGTAGGTAAGGAATCTGAAATTATCATGACATATTCTACTAGAGTGTCAAGGTGTAGGCATATGTATTTTTATTTATATATTTGTATGTCTTACCTTGGGCTGCCATAGCAAGTTACCATAGGCCGAGAGGCTTTAAAAACATCAGAAATTTATTTCTCACAGTTCTGGAGGCTGGAAGTCTGAGATCGGGGTGCCAGGATGGTTGGGTTCTGGTGAGGGCCCATTTACAGATTATAGATTGCTTACTTTTTATATCTTCTCATGGAAACAAATGAGAGAGAGAAAAGAGAGAGAGAGAGAAAGAGCTCTCTGGGGATCCTTTTATAAGTTCACTAATTTCATTCATAAGGTCTTTACTCTCATGACCAAATTACCTTCCAAAGATCCCACTCTTCAATTCCATCAAATTGGGGATTAGGATTTCAACATATGAATTTTTGAGGGACACAAATATTCAGTCTATTATATGTGTGTGTGTATGTATGTATGCATATATATATGCACATACATATGTACACAAACACATATATAATTCTTATCTATCCATTATATATATCTCTTTTTCTATTTCTCTATATGTTGGTGCAAAAGTAATTGTGATTTTGCCATTAAAATAAAGTTTTAACCTTGCAGGATTTTATCACTAATGTGTTGATCCATCCATTAGTGATCAAACTATTACTTTTAAATAAAATAGTAAATAGTTTCAAATAAATGATTATATAGGTTAAAGCAATACAAAAGAACATAAAAATTACAAATAAAAAAGTTCATTGTGAAGTTATGCTAATCAGAGTTCATTTTAATCTGTTTCATAAGTTAGGCAAAAGTATTTCAACTTTTAGTTAAGAATTTGGTGGGAGTTTACAACATAAAACTGCTTAATTTGTCTTAGAATAGGTTTGTGCTTCCTATAAATATCTAAGTAGCTATCTCCAACAACCATTAAATCTTAGAATCACTTGCAATTGGCTAGCCTCACTATGAACTAAAAGAAACTTTGAGTCACAGGTAAAGGCAAAAAAAAAAAAAAAAAATAGCCTTTAATTACACGATTTCCATAAATATTTAAGCTCTCTGCTAAATTTTTCTATTTATCACAATTTTAATATATTATAATATTGACCTGTTTCAAGTGGCAATTTTCCAGGAATAGGATTAATAAGTAAACATTAAAAAGAGATTAAATTTTGGCTACTATGGGGGTCAATCAAAAAAGATGTGTTCTGTGTGTATTTGCAGACTCATGTCACAGTCTAGTAATGAGAAAAACGTTGGCTCTGTTGATTTGGTTATGCACACAACATTTGTTTTCAATCAGTGTTAACCAAATAAGCTCATCATTTGTCTTTTAGGGAGGCCTTGAAAGGCTTTAGCAAACATAACCCTTAAGGACATTTGTTCATACTTTCCGTGGGCTTACCTCACAAATTTGAAGTTATCACAATAGCTGCTGTGGAGATTCAAGGCACGTGGGTAATTTACCCATGGGAAAGTCAAGGCTGTCAGATTAAAATACTTTCAGACACCATCTGCATATCAGAGAATGTCATGCTCAGTTGCTCAAGAATGAATACAGTGTTCATATTGTTGGGGATTAAAGGTTTCAAATGTTCCCTCTAGACGTTGTATGACAAAGTATTTACAATTGTTTAACTTCTCCGCTAACTGAAAAAAATGTGAGTTACAGCTAATGGCAAAAAAAAAAAATTAGTTTTTACCTACACTAACTCTTAAGCTTTCTCAGCTGAATTCTCAATGATAAGCTTTTAAAACGTATGTTTATTTCTTCTCAGCAAAATATTATTTGGTATAATAAATAATTTTAGAACTTTAAAAGTAAAAATCTAATTGCTTAACTTGTACACTTTTTATGAATTTTCTAAGATACACTTAATCTGATATACTTAAATAAGAGAAAAATTTAAAAAATACATATAATAAAAAACAGTAAAATTGGCATACAGAAATCATCAAAAGTCTTTTTTCTACTTCTTAAGATAAATTATTACGGGTAGTTGTCATGGAATCTATGGAACATTATAAATGATGGCAAATGACAGGTTCTGGGATTGATGCATTTAATCTTGTTATCCTCAAACTGAACACTCGCAGATTTACATTGAAATCTGATTTGAAAGGAGTCTATATGCTATCTTAATATAACAAGGTGGGGAGTCTGATAATTTGAAAATTCCTTACCTCTTTTGGTTCACCTTAAGGAGTCTCTTCTGTTTCCTACAATGCAAGTCCGCTTTACATGTTGTCGAGTGCAGATTTTTTTTTTCAAAGCTTACTAAATCTCTCTTCACCTGAATGTAAAAAGCAGCTGAAACTTCAAGTTTCAAAGGAATCTTTGCTTTTCAGAAGACCCTTCCTTCCTTTCCTCCCTACCTTTTCTTCTCTCTTTTACCCCACTCTGTCTGCCCTAGGCTTTCCATTGCTTTTTTCATATCTTTCTTTCTTTTTTTGGGGGTGGGGGGTGGGGAAGGGGTTTATTTCTTTCCTTTATGAGAGAAAACGAACTTTCAATTTCTGTATTTTTATTTTCTGAAAGTATTTTGAGTCAATCAGATTCTGAAATGTCCTTTACTTCTACAATTTGTAAACTATGATCTATAGAAACCTAGAAATGTTATAGAAATGCCCAGAATACCACAATCAATGCAGGTCTGTTTATTGTTGACGTTTTGAGGACTGGGGGTTACTGTGAGAGGTTTTGCATTATATTTTGTCTAAAATAAAAGTTTCAGCCAGGTGTGGTGGCTCATGCCTGTAATCCCAGCACTTTGGGAGGCCAAGGCGGGTGGATCACGAGATCAGGAGATGGAGACCATCCTAGCTAACAAAGTGAAACCCCATCTCTACTAAAAAAATAAATAAATAAATAAAAAATAAAATAAATAAAAATAGCCGGGCATGGTGGCATGTGCCTGTAGTCCCAGTAGTCCCAGCTACTCAGGATGCTGAGGCAGGAGGATCTCTTGAACCCGGGAGGCGGAGGTTGCAATGAGCCGAGATCATGCACCACTGCACTCCAGCCTGGGAGACAGATGGAGACTCCATCACAAACAAAACAAAACAAAACAAAACAAAACAAAACAAAACTTTCAATAGGACCAATACTGACCACATTTATTCATGGCTTAAGTGCTTAAGTATTATGAAGGACAGAAGAGAGTTGTAAGATAATGCCATGGCGTTAGCAATGCTGATGAATGGGGAAAACAGATTGATACATATAAAACTGATCCATGCAAATCACTGTATAAAAATGCAAGTAAGACTTCCAAATGTCTTCAGAGGGGGACTTCATGAGGAATGTAGGACTGAAATTGGCCCTGGATGAAGGCTAGAATGGGAAGAGACCTAGAGGAGAGACAGCAGTGTTTGTAAGCGCGTGAATGTAAGAGTCAGGGATGGTCCCTTATAAGGACAGCTTGACTAGATTGAATCTACTTAACTAAGCATTCACATATGTACCTCTCTTTCCATTCTGCTAAAAAAGTGACTCATTGAAAATTGCACCTTTGAGGGTTTTTTAAAATGGTCTTGAATTTATAGGATTGGCTCTGATCAATGCCTCCCTTTTTTAAATAACAAATAAAATGTAATGCCCTGACTGTAATAAAATGAGAAATAACAGCAAAGTAATTTAAAATAAAAAAATCAATTCAATTTACAAATGCTTTGGGCATACTATATCTGAAGAAATAGTTAGCTGCTTTTTCTCATATAAAGCATCACTAGAAGTGAAATAGCTAAAAATGCAGACTGATGCAGATATGCTGTGCTGTTAGCTCTAAAATAATAGGTGGAATTGATGTTGATGGCTTGATTTTTCTGAAGTGGTGAACAATTTTTGGTAACATTTTGAACAATACAAAGAACAATTATATTCATGGAAAATTTAGTATGTCTTAAAACCATGTAGAAAATGCTTTGTCTTTAGATATAAAATAGAGTTACATTCTGGGTTCAGATACCTGTAAACAAGATTTTTCATCAATATAAATGTCCACTGGGGTATTCAATGATGACATAGGAAATAGGACAATTTTTATTTTCAGTGCTTTGTAAGATATTTATCATCCTTGACTCCTTCTCCACTAAATGTCAGTAATAGTCCCTAGTGATTTTGATAGCCAAAAATGACCTTACAAATTTCCTTAATTCCCACAAGAGAATGGAAACCTTCCATTGACAACCACTGGAAAATTGCTTGTTGAGTAGAATGAAATTGAATTCTCACTTCTAAAGCAGCTCCTCTCCTGATTATTGTTTTTCTATAGCAGTTCTATAGTTTCTCCCGAGTGTTTGCCTTAAGCTCAGAGGGAACTGGGGCCAGTTTTTTTCCTTGTTCCTCAAATGTATTTGTATGGCTAACTTTATTTTTGTATTTGATAGCCCTGTCTTTTTGTTTATTTTATTACTGTTGTTGTCGTTTGTTTTCCTTTCACACTCTGGTTAGGAACTTCTTGTCGGAGCTACAGCAGTCGCCTCTTACCTTCCTCTCATTCTATCTCCAATCTCCAAACTTTCAAAATCTGCTATATTAGGACCTGCTGTGGCATTACCTACTTAGCCAATTTCAAAGACTGAAATAAATGAGCGTTACTCAGAAATGCTCATTTTCTTTCATTTTCATTTACTAAATCTTGTTATCACAGCATTATTAGTTCCACCTTATAAAGAAACTTAGAATCAATAAGATTTGTTAAAATCCAAAGCATTATTAGCATTATTAGTCTCACATTATAGACAAAAAAAAAATTAGTAAGATTTGTTAAAACCCTGTCCTGTAAGATGAACACTCTGGGATTGTGACTCAAGTCAAGTACTGTTTTACCATAAGGAAGAGCCTTGCTCCCGTAACTCTTCCTCTCATTTTGTTTTCCTCTATCCCTGTTTCAGTCATGTGCACTACATCTGGGTAAACTGTTTCTTCTTTATGTAATTATGCCCTACTTATTTCTCTTTGCTTTGTTGTTCCTTGAGTGTGTTCCCTGTTTATCAGCTACCCTAATGGGTGAAACACCATCCACTTTTCAAGACTATGTCTGCTTACTCCAGTGTGATTGGTGATCTTTCTCTTCTCTGAACGCATTCGTATTTTCCTAATGCACTGGAGTATTTTTGTCTCCTAAAATAATCATGTACGAACATGTCTCACTTCTGCATAATTTGGGACCACATTTTATTCATATATGTTTCACTCATAACACACAGCAAGATACTTTATGTTTAGTACATTTCAATAATAATAGTAAAATATATGAATAAATATAATAATGACGACACACACAAACACCTGCCACTGTGACCAAAATATATTTTCAGCACAAGCAGACAAATGTTTATGTAAAATGACCATGGCCATAAATATATTGTAGAATTTAAGTATTTATTGAAACTCATGTTAAAATAAAAAGTTAAGATATTAGGATTTGAATTGAAATGGGGAGAAAATGAATAAGAGGAAAGATGTATAAAATATAGCCAATCATTTCTGGCACATACTACATGTACATATGTATATGGAAATGCAAGGAAAGAAGGAATATATTGGATTGTGTCTGTTTTCATAGAAAGTAAACAGCTTAATGGAAGAAAAACAAAAACAAAAATTTAAACTCACACCAAAAGTAAAAGAGTTCCAGAACACAACAAAAACTTTATAGAGAGTATTGGGTTCTTAAAGGTAGTCTCATAACCAGGTCGAACAACATTATTCTCTTAATAGTAATAATTGTTAGTCAAAATTTTTAAAAAACTTTCTAGTATTTAATTTACAAATCTATACTTGTGTAATTCTCGCAGCAATCCCCTAAGAGACGTATCCTTAACATTGCTTATTCTAGAGATGTCAGCTGAGGCTCAGCTAGCCTAAACTAACTGATCAGTTACATAGTTAATAAATAGTGCAGCAAACTTTTTTTTATTATTATACTCTAAGTTCTAGGGTACATGTGCACAACCTTCAGGTTTGTTACATATGTATACGTGTGCCATGTTGGTGTGCTGCACCCATTAACTCATCATTTACATTAGGTATATCTCCTAATGCTTTCCCTCCCCCATCCGCCACCCCATGACAGGCCCCAGTATGTGATGTTCCCCTTCCTGTGTCCAAGTGTTCTCACTGTTCAATTCCCACCTATGAGTGAGAACATACAGTGTTTGGTTTTTCTGTCCCTGTGATAGTTTGCTGAAAATGATGGTTTCCAGCTTCACCCATGTCCCTACAAAGGACATGAATTCATCCTTTTTTATAGCTGCATAGTATTCCATGTTGTATATGTGCCACATTTTCTTAATCCAGTCTATCACTGATGGACATTTGGGAATTCCTTGACTCCTTGTGCTTCCCGGTTGAGGCGATGCCTCGCCCTGCTTCGGCTCATGCTTGGTGGGCTGCACCCACTGTCCTGCACCCACTGTCTGACAAGCCCCAGTGAGATGAACCCGGTACCTCAGTTGGAAATGCAGAAATCACCCGTCTTCTGCGTTGCTCAGGCTGGGAGCTGTAGACTGGAGCTGTTCCTATTTGGCCATCTTGGAACCTCTTCATCCGCAGCAAACTTTTTAATCCATGATGTTTAGATCTGAAAGCCTGTGTTTCTTCTAGGAATCTGTCCTATAGATATACTAAGTTATATATGCACTGAGATATATGCAAACATTGTCCTTTGCAGTGGTATTTGTAATTGCAAAAGTCTGAGGAAAAATCTACATCTTCATTATGAAGGACCAGCCAAATGACTCATAGACTATCTGTAACAGTGAAATATTATGCAGGAATTAAAAATGGGATTGTGTTAGACAGCTTGGGCTGCCTTAACAAAGTACCATAAACTGGGTAGAGTAAACAACAGAAATGTATTTTTTCAGAGCTCTGGAGGCTGGAAAGTCCAAAGTCAAGGTGCAGGTGAATTCGGTTCCTGGTGAGGGCTCTCTTCCTGCTTTGTAGCCTTCTTGATGCGTTCTTACACATCAAGAAGGAGAAGGAAAGCAAGCGTTCTGGTGTCTCTACTAATCCCATCATGAAGGCCTCATACTCATGACCTCATCTAAAACTAATTACCTTCCAAAGGCCCCATCTCCTTAGGGCTTCAATATGTGAATTGGCTTGGGAAGGGGGACATAATTCACTCATAGCAGAAGTAAAACTGTATATTAATTTGCATTACTTTAAAAATATATTTTAATTGCAAATATGTTTAAAAAGCCTGTATAGACTGCTCCAACTTTTGTCATATATATGCATTTATTTAAAAAACAAACTTTTATGTGCATAAATTAATTGTATATTTTTTAACCACCATGATGCACAATTTATATCAGTAACTATTATTTACAGAGCATCTACTTTGTTCCGGATAACTTACACACATTAGTGCTAATAGACATAGTAACTGTGTGATGGAGATAATGCAACTGTATTACCTCTGAAAACTGGATTGATCATGGTCAAAACTGGGTCTCTAACATAAGCCTGTCTGTCTCCAAAGCCACAGTTCTTCCCAATAAACCAGTGATGCTCAGCTTCGGGAGATTTTGCTCACCAGGAGACATTTGGCAATGTCTGAAGACATTTTAAACAATATTAACTGTGCAGGGAAAAGGGGGTTGCTACTGTCATCTAGCAGGTTGACAATATGATGCTGGTAAATATCCTACAAGGCACAGGACAGGACAGCCCCCATCACAAGGAACTATTTGGGGTAAAATGTCAATAGTGCTGGGGTTGAGATACCTGCACTGTACAAAAAAATACCCCTTCTAACCTTCATAGCCGATTACCTCTATGAGGCCTGATATTGTGACTCTGGGCCCATCATTACAAATTTTGGTTAACAAAAAAATCCTTAAGAAATAAATGAAAGAGAGCATTTGGTGTTTATAAAACCTGATGGTATAAAAGCTTCTTGTAAACTGGGCAGAGTAGGGTAGGAAGATAATATGCTTCTTTTCTGTTTATTTTTTTCTTTTAAATGTAATTTAATCGAGTCAGGATTTTCTTCATTTTTATACTTATGTACTGTCATAATACTGATAATTTATTTATTTGCTCTAATTTTGATTTGTTTGCTGATTCAACAATTTATCAAGTGACTATCATGAGCCAGTCACTACTTAGGTTCTAGGAAAACCGCAGAGTATAAAACAGGTAACAATTCCCTGTCCTTAGGTAGCTTATATTCCCAGTGGGGGAAAATAGCATATAAGCAAATAAACAAATCAAGTTTATCAGATGGTGAAAGATACTAATGGAGAAAATTCAAGTAGGGCATATGATTAGGGAGTGCAGAGTTGGGTTAGGAGGAAGGAGCCTGAAAAATTAGAATTTTAAGTAGAGAAGATACGGCAGTTCTCACTGAGACGTGACAGTTGAGCAAAAATCTGAAGGAAGTCTGGAGTGAGTCATTCAGGTACCTGCAGGAAGGACACATAAGGAAGCGAAAACAGGAAATGCAAATTGACTATTTTGTCATATGTTTAAACAACTTTGCCTTTAGAAGAAGAGGCTTTTTTTTTTTCTTTTTTAAGTGCCTTAGGCATAGAACTTATTTCCCTCTCTACAGAACTTTTATTCTAGTTAAAAAATAGCTTATGTTTCATGTGGTTTCACTGCTGCCATTAAAGTATTATACTGTAATAGATTACATAATTAATTTATGCATATATTTACAATGAGCAAAAAATAGTAATCTATAACATTTATTGAAAGCTTGTATCTTCCATGTGTATAAGATTATTAATGATGAAGGAATTAGTTCTGCTTCACGTGTTTTGCTTTATTTCCAATTTATTATACCCAATGTTACTATTAATGATTATGCATTTTAATAAGAGAAATTTCTAGTAAATATTATTTCAAGCTGTTATAGTTAATGTTTATAGAAATAATGAACTATAAACTAGTCATATAAATAAAATAATTATAGTTACTTAGAACAAACTTAACTTTGAAGAAGTTTGTTGTTTCAATTTCAAATATTCTAAAATTAAAGCGTGAATTATTTATGTTTATGGAATTATAGCAGTTAAAATTATCTAGATGTGGAGAAATTGGTAACTTAGCTTCTTTAAAAGAAGATTGGGTTTTTGGGGGAAGAATTATCTCTAGACACCAGTTTTCTGAGATCATGTATTTATGAAATATTACTCAGTAGAAAGCATTCACGGAATATGGACTATAATGCTTGAGAATAGTTCTCTTAATTAAATCTTTAAAATAATTTAGAAAAATAATCCCAGCTGCTGCCTGTCTCAGGGATTGAAACATTAATTTTCTTAGATAAATGAATGATCATCAGTACAATTATATTAGGTATTCATATAATTATTATAATATTTATACTTGACTTTTGTGAGAATGTACTACTTAAGATAATACAAATAAAGAGAAGCACGACAAATAACATATCATTTTAAAAGATTTAATGGTATTCTATTTACTTAAATATTGTGTTTACAACCACTTTTCAGTGAAAGATCTAGCGATTTAATTATTACACTTGTATTGCACTTTCATCTGTAATTTGATATATACAATCCAGGTTATTTTAAACGCACTATAATTATGCTAAGTATTTTAAGGGATTCTGCTTTCAAATCATACTTTTCAAAAGAGATAAGTTACTTTGCAGTGCGCACTAAGCAATGTCACTTAGTTCAAGGAACTTCAAATACATCTACCTAAATGTTCTAAGCCATCAGTCTTCTAATTGCCATAACACTATTCATTAAAGTAACAGCAATATATGAAGTATATCCAGGCAATTTGCCCAGCACTAAGTACAGTACATAGTTGTCTTCTCTAAGTACTCAAAACCACCATTAATGAAAAGTAATTGCCCATCAAAATTTACATGAAAAGTACTATGTGAAATCTCCAAAGGACTATATGTGATACTCGTCTAGCAATTTTTGTCACCTTAAAATACTATGTTCCAACAGATTGCTCTTCTTAATGCTAATTACTTAGCACAATGGATAAATACAACAATCTCAAAGTATATCATACTACTGTTTTTGTAACCAGATTATAATTGGTGATCAGAAAATGGTCTTATTAACATAAATGGAATAATTAAACCATATCAGCTATTTCATACTTAAAAGCATTAAATAGTGATTGTTTCTTCTTTGTAAACTGCTATATTTTAACTTAACTTTATCTGGAATCATTTTCAGGGAAAAATACATTGTTCACTATTTATATTTAAAAATGAACGAATTTGAAAATGTATGTATGTACATAGATAGATAGATAGATATAGAACAGGGACATAATTGTTACATATTGCCCCCATGTCTCTTCTTTATTTAAAAAAGAAGTAGTACAATGTTGAGAGTGGAAAATAAGAGTGTTTTATATTAATAAAAGATGTTTGAGTTAATATAATCACAGCAGCATTTTAATTAGAGTAAGAATATAAGAATAAATCAAGATAACTGAAGAGATTGCTCCTGAAGTCTGCTCATATACTCCAGGTATTATCTCATGTTGGAATGTAGTGGATATCTTGGAATTATGTCATGATCTGTTGAGTTTAATTCTCTTAAGCTGAACTTAATCAGATAGAAGCCCTTTTTACTCAGCAATTTTATTCAGCCCAATCTAGACTTAGGTAGATGGCCTCTAGTTATAGGAATTTTGGGGGCTATATATACCTAGATTTAGATATATTTTAAAAATAATGAGTGCCTGAATAGCATTGTGTTTAGGCTTGTTTTTCTCCCTTTTCATAATCAGTATCAGCATTATCTGATATGGTGTAAGAAAAGTATTAAACATTACAAATTTGAAATATACGTCTGTATCAATTTAATTCTGATTAATATTGTTCCATATTTAAACTGTAGCCATTCGAGAAATATTTTGAGTAGTCTAGGATAAAAGAAGAGCTCATAACTATGTGCACATTTTAAAAATACTATGCTTTAAGGTTTTTAATTGTGGGTGTTATTGTTCTACATAGTTTTTATATAGATATATCCAAAATGAACAGTACTCAGAAGGCCAATGATGAGATTATTTTGTGCTGACTTGACTTCTAATAAGATTATAGATGAGAAGAAAAAAAGATTCTGTTATCTTACCATAGAGATAAGTGCATTGTCTAAAGCCATGTGATGAGATTTAGAAAGACAGGTAGGTGACCCAGAACCTTTACAAGAATGCTCTTTAGTTAGTATAATAGTAAGACAAACAATACTTGTGGCTTGGTGAGGACCGCTAAGAAATTAGATTTAAAAAAATCATTTTTTCTCTTAAGGATGTATTTGATCTCATTATCTCTAGTATTGTCTTTAATTGAGAAATATATAAGACTTTTAAAAATTGAAAACTATTTCTTATAGTTCCATTAGAGGAACAGCAGAATATATAAAAACTCCATAGTTATAGAAAGTGGCCAGCTGGGTGCAGTGGCTCATGCCTGTAATCCCAGCACTTTGGGAGGCCGAGGTGGGTGGATCACCTTAGGTCGGGAGTTTGAGACCAGCCTGACCAACATGGAGAAACCCCGTCTCTACTAAAAATTCAAAATTAGCTGGGCGTAGTGGCTCATGCCTGTAATACCAGCTACTTGGGAGGCTGCGGCAGGAGAAGCACTTGAACCCAGGAGGCGGAGGTTGTGGTGAGCCGAGATTGCACCATTGCACTCCAGCCTGGGCAACAAGAGCGAAACTCTGTCTCAAAAAAAAAAAAGAAAGTGGCTATATAACAAATACCATGTGAGTAAAATTTCAACGTTATTTAACTATATTCTATGCTTTGGAAATTCATCTGGACAGCTCCCTTGAAATATGTGTGGTTTTTTTTTTTTTTTTTGAAATAGCTGATATGCCTCCAAGTCATTTCTATGCAAATTAAATATTGGCATTTCATATATTTTTCTCATATTTTATTTTACCATCAAGATGTTTTATGAAGAATTCTGTTTATGAGAGATCTAGTGAAAGTTGAAGAATACTTAGTGTATTTCACTGTATGCCTGTCTGATATTTTAGCTAAGTAATTACCTATGTATTCACATTTAAATTATTTTCCTTTTCTTGGAAATTATATATATTGTGATTATCCATATAATCAAAATGATATTTCCAAATAATTTACTGCCCTATCTTTAAAACAATTTTTAAATCATTAAGATGACTATTTATCTTTACATTCCAAATATAATGAGGACCATATGTATCTGCAAATTCAGAATTATATTTCCTATTCAGAAACATTATATTGTGATTTATTTCTAATGTACTGAGAACACAACTAGTAGATTTCCAGGTATAAGCATAAGGGTTCAATGAAGTGATAACATAACATTCTTTCAGAGTTTTTAAAAAAATGGCCGGGTATGTTTTTGTTTATTTTATAATTTACATATAAAACATAATATTCATGGTGAAATAAACTATAAAATAAAAAGTTATAGGACGATACTCACTTTATAAACTACATTTTTATTTTCATTTTCTGATTCAAGAGTATGCTCCTAGCTAGCAGGTTTGCTGTCCAATTTAAAGTACTGAGTTGCTATGACATAATATTTTGGTAAATGATTATTGAAATAGGCAACTTTTTCCCATGAAATAAGCTATAATGTGGAGGTTTTACATGTTTTTATTTTTAAGTGAATATATCATATCAAATTATTTGTGAAAGATAGGGACATGGCAAATGAGAACACTAAAGATCATTCATTTGTGACAATATTCGTACTTTAACCTTTTTCTTAGTAATATATTTATATTTACACCCACACATATATTTCTAGTCGTAAATTTTACAGTATTATTTATTTGGGAGTGTCAGGAGTAGGGTAGTGGTGACAGCAACATGTTCATATTTTAATAATAAGGACAGAATAGTAAATTATCTAAGATAAGAGCAGCCATTTGAAGTAGTTTTTAAAATATTGCAATAATATATAGTGTGCTCAAACCAGAGTAAAGTGCTAGTGTGTATATTCTCATCTGATATTTAAAAAGTTGTTTAAGAAGAACACTGTAAAAGGATTTAGATTAATCGAAATCAAAGTTGAAGTCATATAACATTAATGCTAATGTAGTAAATTATAAAAAATGGCAAAATGCTAACATTTAAAGATATCAGAAACTTTTATTGTAGAATTATAAGCCTTACTTAAAATGGCTACAATTTATGTCATTAAAATATATATATATATAAACTGCCTTTCACTTTTAATTTGTTATAATTATTGGTTTTCAGGTCAGTGAATGTTTCTACAATATCATTTTAATGTTTGCGTACTACTATACTGTTTGCTTATAGATATTTTATTTAAATAATTACCTATATGTACCACACATTTATTTTCCTTTATTTTGGAAATTATAGATATTGTAATTACCTTTCATAGAACAAGTTATTTTCAGAGCTTGGATACAATGATAGATGTAGCATTTCTAGGTCAAATATTTTACACATTTTTAAGGCTTTACATCAATCCTCTTTTGCTCTCTGGGTTACTATAAATATTCTGTCATTTAATGAAAGCAGTGCTATTCCTCCTTACTCTCTCTCCACTTGAAATACCTGGTTAGACTTGAAATACCTGGTTAGACTTGAAATATCTAGAGAAACATCTGGTTCTTTTTCCTTACTTTTTTCTTTTTAAATTCAGAATGTTATGATTTTCAGAACCTTCTCCATCATGACTGCCATCTTCTAAGACCGTTTCTCATTTTTTTAGATTCCTCCAAAAACTGAAAACCAAAATCTGAACACAATAATAAAGACATATTTAGAACAAGGTCTACTGAGGTTAATATTTCCTGGGCACGATTATATATGGAATTTAGTTACCAGGAGCAGTGTGTCTTATTCTGGTTATCTCAAATAATGAGCAAAATTGTCTTGTATAAAAATACATATGACCCGAAGATAAAACAGGATTGTCAACAAAATCTAAGATGGGAAATTACAGAATGGTGTCAGGGAGGGAAAACTTTTCCTCCTCTTAGGTTCAATGTCTGGTGGCCTATGAATTAAGCTAACAAAGGATATATTGACAGGAGAAAAGGCATACGATATTTATTAATATTTAATGTGTATAGAATTCACAGAAAAGAAGGAAATACCAAAGAAGTAGTGAGACTTGGGGCTTAAATACCATTTTAACAAAGGAAAGGGGGTTTGGGCTTCAAAGGATGACCACTGTGGGAAAGCGAGTGGGAAATATATGGGGGGAATTAATGGAAGATAAGGGTTATTTTAGCAAAGTTTGTTTATGCACACTCATCTCAGTTCCTACTGTCAGGGAATGAGTCATTCTCCTTTTCCTGGTATGGGAGAGAAAACACCTACACAAGGGAAATTTATACCACCTTCAGAACAGGAAATTTACGCCCTACTTTCAGGTAGAAAAAAGGAAGGCAAAGAATTCTTCCTGCATTTGCTGATTCTCAATTGCCTTCAGCTCAAAATAATTATTTTACCAAAGTGGCATGTTTTGGGAGGCATATCCTGATTCAATGGCTATGTTCATAGAGAGACCTGGAAGGTCTGATACAAGGCAATCTGGTATAAGGCAGCTCTCAGAAACTTAGCAGTAAAAAATTATGAATAGTTGGCTCTGACTGACTCATTGTCTATTATGGCTCCTTCTGCCCCCTTTGGAAATGGCTAGAAGTTATTAAAAAATTACTAAAAAATATAGACATAGCACTTGGTTGAATTTAAAGAAGTATAACCAGAGAGTGCAGAGATTGCCATTCTATCAGGACAAAATAACATCATATTCATTAATATTCACATTACTTTGATTCCAAGTCACAACCTGTCTAGAATGCCGGAAAGTCCAATCTTCTCTTTTCTTTTTAATTTAATTTAATTTTTAATTTTTTTAGAGACAGGATCTCACTCTGTCACCCAGGCTAGAGTGCAGTTGTGAGATCATGGCTCACTGCAACCTCAACACCCTGGGCTCAGGTGATTCTCCCACCTCAGTCTCCTGAGTAGCTTAGAATACAGGGGTACACCACCAAGCCCAGCTGGTTTTTTTGTTTTGTTTTGTTTTGTTTTGTTTTTAGATGGAGTTTCTATCTGTCACCAGGCTGGAGTGCAGTGGTGCAATCTTGGCTCACTGCAACCTCTGCCTCCTGGGTTCAAACGATTCTCCTGCCTCAGCCCCCCGAGTAGCTGGGACTACAGGTGTGCGCCACTATGCCCAGCTAATTTTTGTATTATTAGTAGAGATAGGGTTTCACCATGTTGGCCAGGATGGCCTCGATCTCTTGACCTCAGGATCCATCCTCCTCGGCCTCCCAAAGTGCTGGGATTGCAAGCATGAGCCACCGTGCCTGACCAAGCCCAGATAATTAAAAAAAAAAAAAATTTTGTAGAGACAGAGTCTTGCTATTTTGCCTAGGCTGGTCTCAAACTTCTGGGCTCAAGTGATCCTCCTGCCTTGGCCTCCCAAAGTTCTGGGATTACAGGTGTAAGCCATTGCCTTGGCCCAATCTTTTCTTAAGGTAACTTGCCTCAGATATTTTGCAGGGTGATTAAAATTGCTTACTTTGATTTAAAATTGATCTTCCCATTGTTTACAATCTCTAAGAGGAAACCAAGGCTACATCCGGAAGGAAATCTTAATCCCTGACCTTCAGGTGCTCCCTCTTCCAGACAGGCCTCACTACCTAGTAGAAGGCTTGCACCCAAACTCAGAAATGTCCCCATTTACAAAGGCTGACATAGAAGGAGCAGTACAACTCTGCTCCAGGTTTACTGCTGAAACTCAATGTCAGCAGCTCAAAGCGCTATTGGTACTTGAGGAAAAAGTGAGGAAGTTCTGTTCTCCAGTGTCACACTTACTTAAGGATATCAAAATGAAACTAAAGAGAAAAATCCATGAAACAGCTGCCCAGGCTCTTGCAGATAATAATTCTAGGTGGTCAGCTTTTCAATTATTTATCTCTCTCTCATTTACACATAGCTGTTTTTGCCCGAAGCATGCCTGGGGCACCAGAGTGACTAAATATGGGGTGTATTCAGTATTAGCCCCAATTTTTTCCAGACCAGAATTTCCACCAGAATATTGAGCAGTAATTCATCATTATATATCTATGTTATACCTTTGCAGGGAGCTGAAGATAGAGGTGAAAAAGGCCACTCTAATCCCCGCCTTCATGGAGGTTGCATTTGGTTGGGGTAGAGAGTAATGCATAAATATACACAAAAATGTCAGATGGAGAAAAATGGTGTGAAATAAAATAAGAAAGCTTCCCAGAGGCTTTTTCTGAGAAGATGCTATTTGAGCACAGACCTGGATGACAAGAAAGATCAGCCTTGTGAAAATGTCTAAGGAAGAGCTTACCAAGCAGATAAAATAGCAAATAGAAAGTCCTTAAAGCTAGATCGTGCTTGGCACGTCTCAGCTGGTGTAGCTAGAGTGATAGGAGCTTCATTCAGAAAAGAGGAGGGTCAAGGGAGAAAGGTCCTGAACGATGTACCCACTATAGTAAAACCTTAGTACTTCACTTTCATAGCTAGTTGAAGGGTTGAACAGAGGAGTTATAGAACCTAGTTTAGATTTTAAAAGGAGCACTCAGCATTGTGTGCCAATTGCACTGTTGCGGAGAACTTTAGGAGTCCATGGGAGAGACTATGATAGCTTGGACTAGCGCGGTAGCAGGGGTAATGGAAGGCACCAAGACCCAGGTAAGTAATTTGGAGGTAGGTAATTGGAATATATCGTTAAGGTAATATTCACACCGCTGCTTCAATGTAGGATGAATTTTCTCTCAGTGGCTCCCATTTTGCTTCTCAGACTGGACCTCAAAAATGTCTCAGACTCTTGTTATTATTTTCTACAGTACTTTATCCTGCCCTGAATAAATAAGTTGATATGGGGGAGTATATTAATCTCCTAGGGCTGCCATAACAGAATACCACAGCCTGGGTATCTTAAACAATAGACATTATTTTTCACAGCTCTGGAGGCTTAGAAATTCAAAATCAAAGTGTTAGTAGGTTTGGTTTCCTCTGAGGTCTCCATGGCTAGCAGATGGGCACCTTTTTGCCGTGTCCTCACAGTCTTTTCTGTGTGCACATCCCTATGGTCTCTTTTTCTTAGAAGGATATCTTTTCTGTTGGATTAGGATCCACCCATATGACCTCATTCAACTTAATTATCTCTTTTAGGACTCGATCTCCAAATACAGTCACATTGAGGATACAGCTTCAACATATACATTTTGTGGGGATGCAATAAAGTCTTTAACAGGGAGGGTTGTCGCCTAATCTAACCCTCTTTAGACTTTGCTTAAGCAGAGCCTTCTTAGCAAAGAGAGAAATAATTCATTACTTTCCTAAACTCAGCATATGTAAATGTCAAATAAAGTTTAATTTTTTTAACATTCTTAATGTCAGTTGTTATACAAATAGAGAGGTTCTAATATTTTATTGCCTCTACTCTAATATCATTTTACTGGAGACCACTGCATTACAGGGATGGCCATGAGACCTTGCAAATGATTACTATAGGTAATTTATATTATTTTTTTGCCACCAACAGAAATTACACTATTAATCTCAACCAGCCTCCATGAAAATTTATGTCCCTAGACACAAGAGAAGTAGTGTAAAATTATAGAAAATTTGTACAAATCCATCCATGATACTGATAAATAATGCCACACACATTCTTATTGATAGTGGGTGGAAATATTTTTCTGAGTTATTTATGTAGCAGAATCAGTATAGTCATATGAAAGTTTTAGATTTTTTTTGTTGACTCATTCATTTGTTTATTCCATATAGCTACCAATTATTGTCCTTACCATTTGAGCCATTTGGCTAAATAATTTACATATTAAATTAATGTGGTGGAATGTTTCTCATTTTACATATTAGGGGACTAATATTAAAGTCCAAGTAACTTACTCAAGATCATCCAGAGAGTAAGTGTCACAGCCAATTATCACACCAGGTTTGTGTGCTTCCAAACTGCGTTACCTTACCTAATGTAACTTTCAACCAACCTTGAAAATCACCCATGTGCCTGATTTTGGAGTAAGAGTGGAAGACAAAAGAATTAATAAAGGTGTATCTCCTGCCCTGAAGAATCTTATGTTTTAGGTCAAGTGTGGTGGCTTCACACTTGTAATTGCAGCTTTTTGGGAGGCCAAGGCAGGAAGATCACTTAAGGCCAGGAGTTCAAAACAAGCCTGGGCAATATAATGAGACCGTGACCCCACAAAAAAAATAAAAAAGAAATTAACTGGGCATGGTGGTGCATGCCTGTAGTGCTTGCTATTCAGGAAGCTGAGCTAGGAGGATTGCTTGATCTCAGGAGGTGGAGGCTACAGTGAGCCCTGATTGGACTACTTCATTCTGGCCTGAATGACAGAACGAGAACCTGTCTCAAAAAAAAAAATCTTCTGTTTTAACAAGAAGATAGGAATGTAAATAAATAAAGTCCTGTAAGACTATGAATGCTATAATTATACACAGACCACAAACCCATAAGGGATCAGGTGAATCCTTCTACCTCCTGGGGACTAGTAAACTTTCCAAATAAAGATACCGTTTGAGCCAAATCTGGAAATATGTGTCCATTATTCAGATAATGGGAGTAGAAGTAAATGGAGGGAATAGCAGTGGAGGCAAAGATTCCAGATGGAAGAAGTAAATTGAGGCCAGCACAAAATGGCACAGAGATGTTTGGGATTTATCCTTTTGGAAACTAGAAATACTGTCAACTCTGTATTAACCCATTACCTGGGTAGTGGAAAGTAGGAGGCGAGCACCGGTAAAATGTGGTTCAGACCCACCTAATCCCAATTTGTGACTTAAGATGGATATTTAATCACATTTAATTTAATGTATTAAATTAATCACATTAAATAAATCACATTTAATTTAATGTATTAAATTAAAATGTTTAAATTGTTTGCTCTGTTAGCTGAGTAGTTCTTTCATTCTTCTTCCCCATCCTACTCTTCCTCTTCTTCCTTTTTCGAATGAAAATAATTTTAGGTAACATCAGTTTTCATTGAATGAACTCTACATTTTATTTTCTAGATATCCCAGCAAGCGGTCATTCAGAGCTGCCTTGTTTTTGTCAGCTAGCTCCTCGCTCTCACTGTCATTCTCCCCTTCACATTGCACAAATACTAGTTCGCTGGCAACAGTCAAGCCATCAGCTTGGAAATTAAATTACCTGCCATTCTCCAGTTTTTCTCTGTGTAACCCTAGACTGCCCCTTCAGCTCTCCATGAGGCAAGTCTCTCAATATAACAATGAATGGAAAGAGTTTAGGGCCGTATCTGTCAGTTCAAGGCCACAAAGCCTTGAAAGCAAATTCTGGGCTTTGTTCTTCAATGCTCTCCGTCTTACCTTCATTGTCCTCCAAATTCTCTGCTTAAGAAAAAAAAACATCTTAGGAAAAGGCATAGAAAAGAGACTTCTATTCTGTCACTGCCACAAGAAAGAGATCTTTGCACAGAGCTTCAGACAAACTGCGGGAGCTGCTCCCACACTGAAGAGAAGCTAATAGACTAACAGACTGCCGTAAGCAAACATATCCACCTCTGATTGTCCAGGTGGAGGGGCGTTCCTGATTTGCAGTAGGTACAGTGTAAAAACGTAATGGCTCCTACATACTTGTAAATAATAAATTCACTCTGATATGTAGATATTTCTCTCATTCACAATAGTTTTAATTATTTTCCCTTACAAATATGCTGCCTTTTGGTTATTTTCTTCCATGTTTTGCCATAACATGGTGAATCTATCCCTGGAAAATTGAAAGTTGACTGCAATTCAATATTCCTGGAACACAGAGCACTTTGGGCAGTCACAGATCTGGAGATGGAAAATTAAGCAGGCATCTAATCTTGGATGGCTTTTGTGCCATGCCTTTGGCAGGGGGAAGCCATTGGAGAGTTTTAAGCAGCAGAGGGACATGCTCACATTTGCATTTTAGAATGATCACTCCAGTGTTCCCTCAGCAATGGCAGTCAGGAGAATGAGAAGTGATGAGACCCTAAGCTAAGCAGTTTCTATGGGGAAGATGAGGAAGTAAAGCTTTCCCGAGACAATGAGGACAAATAGTTAAGTGGGCAGTTTAGATGGGGGTCTAGGAGAAGCAATGGAGTTGGGGAGGGAAAAAACAATGACTGGCCTCACCTCTGATGACTGAGTGGGTACCATTCGCTGAGAAAAGTCCACTGGGAAAGACTCATGATTGGGAAAAATAAATTAAATTTTATTTTGGTAATTTAAAGTTGAGGTGACTTTGTTGTATTTACGTAGAAATACCTACTATACAGTTAAATACATCAGGAGGATATTTAGGGATAACATTGAGATTTGGGAGCTGTTGGGGTGATATAGGGGGTAGTTAGTGAAGTCGTAAGTGAGAATACTCCCCACCCTTCCCAAATTCCTAGGGTGTCTTTTGATATTGGTGATATTGATTTTGATATTCTAAAAAATATGTTGATTTTTTAAAAGTTGTAGATATTATTTGACTTGATACTATGGAATCTCAAAATATGGCTGTCCCCTCAACTTGTATTTTTCTTGAAGTTCTCTGATTTCCTGCTTCCAAATGCCAGCTTGCTCTCTAGATTTGCTGCTGTCCTGCCTGGGTCTCTAATCATTGTCATGCTGGAAGGTTCTCTTTTGCCTCTCTCTCAATTTCCTATATATCATATACTCTTTTCCAGTTTACTCCTTTGATTTAGTGAAGTACAGCTTCCAGCAGCTTTCTGAGAAAGGTGCTTGTGAAGCAGATTTATCAAGACAATGCTGTATTTTATGTTTACATATCATTAATTGAGTATGGAAATCCAGATTGGAAATAATTTGGTATCAAATCTTTTCAGACATTCTTGTCTTCTCAATAATAAGTTGCAGTTGAGAAGTCCAGTGCTATTATACTATTATGTCTTTTGATCATTACTCTTTCACTCTAGAAACTTGTAGAATCTTTTTTTTCCCCTTTATTCTGGCATTTCATGACAACATGTGTCTGTTTTGCTGGGAACTTATTTGGCAATTTCAATCTAAAAACTGATGTCCTTCAGTTCTGAAAAATAATGTCAAATTATTTTTTAAATGTTTCTTCTATTTGTTTTACAATTATCTCTCAAGGTCGTGTAACTTAGAGGGTGAACTGTCATTTTCTGTTTATTTCCTTCCTTAAAAAAATGTTCCTCGAGGATTTTTTCAACTTTAAACTTTCTATCAACATTTTAAATTCAGCTACACTCCTTTTAATTTCTCAGAGTTCAAATTTTGTTGTTTTTTTTTTAAACCTTTTCTTCATTATAACCTCCTCTAGCTTCATGTATATCATTTCTGTAATTTCTCTGAGGATATTTGTTTTCATTTTATTCTGTATTGTTTTCTATTTTTGCTGCTGCTTCTGTTTCTTCTGAATTTTTCTTTTCTGTTTTTTTAATTTGATTTCTTGCTCGTGGTGTAGTCATTCTTTAATTATCTGGTGTTTCTGGGCTGTGTCTTCATCTTTCTAAAGATCATCAGAAATTCTGAGTTCAAGCAGGAGACCTTATGTAATGATAAACATCTTTAAAAATAGCTGCACTGAGCCGTGTGTGTGTGTGTGTGTGTGTGTGTGTGTGTGTGTGTGTGTGGAGGCAGAATCCTCCAATTATCTCTTTCTTTGGAGCATTGGTCTAGACAGTTTCCCCCAATAGGGAAACCTTTTAATATCTCACATGGGGTATGGAAACCTGGATGTCAGCCTCCCCAAAAGTCGGGGTAGGGGAATGAGGTCTAATTTAGCAGTTAGGTCTGTGGTTCTTAACCCTATTTGAACATTATGGTGGGAGATTTGAAAAAGTCTCATGTTCGTGACATAGGCCAAAACAATTCAGTGACAATCTCTAGGGGTAGCACCCAGACATTTTTAAAAAGGTCTTCCAGGTGATTCTAATGTTTGTCTCAGGTGAAGACCCACTTGGCCAGCAGCATCAGAACATCTGCATCACCTGGGAACTCTTCATAAATGCCAATTGTTGGGCCCCACTCTTGAACTACTGGATCATACAGTCTGGGGTGGAGCCCAACAATCTACGGTTTAAGTAGCTCTCCAGGTAATTCTAATTCATGCTGAAATTTGAGAACTTCTAATGTAGATTATCACTTAATCCTTCTTCTCAGTGTCCTTGGTAATCCTTTTGGGTGAATTTCTAATCTTTCACCAGGCTTGAGGAAAGACACTCCCTTGGCAGCGTACTCTGGATTCTAACCACTTTTTTAATAGACTAAAGCAATCCTCCTATTTTCAATTGCATCTATCTCCCTATTTTTAGACATTTTAAGGCCCACAATTTCTAATCTGGTCTGAGCTTCTGCAGTACAAATTAACTTGCATCTGACCTCCTCCTATTGCAGGTCTAGACTTTCATTTTATCTATTAACTCATGACCAGTTATAATCTACTTTCAATCCACTTCTGCTTTTTATTGCCATGGTCTTCTATTCTTCGTCTGTGTAGCCTTATGAATTTTTTATTGTTTTCTTACAAATTTTGGTTTGCCAGGAGAGAGAAGAGATAAAATTGGTCAGATAAAACACAAGACACCCAGTTAAAATTTAATTCCAAATAAATAACAAGACTTTTTTTTGTATATCCTAATAAACTACTCTTCATTTATCTGGAATTCAAATGTAACTAGGTATATTTTCTATTTTAAACATGAAGGGCTGATTTTTTAGAAAAATCTAATTTTAAGTCATGGATCTCAACAGTTCTGGCATGGGGCAGGAAAAATACATATTCTGAATATTTCAAAAATAAGTTATTAATTTTAATGATACATCTTAAGAGGTAAAGCATTATAAAAATTTTAATAATTATAATTCCAAAATATAATTGAAATATGTATTCAACTGCCTTTAATTTGGATTGAAACTTTAATTCGATTTATATTAATCAAGTTATGTTTGCACTGAGTAGTATAGTGTTATGAGGTCCAATGGGAGACTATTTTACGAATAGGGCAGCGTAGTGGAAAAAGCATTGAAATTCAAGTAGTGCTGAGTGGGAGTTAATGCCACGCTCCTGCTGTGTGACCTTCAGGAAGGCCACCTTTCACTTTTCCATTTGCTTATTTTTAACAGTGTGTGTGTTACCACATCATGTCGCTTTTATGACAATGAAATAAGACAATTGTATTTACTCAATTTAGAGACTTCCAAAGGGCCTGGAACTTAGTGCTTGGTAAATACTATTTTCCTTCTCTCTCTCTCTTTTGGAGAAGATTTTGGAGACTGTACAGTAGGATCAATGTATATTTATGTTAATTATCAATATTAACATATTTAACATATGAATATTAAAATAATCCATGAATTCCTTTAATATCTCTGTTAGTGAAAGTATTATTTTGCTAGGGCTGCCATAACAAAGTCCCACAGACTGGATGGCTTGACAGAAGTTGATTTTCTAGTAGTTCTGGAGGCGAGAGGTCTGAGATCAAGGTGTTGGCAGGGCTGGATTCTTCTAAGGTCACTCTCCTTATTTGTAGATGACTGTCTTCTCCCTGTGGTTTCACGTGGCCTTCCTCAGTGCATATCTGTGTCCCAACGTCCTCTTCCTATAAGAAAACCAGTCACACTGGATTAAGGTCCATCCTAATGGGGCCTCGTTTAGACTTAATTATTAAATACCTCTTTAAAGACTCTCTCTCTAAATACAGTCTCAGTCTGAAGTACTGGAACTTAAGAATTTAGCATATGAATTTTGGGTGGGAGTTACAATTTATCCCCTAACCATGAAGTAGATTTACTCATTATTACTCATACACAGCTTAACCCCTACCCTATATTAGCTCCCTGCTTCTGTACAAGCTTAAGCAAGCAGTGTTTGAATTTCAATAATTTCTGAAGATTCTAACATCTTCATGTCAATAACAGTGTGAAAGAACAACCACAAAAAATGTGAGATGAGCAAATGTGATTCCAAGTAATAATTATGCAGTCAAAAACAAAGTTCAAAAGAATGCAAAACATTGTGAAGAATATAAAGAATTACAACACAGGATCCTTGCTCTCAAGAGCTTTCATCCCTGGATAAGGAGTCAAAATGAGCACAAATGAAACGATAAGGAAAAGCAACCATTAAATACAAAATCATGTGATTCTGTCTGTAGAGGAGCCTTAGAATGAGGGAGAAAGAAGTATCAGTGTGGGCTGTGCTAGTCTGAAATACTTTACTGAGGATGTGCACTGAAAGGTGAATATAGTGGAGTTACGTGAAGACACATGTATGAAAACCATCATAAATAAGAATTGAACGGTGACTATTTTCTTCATAGCACTAATAGCAGTCTTCACTTATTTCTTTTCTATTTGGTTATTTGTTTATGTCTGTCTCTATTACTAGAATATTAGGTCTATAATGGCAGAGATCTTACTACTCTTGTCTCCTGTCATTTTTCCATCATCTGCAATCATACTTTACAAATAATAGATGCTCAATATTAATTGAATAAATGGATTAATGAATATTGTAAGATGATAAGGCTGGAATTAGAAAGGAGTCTTAGTAGGTGGAATAAATTTGATTTGTAGGGCTTTAAAAATCTGATAAGAGAATTTAAAATTTGAAGCTGTATATAATGAGGAGGCTTCGAAGAATCTTAAGCAAGAATTATGCATGATGAAAGATAAGATTTTAGATGACTTCAACAACCTAGAATAATTTTTCCAGGACAATTAGGGTCTTAGATTCACACTGGTCATTCTTGAGATGCCTGTTGTCTGAGTCCTAATGGTCCTTGATGAGCACAAACTTCTTTGGTCATGGTCTTCAAGGCGGTGGTTCTTTGTAGTCTGCTCCTTTACCCATTTATTTACTGACCCCGTACCATGCCATCAGAATCCAATTGATCACGCTCAGAAACTTTATGTGTGAACAGAGTGTGGTTTTGTGCTTCTCTTAGAAGCCCTACCCACCCAAAGCTATGATCCAGAACTGAGTTTCATAGATATCTCTACTGTCTAGGGAGCCACGAAAGAGTGAGTTTGGCATTTTATGTGTTGCCTGTGGAAATTAGTTTTCTCCAGGGCCGAAGGGTAGGGTAAACAACCACAGTGTCTGCCATGGTTTGCCTACCTTCTAGTGGTCGAGGTAGAAAGATTTTTTTCTGATTTTTGTTTCTAGTCTCCTGTAGCAATAAAAATAATGCGATCAGAAACAATTTTTTTTATTATCTTGCCATAGAGATGTGTTCAAATGTTCAGTTTTAAATAAATGTAACCCAGGCCCAAAATAAATTACTTAGCTGACTGAAATGTGAGAATTTGCAGAGAGATACATCTTGGAGAATCATCTACCCCCATGGCTCTCTTTAGCTTTAATGTGTGTAGTTTCTGCTCAAGACCCATTGGGTCTGAGAGGGCGAGTAAGGAGGGAACATCTTCATTTCCTGAGTGGCACATTCAGTTAGGGGTGGTCCAAATAAAAACACCCCTGTGCTCCAGTGTTATAGCCTTAGCCTCACTCAATCACCCATGTCCCCATGGTGAGGGGCTTTGGCCTAGGAGACAGAAATGGAACACATTTTGATTTGGACTTTAAAAATGGCCTTTTTCTTTAGTCAGCCAGCCAGCCCAGTAGGCCCTCAATTCTACACTTCAGTTAAATTCCTCTTGTTAATTTTTGATTTTGCCCATAATTTATCCTTTAATATTTTTATAAATTTTATTTCTGAAGTAATAAACACATAATAACAGAACACATAATACAGAAGAGACTCTTATCAATTATCAATAGCAATGTCTCCTACTCTGATCTTTCTATCGCCACTCCTGCTTCTTAGGGACAAATCTCTTACAGCTGTCTATTATTAGTTGTAGTTGTACTATTTTCTTTCCTTCCTTCCTCCCTTACTTTCTTTTTTCATTTCTTTTTTTCTTCTTCCTTCCTTTTTTTCTTTATCTTTTCCTGGAGTTCTTACTCCCAGAGTCTTCTATTCTCATGATCCAATATAGACAACTTTTTATGCTTGCCTCATAGCATTTATTCTGGGGCTTTCCTTTGCCATCTGGCTTTGTTCAGTTTCCTGTTTTTTAGATTCCTTCTCATTATCTTGACTTATTTTCTCATTTTGTTCCAGCTTAACTTTCAGTTTCTGTTTAAGAAAGAGTTCATGGGAGGTAAATTTATGATATATATCTCCCCTCTGCACTGCTACACACACACACACGCATACACACACACTCTCACAGAGAGACACACACACACACACACACACACACACTTTTTTTTTTTTTTTTTTGAGACAGAGTCTCGCTCTGTCACCCAGGGGCTGGAGTGCAGTGGCACGATCTTGACTCACTGCAACCTCTGACTCCCGGGTTCAAGTGTTTCTCCTGACTCAGCCTCCTGAGTAGCTGGGATTACAGGCGCACATCACCATGCCTGGCTAATTTCTGTATTTTTAGTAGAGACGGGGTTTCACCATGTTGGTCAGGCTGGTCTCAAACTCCTGACCTCGTGATCCACCCACTTTGGCCTCCCAAAGTGCTGGGATTACAGGCCGGAGCCACCATGCCCGGCCACACTTCTTACATTTAATTAATAGTTTACTATAGAGTTCTACCTAGATTGTAATTTCCCCTAAGAATTTCCCAGGCATTGCTTCACTGTTTTCTAGTTTCTAGCAGTGGTGAAGAGAAGTCTAGCATGGTAGTTTGCAAAGAAGAACTGGGTAATCCTTTGTAAGTGACTTACCTTTTTCTTACCTCCAAACTTTTAAAAAAGATTTTTTTTAAGCACAGTGTTCTGAAATGTTACATGCATATATTCATTTTTTCTATTCTTTTTGCTGGTGAATCACTTGAAACTGTCGTCCTCAAACTTTTTGGTTGCAGGACCATTTTATAGTCTTAAAAATTATTGAGATCCCTAAGAGTTTTTTAGATGTGGGTTATACATAACAATATTAGTTATTAAACCTGATAAAATTTAAAAAATATTTATTACAAATTCACTTAAACATTACAAAATAAACATTAATCTTTATATGTTATATTTTTAATGTTAGTAGTTATATTTTCTCAAAACAATTAGGAGAGTGGCAATGGTCTACATTTTGCAAATTTTCTGAATGTCTTAATATAATATAGCTGAATTTTCATATCTGATTCAGGAGATGTTGTGTGGGTTCATATCTATGCCATTAGAATAGAGAGGATTATTTTAAAAGCTTTTCAGATGATTGTGGACATTATTCTTTTAAAACTACACCAAAACTCAACAAATGTTAGTTTCTTAAAGGTGAATAGCAAAGAGCATATCATTAAATTTTTATTTCCTCTCATATATAATTTGTTGGCCTAATTGTCACTACAAATTAATCATTTACTATGCGTGATTTTGGCTCAGCTTGTGTTGTTCATTTGAAAAACATTGCTTCCTTCAGTTATGTATATCTTCCCAGTGTAGACATATTTCGTTATACCATATCAAAAAAAATACATTCATGAATATTGCCAGAAATCTCATTAGAAAAATTTTTAGGTATTAGGAAGCTGTCAAACTTATGGTATTGATAGAAGTTTTCCAACACTCTAATCTTCATTTGAAAGCTTTAATTTTATCATTGAAAATAAATTATCTCAGTTTTCTTATATGACAGTTTTTATATTTCATTCATTTTTGAGTAAACATCTTTTAAATATTGAACTCTGAATAGCCATAGTCTGTCTGTCATTCTTCAAAGATAAAATGATGTTCTATGAAAAAAGTAGCTAATTCTTTTTGCAGTTCAAGCAATCTCATAAGACATTCCCTCCAGGCAATTGTATGTTGGTATGCAGCAGAAGGACCTTATGCACTTTTCATTTTGTGACACAATATTAAAGTGTCATGTCCTAGCTTTAATAAAATTAATACTTTTTATTGATCAATTAAGGTAATTTTTAAGTAAAACTGGCGTTTTTTTTTCCCCTGTGAGTGCATGGCAGTAGTGAATTCAGTGATTCCTAGTACAGTTTAATGCTACTGGGCTTTCAAAACAAATATTCTACTAACCTTTTTTTTACTTTTTTTCTACCATTTTTTGAGGTTTCTTTGGTCTTTTTTCTCTGTATTATGGAAGGTTGCCTCTACCATATTTTCTGATGGTTCTATTGAAAAATACTTTTTAGTAGATTTTTTAATCTCTAAAGACTCCTCTTTTGTAATTGTTCATTTTTTACAGCATCTTTTATTTTCTTGAGTGGCATATGTACTAGAATCTCTTGAGTATGTTAATTAGATATTAGATAATTTAAAACAAAAGGATTTTTTCTAAATTATTATTTGTGTACCTATGTTTATCTTAGTGTTTATTTTTCATTGTGCTAGTATTTCCCATTGAGCTGGAGATCCTTGATTTCCTATGATGTTTAACAAAGAAGTACTGTGTTATCTTTCATGGATGTCTCTTACCTTTATGAGAGTAGAAGTCTTTTCACTTGGTATCTTCCTTGAGGGGAGTTCTGCAAGGCATTTGACATTGTGACTTGTAGATTTAGTTTCAGGAGGGACCTGGGGGGTCAGGATTTGATTCCCATGAATGCCAGAATGAAGAGAACTGTGTTGCATGGCCCCAGCTTTAATATTCAAAACCTCTTCACTGAGTATCTTAGAAAAGAGCTGTGGCTACTTATTTGAGACTTTTTATCAGCTGTCAGCCCTCTGTGAGCTAGGGGCAAAGAGCTAAGGAGATGGAGGTGGTATTACATATAAAAATATCTTTAATTGCCCAAATAGACTTAAATAACCTTATTTTAACTTCTAGGTAGAAATTGATTTGTGGTCTCAATTTGTGGCCATTAATTCTATTCTCCTTGATAAGTCTAAATCATTCAAATCCTTTTACATTGTAACTTTATTTTAAATTACTGCATTGCCTTAAATGTTTTTAATGCTCTCATGGAGTCTTGGAAAGAACACAAGTTTTGCAGATAGGGAGACCAAATATGTAAATGTGATTAAGTTACTTAATCTTCATAGAGTCTCAGATTCTTTATAAAATGGAACGATAATCGTTTCCTTACAGTTTTGCTTTCACAATTTGAAATAATACAATATGAGGGAGATATCTCTATTTCTTTTATCTGTGGCACACTGTAGATTCTCTGATATCAAATGAGCACTCAATAGGTGGTACCAGTATAAATTAATACAATTTTGGAGAAAGGGTCACTAGAAGAAATAGAGAAGGTTAACAATTGTGAAGAGACCAGTAACGGAGAGCACACATGATCAAAAGCTTACATACTTTTAACAAACAGAAAGTTGGAGAACAATGTATATTTTATAATTGTTGTTTAGATATTTTCCTAGATTTTGCCATTTATTTATAAATGCCTATAGTACAAAACTACATGATCATGTTTAAGTATGTAAATAATAAAAGCTGATTTTATATTAATTTGAAATATGCTTTTGTTTATATCTATATGCTTACATATTATGTAAAATATAAGAATATTATATATTCTTTTCTAAGAAAAAGAAAAGTTAAATTGAAGAATCTAACTGTAGAGGAGAAGGAAAGTTTGAACAATAAAATGTCACTATGAGCTGCATTTTTAAATGTAAAAGTGATTTTACTGTTTCCCTTAGAAACAGAGTTTGGAAATATAACAAAAGAAATCAGAGAGTATTATAGTTTAGTAAGTATTTATTATTATTTAATAAGACAATTATACTTTCCTTTAAAAAATATCTTTCCTTTTTCTAGATAAGAAACTGTGGTGGGCAGACCAAAACTTAGCTCAGCTGGGAACCTGCAGCAAAAGAGACGGAAGAAACCCCACCATCCTACGGAATAAGACTTCTGGGGTAGTTCATATGAAAGTATATGATAGAGAAGCACAGCAAGGTAAGTCACACTAATGAATTTGTGCCAGGTTTTGAATACATAATGTGCTCTTTTTTACACTAGCTCCTCAATTCAACAATAGAAGGTTTCTATTCTTGCTTCTAATAAAAACAGAGAAAAAAGGAAAATGTGGCTTACTATTGTAGGAGAAATGCCTTTAACATAGGTGCCTAATGAGCTTTGAAAGCATTAGCAAACCTGCCTTAGGAGTCTTAATTTGTCAGGTCTTCAAAGAGGTCTTATCCTGTTCTTGACTAAAAAAATACAAGAATAAGAAAATATATCCTGGCAAAATATATACAATGCATAGTTAAGCCCAGAATCTGAATGAACTAGGGGACTTCAAATAGACTACATCAACAAAAGAATTCCATATCCAAAGGACTACAATTGTTTGGCTGTAATCATTTTGCGTTTTTGTTTTTGCTTGTCCAAATTGTGTGCAGTGAAATGGAGCGAGAGAAATAACAGATGGTTTACATAGGTAGACTTGTCACACTGCCCAAATGGCAAATGGATTAGAGATGGCAGCCAGTACAGCCCCACATCTGCTAGTCCTTTCTTACTTTTTGCTTCATAATCCATGACATCGGCAGAATTCTCTTTCTAAGAAAAAAAAAAAAAAACAACCAAAAAAAAATGTACTGTACTTTCATACATTAGTCTCTTCCATGAAAATCCTTAGCTTCACATACTTTTCTTAGGAAAAGTTTTCCAGAATGATTTTGAACACTAAGATAGGGATTTTCATCTAAAGGATTTGGGGTATGTAGACTAAAGCAGAGAAGAGCAGGGGGAATAATAGAAAACCAAGGGGATTGCTATTTCTGCAGATAGGTAATGACCATCAAGCAAGCAGATTTTATTGAACATACCAATTGAGAGCGCTGCCTGCACATCAGGAGACAAAATGGAGATCAGATTAGGATTTGCCTTCCCTGTACAGGGAATGGGTCACGCTGGTTTGGAATCTTTACTTGCCCCAAGCAGAAGAAAACATATTGCTTATTCATGAAAAAATTAATAACTTTAGAAGAAAAAAATTGCTTTAAACATTTATCTGAAGTATTTGTTGTGTTCCTTTCATTGTTGAGAATCTACGAATGTTTGTAGATTCACATATACAGAATGTATGTGCACCCAAGAGAATGTATATACATACATATACCTGAGAATGTATAACCTGAGAATGTATATAATACCCAAATGGTTATCTATTTGTTCTCTGAATTTTTTGGGTCATGTCCACAATAATAAACAAGGATATTTTTCACTAGCAATTCAGTAATGAAACTTTTTCTGTATCAAAATAATTGTACTGACATTCAAGTCATGGGAAATAGATTATGTAATTGAGAATAAAATACTGGTACTCAGTAAATAAAACATTGAAACATTTTCTCAGATTTCCATAGAATATAACTATGTGTAAAACTCACAGTACTATTGTAAATCTCAGTGAATAACACATACATATGAGACTGTATCTGAAAACATAACATTAGAAAATATGCGACAGAGAGGGAAGGTGTGCAAGAGAGAGAGAATTTCCAAACAAAGCATTTAAAAAATATTTACCCACTTTTCCAAACTGTGAACAAACACATGCTTTGTTTTAAGCTGTAAATTAACATGTCAAATTTTCTGGATATAATTCCAATGAATTATTTAGGGGAAAACATTTAGTATATGATTTTCAGTGCACTTTACTCCTGCTAACAAGATGTTCCCCATCTTTTAAAGATTTGATTCTATAGGTATAATTGGGTGTTCTATGCTCTGTGAAAGTATTGCCAAATGAACAAGGACCTCTAGCACTTAGGAATCAATGGTATAATATGACTAAACTTAAAATTTAAGCAATGAAAATACCATTTTTACGAGAATATGCTGATAAAAGCGTCTGTATTAAAGACAATTCCATTAACAGAATTACTGCAGGTAGCATAAAAGCTTCATTAGTATGAAATATGACCAATTTAGGACTCTTTAAGGTGTTAACATCCCTGCCTATTTGGATTTCAAAGTACAATTAGTGACTTAATATATCATTTTTGGCAAAGATCACTGGAGAGTTGAGAATTCTTGTTAGTCAAGTGGACTTTCTAGCTCCACTAGAGATTTGGTGCAAGAGGTTTCAACATCAATATCATTATAAATTATTAAGCCAAGCTAGTATTTATAATTTGATAGATAACATAAATTTAAACATAAAACATAAATTTGTTACATAAATTATTACTTTTTAACTTTACTATATTTTCTACTTTATATTTAACAGAAAAAGAACTTTATTGTAACTAAGAATTCATTTCGTTATTTTTTACTTTTTCTCTCCTTCATTATTAATTTCTTCTTAGAGACTAAACAAAGGATATATGAAATGTATATGGTTAGTGTTTAACATTAATTGTTGAAATATATTAATTTTATTGTTTATCAAAAATATAGTTCTCTCCATATATCTGAATATTTATCTGAAATATTATATACAATACTTATATATGGCTATTTTTGCAATTATATTAAAAATATACAGCCCCAGACCCAGAAGGTCCTTTTTTTCACGTATTTTTGCTGTTATTAAGGCCATATAACCCCTCACATTCTCTTATTTATTTATCTATTTTTTGAGATGGAGTCTCACGCTGTCACCCAGGCTGGAGTGCAGTGGCACTATATCAGCTCACTGCAACTTTCGTCTCCTGGGTTCAAGCAATTCTCCTGTCTCAGTCCCCTGAGTAGCTGGGATTACAGACACCCACTACCATGCCTGGCTAATTGTTTTTGGATTTTTTTTTAGCAGAGACGGGGTTTCACCATGTTGGCCAGGCTGGTTTGGACTCTTGACCCTAGGTGATCCGCCGGCCTCAGTCTCTCTCAAAATGTTGGGATTACAGGCGTGAGCCACAGCGTCCCCGGCCACATTCTCTTATTTTTACAAGTTCATTGTCTTTCCTAACCTATTTCTCTTTACTTCTTGTTCTTTTTTTTTTTTTTTTTTTTTTTTGAGACAGTCTCACTCTGTTACCTGGGCTGTAGTGCAGTGGTATAATCTCTGCAACCTCTGCCTCCAGGGTTCAACGATTCTCATGCCTCAGCCTCCCAAGTAGCTGGTATTACAGGTGTAGCCACCACGCCCGGCTAATTTTTGCTTTTTTGGTAGAGATGGGGTTTCGAGACAGGCTTGTCTCAGAACTCCTGACCTCAAGAGATCTGCCCACCTTGACCTCCCAAAGTGCTGAGATTACAGGTGTGAATCACCCTGCCTAGCCTCTTCAATTCCCTTATTTCTCTTTCTCTCCAAATGTTGTTCTTTCAAGCTTTATAGTTAAGTACAATCTGCCGATCTCTCCCCAGCCTTTCAGTCTCGGTAGTTGAAATACATCTGCATCTAAATACATCTCTCTAAAAGATTGGCATTACATTAATATACCCATGTTTTCTACAAAATGAAATATGTGGATTGTCAGTATATAATTATTATAAATCTAGGCTGGGGGCAGTGACTCATGCCTGTAATCCCAGCAATTCGGGAGGCCGAGGTGGGTGGATCACTGGATGTCAGGGGTTCAAGACTAGCCTGGCCAACATGGTGAAATCCCATCTCTCCTAAAAATACAAAAATTAGCCAGGCATGTTGGCAGGCCCCTGTAATCCCAGCTACTTGGGAGGCTGAGGCAGGAGAATTGCTTGAACCCGGGAAGTGGAGCTTGCGATGAGCCAAGATTGCACCACTGCACTTCAGCATGGGCAACAGAGTGAAACTGTCTCAAAAAAAAAAAAAAAATATATATATATATATATATACACACACACATATATATATTGTAAATCTATAAATATAATTGTTTCATTATTTGATAAATGAGAGAAATGAAATTTCATCTTAATGTTATACATCAGCTTGGAAAAAATGTGGAATGAATTGGTTAATTTTTATTAGTTTATATAGGATAAATGTAATCATTTTAAAAGTTCAGGGCCATTATATGGCCCTACATAAAATGGAGTTCATCAGTGGCCAAACTGGCAGATACAGGACATGAGCAGCGAATGTGGTAGATCTCCTGATGAGAAATCTCCCAAGTTGAGAGTATTTCACACTTCAAAAATGACAGAGCTCATGACAGATTCGATTGAACAATTAAATCTCATCAGACCATCTTGAATTCAGAAGAAGAGAAATAATGAGCTGCATTGGTATTTTGAAATTTCCACAGAGAACTATTGATATCGAGCTTTCATCATGCTTTGTAATTCTCACTGGATTTATGGTACTTCATATCAGTTCTTGAACATCCAGTAAATGGCATTGCATGCTCTAGAATAATAAAAAAGATGTAAAAATCGGATTTTTAATGAACTTTCTGGGTAAGATTGTAAATTACTTAACTTCACACTACCAGCATTAATTAGCACATTGGGCCTAGTAAATTCAATGGAACATCTTTAGTAGGGATTCTAGAATGCCTACCTGTGGTTACCTGACTAATATTTGTCATTGGTACTCCACAGAAAGAAGAGGAATTAATATGCCAATTAATTAGATGACTCTTATGGCTGTGTTTTTCATATATTTTGGGAGAATTATATTTCTATGAATGGGAAAATTTATTTCCTTGCTTTTAAAAATTAATTGAATACATATACACATACATACCTCCTTTCTTTTAGACGCATAATCTTTGAGTGGTTAGTAATAATTTAACAGCTATTTATGTGACACATTTGGATAAAATATTCTTGCAAAGGAAGTAATTGTAGAGTTGAAGTAAAATTTAAAAATCAAAAGAGAAAAAGATGCTGGTTTCTCCGATCTTAAAATATTACAAAGGTCTACGAAAATATTTATGACAAATCAATTTCCTTTTGCTTTTCCGTAACTATTAATCTTCTCATGTGTGTCTGTTGACTTTTTTGAAAGGGCAAATTCAACCATAATTTACTACTTTAAATTATTCAAGAGAATAAAATGTAATCTTTAACCAATATGAAACAGCTGCATTTAGAAATCAATAGCATACATATTTGTCAGATTATTGACATTAAATACAACTTTATTTTTAAAAAAATTTCATTAAAGAAATTTGTCTTGTTTTCATTCTATGCAGGCAGCAATTCCTGCCAACTAAACAATGGTGGATGCTCTCAACTTTGTTTACCAACATCTGAAACTACAAGGACTTGTATGTGTACAGTGGGATATTATCTCCAAAAGAACCGCATGTCATGTCAAGGTATGAGTTCACGAAAAACCTTACCTTTGGTTCATTTACTTCATTAATCATTACATACCATGCAGACTTTAGGCAACCAAAGTCAGTTAAACATTAGAAAAAAATTAACTAGTTATTAGGAAATGGTATACTGTTTCGTCTCATATGTGTAAAATTTTAATATTTGAAATATTTAAAATATCATTGTTCTACCTTATAAGACTTTCTAATTTTTTAGTTATTTTAGCAACTGCAGTTTATTATCAAACTTTAATCAAATCTGGTAGAAGCTACCTTCAACCTGAATAGGCAAAAAGCATAGTAAAAAGCAGTGCTTGATTGGCTGGAATTAATGTAGAATTTGAACTAAGTAATGTTTACTTTAGACTATATTAGAGAAAGCACTAGAGAGAACGTGAGGTCTCAGGTTTGCATAACTGAGGGAGAAAAGCACTGTAAGAGAACTGGTACCTAAGAAATCTTGTTTTGCAGTCTCTAGTTCTATTAGTCCCAAAGATCTTTGGTTCTAGAATGATCTTTTATATCTAATGATCATAGCTGAATTTTTATCTTTAAAAATGTTCCAATCTTATTTCAGAAATATCTATATATGTATATATGTATTATCATTTATTTTATTTTAAATCCAATATTTATATGATACTTACTATGTTCATGGCACTGTTCTAAGCACCTTAAACATATTAATTCACTTAATCCTCATAACCTCATGAGGTAGGTCTCTTATTATCCCCATTTAAGAAATAAGGAACCTGAGGCACAGAGAAATTAAACAATTTACTCAGGTTACATGGATAGGAAATAGTGGAAACAGATTTAATTCTAGGCATTCTAGTTTTAATAAGAACAAATATAAATATTTTCTAATATATTGACAAAATGCATAAGCATTAGCATGTGTACTTCTGGTACTTAGCTTAATATTTATGTGCCTATTTTAGGACAGGCTTTTGATGCCAGAGAAGTGAGATATTAAAAGCTAATTAAGCTATTGATGTATTCTTAGTATGACAAAGATATATGAAGACTAACTTCAAAAATTTCTTAATTTAAGAAATCTAAATGTCTATTAAAAATATCAGTGATATAGTTATCTTAAATCAGATTTATTATCATATGTAAGTAAAGAGATGTTTGGATTTTAAAGAAGAAGAGGGAATAAATTTTGGTTGAGAGATGAGGTAGGCTTCCATGAATCATCTAACTCAGTGCTTATGAAAGTGTGGGGCCCGTACCAGCATCGTCATCACCAATTGGGAGATTTTTAGAAATTTAAATGATCAGGCTTCTGGGATGGGGCCCACTAATTCATTTTAATAAATTCCTATTTTAACAAATCTTATGCATAATCAAGTTTGAGAACTACAAATCTACCTACCTTTCAGTAGTCAGGAAGTGTAGTACACAATAATTTTTTTTAAAAGGCTAGGAAATACATTTATTAACATAAATTAAGATTGTTAAAAATAATACGAATGAAATTATTTGTATTTTAAATATTCATTCTGGGCTTCCCTTCCCCCCCTTATCTCCTGCCCTGCATTTAGGTATAGAATCATTTCTTATGTACTCTGTTCATGAAGGAATCAGGGGAATACCTCTGGAACCAAGTGACAAAATGGATGCTTTGATGCCTATATCAGGAACTTCATTTGCTGTGGGAATAGATTTCCATGCAGGTAAATAGCTTTTGAGTCATAATTTATGCATAATATATTCACTTGATTTATTAAACATGTTGGGAATACAACGTTTTCCTCTGTGCTTTAATAGTCGAGATGAGAAATAAGAAAGCAGCAAATAGATAAATTTTAAGGCCAATCATAAATTGTTCTAAATGTGTAATGTCTGAAAAAAAAATCAAGTAAAATTGTCCTAAAGTATAGCATTTGAATTGCAATTGCATTAACATACCATCATTGGCACTTGGTTGCTTATTTTTATTTCTCTCTCTTTTTTATTTTGATACTTTACTTTTATCTAGTTATAAATATAAAGACATATAAAGCATTTTGATCTATTATGTACTAAAATATAACCTTATTTAAAATATATTCAGGATGTGATTTTCTATTGTAATACAAGCAGTGGCAAATGAAATCCAAGTACTAGAAACAATTATACATGCTAAACCACTGAAAACTATTGTTGAATATAGTATGTATCATTTGGAGTCAGATTTTACTTTACCTTCTTATATTTTAGCAAACAGTGAAAGGAAGCAACAGGAAGCAAAGTGGACACTAACATTTTGCTGCGGCTAATATGAATAAGTGATGGGAAATTAATGGTAGACACTGTTGAATTTACTGAAGTAAACAAGTTTTTTGGTGCTAATTGCTAAATTCTGACATAGCATAAATGTTTGGTATTCACATTAACATTCAGAGTTATTATCTTCAACTTGAGGGCTTAAACTTATCAAAATAAATGCTAAATTATATGTTTTCTGAATTAACATTTCAGTGTTGAACATGTAAATGCATTTCCACGGTGTTTTTATATGTGTAAAGACTCAGTTTTATCTAATGTTAAAAAACAAATAGCTTTATAGTAGCATGATTTATAGTCCTTTGGGTATATACCCAGTAATGGCATGGCTGGGTCAAATGGTATTTCTAGTTCTAGATCCCTGAGGAATTGCCACACTGACTTCCACAATGGTTGAACTAGTTTACAGTCCCACCAACAGTGTAAAAGTGTTCCTATTTCTCCACATTTTATTGCGGCATTATTCACAATAGCAAAGACTTGGAACCAACCCAAATGTCCAACAATGATAGACTGGATTAAGAAAATGTGGCACATATACACCATGGAATACTATGCAGCCATCAAAAATGATGAGTTCATGTCCTTTGTAGGGACATGGATGAAATTGGAAATCATCATTCTCAGTAAACTATCGCAAGAACAAAAAACCAAACACCGCATATTCTCACTCATAGGTGGGAATTGAACAATGAGAACACATGGACACAGGAAGGGGAACATCACACTCTGGGGGCTGTTGTGGGGTGGGAGTAGGGGGGAGGGGGGAGGGATAGCACTGGGAGATATACCTAATGCTAGATGACGAGTTAGTGGGTGCAGCGCACCAGCATGGCACATGTATACGTATGTAACTAACCTGCACATTGCACACATGTACCCTAAAACCTAAAGTATAATAATAATAAATTAATTAATTAATTTAAAAAAAAAAAATAGCTATTTGATTTATAATCCTAAAAAAAAGAATCATTGTAATCTTGCACCAGCATGTGAGCTTCTGGTAGTTGCTTATTTTTCCCCAGTTCTAACACATTTTGTTTAATCATGTATTAATAAAATTCTGGACTACAAGTTAGTGAATTACTGGGGATCTTCACAAATTGTTCAAAAATGACTTTTCTTAAGTAGATTGTTTTGCACCAAATGTTTGGAATTGGATAGAAGCAAATTTTTAAAATCACCATTACCAAAAGGAAATACAAAGAAGTATAACATATTTTATTAAGCAATATGTTAATTTTGCCAAAATCTCAGTGTGGTTTTTGATCAGACTTTAATCAAATCTCATTATTGGTGGAAAGCTAATTACCTCTACAATGAATAATCTGCTTTGTCTCTTATGTACCTGCATTTTATTCTTTAGAATTTTATCATATAGGATTTATTAAGTGCAAAGCTAAGAAAACTTGAACTTTTAAAAGATTTTATGTATACAGTACATGCATATATTTTTACTAGGTACGTAATCCTTTGTTTTAGCTGGAGCATATATTTAATTATTTTGAAGACTCCATAATGATTTTTGAAAATATTTGATAAATTTCCATGAGGAAAAAATATTAATAAAAGCAATTTGATCTAAATGTCTTGATAAGATCACTAGTAAATCTTTTGCTTTTTAAGGGTAAATGGATCATTTGAATGAGTTAAATTCACTCTCCAAAGTTTATATTGGCCCTGAAATGGTTAAGTTTAATATCATGTACCATGATGGAGGATGTGTTTATTTGCAGAGAATAGGACTTTCTGTTTCAAAATGACCAATAATTATTAATATCATAAACTTATTCCATGTCAAAGTATCTTTTCCTAAGGAGAAGTTACCTGTTTTAGTTAAAACTTTGTTCTTTACATTTTGCCTACCATATTTTTATTTCCTGGGGAAAAGTTATTTTCAGAAAAGCTATTTCTTCTTCTAAATGTAAAGGGATGCAAGCATATGGAATAGTCATGTAGGTAGAAAGTTCAAGAATCTATTAAAATCCCTACTGTTACTCAGAATACAGCAGTGAAAAACTTTCTTTAAAACCAAAGAAGGTTAGAGATCTACAGGCTAGTGAAACATAGTTGGAAGAAACCAGAGTTTAGCCACAGACAACCTGGGTTCTAATACCAGCTCAACCACTAGTAGCTTTGTGACCTTGGGTAAGTTACCTAATTTTTCTGAGGTTCCGTTTCCTTTTTTGGGGTGTGGGCATGTTTAGATCAATGTAAGCAAATGTTTAACGAAGTACCTGATATACGTTGGTGCTCAGAGAATGGTTAACAAAAGTATCAAATAAGTGGGAAGTAAAATATTGTAGAAATTATCATATGTTATATATGTGTTTGTGTGTATATATATATATTATATATATATATATATAATATATATATTTTACAAAGATGCCCTGGAAGCTACATTTAAATTTCTAATTAGCTAGGATTTTGTTTTACTGTTCTCTCAACTGATATTATATTTTCTATTCAGTTATCTGAACAGAAAAATGGGTGTTTCTTCACTACTCTGAGGCAATAAACACAGGTTAATAAATCTCCCTTTTGAGGATAAACATCATCATCATCATCATCATCATCATCATCATCAGTCTGTAGAGCCAATGTTTAAAGATTAGATATCAGCAACTCTTTACAATGTGAAATGTAAATCTAAGAGGCTAACATTCAGTGCTTAGACTGAACTAACTGAAACCCTAATGAAGGTCACGATGGTAGTGGTGCTATCAGGAGCTTTCTACCGCCTTTTTGCATAACTCGTGTTACTTCCATCTACTTTACAGTCTGATCCTTTATTAACTGTGTTTTATGAAAATATATTACGATCAGAATAAGTGTCAGCAGCTTGATTTATAATATCTTTATAGTGATGATATAGAAGCTCTGTACCTTCGTGAAGGGAAGTTAGAGAGAGAGAGTGAAAGGAAAACCTGAATTGTTCCTCAGAGAAAGAGAGAAAACAAAGTTTTTTGTTGTATCAGTCTCTACTTGTTTATCTTTTTTTTTTTAACCATGACCTTCATATTTCACCTGATTATAGGTTCTTTCTTGATTAATTTCTTTTGCAGATATTTTATTTCCTCTTCTTCCATTAATGACATTAACCCCAGGGCCATAATCTCTACTTTAGGATCAAAGATAAAAATGACAAAATGGAAGGGCACCGTTGCCTCTTATTCTAAACAAACAGCCCCAGTCATGCTAAGGAGATGAAGTGGAAGAGAATCATTTGCAAAGTACGAGTATCATAATTTATTAATACTATTTCATTACCATGATATTACAGAAAGAATGTATTCTCAAAACCTGTGCATTTCATAAGAATTAACAGATCTGAATCTTTCTGGGTTTGATTGTTAATAAATTAAAGCTTTCTACAATGAACAAATTGTTTTTTCTACCAGATGAAGCAATTCTGGATACTCTCCACAGAAGAAAAAAAGACCCTGTGGCTAGATTTAAAATGTTCAAAGAATTTTTATCTCTTCACTGGAAAAGTCCCATTCCAGTGGAAAAAAACATATTGAGCTTTGAAAATCCTTGCCTGCTGGGTGATATTCCTCCTGATAAATGAATACTGCATTTGATGCTTTAACAGATACATTTTAGTTAGGAGAAAAGCCTTCAAAGCAAAGCCCATTGCTCCACTTAGTTAAGTGATCTTCAGTAAGTAATGCTCTATTCAATATTCAGTTCTCCCTCCCCTTGGGGTACTTATGACTTCTCCTTAATAATGAAACAATTGGATGCTACTTGAAGAGGACATTCTACTCACAGAATGATTATTCATCTGGAAAACTTCACACTTACATTCTTTTTTCATCTTTTATCTCTTTTATTGAAATTTGGGTCATCCAACTCAATGATGCAACAACTGTTGGTTACTATAATATCTACCAGGTTTAGAATTTCACGTCTAAGTTGCGTGGAAGATAAAGATAAACAAGGGTCCAGCTGCAATGGCTCATACCTGTAACCCTAGCACTTTGGGAGGCAGAGGTGGCAAGATCACTTGAGGCCAGGAGTTTGAGACTAGCCTGGGCAATATAGTGAGACCCTGTCTCTATTAAAAGAAAAAAATAAACAGAATAAGGGTCATTATTTGGATGTCATTGCCTGGAACTTACTATAGGAAATATTTTAATTTTTTTTATATCATCACATAGTAATCTGGCTAAGACAATAAAAACACTGAAGGAACATGTCAGTATACATTTATCTAAATCCACAGAATGTATAACACCAAGAGTGAACCCTAATGTTAACGATAGATGCTAATTATAAACTATGTGATGTGTTAAATTCACCTGTGACAAATGCATCGCTGTGGTGTGAGATGTTGATAGTGGGCAAGGCTGTTTGTGTATGGTGGAAGGAATATATGGGAACTCTACTTTCTGATCAGTTTTGCTGTGAACTTAGAACTCTAAAAATTAAAACATATTTTGAAAACACTAAACGAGTATATGTGAGAAAATATCATTGCCACATTTATACAGTGAATGTCATCTATTTATATGAAAGAATCCCTCTGTAATAGTCCCACAACATTCATATTTATCTTTGAAACGTAGAACTAGGAGTATTTGATACCATTTGTAGCACTCCCTCATGATACAGGTAAGGAAACTGGAACCCAAAGAGATCAAGTTGCCATATACTAATGGAGTATCTTACTCCCAGTTCTTTCCACCGTGCCGTCTTGCATTTGTAACCACTGAAGCAAAAGTTTATTTTGACCATTGTTGGCATTACTTGATGACACTGCATTGCACTTCTGCAAATTTGTGCTAGTAGAAGATCATGTATTATTTTGATTTATATACTGAATCATATGATTTTTAAACCCATTTAATAATTGAAGATAGTGACACTCAAATGAGTCTCTTTTTTATTTTCTATGCCTGGAAGCTTATAAAAGAAACTATTTACAAAATTTTTCTAGTAACCACTTTGTCACCAACCGAGGCCACAGAGGAATTATAGAAAGAATTCTTTATATGTCAGTAGCAGCAATAGTTTAAGAAATATAATATTGTTGCTTTGGGACATTTTTTCAATTTTATGAAAACCATTTTCTTGGCTACAAAGTGAATTTTTAGGGCTGCTTCAATTTCTTCTTGTGACAGTGAAACTAAAACTACTTTTTGTTGTCATTTCAAACTGTCTTCAATAATATGTTTTTTTAATCATGTGAACAGTGTGTATAGATTTGTAGGTAGTCAATTCAGTAAATCTTTCAAGATGTAATATCACAAGAAAATAAAAACTTATCAATACTACCTGAAATATAAATATCATAAACATGCATAACATAAGGCGTTTTAGGTTAAGTAAATTACTGGAAATATCTCACAGATCCTTTTTGGGTAATTTCTAAACTCAAAACATAAAAACAAGCCCCTATTAGGCATTTAATTTATCAGTATGTTACCTGAAGTTAAAAGCACCAGAAGATGCAGAATGATCACCTACTAAGATTAAACCTTTGGTCAACTTATTTGAGATCTATATTATTTTCCATATTTTTGAGTGAATCTCTTAGGCAAGTCTCATGAAACTTCAGGCACTCAGCACCCCTCAGGAAAGGGAAAGATCTTGACACCAACTTTAGATTAATCCACATGAAGCACATCAAATCTGCATTAGGAAACCTTTCTTTTTCCCTGCCTGAGTTACTTTGTGCTGCCGTATTTCTTTTTAGCTACTGAGGCTTCTCCTCAGTGGTACATTCAGAATTGAATGTACCACTCTTTCTCCCCTCTCTTCTTTATCAAAATGGAGCTGCGGAGAAACCTGTTTTCTAAAGGCATGGTTACTTCAATTCACAGTAAATTATTAGTAGCTGCTAAGAGATTGACAAGTTTTTAAATTATATATATTTGAGCAGATCACAGTGTCTTAACCCACTGGCAACATCTGGCTAAAACACCCCTAAAGATATGTGAAAAAAGTATTTTTATGGATAGGTCAAGCTATTTTATGTTTTTAAAATTACTCCATACTCTGATCCTTAGAGGATAGATTAGTACCTGTTTATTTCCAGAAACCCAGCCCTAGATATGCTGACAGATTAAATGATAATGAGGCGATCTCTTTTAGCTTAGGTACGTTGGTACCTTTAGTATCTTCAACTGTAAACTTAAACTTGAAAAAGTGCTTTTCTTCCCATTTTAAGAAAACTGAATATGTATTAATCAATTTGTCTTTTGGATAGCATTTATTTAAAAAAAAGCGGTGATTCAGCTTCTGAATTTTTGGGCCATTAATTTTTAATCAACTAGACAATATTCTAGTTAATGAAAAAGGAAAGTTATTTAATTTGTTTATGGGCTGGTCATAAGCAATGGATCTTTAATTTCATTTTATCATTTGGCCTTATTTTTATCTAAGGGCAACAAGTAGTAAGTGGATCATTTTGAAACTTTAAGGTGAAAAAAATAACTAATTGGTTCTATGAATTCCTTAGTATTTTTAGAATAGGAACTTGGCAGAAATTGAAAAAGCCTAGAAATGGAATTAAACACCCATAAGAGAATTAGAAAACTGAGGGGTTGGAAGAGGAAGAAATTAAAATAACAAGAAACCCTTAATATTTGTTGCACACTTACTACATCACAGGAGTAAAGTTAGGAAACTTTGTGTATTTATGTCATTTAATTTATCAAAATAATCTTTTGAGGAAGGTTGGTATTTTTATTTTAATATTAAACTGGGTTTCAGGATGAGATATGGGTATGGAAAAGACTTGGTTGCTTTGAGATGCCCTAATTAAATTCTGCATTCAGGATTCTTTTGGGTTTTTGCCCCTGAGATTGACATCAAACAAGAATTGCATAAGCAATGTGAAATAATCCACATTTGATCCCTAATAGTTTCATAATGAGAATTTTAATCTTATTTTAATTATGATTGGGAAAGCTAATTGATAGGCCATATTAGGACTCAGGGCTTGAGAGAATCATGATAATATGGTCAGTATAGGATTGCCCCTGGTAGATTGAGGGGCAGAAGACTCATGGCACAGCTTCATCTGAGACTCGGATAGTTAGGGAGGGCATCATCATCATCGTCATCATCATCATCATCATCATCATCATAGTTATGATTGTCATGGAATGGATGAGGAGAAGAAGAGATAAAAAATCCTTTATTCTACTATGTTTACATTAGTTATCTATTACTGTGTAACAAATTACTAACAGTAAGACAAAACAATGCTTATAATCTCATAGTTTCTATTGGTCAGCTTGCTGTGTCATCTGCTTCAAAGTTTCTTATGAGACTGCAATCAAAGTGTTGCACATAGATGTGGTCTCATCAGAAGGCTCAATTAGGGAGGACTCACTTCCAAGCTCGCTCATGGGGCTGTTGGCAGGATTCTGTTCCTTGCAGGTTGTTGAATAGAATTCTGACCATAACTCTCTACTGAGTATTATCTCAGTTCTTTGTCATGTGGGCCTTTCTACAGGGCAGTTCACAGCATGACCACAAGCTTCTCTTAGAGCTAGTGAATAAGAGAGTGGGAGAAGGCATTCACAAAATGGAAGTCAGACTTCTTGTCACCCAGTCTCAGAAATGATATCCCATCACTTTTGGTATATTCTATTTATTAGAAGCTACTAACTAGATCCATCCTCCACTCAGAGAAAGGGACTAGAAAAGGATTGAATACCAGGTGGTAGGGGTAAGAGGGGGCCACATTAGGGGCTGCCTATCACAATATTATACACCTTTTATGTATCTTATTCCCACACATTATTTTCTAAAGGGTGAACTCTGATGGCAGGTTTGAAATATCAGTGATATTCCTGTATGGACAGCTTCTGTATTCTGGCTTAAACCATGTGAGAATGAATTATTAATGTGAAATGTTATGGGCATTGTCTTGATCCTCATTTTGCCTCCAGTTAATAGTGGACTGTAGATGACTGGAGAAGTCCTTTAGGCAGAAATTAAAGACAAAGCTTAAATGAACTGCCAAATGTTTTACAAATGGAATAGAACAAAGATGGGATTTAAATTCACACATATATATTTTTTCATCATTTGCTTTCTCCACACTGCCATGCTAGAGTAAGTTGAGTACAGAAAGATTCCACAAATATCCAGGAAACGATGGATGCTTTTTTGTGTGTGTGTGTGTGTGTTTTTTTTTTTTGAGACAGTCTTGCTCTGTTGCCCAGGCTGGAGTGCAATAGTGTGATCTCAGCTCACTGCAACCTCCACCTCCTGGGTTCAAGAGACATTTCTCCTGCCTCTACCTCCCAAGTAGCTGGGATTACAGGCACCCACAACCACACCAGTTAATTTTTTTGTATTTTTAATAGAAACAGGATTTTTCCATGTTTGCAAGGCTGGTCTTGAACTCCTGACCTCAGGTGATCCACCGCCTTGGCTTCCCAAAGTGTTGGAATTACAGGCGTGAGTCACCGTGCCTGGCCAGGATGGGTGTTTCACAGCAACAATAACAATTTCAAAACATGCAATATAAGGCCAAGGGCCAGAAATACCTAACCATTCAATGTGTGGGATTCAGAAGTCCAAGCTAGGGAGCAGGGTAGTCCTAGTACTGAGAATTTGACTTAGTTGATCTATGATTGTTTATCAAATGGGGAAAATTGTGTACCCCAAAGTACACTTTGCAATATCTGGAAACATTGTTAGCTGTCACATTGGTATCTGTTGAATGAAAACCAGGGATGCTGCTAAAAAATGCCCTGTGCATGTTTAGTGTCCTGTTCCTTTCCCAAAATGAAGTATTAACCATCCCCAAATACAAATATTGCTAAGCTCAAGAAACCTATACCAGGGCAAAATCTAAGATTATTTTAGGTGATTCTGATGTGTTCCTCTGGTTTAGATCCGCTATCCTTCTTGGCAGTAGCAAACCCCGCTGTCTTTTTCTTTAGGCTACTATTTGTTATCCTGAGCATCTCTTTCATTAGTACCTAGCTTTTCATGTCATGAGTTTGCCACATTTGCCTTTGGCTACCATTCCAGAAGAGTCCTTCAACAAAAGCCAGAAACTTCTTCCAACCATTCTTTGAAGTTTTTGTCTAGTGTCTGGAAAAGGCTTCATGATATAGTAACCTAAGCCAAATCTTTGGCTTAAGGTCTCTTCAGCACTGTAGCTATTTAATTAATAAAAGCTCTTTCAAGAAACTGCTTACAGCTGTCTAGGATTGCCTGGGAAATACAATTGTGTATTTGTATTTGTATGCACACCTTTGTATGTGCATACACACCTTTGTGTATATCACCAATAGAATTATTATTGTAGTGACTTCATTGTTTGTCACCAAAGCGCGCTGAATGTTAACTGGTGTTAACTATGCTTAGACTGAGTTCTAGTATTTCCCCAAGTATTCCTCTCCAGAGTTGCTTGGCTTCAAAGGGAGCTTCAAAGTATCTGGGAACAATTGTCAATTCTTTATGCTTGCAATGGTGCTCAAGAGCAATGAAACAAATCAGTTTCTAGGACACCGGTCAGTCTCCCATTACACACTATGGCTAACTCAATGTGTCAGTGAATTTATCAAAGGCTATGTTAAAGAAAATAAAACAAATAAAACTAGTTTCATTAGTCTTAAAGTTTGTTTCCTTTATTTATTATTTAATTTTACTGAAGATTCAATGAGAGGAGCTAGAGATTAAGTAGGAAAAAACTGAAGTGGAACCAGAAATGTAACTTGATTGTCAGTGTCTAGTATAAAATTCTAGACTAGATTACTTAAAAATTATGAATCTCTGGAGTTGGAGTATTTTAGAGTTATACAAAGCAACGTCTTAATAGTGATCTCTCGATCTGTGCCAGCTTTTTGACTATTCAACTTCTAATATTAATAGCATCAACAATAACAACCTATAGGCTATTTTTTTTTTAATCTATTTTCTCAGTCAACAGTCATTAAAACCTATGTGAAAAGAATCAGAATTAGACTTGAATAGCTTGAGCAAAAAATGTAGACTGTATTGTATCATCTGCTCTGTTCTTCAGGGGAAAAAAGCAAACATTCACAGGAGGGATTATATTTTGCTGCTTTCCTTACAAATTAAATATGAGATAATGATAAAACTGATGATCCAATCTAGTAATTCAAGGCTCTAAACATATGTAAAAAGTTATCTAAATACTGAATAAGAAGATTCATAATTTTTATTTTTGTTTCCTATGACATATTATTCTCATTAATAGAGAATAAAAGAGCTGAGATTTATTAGTGATTTTTAATAATAACATTTAAAATATGACCATAGCCTTATAACTTTTTTTCTTTACTCTTCTCTCCTAATATTATTTTAGTGGTAAAGCAACTGATGTTTTGAGCTCACTGGCTCAGATTTTAATTTACTGATAACAATAAAGGATACTAATGAGTATATTTGCATACTCAATTATTTTTAATGTTCATTTAAAACCCTATTAACTAAAAAGAGTGATGATTTAAATTAAAAAATAGACATCTATTAGCTCAATCATCATTAAACATTATGAAAATGAGTTGGTAGAATAATACCAGTTTTGCAATCACTTATTGATGGCAAACCTCAATCCATGATTAAATACTTTTACTTGTTTAAATTTTTTTAAATTTAAATTTATAGCAAATTTGTAAAATTAGAAAACATGAAAGAAAGTTGAAATAAAAATCACCAATACTACAACAACACAGACAGCAACTATTAATATTTTGGTATTTAATATTCATGTTATTTTTTAAATACAAATACATTTTATTATTGATATGATTGTTTCTTGTTTCTTTTACTTAAAATTCTAACATGAACACTCTCCTATGTTATGATTAACAATTTGTAAATACTATTTTAATAGGAATACATTATATTATGTGGATTAGCATACATTTTTTAACCTTTCCAATACTTTTGGATATTTGGATTGTTTCTAAGTTTTGGCCGTAAATTTTTATCATTTGTGATAATGTCTCAAAATAGAATTTTCTTTATTTTAACTAACATCTTTATTGGGATTTATTTTACATATGTACAAGTCAATGATTTTGAGTATATTTACAGAGCTGTGCAGCCATCATTAATATACAATTGTAGAGTTTTTCATCAAGAAAACAATGCCTGTTAATAGTATTGCTCATATTTTTTCAAACTCCCAGCCTCAAGGCAACCACTTTTCCCTTTTTAAAATTGTATTTATTTGCATTTTGAGACAGTGTCTCGCTGTGTCCCCTGGGCTGTAGTGCAGTGGCATGATTTCTGCTCACTGCCACCTCTGCCTCCCAGGTTCAGGCGATTGTCATGCTTCAGCCCCCTAAGTAGCTGGGACTGCAAGCGCGTGCCACCATGCCTGGCTAATTTTTGTATTTTTAGCGGAGATAGGGTTTTGCCATGTTGGCCAGCCTGGTCTCTAACTCCTGGCCTCGAATGATCCACCGGCCTCGGCCTCCCAAAGTGCTGGGATTACAGGTGTAAGCCACTGCATCCGGCCTGCTTTCTATCTCTACGGACTAGCCTACTCTGGACATTTTGTATAAATGGAATCATATGATATGTTGTCCTTTGTGACTGGCTTCTTTCACTTAGCATAATGTTCTATTTTGTAGAATATATCAGTACTTCATTGCGTTTTTTGCCAAATAATCTTCCATTTTATTGCTATAAGACATTTATGCATTTATCATTTGATAGACACTTGAGTTATTTCCACTTTTTTGACTATTACAAATAAAGCTGCTAGGATCATTGATGTTTTTGTGTGGACGTATGATTTTATTTCTCTTGAGTATATACCTAGGAGTGAACTTGACAGGTATGGCAACTGTTTATGTTCAAACTTTGGAAGAAGGGCCAGACTGTTTTCCAAACTGGTTGAAATATTTGCATTCACATCAGTAGAGTGTGAGGGTTTCATTGTCTGCACATTGTCTCCAAGACTTGTTATGATCTGTAGCCATTCTGATGAATATAAAGTGGTATCTCATTGTGGTTTCACTTTACATTTCCCTGATGCCTAAAGATGTTGAGTATCTTTTTAATGTGCTTATTAGCCATTTATATGTGTATATGAAGAAACGTCTATTTAAAGCTTTTGCCCATTTTATTACTGGGGTCTTTGTCTTTTTAATATTGAGTTACTAGAATTTTGAATACATTCTAGATAAAACTCCCTTGTAAGATATGATTTGCAAAAGTTTTCTGCCATGCTGTAGCTTTTTTCTCTTTTCAAAGGTGTCTTTTGAATCACAAAAGTTTTAAATTTTGATGAAGTATAATTTAGCTATTTGTTTCTTTTGTTGCTTGTGCTTTTTGTATCATAGCTAAGAAACCATTGCCTAATCCAAAGATACTAAGATTTAATTCCATGTTTCTTTTTAAATGCAATGTTTTAACTTTTAAATTTAGATTTATGATCCACTTTTAGTTAATTTTGCTATATACATATGGATATCCATGTGGATTTGCATATGAATATTTACTTATCCCAGTATCATTTGTATAAAAGACGAGTCTTTCCACTATTAAATTGTCTTGGCAAATTGTTGGAAATCGTTTGCTTGTAAATGTGAGGCTTTATTTATCTAAATTCTATCTCATTGATCTATATGTCTATTTTATTTTTATGAGTATCTATTCTCTTGATTACTATAGCTTTGTATTCAGCTTTAACATTGGAAGTGTGAGTCTTTCAACTTTGTTCTCATTTTTCAAGACTTTTTTGGTTATTTTTGAGTCCTTGTATTGTCTTATGAGTTTAAGGATTAGCCTGCCAATTTTAGCAAATAAACTAGCAGAGATTTTGAGAGAGATCGTGAGGAATCTGTAGAAAACAACTGAGGATTATTGTGATCTTAACAATATTAAATCTTCCAGTATATCAATGTGATAGCTTTCTATTTATTTGAGTCTTTTAAAATTTCTCTTAAAAATGATTTTCAGTTTTCAGAGTATAAATTTTATATTTCTTTAACTTTATTTCTAAATTTCATGTTACCTGTAGTGAAATTTTCTTAATTTTATTTTTCAAGTTCATTATATAAATGTGTTGAAGTGCAATTGATTTTTGTATATTGATCTTCTATCCTCCAACATTGCTGAATTTATTAGTTTAAATGGATTTTCAGTGGATCCCTTAGGATTTTCTCTATACAAGATCACCATTTGCAAATTGAGAAAGTTTACTTCTTCATTTCCAACTTAGGTGCCTTTTACTCCTCCCCCTCCTTCTTCTCCTTCTACCTCTTTTTTGCCTAATTGCCTTGGTTAGAACTTTCGGTACTATGTTAAACAGAAATGTTTAGAAGACACATTCTTGTCTTATTCTTGTTCTAGTCTTGATCTTAAGGGGAAAATATCCAATCATTATCCATTAACTGTATGATTTTAGCTGTTTTTATTTTGTGGATATCATTTATCAGGTTAAGAAAGATCCCTCTATTCCTAATTTGTATAGCATTCTTATCATGAAGGAGTGTTATATTTCATTAGATGCTTTTTTTTCATACCTACTGAGGTGATCATATACCTTTTGTCATTTATTCTGTTGATACGGTGTAATAAATTAATATATTTCCAAAATGTTTAAGTTAACTAGCTTTGAGTACAGATGGAATAAATGCCATCTGGTCATGGTGATACTTCTGTTTAATATTTTGCTGGATTCAGTTTACTAGCATTTTGTTGAAGATTTTTGTGTCTATATTAATAAAAGATGTTGGTCACTATTTTTCTTTCTTATGCTATCATTGGCTTTGGTATCAGGGTAACACATATTTTGACCTCATAGAATGAATTAAGAAGTGTTTCCTCATAATCTGGTTCTTGGAAGGATTTTTGAAGAATTGGCTTTCTTCTGCAAATCTTTGCTAGAATTATCAAGTAAAGTCATCTGGTTCTTGGGATTTGAGGGATTCGATTTTGATTTACAATTCAATTTCTTTAATTGTTATAGATCTGTTCATATGTTTCATTATGTTTTAGTTTTGATAGTCTGTGTCTTTTGCAAAATTTGTACATTTTATCTAAGTTATGTAATTTTTGGCATATAGTTATTCATGGTATTCCCTTATATTTCATTTTTTTATTTCTGTATCTACTGTCTCAGTAGGGGTGTCTCTCATATTTCATTCTTAATTTTAGTAATTTCATTTTTTTCTCTGTTTGTCTTTGTTAGTCTAGCTACAGATTTGTCAAATTTGTTGATCTTTTCAGTGAACCAACTTTTGATTTTGTTAGTATTTTCTGTTGTTTTTCCTCTCTGTATTTTTAACAATTTCACTCTAATCTTTATCGTGTCCTTGTTTCTGCTTGTTTGCTGTTTTTTTTTTCTAGTTCTTAAGCAAGAAGATTAGGTTACTGATTTGAAATCTTTCTTCTTGTATAACGTAGGCATTTGCAGCTATAAATTTTTCTCCAATACCTACTTGAACATCGTTCCCTAAGTTTTGATATATAGAGTCTTCATTTTCACTCATCTCAAAGTATTTTCTAATTTCTCTTGTGATTTCTTTTTTGACCCATTTGTCATTTAAGAATGTGTTGTAGAGTTTCCCCTATATTTATGAATTTCCATGCTTTTTTGTTGTTGTTGTTGATTTATAACTCAACTTAATTGTGGTCAGAGAACACACTTTCTATGATTTTAATGCTTATTGAGTTTGATCCCTTCATTTGGTAGCATATGCACTATTTGCTGGCTGATAATTCCTTTTGACATTAATTGCTCCACTCTGATACAATTAAATTCTGGCAGGGATGGTTTTTGAGACCAGTCTTTGAAGTTTCTTCTCACTCCAGAGGGGCTCGTCTTTGCTGTCTTTTTCCACAGTTTTCTCGGACAAGTTAGTGAACCTACCATTTAGTTTGCTGCTCTCGTAAAACTACAGCCTGCTCTTAGTTGGTTAAAACAAAAATCTCCATTGTTTTTGATAGTAGACTTAGGCTTGAACTCTGCACACTCTGTTTCAAATAAAATCAGTTCTTTTGGGGAGAGGTTTGATGTTCTCCATTCTTATGGACTGCTTCTACCTGTAAGCAAAATCTCTGGGTCAGTACTCTGGCAGTAGGCAGGATGTTAGCCTCTGGTTTGCCTCTCTTGGCATAGAACTTCTGTCCTACCAGCAAGGTGGGGCAAGGGCAGTGGGGCCCTTGGGTTCTTGGCCTTCCCTGCATTGGGAGGTCTTCCCCCTCTGAGTACAGGATGGGTGGAGGAAGGGAGCTCTTGAACTCTTTCTATATTCAACAGGAGTTTAGGCTCAGCAATTTAGAGTTGGAGGGTACGAGAAAAGTTGATGTCGTGCTTTTCCAAATGAGACTTTAATTGGGAGCCAACGGTAACGGGGACCCCAATTTCTTGGCCATTCCTGTCTATAGTAAAACTTCCATCAAGCTGAACTGAGGTGGTGGAGGAAGCAGTAATAGAATTTGGTGCAAGTGCCACAGACTCTTATTGTTCTAACCTAGATTTAGTAGATTTTCTTAAATAATTTATCTTCTTTTGGTTTATGCCCTTAGATCAAGTTTTAGAGATTTTTTTTAATTAAATAATTCTCACCAGTTATGTAGGGGGCTGAGTCTACTAGGCCGCTCATGCCAACATTCTGGAAGTGGACTCCTTGACATTTCCTATTATGCTATAAATCAGTGACATTGTCTAAACTCTCTGCAATAGTGTTTTCATATCATTTGTGTAGGAAATGTGAGATCAAGTAACTATATCTTAGTTTAAATATTTTTTAGGGAGATAAATCATATAGTTTTCTACTGAAGTCAGACAGGATTTTGAAGTAGAATTTACTACAAGCCTTTAAATGAGTGTACAAACATTATATAATTGTTATAGCTATAATAATGAAATTATAGCAAATTCAGCTGAACATCAATTGTAAATATTTTGTTACACTGTTGAAATTTCTTTGATCTAAACTGGAAAAATGTGTCTATGACCACACTATTCCAAAATCATAGTTAAAAAATGATTTGATGTAGATGACATTTTTGAAAATGTAAAGCTATGGAGACAGTAAAAGGATCAGTGGTTTGCCGGGGGTGGGGGGAGGGTGGTGTTAATAGATGGAGCATAGAGGAGTTTTAGGGCAGTGAAACTAGTCTGTTTGATATTATATTGGTGGATACAAGTTATTATACATTTGTCAAAACAGAAAGAATGTACAACACCAAGAGTCCTACTGTAGAGTGTGGACTTTAGGTGATAATGATGTATCAATGTATATTTATCAATTTTAATAAACATACAACTTTGGTGTGGGATTTTGATAATGAGACAGGCTGTGCATATGTGGAAGCAAGGGATATGTGGGAAATCTTTTTACCTTCCTCTCAATTTGGTTGTGAATCTAAAATTGTTTGAAAAAATTAAGTATATTTAAAAAATAATTTGATATATTTTTATAACATACAATTATTCAGAAACAAATACAAATATAAAGATATATGTATATAAAATGTGAGATTTGCCTGGGCGTGGTGGCTCACGCCTGTCATCCCAGCACTCTGGGAGGCCCAGGCAGGCGGATCACTTGAGGTCAGGAATTCGAGACCAGCCTGGCCAACATACCAAAACTCTGTCTCTAATAAAAATACAAAAATTAGCTGGGCTTGGTGTCATGTACCTGTAATCCCAGATACTCAGAAGGCTGAGACAGGAGAATAGCTTGAATCTGGGAGGTGAAGGTTGCAGTGAGCCGAGATCGCGCCACTGCACTCCAACCTGGGCAACAGAGTGATACTCTGCCTATTAAAAAAAATATATATATATTTTAAGTTGTCATAATTACCTAGAATTAGATTTAGTAGAATTCTATTTATTCAGTAGCTAAGTGTTTTGTTTGTTTGTTTGTTTGTTTTTCAAGCAATTTTTCTGCCTCAGCCTTCTTAGTAGCTAGGATTACAGGCGCGTGCCACCACGCCGAGCTAATTTTTGTATTTTTAGTAGAGACAGAGTTTCACCATGTTGGTTAGTCTGGTTTCGAACTCCTGACCTCGTGATCCGCCCAACTCGGCCTCCCAAAGTACTGGCATTACAGGCGTGAGCCACTGTGCCCAGCCTATTCAGTGGCTAAGTGTTCTTAACTGACAGAATCCTCTTTCATTCAGACTAAAAAAATGCCGTCTATGATAAAGCTCTCCTCCTGTTACTATTGTACTATTGTACTATGTATATATATACTACAAGGGTATTCGTTTTTTTCTCTTGTGTTTAGTAATAACTTTTCTGAAACCCCTATGATAGTGGTATCTTTAATTTAAAAAATATTTCAGAAAGGAAAAATGAATCCTAGGGATAAGAATCAGGGCAGCTTGGTTTAAACATCTTTCTCCAACTAGAGAATGTCTTTTTAAAGGTTGATAAACTTGAAAAATCAAATTTTAATTTTATTGAGGGAGATGCTGTCTCATCAAAATGGGATTTACATATGTCTTAGGTGCATGTGGCAAATAATTTAGAGGAAACTTGAAACCATGAGACTATGTCATCAATTGTAATTGACATCTGTAGGGGAAAAATAAGGTATTAAAATATTATATTTCTTTACATCAACTCAGGTATCAAAGGATGAAATGAAAATTCTGTATGAAATTTAAAGATAACATTTTACTTCAAAATATCCCAAAAGCCATGGTAGAAAATTGGAGGACCACTATGTGCTGTTATGATCATCACAAGGATTTTGAAGATTAATTTCTTCAACTTTAAAAAACCTAGGTTCATTCGTGTTGCTATAGTTCACTTCCATTTATATATATTTTATGGAGGTTCTACTTACATGTAATGCATGCCTAAAAAGTTATAACTGTGGCCATGCATGGTGGCTCATGCCTGTAATCCCAGCACTTTGGGAGGCCAAGGCATGTGGATCACCTGAGGTCAGGAGTTCGAAACCAGACTGGCCAACATGGTGAAACCCCATATCTACTAAAAATACAAAAATTAGCCAGGCACGATGGCAGGTGCCTGTAATCCGAGCTACTTGGGAGGCTGAGGCAGGAGAATCGCTTGAACCCAGGAGGTGGAGGTTGTAGTGAGCTGAGATCATGCCATTGCACTCCAGCCTGAGGGACAATGGCAAGAGTTTGTCTCAAAAAAAAAAAAAAAGTTATAACTGTGAAGATAAATACTCTAATTTTATGTTCAGGTCATAGATGAGTATCTGGAGTGGTTTCAGTTTACTAGGAAAATGTTCTTCATTCAATAGAGGCAGCCTTTCAAGACATCTAAGAACTGCTTAATTTAGGCCACTGAGATATTAAAGTTCTTTGCATATTTGGTCATATATTAGATATGCTTGAGAAGATTCCTCTCATGTTTGTGTCAGGTTTTTGGTATGAAATAATAGAGTCCCATGAAGTGCAGAATTCATGTCACTGTAGTCAATAAGTTACAAGGCTAAGATTGATAAATGATGTGACCTTGTAAGGTTTATCCTTTGTGGACTTAAGTTTTTCAACTGGTAAAATGCAAATAACTCTATTAGAAGAAATGGGTAACAGTGGGCATTCATGTTTTGTTTAATACATTTCTCTACACTGGAAAGTCATCTACTTACTCAAAGTGATGTTACTCAAAGCAATACAGATATAGATATATATGCACACATATGTTTGCACATATAAATGTCCTCTGTGGTTACGTAATAACAAAAATATAAAAAGAAATCATTATAATTAAAACAGATATGAGACTTGAAATAAGAATGGACAAATGGACTGGTTAACTTTTATACATTTGTTTATAGTCAGATTCCTCCCATTTAGACTTAGGGAATTCTTCATGCCCTATTTCATTGTATTCACCATAATCAATATACCATATATAGTCTGCTAGACTTCTGGTGACCACTGGAAACATTGATTCTTATTCACTAGTCAGTTAGTATTAGATGGGGCATTAGGGTCAAGGATGGACATGAAAAAAGGACTACATTATTATGACTTAAATTGTGTATGTATTGATAATGTACTGAAATATGTGTGTGTGTGTGTGTGTGTGTGTATGTGTGCACAGTATATACAGTCATGTACTACCTAATGACATCTTTGTCAACAATGGACAACATATACAAAGGTGGTCCCATAAGATTATAATAGAGATGAAAAATTTCTATTGCCCAGTGATGTCTTAGCCACCATAATGTCATAGCGCAAGACATTACTCACATATTTGTGGTGATACTGTTATAAACAAACCTGCACTGTCAGTCATATGAAAGTATAGCATGTAAAATTATGTACAGTATATAATACTTGACAATAGTAATAAATGATGGTTTATGTTACTGGTTTATGTATTAACTATACTTGTTATCATTATTTTGGAGCATACTTCTCCTTATTAAAAAAAGTTAACTGTAAACAGCCTCAGGCAGGTCCAACAGGAGGTATTCCAGAAGAAGGCATTGTTATCATAGGAGATGACAGCTCCATGTATGTTATTGCCCCCGAAGACCTTCCAATGGGACAAGATGTGCAGGTGGAAGTCAGTGACATTGATGATCCTGACCTTGTGTAGGCCTAAGCTAATGTGTGTGTACATCTTTGTTTTTAACAAAAAATTTTAAACGTAAAATAAATCAATAAATTTTAAAACAGAATAAAGTTTATATAATAAGGATATAAAGCAAGAAAAAAATTTTTTACAGTTGTACAATGTGGTCTTCTTTTAAGGTATATTCTTACAAAAGAGTACAAAAAATAAAATGTTTAAAAGTTTAGAAAGGAAAAAAGTTACAGCAAGCTAAGGTTAATTTGTTATTGAAGAAATATTTTTTAATAAATTTAGTGTAGCCTAAGTGTGCAGGGTTTATAAAGTCTGTAGTAGTGTACACTAATGTCCTGGACCTTCACATTTACTCAACACTCATTCACTGGCTCACCCACAACTAGCTTCATTTGTGATAAATGTTTGATATATGTGTACCATTTTTAATCTTTTATATTGTATTTTTGCTATAGCTTTTCTAAGTTTAGATATGTTTAGATACACACATACTTACCAGTGTGTTACAAATTGCCTATGGTACTCAGTACAATAACATGCTGTACAGGTTTGAAGTCCGAGATCAACAGGCTGTGTACCATATAACCTAAGTGTGTAGTAGTTTATACCATCTTGGCTTGTGTAAGTATATTTTATAATGTCCACACAACAACAAAATCACATAACAAAGTATCCCTGTTGTTAAGTGATGCATGACTCTGTGTGTGTGTGTGTGTATATATATAATATACATATATATAATATATATCATATATAATATACGCATATTCTATATATCATATATAATATGCGTATATTATATATATCATATATAATGTGTGTATATTATATATATCATATATATTATATATATACATAGGACTTAAAAAATTCCTAGCAATAATATTGTGTTAACAGCTCTTGGTATCACATCTGGTATAATATATATATGAATATATATATATATATATATATACACACACACTGTATATATATAACTATGTTTAACAACATAGTTATTATCCTGGGTCATTTACATTTTGAACACCAGATGTGATACCAAGAGCTGTTAACACAATATTATTGCAAGGAATTTTTTAAATCCTATGAATATATATATATATATAATGTATATGAATATAATATATATGAATATATATACATATATGAACATATATTAAATATGAAAATATATGCGTATATATATGCATATATATGCGAATATGAATTCATATATATTATATATAATATGAATATATTATATATATTATATGAATATATATTATATTATATATATGAATATATATAATATATATATTATATGAATATATATTATATATTATATATATGAATATATATTTTTGGATATTTGACTGTTCCATATATAAGAATATAATATATATGAATATATACATATATGAATATATAATATATATGAATATATACATATATGAATATATAATATATATATAAATATACACATATATGAATATATAATATATATGAATATATACATATATGAATATATAATATATATATGAATATACACATATATGAATATATAATATATATGAATGTACACATATATGAATATATAATATATATGAATATACACATATATGAATATATTATATATATGAATATACACATATATGAATAGATAATATATATATGAATATACACATATATGAATAGATAATATATATATGAATATACACATATATGAATAGATAATATATATGAATATACACATATATGAATAGATAATATATATATGAATATACACATATATGAATAGATAATATATATATGAATATACACATATATGAATAGATAATATATATGAATATACACATATATGAATAGATAATATATATGAATATACACATATATGAATAGATAATATATATGAATATACACATATATGAATATATTATATATATGAATATACACATATATGAATATATTATATATATGAATATACACATATATGAATATATTATATATATGAATATACACATATATGAATAGATAATATATATGAATATACACATATATGAATAGATAATATATATGAATATACACATATATGAATATATACATATATGAATATTAATATATATGAATATATACACACATATATATACACACATATATATGAATATATATATATATTCATAGGACTTAAAAATTCCTAGCAATAATATTGTGTTAACAGCTCTTGGTATCACATCTGGTGTTCAAAATGTAAATGACCCATGATAATAACTATGTTGTTAAACAGAAAGACTAAATGGCACGGAACAATAAACCTGCCCTATGTCCCGAAAATTGCATACTTTGAAAATAGTCTCGCATTTGCAATCACATATAACCCTTGATACTGAAAAATGTGGTCATTTACTCATTTCAGTGCTTTACACACTTTCAGAGTTACTCATTCTCTATAAGTTCTCCTATCTTCCAATGTGTTGACATTATGCTAGCTGTTTCAGGTCACTTTTAAACCATTCTTGTTTCCATTTAATCAAAGACTTCACAAGATTTTCTGAGATGAAAGAGATTTAAGACCTTACCTATTCCAACCTGATTATTTTTCATATAAGCTAAAGGAGATTGTTGCAGATTTTATTTCCAAAAATGACTACACCAATAACTCCCATACCACATGCTTTTCTTGCAAATTGACATTGAAATTTCTCCATTGAGGGAGATGGAGTCTGTGTTCTCTCCACTCCAATCTGAGCAGCACTGTGACTATGGTGTGCTATGTGCATTTTGAGGCTACACCATAAAAAGCTATATGGCTTCTAAGTGACCCTCTGTCGGGACTCATGCCTTGGAAGCCTTCAACTGACATGTGAAAAAGTTCAGCTACATTGAATCCGCATGCTGGAGAAATCATGCAGAGAGGCTGCATAGAAACAAAGTACCTAAGGAATCCTAACTGTTCCAGCCCTAGCTGTTTTGAGTTTTGTCACCTAGGTGAGTGAAAGAGCCTTCACATGGCTACATCTCCTAGCATTCTTTCCATCTCAGATGACTTCAAGCAGAGCAGAGACTTCAGGGCAGAGAGAGCTGCTCCCGCCTAGCATTGCCTATAATGCAGATTCATGAGCAATATTGATGCTTTTTGCAACTCACTTTTGGGATGGTTTATTACACAGCAATAGAAACTGACAAAGAGACCCAGAAACTTTAAGTTACTTGTCCACAATGCACAGCTGCAACAGAACTAGTTTAGACTACATGTATTTTGATTCTGAATTTAATACTTTTTCTACTTCACCATGTTTTTTTTTTTAATACATTAGGATGTGTTTTCAGATTTTTTTCTTAATTTTTCATAAGCCTGTTTGAAAGGAAGTAGTATGCATTTGATTTTTTTTTCCTTCTTGGTATCATATATTCTTCTTTGTTGTTAATGAACATAGGTTTACCCTGAAAGTAAGGCCAAAATATTTTCCTTTTATTCTGTTGCATAAAATGACTTCATTTTTCCAGCTGCTGGCAAAAATCTGACTAAAAGCCTTTAACAAATAATCAGGAGTGCACAACCCCCTCATATGCATGTGGTGAGAAATTAAGTGCTCAAACAGAAAAAAAAAACAAAACATGGCTCTCCTGTGTGCATTTGCAAATTCAGAATAATCACAACAAAATACAGAATTGATCAGAAGTTAACCTTGTGAAGCATAACTTGCATCATTTCTAGCTTATCAGTGCTCTGAGCATTCGAATTTTCCAAATATGAGTCAAACTAAATTGGTTTTCATGATTTCAGTCTAGGTGAGTAGCAAAATAAGACAATTAGGAAAAACATCTACATGTTTAAGCTTCTTAGCAAAACTACATTTTGTTTCTATATTAGATAAAAGGAATAAAAAAGTTATTTGCTAAATTTTTAACTTATATTAAAAATGATTCGTTTTAGTTTCCTCCTTTTCAAAAAGGTGATAATCTTAATTTATTGTATTTTTGCCAACTCTATAACTATGAAGGAATAAAGGGAACTTATATGTGGGGGGATTGAAAAAGTGCTGAAGAGTTTCTCCTACTCCCGCATTTCTTTCATTGTTAGAGTGGAAAGATAACATTCTTTCCAGAAGGTCCCTTAAGGTGTTTATTTATGAAATTTATCATTAATCGTATGTTAAACTCAAGGCTGGACAACTTCCCATGTTGTGCAGACTCACAACCACCCTATGTCATAGGCCTCATCCTCATTTTAAGGATTTGTAACCCAGGCTCAGAGAGGTTACTTGTTCAGAATTACCCATCTGATATGTTTTAGTGTCGGAATGCATATCACAATCTCCTTTCTCTTAAATTCAATGCTTTTTCCACCTTACCATATTGTTTCTGCTAAACAGATTAGTTTGTTGAATTACTTCATTCTTTGGGTCTGATGAGACAAGCTCCATATAATAATCCATAAGCTAATACAAGTAATAATCTATAAGCTAAATATATAGTCACTGTGAAGCAGTGGGTCAGGGACTGGTTTTTATACCAAGGATGGCAAAATGACTATTACCTTGAGTAGGAAGTGAAGAAAGATCAGGCAGTGGGGCATGTGGGTTCAGGAAGAAAATCTTTCATGAAAGGGAACAAATTTGATGGAACACAAAAATAGGAGGGAAAGGAAGAGACGGTGAACTCACAAAATGAGATGTGTTAAAACACACACATATACACACAGAAAACCCAGAACAACTTTTACTCATCTTGCAACTTGTTTTTGGGATAGTCATACTTTTAAGGAAATAAATGAGAGCTCATTATTAACTTGACAGAAGAAAGCTTTCTTCTACTGATTTAAAAGACTAAAAGGTTGCCTAATCAAATTAGATTGATTCTTTTTCTGCTGTAAAATATAATAAAAAGTAAAATTTTCATTTTATTTTAAAGAATTTGAGTAATAGAAATTGACCAATTAGACTTATATATTGACTTTAAATTTAGTAGAGTTGCTTACTTTGAAAGGGTTTACCTTCAACTTATTGAAAAAACTCTACACACTCTTCTCTTATATTTCAGCCTTCTTTTAATCTGGTGTTTCGGAAAGAAAGCCATGAACTAAGCCTGAAATTTCTTAGGGCTACAACATTTGCGTATGTCTTAGCTTTCAAGAATTTTCTCAGTAAAAGTTAGCAATCTATGACATGTCTGGTTACTTTGTTCTACTACCAGGCTAATTTCCTTTTCTGTTTTTAAAGTAATGATACATAATATATTTGACTTTATTCTTTTTAAACAGTAAATAGTTAGAAATCCAATATTAGTACTGTTTTGTGCTCTTACCAGTAGCCAATTTCATTGGTTCAACAATAGTGAGCACCTACTGTATGCCAAACATTATTCTACATACTAAGGAAGCAGCAGGAAAAAAAATTGGCAAAATCCCTCCTGTCCTGGAGCTTGCATCCTGGAGGAAAAGCTGGGTAACAAACAAACAAGCTTCTCCAAAGTATACTTTGATGTGAGATAATGATAAATGCCTAGAAGAAAATCAGTTTCAGGAAAGCAAATTACAGAGTGAAAAATCTATAGCAGCTGCATTTTAGATCACATGTTCAAGAAAACATCTCTAAGAAGTGAATTGTAGCAAATACTTGAATAAAGGAAAAAGTGAGCCTGCACAGATTCATGGAAAGGCAGAGCTACAGTAAACCCTGAGATGGAGGCGTGTTGATGTGAACTAAGGAGACAAGTAAATTGCCGCTCTGTGAGCCGGGTGACAAGTAAATTTCCTCACGTTTGTGTGGAGCTTGACTTCATGTCTTCTGCTTCTTAGACCATATGTATGACTTGGAAGAAAGAAGACAATCTTAATTCTCTCCAGATAGGGTTAGAAGTTTTAGCTTCTATCATCTTTAACACTGTCCTTCAGATCAAAATGCAAATTTTCCACGAAATTTTATTATATATGATTTTATTTTTGTTCTGCCATTATTTTCTCATTTTTAAAAATAATTAACTGGCAAATGAAAATTGTATATATTTGAAGTATACAATGCAATGATATATGTATATCAAGGCAATGCAATGATACATGTTTTGTATAATGATAACCACTATCAAATTAATTAATACATCTATCACAGTTCATGCTGTACCTTAGATCCCCGGAACTCGTTAATCTTATAACCGCAAGTTTATACCCTTTGATTAACATCTTCTCATTCCCCTTACCCACTGATAACCACTGTTCTAGTCTCTATGTCTATGGATTTTACTTTCTTTTTTTTTTTTCTGAGACCAAGTCTCACTCTGTCGCCAGGCTGGAGTGCAGTGGCGCGATCTCGGCTCACTGCAACATCCGCCTCCTGGGTTCAAGTGATTCTCCTACCTCAGCCTCCTGAGTAGCTACAGCGGGTGACTACAGGCACCCGCCACCATGCATGGCTGATTTTTTTGTATTTTTAGTAGAGACAGGGTTTCACCATGTTGTCCAGGATGGTCTCGAACTCCTGACCTTGTGATCTGCCCGCCTCAGCCTTTCAAAGTGCTGGGATTACAGGCGTGAGCCACCATGCCCAGCCTGGATTTTACTCTTTAGTGAATAATAACAGCTAACACTTAATACATGTGTACTATATGCAAGGCACTGTGTTAAAGTGCTTTAAGTTTATTAATTCATTAATCCTCATCAGAACCTTATGAGGAGATGCTATTATTATTCCTATTTTGCAAATGGGGAAACTGAAACACAAGACAGGTTAAGAAATTTCCTTGAAAGGATATTGCTGCTAAAGGGCAGGTTTGGATTTGATTGGGATTTTGAATGCATGCAATTCTGGATCTAGAGTATGTTTTTCCAATCTCAAACGTTTCTTTTCACAATTATATTAAGAAGGTCAAATGTATGAATCTGCATTTTTTACTCCAAGCATTTTTATGTTGTTTCCTTTAGAACCACAGACAAAGATGAGCCATCTAGTTTGGCAAACTTTGGTTATTTTCTAAATAGTTTAGAGAGCTGCACATTATATTTAGTATAGTGAAACACTTTGTTATTCATGAAATTCTAGTCCACTCGAAAATCAACTATCAGGAATTTGTTCATTAGTTTAAAAGCATCAAATGCATATGGAAATATAAGGTTATTTTGGCAAATACTGTTTGCATTTTATAATTTATTTCATCTATTTCAAATTTATAATAGAAATGTTCACTAATAAAAAAATCTTTGTCTTATTTTTTATTAGTTTATGTTTATTTTACTGCCCAAATTCCCCCAGTGGTAATGCTGGAGACACCCGTTTTGCCTTTTAAATATAATTATGAGTCACAATGCAAATTTTCTTACCAATTGTTACATATTATGTCATATTATTAGTAGATAGCTATCTTATATAATTTTGAAATTATATGTAATTTTTTGGCATAAAGTTCATACTTAATAACAAATTTTAAGACAAAATATTATAGTAGCATTACTCTAATACTGTTAGTGGCAAAAATCATTCATAGAGCTCGCACCTGTAATCACAGCAATTTGGGAGGCTGAGGTAGGAGGATCACTTAAGCCTAAGAGTTTGAGATCAGCCTGGGTAACATAGTGAGACCTCATCTCTAATAAAAAAAAAAAATTATAATAGATTAAAAAAACATATAATTCCATTTCATAGTACCATGTAAAGTGTTTCTTGGATTCTGCCATAATAAATGTAGCAGTTGAATTGTTTCCTTCTTGTCATCTGTTTTACTGAATAGCAAGATTTGGGACATAACATATATTTTAATTATATCTAACTACTATTTATTACACAATGATTTATTTTTTAAATGCAATGCTTGAACTATTTAGAATAATAATAATGATTGACTTCTTAAAATTAGAACTAAAAATGAGAGAACTAGATGAAGAACTACATGAAGAAGAATGTTTCTTAAAAGAGAGGAGCCATTCAGTCATCTTTCCATAACTTTCAATAATCCCTTTCAACACTCAGTTTTCTCACCTACCGTGTGCTTGTACTTTTCAGTCAATTACATTGGTCCTATGACAAATACTAGAAGACACTTCTTTGGTCTTTTACTGAAAAAATATTCCTAATAACTTACTTTACTTTGTGAATTTAGATGTACCATTGTTAATTGCATATACAAAGAAATCAGAGATTAATTTTATTTTAGAGCTGTTGATCAAATTTATGTTTGCCAAAATATCTTCAAAAGCTGAAAGCCATGAGTAGATTAAGTAAGATAGTCAATTAATACTAGTGTGTTTGGAATATGATGCAGCCATAACAAAGAATGATATCATGCCCTTTGCAGCGACATGAATGGAGCTGGAGGCTATTATCTTAAATGAATTAATGCAGAAACAGAAAACCAAATAGTGCATGTTCTCACTTATATTTGGGAACTAAGCATTGAGTACATATAGATACAAAGAAGGGAACAAGAGACACAGAGGCCTGCTATTATCCTAAATGAATTAATGCAGAAACAGAAAACCAAATAGTGAATGTTCTGATTTATATTTGGGAGCTAAACATTGAGTACTTATGGATACAGAGGAGGGAACAATAGACACAGAGGCCTGCTTGAGAATGGAGAGTGGTAGGACGGTGAGAATTAAAAATCTACCTGTTGGATACTATGCTAATTACCTGGGTGACAAAATTATTTGTACACCAAACTCCTGTGACATGCAATTTACCCATGTAACAAACCTGCACATGTACCCACTAAACCTAAAAGAAAAAAAAATACTAGCGTGGTTGCTGAAGATTGGCAATGTAAGTTTCTTGGGACAGATATTCCATATTTTTCTGTCATCTTCAGAGTCATGTGGGCAACTTGATCTTAATCTCTTCTAAGTGTTTCTGTTCAGTTATTATATGTAGTTATTATATATAATATACTGATTGATCAAGTGTTTTCCTTTGCCTGGCATGGCTTCGCTTTGTCATATGTGTTATTATTTGGGTTGGGGGTGAAATGAAATTTATTGATGATTCCCCAAATGTTTGCTTGCCCTGGAAATGTGAAGCTGACATAATACAATTTCTAGTAGACTTGCATATGTGCTAGCTTTTCTTGTGCTTTAAAGAACGGTGGTCATTGAGCATAATGCTAATGGCTAATACAGATACAACTTCTTGTTTCTGCTTAGAAATGTTTTGTAATTTAAAGTTATTTGCAGCATCATGCGTTCTTATGGGGATTACAAATAATCTCTGAGATGCACGAAGATACCTATTATGGGCTGAGTGGTGTCCCTTAAAATTCATTTGTTGAAGTTCTAACCTCCAGCGCCTCAGTATGTGACCGTATTAGGGCCTTTTAAGATGTAATTAAGGTAAAATGAGGTCATGTGGGTAGGCCCTAATCAAATATAACTGGTGTTCTTATAAGAAGAGAAGATTAGTACACAGAAAAAATGCACAGAGGAAAGACCATATGAAGATATAGGGAGAAGATGGCCATCTACAGGCCAAAGATCAAGGCCTCAGAATGTTGGCTAAATCCTGCCAACACCTTGATCTCAAACTTGAAGCTTCCAGAATGTGGAGAATAAATTTCTTTTTTCTTTTTCCATAGGTTTTGGGGGAACAGGTGGTGTTTGGTTACATGAGTAAGTTCTTTATGGTGATTTGTGAGATTTTGGTGCACCCATCACCTGAGCAGTACACACTGCACCCTATTTTCAGTCTTTTATCCCTCGCCCATGTCCCATCCTTCCCCCGAAGTCCTCAAAGTCCATGTATCATTCTTATGCCTTTGCATCCTCATAGCTTAGCTCCCACATATCAGTGAGAACAAACAATGTTTGATTTTTCAATCCTGAGTTACTTCACTTAGAATAATAGTCTCCGATCTCATCCAGGTCACTGTGAATGCTGTTAACGCCTTCCTTTTTATGGCTGAGTAGTATTCCATCGTATACATATATCACGGTTTCTTTATCTACTCATTGATTGATGGGCATTTGGGTTGGTTCCATGATTTTGCAATTGCAAGTTGTACTGCTATAAACATCAGTGTGTTCTCTTTTTATAATGACCTTTTTCCTCTAGATAGATACCCAGGAGTGGGGTTGCTGGATCAAATGGTAGTTCTACTTAGTTTTTCAAGGAATCTCCACACTTTTTTCCATAGTGGCTGTACCAGTTTACATTCCCACTAGCAGCGTAGAAGTGTTCCCTGATCACCGCATCCATGCCAACATCTACTGTTTTTTGATTTTTTGTATATGACTACTCCTGAAGGAGAAAGGTGGTATCACATTGTGTTTTTGATTTGCATTTCCCCGATCATTAGTGATGTTGAGCATTTTTCATATGTTTGTTGGTCATTTTTATATCTTCTTTTGAGAATTCTCCATTCATGTCTTTAGCCCACTTCTTGGTGGAAGTGTTTTTTTCTTGCTGATTTGTTTGGGTTCATTGAAGTTTCTGGATATCAGTCCTTTGTCAGATGTATAGATTGTGAAGATTTTCTGAGAATGGGGAGAATAAGTTTCTATTGTTTAAATTATCCAATCAGTGGTATTTTTTATGGCAGTCCTAGCACATTAATACAATATCCAAATATATTATCTAACAAATAATTACTATTATTCATTTAAAACATCCGTTCTATTGTAGAGATTTGATGAACATGATAAGAAACTCAGTATGTGGTATTAAGCATTTGTTTAAGATGAAATGTGTAAGTTTAATCTCATGTACTTTTAAAATCTCATGTACCAGGGAGGTAGACTGAAATGGAAACTCTCCTTTCTATGTAGAACCTCTGAATTTCTTACACTACAGAACCTACTCTTTATCTTTGTTTCAGCTTTTGGTGCTCTGATTCCATCTATTTCTGTTTTATTATACCTATTCTGTCTTTTTTTTTTTTTTTTTTTTTTACTCTTTGCAGGGTTCATATTCTTCAGCCAGTTATTTCAGTAATTAACTCTAAATCTTTACAGTTGTTGCTCTTCTGACATTCCTTCTTTGCAAATCCCCAAATCTCTGCAAAGGCTACAACCTTCTTTCCCCATCCTCACCCATATGGTGGCTGACATGTCTCTATCTCTTTCTCAAAAGATACCTTTGAAGCTTAGTTTATTGAGATTACTAAGCCGGTGTAACAAACTCAAGTGATTATATTATGGGACTTAGAGAAGTCTCATGTATGAATAAAGTAGTTACGGAAGCAGGGAAGCTTAATGGGGAATGTGGCAGATCATACTGCTCATGCTCCATTGGACACAGATGTGACTTAGCTACACCTCACTGATGTGATGCAACATCAGTGACCCCGTATTGCTGGTTCTATTTGTTTTATCTTTTCTAAGAGAAGCAAGTGCTATTATAAAAGATCCAATTATAGACTAAATAAAGCACAATTATTTTCTGACCATTTTGAGTTATTTGATGCAGGCAATTAGTCATGAGCTTCTATACTTGTCCTCATCCACATTTCTAAATATTCATATCTTAGACATGTATGAGGTTGGTTGGGGAGAGTGTCTGTGAGTAAAGATGGTGATAGAGACATGAGATTAGGAGATCTGACGGACTGTGATACACACTGACACCTGCGGAGGAGAAAGGGAAGGAAATTTTAGCAGAGCAATTCTAAGAAATTTTTGTCAAGGCTGTTAGGGAATCCTGAAGCCAAAGTTGCCATTCAAAGGAGTTCTGCATTTTTCAGGAATGGATCTGCCTCAGTATTTATACCACACTCAGTCTTTGACGGCGGACAATGTGGGAGCTGAGGCCTTAGTGTGAATGAGGTGGTAGATTCAGTTAGTTATGTTCTCCCCATTCAGAAATTTGAGAAGTGCATGTTATTGGCTGCCACAGACCATCCCATGTGCCACACAGATCTGTCTCTGCACAGGTTTGAGAAATAGCTCCTCCATAGTTCCTGTAGGCCTTTTCCCTGCCCACCCCCCCACCTGCCCCATGAGGAAATTTAGAGAAGGGAGGTTAATGAAACTACCTACAAATGTTATAGTTGTAATTGATCTCAGGCCACAGTGGATACAGGGTCATCATCCATGCTAGTATGGTGACACCTCTTTTCACCTGCTGATCCCTAGATACAAGAAGTTCAAAGTGGCTTGGCAGGAGCTGCAGCTTGTGGTTTGGAGGGATCTTGCTATGGCTCTTAGGCAAAAGTTCACCTTCTCTCTTTGCTAAGAAGGAGCTCCAACTCTACTGATCTCTGGGTTTCAGTGATGAAAGGAAGCACAACATTCTCCAATGCATCATTGAGAAAGATAGAAAGTGAGGCCTCTGTTTTCATCTCTGCATTGGAAAAAGAGCATGGGTCAGACTAATGGGTGCATACTATGTACCTGAGCATTTATTAATCTGCTCTAGCATGATACCTCATCTGGTGTAGCAGCTGCCACCAGGGCTATTACTTGATTAAGGCTCTGGAAGCCTGCAATCATTTTCCAGCATTCATCTAGTTTTTTGCAGGGGCCAGACTGGTAAATTAAACAGAGATGTAATAGGAACCACTACTCCTGCACCCTGTCTTTCATGGTGACACTAATCTCCTCTATCCACCCCCATGCTCCTTGAGATGAGTTTTTAGTTTTTGCTGTCTTGACTATCTGGGTTGAATAGTGGTGGTAGTGGGGATAATTTCAGGGATGTCCACTTGGCCTTTCCACTGTGATCGCTCTTACATCAGAGTCAATAAACTAGTGTTGGTGTTCACCCAAAGGCCAGGTATGTCCATTTCAATTATATACACTAGGACTAAGAAGGTGACTCCTACTGGATCTGTGGATCCAGTGAGCCCACAAAGAGCCAGAATGTAACTGAGGCCCATTTATTACCTAGCTTTTGTAGCACCTTCCTGTCTCCCTGTAATATAGGGGTCAATCATGATGCTTTTCACCTTGGGTCATCAGCGTTTACTCAGACACTGTGTCCAGTAATCCTCAACATGTCTAAGCAGTCACCTTTCTCCAGTACTGAGTGACCCAAGTAAATGGTCATAAGTCCTTTTGGTGAAAGATCTAGGAGGATCAACACAATTACGTAATTGCCACAGTGTTGCAAGGTCCTTCTCCCTAGGGCCTTGGCTACTTCTTCAGTTGCTGGGTTCTGGAACTAAAAATTGATTTAGGTCTGAGATCTGTGCAAGGGATCATATATTTTTATTGGGGCAACCACCCTCTGTCTTCTCTTCCCTTGTATATTTTTTTTGGGGGGCGGGGTGGGTGTTGTAGAAGTTGAACAGCACTCTTGTTTGGCTGCCAATCTATTTTTGGCCTTAACAATGCTCTATGAACTAGCTGTACAATTCCTTCAAGTCAAGCCTCCCTCGATGTTCCTTCAACCTTGCCAGTCATGGTAGTTATGGCCTTTTGGTTTCTGGCCAGTAAGCACAACGATCTGACCTCTCTTATTTCAGGCAGTAGGGGGTGAGAAGGGTTCAAAACAATGGATATTTTAGACATGAAGTCCTTGCCCATGCCTATGTCCTGAATGGTATTGCCTAGGCTTTCTTCTAGGATTTTTATGGTTTTAGGTCTAACATTTAAGTCTTTAATCCATCTTGAATTAATTTTTGTATAAGGTGTAAGGGATCCAGTTTCAGCTTTCTACATACGGCTAGCCAGTTTTCCCAGCATCATTTATTAAATAGGGAATCCTTTCCCCATTTCTTGTTTTTGTCAGGTTTGTCAAAGATCAGATGGTTGTAGATGTGTGGTATTATTTCTGAGGGCTCTGTTCTATTCCATTGGTCTGTATCTCTGTTTTTGTACCAGTACCATACTGTTTTAGTTACTGTAGCCTTGTAGTATAGTTTGAAGTCAGGTAGCGTGATGCCTCCAGCTTTGTTCTTTTGGCTTAGGATTGACTTGGCAATGCGGGCTCTTTTTTGGTTCCATATGAAACAATAAAACAATGGATATTATTGAGCCAAGCTTTGGGACTGCCCTCCTACTGTAATAGATTACCTGCTGAGTAGAGTCACCACTGAACTTCTTAGTGATGCTGATTCCCCTACTGCAACTACAGTACTATCAGCCCTAGTGAATGGCGTGCCCCCTGAAGCTTCCCATGGAACATAATACTTTGGTGGGTTTTCCTTTCTCACATAATATATCTATTTCTGCATCTCTACTTCCTTCCCTCATCCTCTTTATTCCTTCTTCTACCATCTATCAGGGAAGATCAGATATTTCTACATGAAGAAAGGCATAGTTTCTCCTTGTGTTTAAGAGCCACCCTAGCAGAGATGTTGCCTCACAGCCCAGGGCCCTTGCTAGAGTGTTAATTCCCATATACCGAGAATGTGCCCCAAGAACTTTTGCTTATCCAGTCATATATTCTAGCCCACTTTGATCAAGTACCCTTAAAATTCAATTGCAGGGTTTTTTTCCCTGGTCCTTTCTGGTTGTGCAGCTGTTTCTCACTGCTGCGTTGGTATATAATCTCTTTCCTCCCTTTTGAGGTCCAGTAACTCTCCAGTTGGGTTAGACTGGGATTTAACCATAGTTATAGCCAAGGAGCAAGGACAGAAAGTGGGTGCATGTCCTAAAGGGAAACCTCTTGCCTTGCAGGTGAGATATTTCTGTAATATCTACCAGCACAAGGGAAGTACTAGCATAGGGAAGACTGGGCCATCTCTGCAAACTCTGTGAGTCCAAGGGGTATTTCAGGAGCCAAACCCCTCAAAGACGTACATTCAGATATTCTCATCCCATTTTTCAGGTTCCCAGGTTTTCCAACCAGGTCCCTGGTTTTAGCATTGCCGACCTGCCTTTGCTGAACATTTAAACCTCTCTGGAGCTCAATTAGAGTGTCTGTTTGCTCTGCTCAGCTGTGTCCATTTTTCTATCATGGGAGTTATGAGCCTCTTTGTAATCTACCAAATCTGGCTCTCACATTTAGTCTTAACTGCTTATTAACAGCTGTCAGTTTTTAAATTATCTGTCTGTAGTGTGTCATTACAATGTAGCAGTAATCATCCCACTCTGCTGTCTTTATAGGCATTGTTTCCTCTTTCTTTTTCAAAGGCATGACTCATTGCACCTGCAAGGATGTTCCCCCTTAGCAACTTCCACGTTACTTCTCATGAAATCTTTAGCAATTGCACATCGTGTGGATGGGCCAACCGTTGCCCCACATGCTACTCAGAACCGTGTCCTCTTTGACAACTACTGGGGGATGAGGAAGCCAAACCTAAAACTATGTCTTACTGTTTATTTTCTCAGCCCACTCCTGTCATCTTTTGTGCTAGTTTGGTCTTTTGGGAAACAGAGTCAAGACAGGATTAGATATGTAAGATTGTTATTGAGAAATACACCTGTGAGAGAAAATAAGGAGAGTTGTCTGCGAGGCAGATCTGAGCCGTATGAAAGATAGAGGGGAAGAAGTTAGGTCAGATAGGAAAAGTCTCAGGCTACGGTGCAGTTTCAAGGAAGTTTCAGCAAGGCTGGTGGAGAGTCATTGTCAGCTGTCAAGCCAATGTTGCCTGTCAGAGGAGCTCCACATGTTGCAGGAATGGGCCGCCGTTAGTATCTCTGCTTCACACAGTCGTTAGCTGAGAGCAGCCTTAGCAAAAATGTGAAGATAGATTCAGAACACAGAAGCTGGGACCATCTGTCAAATATTTACCCTAAAATTAGAGATCATAGAGGCTAATATTCAGTACTACGGGCTGTTCTGGGACATTGGGCTTTTACTGCTAAAATCAGGAGAGTCCGGGGCAAACTGGGATGGTTGATCATTCTAGCTGTGACTGTTTTATCATCATAATCACAATCACCATTGAATAAAATCCTAAATTCTTAGTGCTAAAAGCCATTTTCTCATAACTAACAAACTAGATATTTTACACAAATCAATTCATCCCTCCAACCTCATTTCTGACTCTTCTCTATCATTCTCCTCATATTCTAATGAACAGCATATTTCCTTGTGCCACATTCTGAGAGTTTCTTCCAAGTCTAGTCCCCAAATTGATGTAGCCTTTACCTTTTCTAGACTCTCATTCCAATTTCTGCATATTTCCTAGGGGAACTTTCTAATTTATAGTTATTCATGTGCATTTCTTCTTACCTTTCTGAATTTCATTTTCCTAGAGAGCAGGGTTCAAGTCTGATTTATATTTGTGTATTCACTATGATAGGAAAGATTCCTTCACAGTAGCAAATACTCAATAAGAGTCTGTTTTCAATTTATCTGCCCCATTGGATTGTCACTGAACTTTTTTTTTTTACCATATATTATGGTTGATCATCCTATGAGATATTTTCTGTATTGTAATTTCGTTGAGGTTAAGCAGGCATATTCCCAGGGCCTGCACCCAAAAGGCACATCTATATTTTAGGATGATGCCAGATAATCTACTTAAAATTTACCATAGGTGATTTGATTAGGAATGATAATTAAATTTTGCTTACAGCCAATATTGATATATTTTTGATTATTTTGTATTGAGATATAATTTATCCATAGTAGAGTGTTCAGATAGTAAGTTTTCCTTTCATTCAGTTTTGATGAGTAAATAACAATAAATGGACTATTTCTATCACTTTAGAAAGTTTCCTCCTATTCCTGCCTACCTATCCTCAGAAGTGATCACTAATCTCATTTTTATCACCATTGGTTAGTTTTGCCTATTCTACAATTTTATATAAATGGAGTTACATGATATATATTCTTTTGTGCCTGATTTCTTTCATGTCACATAATATTTTTGACATCCCTCATGTTTTTGCATGTGTTAATAGGGTGCGCCTTTGTGGCATTAATATCCATTTTGTGAGTACACCAGTTTGTTTATGTTTCTGCAATGATAGATGTTTGTTTTTGTTCTAGTTTTTGGCTCTTATGAATAATACTTTGGCCTTTCTTATACACAGCTTTCTGTGGACATAGTTTTCACTATTTAGCTTTAGGATCTAATAATCAATTTTCACACAAATTGAGCACTTAGACATCTCTGGAGCAACAAACAACGGGAATAAAATAGGACTTATATTATAGGATTTATATGGTCACACTCTCCCTCATATGTGTTTTAAAGAAAGTGTTATTCATACCATACATTGACTAAATTTAAGTTGGAGAGAAGATTGCAGGTCCACTCAGTCACTGACAAGATTTCCTGAAGCACTCAAGATTCCTTTTGAGTTTCCTTTTGTAGACTCCTATCCAATTATCTACTAGTCTGTCACTGTTTTTCTTTTAAGATCTAAGAGGCTTATAGCTCAAGGTAATATAACAGGAGGAAAGGATACACACAGACACACATACATGCACACAAGTGCACACAGAGAGAATTGTTATATCTCTACTTTGATAACTGAAAATATTTCAAGACAGCTATTTCAGAACAAGTCTTTGTCCTTGATCTACCCTTCTTAAGATGTTCTATCACAAACTTTCTAAAAATATGTTATTGGTATCCTCACTGAATCAGAATTTCTTAAGGAATCTTGTTTTCCTTTTATTTCTCTGGGACGCATTAAAAAAAAAAAAACTCTGATCCTTTCTTTTTAACAATTAAATTATATGTCTCTTCATTTACCTGATAATGCCAGCTGATATGGGGATCTTTAATTTTTTTTTCCATTTCATCCTAGTTTTCTAATCTAATGTAATCTTTAACCTTTGGTCAGCATGAACATGGTTTAATTGAGGTGAAAAACATCCCTTGCTTGAACTGCTTCAACACTTCTTATATTTTCAGTAACCCTTTTCCTGATTCTGCTGAGACCAAGAATATTATTAATTCTAATATATACTATCCAAAACCTAGCTCATGTGAATACTTTTTTTCCCTCAAGTTTTTTTTAAAGCCTATTTCTCTGCTCCTAAAATGGAAACACTGTAAGTGAAACATCGTGCAGTTCAGGTAAGGTATTTGGTGAAATTGGAGTTTTTTAGTTTCCTGCATGGGTAGGATATTAAGAGTGCCATCCAAATAAAAAACATCAAAGATTAGACATACCTTTTAGATATATTTTACTATCATAAAAGTTTCAGAATTTGATTAGCAATGATAATTAAAATGGGGCCTTCCTTTCAATCTGGTGAAGTACTTTTTAAACATTTTACCATGGAAACTTTGAAACATTAAAAAAAAAAAAAGTAGAGAGAAGAGAATAATGAACCCCTCCCATGTACCCATCACCAGCTTCAATTCATGACCAGATTGTTTCATCTAATTTAAACAAACCCCAGACATCACATAATTTCATTATTGAGTTATTCTAAACAATATGAGACAATACTATATCTTTTGGCGTATGGCTTGCCAAACATTTTTGTAATTTTAAGTATTCAGAGTTACAAAATTGCTTTGCTTTGACCCTTGAGTTTAAACTCCATGGAATCCTATTTTGGTCATTTAACTTACATTTGATATATAATTAAATTCATTATAAAATGATACTATAATGATAGCCTGCCACATGATTTTAATATTTTACGATAGGAGGAAATACATAGTTTAATAAATGTTTATTGCTTCTTCTTCTTCTTTTTTTTTTGATGGAGTCTCGCTCTGTTGCCAGGCTGGAGTGCAGTGGCACGGTCTCGGCTCACTGCAAGCTCTGTCTCCCAGGTTCAAGTGATTCTCCCGCCTCAGTCTCCCGAGTAGCTGGGACTATGGGCATGGGCCACCATGCCCAGTTAATTTTTGTATTTTTAGTACAGATGGAGTTTCACCGTGTTGACCAGGATGGTCTCGATCTCTTGACCTCGTGGTCCTCCCACCTTGGCCCCACAAAATTGCTTATTTAACTGATTCAATAATCTTCTAAAATATTACTACCTTATTAAATTGCTTATATTCTTACTCTTTTTATCTTACTCTTCTATTTTACTCTTCTTTGCTCTAGATTATACTATGCTAATAACTCTTATACTATTCACTTGATTCTATTCCTATTATTGTTTATTGGATATCAACATTTATTCAGTTATCATATATGGAAAGCTGGAGGAAGACATTGTGAATCCAAGATGAATGAGAGCCCATCTCAGTCAACTGGAAAGGCAGATGCATAAAAAGTGAGCTGTGCAACCTCTGTGTTAAGTGTAACTACAGAGAGAAGCACAGGTTATTAGGGGAGTAACAAGAAAGACAATGACTTAGACTGTGATAGTCAGTAAGGTTTCCTGGCAGAGGAAGAACATGAGTCTTAATGTCTGAGTAATAGTTTCCTACTAAACGTAAGGAAATGCAGAGGAAATGGCAGGAGAAAAGGTAAAGAGATGTGAAATGACAGGTCGTATGTGTGTACTAGGGAGTTGGGGCAGCTACAAACAGGCTAGTTCCGCTAGAATCAACACAGAGTCAGGAAAGCATGTGAGACAACACCAGAAAAGCACTTATGGTCTGAGTCAGTCACTTCCAAGAGGGGAGCAAGGCACACACTCTGGGAACTGAATAACATAATCGAACCTGGGCGCGGTGGCTCATGCTTGTAATCTCAGCACTTTGGGAGGCCGAGGCAGGCGGATCACGAGGTCAGGAGTTCGAGACCAGTCTGGCCAACACAGTGAAACTCCGTCTCTACTAAAAATACAAAAATTAGCTGGGCATGTGGCGGATGCCTGTAATCCCAGCTGCTCGGGAGGCTGAGGCAGGAGAATCGCTTGAACCTGGGAGGCAGAGGTTGCAGTGAGCCAAGATCTCGCCACTGAACTCCAGCCTGGGTGACTGAGCTAGACTCCACCTCCAAAAATAAAAATAAAAATAAAAAAATTGAATATGGGGAAGAAAGTATTATAACTGTTTAATTTTATACTTTATGTTTTAAAAATTATATTTTTGTTCATGTCTTACATATGTGTACATGTATAATGGATTAAAAATAGATATCAAGAGTAAGTGATGAAAGTATTTTAGTCATCAAAAGTTTGGATGCTATCTAAGTGAATTGCCTTGTATGATGTACTAAAGAACCTGGACTTCATCAAAGGCTCATGAGGAACCTAAGGACATAAAGAATGTTAAGCAAAAGATCTGATTTGCATCTTAGCTATATTATCCTGATAGTTGTTAGAGTGTATTTGAGAAAAATAAAATTAAATGAAGGTGACCATTTAGGAGGCTTTTGCAATCATTCAGAACAGAGATGGTGAGAACCTGAACGAAACTGTAGTTGTATATGTAGATTTAAAATATAAATAAATAAAAGAGTTAAAACACATAGGACTTGCCGATTGATTGGATGTGGTTGTTAGGTGAATAAGGACGAAGAAGGAATCAAGGATAACTCTCAGGTCTTTAGTTTGCATGAAGGGGAGTATGTTCCTTCCATCAGTTGAGAGCAAGCACAGGTAAATGAGAAGATTCAGGGCAGCTCTGATAGGTTCATTTAGTGACATGTGGAATCTGAACTTTTTTATTGTAATAATGCAGTCATGCATGATCATTCGTTCATCTAGCTTCTGTATATGTATATCTGAAATGTTGCACTGTCTTCTAAGTAGCTAACTATGAAGAGGATATGAAGCTTTCTATCAGTGTACTCCCAATATAGGTTGAGAAGCAACTGCAACCTACTATAAAATGATAAGTAACGTGAATTGCTACCAAATACTTACGAGAGGGTGATTGAGTCTTTGGGAAGATTGAAGGAGGCTGCTTGGTCACTTATGTGTCTCCTTTAATACACATGGCCTTCAATAAAAAGTATTGATTTGCATTAAAACAATTTTTTTTAAGCAGGAATTTGTTCATAAAAAGAATCATTGTGTATTTTTTTTTCCTGAAAGTCCAAGCATAGCACATTTATGTATTGTAGTTTATTATAATAGCTGTGATTCAATAACAGTAAAGTCATGTTGGGAAATAATCATATTATAAGACTCATATATCTGTGTGTCACCTGTGAATTTGGCTAGCCATTATCCAGTAAGCATCGGCAATTTCTAGCAATTTTTAGAGCAAATTATCTGTGATGGTAGTAACTGTTAACAGTAAACTTAACTTTACCTTTCTAAAAATATGGGGTGCCTCTGTGCATCCAAATCAATGTTAACTTTTAGTTTAAAAAATCAAGAACAATGATGTTGAAACATATAGCAGTGTCTGAATATTTTTACGTAATTTTCTATTTCTGAATTTATTTCTTTGGATGAGGTAAATTAAAATTAGATTCTTCTCTTTTTATTTTTTTTTGCAAAGAAAATACCAATATATTTTCTTTTCAGTTTTAAATGCATAAAGACAATATTATGTTAAACCAAATTAAAACTTCAAAGATGTAAGAAATTACTAAATTTATTTGTATCTATATATCTTATTTTGTTATATACTTTATATTTTAAAGTTTCTGATAGTTGATATTTGTTATACTTATTAAATGCTAGATATTTAACACAGATGGATTCATTTAATCTTCACAATTCTATTACTTCCATTTTATTCAGACACCAAAAAGAAAGGTTAAGTAACTTGCCCATATCACAGAGCCACGATGTAGCAGGGCTGTGATTTTTAACTCAAGATATCAGAACTCAATGTCTAAGGCTTTAGTCATTATGCTACATCCCTCTATTCATTAAACCTTTTAAGCAAGTTATTTTTTTCCCCAGGGATGATGATGGAAAAAAATTCAAACATATTTGTTGAGAAGGCCTCTATTTTTAAAGTATATATTACTTCTTTGTCTGATTTACTAAATTGAGGCATAGTTTAGAAACAGAACATTTGAGGAACAAGATTTCTGCCTTTTTCTTATTCAAAAATAAAAGTGAAATGGAATGGTGGTGTTTTCTGAAATGGGTTGCTGGTCCCCTGAAGATATATTTATGCAACATGCTGTCTCAATTTTGCAGCTTACCTTTGTGAAGCTAAAACAAAATAAAATAAAAAAAAATTTCTCCTTGGAGTTGTTATTGGTCCTTTTCTAATCTGAAGAAGACTAGAAGGTGACAGCACATTTTAGTTCTCAGGTGTTACCTGAAAGTCAAAGTTAGCCACAATAGGGCTGCAAGAACTAACTTAATGTATGTGACAAACAGCACAGTGCAATTGCTTTGAAGACTAAAAACAGTTATTGCTTAAGAAAATGTGAAAGATTCTTTTCATTACCTTGAGAGGAAAGAGTTCAAAACCAGGAAATGGATTTTTTTTTTTTATGGTAAGTAATGTTTAATGCAAATTCCATTCAGGACACAAAAGCTAGACAAGCATATGTTTTTTATTTGATAAAATAGTAATTTAAAAGAGAATGTACATTATCTAAGGTTTCATAACATTGTACCTGAAAGGGATTAAGATATCTAAAATCTTTGAAGTCTGCAGATTTCATTTTATTTACTTACAAAGATGGAGTTCTTAGTGGTTTGTTACTGTAAGAAAATTGCCCATTAGCGTTTGTGTTGATTTGCCTTTGTCAAAATGAAAGAAACAAATGTAATTTGTTAGCTCTTTATTATTGAATCCCTTTTAATATGGAGTATCAAGAATCTGGGTCTTTATTAGTCTGTAAAGTGTTTGAAGGAATGCTTTCAAAAATTGAAAAGAATAGAAAGTTCAACTTACTTCCTATTTGTACCGAGGCACTAGATGGATTCTGAACTGGCTGTCATCATAGTTTATGCTCATCACTCTGGCTGGAATGATTTTGTTGTCCCCTCCTGCTATTCTGAAATTGACTACATTTAGTAAATTGGTCCTTTATCTGAACTTGGTTTCAGTAAATTATTCTTGCACATCTTATCTAATCCAAATGCTACCCAGTCTTCAAGTATTAGGAAAAGCTTCACTTCCTCCATGAAGTAATGCCTGATGTCCTTCACTGACCTTGCTTTCGTCTGAATTCCTAGAACTTTCATAGCCTTCTCCAGAGGTTTCACCAGCATTAGATGGCTCAGTTGTATGCCAAAAATGGGTGATATATGTGTGGAGACATTGATCCTCAGGGAAGAAAGGCACAGCATGAATTGGTCTGCGATTTTAGGCCTGTCCCTCCTGTCACAAGCAATCTTCTACAGTAAATTATTGTGCCATAAAAATATGTTTGTTTTGTGTGTTATATTGTGAAAGTGGTCGGAATGTTGCAGCTTCATCAGTAGTATTAAGCCTTTCTTAATTCATTGCACAATCTATTCAAAAAGAGATTTCGCCTAAAATACAGGTTTATTACTATTTACTTATAAATCATATATCTTATTACTGTATTAAATATGATTTAATATACACACAGATAAAAATTTTTAAAAGATGAGAAATAAAAGAGTAGCAGCCAAGATTTTATTACATTGTCTTGGATTTTCTTTGTATCCTAGCCATTCTCTAGAGTGACTTTGAAGTCACTTATCCATATGATTTGATATATTTGAAAAATATGTACCTAATCTTGTTCCAAAAATTTTTCTATGTAGTGTCCAAAAATGAGGAAAATGCAAGATGAACAATTAATATGTGAAGAAATGAACACACAAGAAAAATAAGAAAAAAATAAGATAAAACTAGAGATAAAATGCACATATTACACTTGTATATTTTGCTAAAAGTTAAAAGTAAGTGTATTATTTTTATTATAATAACTAGTGCAAAGAGGGAGGTATGACCAACTTCAGGGCTCACAATATCTATATAATTTAAAAGAAGAAAATCAAGGATTACGTATCTATGGCATATGACACATATGAACCATATATTTGTCACATGCCAAAGGTATGACCTTTCAAAAGTCACCTTCTTTTATATATGTTTGGAAGGAGGAAGCTTTGTCATATCACTTCCACGTTTTTCAATTGCCATGCAAACAGGAATGTAGCCAGCTTGTCGGGAGTGGAGGAGAATGAAACAAAGTAATCTCTCGATGAGCTGCCTTGTGCTTTGGCTTGATTCATGCATAGATTGAACAGCAGTGATTTCTAAGAGATCTGGTGCCCATAATATATCAGAATCAACTGATGAGATTTAACTTTTATTGTATTTATTTATTTATTTTTTTAAGCAAGTTAAAGACTTCCCTCAACTGGAGAAAAAACTAGCCCCAAATCTGATATCTTCCCATAGAAGACCAAGTCAACCTCTCTGTCACTGAAAATCTCTTCAGTAGTGAACCACTAATAGCAAATGGGATAGCAATGGTATTGTAAGGGGACGAGGGGCTGTATAGCATTTCATAATTGAAATCTCCTTCACAAGATTATTGGCCCGGTTAAATAAAGGTGGTTTTCTTCCTGTCTGTACCTTTAATGAGTTAACTAGTAATTCCCCGCCTGCACCCTACTCATGACTAAGTAGTTTTAATTCTCTGAGTTGTGGCTGCCTCTTTGGTATTTTAAAACATTCCTCAAGCAATTCTAATGGGTAGCCATTTGAGAACTACTGAATTTAAACTACGCAAATGCAAGCTAGTTGCCAAGGTTAAGGGCAATGGCTAGAAAGAGTTTTTCTTTGGAAAATGGCTAATCAGAAAGGGGAGAAATGATAAATTGAGATGAAGAAGAAGAGGGAAGAGTCAAGGAGATGATGTGAGGCTGGGACATGACATGAAACTGCCACTGAACCCCAGTGGCAGGCGTGCTCAGAACACCTTTTTTATTTTACTTTATTTATTTTTATTTTTATAATACTTTAAGTTCTAGGGTACATGTGCACAACATGCAGGTTTGTTACGTATGTACCTACACATATGCCATGTTGGTGTGCTGTACCCATTAACTTGTCATTTACATTAGGTATATCTCCTAATGCTATCCCTCCCCCCTCCCCTCACCCCATGACAGGCCCCGGTGTGTGATGTTCCCAGAACACCTTTTAAAATAAAGATAGCTAATTTTCAGTTTGGAGTTTTTACGCTATTATAATAAATGTCCTTATGACATGTTTCCAGAAATTCTATTTCACTGTTTGTATTTCATGTTTATATGAGTGATTTTATATATCAATATGGGTGGGAGAGTGAGAAGTGAATGAAAAAAAAGGTCTGGTCTTGATATCTGTGTTGAAATGGCGCAGAACAGGAACAAAATATTGTGTCAAGAAACATGATGATAGAAAAATGTAGAAGTGATACGAGAAAGCTTCCTCCCTCCAAAAATATCTTTAAAAGAGTAATTTTGGAAAAGGTAGAAGATGGTGGTTTGGATTAGTGTTAACTGTTATATTTCTCAAAATTTTAGAATAGAAAAACAGGTTGCTTAAGAAAATATGAAAGATTTTAGTTCCCCAAAGAAATCATTATGTTAGATAAATTAGAGGTATTAATGCATTACGTGGCCTTAAGGCAGTATTTGTAAATGTGGCAAAAATTATATTCCCGGGCCTACCTATTAAGTTCACTGAGGATAAATGACAGTAAAAAAATATGAAGAATGCTTATATTTCTGACCTCGAAAGAAGAAATGTATGTGCAACCAGCTGGAAGTGATAGTAAATAATTAAAATCTAAGTAAAAGTTGGTAGTTGTGGGGTGGCAGGGAGAGGAATATTATTTTTTTCAATCTCGATAATTAAAACAAGTCAAGATTCTGTATAAGCATCAGTACTATGACTTTATATTGACTTCCTACAGCCATAAGCTTTTTTTCTATATAGCAAACAAAAGTCAAAGATCCCACAACAACAAAATTCCAGCATCTTTCTCTACAAGGGAATAAAGACTACATTAACTGAAAATAGTGTAATAGTCACATATAATAGCTACGTCCTGTAGAACCCAAATCTGAAGTTTATCAAGAAATTGAACAATGAGAACACATGGACACAGGAAGGGGAACATCACACTTCGGGGACTGTTGCGGGGTGGGGGGAGGGGGGAGGGATAGCATTGGGAGATATACCTAATGCTAGATGACGAGTTGGTGGGTGCAGCGCACCAGCATGGCACATGTATACATATGTAACTTACCTGCACATTGCGCACATGTACCATAAAACCTAAAGTATAATAATAATAATAATAATAAAACAAACAAACAAAAAAAGAAATTGAAACACACTTTATATAGAATTTTTCACAAGTTAACACATAATTTTGGGATGGAGCACTATTGTCTTTATTTTTAAAATATGGAATAGAGTTTAATAGATTCAATAAAATGGAAGTAAATAAATTAGATAAGCTAAACATAAACTTGTAAATTTTATTGTTCATAAATTGGAACTATCCTTAAATTATTTTTTGTTTGGTATATCTAATTTGAGGTTCTTTTAAAAAATTATTATTTTTTTTTATAGAGATGAAGTATTGCTGTGTTGCCCAGGCTTGTCTCAAACTCCTGGTTTCAAGCAATCCTCCCTTCTTGGCCTTCCAAAGCACTGGGATTGCAGGCTTGAGCCACTGTGCCCAGACAAACTTGAGCTTCTTAATGAATTTTATATAAACTCTAAGAAAAGATTACCCCAGAACTTATTACGAAAGAAACCGTTTATCTGCAAGATTTGCACAATTTTCTTAGCTAATAAACCTAGGGAGAGTAAGTCTCCTAGATGTCAACCAGATTCTGATCTTCCATGACCTCATTCACCAAATTATCATTTTAAGAACTATGTACAAGAATCAGTCCTCATTACCAGATCTAACAACCAAGCTCAGACCCTCCTGGAAGGAATTGTTTATGGCAGAAGGTTGTTTAGTTGTTGTTCTCCTTCTTGTTTTGTTTTTAAAGGTAAAAAAAAGTCTGTAATAAGATTCATCTTTAATAAATTGTGGAGCTAACTTCTAATATTAGTAGCCTTACCAACTATGCTAACACACTTTTTGCTATCCAATAGTTATTCTCAAGTTAGGTGCTAGATCTAGAATAAAGCCACATTTATACTTAGTGCAGATAAAACTGGTTTCAAATTATTGGCCATATATCAACAAGAGATAATATTAATGTAAGAACCTTCTCCCTCAATCCACAGTTACAGAATTTTAAGAAAAATCTTTTTCAAAGCTCCTTAGTTCATCTCACTCTTCTCATATCCCTAGTATTCCCTTTTAAATTATGTTAGCATATGGATATGGCTATGACAATGATAAAAATGGAGAAATGTGTTCCCTTCCCTTCCCTTCCCTTCCCTTCTCCTCACTTTCTTTCTTTAACTTTCTTTATGACTCCTCTTAATTTAATAGTCAATAATTCTCAAAGTCTTTTTCATCTTCAAAATTTTTTCCTTGCCCATGTTGCACTTGCTACTATTTGAATAATAATAAGAAGAAGATGAGCTAGGGATGTTTACAACTTTTTGATGTTCCCAAAGTTAAGGTTGGATATAACTATTTTTACCAGAGTTGTGGTTGTTTGTCATATTTATTTTTCCTCCCAGATTCTCAGACCAAAGGACTAAAGCTTGACAATTCATGAGAACTGACCCAAAATATACACCTTTTATACACGTAATATTTATAAAAGACTCATCAAAAAAGCAAGTATCTTGGGATTTTCCTCTCTTAAACGCTCTCAGCATTGATGAAGAAGATGAAATAATAAACTTCCCTTTACTATTTTATTTTATTTTATTTATTTATTTTTTGAGACAGAGTCTCGCTGTCACCCAGGCTGGAGTGCAGTGGTGCGATCTCGGCTCACTGCAACCACCGCCTCCCGGGTTCACACCATTCTCCTGTCTCAGCCTCCCGAGTAGCTGGGACTACAGGCGCCCGCCACCATGCCCGGCTAATTTTTTGTATTTTTAGTAGAGACGGGGTTGCACTGTGTTAGCCAGGATGGCTTTGATCTCCTGACCTCATGATCCTCCTGCCTCAGCCTCCCAAAGTGCTGGGATTACAGGCGTGAGCCACTGCGCCCGGCCCCCTTTACTATTTAATAATAGTTTATCTTGCTTTTATTACTAATAAACAACTTATTATTAAACAGTAAAGGGAAGCTTTACATTCTAAAGTCATTGCTTAGTTGAAGCTGCTCATTTGCCCCTTATCTGGTAAAGTGAGCACTATCAGCCAAGGTAGATAAGCATGTTGAACTAGTTTCTGAAAATAAGAGAATATTCAGAATTTCTGGCCTGTCCAACTGTACTAAGTGGTATTAATGGTTGAATTAGCCAGATATGAAGGGGATGGTAGAGTTCAACAATAGTTGAAAAAAGTATAGATTCTAGATTCTTAATTAGGAGAGCATTGAGATAATTAATGCATTAAAATAAACCCTGTCTACTAAAGGTGCCGCTCATATATCTCAGCAATTCTACCTCCGGGTAGATATCCAGTAGAAATGACAGTGTATGTCTCTTCCAAGACATGGAAAATAAAGAATTTTCATAGCATTAGTTATAACAGACAGAAATTGAACATAACCTAAATGTTCAAAATGGATAAATAATTTGTGGCATTTTCACACCATGGAAAAGGAAGATACTTTCAACAGAAAAGATGAATCTAATGGTCATAATTTTGAATGAAAGAACAGGCCAAAGAGTACATACTGTAATTTGCCATTTATCAAAACATTTTAAAGAAAACTAATCTAAGGTAGTAGAAGTCAAAATAGCGGCTGCCCACTGGGGAAGAGAAGAGATACTCCCAGAAGACACAGAGGAGCCTGTGTGATGCTATCAGTGATCTATATTTTGATCAAGGTAGTGGTTACATGGTTGTGTTCCATATGTAAAAGTTCATCAAACTGTACACTTAAGATTTATATACTTAAATATATATACATTATAAATTACTAAGGCATGACAAAAAGGAAAAACAATTTGCCTCAGAGGGAAGTCTCCCACAGTATGTCAAAAGCCAAGGAGGGCGGATCATGAGGTCAGGAGATCGAGACCATCCTGGCTAACACGGTGCAACCCCGTTTTTACTAAAAACACACAAAAAAATTAGCCGGGTGTGGTGGTGGGTGCCTGTCGTCCCAGCTACTCGGGAGGCTGAGGCAGGAGAATGGCATGAACCTGGGAGGCGGAGCTTGCAGTGAGCCAAGATCGCACCACTGCTCCTGGGCGACAGAGCGAAACTCCTTCTCAAAAAAAAAAAAAAAAAAAAAAGTACATCTTTGATCCAATTCAACACATTTATCACTAGCTTGAATCAAGATGAAGAAAACCTACATATCAAATTTGTGGATATCACAAAAAAGTTTCATTGTATAACATATGATTTTTTTAAATGTCAACAGGCAGGATCCATGATCCCATTTAACAGGCTGACATTTAATAGGATAAATGTAAAGTCCTGTAGTTTAAAAAGAAATGTGGCATAAAAGCCAGGAGTAGCATGTTCTGGGAAAAATCATATGCTTTATCATTTTTAGAATCAGACAAACAGAGCTAATTAAAGTGAACAAAAATTACAGGGGAAAAGGAAGATCTTCATAACAGCTAAAATTGGACCATACATTGAGATATTGTATTCCCTTTATGTGCAAGCGAAAAATAAAAGCATTAGAAGATCATAGCCAGAAGAGATCCTAAAGCTTATCTAAATTCTGCCTTCTGTTATTTAAATACATAGATGTACTTTTTACATGCATATATTTATATTTTTATTCGTATATATGAGGAAAATGGGGCCTGAAGAAGAAGCAACTTTGTGAAATGTTCATGATAAATGCAGAACAGTGGTAAGAATCCAGCCCTAGACTCCTTGTTTTCTACCCTGTTATTATATCTTCCTAGTGTGCTGGTGATTATTTTAGGACAGAGCATCATGGTAAGCTTATATATTATATTTTACCTGGCATATTTTTATATATTTATGCTGTTTTCTGAAATAGAATGTACATTTAGGCCAGAAAACATAACTCTGAATTATCTAGGATCTAAAAGCCCATAATAACGTAGAGTGTTTTCACAAAAGGTGGTCAACAGGTGTTTGTTAATTAGTCATAAGAATACAGACAAGGGTGAAATATCTTTAAAACACTTTTATTTCCCTTTTCTTATAATCAGACAGAACCCTGCATGATTTAGTCTCTAAATACCCAGGGAAAACTTTTCTCTCAACTAAAAAGTGTAATATTTCTCATTGTCAAAAGGTCTTTCCCTTGTTTTACAGATAAATATCATTATAGCAATATATGGTTTTCCCTTTAATTCTGACTTTAATTATAATTATAATGCACAATAGCTGGCTGCCGATTTCCTTATATGGTAATTCTTGAAAATGTCTTCAAAGACTCATATTTGTCTTATTATATCTGTAGAGACATAATTATAATTGTTATTATCTTAAATTACAAATTCTATTTTCCAATCCTGTAATTATATTACACATTACCAAATTACCATATGTCTTAAGATGGTTTATTTTTAATTTTACTCTAGGATGTAAACTACATGATTATAGAGATAGTGTCTGTTATGATCACCACCATATTTTATGCCTACAATAATTCTTGGCACAAACTAAGAATTCCATAAGTATCTATTGAATGGAGGTAATTAAAGTTAAGAAATATATTTGGAAATAAGTATCAGGACACAGTTCTGAAAATCTTCTCTTTCTATCTTTGCATCTATCTCCATTTTGTATCTTTACAATTTGCTGTAAAATGTTATCCTCTTTCAACTTGATTCTTTTCCTAATTAAAACATTCTTTACCTACTTTGTGTTTAGTTTGCAGATATTCCGAGATATTAGAAAACATGTTTTCCTATCTTAGCAAACATTTGGTCTAGTGTGTGTTTGTGTGGGTATATAACATATATGTGAAAAAATTGATAAGGAAAAGGGATTTGGGTATCAATGTGTGATTTAATTCTTCTATACTCTTGGTTCTCCTTAATGCATCATCACATGATTAATTTACTCACCAATTTCCCAAATGTACCTAATAGAAAGGGTACAAGAACATGTGTTAGTTCCTCAATGCTGTGATCTCATAGTCTTGACCATTTAGAGATAGCCTCAGTATTACAAGCTATCTAGAGTACATGTGACTATATTGAGAAAAGTTGGGTCAGATGCAGTCCTTATCCATGAAATATTTAATGGTCTAGTTCTAGGAAGAAATGCAAAAATGCAATTTCAGTTCAATATGACAAAGGTACGTTCAAGACGTTGTGGTGTATATGGGAAGCAATGATTTATGATTATATATTGACTAAAATTTTGCAGCACTGACAAAGGTATTAGAAAGTAATATGAAATGAAGTGTTACCTTTTTTTTATTGTAAAGATTGTCCTGATTTTCTTCTTTGAATTCTTGCAAAAATACTTCCTTGTATGGCTTACATGCTGCTCATCTTACACAATTTCTGGTTGTTAGCCATTTCTTCATGTGTATACCTTCTGTTCCTTAATGAGCTAATAAGCATTTTTATGGCAAGAGATGTGTTTTCTTTGTATCTGCCTCCCAACCAGTCTTTATTCAGCATATCACATTACCTCATTACTCACTAAGTGCTTACTTTGAGCTTATTATGTGCCAGAAAGTATTCCAGATAAGCAGGGATAAAACAGCAAATGAAATAAAGTCCCAGCCCTCAAAGAAATTACATTCTGTGAGACAAAAGAGACACTCAACAAACAAACCAACAAATATATAATGTGTTTGATAATGATAAGTGCTATGGAGGAAAATGCGTTTTGGTGAGAGAGAATAGAGGATGGTAAAAGGATGATTTTTATAGAATAGGCAGGAAAGTTTCAATAAGAAGGGGATATTTGAGCTAAGACAGCTGAGTTATCTTGGGGAAAAACATTCAAGACAAAAAGAAAAAAATTATGTGAAGACTCTTTTACTGAAGAATATTTTCTTTTAGGAACAGGAAGATCTATTACTAGAGATGGGTAAGTGAGGAGAAGAGTGGAAGGAAATTAGGTGAGGGAGGGTCGGAGGTAGTTGGTAGATCATGAAACTCATGAGAAGGAACTTTAATTTTACATTGGATGAGATGGGAAGTGACTAGAGAGTTTGGTGCGAGAGAGCGGGGAGAAATTCTTATTTACATTTTTTTTTCCTGTTGGAATTTCTCCATTCTAACTTATTTATATTTTAAAAGTATATCTGTAGCTATACTTTTCTAAGTGGCAAAGCAAGACTCATGTGGAAGGGGAAGTACAGGAGCAAAAGTGGTAGCTAGGCAACCAATTAGAAGGCTGTTGCAAGACTTCAGGCGATAGTGGTTATTGGTTTAGTTACGACATAAGTGGTAGACGTTGTGAGGTGGTTGGATAATGGATGTTTTCTGAAAGAAGAAAAAAGTGAACAAAAAATACTTGGTAATGGATTAAATATGAGAGTGTCTTGTGATTGATTGGAAGCAGTGCATGTGCAAGCATAATCAGGACAATCCCTATGCTTTTAGTCTAAGAAACAGAGGATGGAGGTGCCAACTATCACACCACCATGGAAAGGGGAGTTGTCAGGCAGAAGACTTCAACAGAAGCATGTTTCATTCAGAATTTGTCCATTGTACGTCAAGATTGCCTTATCTACAAACAAGCAGAGAAACAAAGGAGACAGTTGGACATATGAGTCTAATGTTTAGGGAAGAAAATTAGACTCAACATACAATGCTTAATATTTATGCAAAAATAGGATTTATTTTTGTTGATTGATTCCCTGGTACAATAATGAAAAAATGTTAATTGATGTTTTTACAAAATGAGAAAATCAAACAAATCCTTGCTTTCCAGACATATATTTGGATAGGGTATCTCTGCTCTGCTGGAAACAATTGTGTGTCTGACTTAACCATTGCTGAGAACGGGGACTATTTGGAATCTTTTCTGAACTAGTAAAAGTAAAGACTATTTCATTTGAAACAGAACCTCAAAGCTTGCTGATAAATGGCTTTATTATACTAATTGCATTTTCTTTATTTCCATAGTCTATCAGTGTGCCAGAGGGAAATTTTATTGGTCTTAAAGGATTTGTTCTTCAAATGGCCACGTAGGTCACAACACAAAAACTTACTTAGTTGCTGGCAAATTTATTATTTAATGATTCGTCCCCAGTGTCTTTCTGGTGGCTGTGTTTAAAATCATTGGTCTATAATTACTACCCTTTATGCATATGCATGCACATATATTTCATTTATAGTCTTTAGTCACATTTTTCATTCAAGTATTCAAAAAGTACTCTTATTTAAAGACTCTGTGATCACACAGAACTATTCTTCAAGTATTCTGAAGCCCATATGGACAATGAGAGTTTGAAAAATAATGTAAGGGTCTTGTAGTTGACATTTGAGAAACTCGTACCTTAGAAGGAATAATCGGATTATAAGGCATTTTTAAGACTTTGTACTTTCTGAGTGGCCTTATGCTTAAAACACTCCTGATATAATTGAAATGCTCTTATGTTTCTTTCTGTCCTCTCTCTACTTTGAGGTTTTGTTGAGTTGATTTTCCCTAGTAGTATTCATTTTAATAGGAGATTCAGACATAGGTATAGCTGTGAAGAGAAAAACTGTGGTCCAAAATAACATGGTTTGGAATCAAAGCTGCAAATTCATGCAGGATAAGGATTTATTGAGTTAAAATAAGTAGAGAAACTAATAAAAAACAATAATGCAATAGATTATTTCTATAATATTTCAAAAAATACTTCAAAAATCACTGGACTGAAATACAGGTTCTTTTATGTTCTTTTCATGCTTTTTTTTTTTTTTTTACTATTTATATTAGTAAATTATCCTGAAGAATACTTAAAAATCTAGCATACCCAGGATGATATCCTAAAAGATACTATTGCAATATGATCCTAACACCGATATTGATACCTTTTACAGTGTGTGTGTATGTATTTTTTTTTCTGTGTCTTATCCATAGAAAATGACACCATCTACTGGACAGACATGGGCTTCAATAAAATTAGCAGAGCTAAAAGAGATCAGACTTGGAAAGAAGATATCATTACCAATGGCTTGGGAAGAGTGGAAGGGATAGCTGTTGACTGGATTGCTGGTATAATCCACGGCTTTTTATCTTTTTGTTTCACACCTATTTTGTTAGGGTCTCAAACTGCTTCATAAAAAATCTTCTCTAACTCATAACAGTGTTTTTATTTGTACTTCTAGCCACAGGGGTAAATAGTCTCTTTTGCTTTTGGCTTCGCTCCTTCTAATGCTTTTGAGACTTTGGATAAGTGTTTTTATGTAGAAGTAGATTATGTAGTGTTAACTTTGCCCAAATCTCCTGAGAGCTCCAGAAGGCAGGTAAACAAAAGTGTTAGAAGTTCCCTTTTGCCTGAAGTCAGTAGAAAGTTAAAATAGGTCTTTTCTCTTGGTAGGAGAAGTTTCAACTTCTTTTACCATGTAAATATATCATTATATGGTTTAAACCAGAGATATGTGAGATTAGGATTGAAAGTATTTGCATATTAGTTTATTTGCAGCTTTCTGCTTAGGAAACACATTTAAAAAGAATGTAGGAAGTAAACGGTTTCTTGATAGTTATGTGAATGCTCAGAAATTTAATTTTAGTCATGACAAACACATTTTTCTCTCAAAACTGTATTATAAACACCTCTATTATTTCTCCTAGGTAACATATATTGGACAGATCATGGTTTCAACTTAATTGAAGTTGCAAGACTCAATGGTTCTTTCCGTTATGTAATTATTTCCCAAGGCCTGGATCAACCAAGATCTATAGCTGTGCACCCAGAGAAAGGGTAATTTTAAGATTTACATATATCTTCCAAGTTTTAAGTGAGTTTTCTAAGTTCTATTGAAAAAAAAAACTAATTACTTTTAGCTGTAATGTCTGAGACAAAATCAAGAATGTCTTACCTAAGCAGAAAAAAAAGTTTATATTCACTTTGTTCATATAATTTAGTACATATTTGATGAAGTCACATTTATTACAGATTTATTTTATGTGTGTGTAAATTCAAATAAAGGCACCCACATGATTCTAGATTCTCAATTTAAATCTCTTCCTTAGAATTGTTTACATAATTAGGTATTCAATTATTTATTGAATTAGTAAAATAGCCATTTGATAGCCCTCTTTGCTCTCCAATATTTCTAAAATTTCAATATTCATTCATATGTCTATGGTTGTCAAACATGTTCATCCCAAACTTTTGTTTTCTTCTCCTTCCTTTTACTTCTTTTTTTGTTTTGTTTTGAGTTCTAAATAAGTATAACTAACTGTTTTGACATTTTCATTTGGATGTTTCATGAGTACCCAAACTGTACATATATAAAACTGAAATGAGTTTAATCTGCCGCCAAGTTATGCTTAGTTTTTCTTCTAAATAAATCTATTAGCAATCCAACACTCTCTATCTTTATCTTTACCCTAATTAAATTTGATATTATCTTATATACTGCAATAACATCCCAGTCTGTCTCCTAAACTCACCAAAGCCTAGAGTGATTTTTTTTTAATATACATCTGCTTACTTAAAATCTTTCAAGGAATTTCTATTGCTTTATGTGTAAAGTTCAAAGCCTCTGTTATGATCCTTCTTAATCAGACCCTATACTAATTTTCAGTCTGAAACTCCTGTTACTCTCTTTTTCCTTTCACCATCAATCTCTGTTGGTCTTCTCTTAATTTTTAAAATATTTCTTATTCCATTCCACTTCCAGCCTTTGCCAACCTCTTCCTTTTACCTGCAATGCTCTTCTTCTATTTTTATCTTGTTAAATTTTATTTGACCTTACTTGACTTTGAAAATAGTTTAGATTGTTGTATGGCCCCATAGCATCTAGTATTTTTATTGTATACATTATTTGTACTAATATTTATTGATTTGCCTGGTAGCTATATGTGTTTTTGTTGGTTTTTGAGACAGGCTGTCATTCTGTTGCCTAGGCTGGAGCGCAGTGGTGCAATCACAGTGTTGGACTTAAAGGCATGAGCCACCGTGCCTGGCTGTAATAAATTATTATAGCCTTAAAAGAGAAAATTTGACCAATTGCTTGACTGTGAATCATTATTCTAAGGCAAGAAGGAATATAATTTGAAAGCTATGCAATCCCATAGATACACTGGAAATGGATGTTTAGTTTGTTTCTAATAAAGAATTTATTTGCTTCATAGTTGCAATAAGTCCATTTATATTATATAGAACCTCTTGTGTCTGCCCTGTTATAGATTCATACAGCTTAATTTAACAAGCCTCTTGCTGCTACATGTCAATCTGTGGATTTCCTTTTCATTTCTTATTCAAATCCATTGTAGACCCTTAAGCTGATATCCCAGAGCTTCTTTTTCTTAAGTACCTCTTATATCTCCACATCCATCTTAGCATATGACTATACCTACTTGTCTCTAGCTTGATTGAGAACATTAGGCAAAAGAATCTTCATATACCCTAGTTTTTATCAATTTATTCAATTAACGTTTATTGAGTGCTAGGCACTGTGAGCTAGGACATGTCAGCATCCCTCCATGTCATCCTCAGCCTTCAATTCAATACATCTTGACAAAATACAAGTACATATGAAAGACACTTGTATACACTGTGAAGTATGCTGGCATGAATAAGATGTTGCCTCTATTCACAGTGAGTTATCTGTTTAAACTGAAAATTTAAACAAGTACACATTTCAGTTAAAGGAATAGTGTCACTTTGTAAAGACTTATTTTCAGGCACAATAAAAGACTAATTGATCAAACTCAAATTTAAAGCTCATATCCAAATGTCATGTTGAAGTAATGAGTTTCATAAGATCACTATAAAATTATCTTGGGTTTAATGCAAAAATGATACCATATAATTAGAGCAGGTAGTAAAAATAAGGGTGGTAGCAGCAATAATAGTGATTAGTAGAAGCTTTGTGGAGGAGGCTGGAAGGAAAAGGAGGTTTCTGAGATGGGGTAGGTATATATTATATGAAGAAGAAATAGAATAATTAAAGATTTGGTAGTGACAAAGCAAAAGCCATCAGCAAGAGTATAGGTACATGAGGTACACATAGGGAAGAGTAGGTGATGTGGCTGGAAGACAACTTGGGTTCATATAATTGTTGGTAGGGCTTCCTATATATTTTTTAAAAATTGCCAGGGTCATGCCTTCTCCAGTTTACCAAGTGAACTCCAAACCAGTCCTGGACCCTCTCTCCTCAGCCTTCCCTTGGCCTCAAACAACATATAGAAGCTAAGATCAGAGTTACGACGTGAGTTTATTGAAGTTGTAACATTGTTTAACATAAAGAATCTTTAAGAATGGTAATTTATCATCCCTGTGGATTAGACAAAAGGGTCCTTTCCCTTCCCTCAAGCCAAGTAATGGAGAGAGCTCAAGACAAATATGTAAGAGGGAAGCTAAAATAAAGAGAAAATAGCAGTAAATGAAAAAAAAAACATTCTATACATTTTTCACTGCAAATCCCAATGCAAAGGGAGTCAGGTCAAATTTGGAGAGAGGGAAGAGAATGTGCTCTAAAATTAATCTTAACTGTATGATACTGTTCATTTAATGGTAATTGGCTGGGAAGTTATGGGATCTTTCTGAGACAGCCAAGTTTGGAGAGGAAATACTCAGTAAAGCATACATGGAATCAGCAGTTGGATAAATATAAAGTCACTTCTTACTTATTCCAACAGAATTCAGGCTCTGTAATAAACTGTGATAGTGTATGAGGTTACCCAAGAGAGAGTGCCAAAAAAAGAAGTCTAATAACAAAAATGAAGAATGCTTATAGTTAGGGGATAGAATGACTAGGAGAGAGAAAAAAAAAAGAACAACAACAACAACAGCAACAAAAACAGCCATTCTGAGTCTTTGGAAATTACTGAACTGTAAAAGTCAAGGGAAGAGAGTTTAAGGAAGAACAGTGTGCCAGCAATAAAGAGATCAGGACAGATAAAAAAGCAGAGAACAGAACATGTAACTGGTGATGAGGACGGTATTGCATATTTTTATCAATTTCAGAAGATGAGTAAGGACAGAAGCCAAATATAAAGAGTAGACAAAAGAATAATTAGAAAGTGGAGCTAGCATATACAGAATAAACTGATGCAAACTGGGTGATGAAGGGAAAGAGGAAAAATAGAAGATAAGTTGAGAAGATTGTCGAGTATAAGTTTTCTCTTAGTATGGGGATATTGCACATATTCATAGGCAAAGGGGAAATAAACTGGTTGGAAGAAAGAGGATGGAAATGAGCGTAAAGGGGAGACAAATTCCAGGGAACATAGGAGGAGCTTTGACAAGGAAGAAACAATAGGGCAGAGCAGGAGGAATCACAGACAGAAAGCAGGGAGGCAAAATTTATGTCTTACATTAGGTATCCCAGAAAGAGATTCTAGAATGAGAAGTCAACTCAGAACCTGAAAGCATAGTCAGTCAAAAAGGGGAAGAAAGAGCTCAAGCAAATATTTAGTTTTGAACATAATCTTGGCCTCAGACTGATTCCTGGAGGGACTCTGGAGTCTATACTTTACCTCACAGTGATGGAACTTGGTATTCAGACTCCCAAGTAGTCAGCCAGTGGATAAGGACCACTCCAGGAAACAGACACTCAAAATTTCTGACTGTCAGCACTTGTGGGAGAAGGGATTCAAGTGGCCCAAGGATAATCCTCCAAAGAAAATTGTCTGTGTGAGCTGTTAGGGACAAAGGTCATTTGAGAGCTCAGAAATGGTAAACAGCATCTGAGGGTGTTTACATGGAGCACAGACGGTGTCCATTACAGTTTGGAATCCCCACTTAGACATTTACTATTTTTACATTTGCCTTTGAGGTATTTCTAAACTTCTTGGTCTCAAATGCCTATATCCTTTTAGTTAATTGGGAAGATTAAATGAGGTGGGTGCTAGTTCTCTTCCCCTTCAGAGATGGAGTGAAAGAAGAGATAGAATGCGGAGATCAAATGTATTTTAGAGGTTAAATTGATGAAATTGAAGAAAGTCACAGCTGCTAGTCTATATTTCTAAGGTTATCAGCTTTAAGTGAATAGGTTAAGTTTTGCTGAAGCTATTGTACTAAATATTTTCCACAATAATGAATCAAAGAATTTTCAAGCAACGTGAGACTAGCCAGGATGAATTTCTAGAATCTAAGCAGGAATTTTATATGACATTGAATAATAATGCTTGATAATGCGCGGGTAGTAAAGAAAAGAAAAAGAAAACATGTACCAAAAAGGTGCAAAAAGGTTATAGATCAAAGTTGGCCATTGTAATGGGTTAACTTTGAGTGACCAATCAGGCGGTGAGGCCTGCAAGCTAGCGATGGAATAGTGGGAAGTCAAGAGTAGACCAGGGTAAGAGTAGAGAGATAAGGTCCAGCTGATATGAGTGACCAACACAGCTCTATGAATTAAGAGAGGGTGATTCTAGGTAGGTCCCTGGAGCAATAAAGATGAGGTACTATGAGCTTGGGTGTTCGTATGTCATTAAATTCCATAGAATGTAAGCAGTGGAAGGAGAAGATGAAAAAGCTGCCAGCCAGTGGTAAAGCAATAAATAAATGGTGTGTAATTGTGATAGGTGACAATGCAGTCAAGGAAAAGAGAATATGTGAATTAATGCTGTAAATGTTTAAGTGAGTATAACCTCAGAAAAAGCTTTCCTTCTTCCTTAAAATGACTTCTCTGCTTTTATTCTGGATACAAATGTCTCCTCAGACATTTCACGCAAAAATCATTCTCTTCTATTTTATCAACCTTAACTTGTTCCTTTCAATGAAGCCTTTCCCTTTTGCTTTCAGATAGGCTCAGGTCACTCTCATTAGATAACACATTACTAATGTCATTACTTTCCGCATGTTTTCTTCTCAACTTCTCAGAATCATGATCTATATCCATTGTCTCATCATTGAACTCCTAAAATGGGTTTCAGCTTCTGTTGTTATACAGGAGTTTCTAAATTTATTTGCAGCCACATCTAGAGATGATTATTATTATTTTTGCAAGTTTTATACCATTTGCCTTCTCCAGGACAGTTTTCTCCACGGATAGTCCATCCAAGAACTCCTTTTTTTCTTTAGCCTTCTCTGACCCTGCATTTTCTGGTTTTCTCTGAGGACCCTCTATATAGCTCCTGTGAGCATTATATTTTATTCTCTTTATTCTCATTTAAGGCTTTGTGTTCCATTCTCTCTCTTATTATATTTATCTTTTAAACCCATCTAATTCCATGTTTTTAAAATGTGAATCATGCATATATAGTGAAATATAAAAATATAATAAATACATGCAAAATAGTAATAAAATATCTTCACCCCTTTATTTATATTTCTGATATCCTTTACAGTTATTTATTTGAATGTCTGTCACTGAAACTTAACATGTCCTCCTACCTCTCATCTGTTGCCTTCCTTTCTTAAATATGATATCTCTTTTCCTGTTGTCACAAAAGAGGTTGAAACTTTAGATTTTCCAGTATTTTTTCATCACCTATTTCCATCTGTCAACAAGTCTCATTTCTTTGCTCCAGATGTTTGTCAGATTTTTTTTATTTCTCTCCATTGCAACTACCAGCTCAGCACTGACTCAGCAGGAGTATCTCAGTAAATATTTTTGATTTCTTAATTTTGAGCTCTCAAAACGAGAATTGTATGTGAGTCCACAAAACAAGAAATCTTTGACATATGTAGCAATATTTAAATATTATTTACTTCTTCTTAAAAGTGTTTTTAAAATATTAATTATGTCACATGGATAAATTTTTTCCATATTCATAGTTAAGAGTACATACACTCATTTAAACGTTAAACTTGTTTGTAGGAAATATTTATTACTGCTTGGAAATATTAGAGATATATGTCTCCCTATACTTTTTCCATATGTTTATTGACTTGAATTTAGAGAGAAAATAAAAGACTTAAAAATGAAGATTCTTGTAAAATTATTCAAACATTGATTTCCAGGTAATGTTATATAGACATTTAAGTGTCAAAATTTATATCATAGGAATAAAGTACAGTACTTTAATATTCTGTTTGAAGTTAAAACATGGCAGATGGTATTGCCAAGGGAAAATGTGAACCATAATGGAGTGAATTAGCTGAATTCAAAATAAAAACATGCCTTGAAAAGTGGGCATGAATCCTGTTTTTGAACAATAGAGACTTGAGCTCTTTTAAAATGTAGCCAAACACAAAATAGGAATCATGTACGAGTTTAGTTTAGCTTAAAAAATCAGTTTCTTTCACCTATCATTGACTCTTCTTCCTCCTCTTGTTCCTCCTCCTCCTCTTCCTTTTCTTCTTCTTCCTCCTCCTCCTCCCCCTCCTCTTCTTCCGCCTCCCCCTGCTCCTCCTCCTCCTCCTCTGGTATTACTTGCTTTGTGAAAATTGAAATGTAATAATTTTCTCCATGCTGAAAAGTCATTTAATACTAACAACGAAAGATGTACAGGAAGCCCCATTAAGGTGTTAAAAATTTTGATTAACTTCCCATGGTATATCATCTCTAACTGAAACACATACTGTAATTTTGTTTTATTTCCTTTTAAGCACCAGGATATATGTTTTCTCTCTTAATTTAGCTCTGTATTTCTGTGACTGTAAATAATGTGCCGAAAAGTTTTTCTTTCCATGGCAAAGATTCAAATTAACATGGGATCTTGCTGTTCTATAAGTACATATTTTCAAATGGTCTTTGATTATGTATATACTTTTTCAGTATGCTCAACAATATATAAAAGGTCTTGGTCGACAGTTTAACACCTGTTACGATAACAACAGTGTAGTGTAGTTTAATACCATCTCTTAGAGTATATTTTGCATCTTAAAGCAAGGGAACACATATATAAAAGAAATGGAATAAATTTGATTTACCATAGGAATAATGCTGGTAAGATAGGTTGCAAGTCATGAAACAAATTAAAAACTTCTTTATAATATTTTGACAATTCTAAGTCAGCTCATGAGCTCTAGAAGTATAGGCTCTGGGCAGCTAGTTGTTAAATATTTGGTAAATTCATAGTTATAGGAAAATATCAAATATATATTGAATATATAAAGGTGCATAAACATGGACTATTCAAGAAAATTATAAATGTGAACAAGCTAATATTATATATATGTACATGTATATGTTAAGTATTTGTTTAAGTGAACGGATGGGCAATGAGGCAGGGTGTAAATACATATATAACATGAAAAATGAACTATAACATGGTGTAATATTTTTAATGTGCTATGAAACATTATATATGTGTGTATATGTATATAAATATTTTTTGTTTGTGAATAATTTCCGCTTCTCCAGTGTGTGCTATTCATACACATAATAATTGTCCTACATAATTACTCAAAATTGCAATGTAGTGAATCAAGAAAGGCTCAAATGTAAACTTAAGAATAGCAGACCAAGAAAGAAACAAATTGACAAATAAGTTAAATAATTTTGAAGCTTAAACAGAAAGAACAACTCAAATGGCCTATATCTTTATTTTCGCCTAAAAGAAAAAAAAATATTTCTGAAGTTGTTTACAGGAAAGACAACTTTTCTCACCACAACACTTCAACATTATCATTGTTCAAGCCCCTACACTTATGACTTAAAGAGACTAGCAAGTTTTAAGTATTTCTAATCAGCATTTTTCTCAGATACTTATTTACCCATTTGCCTCTGCCATTAACAATGGACTTTATGAGGGTACCTAAATCCAATTTATTTTGTATCATCAGCTCCTAGCACATAATAGATACCTAATGAAATATTTGTTAATGAGTGCATGAGTACAGTGCAAGAATAAGTTTGAGAATCGACCACAAAACCAACAATAATAACAAAAAATTTGAAAAGTGCAGTAGTGTCCAAGGGTAGACTGGTTTTATATTTTCATCCTTTTAGCACAGGGTTCTGCTACCTGTGGTTGAGTGCTTTTTATATTACAGGATTCTTTAATCAATAGCAACATATTTAAGACTTTAAAAATGATTTGGGATAGGGCTGTAATACTTTCTCAGACAAAACTGCACATAAATGAAGAAAAAGAAAATGTGAATAAGGCCTCACAGAAAAAGAGAACGCTCTACATTTCATTTTCATTCAGGAGATAAAAAATGTCCAATCATGTACTCATAAAATATATTCAAACTTTTACAATATTATCTTATTTTACTTATGATCTGAAGATGTAGCCATGGACATGTTGACTTACAGAGTATTTAGTTTGTATGAATTTTGAGTGATTCTAGTGCATCTGCTAGGAAATTGGAAATTACAAGCAGCTTTTGTCAAATTAAAAGCTTATGCTCATGTAAAGGCTAGCTACTATTGTTCATCTGTAGGGTTTTTATTTGGCTTTCTTTTTTGTTTCTCTTACTTTTTTGCATGTAGGATAACCCACTGTTGACCCCCACGCTAGGAGAGGACACAATGACATTCTCGATTCTCTTCTTGACCAAGGCCAGCTGCCGACATAAAAGAATTACCTGATCTTCATTTTAGTGCCAGCATGAACATTTTTTGGTTATCTCAGGTTTTCTTTATCATATGTGACAAAGGATCTAAATCATACTCACTTAGGGAAGCCAGAAAAGTAGGAAGAAATGGCACATTTATTGTAAAAATTGCAACTCAAATTTGAGCTCTAGGGAAACAGTTTAGCAATCAAAGAAGAGAATTTTAAATCCAGAGAAAATGATTAATTCCAACTAGTCTTGCTTTTCACAACTGTTCACATATGTAGAGTATAAGGATAACATTTAATACTGTTTCTCTTAAAAAATAGACTTATTTATTATTTTCTTTCACTCCATTACCCTTCTCACACAAAAATCAGAGCTTTGTCACTAATGTTAGCTTTCTCAAATTTATTCACGAGCATTTATAATAATTTGAATGTGTATTTTTTCAGCTGGAATATAACTGCTTGTGACAGGAAAAAAAAAAGTTTTTCCTGAAAAGTATACCTGTATCTAGACTAATTCTGATGTCCATCTGTACAGTTGTCAGAAGACAAATACAATTAACTTTCAGGGTCCTTTAAGAGTTTGCTAGGCCTTTGGGCACTCCAGTGCTACCAAATGTGATCTTTTTACCTATTTATCCAAATGTCAATAATCAGTTGGAAATTAACTCACGATATGTGTTCATTGCACTGTTTTCCTGCCCAAAACTGTTAAAGAGTCTAATTAAGACAATAAAGTTATTTGTATTATGACAGTTTCTGATAAAATTTCTATAATTCTGAAAGCCACTTTTAAATGTCCCTTATAAAATTATATGTTTTTAAATTTATAAGTGCAAGCTTATTTAAACAAAGAACATTTTTTAGTTTAACAAATACTACTTTATTATCCAGATAAAATTTAGTTACACAATATACCATTTGATTTGGACAAGTTTAATATTTTCTGGATTTGAGAAAGTATTTTTAGTAGGGCTACATGTACCCATTTGATACTCTAAAATCAATTTTTCTTGGCTATATCATATAGTGAACACGTATTTCACAACTGCAAAATTTGAAGTCAGATAGGTTCAAAATCAATAGTAATTTTGTCAATGTTAATATCAGTAGGGTCTCAAAAACCAGGGACAAATATTTGCATTTCTTCCTATTGCTAAAGACCACATTTAGATACCAAGAATCTATGTTCATTAATGATATCTCAGGTGCATCTATGTAAGTTATTACCTTAAATTACAAGTCTCTTTGTGCAGTTTTACGAGCTTGGAGAGGGTTCTTTCTCTACATTTGGTTTATAATCCTCAAAGGTTCTCAAGGTGCAAATTCCATTCATTTCTTTACTTTCAATTTCAGTTTAAGGGGCAAATAAATTATTATTTGCTTGACATAAAATGTTTACTTAATTTTGATAGGTTTAAAACCTTTTACTTTTATTCAGTTGATAAATTAGTTAACTCTAAAAGTGATTCCTACACAGTAAGATTTGGCTTCACATATAATGATACCATATCTAATCACTACTGTTTTCCACAGGAAAAGAATTGTGTAAATTCTGGATTAAAAATAGCTTTACTTAGAATAATTTTATACATAATTTTTTTACATTTATCTCAGCCTCTTCCATGAAAGTATCACAAATTTAAAATGAACAGGGATTACTTGGAAAAAAAGAGAGTGACTTCTTTCTCAATGCTAAGACCTTTTTCATATTTTGTTTTCTGTGTGTGTGTCTGTGTGGTTTTTTTTTTTTTTTTTTTTTTTTTTGAGGCAGAGTCTCACTCTGTTTCCCATGCTGGAGTGCAATGGTGTGATCTTGGCTCACTGTGGACTCTGCCTCCCGAGTTCCAGTGATTCTCCTGCCTCAGCCTCCCAGGTAGCGGGGACTACAGGCACATACCACCATGCTAGGCTAATTTTTGTATTTTTAGTAGAGAAGGGGTTTCACCGTGTTGGCCAGGCTGGTCTCAAACTCCTGACCTCAAGTGATCCGCCTGCCTCGGCCTCCCAAAGTGTTAGTATTACAGGCATCAGCCACTGTGCCAGGCCTGTTTTGTGGTTTTAAATATGGAGATTTCTTGTTACACATCTTATAGCTAAGGAAAAATAACATTTGATATAATATCATTATATATTTCTGTGTTATCTTTCTATTTGGTGAGACAATGTATTCTAGGGAAGACAATATAGGCCTGGATTAGTAAAGCCTGAGTGTGGTTCTTGGCTTGCCCTCTTATTGGCCATGTGGACTGTGGATCATTTACTTCCTAGTCATAATTACCATAGCTGTGAGAATTAGGGCTAAGTAGGTTAGTTGGTACACAAGTAATTGTGCTTTTTACCATTACTTTTAATAGCAATAAACACATTTATTTGTGTACCAACCTATAAATAGTTTATTTAATCTGTTCACTCAAAATAATATTTTTATTAGTGCATTTGCAAGTAGATTAATATTAAGTAAAATCTTTAATGTGCACATTTCTTATGTGAACTTTGGAATATGTTAAAAATAGATGACAAGAATCAGATTAGACAAGTAAGCACATGTCTGTCCTGGTCTCACAGTTCCTCCTTCACAGTATAACATTACCTGCCATTTTAATACATATTTTTCCTGAAAAAGTTAAGTGTAGCAATACATTTCATTTGCCAGTCAGTTATTTTATATTGAATAACATTTTTCATCCACTGAGAGCATAACTTAAAGTCTTAAAAATCTTGACATTAATAAAAGTGTAGATTTTTAAATGCCTTCTTCAATTATATCTTACCAATAAAATATTAGTTGGATTTTATTGGTAAGAAAAACAAAGTTTTTCCTTTCTGATTTATAAAGCTTGTAAATATGAATGAAATTTTCTTCAGGATTAATATAATTGAGATTGTAGCCATAACTCATTTTTGTTTGTCTGTAAAACTCTACAGTGTTTATTTTACACAGCATTTTCAAGAAAAATATCAACTATTAAAACAAATTAAACAATATACATAAATAATACATATATTTTTATTTAGTGAAATATCAATTTGTACTTAAATAACTCCAGCGAGTATAAACAAAATATAAGTCTTTAATTTTTCTGTATGCAGTCTCACTGATTCTTACATGACTATTCACGTATATTATTCAAATATGCCGATGAGGCTGCAGGAAAAAGGGAATGCTTAAACACTGTTGGTGAGGATGTAAATTAGTTCAGCCACTGTGGAAAGCAGTTTGGAGATTTTACAAGGAACTTAAAGCAGAGCTACCATTCAAATAATCCCATTACTGGGTATATACCCAAAGGAAAATACATCATTATACCAAAAAGACACGCGCACTCATATGTCCATCAACCTGCTTTTCACAATTGCAAAAATGTAGAATAAACCTAGGTGCCCATCAATAGTAGACTGCAAAAAGAGAATGTACATATATACCGTGGAATACTGTGAAGCAATGAAAACAGCCCTTTTGCAGCCCCATGGCTGGAGCTGGAGGCCATAAACCTAAATGAATTGATGCAGGAACAGAAAAGCAAGCACTGAGTGTTCTCACTTATAAGTGGGAGCTAAGCATTGAGCACACATGAACATAAACATGGGAACAAGAGACACTGTGGACTACTTGGGGAGGGGGGGAACTACCCATTAGGTACTATGTTCACTATTTAGGTGCAATATAACTATTAAGAACTAAAAAAAAATTACAATAATTTTTAAAAATTAGGAAATATACACCCAGCTTTTGAATCAATGCTTCCCATATTTTTTAAAACTTTATTCACTGCTGATGTCTGATAGTTGGATAAAAACTTCAGTAGATGTAACTTCAAATTAAGAATTAAGAAGGAATTATATTTATCTAAAAGCATAGATTTCTGTATAGTCCTATGAATACTGAATTTTTTGAATGAATGAGTGAAATACATGGATTATATACATTCTGTTTTTCTACATTTTATTTTATGACATGTTGTTTTATTTTGGCGTACTCTATGTGTTCTTTCTGCATGATATTTTCTTCCACATCCCCCCCCATTACATTTTGTTTTATAAGATTACTAAAATAAGAATTTCTGGTTTTGCGTAAAACTGTATTTTAAGATGACTTCATAAGATAAAATAAAATCCAAACTAGAATAGTTACATTTAGCAGTCTAAGTGGACAAAATAAAAAGTTATGATGCATTCATGTCTATATTCATAAATTAAATATGTATTTACCACACAATTTCTAATTACCTTGTGCTGAAGGAGTAATAGAGAAGAAAAATCGAGGAGTGATCACTGTCCTTGTTGAGCTTACAGTCTAGTGGAGGCAAAAAATATTTATAATAAATGATAATGTAAGGAAATACAAGTGGAAATTTGCCATTCTAATAATCTGTGTTGTGAAGCAGAGCACATGGTACAGGGAAGACACAGAAGACTTCTGGAAAGAAATAGTTGAGATATGAAAAGTAGGAAGTAATTAGGCAAACAGGTTGAAGAAGAGCATTTGAGACAGGAAACAGCAGGCACAAAAGGTATTTTGGTAGGATGTTGAGTGCATCCTATGATTTGTATGACTGGTTAACTATTTTTTATGATAAAAATTATTTTATTGGAAACATAAACACACTGTATATTAACTTCTGAAATGTATTATTTTTATTCTAGTATGAATGTTACTGCTGTTACTAGTAATGTCTTTTTGCACAGCTCTGCATACTACAAATAAATGTACATAAATACTACAAATTAACAATTTAATTTCAGCCTCTTGTTCTGGACTGAATGGGGACAAATGCCCTGTATTGGAAAGGCTCGCTTGGATGGCTCAGATAAGCTTGTCCTTGTAAGCATGGGAATAGCATGGCCGAATGGCATCTCCATCGACTATGAGGTCTGTTGGATTTCTTTTCAGTATTTAAAGTGCATTAACTGACAACTTTCGTTTACCTACTTTTAGTGTTCCTTTATTTTCTTAATAAAACAATCAAATATAGTCTGTAACATTACTTCTCAATCGATATTTAGGAAAACAAATTGTACTGGTGTGATGCTCGCACAGACAAGATAGAGAGAATCGACCTTGAGACTGGAGGGAATCGCGAGATGGTGCTGTCAGGAAGCAATGTGGATATGTTTTCAGTTGCAGTCTTTGGGGCTTACATCTACTGGTCTGACAGGTAATTTATTTTTTCATAAGTATTTGAGTCTCAAAATGTTATTTCAGTGCCAGTTGCTTTACCCTTGTAGGATTTGCCATTTCTTAGCAAGGTCGCAAAAAGGATCCCACAAAGCCATGTAATTTCCACAGAAAAGGCAGGTACTCTTGTTATTCCAAGCGCAAGCATTTCAATGTCACAGACTAAAGTTGGTTTCTTTTCCTTCTGTTGGCCCATCTGTTATCTTCAGCTTAAGTAACTGGCTTGACTTTAATTAGTCGAAGATTGTTGATCATGTATGTTCAACTTTTTGGCAGAGCACATGCAAACGGGTCCGTCAGAAGGGGCCACAAGAATGATGCCACAGAAACGATAACCATGAGAACTGGCCTTGGAGTCAACCTGAAGGAGGTTAAAATATTTAACCGAGTAAGAGAGAAAGGTCAGCACTCTTTAAATAATACATAATACGTATATTTTATGTGATTTCTCTCCAATTTTTAAAAACATTTGTCAAACTTAGAAATTCTTCTATGAGTCTAAAACCTCAAAACCTTGTCTTTACATCTAATTTCCTGCAAGTATCACAGAGTAGCCTAATACAATAAATATGTCATATTTCATACAAAAGCGTACTTGCCCAGGACAGCACAGGTACATGGACATGTTACATACCTGGCATGTCTTGATTATAGGTTTTGGCTAAGGAATATAGAAAAACTTGAAACATGTATTGATTGGATAAAAAATTAAAAGCATAAATAGGATATTAGAGAGTAAAAGGCAGTTGAAATTTTTATACATAATATGAATCATATTATATATAAGTGATTATGGTCCCAAAGGTGATGCTGTTAGTGTAAAATATTTCCAAAATCATTACTTCCTTAAAATATTTATTTTAAACTTATAGGACAATGATTTGGGTATTTAAAATTTGTTTACCTCCATTAAAATAAATTGTAACTAACTTTTTTATATCAAAGGAAGTTATAATAATGTTGGAGATAATAATAATGAATTCACAAAGGAGAATTAGACTGGTGAAGAAATTTTAATTGCATATTATATCTTCACTTGAAATTGGAGTAAGAACTTATGCTCAGCATATTTAGGAGGTTAGGCACATTGTAGTATAGATTTCTTTGATGCTTTCCATATCTCATAGATAGAGTTTAAAGCAGTGCATTATTTCTGGTGATATCAATTCATGTTTTAAATGAACAATATATGAAACACTATAATCTAAGTATCAGGTTTCAAAAAGATTTATATACTTAACTGGCTCATTAAGGGAAAAATTTAATGCTTAATTTGGATGGTGAATGAAACAGAATATGATTTTCCAAACAAAGAAACCCAAGATTTAAACTGCTGTGCTTTTTAAAAAACAATACTTTTTAAATTTTTTATTGACCAGCTTACAATTAAGAGCAAAAAGAGAATATTCAACATCAAAGTTTTAATATTTCTTTATGGAGAATTTTGTTTCAAAAACAAAAGAAAAACATAAACATGTGCACGTGTGTATCATTTTTCTTCATTAGGGACCAATGTTTGTGCCAGGGACAATGGTGGCTGTAAGCAACTCTGTCTTTATCGAGGAAATTCCCAGAGAACTTGTGCTTGTGCCCATGGATATTTGGCAGAAGATGGAGTTACTTGCCTGAGGCATGAAGGCTATTTGTTGTATTCAGGAAGAACAATATTAAAAAGTATACATCTTTCTGATGAAACCAATTTAAATTCCCCAATAAGGCCGTATGAGAATCCACATTATTTCAAGAATGTCATAGCCTTGGCTTTTGACTATAATCAAAGAAGAAAAGGTACCAACCGAATCTTTTACAGTGATGCACACTTTGGAAATATACAGCTTATTAAAGACAACTGGGAAGACAGACAAGTAATTGTTGAAAGTAAGTACAATAATTCAATTTTAAATAGGTGGAAATGAGTATCATTTAGATTACTAGAGAAATAATAGTGGTAATTGCATGTAGCAATTACATTTTCCTAGAGTTTATATTCAGGAATGAATGTGACTACATCATCTAACCCCCACCCCCCACCCCCCACCAAATGTCAAAGAAGAAATTAATTGCTAGCATGTACAGCAAATTATAATTATTAGCTTCTAATCATGGAAGGTTTAATATGTTTTATCATAATGTTTCTTATAAATAACTGTACTAAAATTCATGAAAAATCGTTTTTCAGTATAAAACTATTCTAATTGATTTTTTTTTTCCAGTGGGCAAATTGTATCTTTAAGAATATCTGTTCAGTAATAGTTAATCATAGTTTCTCAAGCAAACATCAGAGATTTTTTTTCTGTATATATGTATATATATATAAAATATATATATAATATATAAAATATTTATAATATATATAAAATATATATAATATATATGACATATAATATATATGTAGCAGACTTGAGAAAATGTTATGGAAATGATCTAATATTTTTAATGTTTTTATGGGACATAATTATTCAAGCATAATGTTCAGTGAGGATTATCCACATAATTTAGGGAAACCTTTTTCCTGTCATTCAAGTTTAACGTAAACCATCTTCTTGTTCTTTACACAACTTCTCTCTTCTTGATATCTTTGTGTGATTTCCATATATTTCCCATTCTTCCAGTTTCACTATGTGGAAATCAATTTTTTCTTTGCTTTCTAAATTGCAAAATAATATATAAATTTGTTGTAGAGTGTTCAAATAATATGGATTTGAATATGAAATCCCTGACTCATCTCTGCAACCATCAATCCTGTTTACTTACGCATAACTAACATGTGACATGCCCCAGAATTTTGTTAAGTATGTGTGTGTAATTTTTAATTATAAAAGTGGAATGATACCAAATATATTATTCAGCTAACTGCTTTTTTCGCTTACTATGTATTGCAAAGCTTTTATTTTATTACATGAGGCTTCATTTTACACTTTTGAAAGCCTGTACCTAGTTCTATACTAAAGGTAAGCTAGTTTATTTAATCATTTTTTAATAAAAATTTAGATTTCAATAACTAAACTATAGCTATCCAAGCCTGTATGTGTGGTGGACATTTTCTAAAGAATGAATACAATGAGTGTGTCACTTCAAGGTAAATGACGTACTGTGTGTGTTGCAAATGGTAAAAACCAAACTCTGAAGTAAAAAAATTAGAATAGAAGTCTTGTATCCACCACAGTAACCTTGACAGCTTCCCAGTACTTACAGGCTTTTCTGTTGACATGGTGATAATATTAATGCATGTGATTTGGGATTACTGCATAATGAAATGTGTCAACATTTAGAAGATATGCATAAGTTAAAGAACCAATATTTTCAAATGACATGATAAAATCACGCATGAGTAAATGATTTATTCAAAGTGCAAGATAGACCAATGAATTTTAATGTAATAGAGGATGAAAAGTTCATCACTATGGTTTCAGATTCCACACTGCAACTAACCTTTAAGTAACCAAAACTTGTCACGTGTTGGTGTAGTATGAAAGAATACTCAGTTATCTGCAAAGGCTATTATTAAAACGCTCCTCTCTTTTCCAATTACACAACTTCGGGAGGCTGGAAGCTCTTCATATGCTTCAACCAAAACAACACAATGAGAGGATAAAGAGGCAGATAGGAGAATCCAGCTGTCTTTTAGTAAGATGGATATTAAATATATTTGTAACATTGTAAAACAATGATTCCTTGTTATTATTTCTTGTTATTATTTTTGAAGAAATAGTTACTTTTCTTAGAAGGTGTTATTTAGATGAACACAATTGTTGCATTATTCTAACTTTAAAAACATTGATAAATATTTAAAACAGTTTAAGTTTAAATTTCTAATATGATAAATAGATATAGACATGACCCACATACACAGACTCTGGAGTCTTCAGTAATGATCAAGAGTGTAAAGATCCTCAGATCAAAAAGATTGAAAATTACTCTTCTGGGCTAAGCATTCGGAAAATGTTTAGTACAAAGACATGAAAAGCATGGAGTAGACAAGGAGTCATTTGGTATGATTGAAATGCAGATAGTATGGCATGAATTGGTGTGAGATGAAGTAGGGAATGACATGATGTTGAATGTCTTGGTCTGCCAAAATAAGCAGCTTAAAAATAAAACAATTTTATTTAGGTATAGTTTACACATCATACAATGCACCAAAAAGTGTACACTCAATCTTTTTTGGTATATTACATTATAATTTTTAAAATTGGGGTAAATATACATGTATATCCACATATATAAAATAACATTTGAGATTTTACCTGTTTTTAAGTGTACAATTCAGTGGCTTTTATTGCATTTCCAGTATTTTGCAGCCATCAACACTATATTTCTAAAATTTTTTCATCACTTCAAACAGAAACTCTGTGTAAGACAATATCTCCCCATTTCCCCCTTTCCCTGGCCCTTGGTAATGGATATTTTCTGTCTCTATGAATTTGCTAATTCTAGATATTTCATATAAGTGGAATCATCATGTATTTGTCCTTTGCACCTGGCTTGTTTCACTTAGCGTAGTGTTTTCAAGGTGCATCCATGCTATAGCATGTATCGGAACTTCATTCTTTTTATGGCTGAATAATATTTCACTGTATGTACATACCACATATTTTTATCCAGTCATTTGTTTAAGGACACTTGGGTTGTTTCTACACTTGGCTATTATGAATAATGCTGCAATGAACATTGGTGTACAAATATCCAAGATAAGATGATGAAAAAAAATGAGAGTGTTGAAATGCTAATGCATATATATATATATATATTCATATCATAGAGTATTAAAAGTGGGATTTATATTTCATGAGATCACTCAGTGTTATGTTTAGGTTTGATGTATGTACATACCACATATTTTTATCCAGTCATTTGTTTAAGGACACTTGGGTTGTTTCTACACTTGGCTATTATGAATAATGCTGCAATGAACATTTGTGTACAAATATCCAAGATAAGATGATGAAAAAAAATGAGAGTGTTGTAATGCTAATGCATATATATATATATTTTTTCATATCATAGAGTATTAAAAGTGGGATTTATATTTCATGAGATCACTCAGTGTTATGTTTAGGTTTGATGAAGTGTAAGGGTTGTGAGTGCCGTGTCTGAAGGCAAAGATGCCCTAGGAGGTTTTGTCATATTTTAGATCCTGTTTCAACCATAGTAAATTAAACTGAAAACTTTTTAATTAAAGTATGCATGCAATCAAATCATTCTAATTCTCTCATCCAAAATCAAAGCCAGTAGAATTCATGACACTTTACTGACTGTAGGAAAGTGTTGAAACATATATAGGGAAGTGAAACATGCTGGCCAGGAGTTTGAAACATCGGTCGAGCCCGGGGTTCAAATCAGTTTGCTGTTTGTTTCCTCTGTGCTTTTATGTGTTTATTTCCTTACCTACAAAATGGAAAATCAACCCATACATTTTCTATGAAAATTTTATGAGAAAGGGTATCTAAAGAATATATAAATAAGCATGATTTTAATACAAAATTATTTTACTGTATTTGTGACACATTTGTGGATCATTTAGGGCAGCGGTCCTCAACCTTTTGAACAACAAGAGCTGGTTTGATGGAAGATAATTTTTTCATGGACGAAGGCAGGGGATGGTTTCGGGATGAAACTGTTCCACCTCAGATCATCAGGTAATAGTTAGATTCTCAAAAGGAGCACACAATCTGGATCCCTCATAATAGCGTTTGCGCTCATATGAAACTCTAATGCCATTGCTGATCTGACAGGAGGTGGAGCTCAGATGATAATGCTGAGTCACCTGCTGCTCACCTCCTGCTGTTCCTCCTGGCTCCTAACAGGCCATGGACCAGTACTGGTCTGTGGTCCAGGGGCTGGCAACCCCTGATTGAGGACGATGATCTTTGTCTTAAATTATTTTTAGCATATGAATTAGGGTAGTTAGACAATCAGAAATAATTACAATAATTATAGATATAAAGTAGTGCATTAAGGTCTGACTAAAACTTAAAAATTATAATTAGTCTGTATTGATAGTTTATGTGAATCTTTCTGAATATCCTCCCTACCACACCCCACCTCCTGCCAAGAAGTTGCCGTTTGCTTAACCATTGCAATCCTCTCTGAAAGCTTTTTAGGTGAATGTATAGTTTAACTTGCCAGACCAAAAAAGAAAACAGACAAAACAAATCAAAACTAAAACCCTCAAAACACCCAGTTATTGGCACATATAAATAAATATAAGTAAGATGTAAAATGTGTTTCCATCTAGTTATTCCATTTTATTAAATCTGAAAAACTATATATTCTTTTGTTACATCTCTAACTTGTTACCCAAAACTATATTCATGTTTTTAAGTATTCATGTTTTAAGTATTTAACTAGATTCACATTTTTAGGTATTAAAAATATTTCACAATCAGATTCAGACTTTGATCCTTCATATAGCTGAATATAAGAAATGGATGGGATAAAGGCTTTCTTCTTTAACTTCCCAATTCACATAGAATGAACATTTTGGTCTCAGGTTTAAAAGAAGACAATAGCCATAAAATACAATTCAATATTAATTAAGTGCTTACAGTGTGCCATAGATTATTAGGTATGAGCAAATAAGGATGAAAATGTCTTCCTTCTACCCTTTGGAAGTTCACAGTATAAAAAGAGGAAAATGCAGTAGTTAACTTTTCCTATGAAGAATCAAGATCCCTGGTGAAGACACTGTTAAAGGTCTACACTTTTAGGCCATCTCTGTCTTTAAAACCGCAGTAACGATTTATAAAATATATTTAAAATGAAAATTGGAGATAGCTAATCTCAAAAAGCAAGATAGACTTTTCTTTGAGTGATAAACAGAACAGAAATACAAAGCAGAGAAAATGACTGAAACAGAATTCTGAGATTCCAGGCTACATAGATGCTACAGAGACACAGCATCTAAAAAGAATTAATAATCCAAGGACTGGGGAATACTGCCCCACAGGGAAGCAAGGCTGAAGTAAAGCTGTGCCATCTACTGTAAGGCCAATGACTTGTAGGAAGTGACTAACCCTAGAAGCTTAGAGGCCACAGAAACTGCCTTATGACCAGCTCTGATGCAAGTCCATTGCAAGTTATTGACTCTACAAGCTCTCATATGCTCTGTGGAGCAAAAACTCAAATGAATTATGAAGGAGAAGGCTGCAGTTTAAGGCGCAGAGGTTGAATGAAGTCCACTCTAAAGCCACCCAGTAGAGAGAAGTGAGTACTAAAAGAGTGGTTAAAAAATAACCCCTTTAGGATGCTCAAATTCAATTTCCACAACACATGGATTCTTAAGAAAGACAGCTTTAAAAACCCCACCAAGCAGAAGATGAATGAAAATGAAAATGATAGAAGAATCTGAAGAATATTTACTTGGGGTTCATCAACGAGGCAAAGAAAAAAAAAGTATGAAAAGAACAAGAAATAGGGACATCCAGGAGGCCAAATATACATATGTAAGAAAAAAAATTTGATAAAATTAAAACAATTAAATATCTTGGAAATAAAAAATATGATCACTATAATTAAAATTAAAAAGAAATCTCTATTGATAAAATAAAAATTATATTGGACTAGTGAAAGTGATAATGCATAAATAAGATGCTAATTCATTGATAAGAAATTAATTAATGTTAGAGACAGTAAGATACAAAAAACATGAGAACACTTGTGAAACTTGGAGGATAAACTAATAGATTTAATAGTCTTTTAGCTAATAAATGTTGACAAATGGCAAAGAAGAGACAGATGATAGAAAAGTAATACTCAAAGTGATAATGACACAGAGTTTACTAGAAATGAAGAAAGAAATGTCTCTAGATGGGAAATTTGCTGTAAGTGTTAAGAATAATAAAATTAAGTCAGCAACTGAAGTAAAACTGCAGAACATCATGAAAAGGGAAAATCTTAAGATGCTACCAGAAGTGGTAGACACTATCTGCAGAAGAAAGACAATGGTATTTAAACAGACTTCTCATTAGCAACAAGAGTAAAATCTTCAGACTACTAAGGAAATAGATAATTCTATAACTGAATTATTAAAGATGGAGGGAAATAACATTGTTTTAGGAATATAAAGTCAGTAACAATATATCTATATATTCCCACTAATAAAAAAAATGTAAAGTAATGGCATAAGAAACTTAACAGCTTCAAACTTAAACTAGTGTCCTCAAATGCCTGTAATCTAAGTTAACAAATTCCACATCTTACATTGTAGCTAAGTATATATGTTTCTGTTTTACCAAACAATATGCTTATTTAGTGGGATGCATTCTGATGTTTTGTTTTAACCAAGCATAGCATATTTTTTTGAAAAAGCAAACATTGCTTAATATAAATTCAAATGGTGTCCCTACATCCAATGACTAATTGAGAAGTGTGATTAGGCTTGGAGCGGTGGCTCATGCCTGTAATCCCGGCACTCTGGGGAGCTGAGGTGGGTGGATCACTTGAGGCCGGGAGTTCGAGACTAGCCTGGCCAACGTGGCAAAACCCTGTCTTTACTAAAAATACAAAAATTAGCTGGGCATGTTGGCGTATGCCTGCAATTCCAGCTACTCAGGAGGCTGAGATATGAGAATCAGTTTAACCTAGGCGGCAGAGGTTGCAGTGAGCCAAGATTGCACCACCATACTCTAGCCTGGGTGACAGAGCATGACTCCCCACGCCCCGCCCCGCTACCACCCCCCCAAAAAAGTAATGTGATCTTAAAAAAGCTATTCTTAAGCTAGTAATAACAACAAAGTATTCACAAAACATTAACATAGAACATTTTAAAATGTTTATGAAGGACATAGAAGATAATCTTAAAGGGGGAAAATGTTACTTTCATGATGCAAAAAGTCAATTTCCATAGCTATGGAAAATTATCCCAAATTATCTGTAAATTTAATGCAATTCAAAATGCCAAAATGTCTCAGTGTGGTGGCACACACCTGTAGTCCTAGATCCTCGGAAGGCTGAGGTGGGAGGATCTCTTGAATCCAGGGTTTTGAGGCCATAGTGAGCTATGATTGCACCACTGAACTCTAGCCTGGGTGACAGAGTGAGACCCTGTTTCTAAAAACAAACAAAAAGCAACCAAAATGATATTTTAATGAAACTGCACATGTTGATAGTAGAATTCACATAGAAGAGCAAAATATCACCAATTGCTAAGGCAATTTTGAAGAAATATAAATTTGTAGTCTCTCCTTGACACAATTGTCTTTATTATTAAAAATAACACAATATGATATTACCAATAAAAACAATTAAATGAAAAAGAACAGAGGGCTCAGAGGCAGATCCATATTTATATATAACTTGTATATAAATTGGTTATACATTGCCTAGTTGGCATTACAAATAAATTGAAAAATAATGAATTTAATGAATTATACTAGAACAATTTATATGAAAAAATGAAACAAAATGTTATCTCCAACTCAAACTATATTCAAAAATTCAAGCATTTTAATGGTGTAAATATGATGAGCTTTTTTAATATCAAAGAATACAGAATATCTTTATAAACTCAGGGCAAGAACAGATTTCACAAATTATACACAAAAATCAGGAAGTATAAGTTTAGTATATTTTATCTCATTGAAATTAAAAACTCTTTGCAGCAGAAGCTATGTAGAAATTTAAAAGACAAAACAAAACACTAGTGGTGTATAGTTGTAATCCTTAAAAGCAACAAAGGATTGCAACTGAAGTTTATAACGTACCATTACAGAGATGAAGATAAATACGGACAAGTTATGCTAGGGGACAGAAAAGAAAATATAATCATACTAAAGTATAGTCAATCTCTCCAACTATCAAGAAAATTTATAATGAAACAATGAGATTTTCCACCCATAATTTGCGAAAAGTTTTTAAAAGTTTTGTAATGAGGAGAAACCAGACTTTCACACACAATTGATGAGAATTACAATTTTGTACAACTACTCTGAAGAGCTATTTGTAATATTTTGAAATTTTGAAATGGTTCATATACTTTCGCCTAGCAATTCACACTTTTAGAGAGAATAATGGTTCATTGTGCAGTACTTAAAAAAAAGAACTAGTGCTACATCTATTTACGTAGTTATTTTAAACACAATTTGATTAAAACAAATAATACAACACAATAAAAATATTCTCAAATGATACTATGGTTGATGTGATATTGAAAACTATGTAAACAATACAACATATTGTTTTTGAAATAACATAGTAATATTTTCAAATTTTAGCAATTTTTTTGATAATTATATAATCATTATGTGAGACGTTTTCATTACAAACAAGGCAACTCCCTGTACTAATTTTTGAAACTTTTCTGTAAGCCTAAAATTAGTTCAAAATTTAAAAATTAAGCACATTAAAAATCATACACCATCAACATCTTGCTTTCTCTGGAGAGATAAAAGAAAAAAGAAAGAGAAATGGTATTGAGAGAACTATATACTTTCAACAATAGCTATAATAAGTTTGCTCTTAAAAATATGAAGCATTTATAGCAAAATGGTAAGGTTTCTCAAGTCATATTCTCTCTACTATTCTATACATCTAAAACAGTTAATGAAGTATACATAAATAACTTTCAAAATAATCACTTTTCAATATTAACAGATACCATTAGTAAATTAATTGGTCAAATCTCATATATATGCATGTTTGGAATTTAATTGCATTAGCAACCATGTTGAATGACATGATAGTTGCCTCCTATCTGCCCTTCTTTTCTTTATATTTATAGACATTGACTTTTGTTTAATCTCCAGCTTGATACTGTCAACAAATTGCAATGAGATATAATTCCCACATTTGCGATTAGGATTCAAACTTGTAAATAATAGCTTTATAATATTTTTAGATTGCTTTTTCAAGACTCCTGGTAGCAATACTTCACTTTTTTTTTTTTTTTTTGAGGTGGAGTTTTTGCTCTCTTTGCCCAGGCTGGATTGTAATCCAGCCTGGATTGCATGATCTTGGCTCGGCTCACCACTACCTCCGCCTCCCGGGTTCAAGTGATTCTCCTGCCTCAGCTTTCCAAGTAGCTGGGATTATAGGCATGCAGCTCCACGCCCGACTAATTTTGTATTTTTAGGAGAGATGGGGTTTCTCCATGTTGGTCAGGCTGGTCTTGAACTCCCAACCTCAGGTGATCCATTCGCCTTGGCCTCCCAAAATGCTAGGATTACAGGTGTGAGCCACCGCGCCCTGCCAATATTTCACTTTTAAGTTATAATTATATTTCACTGGAAATATCTTTCTCTCTTCTTTTAAAAGGGCTATTTGCTTATTGTTTAGGAGTGTTTCAAAACACATTTGGTTTTGTTAATTGTTCTTTTTTTTGACTTAAAAAGGCTAAAAAATCAGTTTTTAGAATGCATATATTTTTAATTTGTTCATATAATACAGATATTCATTCTCAAAATGTAAGAATTTTAGCTTTTCAAGTTTCAGTTTTCATAAAACCGAAAAGGATACTTTTAGTCATCTACATTTATTAGCTAAATCAATTTTAAGATGACCTATTTAGATAATTACAACTATTGGAAAGGTCTAATGGAGCATTGTTTTATTAGGTACTGAAGCTACTAAGATAGGAAAAGGGTAAAAATGAAAGATGAAGTTGTCCATAGGGAGTTAGCAAGATGGGAAGCATAGGTTAATTTTTATGGTCCAAAGGGAGAGCAAGGGTTATATGGTCATTGATTATGGAGAGTAGAACCTGGAGTCAGTCATGATTAGTGAAAAGGAAAAAAAAATATGAAATCTCCTCTTCATTTTGTTGCAAGCTGTAAGTTAGTTTCAGTCTGGCTTCCATGAATTCAAAATTTCCTGAGTCTATCTGAAAAGATGTCCTGTGGTAGATGTAGGGGAAGAAAAATCATTTCCTCTGTTCTCTTAGCTTCTGTGGCTGAGATCTGTGAATTAAACTGACAAAAGAAAGGTTAATAAGAGAAAAAGCATATGAATTTTCTTTGATGTTAATCTTTGCATGTACAAGGAGCCATTCATTAAAAAAAAAGTAAAGACCTAAAGTAAAGACCTGAAGTAAAGACCTGAAGAAGAGGTTAGACCTGGAAGAGTTATATGCCCTTTTAACAAAGCATGAGAAATTGTGGAGACCTTACTAGACAAAGGAAAGGGGTTGGAGATTCTACGGGCTGTAAGTTATGGGAAGATAAATACAAGCTGTAAATTAATGGAAGATAATGGTTATTTTGTAAGGTTTTGTTTGTGTGGATTCTTCTTGGTGCTTTCTTCTCTGGTGATAAAGGTTTTGCTTTCAGGTCTGAGAGAGGGGGACATCTTCATGAAGGGAAATTTATGCTCTGATATTCTTTAGATGAATGAGCTTTTCCTGTGTCTATTGTTTCTCAATTGCTTTCAACTCAGAATAATCCTATGTCAATGATGTATATTTTGGGATGGAATAGTTTTATATTGAGAATTATAACCATAACTAGACAGAAAGCTGAAAAGTTTTCTGCATAGGTGTTCAGGCTTGGGAGACTGCTCCAGTACATCATGTTAGAAGTTCTAACAAGGTTTCTGTTTGCAGAATCAGAAAGTCCTGAGTTATATCCATGTGAAAGAGAGTTATAGCCAATCTTTGTTATAAAACTTGAACTTTACTAGAAACCTGTGGTTGGCTCTGGAATTATTATAGTTAGTGAAGCTGATTAGGAATGCATGGAAGGATGAACAGAAGGAGAACTGGAAAACTGACACATCTGTCACAAGATAGAGATGCTGGGTGGACTTGGGGATAGTGATTCATATATGAATTAGCATCTCAATATTAGCTCGCTGCCAAGTAAGCTCTGTATAGGTGAGGGAGGCTGGGGATACTGAGGTTCCTAATTCTTGACCAGAGTTGTTTCTGTTGTTAAAAGAAAAACTTCACCCAAATTAATTTTAAGGGAGTTTAATTGAGCAATGAACCATTCACAAATTGGGCAGTCTCCAGAATCACAGCAGATTCAGACTCCAGTGCAGCCATGTGGTGGAAGAACATTTATAGACAAAAAAAGGGAAATGACATCAGAAATTGGAAGTGAGGTACAGAATAGCTGGACTGGTTACAGGTTGGTGTTTGCCTTATTTGAACACAGTTTGAACACTCAGCAGTGTATGAATGTTTGAAATATGGCCACTGGGATTGGACAAGACTCAGCTATTGTTATAGGTGCATACTCCTAAATTAGGTTTTTAATCTTCTCTACCTATTAAATTAGGTTGCAATTCGTCTACAGGGACTCAAATATAAAATGTGAAGTTCTTCTCAGGCCATATTTAGTTTGCTTTAACACTGTACTGAATGTCATTTTAAATTTAATTAAATGTGTTTTATTTTAATTCATAGTCTAGGACTTCAAAGATTAGTTGATACCAATTAACTTTGGTTGCAAAATAAACCATTCCAGAATCCAGTGACTTAAAACAACTGCTTATTTATTCTTCTATTTATGGGCTGGTTATGTAGTTCTTCTCATCTGTGTTAGCTCTTCAAATTTCTGTAACCAGCTGGTGGGTCAGATGGTGCTGGATGATCAAGATGGCCTCTCTCATATGCCTGGCAGTTGGCAGACTATATGCTGAGTAACTAGGCCACAAGTCTGTAATTATCCAGTAGAATGCCTTGAGATGGTCTCAGGGTTCCACATGAGATCTGGCTCAATATGTGAAGATATTTTATAAGTCTCTGCTTGCACAGCAGCTGCTCATGTCTCCTTGGCAAGTCACATGACCAAGTTCAGATTCAAGGGATAGAGAAACGGACTCACTTACTGATTGGGAAGAGCTGAAAATGGGCTGCAAACATATATGGAGAGGAAGAATGTGTACCTTCTGCAATCCATGCAGTGGATAGGTTATTATCCTATTTCCAGAAGCTCCTAAATAATACATTAAACTGTGGCCCCACTTTGTAAAACTCATTTTCTTTTTTTGTTTTATCTGTTATATTTCTTGAAAACCAATAGTAGATTATGATAATCACATGTGGTTTATCCATGAGCTATAAATCAATCTATATGTGACCATGAAGAGAGAAAATGAGATGGGAAAGGATTATTTAATGGGGAAAAGAAATAACAAAACTATAAAGGGGTCAATAGATTTAATGACATTGGGTTGATTCTGTTACCTTCAAGAGTATAAGTGTTTACACATGTAGTTCAAATAATGCTGATTTTTTTTCTCACAAGTGTGTCATAATTAGTTGCTATGAAGCCACTTTAAATAACCCCATGTTTCTGTGTAAAAAAAACAATTGGCTGATTTTTTTAATAGTTTTGACTTGAATGAGGTAAGTTGTAAGTGACAACTAAGGGAAAACAATCCGTGATGTAGGATTAGAAGCAGCATTTTTCATAGGAAGTAATAAAAGACAGTGTACATATTATAACTTTCCTTGTGAGAGATTTATGGCAAGAAATGAGCAGATGAAATCAATATGCTGTGAATTATAAATAGATCTTTGAGGGGCTGGGTGGTGAATTCAAAATTTCTAAGAAAACAGTAGAGCACCTGTGGAAATGAGCAAGGACACAAGTGAATTCAGGGTTCCCCTTGAAAGATGATTATAATTTGCAGGAATGAAGTTGCCTGTTATTGTTTGAAAAAGCAAAATAGTTCAATTTTATATACGTACTAAAAGGTATATGAAAGCCTTGGGTTTTTAGACTTATGTGCAAGAATAAACAAAGTTTACCAGAAATAAAGAAGTTTTATTTACATAGTCAATGTACTACTGTGAGCTTTTCAGGATATCTGGTTAAAAATCGTGAGAGAGAGAGAGAGCAAGAGTATATTAAAAGAACTTGTACTAAAAAAAAATCGTGGATATCATTTTCTCAGGACAGAAATCCATTTACAGATTTTTTTCTTAGTTGAGTTTTAATTACATAGCTTTAAGAGGAACATAATTAAAGATGAGATTATATGCCAAATCTTTTCCCAGTTAGCCTTATTTGCAACGCCTAGGATAGCATAGTATGTGGCTTAGATTGTCATTCTTGCCGTATTCAATTGACTACTTTAAGCTGTCTAAACCTTATTAACTTTTTAAGATTTTTATAAAGTAGAATTTACAATGTATAGTCCTGTACTTTACTGACATGTAAAAACATGTCAGGGACACGTAGAGAAACCTGTGTTACCCATTCCCTCCTGTAACTACATCCCATGATTCCTTTCCATTTCCTTGGGCAATTTAAGCCCAATGGTCTTCCTTCTGCTTTTTCTCTTCTCTCAGAAATCTTTCTGGATGACTTTGGATCTCATCACTCTATGTCACTGTTCCACCCAACATCCTTGAACTTAGTGTTCCTTCTCTTTGAGCAAAATCTGTTTACATCACATCTGGCCTACTCTTCATATCAATTAGCCTCCTTTTTTCTTTACCTGCATCCTGTAATCATTATTCTGCGTTTCTTACATCATACCTCGTTTAATTCTGTGATGACCACATTCCATTTTTTTAAATACCAAACCTGGACCAAAAGATAAGTCATTGAATGCTGTTCCTACCACTTGCCTATACTGTAAAATGTTACCTTCTATATTTCCTGTTTCTGACTCTACATATGCTGTTCTCACAGAAACTTCCTTCCTACCGATGGGCATATTTTCCTTCTTAGAGAGCTCAATCATTATAATGATTTATACTGAGACCTTCATTATTTATTATGTCACCAAGTCCAAATTTCCTAATTTATCTCATCACAAATGGACCAGTGTCCATGTATGAAACATTCCTATTGTATATGTTAATGTTAACTCCCAATTTACATACTGAAGTCATTTTCCCACATCAAATTGGAACCCCTCCTATTTTCATTAATAAAAGTATTACTTTTCTTCCCAGTCAGGATCCAACCTCAATATTATTGTTGTTTTATAATAATGATTATTTTAAATTTTTATTTTCACTCTCCCTTCTCCTGTATCCCCTGAGCCTTTTATCCACTAAGTACTTTTCTTATCAATCTTCACCATTATAGGCTAGGTTTTCATTCATTTATTACTGAATGATTGCTAGCCTTCTATTTGTTTTCCCTGCCTTGAGTTTCTGGAGTTTTCTATATATCATGAACAACACTTAATTGAGTTAGTTCCTAAAACACAGATTTATGTTTTCTGCATCTCAAATTGTAAAGCATTTACCTCCTCTACAGATTTTATGTGATGTCAAACTAGTTAATCCATCTCACCACAAGTCTCCCTACTACCTTAAATCCACCCTGTCCTCTAGTCCTACTCACATCCTTTTTATCTTAAAAACATGTTCTTTCTTAACCACATGTTTACTCCTGTAACTAATCTAGAATGGAAAGGATTTTATGGCCTTCCCAGTGGTCTATATTTTGGAGCATCTATAAAATTTAGTTCAAATCCCTTCACACCGTGATGTTCAGTCTTTTTTGCACTGCAGCCCACAGTGATTTCCCTCTTTTAAAACTATTCAGAACTTGTCACGTGTGCTGAATATCTTTATCACTTACTTATTTGCCGCCTACTACATGCTTGCCTTTTGTTTTATTTTTGTCTATAAGATCTCCCAAAAGATATGTTAAGTGGTTCTAGACAGGATCCATTGGATATACTCTTTTCTGCACCTCTTCTAATCAAAAATAGAAGTTGTCGCTTAGTAATTTTAAAAAGTGATTTTATTATGAATTCACTATGTGTCAGCTATATAATTAGGTTTTAGGGGACTTAAAGCTTCATTTGCAGAGTAAAAGCAGTTCTTTGACTGATGTTGTTTGTTTGGTTGAACAGAACTGTTCATCAGGGAAGGGAATATGAACCTCTATGCGAAAGTTTTAACTATAGAATATTGGTTAAAAGCAAAGATTCTAGATTCAGGATCTTTATCTGGATTGAACCCAGCCTGTCTTCTCCTGTTCACCAGTTATAAGCTGTGTCTTTAGGCAAATTGTTCAACTTCTCCTTGCCTCAGTTTTCCCTTTTAGAAATAAGGATTATGTTAATAGCAATATTAGAAGTATGATAAGACTCAACAAGTTAATAAATGCTGGTTGGAACAAGGCCTAGGACTTAGCAATAAATTGGCACAAACAATTTTGAGTCCTTATCTTTATTTCTCTTTACTGATCCATTTCCTGAAAACTATTCATAACTATAAATTAATAGAATGTAGCCAGCATGTAAAATGACAACCATAGCATACATATATTTTGAAGAACAGGTGTACTTGCTCTCTTCAAACTTTCAAATACTGTGAATGAAGAAAGTAGAGGGTCCCTCTCCTTAGGGAAATGAGAAGGACTTAGGATTCCAGAGTCCTCCACTAATCTCCCAGTGTTTATTGAATATTTGCACATGACTGATACATGCTATGGACACTATAGGAGATTTTTTTTAATTACATGACGGAAGGGATGCATGCTTTAACAATAGAATATGCATGTATGAGTAGCAAAAGTAAGGGGGTAGAGATGAAAAGACAATAGAAAGGGATATAATCAAGATGACAGAATATATTCCTATTGTTAGAAGCATTTGATTTTCCAAAGATCCAAACACTTCTCTGTCTCCAACCCCTTGCATCTTGGGGCCAGATTATAATTAACCTTAGCTAGCATGCCAATATAGAGACAATCAGAGCCTAAAAACTAAAAATATAAAAAGGGATGTTGGTAAATAAGTATGCATTAGAAATACAAGAATGTCTGTATCATGTAATAAAGCACATTTTAATGTTTCTTTTGCCCCATCCCTTTTCAACCTTCAGAATAATAGAAATGTATATGTGCATGTGTAGAATGATAGCTAAGAACAAAATGTATCTGTAATCTATGAATATCTGAAAATGGCAAAAACTTCTCTATTTTTGTTATATTCACAAAACTGGGATTCGGATGGGCTAGACATTGTAAGATGAACTGGCAAGGCAGGTTATTTGATGGTATCCTGCATGCTTAGGGTGACAGGATTGCTTAGGTCTGGAACAGCAAGTGTCTGTGAGAATGCCTGTTGGTTGTACCTATTAGTCTGATAAATAATACAGAGAAATGAGATTAATTTAGTCACCATTCGAAAGACATCTACATTAACCATCTTTCTCTGCCAGCGTTAGAGAACAGAGTTCAATGAGAAGATGAACATTGATTTCAAAATTAATAAAAAAGAAACATAATTTTCTAAGTAATTTTTCACCAAGATGGCATGAGCCATGCATTTGTACATAGAAGTCACATTCGGTAATTGATTAAATACCTCTCATGTAGCAAGAGACATTTACTTATAACTTGTTTTATAGATTCCATAATTTTTTTCTCACTCTCTGATTTATCCCCATTGGTATTATTAAAATATATATTCAGAATGCAAGGGAGAAAATTTGAAAAGTAGCAACATTTTAGACTGATAATTGGTATGTATTCGCTTGGTGCAAAAGTAATTGCGGGCCTTGCCATTGACAGTAAAGGCGCGTCACGTGGCCCACAACATCCAGGGGGGCAAGCCACGGGCAGCCGGGCATGGACCCTCAGTCCGCCAGGGCCCAGGCGCAGGGGGCCGCGGAGCTGTTTCGGGGCCCGCTGCTGCCTAGCGCGTGGAAGGCACCCCCTAGCCCGGAGGCTGGCTTTGCTACAGCGGGCCACTCCTGTCAGGAGAGAGAGACTGAGAAGGCTATGGATCGACTAGCCCGGGGAGCACAGAGCGTCTCTAATGACAGTCGAGCTCGGGGTGAGGGCACCCATTCTGAAGAGGAAGGATTTGCTGTGAATGCGGAGGACTCTGATGGAATACCTGGGAGCTGAGAGAAGGGACAAACTGTCCACCCAAGGAACAGCCTGGCAATCTTTTTAATGAAGACTGGGACTTGGAGTTGAAAGCAGATCAAGGGAATCCGTATGATGCTGACGACATCCAGGGGAGCATTTCTCAAGATCTCAAACCTTGGGTCAGCTGTGCCCCATAAGGAGACATGATCTATGACCCCAGGTGGCACCATCCACCTCAACTGATAACCCATTATTCCAAGATGGTCTTTGAAACAGGATAGTTTGACGATGCCAAAGATTGTGTGTGGAGCTTTCTGCCTTGTAGGTGGGTGGGCCTCCAGGTCAAGATCTCTTTTCCTGTCTTGGAGGTGAAAAGTCATATCTGAGAAAACATTCCCAGTGATCCCTCATCTGGGATACACAGACCGGTGTTCAATAACCCTCCCGTTGTTCTCCCCAGTCTGCTGCTCTTAATGGGCTTCTCCTTGGAATGTGTGTGTGTTCTTTGTAAATTAAGGTTCAAAAAAAAAAAAAAAAAAAGAAAGAAAGTAATGGCAAAGCCCGCAGTTACTTTTGCATCAGCGTAGTCTGCCATTCTGAATAGGTATTAATGACAAAAGGTTTATTTATTTAAACTGCAGAAAGTGTAAAGCAAGGACTAAGTTTTCTACATGTACTCTAATGAAGGGTTTTCTTTCTGTGTAATTTGCATATATGAGCTACTCAGATTCAGATATAAGGGAGAATCAGGCTCGTGTTTTCTGAAATGTGTATCTGAAGTAAACATTCTAAATCAGATTTATTACATATCTACTCTGCTTAACAATTGCAGTGTATTGGTTGGGCCATTTTGTCTCTTATCGCAGGTTAAACATTGAGTGTACTGTTTCCTTGCTTATATTTCACTTCGTTCACATTCTATATACTTCAGGTTCAGTTTAGCTCTTTCTTTCACCTACAAGGTGCACACACACACACACACACACACACACACACAATACTCTCAAGCTAGAGAAAAGTGTGTCTTCCAGTTCCCACAAATGATTTGCACCTAACCTTATTACAATATTGTTATTTTTCTTTTGCCCTAATAGCTTCTCTGCTGTGTTAGCACAGGAACTGTGCCTTGCTCATCAGTATACCTGAAGCCCAACCCAAGGCAAGTCTCCAGGACACTCTGTTGACTGTTGTTCCAAATGCCTTTGGGGCGGTCTGACCCTGGCCACAGAGTTCCTGGGACTTAATAAGTAATCAGTGCATATTCATCAAAGGAAGGAATCATATGCTCTCTGAAAGTTGAGATTCTTGATCTCATGGAATGTACAAAGTAGGAGAGAAAATCTTAGCAGCAGAAATAACCACAAGTTAGTGTGATACCAGTGGAGTACAAGTATAGACAGAATTATACAGCACACATAGTAAAGTGAAGTCTCCTCCAGCTGGGATGATGAAAGAAGCTTCACAGAGTAGATGGTCCTAAATGCCCATTCTGTCGCATTATAATGAACTCTGACAAATAACCATAAGGATGAAACAGATAACTATTTTATAGTTGTTAATATTTTAAGGTTATTATTTTCTGAAAATAATATTAAGACAACAAACATGCATCTTACATAAAAATCATCAGATGACAAATATGTTCTTAAAATAGAAGAGACTTCAGAATGTGGCATACAGTTACATCCACACATGCCTTTCTTGTTTCTCCCGTTCATGACATTTCTTAGGCATAGCACATGAATCTCATCTATATGACTGTTTACTTTACTTGGTGAGTGCACGGGAAGTACTCCTTTTTTTCTTTAGTGTTGAGTTCCATGAAAAAATAATTTACTTGGTAGTAAACATAGAAATGTGATTTGAATCATCCCAACAAAAGATGAGCTTTGCTTAAACGTAGTATTTTTAAAACCTATGATAGAGGAGAAAGAATCACAATTAGTTGCCAAGTAGTATAATATTTTTGCACAAAATACCATTGAAATCTGAAATTATTACCTCCTATTGTCTTTTTTTGTTAAATTATCATTTTTATTCTTGACTTATTTAATTCAATTTGCCAAATATTCATTTAGTATCTACCAAGAATAGCGTCAGCTTAGTCTCATTTAAGATAAATATTAAAAGCGCTATCATTTTATAAGTAATAGTATTCCTTGCACTCATCTCTTTAACAGAAGTACTCTGCATCAGGTTTAGAAATACATAGAAATGAGATTTATTTATTTTTTATTGACAATATTGGAGTGTTTCATTTCACTGATATGAAAGTATTATTTCTTAATATAAATTATTACTCTTTTGACTTTAGCTGTGAATGAATTAATAGATGATGCTCATTTATTTATTTATTCCTTCTTTTCTCTTTCTTTATTTCATTTGTTCTGCAAATATTTACTGTGTATTTAATATATGCTAAGTGTTATGGGAATATGTGATTCAGTGTTTCTTCGGCACTTCATTTGGAAAGTATGAAATAATGCAATTTATATATAATACTAGTAAAACATAGTCACATGGAAAACATCTGCTGTAAGTAAAATTAAACTTTCCTTTGGTACCCATTGTGAATGTGTTAACAACTTTGTTCAATAATACTGACAGAGCTAATTTTAGGGAGTTTCATTTTCCCATGACTTATACCCCACATTGCTTAGCTTTACAAATATATTTAATGCAGCAAACCATTTCACACAGCACTGCCATTTAAGTCCCACAAAATCAATAGTTTAATTTGCATGATTGTGGTACTGTTAGTATTTTCTGTCAGAAAGTGCAAATCATATTTAAAGATACACAAATAATGTTCACGCTTTTTCTTGCCTATGGCATCACAAAATTAGGTTTTTAGAGGTTTGTCTTACTCATTTTGTGATGAGTCCTAGGTCACATTAGCTCACTCCTCACAAACGTAATGTTTATTGACACCTAGAGATATGTGGTAAGCCTGTTAAGGTTAAAATATGGGCTTTGGGAATAGTGAGACTTAGATTTGAATCCAAGTGCATCACTCATGATGATGCAATGTTCTTAAGCTCTACTAAAATTAGACGGAAAATAGCATCAATTAATGAGGATTAATGAAACGAATGACAATGCTATGCTTACCACCGTGCCTGCCAGATAAACAGGTCCAATGGACAGTCAGCAGTTATTTCATTGTAAAGGTAAAATAAATCTTAATTCAGTCTGAAGTAGCCACTGGAGAGAGTTTATTGCAGTTCTTGTTCCCACACTAATGTGGTCCATCCAGCTGCTTTTTCTCAAGGTCCAATAATGAGATGCAGACCAACTGGGAAAAAAAGGGAGCTTATTTCTGCAACCAGCAAGAAGGATGGGCCAACTTAAGACCAACTCAAAGTTACAAGTTTTTCTCCGGGGCACATATACATTTAAAGCTCCATGCCTACGTGTGGGAGTGCATGGAGCTGTTTCAGCAGGAACCAGCAGGAGTGTTTCATTTAATCTCTGTCTAATCTTTAGGGTCTGGGGTCTGGAAAGCTTTCTCTAGGGCCTTGGAAAGTTTCTTACTCTTAAGTGGGCCCTGGAACGAGGTGTATGTGTAAGAATGATTTTATTATTGGATCAGACATAGTGTGTCCAATCTTTTGGCTTCCCTGGGCCACATTGGAAGAACTGTCTTAGGCCACACATAAAATTTACTAACACTAACGATAGCTGATGAGCAAAAATAAATAAATAAATTAATTAATTAAATAAAAAATAAAATAAATAAATAAATAAACCTCATAAAAAGTTTACCAGTTTGTGTTGGGTCGTATTCAAAGCCATCCTGGGCCGCATGTGGCCCACAGGCTGTGTGTTGGACAAGCTTGCTTTAGGGTCTGAGAAAACCCAGGTGGGATCTTGGTGGGTTTGATTCCACATTCTAGCCCTTATACTCAGGCACCAGTTTCTCCAGTTCTTTAATGTTTAACTTATATATTTACCAAATTCATAATAAAGGGGTAGTTGAAACTGACTGCTCTGGCTGCCAATGGAAACCCGAGCTGCCACATTCTGACGAAGTTACAGTACAGAAGGGTTGATTTAATTTGTTTTTCCTTGATTCCCAAAACACTAAATGTACTAATTATGTTTTAACTTCATTCTCTACTTACTAGTAAAAAACAGTGAATATTAGTATTTAAATGTACATCATTAGTTCATTAATGTACAACATTAGTTCATTTAAATTTCAGAATGATAAAGATGTTAAGAAGAGGAAAGTATAAAACCTGCTGTAGAAATAATTCCACCTGGCGCTGACCAGACAGATGAACAGAAACTTAAGGACTTTAAAAAAAAAAATTGTTATGAGCTGAATTATGGTCCCCTAAATTGATATATTGAAGTTCTAGTTCTTAGTACCTCTGCATGTGAGTGTATGTGGAAACAGGGCCTTTAGCAAGGTAATTAAGGTAAAATGAGGTCATAATGGGTGGACTCTAATCTAATATGACTAGTATCCTTATAATAGCAGCAAATTAGGACACAGGCAACACAGACCGAAGGGAAAACCCTGTGAGGGCACAAGAAGGCAGCCCTCTGCAAGCAAAAGAGAGAGGCCTGGCTGGACGTGGTGGCTCATGCCTGTAGTCCCAGCACTTTGGGAGGCAGAGGCAGGTGGATCAACTGAGGTCAGGAGTTCAAGACCAGCCTGGCCACCATGGTGAAACCCTCTCTCTACAAAAACACGAAAATTAGCAGGGCATGATGGCAGGTGCCTCTAATCCCAGCTACTTGGGAGGCTGAGGCAGGCGAATCGCTTGAACATGGGAGGCGGAGATTGCAGTGAGCCAAGGCTATGTCATTGCACTCCACCTCGGGCGACAGAGAGAGACTCCATTCCCCCCACCAAAAAAAAGGGAGGTTGAAGCCTCAGAAGAAACCACACTTGCCAACACCTTGGTTTTAGATTTGCAGCCTTCAGAACTGTGAGGAAGTACATTTTTGTTGCGTAAGCAACCCCATCACTGGTATTTTGTTATGGCTGCCCTAACAAACTAATGCAATATTCAAAGGCTGGGACCAGTGAATTATTTTTAGAGGAAAATATGTAGGTTGAATTGGCATTAAGTTATATATAGAATACATCCATTTGCTTACTAAAAGGGGGAAAAAAAGCCTCGTCCAGTCTTTAATGCTAATATGTTCTGAGGTTTTAAAAGCATTAAAATCTATACTGATTTTGAAAGTCTCATAGATAAGAAATGAACACTACAAGCTAAACAAGGAATTTAAGAACATGAATCTTTCTAACAAATATCTCCTAAAATTACTCTTACATTTTATTAGCTTCTTATTCCAAAGGAAAGATATTCTATGAGAGGAAAAAGCATACACACACACAGATTTACATATATAATCCCATAATTTCCTTCACTATCATCTTAAAACGCCTTTCATACCTGTCCACATCATTCTTCATGAATGTCTTTTTTGTTTCTTATAGGCAAAAAATAGAGGTATTCAGTAAATTGCCTCCCTTCCACTTGCAGAATTAATTGGGTTCATTGGAGTATCGTGATTAAGAATCTAGACTCTAAAATAAGATTCCCTGGGTTCAAATTGTGGCTCTGCTTTTTACTATTTGTGCAACCTCTGAAAATTATTAAGCACTGCATGTCCTAGTTTCCTCATCTGTAGAGCAGGATTAATGTTACCCATCACAACATAGCAAGTGCATAGAACAATGCCACTCATTCTCCCTCATGTATGTGTGTGTATTCAGTTAATGTTGGCTTTTGTTTGTTTGTTTGTTTGTTTGTTTTTGAGACAGAGTTTTGCTCTTGTCGCCCAGACTGGAGTGCGATAGCACGATCTAGGCTCACTGCAACCTTCGCCTCCTGGGTCCTGGCGATTCTCCCGCCTCAGCCTCCCGAGTAGCTGGGATTACAGGTGCCTGCCACCATGGCCAGCTAGTTTTTTTTGTATTTTTAGTAGAGATGGGGTTTCACCATGTTGACTAGGCTGATCTCGAACCACTGACCTCAGGTGTTCCACCCACATTGGCCTCACAAAGTGCTGGAATTACAGGTGTGAGCCACTGTCCCTGGCCTAATGTTGGCTATTACCTTTGTGTATACCCATTTTCATCTACTTCCACTTTTTCAGTCGTTGAGAAATGGTCCTTTCAAATCTAAACCTTATTCCTATGCTGTTGAAACCGTTGTGTATTTTTTTTTCTCTCTCTCTGTTCAGTAAGCTTCCTCCTAAAGCTACAAAAATGCTCATTTCTCCTCCATACTAAAAATAAAACTATAAACAAATTTCTCTCTTTCAAGGATCCCATTGTCCTCTCCACCTTTCCTATTGCCACCAAGGTTGAACAAGTAATCTATACCCACTGACTCTTTTCACTCTTTAAATCATTGCCATCTTTCACAAGCTCCCTCATTGCTCTGATAACACTCAGATGACTCTGTGGTTGACAAAGACAATGACCTCATTTCTGTTGAAATTGTTGACTACTCTCTACATCTGAAAACATATTTCTCCTTGCAATCCTCTGACAGAGTTTCATCCTGGTTCTCCTCCTGGTTCTCAGACTACTCTTGTATAAATGCCATTGCCAATCTCTATTGACAACACTGCTTTTCTTCCCTAAGAAGTGGCAGTATTGTATGACTGTTTTCTATTTATTAAAAATAAATGGCAATGATTGTTCATTTGTTTTTGGCACACTGATATTTTGATATGAAAAACATGTTTTGAAAAACTAGAGAGTTAAAATGTTGTTTGCTGTATCTCTATTGTTTATGATAGTATTTGGTATATAATAGGTACACAATAAATATTTGTACATAGTTTGATTTATTTTTTTCCTGTGAACTTTCACATCTTAAAATCTTTATAAGCAAAAAGAAGTGTCCTGTGATACAAGGGAGTAAGTCATTTATTGATGGATATCTGGAACTGTATGTTAAACAGAAATCTATCTATACTTTTTAAATAGTATTAGCTAAAATTATTTTCAAGGATCCAAATCTCATATACATAAGGCTCAATTTCTCCTCCTGTTCTTAATCTGAAATGACAGTGTCTATTTAAATTCAAAAAGTCAAACTTGTAATGAAAGCAGCAAACTTATGTTGTGAAGAGAAGTTATCAAAATGCTTACCTTTATGATTGCATGCCTTGCAGTCTTATGGGATAATCTGTTGGAAAGCAATAAACAATAATTAATGGTGTGATTTTAAAAAAAAGTATTGTAAAGCGTTGGCTTTAAATTTATGAATCAACAGTCAGATTTTAACAGCGGGATTATCCAAGAAATATCTCTTATTTTTAAATCATGTGGTTTTGAAACCTATGGATTGAAGGTATTTTTCCTGTATTAATAAGAGAAATATGCAGTTATCTTATTTATTTTACCCAGAGCATATTTATTATATAATTACATGCTGTAGGAAGCAAATTGTACCCCTACGCTTTTATCTGACATAAATTAGCTAGGTCAAGAAAATTTTTTATACTTGTGAACTCTGGAATAACTCCTCCCCAGGTATGTTCCAATAACACTGGCTATTGTTTATGTGAAAATAAGTACTTAGTTTTACATTTAATATAGTTTTCTTATCAAAAGCCTTTTAAATTTATTGTAGTAATTCTAAATTTCCTCATGACATTTTTCACAGCTTGACATAAAAAGATCAGCTTCTCTGTATTTTTTTTTTACATCAATAATGCTAACTTGTATCAGAGACACTGAAACATTTAGGTAGCAATTGATAATGAGAGCAGAATACGGCCTCATGTTTACCTAATTTTAAGTAATATTTTAAGGCAATTACAATATATGTACATACATATGTGTATACACACACATACACACATCTATCTCTCTGTCTATATTATTTTATAGACGCAGGGTCTTGCTTTGTTGCCCAGGCTGGAGTGCAGAGGTGCAATCATAGTGCACTGCAACCTCAAACTCCTGGGCTAAAGCAATTCTTTCTCCTCAGCTTCCTGAGTAGCTGGAACTACAGGAGCACCACCACAACCAGCTATTTTTTTTGTTTTTTTAATTTTTGTAGAGGCAAAATCTCACTATGTTGCCCAGACTAAAATATTTTATTAAAATATGTGGTAATTAAAGACTATTTGGTAACTATCAGCACATTAAGAACAGTATGAAATAGGTATAATTCAATTTGAAATGACATAACTTAATCAAATGTATTTTATATAGGCAACGTTTATTTTTAATTTTTAGCCACATTTTAGTTGAATTATTCACTTATTCTTTTTGGCATAAATTAACTTAAAATGCATGTTTGGCAAATGGGTGCAACTTTATTTATTAGCACTCTACTATTAACTCTGTCTAAATGTGCTGGTCAGTTTTATATGTCAACTTGACTAGGCTTTAGTCAGTTCTTCAATAAAACACTAACCTAAACAGTGTTGCAAAGGTATTTGTAGATATGATCAAGTCACAGTCAGATGATTTTAAATAAGGAAAATTGTCCTGGATTAGATAATCTGGATGGGCTCAATGATATTACAAGGTTCCTATAACAAGGAGACACATGAGTCAAAAGGCAGTGAGAAAAGGTGATATGATGATAAAAGCAGAGATTAGAATGAAGTGGCCACAAGCCAAATAATACCATCAGCCTCTAGAAGCTGCAAGATACAAAGAGCAGATTCTCTCCCAGAGTCTCTAGAAGGAAGCAGCTCTGCTGACATCTTGATTGTGAGACTGAACCTCTTGAACTGTGAGATGATTTGTGTTATATAAAACTACTAAGTAATTTGTTACAACAGCATCAAGAAACAAATAGAAATTTTGTATCCTGGAAGTGAAGTGCTGCTGTAACAAATGTCTATGAAAAGAGTCAAACTATTAAAAATATTTAACCTCTGTTAAAGAGGTTTATCCTGAGCCAAACATGAGTGACCACGGTCAGAGGCACAGTCTCAGGAGGTCCTGAGAACACGTGCCCAAGGTGGTTGGGTTACAGCGTGGTTTTATACATTTTAGGGAGACATAAGACATTAATCAATACATGTGAGACATACATTGGATCAGTTGGGAAAGGCAAGACAACTCAGACAGGGGAGTCCTAGGTCATAGGGGGAGTCCTAGGTCATAGGTGGATTCAAAGAATTTCTGATTGGCAATTTGTTGAAAGAGTTCAATTATTATCTAAAGATCTGGATTCAATAGAAAGGAGTGTCTGGGTTAAGAAAAGGGGTTGTGGAGACCAAGGTTCTTATTATGTAGATGGAGTCTCATAGATGGCCACCCTTAGAGATAATAGATGGCAAATATGTCCTATTCAGACCTTTAAAAGGTGCTTGACTCTCAGTAAATGTCTTTGAGATTAGGAGGGCCTGAACGGAGAAAGAGCTAGTTATGTTATTAGAGGTTTGCAGGGCCATTCCAAAATATGTCAAAGAAATATATTTCAGGCAGTGGTTCATGCCTGTAATCTCAGCATTTTGGGATGCCAAGGCAGGTGGATCACCTGAGGGCAGGAGTTTGAGACCAGCCTGACCAACATGGTTAAACCCCGTCTCTACTAAAAATACAAAAAATTAGCCAGGCGTGGTGGTGGGCGCCTGTAATCCCAGCTTCTCAGGGGGCTGAGGCAGGAGAATCGCTTGAACCTGGAAGGCAGAGGTTGCAGTGAGCCAGAGTTGCCCCATTGTACTCCAGCCTGGGCGACAAAGCAAGACTCTGTTTCAAAGAAAAGAAAAAGAAAAGAAATATATTTCGGGGTAAAATATGTTGCAGGTTGGAGGTGGTATGTTATTGCTACAAAGAGTCTGTTCTGTCAGTCTTAGGATCTCTGTTTTAATGTTAATGCTGGTCATTTGTGTCTAAAGTCCAAAAGGGAGAGGGGTATAGTGAGGTATGTATGGACCCTCCCTTTCTGTCATGGCCTGAACTAGTTTTTCAAGTTTCTTTGGAATCCCCTTGACTGAGAAGAGGGTCCATTCAGTTGGTTGGGGGCTTAGAATCTTATTTTTTGTTTGCACAGATACCTAAAAATCTGTAAATGGCTTTTACATTGGGTACTGGGTAGAGGCTGGAAGAGCTTTTAGGACAATAATAGAAAAAGCCTGGATTGCCTTGAATAGACTGTTCATAGATACAGATGTTAAAATTATTCTCATGGGGACTCAGAAGTAAAGAGCATGGTAGAAAAAACTATTATCTCAGAGAATACTTAAATCATTATAAATAAACTGTCGTTAGAAATGTGGACATGAAGAATACTGATGAGGGCTCAAAGAGAAATGAATATGTTCTTGAAAACTAGAAAAAAGAGATTATGCACATTAAGAATACTATGAAATAAATATAATTAAATTTGAAATAATATAACGTAATCAAATGTACTTTATAGAGGCAATGCTTGTAATACCTTAATTTATTTCTGCCATTATACATAGAGCAGGAGTTGTAAGCAATGAAATTTGATATTTAACTTTGGACATTTCCAAGCAAGATGTTGATGTGTTCTGATTTCCTTCTTTCTGCTTATAATAAAATGCAGAAGTAAAAAGATAGATTGAGGGAAGAACTATTAAGCAAAAAAGAACCAGGACTTGATTATTTGGGAAATTCTCAATCTATCCAGATTGCAAATGACACTAAAATTAGAAGATTCACTGTTAGGAAAGTGAATGGTTGGACAATCTTTTGTTAGTGCCTCAGAAGAAAGAAGAGCTAAACGTGTTCATTCACATAGAGAGCTGTTTGACGTGATCATGTGACTCGTGGATCCAATCTTCCATTTCAACAGAAGCTAAAAATAAGGATGGAATTATCTTGGAAATACCTGTGTAGGGGCCTCTTGTTTAATGGTGCAAATTCCCAGGACATACAAGAAGACTCACAAGGTTTTTGAGAATATTATAACAGCAGAAACATTGCCAGTTTGGACTGCAAGAAAAGGAGAGAGGAGGAAATAAAAGAAGGCTGTAAGACTCCCAAATTTCTGTAGGCAAGAAATGGGTTGGTAATACCATTTATCTGCAAACCCATGAAAAAGGAAGAACGATTCAGAGGGAAGAGTGAAAGGTAGAGAAGGCAGAGATTTGAGCCACAGAGAATTTTTCCCAAGCTTTAACAATAAATGGAGTTTACTCTGCTGGATTTCAAAATTGCTTGGAACTGGTGACTTTTTTGTTTGTTTTTTATTTTTTTTTTAGATGGAGTCTCATTCTGTCACCCAGGCTGGAGTGCAATGGTGCGATTTCTGCTCACTGCAACCTCTGCCTCCCGGGTTCAAGCGATTCTCCTGCCTCAGCTTCCTGAGTAGCTGGGATTACAGGTGCACACCACCATGCCCAGCTAATTTTTGTATTTTTAGTAGAGATGGGGTTTCACCATGTTTGTCAGGCTGGTCTCAACTCCTGACCTCGTGACCCACCCGCCTTGGCCTCCCGAAGTGCTGGGATTACAGGCTTGAGCCACTGAGCCCAGCCTGGTGACTCATTTTATCCTTCCATTTTCTCCATTTTTGAACAGAAATGTCTATAACTAGCATCCTATACTTGTCCCACATTGTATTTTGGGAACAGATAACTTATTTTCTAGTTTTACAGGTCCACAGATGGACAGGAATTTTGGACCAGGATAGATCATGCCCAGAATTTTAAACATAGCTGATTTTAGGTGATGAAATTACAGATTCTTGACTTTATGAGATTAGAAGAGATTTTGGACTTGAGTTGATGCTATTAATGATTTGAGACTTTTGAGGACCTTGGTATGGAATATACTTATTTTGCAACTGGGCTGACATAAATCTTTGAAAACCAGGGACAACTGCATTAGGCCAAATGACGGCTCCCAAAAGATACCCAGGTCCTATAACTGGAACCTGTGAATTTGTTACCTTACATGATAAAAGGGACTTTCCTGCTGTAATTAACTTAAGGATATTGAGATGGAAAAAAATATCCTAGATTATTTTAATGGGCCCAACTTAATCACAGAGTCCTTATAGGATAGAGGCAGAAAGATTAGAGATAGAGAGAAAAAAATGTTAAGGATGAAAACAGATGTGTGAGTAATGCACCTGAAGGTGGAGGAAGAGGCCAAGGAATGTGCGTGTTCCCTAGAAACTGGAAAAAAAAAACAAACAGATTTTTTTTTTTTTTTCTTTTTGAGACGATGTCTCCCTCTTTCGCCCAGGCTGGAGTGCAGTGGTGCTGTCTCGGCTCACTGCAAGCTCCGCCTCCCGGCTTCACGCCATTCTCCTACCTCAGCCTCCCGAGTAGCTGGGACTACAGGCGCCCGCCACCACGGTCGGCTAATGTTTTGTATTTTTCGTAGAAACGGGGTTTCACCGTGTTAGCCAGGATGGTCTCAATTTCCTGACCTCGTGATCCACCCGCCTGGGCCTCCCAAAGTGTTGGGATTACAGGCGTGAGCCACCGCGCCCGGCCAATATTCTAAAATTCTAAGCTACAAGAAGTCTGATTTTAATTTTCAGTTTTCATGTGTATTGTTTAGGTCATTGAATACCTTTTGAGTTTCTACTGGTTATGAAACACTACTTCCTAATAAAGGAGACCCCTAAAAGAACAGTATGATTTGTGACTTCAGGAACTTTTGCTATTATAAAGTAGAAGAGAATTAGCCAGGTTCATAAATAACTATAAAATAAGGCAGAATGTAATTAATGTCTTACAGAGCAACAAAGCATATATTCTGAGAGAATGGAGAAATCACTTTCAGCTCTGAGAGTCAGGCAAAGAGAAAAGATTAGAGCTAAATTGTATGTGCTAAAAAGAATAAAAATATCTGTGTAACTAGGAAAAGTGTTATGTACTGGAGGGAAAAGAGAACACATGGATTTTGAAAGATATTCAAACAAAGGTTGTGGAGTGTTCAGATGTTTCCAGTTGACCAAAGATACTGTAGTCTATAGAGCAGAAAAATTATTTGAAGGAGCAGCAGAATTTTAAACATAAATCTAACAATACTATCCAAGGTATATAGGAAAAGAGTAAACATTATTAGCAGTCATTCTAGCTTGGAGCCTTAGCAAACCTAGGTGTGCACTCATGTATCAACTGCTCTTTAGGTAAACATCTGTTTTATATCAGGGTAAATGAAACTTAAATGGTTCAACTCTATTGCCTGATGTCTCAGGGTAGTATCGAGGCAAAGGTTATCATAGCTAAAAACCTGAATATATGGACCTTGTCTAGTTGGTAACTACGTGGATTCTCTGCACTGCATTTTTCATGCATTTATTCAATATTTATTTCTTTTCTGCTCTGTCCCAGGCATGGAGGTAACAGTGAGGACAACAACATTGTTCTTTCTCTCATCAAGCAGCAAGCAGATGTTATGTAGGGTCACAGCATGCCAATGCACCTAATTTTCTGAAAACTTTTTCCTGTCTCCTTATTTTAAACACAATAGTTACTTCAGAAGCCAAATTTCTGCTGAGAATATGATAATAAATATGTTCTGTCCTGTGCATTTGAGCAAGGCACTTTAAAAAAAATGTTATGTCTTAATGCAAGGGAAAAGAGTTGGAAGTTTGGTACTTTAGGGAGAATGTGTGCTAGCTTTATTTGAGACTTCATTCCTCACACAGTATAGTTCTCTAATGGCAGAACAGGAAGTTTCTTTCTGGTGTTTTCACGTATGCACCTCAAAACCAACTTTCTTTTCAAGATACTTATAAGGTAACTTGTAGACTGACAAGTACATTCAACTTTTTAGGAAAATTTTTTCAAGTAGTCCCCATTTTAAAGCCAAGATTTTGAAATAAAATGTACTATGAGTTGTTTTTTAAAAGTAATCCTTGGAAATGTTAGTTTCTTGATTACATCAGAATGCTTAACTGAATTTTACAATTTCTGAGCATGAGATTGGCATACAAATATCTTCCTTTTCATCTTTTTATTCAAGTAATAGCAAAGATCGTAATGAAACATAATCCTGGGCCAAGTGACATTTTCACTTGTATGTTTTATGGATCGCTTACTCTTTGGCTTATAAGTGAACTACATAAGACAGAGGAGTTTCAGTACTGGTTATTAAAATTATTTTCACAATCATCTCATCAAAAGTGGAGACTCCTAATGCCCTCCCCCAACATTTTGGGAGGCAATTTATTTGTGTTGTGTGTGTGTGTGTGTGTGTGTGTGTGTGTGTGGTGTATAATAAATGGATCATGTTAAAAAAATTACCTATAATTCCAGCACTTTGGGAGTCCAAGTCAGGTAGATCACGAGGTGAGGAATTCAAGACCAGCCTGGCCAAGATGGTGAAGCCTCGCCTCTATTAAAAATACAAAAAATTAGCTGGGCGTGGTGGCAGGCACCTGTAGTTCCAGCTACTTGGGAGGCTGAAGCAGGAGAATCGCTTGAACTCAGAGGGTCGGTGGGCAGAGATTGCAGTGAGCCAAGATCATGCCACTGCACTCTAGCCTGGGCAACAGAGTGAGACTCCATGTCAGGAAAAAAAAAATTTTTTTTTACTCCACTGAAGTGGTATTTTGGGATGAATAAGATTGAGAATGAGTATATAAAGTGGGAATCTCTAAGACTTAAGGAAAAAAATATGTTTAAAATTCGGATTAGCAGTAAGGATGATAGTCATGCTTTCTGGTAGGTTATCCAGAATTTTTTTTTAAATTATTCTTAGAGAACTTAAGAAGTTACATAAGAACAACAACTCTTTATGAAAATCTAGCATGCGTTTTAGGATCCTGTTGTCCATATGACATACACAATTTTCTTGCTTCTCAGGGAATATGCCATCATGTAAATTCAACCTACATGTAAAGTTGTTTTCTCAGGTTTGGCCATATGTGGCCTTGAAATTGAAATATGTTTTCGTTTAGTTCCCCAAAAACTCTGCAATAATGAACACATTTCTAATGTGCTAAAGAAAATGGGCCCAAGTGGCCACTGAAATAGGCTATGGAAAAAGGGGAAAATAATTAAGACTTAAATTTAGGAACATATTTAATTATTTATCAGAAGATTGACTTGGTGGAATAACAGTGTTATGAAGTTACAAATATTATGGTTGTTTACTTATTTTCATAGAGTCTATGTTGTAGAAAAATACTGGACCAGGTATAAATTCAAATCTGCTTTGCAGTGTGAACCCTAAAACTATTTTTCTTTGAAATAGAGTTCCTCCTGAAATGATTAAGTATGAATGAATTTTTCAGTTACCACATTTTTATGCTATTTTAGGTGTCAAATTAGGAAAAAATATTTGACAACTTCATCCGAATTTCTATGAATAAAAATAATGTCCAAATGAAACATTTGCATTTCGACATTGTGCAATTATGTCATAGCATGACCTTCCTTGGAATAATACATATAAACAAACTTTCTTGCTATTCTCATTGGTACAATAGTAGTAGAAATGATTAACCAGTTCTTGATTCTAAAGTGCTTTAATCTCTAAAGGTAAGATACAAATTATTAATTCCTATCAAATAGCCTTAATTTGGTTGTTTAAATCTAAAAGTGATTATTTTTAAAGTTTGCCTTTTCTCTGTGGCAATTATAGTGAAGTGAAACAATATATTGTTGCATTTTATTGTTTCAGAGAGATTAATCTTTTTAAAGAAAGGGCATTCCAGATACCAGAATTTTTTTTATAATGTTTTTCTGCTTGTTTAAAGCCACTACACAGTAATATGACATTGGATTATCAGGGAAAGATGTCACAAAGCACTTAAGAACATTGGATATAATTATTTTATAATATATTTCTAAATTAAGCATAGAGATGAACAAAAATAGTATGTTATTGGACAAACTATGGATTCATTAGTTTATTTCTCACAAGTTCCTGTTTATATTATGATGAAATATTTTTTATTTTGATAAGGGTCTAAAATTAGAGCACTGGTTTTAGTGTTTTGCATTTTTAAGTACCATCAGAATGATATTAAACTTTATAAAAGATGCTTTCCTATTTTAAAAAATAAATTATTTTCCATTGATTTCTTTCCTTCATTATTTTAATTTTTTTCTTTGTGTTTTTTGGAGGGTGTATTTGGAAAGAATAGTTGAACAGACAAATTCCTAAATGACAATATGTCTTCAATTTATGACTCTTTTCTTCAAGATAGATAGAAGGGATATCTCATTTTATTGCATTTTGCATTATTACTCTGTGCAGATGTTGTGCTTTTTGCATGTCGAAGGTTCATGGCAATCTTGCATTGAGCAAGTCTGTTGGCACTATTTTTCCAATAGCATGTGCTCACTTTGTGTACTTTTGTTACATTTTGGTAATTCTTGCAATATTTCAGTCTTTTCCTTATTATTATATCTGTTATGGTAATTTGCAATCAGTGATTTTTGATCTTACTATTGCAACCATTTTGAGGCACCACAAACTGCACTCAAGAGAGTGAACTTAATTACTTGTCGTCAAAATGAGCAGTCAGAAATATAGCGTGTGTTCTTACTGCTCCACCAGCCGGTACTTCCCTGTCTCTTTCCCTGTCTTCAGGCCTCTTTATTCCCTGAGGCACAACAATATTGAAATTAGTCCAGCTAATAACCTACAGCAGTCTCTAAGTGTTCAAGTAAAAAAAGAAAAGAGTCACATGTCCCTAATCTGAAATCAAAAGCTAGAAATGATTAAGCTTAGTGAGGAAAGCATGTTGAAATGCAATAAAAGCCAGATTTCAGGCCCCTTGTGCCAGTTAGCCAAGTTGCAAATTCAAAAGAAGGTTCTTGAAGACAATTGAAAGTGCTCCTTCAGTGAACACACGAATGATAAGAAAATACAATAGCCTTCTTACTGATATGGAGAAAGTTTTAGTGGTCGGGAGAGAAGATCAAACCAGCCATGACATTCCCATAAACTAAAACCTAATCCAGGAAAGGCCCTAACTCTCTTTAATTCTATGAAGTCCAAGAGAAGTGAGGAAGCTGCAAAAGATAAGTTTGAGCTAGCAGAGGTAGGTTCATGAGGTTTAAGAACAGAAGCCATCTCCATACAATAAAAGCGTAAGGTGAAGCAGCAAGTACTGATGTAGAAGCTGCAATAAGTTTTCCGAAAGGTCTAGCTAAGATAATTGATGAAGCTGGCTACAGTAAACTTCTGTTTATATCAGATATGTGTGGATCTTGGCATGATTCACTGGACTATTGTAGTTTTTCTGTATGCCACTATGGTGAATACTCGATGATGATGATGACCAGTGTATTTCCAACACGGTGTGTTTGTAATAGTCTGTAATTTATCTCAAATTTTGTATTTTTAGTATCTTAGTATTTTGGGGGGCATTTTAATGAATTTCAGAATGTCAAATACCAAAAACACAAATTAGCTGTTGGTTGATAACTTACAGGTATTTTTATATTTAGCATGCAATTTAACATATCATTGAGTTGAAATTATTGTGTGCTGTTCAATCATGTTCTGAAGGCTACATGTTGTTTTACTTAAAAGCATTTTTATAAAGTTAGTGCACTTTCTTAACTGTAGCCCTTTACCCATTCGGAAATTATACACATTTACTCTAATAGACTGTTATTAATAGTTACTACCCTACAACTTTTCTGTTATCAATACTTTTGCAATCTAAAGCATTTGCAGGCGCCTCACTGAAATGATTACCGTTGGCAATTTCCTCTTTATATGTGTAAAAAATTTTAAATTTCTGTCAGAAGGAATGACGTTACCTCTGAGACTTGGTATTTTAGACCTAAGGCAATGTTTCATGAATTTTACTTGAAAACAGATACTGACTGCCAAGATAAAAATGGTTTGCCATAGGGAATATTGTGCAGTTTTCAGTCATTCTTATTTACTTCTTTCTATTTGTGCAAGGAATTATATCCATTCCAATGAAAATGGCATTCTTTTACTGCTGAAATTATATTTTCAATAATATCAACAGGAAACTAGTAAATTCCAGGCCTTTCACCATACCACAAATTAGTTCTTTGTTCTCTATCATTTAAAAATTTTTCATCTTTATCTAATTCACTTTGGTGTTTGTGTAATTCAATTGCTTCACTTCTTTTTCTATCATTTTAAGTTCCCTTGTATTATTACCCTCTTCCATCCAAAGGGAGACTGTGTTAATACCAGCTATGTATTCTTAAATAATTTTTCCTTAATATTTCTAATTATAACATATATAGACACCTATGTGTAATACTTATGCAAATAAAAACTGTGGATTATTTTGTCCTCCATTTTACAATCTCTAATTTTCTCACTCAAGAAATACCTCATACAAATGTAGTCAAGTGAACTGGCATTTTTCCTTTTAATAGTATATATATATATATATATAGCTGATATATATATATATATAGCTGATATATATATATAGCTGATATATATATATAGCTGATATATATATATATATATAGCTGATATATATATACTGATATATAGTGGATGTATCATGTTTTATTACTTCCCTTATTGATTACAAATTACCTTTCTTCTAGTTTTTTTCTACTCTAAGTTATACTAATCTAAATATTTCCATATGGTTACTTTATTCTTGTTCGTTGGAGTTACTTCCAAGTTTTTAACACAATATTTGGGTTTAAATGATAAAAGAGAGAATTCAAGTAATTATTCAGATTACTTATGTAAACTGTTTCAATTAGATAAATTGTTTAGTGCTTATTTCTCATGTTTTTAATGCTATACGACTTAGAATATCAAACTTTTTTGTGTGTATCACAATGTAGAACAGAGATATACTTAGTGTATATCATATGACATATGACATGATTTTGAAATAAAGACAACAAACTTATTTCAAACCTAAAACTTTGATAAGTATTGAGTAATTACCAGAGGACAATTAGTTCAGAACTGTCTACGTTGCTCACTCATGGGATTTAATCCAGTGGACAGTTTTGTTGTTGTTTTGAGACTGGATCTTGCTCTGTTGCGCAGGCTGGAGTGCAGTGGTGCAATCACAGCTCACTGCAGCCTCAACTGCCCAGGCTCAAGTGATTCTCCCATCTCAACCACCCAAGTAGCTGGGACTATAGGTGCGTGCCACCACACTATTTTTTTTTAATTATTTGTAGAGATGGGGTCTCATCATTTTGCCCAGGCTGGTCTTGAACTCCTGGACACAAGTGATCCTCCTGTCTTGGCCTCCCTAACTGCTGGGATTATAGGCATGAGCCACCATGCCCAGCCCAATTTTTAAACTAACTTCCTCTGTGGACCCATAGTCTCAAAATCCTGGTAATGTAATTCCATTCTCTATAGGCCTCCAGTACTCTAGTTGAAATTTCTCCATAACAAAATTGGGGCTATTTGCTTTTCATTTTATATCCCTAGCATGTTTTTTAATAGCACTCTTTACCCAGTGACTGTACAAATTAATGGCTAAACTGAGAAACATTCAGATATAAACTGGAGTAGGTAACTTACTATTTATTCACCATTTTCTTAATAATGATTGCTGCATAATTTAATATTTTTGGCATAAGAGTATGTCTATGAATTGATTAACTTTGGCCTCTGATAATGGGAAGGGCAAATGGATTTCATAGAAAAAAACCTTAGGAGTTAACAAAAGCAGAAGAAGAGAAAACATGATTATTAATATTACTAAGAAAACATTTGACAAAAGCATACATTTATCTGCTTGTCTTTTCTAAATGCAAAAAAAATGAGAGTTAAAAAAAAACCATACAAAAAGACAAGACAAAACTAATGGGAAATAGCAACAAATTGGAAAGACAGCAGGTAAAATTATCAATCAATGCAGACATTTTCAGACATGAACAGTCACCAAATATTTAACTCTGGTGTACCTTTCTTTGAAAGCTGTTGGAGAATGTGTATCTAGTAAATGAAAGACATAAAACAAAGAAAAGAAATACATGATTTTCAGGATATAAGAGACTCTCATATAACGCACATAAACAACCAAAATTTTGTTTCAAGATGAAAGTTGCACATCAGACTTAGAAAAGTCCTGGTCCAGATCAGAGGGGGAGTTTGGGAGATATGAAAAAGGAGCTCTTTAGAAGAAAAATGGCTTTGATAGATCATATGATGTATAAGCATCTGGAATATAATTTTGTGTTTAACTGATACAGCATTTATAAAGAATTAAAGACAGGTACATAGAAAATAAAGCAAGTGAAAAAATAGTTTTTAATTACAGGAATCACAAAAATACAAGAAAGTAAGCAAAATCATAGTACAGTACTTGTCTCTGCAATGAACAGTAAAAATTGACATATAAAAATACTGGAAGTATGCAAAAAGAACTATGGGTATTTAACTTAACATTGTCTAAAATTAATAAAGACCAGTGAGGTATGGACACATTATTTATGAATATGAAGACTAACCCAGAAAAAAATACTTTAAAAGTTGAAAAAAATATTTTTGCAGAGCAGGAGTTTTTGTTTTGAGGGGAAGGAGTGGGACATTAGTGAACAATAGGTTTTTGTAAGGGATTTCTAATAATATACACTTTTTGAAAAACACTATAAGCATGTATCACATTGATAAAAGTAAGCATTAATTTAAATAACGGCTGGTGATAGAATATACATTTTTCTCCTAATATTGCCTGAAAACAAAAATAGTAGTTATTAACAAATATGAAATTATTGATAAATATTTGCATATTTGAAAGTTAAAGAAGAGATTAAAAATCAATGTGTTACTCTCCAAATAATCTATTTTTCTTGACTCTTAAAACTTTTATTTCTTAGCTCTCATCCTGTAACTGTTTTCTCACTAGTCTCGTAACCCTAATATAAAGTTTTTTGGTTTTGTTTTTGGCTTTGATCATGCATTTTGGAAATTTTTTACAGTAAATTTTATTGTTTTATATTTGCTCATGTTGTCTCCCCAGTGAGAGTTCAAGTTTCTTCCTTTGTACCTTCCTTTGTATCTCAGCCTATGTTAAATTTGTAGGTGGGGTTCATTCTCTATTTACTATGTTGAATGTTTCCTGTTTCTTATGTAGCACATATCTGTGTTTGAATATAAGTCCACTGAAGCCAGAACATGTTTTACAGCATTTCCTGAGTACCAGGGGCATCTTGGTAACTGTTAAACATTAACAAAACTCAGTACACTGCAAAGTTGGTCTGGTGCCACATCAGTGAAAGCAAACCTATAGTAGCTTTCCACTCCATTAACTGTAATGGAGTAGAACCTTTATTCATCAAATAAAAGCATGCTGAAATAGATTAAAGTTACAATGCTTATATACACAGGGTAGTATCATTCCATATATCTAAATTGCTGAAAAATAGATCTACTACTCATAAAGAATCTATTAGATGACATGTTTCTAGTTCAGTAAAGTGGGGTCTTCGTAGTCAATATGAACCTATAATTGTGGCACATTTCATGCTCATTGAAAACAGATTTATAACATGTAAAGAGTCTTTTATTAAATAGATTTTCAGTTCACAACAACAACAACAACAAAAACAGATTTACAGTTTAGGAACAACCCATTGCCTAACATGTTTTCAGCTCACTGAAACAGATTTACAACTCAGAAACAACCCATTATCTAACATGTTTCCAGTTCACTGAAAACAGATTTACAACTCATACACAGCCCATTATCTAACATTGTTCCAGCTCACTGAATATTGATTTAGAATTCATAAACAGCCCATTATCTGACAAATTTTCAGCTCACTGAACAGATTTGCAAATCATAAACAACCTATTACCTACTGCATTTCCAGCTCACTGTAAGTAGATTTACAACCTATTATCTCACATGTTCCAGTTCACTGAAGATTCATACAGAACTCGCAAAGAATCCCAAAGGGTCAAGGTTCCACCTTGGACAGGAAATAAATAAATAAATAAATAAATAAATGTAGACATATTGCGTTAAAAACATTTGACCTTAATGTACTGTCATATCAATAGGCATGATAGTTTTATCATTGCTTTCAAACCTAAAAGAAAAAAATTGGATAAATTAAAGGTGGGAAAACTGTAGTTTTCTGGATTTTAAGAAATATTTATGTTATTTTTTGAAATTCAGGATATGAAAGTAAAATTATTAAAAATGATTATTGTTTATAAATAATGTTGCATTTTTACAACCTTATTGCCAAAGATTGTTTAATTGTTATTCTGTTGCAGTATATAAAGCCATTAGAAAACATGAACGTTTTTGAATGGCTAATGTACCAACTGTTGTTAGAAATTGTTAAAGCAAATTAACAGAAAAACTTCGTTTTGTATATAATTTGACATTAAATATGTTTACTGGCCATTAATTTATTTTTATATTATCAATGTGAAAAGACCACATTTTTCCTTCGAAATATCCAGAAGCTAAACCTTTCTTTTAAACTTTTTATTCCAATTTTTCATTGCTATTTTATTCAATGTTAACCAACTGAAATTTGTAAAGACACAATAAAAATGTTTTACTTAAAATAGTATGGGTTCAAGTGTAAAAAACTAAATTTTGATTAATTTATAAGTACATATTAACTTATGAATGTGTGATATTACTTCTAGAATGTTTTATTATGGAAGTTTTCAAATAAGCACAAAAGTAAAGAAATAAGTTCTGTTAATCCTATGGGCCCATGGATCAGTTTTGATTAGAATTGACATACAGCCAGTTTTGCTCATCTGTTCAATCTCCCACCCCCAACACATACACACTGTACCATTGGGTTACTTCAAAACAAATTCCAGGCAACATGCTATTACGTCAGTAAATATTTCAGCATTATGGTAAGAGATATAAAGGCTCTTTTGTTTTTAACGTAATCACAGTAATATATCATGAGAACATTAAAATAATACCTCAATGGATATAATTTAATTTTTAGCTTACTGATGATTCCATAATGTTGTATTTATATATATAAAGATAGATATGTGAAATATCCAGCCCTCTTATTTTTTCTCCTTATTTCCAGTACTGGCCTATAGTTCACCCATATTTGTTAGGTGGAATAATCATTCAATGTGTGATCTAAAATATTATTCAATGTATATATCTAAAGATTTACTCTGGTCTTAGGATACGAAGTGGTGAGAAAATCAGTGAGTTTCTGGACCTCTCTTTCTCTTTTCTCATCAATAGGGCAATTATAATGATTCTCAGTCTATGGAAAATCATGTTTTCTGCTGAACTGCCTACTTCCCTATATTATGAAGTACAGTTGCCTTTAATTATGAAATAAAGCAATCAAATAGAATATTTTTTGTACTTTTATGTTTCAAGATACATAACTTTCTTTACCAAGAAAGTTTGTGTGTTCCTGAGAAAACACTCATGTATATATCACATTGGCATAAGTGCCTATCAGTACTATTATATTTCACAGGATAAAACCTTGAGGTATATATAGAAGCTCTGTAAAATATTGGGAACTTAAAATATAATAAGAGAAGGAAAATATGACCACTTTTAACTTAGTCTATTTTGTGATATATTGATGAAATTTATGACCTTGTTTCTGATTATGCTACTGTCAATTTTTGTTTTAAATTGACCCTAGTTAGCTATTACAAGACCATTTAGTTTGCCATTTCTCTCAAATTTACACGCTTTTGTGGTTTTGTCAGTAACATTTGCTTTTTTAACTTTCTGCTTCTCCAACCTTTAGTCTTTCTTTTTCATACATTTTCTCACTATAGTTGTTAAAAGTTATAAGTGAACCCCCAAAAACTTTTATTTTGAATGAATCAGACAAATAGTCCAAGGAGATACACAGACATACACTTACACATCTAATACAAGCAGAAAAATCAGAAGTAGTCCACAAAATTACAAATGGTTTAAAAGCAGTAGTTTCAACAAAGCAATAATTAGGAAAGAAGAAAGAAGTAGAGAGAATTTTCCTGCAACAGGTCATATCTAGTTGATGTCATAACAAAGGTATTTTTCTTTAAAGAAAATTTAGCAATGCCTTTGGGGAAAAAACAAAGCAAAACAAATCTCTTCCTTTAGGGCTTTCCTGGCATAATCATTCTTACTTACAATAAAATACATTGTGATTTTTCTCAATGATTTTTTGAAAATTGTAAAGACAGTGTCCTGAAATAGTGCCAAAGTAATGTGCAATCACCATTTTGTTAGAATTAGTACATCCCTTTAAAATAAGACAAAAAATGTCCAGTTTCTATATCTTATTATGATATATTGTCACAAAACCTGCCAAGATGTTTTTACATTACAGAATCTGTTAGCAGATTTCCCTGAGCTTTTGGTGACAATGCTGAGGACAATTATGAAATCACTGAGAAGTGGGCAAAACAAAAAACATGATTAATTCTCTATTTGTGGTCTGACATAGATGGACTCATCTTCTCCGAATTACTGTAATATGGCATTTATTGAATCCCCTATGTACCACTTAAACCACTTGAAAGTGTCTCGTTTCCTTTGAGAATTAAGCTATTAAAGAGATAAATGTATACTCTGCCTATTCTTTTTTTTTTTTTTTTTTTTTTTTTTTTGAGACAGAGTCTCACTCTGTCGCCCAGGCTGGAGTGCAGTGGTGCGATCTCGTCTCACTGCAAGCTCCGCCTCCCGGGTTCACGCCATTCTCCTGCCTCAGCCTCCGGAGTAGCTGGGACTACAGGCTCCCGCCACCACGCCCGGCTAATTTTTTGTATTTTTAGTAGAGACGGGGTTTCACCGTGTTAGCTAGGATGGTCTCGATCTCCTGACCTCGTGATCCACCCGCCTCGGCCTCCCAAAGTGCTGGCGTGAGCCACCGCGCCCTGCACCTATTCTTTTAATTAAGAAATATGAAGTACTTTTCATAACCCAGGTACTTCTCTGTGCTCTGATGCAGTACAGATAAATACAATTCAGCCTCTACATTCTTTGAGTTTCTCTTCCTGCACCTAGGAATGATTAATCTGGAAGGAAACCACTATCTTAAATTCATGAATAACTGAAACAATAGAGTCACATCCAAAGGACAGAACAATTTACTTGCAAGTGAGATTTCAATTATTGAGGTATTTTGGATTATTGAGGTATTTTGATATTTTATATCTGTGACAATTATAAGAATCTAGAAAATTATTAGGATAATTCAAAGTTCATTTGCTAGAAATTTAGGACATAAAATAGATGATTAACATCAAGGTTAATAAATGTAGAATTTGAAAGTCACCACTGTACTTTATAACAATGAGAATAATTTTTTAAAAAGCTTGTTTTACTGATGAACTGATAAATTTTAATTATTTCCTTATATACTAAGATTAAACATTTCTTGAGCATGTATTACATGTTTAGCATACTTCAATGGTCTAGAATTTGTACAATAGGAGATCCTTTTAGGGAGATAAGGCATATATATTCCAATTTTTAGAGAGCTAGGAGATATATATATATATATATATATATATATATATATGAACCCATAAAAATTTCTCTTATTTAATCTCAGGGCTACTGTGCCCACTTAGGAAACCTTGGGTGAAACTTATTTAATGATATCATTTGACAGTAATGATTATACTTACTGGTGTGTGGGATAAAGCAAAGCTGTGGCAGCAGTATTTCACATGACAAACTAGCATAGAGTTGAGTGAACAACAGGGAGAACAGATGTTTCTTTATGATAGTAAGAGACCCTTTGCGATAAGTTTCAGATGTCAAATAAATCCATTTTTGCTTAGCATCCCTTTTCGTCTCTTATGAGTAAGCATAATTTCTCTTAAACATATGGCCAAAAATGAAATAAGCCTGGGAAATCCCATTTATAGCGTCAATCTGTGTTATTGGGGAAAAACAAATCTTCTGAATTAGTAATAAAACCCATCTGTTCCCACTTAGAGGAAAATGGCTCACACTGATGAAGTGAGACTAATATTCAGCATTTTAAAAAGTGTACAGAAAAAATGAAATGGTTTCTTTTTTTAAGAAGATGTCAAACCCATTTATTCACTTTGATCAATCTTCAAATTTTGATTATTGGCAGTCTTTAAAATATCTGATAAAGAACAATGCCTTTTCCCTTACATACATATCAATTCTTATAAAACATACTAAATACCAAGATATTTCTTATTTTTAGAAATTATTCATCTTCGTTAATGTCATAATTTGCTCATAATAGTAAGATATTTTCAATCACAATTGTTGTCTCCTCAGATTTTTCATAGTCCTTCTGATTATAACAGTAATCCAGATTCATTGAAGAAAAGTGTAACAATCCAGAAAAGCATAGTAAAGAAAATTAAACACTCATGATCTCATCACCTAGATTCCCTGCTGTTAACATTTTGGTTTGTTTCTTTTCAGTATCGTTTTGACATTTCATTTTTCTCAAAATTGTATATACTTATAGTTTTAAAATCAAGTAGTTCTATAAATTCTATAAAAATAGCAGTTACTCATCCAGTATTTCCCTGTCCCCAGTACTATTACCCAAATGTAGTTAAACTCTCTCTTTTTTTTTTTTTTTTTTTTTTGATATGGAGTCTTGCTCTTGTCACCCAGTCTGGAGTGCAGTGGCAGGATCTTGGCTCACTGCAACCTCCGCCTCCCAGGTTCAAGCGATTCTCCTGCCTCAGCCTCCCAAGTACCTGGGATTACAGGCGCCCACCACCACATGCAGCTAATTTTTGTATTTTTAGTAGAGACAGGGTATCATCATGTTAGCCAGGCTGGTCTCAAACTCCTGACCTCAGGTGATCCACCCGCCTCGGCCTCCCAAAGTTCTGGGATTACAGGCATAAGCCACCATGCCCGGCCATAGTTAAACTCTTTTAGTTTGCTTCTTTAGCATATTTATCTCCATATATGTATATATAAATAAATAACATATAATACCCCCATTTCTTTATAATATGATCACATATATTAGCTTAGGCTTTTAAATATGAAAAAAACTTTTTTTCTTACATAGCTTGCAGACTTTCCAGCCCAATACCTATTTTCTACCATATCACCATATTTAATTCCATAGTCACTCTTTACGTTATTATTATTATCATATAAATTTTAATGATTGTTAAACCATCTAGTATATGGTGCCTATATTTCCTTTTTCATACAACTTTCTAGTCTCCATGGATTCAACAATTATCTCTTTTTTTCTCTTTTGCTTATAGTGCTTATCACTACTGCACCAATATATTCCCTTAAGAGATATGTGTATCTCCTCTCAGTCCTTATCCTGAAATATTCAAGGGAGTAAACTTTTGCAACTTGTCATTTTTGAAAAGTATCTATTTCCTATCTTTTTATCTTATTGTTGTATAGTCTGGGAGGTTTCCTCAAATTTATCTTCCATCATTCTATTGATTTTGAACTTTCTGCCACTATATTTTAATTTCTTAGGACTCTTTTGAGGATATTCCGTATAGAATCCTATGTTTGTTTCATAATGTTAAATGTTTCCTGTATCCTCTCTATTGTCTTGATGTTGCTTATTAACATTTCATTCTTTTGGCTTGGGTCTTTCCTGTTGGAATATTCCTCAAATGTATGGTGCTACTTAGCTTTCTTAGATTTTGTAAATATCTAGGGATTTAAATTAAGATTTTTTGTATTTATTTTAAAGTAATTTTAAGAATAGCTTTTGACACTTACATCAAGCTTTGTATTACTATTTTCAACAATTTTTTAAGTAACATTTTTAACTGGTTTCAGTAATCTCACAAAGTAATCTACAACTATTTTTTTCCATTATCAAGATACACTGATGGATTCATTTTTAGTTGGATTGGCATGTTTTCAACTAAATATGGTACTGGAACAATTTATTTTTGCTCCTGTATAAGTGACAATATTGTTAACTTTCTTTTGTACGTGAAAGGAAACTTTCATGATTCTAAATTTTTTCTTCTCTAATTTTTGTCTCTCAAAACTCAGAAACTTATAACACAAATTTCTTCTAAAACTTGGTCCTATAGAGGGGTGTGAAGTCAGTGTGATTCTTTTCTTTGTATACAGCTTTAGTTTCCTGTCTTGAGCTCAAATGGGTATAGTTATTAAATATTAAAAAATATCCAGAATATGTCTAAAAATGGGTATTCTCCCTAATTTTTCTGATAATATGCTAAGTTTTTTTAAACTTTTCTTGTGCAATATTTTCATTAGTTAGGTAGAGTCAAAAATTATATCTTTGATAACTGCCTTTATTCTAGTGTATTTAGTCATTTTATAATTCAGTAAGCCTCTTCCATGTTGTATTTTCACTTAAATATTTATCCTTGTGAATTTATCTAGATGTCTCAAATTTGTCATTCCCATCAAGAATTCAATATTTGAAAATGACAACTGTGTTTTTTTCACTGTATCAATTATAGATTTTAATTTTGTACTTGCACTATTGGATTCCCTATAATATTTCCTTATCTCCAACATCTCCCTTTTAACCTTAATTGTTGCTTTTTTAAAAACATTTTTCCTTTTAACTTTCTGCTACTTTTTTTAATAAAATCTTTTAAACTTACGTATTTTTTTTGTTCTATGAACTTTAAATATCAGGCAATTTTCTAATATATTCTCTTGTGCTTACCCATATTCAAGAAACATATTGTTTTCCTAAGCCTTTAGAATGAAGTTCGTTTTCCCTTTTTCTGAAGGTAATATGTTAGAACCATGTTATCTATTTTCCAGCGTTATTTCTACCCTGGAAGGCAAACCTATTGTTTGATAATAATCAAAGTATATCATTTGCTGTTGATTCCACTCAAAATGGCTTCCTCCAATCTTCAGCTCAGAAGTGGTGTGATGTATATGTCTCCTAATCTTATACTCAGTGTTTATGACTCCCTCATCTACTGCAACTATTCTAGGTCATGTGGTATTTTCTCCTAAAATCTGGTTTGATGACATTTTAGTTTTGTGAAATATACACTAAACTACAATTCTCTCTTTGCTTTCTTCCTTCTACCTATTCACCTTTTGGGTAACTGCATCTCCCTACATAAAATGAACTTCTGCTCATTCTTATCTCCCAAACTTACTGCCAGATAGTTCTGGTGTTTCCTGGAACATTTGAAGAAAAAGAACTGTTAAAGGCCATTCTGAAGAAAAGAGAATTAAGGTGCTCTTTTTCAGAGTAATACTTGTACATGTACTTAAGGATGACTAATTGTTTAGCTGTTAATATGGATTTACTATTTGGAAACTAGGTAAAAGACATGGGGTTAAGAAAACAATACATGCCATCTTTTACTTTAACATGTTTATTCTATTAGAGTTGCCCTGGCTAAAGAGTCTCACTGCTTGTTGTGTTTTTTAGTCTAGATCTATTAACCTTGTAATTACTTTCAAAGGGAAATCTCTCTCACTATTGGGAGCAAGTTTTCCAATATTACTAGAATTTAGTGGTGGCAAGAATTTTCACTTTGTACTTCCCCTGAGATTTTTAAGTTGTTTCAGTGGGAGACACTTCACTGGGAATTTTCATCAGCTCCCATTTAAATAAAGTTCCTCAGTCAGGCCAATCTTTAAAATGATTTAACTCTCGGCCGGGCATGGTGGCTCACGCCTGTAATCCCAGCACTTTGGGAGGCCAAGGCAGGCAGATCACCTGAGTTCAGGAGTTTGAGACCAGCCTGGCCAACATGGTGAAACACCATCTCTTCTAAAAATATAAAAGTTAGCAGGCCATGGTGGCAGGCACTTGTAATCCCAGCTACTTGGGAGACCGAGACACGAGAATCACTTGAACCCAGAAAGCGGAGGTTGCAGTGAGCCGAGATTGTGCCACTGCACTCCAGCCTAGGCGACAGAGTGAGACTCCTTCTCAAAAATAAATAAATAAATAAATAAAAATAAAAATAAAATGATTTAACTAACTTTCTATCAGAGCCAGCTGAATTGCCTTCCTCTCTTAAATTTTCTGATTAACCTCTGCCTTTTTTTTAATATTAGAAAAAGTAAAAAATTCAAATAAGTATCTAGAAATTAATTTTTTTTAAAAAACCTTTGTTTGCCAATACATTATTTTGGGAAAACTTTATATCTGCACTAAGAAGAATGGTCACTTTCATGTAGCTTATTTTTAAAATATATATTTCTTTATGATCAGAAGTTGAATATAAAAGTATATATTTCTCAAAATAGAGAAAATTTAAAGTCTGTTTACAAGTGCTCCAGTTATATTAGCTTCATTAAATTTGATAAATTGAATGACATGTTCCAAGGATTTATATTTTTACCATAAAAATATAGTATGGATACATTAGCACAAATATACCTAATATTTATTGCCAAACTATAACTATCCAGGTGTATTATACTATCTTCTTAAGGAGTCAAAAAATGTAAAACTGGTTGAGAGATAAATGCCTATAGCTTTTGCTATTGTCTTTATTGGTGAGCCCTAATTCTTATAGTTTGGTAGATTCACAGGATCTGGAGAGGAGGAACCAATGTGATTCTGATACTACAGGCAAGCATCCAAACTATGTGGTTTAAAGCTAAGTGTTATGGCATTATCATATAACAAAGAGGAAAATCAAAGAAGCAAACTTTAGCAGTGGATACTTGTCTTTTATCAAAGCTCTAAAGCAATTGTCCTGAGCTGTTGAGAGAAAAGAAATTATGATTTCCTAGATCTTTCAACTACAGAATTAGCCCCAATTCTTCCATTCAGTAGCATACAGTCTGGGGACAATTTGGAGAGAATATGGGATTGAATGAACACTTCAACTTTTTTTTCCCCTTGAAAGTGCTATTTGTAGGATATGATTGCCACTATCCAGATAAAGCATAATAGTGCTAGGGATGAAGATCAGAGAGAAGTCTGCATTTCAGAGCTTTAGAGAATGAAATGGACAGAAATTGATGGCCATTTGACTGTAGTAAGTGGAGGAAGGGGATATTTTATGTAACTCTTATTTCCACCTTGAATTAGGTAGGAAATCACTACTGGGATAGAGAATGCCAGAAGACAAACAGTATTGCGAATGTTATCTCATATGTAGTGTTGGCTAGGTTGAATTTTATGTACCTAGAAAACACCTGTACTAAAGATATTTAAAAGATAATTTTAAATATTGGCCTGAATTTCAAAGGGTTGAGGAGGTCAAAGTCTAGAGATATAATCTGATCAGTTCTACCCCCCAAATATATTTTGGGTTAGTTTATTTCTCTCCCACCCCACTACCAGGATGCTTGTTTGGCCATTAATCATAATCTACATTCTCCAGCTCCTATCTCTAACTCTATAAATTGTGTTTCATACAACAGTCAGAGTGATATTGTGTGAGGGGTTATGTCACTTTTCTGCTTAAAGGCTCCACATTGCAATTAAATATAAAGTTATATGTCGTATTCTGTCTCTAGGGACCTTGCATCATCTGGCTCCTGGGATCTCACCATTCCTGTGCAAGTCCTTGAGACTTGAAGCCCACTGGCTTTCTTTCCATTCTTCAAGCTGTCTTACTTCAGACTGTGGCATGTTTCCTTTCCTGTACCTGGAAAGATCTTTCCCAGAGGTTACCCCTGAACCCGGCCCCACCCTCTATTCCTACTTACCAATATTTTTCTTATCCTTTATATCTCAGTTTAAACATTACTTCTACAGAATGATCTGATCACCCTAACCCCTCCTCACATTCTCCACAGTATTCCACAACTCAGTACCATGTTTGTTTCATTAACGACACTTAGAACAATGTGTAATTTTTTTATTATTATACTTTAAGTTCTAGGGTACATGTGCACAACGTGCAGGTTTGTTACATACATATACATGTGCTATATTGGTGTGCTGCACCCATTAACTCGTCATCTACATTAGGTACTTCTCCTAATGGTATCCCTCCCCACTCCCCCAACCCCACGACAGGCCCCGGTGTGTGACGTTCCCCACCCTGTGTCCAAGTGTTCTCATTGTTCAATTCCCACCTATGAGTGAGAACATGCGGTGTTTGGTTTTCTGTCCTTGCGATAGTTTGCTCAGAATGACGGTTTCTAGTTTCATCCATGTCCCTACAAAGGACATGAACTCATTCTTTTTTATGGCTGCATGGTGTATTCCATGGTGTATATGTGCCACATTTTCTTAATCCAGTCTATCACTGATGGACATTGGGGTTGGTTCCAAGTCTCTGCTATTGTAAATAGTGCTGCAATAAACATACGTGTGCATGTGTCTTTATAGCAGCATGATTTATAATCCTTTGGGTATATGCCCAGTAATGGGATGGCTCGGTCAAATGGTATTTCTAGTTCTAGATCCTTGAGGAATCGCCACACTGTCGTCCACAATGGTTGAACTAGTTTACAGTCCCATCAACAGTGTAAAAGTGTTCCTATTTCTCCACATCCTCTCCAGCACCTGTTGTTTCTTGACTTTGTAATGATTGCCATTCTAACTGGTGTGAGATGGTATCTCATTGTGGTTTTGATTTGCATTTCTCTGATGGCCTGTGATGATGAGCAACAATGCATGATTTTTAACAAAGTATTTTCTTATTTGTAGTCTAATTTGTCCAGTAGACTAAATAGTTCATGGGGGCAGGAACCATGTCTGACTTGTGCCCAGTGCATGGTTAGACTGAATGCCCATATTCCCCGGGTGCCCAGGATAGCCCTGTTTCATGCCTGCTGATCTGATGATTGTTAATAACACCATTTTCACTCCCAAAAATGTCTTGATTCGGATGATAAATTACATATCAATTTATGTATGGTAAGCACTCAGTAACTATTTATTGAATAAGTAAATAAATGGGAAACTCTGACACATAGATGTTATTAAATGTATAAAAAATAAGACAATTTGAAGTGCAGTGCTATGGTTCACTGATGATGTAAAGCATAAAGGGTTGGAAAGACTATTTATTGCAGAACTCCTCCTGTGTATATATGTGGGTGTTTAATACAAAATATAATTTTTTTAAATATTAAATTATTGAGACATTAAGATTTCAAGTTTTTTTAAAAAAAGCATTTAAGGGCAGATTTAAAAAATAACTTTGCACACTGTTGATGAATATGGTGTGTTTTGATTTATTACTTCAGAATACTGCATTTAAATGTGGAGAAAAACTAGGGAATTATTTCATTTAATTGTGAAACATCTTCCCATTAGTGTTCAAAATCCCAGATTATATTTCTCTAGAGTATAAATTTGATTGAATCCTTTCATTTATCTAGAAAATATCAAGAAACATTGATAAAGTAATATTTCAATCTATATATGTTTATATATATGATATACAATATGAACACATACATATGTACATATATATGTGTATAGGTATGTTTCATACCTGAAAAAGTACATATGTCTATTACATACATCTATACAGATATATATCACATATCACGTATGTATGTATTTGCTCATATACATTTATATATATATCTAGGAATGATTCTGAAAACTTTCATTTTGTTTTAAAAATAAAATATTGAGATCTAGATTAAATAAAATACTCAAAGAGAAATAGTTGCTTTTATTTCAACCTTAAAAAGCTAACAGTTTATGTTTAAAAGATAACTAACATTAAAAAATATGAATCCTATATATGCACTTTATTTATAGAAGAAATGAGCCTGGAGTAGAGGAGGCAGCTGGATATAAAAAAGTGCATAGACTCTGGCATCAAAGAGAGCTCACGTTGAATCTGGGTTTTGCCAAGCGTGTTATCTTAGAAAAGTCATTTAACTCCCTGACCTTCAATTTTTTCATCCACTAAGTTAATAGTATCTAGTACAACATGAAATTAGGAGGGTGGGAAATGATCTACATACCACCATACCATTGCTATGCAATCGTAAGAACTCTAAATATAACTTCTCTCTTCAGTGTTCAAACATGCGGTGATCAGGTCTTCCTGCCAGGTTTTTAGTGGATGGTCACAGACCCAAGTACTTTCCTAGAAGGATTATCATGATAAGCTTAAATCCCTGTCCTGTGAAAACTATCCAGGGGGAAAAGAAACGATTAATGGATGAGAGATAGCTTCAAAATCAATGGAGCTGACATATAGGAGGAGTTGATTTCTCTATTGGCATGTTTGGGAGTATGAAATTATGAGAATTGAGCTTTGAGCATTGTATAAAGAAATTAGGAATTATTACATAGCAGACAGAACTTTAATGACTGATTGGTGTCTATCTAAACTCTAAAAATTATATAATTATAAATAGTATAAAATAAGGTACATAATACAAGAAACTATAATAAAGAGTGGGAAAAATAACAGCAGAATTTTACTAGGTTTCAAGAATTAGGACAAATGATTGATGAATGTCCTGAAAATGGTAAGGAATTTTGAAATCAAGAATATTGGCAAGGCCCGGCGGGATGGCTCACGCTTGTAATCCCGGCACTTTGGGAGGCCGAGGAGGGCGGATCACGAGTTCAGGAGATCAAGACCATCCTGGCTAACATGGTGAAACCCCGTCTCTACTAAAAATACAAAAAATTAGCCAGGCATGGTGGCAGCGCCTGTAGTCCCAGTTACTCGGGAGGCTGAGACCGGAGAATGGCGTGAACCCGGGAGCGGAGATCGCGCCACTGCACTCCAGCCTGGGCGACAGAGGGACTCCTTCTCAAAAAAAAAAAAAAAAGAATATTGGCAAAGGGTTAGTATAGAGATATGAGGTATATAGAAAGAAAGAGAATAATGTCTTACTCAGAGAGAGTAGAAGGGCAATTGAGTACATTAAATAATCTAAAGTGAACAGACAAGAAGTTAATAAACTTCATGTCTAATGGTAACAATCATTTTAGTCAAGTGAAAAGCTCATTATATAGTCAGCACTATGCTATAATTAAGTAAAAATGACAGGAATCTTCTTACATATTCATATATGTATATTCATAAATATACATTTATAAACCTCACTGTAAGAATTACATACTGTTAATATCACTGAATGTTGTAAATATTGACCTTCCAAACATTTTATGTCAGAGGCACAATCAGAACAAAATGAAATGGGCATTGAAGAAGACTGCAAATGGTAAAATCCAAATTAGACCGAAAAAAGGCTTCCTGATTAAAATAAGCTCTGCAAATTGTGACCTGGGAAAACTGACCTTGGTAGAAATAATGGCTACACATAAAATAATCTATATAATTAGAAAAAGTGGAAATCCAAGAGGTAGTTAAGAGGAAGATTTTATGTCTAATGGCTTGAACAATTCATTAATATTTTAGATTTTTTAAATCAAAAAATGCAAAGAATGTATGTACTTAGATTAGAAAAAATAATATACATTTAGATCAGAAAACAAATACTAAGGCCAATGAATAAGGAGTGCTTGTACTGATCGGTTGCTTTAGCATCTCTGTAAATACTCACACACCCATTTCACTGTGGCAAAGAGCATAGGGTCATATACCAGGACGGAGAAGTTCGCACCATGTAGTCCTATGTTTGTTAAAAATTAAATAGGCTGGGCATGGTGGCTCATACCTGTAATCCCAGCTTTTTGGGAGGTTGAAGTGGGCAGATGGATTGAGCCCAGGAATTTGAGACCTGCCTGGGCAGCATAATAAGAACCAGTTTCTACAAAAATAAAAAGTTAAAGAAATACAAAAATTAGCCGGGCATGGTGACACATGTCTATAGTCTAGCAACTTGGGAGTCTGAGGTGGGAGGATTGTGTGAGCCCACGAGGTTGAGGCTACAGTGAATGAACATGCTGCCACTCCCTCTGGCCTAGGTGACAGAGGAAGACACAGTCTCAAAAAAAAAAAAAAAAAAATGAAATGATTGATGCTATTATGTGTCCTTTTGAGAATCAAATATTAACGTAAAGCCATAAGAATAGCTTTAATTTTGATACTCTTGTATCTGTCCAATATAAGGACAATATATATCTTCTTACATATTCATATTAATAGATATACATTTATAACAATGTAAGCTACTGGCTGATTATATAATCAAGTGTGTACAGCAGGACTCTGGCATTCAGTTCTGTGACTGTTGCTGTCTTTTTAAGAAGGCTCAAATGCCTTTGAAATAAGTAATAGCAGAAGACCAAACAGCTGGGGAATCAGCAGGCAGAGCGAAAAAGAGCAAAGCTGCAAAATGAGTTTACAAATGTTACTAGAGTAACTAAGAAAAAGTTGCTGAGATGTTCAAGATTCAATGCACTCTACTAAATACATGTCCTTTGAAAAATGTGTACAGGATTTTCAACATTATTTTGGACATATATCTTCCACCCCCCACCTTTCCCACTGTTTTCTCTGAGATGTAATATAAAGCTATTGAGCAAATATGATTCATACTCTCAAGGTTACTAGATTGGAGAAAAATGGAACACACAGTATGTTATGTTTGAATGTACTCAGTATGCATGAACATTGCACCATTGAAATAGTGATTACGTACATTAAAGTTTAATAAGTAGGTAACAAAATTGTTTGATTTTGATGAATTTCTTTTGAGGGGATAAAACTCCAAGGCTGCTACATTTTACACAAAATACAAGCAAATGGTTTTGTTTTCCATTTTAAACTAACAGGAGAGTTTCTAAGGCCTCAGTGGGTTACCTTTGTTCACATCACTTGCCATTATATTTTTAAAATTCATTATATTTTTAAAATTTTAATGGTGATCATATAATTAACGTAGCAACTGCCAACAATCAGATTACATTCTTGTTCTGTCATTTAAATGTTATTCAATATAAGAATAAAAGCAACTTTTAAACAGCTTGTTTATTCTATTTTTCAAAACAAGATTTTTTTCGATGTCTTTCCTAGTACCTTCTGAAGAGGCAGTGATCAATACATCTTTTTTATTGATGGAAATATAAACAATGAAGTGTAGACAGAAAGCAAATTTTGTGATATGGTTGTCTTCTAAATAGTAACAGCTATTGAAAAGAAAACGCTCAAAGAGGAAAAAGTTTGTGATGTTAGCTCGTTATAATGACAACATTAAGGAAAGGCGTCCTGGGTATATATAAATTCTTTTTTCTGTATTTAAGAAAAAGGGGCACACTTTCATTTATTTTATAATCAGAATTGTAAAGTATAGCTGCATGACAGGCTTTAATTAAATCTGAAATTTATTCTTTGAAATTGAGGTAAATAAAACTCTGTATGCATATTACATCACATAAAACGCGTGTTCATAACCACTTTAAAACATTTTCATCACAAGATGGAATATAGAATAGAAATAATGCATACTTATGTTTGTATATATGTGCATATGAACAGAGAGTCACAAAAGATATTAGGTGAATGTCTAAGAAATATTCTTAGTCCATTTTCTTTTTTTTTTTTTTTTTTTTTTTTTGAGACAGTCTCACTCTGTTGCCCAGGCTGGAGTGCAGTGGTGGGATCTTGGCTCACTGCAAGTTCCGCCTCCCGGGTTCATGCCATTCTCCTGCCTCAGCCTCCCGAGTAACTGGGACTACAGGCACCTGCCACCACGCCCGGCATCTTAGTCCCTTTCCTATGTGAGGTGTACTGGGGTAGATTATATCACTTTCATCTCAGTAGGTACTGATAATTCAGGTTTCTCTTCCACATTATCATAACCCATATGAACACCAGGACCCCATCTTTATTTACTTTGGAACCTAAAAGTATATTGGGACATTGTAGTTAGATGCTCGTGCAGGAAGTTCAGATGGGGCTCACCAAAATCTCAGGAGACGCACTTGACGTTTTCTGGATGAAGCATAGGCGTGTAGCGGTGGAATGAGCTGAACAGATGAAGTAGCTCCTCGGCACAGGCTAAGTGGAACGCTCCCTTGAATAGTTAGGAAATGTCTACAGATGTTAACTCTGTCTTCAGTTAGCAATTTGGCACTGACAACAAATGGGAAAGAAGAGTGGGGCAGATTCTCAGTGATAACTCTGGTCCACTGAGATGCACAGCCCTTATCACCAGCCCCAGAAACCTCTATGAAGGTCCAAGTCACTCACCTCCCTTGTCAGAATCATCAATGGTTATCTGAGTATCTGTGAGGATTTTGGCTAATCTAGATCATCTTCAGTTTTCTTCCAAATCTATTGTTCTGATACATGTGTAATTTGCTACATTGTTCTGGATTCTTGAATGATTTTTTTTCCCCTTAAATAAGCCTATTTTATCCACTGTCTTAGGTTTGGCCTTTAGAAATATCATTTTCATTTTTAGATTCCAGAGCCTATTTTTAAAAGCAAAAACAAAGTGTTAACTGTTTCTCTCAATAAATATCTTTATTCTCTATGTGGTCATATGTATGCCTTTGACAAACAGAAAAAAGTCGCTTACCAGGAAATAAAGATGTGTTAATATTTTATGCCTCACCTCACTACACAAGCACCATGCTTGGCACTGGAAATTTAGTGCGGAACAGGACACTGAAGTTCCCTTCCCTCATAGAGCATAAGGCTTAGTAAAACACAGGACACAGTGTAGGATTTTAGGAAGGTATATTTGAAGATCCTTAAAATAGTCTCGAGAGAAAGTCAGAAGTTCCAGTTGTGATATTATCAAGGTAGTAAGACAGCTTAATGCCTATTTTGGAAAACTTTAGAAATCTTAATTTCAGTAAGCTTATCCCTTGGCAAACAGATGCTAAAAGAGTTATATTCTATTATAAAGAGACTCATAATGAAAAACCTAAAAGTAAAACCTTATTATTCTAAAAATACGTTGATTTAGACTTTTGCCACAGTAAGAACCCTTACTCATTGCTATTGTTTATTAAAGAATAAAGCTTTTGATGAACTTGTGAAATCTTGGGTAAAGCTAATTTCCCTTTATACTATCAGTCATTGTTCCAAGATTTAAATTTCATAAAAAGAACAGCCGTCTACAAAAGGCTTTGCTACTTAGACTGCAGTTTTAATATTCATTTGAGCCCGGCAATTTTCGTGGAAACCATAGATGACAAATTATAATTTTGTCTTTTATGTGGAGTTTTATTGTGAAGACTCCTGAATGTTTCAAATTTAATATTAAAACAGCCTTGGTGAGTGACAATGCATGACTGTATATGGTATTAACAAAAGAAGTAACATCGAACACATGTTCTATCCATAATATGTGGCCATGGTAATTCATGGTGACAGAAGCAGAAGATAATGTTACAGATCTGCAGAACAGCTGTTAAAAATTAATTTATTGTTTATTCATTCAACAAATACTTACTAAGCCTGTGTCAGGCTCTTTTATGGGCCTTATAAATCAGTGCACACCTCCCTCCCTAATTTTGGAGCACACATTATAGTATGGGACTCGAATGATATATTGAATTAAATATATTAATCAGATGGTTATAGGTTTTTTTGAAGCAAAAGAAAACAGGACAAGGGAATAGTGGATGATGAAAGCAAATGATGCTATCAAGTAGGGTGACCAGTGAAACAATCTTTAACAATGAGGCATTTGAGTGGAAAATTCTGGGGTTTAAGGAAAGCTGGGGAATAAATGCTCCAGGAAGAACAGCAAGTACAGAGACTCTGAGGTAGTAGTACACTTGCTGAATCAAGGAAAATCAAGTGGGCCAGTGTGACTGGAGAGAGTTAGCAAGAGGAAGTGAGAGTTGATTAGGTCAGAACGGAGACTGGGAGACAGACCATCCTGGGTCTTGACACAATGAATTAGGACTTTGTTTTTATTCTAGATAACATTTGGAAGCCACTATATGCCTTGTAGCAGTAAAATAATTTCATGTTGTTTTAGAAGGATTACACTGCTTCTTGCATGGAGAAAAAGAGACTGAAGGAAAATAGAGTAGAAAAGGGAAACCTTTTACACCTAGCATAGCTCAAGCATCACCCTGCATAAATTTAAAAATGCAGCAAGTACTGTGCAGATACCGAAATCAGAAAGAATTTTTTAATTGACCTATTCGAATGAAGCTCATCAACTGTCAGTGACATTCAGATGAATCTGCATAATTATTCATGTAAAGCAAGCCTAAGATTTGTATTACAGCTGAAGGTCTGGAGCAAGATGCCTTAGAATCTTTCAGTGTCTCAAGAGTGTTCAACAATGGCAAAAAAGAAAATACGTCTTGTAGTGTCTCAGGAATGTTCAACAATGGTCAAAAAAATTCAAGATGAAAGATGATTAGTTTTTTAATTAGAAATCATTGAAGTTCTATCCATAATATTTTCTACAAAGATTTTTTTGGAGTGGTACTTCAGGTAACTGAATTTTTTACATTATGATTATCACAACATTGATATTGCTAGAAACTCTGTTGTGACTGAACAGTGTGATTTCTTGATGGAATAACATTCATTCCTTCTTTAAAGATGTAACCAAAATGCCTCTCAAGAATATATCGCTTCAAAGAGTTTATGACATGTTTCTGGCCTTCATAGCTTAGGAAAAGAATAATAAGCAACTGGCAAGAAATATCCTATTTTTTTTTCTCATTGGAGAAATTACTTATACATTGAGCACAATGGTGAAATTTTGTATTTATATAAATATGAAATATGAACTATATATAAATTGTTCATATTTATATATACACATACATAATTTCATATTTATATGAAAATATAGTTCATATATACACGTATATAATTTCGTATATATACGTGTATATATGTAATTTCATATATATTTTTTCATATATATGTGTGTGTGTGTATATATACTTGTATATGCAAATAAGTATAAAATCATTTACCCATGCCTTGTAGAGTACACCAGTTGTTGACACAAGCCTAATCTCCAGTCATCATTGGGAAGATATCCCTTATGTCATACATAGCCAGTGTGGCAGACAATAAGTTACTTCAATTCATTCATTTAACCAAACATACCTTTATTTAGGAAAAACAAATCAGACATTGACTATCTTTGAAGTATAGAGTTAGTTGCTAGAAATGTCATATTTTCCATCCTCAGAGAGTTTAATCTTTTTAAACATCACCATGTGCCATCCTCTATTTTAGATACCACCCACTAGATTATCATTCATGGGGTTTAAATCCCAGCCTCGCCACAGAATTACCTGAATTGTCTATGGCTCCTCTTTTTTAAATTGGGGATAAGAAAGTCACCTACTCATATGGTACTTGTGACGATTAAGTGATTTAGACCATGCCCCTCCAGAAATGCTGACCCATACTGGTAAACAAGTGGCATATAACAGTGCTTTATACGGAACTAAAGTGACTCTCAGCACACATCATACCTCAGCTCACTGTGTCAGAGTTTTCTTGTATCTACATTAGAACATGATACTGAGGAATCACTTAATGTAAATTACAGAGAAAGTGGCAAAGAAAAACACACTGTCATTAAATAATTCAAGAATATCCACTACTAGCTTTGGGATATTGTCATTATAATGTGTAACAAACTTTTTTAGGAATGTTTTAAAACTATAATATCATGCTCTAATTACATGACTTTATATGATCCAGGTATCTTTTTGGTTGCATTTATGACTTCTGTGGAAGAGTAAAGTCAGTGCTAATACCTTGATCACATATGATTGAGGATTCATTTAAATGTTTGATGTTAGAAGACTTTTGTAACCTACAACTTGAACATGGTCGAATTTTATTGAATCTCTGATTGATATTTCTTAAATTGGGTTTTTAGAGGGACCAGTGAGAAGTAATGCTGGAATTTAAGCTGTTAAGGAACCACCTATTGAGCCATTCAAAAGCAGCTACAGGGTGGAGGAGAGGCAAAATCATTCCTTCCTTTTTGTGGGAGTGCAGCAGGTTCTGGTGTCTAGGATGGACAACAACAGTGGCACCTGGCACTAATTCCACACTAAGCTGCCCAAGCAGTGAGAGAATTGGAGTGATATACAGCCAATTTAGGAAAAAAAATTGAACTTTAAAACAAAATTCATACAGAAGCAGAATGCTTTGGGGCCTAGCTTGAAAGCTGTTTGGCTTAACAGCTTATGTCACCTTCTAATGTATGCAAATACACATTAGATAGTTCTGAAGAAAAATATCTAAACACATTCAAAGAAGAACCGAAATTATGTACACCCCAAGACCTCCTCTTTGTGTGGACTATTGAAAGGAGACTTGGAGTTATTGAAAATTACCCGTTATGTTGACGAAGGCATGAGCAGAAGATAAACCGTGGAGTTAAGGATCCCATGTCAAATTTGGGCTCTCATCCATTCGTCTGGTTAATAGCAATTTGTCCCTTACTTCTTTCCAGGGTATCATTCCTTTGTTTCTATTGCTGGATCTCAGTGCCATTTGATCCAAAAGTGATTTCCTGAAATTCTGCCCGTAGGGTGATCTCCACTCACTCTATATTCACTTTTTATCTCTACATTGGGTAAGAATTCTGCAACTTTGTAGTTGTTTATTAAAAATACAATGCAGCATTTCACTTTTTAATCCAAAGCCATTAATAAAATAAACTCTCACTGGGACAGATTCAAGTTTATTTCTTATTTTCCCACAAGATATTTGGCTCTGTTTATTCCTTGGGCCATCTTCTCAATCTGGTGGCTTTAGACTTCAGCAAGCAACGTCACAGCTATGTGGAGCCTTTTCCCACTGAAATAATAAAAGGATTTTCCTCAAGGATATTGGAAAGGAGTAAGCTGTATCTGTGGGTAATGCATTTATTTCCCAGACTTCAAGGAACTTTAGCTTCTTAAACTGAAACTCATTAGAAAAATAATGTGTAATATTATTTGTTTTAGTGTAGCAATTATTTCTAATTGAACACATATTCAATGCTATTCCCCGTATCTTTACTCTCTTTGGAATATTTTATAATAACATTATTATAAATGATGAAGGAGGATGTGGTATGCTTTTAAAATATGTAAGCATGATATAGTGACTGAGATACATATGAGCTGCTAAAGAATAGACAATGAGATTTAAGTTGTAACTTTACTACCTTACACCATGACTCATAGATAGAAAACACATATTTTTAATGAATAATTAAATGCAGGAATACATTTTCTATCTAAAAAGGAACAATGTAATGGTAATCATACTTTTGTTTCCAAAGATGATCCTCAAGTTATTTTGGCCATGCTTTATACAGCACATTTAAGAAAGCATTGGCTGATGAATGTCTGCTGACCTCAAATTAATGTGTATTATTGAATTAATTGTGTAATGCATGCCATGCTACTATACATAATCTACCACGAGTATTGATTCTTCCATGCTAAGGATTAAAGAAGCTTTATACAAGAATCAATATTGAATTTTGCAGGTGTAATCTAGAGAAAATTTCTTAATTGTGAAAGACTATTTTTCAAAGTGTCTCACAAAGCTCCTAGTTTCATTTAATATATTGTCTCCAATAATCCTAGCTTAGTACCAGATATTTGCAGAACACTGGCTGCCAGAGAGTGTAGCTTCTGACAGTGGGTCTGTGTTTATTTCAGTTTTGATAAAAGACTTGTGAACTGGAAATTTATGCTATCAACAGACCTCAAAGAAATGGCTAGGCTGGAAAGATAGTGTAGATTACTAAGAACAACTTAAAATAGATCCAGAAAGAAAGGATTGGCTAAGATTTGCCTGATTGATGGTGTTCAACATGTTATTTCACTCAACTTCAGGAATGAATCCTATTAAATTACCAATCAGGTGTCTTAATGGTCTTCTCTTAGATAAATATGTATATTATCCAGAAAATAAAATGTACACCTCATCTTTCTTTACTTTCATTTACTTGCACCGTATAATTGGCCATGGCTAGTAAGTAGCCCAACAAAGGTTCTTGCAGTTATAATAAAGGGCATGTTATATATAGTATATACAGTATATACTATAATATATATAGTATATACAGTATATACTATATATAACATACATGTATACTTTTGATTGGTGTTAGCATGGTATATTTTTCTCCATATCATTTAACCTATCTATGTTTTTATATTTAATGTGGGTTTCTTCTTTTTTTTTTTTTTTTGAGACTGAGTCTCACTCTGTCACCCACGCTGGAGTGCAGTGGCATGATCTCGGCTCACTGCAAGCTCCGCCTCCCGGGTTAGCGCCATTCTCCTGCCTCAGCCTCCCAAGTAGCTGGGACTACAGGCGCCTGCCATCATGCCAGGCTGATTTTTTGTATTTTTAGTGGAGACAGGATTTCACCATGTTATCCAGGATGGTCTCCATCTCCTGACCTCATGACCCACCCACCTCAGCCTCCCGAAAGTGCTGGGATTACAGGTGTGAGCCACCATGCCCAGCCTAATGTGGATTTCTTGTAGACAACATATAATTGGGTCTTGTTTTTAATTTTTAAATCCACCATGACAATCTTTGCCTTTTAATTGGTGTATCTAAACCATTGACATTTAAAGTGATTATTGACACAGTTTGTTTAATATGTATCATATTGTAATTTGTCTTACATTTATAGCACTTTTTTCTTTATGCTTTTTCCTCTCTTTTTCTATCTCCTTTAGTTTCAGTGGAACATTTTGTATAATTTCATTTTTTCCTCTTTTAGCATATCAATTATATTTTGCTTTATACTTTTAGGGTTTTTCCTATGGTTTGCAATAAACATTTACAATTAATCTAAGGTCACTCTCAAATAGTGCCATATTACTTCGTGAGTAGTAGTTTCCTTATAACAGAGTTTTCCCTATTTCTTCCTCACATCCCTTAAACCACTGCTGTCATTCATTTCACTAATCCATATGCTATAATCATTCACTGTACTGTTTCTATTATTATTTTGAAAAAACCAGCTATCTATTAGAGAAATTAAGAATAAGTAAATTAAAAATTTTATCTTTATTCCTTTCCTGACACTTTTACTATCTTTATATAGGTCTGAGTTTCTGGCCTGTATGTATCATTTTCCTTCTCCCTGAAGGACTTCTTCAAAATTTCTTTTGCATGGCAGGATTATTCTCAATTTCCTCAGATTCTGTTCGTTTGAGAAAGTTTTTATTTATTCTTTAATTTCGAGTAATATACTGTATACAGAATTCTAAATTGATGAGTTTGTTTTTCTTTCAACACATTAAATATTTCATACTACTCTTTTTGCTTGTTTGGTTTCTAATGAGAAGTCTGGTATAATTTTTATCCTTGTTCTTCTATAGGTGAGGAATTATTTTGGTCTCTGGCTGCTTTCAAAATTTTATCTTTTTATTTGGTTGCCTACAGTTTGAATATGATATGCCTTATTGTGGATAGTTTAGTTTTTATTCTGCTTAGTGTTCTCTGAGCTTTCTAAATCTGTGATTTTGTGTCTATCATCATTAATTTTGGAAAATAATCAGCCATTATTTCAAATATTTCTTCAGCTATCTCTTCCTTCTCATTTCTTTTCCAATAACATGTATATTATGCCAGTTAAAATTGTGTTGCTATTCTTAAATGTTCTGTTCATTTTTTATTGTCCTTTTTGATGGTTGCATTTTAGCTCGAGAAGTTTCTACTGACATGTCTTTTAGCTCACTGATTCTTTCCTTAGCTGTATTTAGTCTAACTGATGAACCCATCTAAAGCAGTTTCATTTGTGCAGTGTTTTTTATTTCCATCACTTATTTTTACCTTGTATAGTTTCCATCTCTGTGCTTACATTACCCACCTGTTCTTGAATATTGTCTACTTTTTTCATTAGAGACTTTAACTTATAATTATTGTTATTGGAAGTTTCTGATCTGATAACTCCAAAATCTCTGCTATATTGTAGCCCAGTTCTGATGCATGCTTTGTTTGTTTAGACTGTTTTTTTCTTTGCCTTTTAGCATGTCATGCAAATTTTTGTAGAAAGCTAGACATGATGCATCAGGTTTATGAACTGAGGTAAATTGACCTTTAGTGTGTGTGTGATTTTATGTTAACCTGGCAAGGAATTGGATTATGTTTAATGTTTGCCATAGCTATGGGTGTCAGCAGCTTCCATTTCCTCTAATGTCCTTGTCTTTGTCTCTTCTGCTGTCTTTGGGTTTCCCTAAAAACTACTTTTCAAAGAGAGGCTGAGCCTTGCAGCTCTTTCAAATATAATATATTACATTATTATTACACTCTGGTTATAGTAACAAGAGGCCAGTGATTTAGTGGTAAGGTTTGGGGGAATGTAAAGTATCCTAGAATTCTGTGACCAAACCTCAGTTATCAGCGGGCTTGTGTCCCAGGTCTGTGACCTTCACAAGTTTTCCTCAGCTTCCCAACTCCTTAGGTGAGACAGTAAGGCTAGAGGAGAAGGAGTTGGGTAATTGCCCTTCTCCAGCATTTGACAGGGCTCTAGTAAAGTTATTTGCTGAGTAAGTTCTTTGTAATTGAGAATTCTGGGTTTATTTTTTAAACGCTTACTTTTCCCTTTCCGCTGCCAGAAACATGAGGGTTTTTCTTAATTCTTCACTGTGAGAATGTGGTGATGTTCCTAGAAGTAAAGCACACAAAAATGTGCAGCTCTCCTAAGACCGCAAATTGAAAGAGTTTCTCACTCTTACTAGAGTCTACTGTCCATCTCCTGCAATTCACCCAAGTTGCTTTTCAAGTGCTCCTTCCCATTTGTAGCTGTGATGGCTTGTTCTCCTGGTGAGCTGATCTCAGCTGTGGTTACCTGTATTTGCCTGTCTCTCCAGATTTCAGGATGATGACATCAATTTACTGATTGGTCCAAGAAAGATTGTTGATTTTCAGTTTTTCAGCTTTTCTCTTATTGTGAGAAAGGGAATGATGGCTTTTAAGCTTTTTACATGCTGGAGCTGAAACTAGTCTGATCCTTTACTCTTAATCACTATGCTCTCCTACTGTGGTTCAAAACATTTATCACGCACCAGAATCTCCCAGAAAACTTGTTAAAAGTCAGATTGCCAGGCACCATCCCCAAAGGTTCTAACTAAGTAGGTCTGGGGTAGGGCCTGAGAATTTGCATTTCTGACAAGTTCCCAGGTAATGCTGATACTGCAGGGCCAACGACCACACTATAAGAACCACCATTCTACTATTTTAGTAGCTAATTTGAGTTCATCTCATGGGCCAAGTAACCAGAAATGTGAATGGCCCAACCAGCTTGCTTCTCACATTTGCCATGCCATGTTGAAACCATCCATATTTCTGTGCTATCCTCACTATACCTCTCATTATTTTGGGTTTTATTGCAGTGAAAAGAATTTTAGCACTACCTGTGTTTCTTTTATTATATTAGTTTATTGAATTTTTGTCATGTAAAAATATTAAATTGCAAAATCAAAATCCAGATCTCTAGGAAAAATTTGTAGTAAGTGCCAACCCCATTCCAGAGAGGTAATATCTGTGCAGATTCAAATATATATGTGTGTCTTTGTATGATAGGAAGATTTGCTTTACATGTGTTTGTAGTCCTGAAGCTTGCTTTTTTAAACTCACAATGTCATAAAATTTTGTTTTTTATACGTATCAATACTTCATTTTTCAGACAACTACATAGTATTCCATTTTATGAATTTGCCATAATTTAGTCATCACATTTTTATGTACTGGACTCAGGCCATTTAAAATGCTTTTCTGTTACAAAAATCATAGCACTTAACATTTGAATACATAAGCCTGTTTTTATACTGGTATACTGTAGTAAAAATTCCTAGAAGTAGACTTTTTGAATCACAGGGTATATACACTGTACTAGTCTGTTCTGGAATTGCTATAAATAACTACATGATGCCCAGCATAATGGCTAACACCTGCAATCCCAACACTTTGGGAGGCCAAGGGGGTTGGATCGCTTCAGGCCAGGAGTTTGAGACCAGCCTAGTCAATATGGTGAAACCCCGTGTTTACCAAAAATACAAAAAAAAAAAAAAAAAGAATTAGCAGGATATGGTGGCGCACAACTGTGGTGCCACCTACCCAGGAGGCTGAAGCACAAGAATCACCTGAACCTGGGAGGCAGAGGTTGCAGTGAGCCAAGATGGCGCCACTGCACTCCAGCTTGGGTGACAGAGTGAGACCTCATCTCAAAATAAAAAAATAAAAAAGAACTACCTGAGACTGGGTAATTTGTAAAGAAAGAAGGTATACTTGGTTTAAAGTTCTGCAGGGTGTACAGGAAGCATGGCTAGGGAGGCCTCAGGAAACTTACAATCATGGCGGAAGGCGAAGAGGAAGCAAGGCAAGGCCTATATGGCTGGAGCAGGAGGAAGAGAGTGAAGACGGAGGTGCTACACACTTCCAAACAAACAGATCTCGTGAGAACTCATTATCATGAGAACAGCAAAGGGAAATTCACCCCCATGATCCAATCACCTCCCACCAGAACCCACCTCCAACACTGGGGATTATAATTCAACATGAGATTTGGCTGGGGACACAAATCCAAACCATAATATACACTTATCTTTACCAATTAATTAACAATATAAGTGATAATTTGAGAGTACCACCAGTTCTCCATAATATTGCCAACCCAGATAACATTAATTTTTTTGTACTTTGCAAATCTAGACATTTGTAGTGTGAGTGAGCTTGGATAGACATAATTTTTTTTTTCTCTGCTCTTTCACCCAGGCTGGAGTGCAGTGGCAGGATCTAGGCTCACTGCAAGCTCCGCCTCCTGGGTTCACGCCATTCTCCTGCCTCAGCCTCCCAAGTAGCTGGGACTACAGGCACCTGCCACCATGCCTGGCTAATTACTTTTTTGTATTTTTAGTAGAGACGGGGTTTCACGTGTTAGCCAGGATGGTCTCGATCTCCTGACCTCATGATCTCCCCACCTCGGCCTCCCAAAGTGCTGGGATTACAGTTGTGAGCACCGCGCCCAGCCAGATAGACATAATTTTAAACTTGGAGACTAGTATTTTACTTGCTGTCCTCTGTTCTCTCACTCTTTCTCTCTGTCACACACACACATCTTGACACCATGTGAAAGACTAGACTTGGTTGTGAAGGCACCACATTTCATCTGATCTCTGCTGGTGTCCTGGATCCGCTTTCAATGGAAAGTCCTTGGTAATGGCTTGGTGCCTCTGTCTTATACTCTGCTAAAGCTGATGCTTTGTTTCTGTTGCTTAACAACTGTTCAGATTAGTACTCTCATCACTAAAAGGCATAAAATTGAGTCTCTAAGTTAATTTAGACTTCAGACTTCAGGCAGAAAAGCCTAGTTTGTCAAAGTTTTTTTTTTTTCCTTCTATCCTTTTCCCATTTAACTCCAGTCTGATTTCATGTCTATCTTCTAAAACGTTGTTGAAAGTGGCAAAGAATGTCTGTCTTACACCAATTTCATGATTTTTCCTCCTTACTCTAGAGCTGTGGTTGGTAGGAGATATTCCTTTTTTCTGAATCTATAAATAATTAATTGGTGTATTAGGGTTCTCTAGAGGGATAGGACTAATAGGATAGATGTATATGTGAAAGAGACTTTATTAAGGAGTATTAACTCACACGATCACAGGGTGAAATCCCACAATAGGCTGTCTGCAAGCTAAGGAGCAAGGAAGCCAGTCTGACTCCAAAAACCTCAAAAGTAGGGAAGCTGACAGTGCAGTCTTCAGTCTGTGGCTGAAGACCTGAGAGTCCCCAGCAAACCGCTGTATAGGTCCAAGAGTCCAAAAGCTGAAGAACAAGAACTTGGAGACCGATGTTCGAGGGCAGGAAGCATTCAGCACAAAAGAAAGATGGAGGCCAGAAAACTCTGCTAATCTAGTCCTTCCGTGTTCCTCTGCCTGCTTTTATCCTTTCCATGCTGGCAGCTGACTAGATACTGCCCACTCAGATTGAGGGTGTGTCTGCCCCCAGTCCACCAACTCAAATGTTAATCTTTCAACACCCTCACAGACACATCCAGGAACAATAACTCGCATCCTTCAATCCAATCAAGTCGACACTCAGTATTAACCCTCACAATTGGTAAACAATTTGTCTGTAATATTTGAGTTCTTGCCACCCATATCCTCATTGCTTTTACTAAGCCAGTGTCCATTTTAAGTTCTATTATTGAAGTACTTCTGGTCCAAAAAGACAGCTAGGACTTCAGTTTTCATATTCATACTGTAGGCTAAAAGCACTTCTTACACTTCTTGTCAAAAAGTGATAGTATTCATTGAGCCCTTGAGAGGCTGTAGAACAGTCTAGTTCTGCTTTGTTTCCTGTATTTGCAGAACATGGTTGTTCTTTGAAGCCACACCATAACAGTTTAAAGGTAGAATCCATGTCAAGACTGATATTTATATATTGCATTGAAAAATTGTGTTTTTCATAGTTTTCTTATTGATTTGTGGGAGATCTTTATATATTTTATATATTAATATTTTATTGACTATTTTGGATATATTTTTCCCAATATGTTATCTTTGGATGATCCTTATTTACTCTTTTTTTTTTTTTTAAATAGAAGCTTTAAATTTTTGTGTACTCAAATTTGCTGATCTTTGTAAATGAATTCTGGGCTTTCCTTTGCATACAGGAAGATATTCCTGTGTCTGTAATTACTTTTGAAATATCTTCCACTACATTGTTTGATGTTTGTATTTTATTTATTGTTACTAGATTTTATTTTTTAGAACAGTTTTATGTTCACAGAAAAATTGAGTAAATAAAAAGTACAGAAATTCACCCATATGCCCTTCTTCCACAAATGAACAACCTCCCGTATCTTGCGTCAGAGTGGTACATTTATTATAATAGATTAACCTATATTGATACATCATTATCCTCCAAAATCCATAATTTAAATTAGGGTTCTCTCTTGGTATTGCATATTCTGTGAGTTTCAACAAATATATAATGACATTTATCTACCATTGTGGTACTATACAAAATAGTTTCACTGCCCTAAAATTTATTTGTGCTCTGCCTATTTATCCTTCCATCTCCCTTAATCCCTGGTAACCACTGATCTTTTTACTTCCTCCATAGGTTTGCCATAGAAGGTCATATATGGAATCAAATAGTATGCAGGCTTTACAGATTGGCTTCTTTCATTTAGTAATATGCATTTAAGTTTTATCTATGTCTTTTCATGTCTTGGTAGCTCATTTCTTCTTAGCAGTGAATAGCATTCCATTGCCTGGATATACCACAGTTTATTTATCCATTTACCTATTGAGAGACATCTTGATTGCTTCCAAGTTTTGGCAATTGTGAATAAAGCTGCTATAAACAACCATGTACAGATTTTTGTTTGGACATAAGTTATTAACTCCTATGGGTAATAATAGGATGAATGAATGCTGGATCATATGGTGAGAGTATATTTAGTTTTGTAAGAAGCCACAACACAGTCTTTCAAAGTGGCTGTACCACCTAACATTCTTATCAGCAGTGAAGGAGAGTTCTTGTTGCTCTACAGCCCCATCAGCATTTTATATAGCCACTGTTTTGGATTCTAATAGAGATGTAGTAGTATCTCATTGTTGTTTTGATTTGCAGTTTCCTAATGACATGTGATGTTGAACATCTTTTCATATGCTTATTTACTATCTGTATATCTTGTTTAATGAGGTATCTGTTAAGGTATTTTGTCCATTTTTTTAAATCAGGTGTTCATTTTTCTGTTGTTGAGTTGTAAGAGTTTTTTGTATATTATAGATAACAGTTCTTCATTAGATGCATATTTTGCAAATATATTCTATTAGTTTGTGGCTTATCTTCCTATTCTCTTGACATTGTCGTTTGCAGAACAGCCTTTTAAGTTTAATGGACTCCAGCTTATCAATTACTTCTTTCCTGGATCATGACTTTGGTGTTGCCTTCCATTACTTTTTTAAATTATTGTGTTCTTTTGTCTTAATTGTTTACATTTTATCTAGATTCAAAATATGTCCAATTTATGATCATTTATCACTAACTCCATTGATTCCAAATTATTCCAGGCATCGTCATCTTACTTTATTTATTTGAGTACCTTTCCGGTTGACCTGCTTCTACCCTTCTCCAGAATAGTTAGATTGTTAAAACCATAGACATCACAACTGTTAATAGTTTGGTTAAAACCCTCCGATGAGCTTCTTGCCTTAACCTGAAAGATCCTGCATGTTCTCCTCTTCCTCCTTTCTCTGCTCCTATTTCTTTTTCTTATGCTCCCTCTTTCCCGGCTCCTGGCCTCCTTGTTCTGTGAATACCCTAAACATTCTCATTTCAGAGCTTTGACATATGCTCTTTCTTCTGCCTAGAATGTTCTTCCATAGGAATTCACAGTTTGTCCCTTCTGTCTTTCAGATCACCTCCTAAGACAGGCCTTTTGTGATTTTCCCATCTAAAAGAGTACCTTTTGCAATGAGTATTTTACAGAAATAGTTATCACCAACATAGTATATATGTGTTTGTTATCTATCTCATCAATATAGAATATAAACTCAATGGACCTGATGGAAATAGAGTTGATTGCTTTAAAAACAACAACAACGACAACAACAACAAGGTCTCATGCTGTTGTCAAGCTGGAGTGCTGTAGTGCAATCATATTATAACCCACTGCAGCTTGATCTCCTGTTAACTGCTATATGCCCAATCCTTTTAATGACTAAGTGAATATCTAGCAGGTGTGGACACTCCTCAGAGATAAGTATCTCAAAATAATTCCAAAGGATATTAACCTGGGGTGGGGGTAGAAGCTTGCAGAGTCAGATTTGCTAGATGAATCATTGTTGAGGATTAGTGTTACATTTGATGCTAGAAAAATAATTGCTGAGTGTCAGGTCCAAATAGCATGGTAAACTGGTAAGTGGTACTACAGTTCTATGCCAACGTTCTTGATAGATATTTGATTTGTGAAATACAGAGGGAAAGGATGCATGAACAAGCTTCAGATTTCAGAACCAAAGTTTGCATGGTATATACAGCCTGTTTGCCTTGTGAGTAGGCCTAAAGGCTTCCTGGCACTATATTAAGAAATTTGGCCTAATTTTTTATGTGAGTGGATAAGAAGATTTAAAGTTGCATCTGAGATTTATCTCTTCTTGACAACAAGCAACCTTTGTAATGGGTTCAGTCATAGCTAAATTCAGTTGCTAGAGAATTATATTGTATTTATTATTTAGCTTTTAAACCATGTGGCTTGGACATTTGCTAGTTTCTAAAACTTTTTCAAAACATGTTTTAACAGTGATTTTAAAACAACTAAGCAATATATATATAAAAAATATACATGAATAAAATATAATATATATTTTATAAAATATACATGAATAAAATATAATATATATTTTATAAAATATATTGAGACGAAGTCTCGCTCTGTTGCCCAGGCTGGAGTGCAGTGGCGGAATCTCAACTCACTGCAACCTCTGCCTCCCAGGCTCAAGCGATTCTCCTGCCTCAGCCTCCAGAGTAGCTGGAATTACAGGCACATGCCACTGCGCCCAGCTAATTTTTGTATTTTTAGAAGAGATGGGGTTTTACTATGTTGCCCAGGCTGGTCTTGAACTCCTGACCTCAGGTGATCCACCCACCTTGGTCTCCCAAAGTGCTGGGATTACAGGAGTAAGCCACCGTGCTGGGCCAGCAAAAATATTTTTTAGCCCAAAATAAAACCATAGGTTCTTTATAGTAGCATAATCTCTTAAAATTGTGTGTAAATTTTGACTTCTTTCAGATGATTACTTTGACCTCTGTTAATGTTTGTATTTTATTTATTGTTACTAGATATATTGTTACTTTGATATAATGGCTTTTGATATAATTTGTCTCAGTAAATATTTAAGTTTTATCTGGTGTACTAGATAAGGAGAAAAAATTATATCTTTTTTTAAACAAAATTAATTTACTGTTTTTCTAAAATATTCTAGTTTTGTTTTTTCTTAAGGGGGTCAACTTTATTGCTTAAAGAGGTATTTTATTCAAACAAATTGTTGTAAACTGTAGATATTGTAAATAAATTGGTAGTTACAAGCAAATTGGTCATAGAGGAAAAAGACTACAAAATTCAAGTTAGTGACACATAGGACTGTCTAGCCACACAATGTGGCTGAAGATGTTCTATTTAAAAACTAGAAACCTGGAGATTCCAAAGTAGAAATTAATCTAAGCTTAAACATCAGCTCAGTGACATTGCATATAATGCCTTCTTTCTATTTTTTGTTCTAAGGCCATATTTTTAAAAATATGTAAATTATTCTTGTGTGAAAACTATTTTCTTTTTTTTTTTTTTTTTTTTTTTTTTTTTTTCTTTTATTGTAATTATTATTATTATTATTATTATACTTTAGGTTTTATGGTACATGTGCCCAATGTGCATTTAGTTACATATGTATACATGTGCCATGCTGGTGCACTGCACCCACCAACTCGTCATCTAGCATTAGGTATATCTCCCAATGTTATCCCTCCCCCCTCCCCCCAACCCACAACAGTCCCTGAAGTGTGATGTTCCCCTTCCTGTGTCCATGTGTTCTCATTGTTCAATTCCCACCTATGAGTGAGAATATGCGGTGTTTGGTTTTTTGTTCTTGCGATAGTTTACTGAGAATGATGTTTTCCAATTTCATCCATGTCCCTACAAAGGACATGAACTCATCATTTCTTATGGCTGCATAGTATTCCATGGTGTAGATGTGCCACATTTTCTTAATCCAGTCTATCATTGTTGGACATTTGGGTTGGTTCCAAGTCTTTGCTATTGTGAATAATGCCGCAATAAACATACGTGTGCATGTGTCTTTATAGCAGCATGATTTATAGTCCTTTGGGTATATACCCAGTAATGGGATGGCTGGGTCGAATGGAATTTCTAGTTCTAGATCCCTGAGGAATCGCCACACTGACTTCCACAATGGTTGAACTAGTTTACAGTCCCACCAACAGTGTAAAAGTGTTCCTATTTCTCCACATCCTCTCCAGCACCTGTTGTTTCCTGACTTTTTAATGATTGCCATTCTAACTGGTGTGAGATGGTATCTCATTGTGGTTTTGATTTGCATTTCTCTGATGGCCAGTGATGGTGAGCATTTTTTCATGTGTCTTTTGGCTGCATAAATGTCTTCTTTTGAGAAGTGTCTGTTCATGTCCTTTGCCCACTTTTTGATGGGGTTGTTTGTTTTTTTCTTGTAAATTTGTTGGAGTTCATTGTAGATTCTGGATATTAGCCCTTTGTCAGATGAGTAGGTTGCGAAAATTTTCTCCCATTTTGTAGGTTGCCTGTTCACTCTGATGGTAGTTTCCTTTGCTGTGCAGAAGCTCTTTAGTTTAATTAGATCCCATTTGTCAATTTTGGCTTTTGTTGCCATTGCTTTTGGTGTTTTAGACATGAAGTCCTTGCCCATGCCTATGTCCTGAATGGTATTGCCTAGGTTTTCTTCTAGGGTTTTTATGGTTTTAGGTCTAACATTTAAGTCTTTAATCCATCTTGAATTGATTTTTGTATAAGGTGTAAGGAAGGGATCCAGTTTCAGCTTTCTACATATGGCTAGCCAGTTTTCCCAGCACCATTTATTAAATAGGGAATCCTTTCCCCATTTCTTGTTTTTCTCAGGTTTGTCAAAGATCAGATGGTTGTAGATATGTGGCATTATTTCTGCCGGCTCTGTTCTGTTCCATTGATCTATATCTCTGTTTTGGTACCAGTACCATGCTGTTTTGGTTACTGTAGGCTTGTAGTATAGTTTGAAGTCAGGTAGCGTGATGCCTCCAGCTTTGTTCTTTTGGCTTAGGATTGACTTGGCGATGCGGGCTCTTTTTTGGTTCCATATGAACTTTAAAGTAGTTTTTTCCAATTCTGTGAAGAAAGTCATTGGTAGCTTGATGGGGATGGCATTGAATCTGTAAATTACCTTGGGAAGGATGGCCATTTTCATGATATTGATTCTTCCTACCCATGAGCATGGAATGTTCTTCCATTTGTTTGTATCCTCTTTTATTTCCTTGAGCAGTGGTTTGTAGTTCTCCTTGAAGAGGTCTTTCACATCCCTTGTAAGTTGGATTCCTAGGTATTTTATTCTCTTTGAAGCAATTGTGAATGGGAGTTCACTCATGATTTGGCTCTCTGTTTGTCTGTTATTGATGTATAAGAATGCTTGTGATTTTTGCACATTGATTTTGTATCCTGAGACTTTGCTGAAGTTGCTTATCAGCTTAAGGAGATTTTGGGCTGAGACAATGGGGTTTTCTAGATATACTATCATGTCATCTGCAAACAGGGACAATTTGACTTCCTCTTTTCCTAATTGAATACCCTTGATTTCCTTCTCCTGCCTAATTGCCCTGGCCAGAACTTCCAACACTATGTTGAATAGAAGTGGCGAGAGAGGGCATCCCTGTCTTGTGCCAGTTTTCAAAGGGAATGCTTGCAGTTTTTGCCCATTCAGTATGATATTGGCTGTGGGTTTGTCATAAATAGCTCTTATTATTTTGAGATACGTCCCATCAATTCCTAATTTATTGAGAGTTTTTAGCATGAAGGGTTGTTGAATTTTGTCAAAGGCCTTTTCTGCATCTATTGAGATAATCATGTGGTTTTTGTCTTTGGTTCTGTTTATATGCTGGATTACATTTATTGATTTGCGTATATTGAACCAGCCTTGCATCCCAGGGATGAAGCCCACTTGATCATGGTGGATAAGCTTTTTGATGTGCTGCTGGATTCTGTTTGCCAGTATTTTATTGAGGATTTTTGCATCAATGTTCATCAAGGATATTGGTCTAAAATTCTCTTTTTTGGTTGTGTCTCTGCCAGGCTTTGGTATCAGGATGATGCTGGCCTCATAAAATGAGTTAGGGAGGATTCCCTCTTTTTCTATTGATTGGAATAGTTTCAGAAGGAATGGTACCAGCTCCTCCTTGTACCTCTGGTAGAATTCGGCTGTGAACCCATCTGGTCCTGGACTTTTTTTGGTTGGTAAGCTATTGATTATTGCCATAATTTCAGCTCCTGTTATTGGTCTATTCAGAGATTGAACTTCTTCTTGGTTTAGTCTTGGGAGGGTGTATGTGTTGAGGAATTTATCCATTTCTTCTAGATTTTCTAGTTTATTTGCATAGAGGTGTTTGTAATATTCTCTGATGGTAGTTTGTATTTCTGTGGGATCGGTGGTGATATCCCCTTTATCATTTTTTATTGCATCTATTTGATTCTTCTCTCTTTTTTTCTTTATTAATCTTGCTAGCGGTCTATCAATTTTGTTGATCCTTTCAAAAAACCAGCTCCTGGATTCATTAATTTTTTGAAGGGTTTTTTGTGTCTCTATTTCCTTCAGTTCTGCTCTGATTTTAGTTATTTCTTGCCTTCTGCTAGCTTTTGAATGTGTTTGCTCTTGCTTTTCTAGTTCTTTTAATTGTGATGTTAGGGTGTCAATTTTGGATCTTTCCTGCTTTCTCTTGTGGGCATTTAGTGCTATAAATTTCCCTCTACACACTGCTTTGAATGCATCCCAGAGATTCTGGTATGTTGTGTCTTGGTTCTCGTTGGTTTCAAAGAACATCTTTATTTCTGCCTTCATTTCGTTATGTACCCAGTAGTCATTCAGGAGCAGGTTGTTCAGTTTCCACGTAGTTGAGCGGTTTTGAGTGAGATTCTTAATCCTGAGTTCTAGCTTGATTGCACTGTGATCTGAGAGACAGTTTGTTACAATTTCTGTTCTTTTACATTTATTGAGGAGAGCTTTACTTCCAAGGATATGGTCAATTTTGGAATAGGTGTGGTGTGGTGCTGAAAAAAATGTATATTCTGTTGATTTGGGGTGGAGAGTTCTGTAGATGTCTATTAGGTCTGCTTGGTGCAGAGCTGAGTTCAATTCCTGGGTATCCTTGTTGACTTTCTGTCTCGTTGATCTGTCTAATGTTGACAGTGGGGTGTTAAAGTCTCCCATTATTAATGTGTGGGAGTCTAAGTCTCTTTGTAGGTCACTCAGGACTTGCTTTATGAATCTGGGTGCTCCTGTATTGGGTGCATATATATTTAGGATAGTTAGCTCTTCTTGTTGAATTAATCCCTTTACCATTATGTAATGGCCTTCTTTGTCTCTTTTGATCTTTGTTGGTTTAAAGTCTGTTTTATCAGAGACTAGGATTGCAACCCCTGCCTTTTTTTGTTTTCCATTTGCTTGGTAGATCTTCCTCCATCCTTTTATTTTGAGCCTATGTGTGTCTCTGCACGTGAGATGGGTTTCCTGAATACAGCACACTGATGGGTCTTGAGTCTTTATCCAATTTGCCAGTCTGTGTCTTTTAATTGGACCATTTAGTCCATTTACATTTAAAGTTAATATTGTTATGTGTGAATTTGATCCTGTCATTATGATGTTAGCTCGATGTTTTGCTCGTTAGTTGATGCAGTCTCTTCCTAGTCTCAATGGTCTTTACATTTCGGTATGATTTTGCAGTGGCTGGTACCGGTTGTGCCTTTCCATGTTTAGCGCTTCCTTCAAGAGCTCTTTTAGGGCAGGCCTGGTGGTGACAAAATCTCTCAGCATTTGCTTGTCTGTAAAGTATTTTATTTCTCCTTCACTTATGAAGCTTAGTTTGGCAGGATATGAAATTCTGGGTTGAAAATTCTTTTCTTTAAGAATGTTGAATATTGGCCCCCACTCTCTTCTGGCTTGTAGGGTTTCTGCCGAGAGATCCGCTGTTAGTCTGATGGGCTTCCCTTTGATGGTAACCCGTCCTTTCTCTCTGGCTGCCCTTAACATTTTTTCCTTCATTTCAACTTTGGTGAATCTGACAATTATGTGTCTTGGAGTTGCTCTTCTCGAAGAGTATCTTTGTGGCGTTCTCTGTATTTCCTGAATCTGAATGTTGGCCTGCCTTGCTAGATTGGGGAAGTTCTCCTGGATAATATCCTGCAGAGTGTTTTCCAACTTGTTTCCATTCTCCCCATCACTTTCAGGTACACCAGTCAGACGTAGATTTGGTCTTTTCACATAGTCCCACATTTCTTGGAGGCTTTGCTCGTTTCTTTTTATTCTTTTTTCTCTAAACTTCCCTTCTCGCTTCATTTCATTCATTTCATCTTCCAGGGCTGATACCCTTTCTTCCATTTGATCGCATCGGCTCCTGAGGCTTCTGCATTCTTCACGTAGTTCTCGAGCCTTGGTTTTCAGCTCCATCAGCTCCTTTAAGCACTTCTCTGTATTGGTTATTCTAGTTATACATTCTTCTAAATTTTTTTTCAAAGTTTTCAACTTCTTTGCCTTTGGATTGAATATCCTCCCGTAGCTCGGAGTAATTTGATCGTCTGAAGCCTTCTTCTCTCAGCTCGTCAAAGTCATTCTCCGTCCAGCTTTGTTCCGTTGCTGGTGAGGAACTGCGTTCCTTTGGAGGAGGAGAGGTACTCTGGTTTTTAGAGTTTCCAGTTTTTCTGCTCTGTTTTTTCCCCATCTTTGTGGTTTTATCTACTTTTGGTCTTTGATGATGGTGATGTACAGATGGGTTTTTGGTGTGGATGTCCTTTCTGTTAGTTTTCCTTCTAACAGACAGAACCCTCAGCTGCAGGTCTGTTGGAGTACCTGGCCGGCCGTGTGAGGTGTCAGTCTGCCCCTGCTGGGGGGTGCCTCCCAGTTAGGCTGCTCGGGGGTCAGGGGTCAGGGACCCACTTGAGGAGGCAGTCAGCCCGTTCTCAGATCTCCAGCTGCGTGCTGGGAGAACCACTGCTCTCCTCACAGCTGTCAGACAGGGACATTTAAGTCTGCAGAGGTTACTGCTGTCTTTTTGTTTGTCTGTGCCCTGCCCCCAGAGGTGGAGCCTACAGAGGCAGGCAGGCCTCCTTGAGCTGTGGTGGGCTCCACCCAGTTCAAGCTTCCAGGCTGCTTTGTTTACCTAAGCGAGCCTGGGCAATGGCGGGCGCCCCTCCCCCAGCCTCGCTGCCGACTTGCTGCTTGATCTCAGACTGCTGTGCTAGCAATCAGCGAGACTCCGTGGGCGTAGGACCCTCTGAGCCAGGTGCGGGCTATACTCTCCTGGGGCACCGTTTCCTAAGCCCGTCGGAAAAGCACAGTATTCGGGTGGGAGTGGCCCGATTTTCCAGGTGCCGTCTGTCACCTCTGGAAGGGGAACTCCCTGACCCCTTGCGCTTCCCGAGTGAGGCAATGCCTCGCCCCCACTTCGGCTGGCGCACGGTGCGCTCACCCACTGACCTGCGCCCACTGTCTGGCACTCCCTAGTGAGATGAACACGGTACCTCAGATGGAAATGCAGAAATCACCGGTCTTCTGCGTCGCTCGCGCTGGGAGCTGTAGACCGGAGCTGTTCCTATTCGGCCATCTTGGCTCCTCCAATCGAAAACTATTTTCATGTCTCATTTTTCCATTTCTGACTTGTAGGATTTGATTGCTGATTCCTTAAAATCAGAGTAGAAGCATTTTGAAATACTTTCAAGATATAGTTAGTAATTGAAGATAGTCAGTTTAAATGTGGGCAGTAATTAACGTGTTCCAAGAATTAAGGTGCTTCTTAAAAACTGATCCCTGTTTAGGGCCATGATCAAATACAGAACTGATTAAGCAATTGAACCGCACTCTAGTTTCAGAGCAAAATGTGAGCCATTCTGCCATTCATTCTTTTTTGTATTACCCCTCGTTATTGTCTCTTTAGATTCTTTCTTTCTGTTACGAATGATTTCCTGCCTTATGGCCAACTAAGGAACACAGTGGAAGGGTAAAAAATTAATTAAAGTTCTAATGGTGCAATTAGTAGTAAGTATGAACTGTTAAAGCATTTCCTCAGATGTTTTATAGCTTGTGAGAAATCATCTTCGCCTCAGCCGTCGAATACTGACCACCTGTTTTCTATTACCATAACATTATACAAACCAACTGACAGGAAGCAATCTGGTCTCCAGTGATTGGATTACTGAAGCAATTGACAGGCAGTTTCCACAAAGGTAAACTGTGAAAGCTAAATGAGATGGTAAATAGAAATTCAGGCAGGTGTTTAATGCAGAAATACTACTAAAACAACCCAGAGCTGTAAAATGAATACATTGTTTGTGCATATTTTCATGGTATTCATTTTGTTTCAATGTTTGAAGACAGTAAGTTTAAAACCAGTATTATATGTTGTACATTTGTAATTACCTATATGAGTTTGTAACTTGAATCAAGCATATTGCACTTGGTACAAAAAGTTTGTTGTGCAATAATTTTTTGGTGCTAAACCAGTCTTAGTTCAAAATGTAAAAGTGGGTAGTGATGCTTTACACCAAATTGATGCTTTTCCTTAAATTTGATGAAGTAAATAAACTTAATGAGAAAATAAGTTAGCTTACAAGAAAAAGCATGAATTAGCAGATTTCGTTGAATTAAGGCTGTTTGTTGCTATAATGTCCTACATGATTTCTTCTGGGTGCTGAATAAAACTGAATATCTAATATGACTTCTTCAATTATTGATTTGTTGCTCATCTGTTCTCCAGGAAAGTCAGATGAAGATCAGCATGACAGTATTTATAGGCTGCATCTCATCTGCAAGATGTAATCCATCTTCGTTAAGTTCAGTAAAAGTGATAGATGGTGTTTGGCAGTGTAATGATGTGATCACTCTACCAGTACCTCTTTAAATCATAAGCTGTTGCTTTCTGTTGTGTAGATATTTAATCAGTTATACACCCCATTACTGATTTAATTCACAATGTCAGTAGCAGGTGAATAATGTGAGTATTTGTATATTAATATCATATTGTATTAATGTTCCCTTCATTTAATTGGGTTATTCATTTGAAAATCATAAACTGTTGCTTCATGGGTAGAATAAATTTAATCAAGATGGTAGGCATCTAACACCTTTGGTGTTTCATTTCAGTGTGTCAGTGAAAAAAAATGTGTTTCCTTATATCTCTGTCTGTGCTTCCTTTACGCTATAGATTGTTTGACAATATCAGTGTTTTATTTATTTATTTTTTTTTGAGACAGAGTCTCGCTCTGTCACCCAGGCTGGAGTGTAGTGGTGCTATCTCGGCTCACTGCAACCTCTGCTCCTGGGTTCAAGCCATTCTCCTGCCTCAGCCTCCCAAGTACCTGGGACTACAGGCGCCCGCCACCACACCCAGCTAATTTTTTTTTTTTTTTTTTTTTTTTTTTGTATTTTTAGTAGAGACAGGGTTTCACCATGTTAGCCAGGATGGTCTCGAACTCCTGACCTCATGATCCACCTGCCTCAGCCTCCCAAAGTGCTGGGATTACAGATGTGAGCCACCGCACCTGGCCCAATATCAGTATTTTCTATGAGTAATAAAGTTAAAAAAACTGTTACTTTAAACCTCATATATGCACTTTAATTTTAAAATTGCAATAGATGAGTGGAACTCTGAGAAAATAACATTAACAAATTTTAATATAGAAAGAAAACCCAGCAACTGTTTAATATATATGCTATTAAAACAATCCTGGGGGTTCAAAAGAATTCTTATTTTTTATGTTAACTTCATGTTAATGTTAGAGTTCAGGATAATTGTTATATCTGCAAAAAAAAGACTGGTTTACAATATCGTAACCTGATTTTAAGGGATAAGGAAGTTTAATACTTGTTTCCATTTCATGTTTCTTCTCTCAAATATATTATTCATAACTTATAACATGTAAATATTTATAATTTAAGATATTCTTCTTATTTTGAAAGAATTTATGGTACCACTATCTTTTGAAGATCTTTACACTTACTTTACAGAATATCATATTGATTCTAACACATAGAAACTTAAATACATATCCACAGAAAAACTTAAGCATATTTTTCAATGAAGTTTAATGATTTCACATAATTAATTAAAGGTTATGTTTTAAAAATGTATAAGTAGATTAATGCATACTTTCCAAAAACATTACTTTGTTCTTGACATTTAAGCGAAGAGGATAAATGTAACATTTCCTAAAACATACATACAGACCTTCTGGGAGTTTTCTCTAGGAAGTATATAGTACAATTCTCTGTATGCAGTAGTTGTGCGTGAATGACACTGACTGATAGACTAAACAAAGTTCAACTTAATCTCATTGAACTTCACAGCCTTCATTCCATGTTCATCTCTCTTAACCAACTCGATAACTGTCATTTTTGATGTCACCACATTCAGATTGACTTGATTGGACAATGGCCTTGCACTGTTATTGTGACAGGCTAACTTTTCTGTCTTTATTAAAATTCATAATTTTTCTCAGAAGACCTCACCAATATTTTGAATAAAATGTTGATTCCTAAGTCTTAAAAAAATATAATTTACTTCAATGTCTCAGAATTTAAGAATCAAGTGGAAGAAAGAGGAAAAGACAGAAAGAGAAAGGAGAAAGGAAAATATGTATTCTGATTGCATTAAACTTTGACAGGTTTTAAATTTATAGAAAAAATATGATGTTTAAAAATATCTATATTGAAGGCATACAATAGTTATTTAATTAATGTATGAATCTATCATATTTGTTTGACACTTTTTTGGTCATAAGTATCTTTCTCATTTTTACTTATATGAAATATTTAAATATCTTCTTCACTGTCTGTGTGAAGCTTCTGTAATCTTTAAAGTGACAGAAAGATGGAATGTTATTTTGTTATAAAGTATTGTACACCTCTGCATTGCCATAATAATACCAACATTTATTTCCATAATGCTTCTTTCCAACAAATCATAAACTTTACATATAAATAATCTCATTTATCTTGATAACACACCTAGAGCAGTTAAGGAACTGCTGGTTATTAATGCCATTTTATAAATGAGAAACAAGGTTATACGAGGACTCCCACTTGGTCACTCAGTCAGGCAATAGCACTGATTGGATTAAAAATTAGTTTTCAGTTTATTCACAAGACATTGACAGCCCTGAGTTTCATCTGGTTTTGAGTGCCACAGTCTTTCACCCATTTTATTCCATTATCCATCTTGGCCATTTCTGTGATTAATTTCCATCTAGCAAAATGTTTTAAAAAAGTATATACATATACATACACACACATATCTTTATAGATAGGTGTGTTACAAAAACCAAAACAAGAACAAAAATCTGTTCATATTCAGGACAGAAGAACTTAGGAAATACAAGCAGTTTATTTTCTAAACAAATTTGAAAGTTTATTTCCTTGTTGGTAAGCTTGAGGTCAACAGTGTCAGGGAATGATAGGGGGCTGGAAAGGTGGCAGAAAATAGCACCTGGTCCCCTCAAACAGGACAGAAACAGCAGTCATTTCCTTTTGAGTCAGAGTTGTGTGTGTGTGTGTGTGCGCGTGTGTGTGTGTGTATAGATAGATATATATACCATCAGATTCTAAATCATTATCAATAAATGTTTGTCAGGTTATAAAAACAATCCATTCTGCAATTGTAAAAATATTCAGATTTTGGATACCTGAATTGAGGAGAGAGGTATGGGAAGTGCAGGAATTAGAGGTCCCATTTTACAAACAAAACATAATTATTTCCCCATCCACATTATTATACCTTCTTAGATTTTCATTTGGGTAAGATCTTCCAGCTCCATCTTGCCCCCAACTCTGACTCAAAGGGATATGACTGCTACTTCTGTCCTGTATGAGGGGACCGGGTGTTATTTTCTGCCACCTTCCCAGCCCCCTGTCATTCCCTGACACTCTTGACCTCAATCTCATCAGCTATGAAATAAACTTACAAACTTGTTTAGAAAATAAAATGCTTGTATGTCCTAAGTTCTTCTGTCCTGAATATGAACAGATTTTTGTTCTTATGTTTTAGTTTGTGTCTTTTGTTTTTCTAACTTGTTCTGGCATGGCATGAAGAGATATTATTTTCTTTCTCTTTCAGAAGGCATATCTTTGTTTCTAACTTATTTTCTCAAATGTATGCCTAAAGGATTATTGAATTTTTCAATTCTATCTATTTTCTATCACACAATTCTTTCTAATCTCACTCAAGAACCTTGGAGTTTTTCATATATGTTGCATTTTATGTGTATAAACATCCATTAAAAATTGGTTTTTACATCTTGTGCCATCTCTTTTCTTTGGGATATTTGATATTTGCAACTCTTTCTCATTATTACTTTCTTTTAGCCCTAGATATTTCTATGGAGCCCTCATTTCTATAAAACCTTCTTTTATTTTATTATTTTTATTTTTTCTTTGTCTTAATTTGTTTGCTTATCTTTTTAAGCAAAGTGTGTTGCCTTCTTTAATCTCTTTTACTCTAGGAATACATGCATGCAATCAATACACTTTTGAATGTAAATCTTTTAACATCTTTTTTTTCAATTATTATAACCGAATAGTAAATTTTAACAAAGTTGGGAAATAAATGTTTAAAACTAGTATATAATGTCAGAATGAAAATTCAAACAAACAAGAAATGTTTCTCTTAACGCTGGAAGTGTTTTAAAAAGGTTAAAAGACAGCAATCAGAACTTAGCTCGCAGGACTTCCTAAGCTTCCAGGGTAATTTTATTCTACTCCATTCAATTTTTTCTCAAAAGAATAGAAAGAAAGTTCTCAACTGTTTTTAAAATTTTCCTAATTAAGTAGGATTTTGGAGGACCAGATGGTTAGTTCAAGGAAACAACACAAAGCTGTTAAGTGTAGATTTCTCAAAATAGAACTTACTTTTTATATTTTTATGAATGATAACTATAATTATTTTCTTGGAATTATAAATGTTATCTACTCATTTATCTGAATAGAAAGTCCTTTATCTCTTTTTAAACTGTTTGATAAGGCAGAGTACTGCTGATATATCTAAACATTTAGCCTTATCTGAAATTTTATTTTCCCTTATATAACTTGAAGTGCAAAGACAAACTTGATGTGAAGAAAGAGAAAAGGTCAGAAAGAAATATCCCTAGCATCAAAATAATTTCTTACCACTTTTGCTATTAAAAATGGTCTCTGAGAAAGAAATATTGCACTGACTAGATCACATTGACACACTGATTTTTATTTCCATAATAGATCTATTTTATAACTAGATTTGTTGATAATTACCCATTTACTAACTTAGCAAAACGCAGTGGAGTTTCTGTTTTGCCAGTATCACCTTTTACATAAAATGCAGTTACAGTTATCTGTGTGATATTTAGAGTAACACACATCTTAAGATGCTTACATTCTGTTTTTGTGTTCTGGTGGTTTGAGATAAGAAGGAGACAGTATTTGTGCAGTTAGACAAAAAGAAAAAGAAAAGAGCAATCAAGCAAATGTGTGGATCCTAAGATTAAATAGCATAAACTCTTAAAATAGTACTGAGCACTTAGTAAGTGCTCAATAAATACTATTGACTAGATATTATGTAAGTTTTGTGACACCCAAGTCCCCACATCATTAATCTGTGAAGTAAATTGGAATTAGCACATGTGAAGCCCAAATACACACTATAAATTTTAACTATGATTGTTATTTAAATAAGGTTGAGAAAGTTAGTGTTGCTGCTTCTTTTTGTTTTCACTGAGTAGTTTAATAGGACAAATGGTATTCAAGATTTGTAATCACTGAACAATGAAAGAAATCAGCTAGGGCATGAACTGATAGTATAAACAAAGGATAAAAGAATGGATTTTTTTCCATAAACTATTAAAGATAAACTTTTGATTCCTAAAAAGATTAATATCACTTGGTAAAATAATTTTCTGTCAGCATATTTAAAAAATGATAGTTAATAAATATTAATAAACAATTTATACCTGAATCATTCATAAATGAAGCATCTTTTAAAAATCAGCAGATATATTTTGGAGCCACATTAAATTATTCTTTAAGGTTTTTAATAATAAATCCTTAGGCTTTAGTGTATGCAATCCCAAATGGACTCCTGGAATGACTTTATCATTTAGAAAATGATTTTTTTTCACTCCAGCTTTGGAGTGAAAAAAAAAAAAGACTGAGTCACTTTAAAAATATATTTTATTCCAAAATTAATTTTTGAAATCCAAATTTAATTCAGGCAAACAACTATAGATTGAATAAGGAGACAATTTAAATTGAGAATGTTGGGACATGAGAGTTCTTTGTGATAACATTTAAAATTAGATATATAAGTGATTATCTTAAGTTCTATTTCAGTAACACATTCTTTAGTAATTCTGTCCTAAAGCGTTGTTTCATATTGTTTTCCTCCAAAATAGTTTATATTTTAAGTAGGCCAGTGTACCTGAATATGAGTGCATATTACTGACTGCTAATAACTACAGGGAAAAAATAGCTCCAAGGAAATGGTACTACCAATATCTCCATCATTTTAAATAACTTTTTTTTTAGTAAATTTATGGGTAAAAATTAAGCTTAAAGGTCAGATAACCACCTTCATCTGCTTAGCCTTTGTTGGATTGCTCCAAACTTAATTTTAAAATTATTTTTGAGTATTAGGGAATTCAACAAACGTAAGACACACTCACTACCTATAATGAGTAGGTTCTGGAGATACAAAACTGACTAAGAATATGTAGAGCCTGTTTTCTGTATTCTGACGGTCAAAGCCAGCAAGACAAGTATAGAATCTTTAAGGAATTTACAGATAGTTGGAGAAATACTAAGTATGAAGATAGCAGTTTGGGCAAAATATTATTGTATATGGACAAGTGTAAAGAGGTGAGAGAAGAGCCTAGTATAAGGAAGGCATGTTGAGAAGGTATTTATCTGAGGGCATTTGTTCAAAGTAAATGGAATTTCAGGGATTGGAGGAGTTGACAAACAGCATTGTGATATGTATTTCACTCTAATAGCTAAGAGAAACATTTCATTGCAAACAATGTATCTGTGGCCTCTCTACCTCACCCACAATTTATCAAAGCTAGCTAGACGTGAGAACATGCTCCAAATCTTCAAGCATGACCAAGTCATGTTGGGCTTTTGTAATTGCCCGACAGGTTCTTCTTGCCCACTGCACAGATAGAGCCAATTCATTGAGATAGCAGTATTGCAGTAGAGAAAGAGTTTAATAATTGCAGGGTTATCCAAGTGGTCAGACAAGAGTTATTATTACTCAAACAGCCTCCCTGGAAATTAGGAGGTTAGGGTTTGTTGAAGATAGTTTGGCAGTCAGGGGACTAGGGAATGGGGAATGATGATTGTTGGGTCGGGGATGAAACCATAGGGGGTTGAAGCTGTCTTTTTACACTGAGTCAGTTTCTGGGTGAGATTACAAGACTAGTTGTTTCTCGGTATGGGTTACCAGTCCAGGTGGCACCAGCTGGTCCATCAGAATACAAGGTTTGAAAAATACCTCAAATAACAATCTTAGGTTTTGCAGTAATGATGATAACATCATTAGGATGTTGTTTTTCTAGGAGCATTTGGGGAGGTTACAAATCTTGTGGCCTCTGCTACATAACTCCTGAGCCCCAAGCTAGGAAGGAGTTAGTTTCAGGAAGGGGCTGTTATCTTCATTTTAAGGTTAAACTACAAACTAAATTCTTCCCATAGATAGCTTGGCCTATGCCCAGGAATGAACAATGGCAGCTTGGAGGTTACAAGCAAGATGGAGTCAGCTAGGTCAGATTTCTCTCACTGTCATAATATTTGCAAAGGCAGTTTTATTTTCCATGTACAGCTTTAAGCTCTTTCCCTGGATTTTCCTTGAAGCCACATCCCTAGGAAGTCAACAAGCTTAAATAAGAAGTCAATGTTATATGGGAGATTCTATTGAGAGGTGGTGAAGGATGGTTTCATTAAACACTACTCAATAAATGTTCAATTACATCATAATATTTGTCTCCTCAAATTTTTCTCTCCAGCCATCAGCTTGTAATTTTTTCTTCTCTTCTGCCACATAACATTAAAAAATCAACTTTATTTTTCTGAACGACTCAGCTCCAATTTTCTGCTCTTATTCTCAACGGATAAAAAATATTTGTTTAGAATAGATATTCCATCTATTTTTCCCCGAATATTCTTTTTAGGAAATATCTTCAACTCTTCCTTTAAGTGACTTGATTATTCAACCATAATAAACAGGTTTCCTTTAAGGGGTGAATAGTACTACTAGGAAGAAAAAAAAATTACTGTGTAAAATTAATAATCTTAAACCTTAAATCTCTGAAATCATATTCTAAAGATGGAATTAAAGAGAAGCATATTGCATTAGGATATAGAAGGATATAGAATTAGGAATAAAAATTTGGATAGATTCTGATCAGTAATATGCCATTGCAATAGGGGTAAGGTGCAGTATAAACTAAAGTCAACTTTGATTTGTACAGAGGTGACTGAGTGATTTAAAAGGAGAATGAGGAAGTAGGGGCCTGAGCGAGAGATCTCTCTGAAGTCTGGAAAGTAAAAAAATATAAATAATTTGTCAAGGTAAATGCAATTAGGCCAGCTGTGTCTACTAGCATTCAATAATCAAAGCTAGAATACTATTCTCCCACAGAAACTGGGAGACAGAGGTCCTATCTTTTCTGATGATTGTGTTTCTAATGGATGGCTTTCAGGTCCTTAAGAAAGGCTTTCCTGAGTTGTAGGAGGTGCATACACATCTCAAGGGGACAAAGGAAAAATTCATAATTGTAAAGCCTTTTGAATAAATACTATAAAAAACATTTTCAGTGGACTATTATCAAGTATTGGCTAGAAAAACAGTAAATTATTTTGTCATTCTTGACTTTTCTGGGGCAGGCATATTAAAGGGGACTAGGGTCATCATATGGATGTGGCTTTGAGCTGTTAGAAATTATGTTAGTGCTTAAGTCTTTTAATGTGGGCAGAGAAAGGTAGATTAAGTCCTTTGCGCTGAGAGTCTTTAATTTTTAAAGGTCAAGGCTGAGGCCTAGTTGAGAAGTAGGCTCCAAGGAAACTGGCTAGAGTTGGGTCAAGAAGATAATCATTGTCAGGGGTCATCATGAAGATTCTTATAGTTGGAGTCACAAACAATCCTACATTCAGTAAAAGCCTTGGAGTGCACTCACCATGGGAAGTAGGAGGAGATAAATATATATATATATTTATATAATTATAGATATAATTTTATATATATATAATATCACCTTGTATATAATTATATATAACATCATTATATAAATATAATTGTAATATAATTATATATGTATTTATATAATGCCAGGGATATAGTTCCACATCACTACAATGACCTTAGACCCCTTTAATGTGCCTGCCTAAGAAAACTCAAGGATGACAAAATAATTTACTGTTTTTCTAGCCAATACCTGACAATAGTCTGCTGACTATATATGGAGAGAGACAGAGAGAAAGAGAGAAACAAAAACATATATAATCATGAAAGGTAAGAAAAAGAGAATTATAGAAAGAAAAGAAAAAAAAAAAGAGATACCTTGCAAGGTGGCAAATAAATCCCCAAGTCAAGACTGAAGTGTGTCAGAAAGAGCAAAACGCCAAGCAAAAGTGGTGCTAGATGAATTTAGTCTGTGATTCTGCTCCTTCCTCCAGTAATCTTCCACTTCCTAAAAAAAGTATAATAAGAAAGTTGAAGAATGCCCCAATATCAAGAGAATTATGATGTATAGAAAGGCATAAGAATTGACACTAATAGTAAGGACAGTATTAAAATTGTTGACTTTGTTGTTCATTGTTTGGTAGGCCAGTTATCATAGTCTGAGCATGGTAATTAATTGTGTGATTAAAGACAGATCAAGTGCTCAATCACTGAGTTGCAAACAAAGATTAAATTCCACCATAATGAAAATGCTGACAAATAAAAAGGTAGAAGATGGGAGAGGATGCAAACCAAGCTTAAACACAGAGGAGGTATTGGTGACGTGTGACTTGTTGAGTAAAGAAATTCATAGCAGTCGATACACACTGAGGATAAATAAGTACGAGTTCTGATAAATCAGATTTAAGTCATTAAGAATGATGGGGATGAAGATGAAGGAAGGAAACAGGGAGATTTTAAAATTTGTTCAGAGGTAAATGTAGAAATTAATGCTAGTAAGAAATACAAATCAAAAAATAAATTTAAGAAACTCAAATTATTACCATTAGAGAGTAAGAAAATTTAGTTAGAATGCCTGTGTGATTGAAGTAAAAGTGGTGATATGAACATATTAAAAAATAACATACAGTTTCCTGAATTATTACACCTCATAAAATATTTGCCACCTAATATTGCACTTGATTAATGTCAATGAAAAAATGAGTTTTTCTTCTAGTATAGGCTAGGATTCTTCTTTTTGTATGTCTCTTTTTACAGGGCTGGGAAAATAGTGGGCAGGATAAACAATCATCCTTATTGCTTATAAAGTAAATTAGAATCTTTTCAGGGAATTTAAGTTTTTATTTTGTCTTAAACATCAACTAAGTGTGTTTACATTTATACCCTTTCCACTCCATTTAAATATTTTAAGGTCAATTTTATTTATAGTACATTTCAATAAGAAATCTTTCATAAGGTGAGCATTTATTTTTCCTATTGATAATTTTAGTTGGTGAGCCAAATGGTCTTTCCATACATTTTGGGATTTTAGTATTGTGTACACATGTAATATATAGTATTTTCATGTAACGGGTAATTTATTATATAACATTTATTATGTGTATGTTATTTGGACTATATCAAATGGTTTTTAAAAGATGAGAGAGTAAATAAGCTTTATTTACATAAAATTCTTAACACCTTTTCATACTGAGTTCAATGTCAAAGCACACTGCTTATTTACTAGAAATTAAATGTTTCTATTCATCTCTTATGTTTCTTTGAATTTTGTATGCTTATTCCTTCTTTGCAAAACTTGATGATAAACGACCAAACTTTCTATGATCCCTACCATCTGGAATAGCCTTTTTCTGTTTTCTTACTTCATTAACTTTTATCTTTAAAAAAAAATCACTTTAGTCTTTTATTTACTTTCTTTCCTCTGTTTGTCTATCCTTCTGTCTTTCACATTACGCCATCAAAATTTGATATTTTATAACATTTTAATTTTCGAGTAGTCTCACCACTTCTCCACCTAAAAGATCAGAAAATATTCACATTGTCATCCTACAAGTTATACTAAAATTTAAAGACAGTGTAAGTGGTTCAAATGACTGAGCTTATTACAATGCATAAGGAACAAATAAACTGGAGCACAACTTCTTATAATAAAAACAGAATTATATTTATAAATCTAGATTGTAGTCTCTTACAGTTCAGAAACTCACTCACGTAATTCCTATTATTTCTAGTATTCTACTTGTAGAAAAATTGGGGTGATAATTTATCCAACAGAGCTTCAACACTGTTAAGCATAATTGGCTGTAGCTTTGTGTAGAGCAATGTAATAATAACAACAATGCTGACATATATTGAACCTTTATTTTGTGCTAGGCACTGTTCTACATACTTCACAAAGGTTAACTCACATAATAATCACAAATGTCTTATGAATTTGTTACCATTACTATCTCTGTATTTCAGACAAGAGAACAAAAATACAGAAAGTCTAGGCTGGGCACTGTGTCTCATGCCTGTAATCCCTGCACATTGGGAGGCCGAGGTGGGTGGATCACGAGGTCAGGAGATCTAGACCATCCTGGCTAACACGGTGAAACCCCGTCTCTACTAAAAATACAAAAAATTAGCCGGCCATGGTGGCGGGTGCCTGTAGTCCCAGCTACTCTGGAGGCTGAGGCAGGAGAATGGCGTGAACCCGGGAGGTGGAGCTTGCAGTGAGCCGAGATAGCGCCACTGCACTCCAGCCTGGGTGACAGAGCGAGACACCGTCTCAAAAAAATAAAATATTTAAAAAAATACAGAAAGTCTAAACGAATTTGTCCAGGATCATATAGCTAGTAAAGTGGTAGTGCGGGGATTCAAAGCTATTATCTGAAACCAGAGTTTGTGCTCTCATTCTTCTATATACCTCTCTGATATATTAGGTCTTGGGCATTTAAGAATTAAAGCCTAAATATGCAGACCCTGCATTCAATGGATTCAGAAATACATATTGATTTATTCCGCAAATGATTTTGGTTGCTTGCTCTGTACCTGGAACTTTGTTCAGTTTGAGGGGAACAACTAAGAAAAAGACAGTCACGTTCCCTGTCCTCGTTACAGTAGGGTGAGACAGACAAAAACAACACAAACACCACATAAAATTTTAGTACATTGTGAAGGATATTAAAAAAGGGACAGAGGAAATGAAGTAGGTGAAGAGGATGGACAAAGGAATGTCAGAGCCGGGGAAGAAAAAGGCAGAGAATATTACATGTGTCAGGAAAAGAAAAACTGAGTTTTTATAGATGGAAGCCCTGAAAAGAACACCCTGTGGCCAGGGCATAATAAAAAAGGAGGGACAGTAACCCGAGATAAGGTGGAAGAAGCAGGCAGGGAGTAAGCCACATTTTATTCTAAATGTGATGGGACATCATTGAAGGATTTTAAGCAGGGCAAAGATATGATACATGCTTTATTATTACCTAGAGTTGCTGGATGGAGAATGAATTGACAATAATGACATTTGGGAAGGCTGGTTAGGGACAGAAGCTTAGACAAGAGGTAACGGCAGTGATCAGAGTGGAAACGGAAAACAAAATGGAAACACTTAACATGTTTTTGGCATAAAATCAAAAGCATTTACTGATGATTATATGTAAAAAGCAAGAAAAAAAGAGAATATTGAAAGATGATTGCTTAGGCTTCCAGTTTGAGTAACTGGATAAATACTACTATAATTCACAGATCATTAGGATAACTAATTTATACAGATAATTAAAATTGGGATGAAACACTTTTTCTATTTACATATTTTATACTGAGATATTGAGATACCCAAAGATATATTAATTCATGGTTAGACATACGTATGGAATTTAGATTAGAAATATGGACTAGAAATGAAAGCATGTAAATGATATTTAATGCCATGGGGATAGAAGTTTCACATAAGATAGAGAGGGGAAAAGGAAGAGAGGAGTACCCTAAATGAAACCTTAAATAATACTTAATTTAGAGGTTGGGTTCTGGTTCATAGCTTTCAGCTGAAGATTTATCTCACTTTCTCACTAAGGAAAGGATGAATTCCAAGTCATTTTCTAATTATATTTCTCAAGGTGTGGCTGTACATATAGGGTCTCACAGCCTCTCCTTGGATGGCGAATTACAGCATACCTGAGGGTTTCAGGCACCTCGAAGTTCATGCTCTGCTCTAGCAGCTCCGGACATGCCAATGTTAGTTTAATCTTTGGAAAGTTGATGCTTATCTCCAGTGACTACAGAAAGACTGACACAATGATATCACATATATGTTCAGTCTATCATTGTTGAACATTTGGGTTGGTTCCAAGTCTTTGCTATTGTAAATAGTGCCGCAATAAACATATGTGTGCATGTGTCTTTATAGCAGCATGATTTATAGTCCTTTGGGTATATACCCAGTAATGAGATGGCTGGGTCAAATGGTATTTCTAGTTCTAGATCCCTGAGGAATTGCCCCACTGACTTCCACAATGGTTGAACTAGTTTAGAGTCCCACCAACAGTGTAAAAGTGTTCCTATTTCTCCACATCCTCTCCAGAACCTGTTGTTTCCCGACTTTTGAATGATTGCCATTCTAACTGGTGTGAGATGGTATCTCATTGTGGTTTTGATTTGCATTTCTCTGATGGCCAGTGATGATGACTATTTTTTCATGTGTCTTTTGGCAGTATAAATATCTTCTTTTGAGAAGTGTCTTTTCATATCCTTTGCCCACTTTTTGATGGGTTGTTTGTTTTTTTCTTGTAAATTTGTTGGAGTTCATTGTAGATTCTGGATATTAGCCCTTTGTCAGATGAGTAGGTTGCAAAAATTTTCTCCCATTTTGTAGGTTGCCTGTTCACTCTGATGGTAGTTTCTTTTGCTGTGCAGAAGCTCTTTAGTTTAATTAGATCCCATTTGTCAATTTTGGCTTTTGTTGCCATTGCTTTTGGTGTTTTCGACATGAAGTCCTTGCCCATGCCTATGCCCTGAATGGTATTGCCTAGATTTTCTTCTAGGGTTTTTATGGTTTTAGGTCTAATGTTTAAGTCTTTAATCCATCTTGAATTAATTTTGGCATAAGGTGTAAGGAAGGGATCCAGTTTCAGCTTTCTACATATGGCTAGCCAGTTTTCCCAGCACCATTTATTAAATAGGGAATCCTTTCCCCATTGCTTGTTTTTCTCAGGTTTGTCAAAGATCAGATAGTTGTAGATATGCGGAGTGATTTCTGAGGGCTCTGTTCTGTTCCATTGATCTATGTCTCTGTTTTGGTACCAGTACCATGCTGTTTTGGTTACTGTAGGCTTGTAGTATAGTTTGAAGTCAGGTAGCGTGATGCCTCCAGCTTTGTTCTTTTGGCTTAGGATTGACTTGGCGATGTGGGCTCTTTTTTGGTTCCATATGAACTTTAAAGTAGTTTTTTCCAATTCTGTAAAGAAAGTCATTGGTAGCTTGATGGGGATGGCATTGAATCTATAAATTACCTTGGGTAGTGTGGCCATTTTCACGATATTGATCTTTTCACGGCTTGTATTACTTTCCTTCCAGTAGTAGTGACATGAAATACAGGCAATTGTTGAGACATGTCTGAGTCTATATAATTTTCAGCTGAGTCTGAAGTCCTGGCTGAAACTTTGATGTTGAATATTTTTAAATCCGGAAAAAGAAATCCGCACTGGGTCAAACAAACAAACAAATCACTGTCACTTTAAAGCTTCAAGCTGTTTTAATCTGCTTCAATACTCTTTCAGGACAAATTGTTCTGTTGTTGTTGTTGTTGTGGGAAAACCAAATAAATAGGCCTATTTTGCTATGCAGTGTAAAGCAAAGACTCTCTTATGACATGGAAATATTTGAGATGCTCTGGTTCAGGAAATTAAAACTGCTTGGGGGATGACAATAAAAGCTTGTCTTTGTTAAAAATAGAGTTGCATCTCTGCAAACATGTTTGATTTGGGAAAATCATGTGTTTTACTAAGTGCAATAATAAGGACAAAAAAAGGGTAGGATAATATTGTTCCCTATAGAAGCCCTTTGAAAGGGTTGGATCTCTTCTTGTTAGAGGGGTGAGAACCTAAAGTTAACAGATCCACATTCATGAAAAGTAGCATTATTACAATGCTTTGGCTACAAGAAGATCTAAATTCAGGTGATCAAGAGTTGCACAGTTTTTTAGGTGTTCTCATTCACTGGAACCAGCAGGATTAGTAGCCACTTGGACTGGCATCCTCTTTCCATTATATATTCTCACTGGTTATTTTTGTATACATACAACTATTGATTTTAATTTACTTATTTATTGCCTGCCAGCTTACCCAACTCAACAGTTTTTTAGTAGATTCTCTATGTTTTTCCATGCATTCACTAACACAAAATAATGACAATTTTTATTTCTAGTTTAATTGCTTCTTGTTTTAATTTTCAGATTACGGTGTAGATTTTTAATTTGTTTAAGTTTTAGTAAATTAGACTGGTGGAAAAATTATTATTTTAGATAATAATTTTATTGTATTAATGTATTTACTGATGTGGGGAAAAACAAAAATGACTCTGAGCTTTTAAATCATATTAGTGGTAGTCTAATTCACAGTAAGCAATCCACATTAAAATCTATTGCATCCCATTCATCGACTGAATGGTTAGGAAAAGGAAAATAATCCAGTTAATCATTTGTGAAGCATTGTAATAAGGTAGTCTCAAGGGAAATTGCCAAGTATTTAAATTTTCTATAAAATTTCTATTGGATAACAATTAAACCATATCTACATATTCACATACCTTAAAATAATTTTCTATAATTGTGTCCTGTATGTATACATATACATATATATACGCACATCTATGTTTGTGTGTGTGTGTGTGTGTAAAGAGAGGGGGTCGAGTTTAGCATATATACGTGCTTCAGTTTTTATATTGTTGAATAATTCCAAGCGTGGATGTACCACATTTTATTCATCCACTTATCAGCTGATTGACATTTGGGCTGTTTCTTCTTTTGGTTATTACAAATAAAGCTGCTGTGAACATTTGTTGAACACTTGTGTATGTGTGGAGGTACGTTTTCATTTCTCTTGGGTATATATTTACCAGTAGAAATGCTAGGTCACCTGGTAACTCTATGTTTAACATTTTGTAAAACTGACAGACTGTTTTACAAAGAGGCTGCTCCATTTTACATTTCCACCATCAATATATATTGGTTCAAATCTTTCCACATCTTTGTGAAAACTTCTTATTGTTGTAGTCATCATAATGAATATCAAGTGTGATTATGATTTGCAGTACTTTGATGTCTAATAGTGTTGAGCATTTTTTATGTGTTCATCAGTCATTTGTGTATCTTCTTTGGAGAAATATTTATTCAAATTATTTGCCCATTATTTAATTGGATTAGTTGTTGTTTTATTGTTGAGTGTATAAAGCATTCATTATTGATTCAAGATACAAGTCCATTATCACATAAGTGATTTGCAAATATTGTCTCCCGTTCTGTCAGTTGGTTGTCTTTTGAAGCATAAAGGTTTTTCATTTTGATGAGATCTAACATCTGTTTTTCTTTTTTCATTTGTATTTTTTGTGTCATGTTTAAGAAGGCTTTGCTTAACCCAAAGTTATGAAGATTTCCTCATATTTTTTATCCTAAGAGTTTCATCATCTACCATCTACGTTTAGGTTTAAAGTATATTTTTAGTTATATGTGTGGGTGTATGAGTGTGTGTGTGGTATGAAGAAGGAATCAAATATCATTCTTTTACATGTGGCTATACAATTGTTGGGAGCACTACATATTTGAGATAACTTTTTTTTCTCATTGGACTTTTCTGGTACATGTAGCTATGTCTATTCTTATAATAAAATCAGACTCTCTTGGTTACTATAAACTTTATACTGAGGTTGAAATCAGGAAGTGTGAGCCCACTAACTTTGTTTTTTTCATTTAAGATTCTTTTGGCTGTTCTGGGTCCCTTGTATTTCCATATGCATTTTAAGGTCAGCTTGTCAATTTCTGGGAAGAAGCCAGCTGGGATTTCTATACATTAAATCTGTAGATCTATTTGGATAGTATTGTCATCTTCATAATATTAGGCCTTCCATTCCATGAACATTGTTATCTTTCCATTTGTTAAAATCCTTAGTTTCTTTCAATGACGTGCTGTAGTTTGGGTGTATATGTTTTAACATCTAAAATTATTTTGCTAAACTTATTTCTAAGTATTCTATATTTTAAAATTATGTTATAAATTAAATTGTCTTTTTAATTTCATTTTCAGATTGTTCATTGCTCTTATATAGAATACAAATGATTTTTTGTATGTTGCTTTTGTAACCTGCAACCTGACTATACATTTCTATTAAATTATTTAAGATTTTGTATACACCAGTACTTGCCATCGGCAAATAGTGATAGTGTTACTTCTTTCTTTCCAATCTGGATGCCATTTATTTCCTTCTCTCTCTCTCTCTCTCTTTACCCCACCCCCAATTACCCTTGCTAGAATCTCCAGTTTTATTCAACATTAGTTGAATAAAGGGAAAAGTGGACATGTTTGCTTTGGTCCTGGTCTTTGAGGGAAAACATTCATTTTCTCACCACTGAATATAATACGAGCCTTGGGTTTTTGTATTCCTTTCATCAAGTTGAGGAAGTTCTATTGCTAGTTTGTTGAATATTTTTATAATGAAAGTTTATTGAATTTTGTCAAATAAGCCTGTCATTCAACCATGTCAAATTATTGTCTTATTGCAATGAGAGAGATTGTATACTATAAAAACTATGGCGAATCTCACAAAAAAGGAAGAAAGAAAAAAGGGAGGGAGGGAGGGAGGAAAGAAAGGGAGGCAAGCAGGCAGAAAGGAAGGAGAGAGAGAAAGAAGAGAGAGAAAGAAAGAGAAAGAAAAAGAAAAGCAAGCAAGAAAGAAAAAGACAAAGAAAAAAAGAAAAGGAAAGGAAAGAAAAGAAAAAGGAAAAGAAGGAAAATAAAAGAAACAGAATTTTTAGAAGATTTTTACAGAGGGTAGAATTTAGACACGATTTTAGTAAGTAGTGTTTTGTTAGACTTAAAGTAGAGTACAGTTATGTGTACTATTTGTAAAGAGTTCAACATCAGATCTGGATAGTGAATTGGACCTCTGTCCTCGGAAACTTCACAGTTAATATAGATGTGGAATATTTTGTGCAGAAACTTTTTATTTTAGGCTCTTTACCTGGGCTGCAAATTGAGAGTGTTTCTGTGTGTCAAAATAACTTAGATCCTCCAAACAAGATTTGGATGCTTTATACTAGTGATATAATTTCAAACAACAAACTGATATTCTGTGGCTTTGGAGAACAAGCCAGTAAGTAAGAAGGTAGTACACAATCAAGGAGGACTTCATTATGATGCTTTATAGTTGTAGCATGTCCTTGAGATAAATGTTATTTTCTGCTAAATTTTTGTATTTGTCTGTTCTCACTCTGCTAATAAAGACATACCCGAGACTGGGTAATTTATAAAGAAAAGGAAGTTCAATGGACTCACAATTCCACATGACTTGGGAGGCTTCACAATCATGGTGGAAAGTGAAAGCACAGCAAAGGCACATCTTACATGGTGACAGGCAAGAGAGTGTGTGCAGTGGAACTGCTCTTTATAAAATCATTAGATTTCGTGAGACTTTTTCACTATCACGGGAACAGCATGGAAAAACCTGCCACTATGATTCAATTACCCCAGACTGGGTCCCTCCTATAACACATGGAGATTATGGGAGCTACAATTCAAGATGAGATTTGGGTGAGGACCCATCCAAACCACTTTGCAACTGGATTTATCTGTGACTGATTTCCTAGCCGGATGAATAACAATGTTTAATGGACGTGACTCCCTATGAATAATATCCTTCACTGCCTTTCCCATTTGGTAAGCTCTTATCCTGTCTTTAAGACAATGTGCAGACAAGAAGGGGCTATTGCTGTTCTTCAGTGGTGATGAGATGAAAGTATGTTCTCTATGAACTGAAGTCCTTTGGGTAGCTGCAAAAGTAGTGGTTTATTTCTCCGCCAAGCTATTAGAATCAATTTCCCTATCATGGCTATGGAAACTAGAATCCAGGAAATAGGGTACAACCACGGTTCTGAGTTACTTGCCTGGCTTGCATTTTTTGATGTGCTGACCTCCCCTTCTTTCTTCTGCAAAAACATGTCAGGACCTGACTTATGCTTAGCCAAACTCAATTCCCTGTTCAAAAGTGGGTAAGAGGGAAGAAAACTCTTATTTTTTTTTTTCTTGGCAAGTGCATGAGGTAAGGAGACGGGATTTTTACTGGTTTTGCATTACATTTCATATATATATATATATATTGCTGGGGTGAAAAGTATGGAGCTGCTGAAATAGCACTGTTATAGTTATTTTCTTAATTGTGCCTATTCTACATCCTTGAGTTCTGAGAATTTAGCCCTGTATTGATTTACTCTGCTCAATATTTCAGGTCTGGTTGGGTAGATAGGCATTTTATTTTATTTTCAAACTATATAATTGCCTTCCAGGATCAGTCATTCAAAGTCCTATTCTGGCTGTTCAACTGTTTTAGGAATCTCAATGTTCAAACACAGATGTGTGTGCACACACACACATACACATGCCACATGCCCTCTCACTGTTGATAAATAATCACAAAATTGAGAAATATGTCTTATCTCAACTAAAATATTTCAATAATTTTAATTGGCTTTTCGTGAATTAAAATATATTTTTATAAGGATCTAAACATCATTTTTAGAAAGAAGTACATGACTAAAATACTTTAAAATGTAGCAACAGATCATTATTAGCTGTAATTTCTGGTTATCATCTATTACAAAAATAAAGTAAAACAGATTACATGTGGATATTGAGATGTATTATGTTCTCTAGTAACACTGGAATTATGTTAACCATAGAAAAGAAACATCTGCCACATCTCAATGGTGATACCAAGTGTTTTCTTCCTGAATTGGCAAGAGAAAGTTACCAAGAGTTAGATATGTCATGGTTACTGGAAGAGAAGATATAGAATCAGGATGGATTATTCTCATTCGCTTAAATTTTTTCAGAGCTATGCCATTTCTCATTCTATTTGTGAATGATGAAAGGCGTGTAATGCTACAGATACTACTAATAGAGTTAATTGCATTTCTGAAATGATTTGGAAGTTTAAAAAATACACTGGCAAAGGTGATTTATTAGTTAATGATTTAAACATCCTTAACCATGATCAACTTTTCTTCCACTTACTCCAAATAGGAGCACGATGTGCATCACATAAAATTAGCTTAACTGATTTTACAATGACTGTGTTTTATAATTTTTCTTCCATCATCTCTAGGCTACATTTTCATACCAATCACCCCCATTGATACCTTGTAGACTGCTTTGTTGACTGTGTGAGAGGAGACTATTTATGGTATATTACTAGATATACAATTCTCCTAGAGTCAAACAAGTTGAGACTAATGAATCATTCCTTTGGTTTCAGGTTGGTATAGTTTGAGGTTAAGTAGTAACCATTATAAACCCATATCCAAATAGTGGTGCTACTAAGAACATAGGCTTTTGGAATCAGATGACTAGCGGGGGGCGGGCAGTAAAAATTTTGTGTTAATATTATCAGCCCTGTGACTATAAGTTTCAGCTTTCTTCTTGGGAAATGGAAAATTATGACACAAACTTCACAGAATAGATTTATACATAAAATAAAACGATGTATGAAGAGCAGTTTGCATCATTTCTAGCACGTGGCAACTAAAATGATAGCCATTAATTGCATTATTATTGGATATTTCATGTTGTATGTAAAAAAAGAAACAAATAAAAAATATGAAAAAAACATTGTTCAAAAGCTTTAATTATTGTTTTGCCCTCCCACAAAATCCTATTGATCCCCCCAAACTAAATATTAACTCATCTTAAACCTTGAAACAGCTCTTTTCAGATACCTATTTTTATAGAAGCTGGATAGTTCCTTTTAGAGATTCTTTGAGAGAAAAGCAGAGGAAATGCTCTGTCTGTAATAATGCTAATTTCTTGGTATGACTGAAAAAAGTGTATATATTCTTTGTTAAATTAAACATGCTCAGAATAATAATTCTGAGGAAAACAAATAACGTGTAGGAAAAGTGTAATAATTTGATTATACTTAAAGATGCGCTCAAAGCATGTCTATGAAAAAATAAAACATCTACTTTATGTTACCCTAGAGATTGGGAACACAATTTTAAGAAATAATTACTTTTGTTTTTCACCTTGTCACTTCTATGTATTAGGATCTGTGTACCATCATTTATCTTTGTCTGACATTTAAAGCATGCTTTAGCTGGCAATTAATTTCTTTTTCTCTTGCTTTGCTTTTTTATCTCATTAGTTGAATAGAAGCAAATAAATTGCCACATTAACCTTTTATGACATTATCTACTATTGTTTGATAGTTGCAAGTAAGGAGTTAGATTTTGGATTTTTCATACTGTTGCAGTTTTCGATGTGTTTGCTTTTCCTGGACATCTCCAGATCTATGGTATCAAGAGAAAATTCATGATGATTGTACCTAAGTGGTATTGCTGACATAAAATTTTCAAAAACATCTCTAAGGTGTTGCACGTTGGATATTTTTGAAAATTGATTAAGATACAAGAAAGAGAGCCACCATTTTCTGAAATGAAAGGCAATTATTTAATTTTGTTTTGTTTCTGAGAAGATTAAGTCTATAATGACTTTTTTTTGCAAAAATTGTTCCCGTTATATATGTATAATAAGCTGTCAATTGTAGGTATCACAATGACTGCATTTTTATTTTTGAGATTTTGTGGAGAAATGGTTGATGAAATAACAGGTATACATGTATATCTTAAATGCTTTTTCTGTCCAGAAGTCATTTTTTTGTAAATAAAAGTATATATTTTTTCTTTTTCTTCCCCCACTAGATGTGGGTTCTGTGGAAGGACTTGCCTATCACAGAGCCTGGGATACACTGTACTGGACAAGCTCTACCACCTCATCCATCACCAGACACACTGTGGACCAGACTCGGCCTGGAGCATTTGACAGGGAAGCTGTCATCACCATGTCAGAAGATGACCACCCACATGTGCTAGCCTTGGATGAATGTCAAAAGTAAGAAACAGTGTAGTTTTATTTCTTCATTATAGTTATAAGTCAAAAGAATATCAGAGTTCTGTTAATTTTAAGAAGAATTAGCTTTAAAAATAAAGTTTTTATCTGAAGTTTTATTTTCACAATTCATAAAACTTTCTTTTTATATAAGAGCATTATAAACGTGAAAAATCTAAGCCCTTTAAATGCCAGGCTTCATCTCCCTGAGAGATCCAGTAAAAACAAATTTAAATAATTAAAGGCAAAATAGAGACAATACTATGCTGGAAAAGGCCTTCGAAGAAGACTTTAATGCATAGCTGATTGGAACCATAAATTAAAAAAAAATAACATACGCAGAAGACTAAGAGTTTTTTTTTTTTCATTTTAATCAAGTAATTATAGCATCTGGAGATCTCCCAAATTGAAATACAAAAGAAAGCAAACTGCAGCCATACAAAAATCTTCATGTGCAGCTATTTTTTCAGCACTAGGTGCTTGATAATAGTCTAGGTAGTCTACAGCTGTTTGATGATATATTGTACAGACAGTTAAAATAATGCTTGTAAAAAATTCATGACAAAAGAAAATGCTCTGGATATAAAATATAAGCAGTGAATAAAAACAAAAAAAAAAACGTGTTTTGGGGGATGTCTTAAAGAAAGCAGTTATGTTAAAAAAAAACAACTGAAGAACAAAGCACAGGTAAGGGACAAAAAATATCTATCTATGGACTTTCACTCTCATACACAATATGGTAAAGTTGTTTGTTAATTATAAGAAAATCCTTTTTATTTTTAAATGAAACGAATAAACAAAAATCAGAACAATCTGGACTTCCCTGAGCAAAACTAGAAGGGCTAGAAGAGTTTGTTTTAGATGTGATTAAAAAAAAAAAAAGACTGAAGAATAAAAAGCAATGACAGATAATCACTGACCCCGACCGCTTGTCAGAAGAAAGGACTCAATAACAGAAATTGGTCAGTGTGAAAATAGTTGCAAATCTGAACCCTTTTATAGAGCTAAAAGTGAGGTCAGATTTAATTCACTTAATTGAACATCATCTTATACGTGAAAATTCTTAAGGTTGAGCAATATAATGACTCATGGAGTTGGGAGACTGCTCCCACCACTGTCCTATCAGGATATGGTTTGCTGGCTCAGCTGCATTTACCCCAACACATCACCAAAAGAATCTCAGGACAATAATAAATGTCCCACGGTAGGAATAAAAGAGTTGGGCAAAGAAATTTGTAAGTCAGTTTTGAAATAAAAATAAAGCGGTCACTCATGATATTATATATGATGAGTTTTAATTAGTAAATGCTTTATCCTGTAATTATTTATTACATAGGCTAACATTTACACTTTTCACCTTGCATATGGTGAACTGTAAATTAAAATTAAGCACATAAAATATTTCAATTTGATAATTATTTGTAATTAAAGTATAAAAAAGGCAATTTATCATCATATATGTAAATGACACCTTCAAACCACCATTGTATGTTAATAGATTTACAGATATTTTAAAATAAAATCCTAAATCGCAAATCAAAGTTAAGCTCTCTAAGTTTAAAATTTGGCTCAGTTACTAATTATTTGTGAAAACTTTAATTACTTAAGCTCTCTGGGCCGTTCTGTTTTCTTACCTGTGAAATGAAGGGGGGGCAATGAAGGAAACACTGACACCTCTAAAATTCTCTTATTATAAAGCCTACAATCTAGGAAAATATTGTAAATAAATTGTGAGTTTAATACTTTACATTCTGTGCATAACTTTTAAAATGTTTAATTCACTATTTTTTATTTTAAATGTCACAATTTATAAGTAAAATTACCAACAATGAAAATTGAATACAAACATTTTTGTTGTGAATTTGAAAATTATTTGGTAATAAGTGTTATAAAATACTCAAAATCACATATTGAATAACTTTGTTGGCTGTAATGCTAAACTGCCTTTAAATGGTTATACATGGGAATCCATAGAGAACAGATACTATGCTGAAGGATTTAAGAGTCGCTCCTAGAGTTTTAGAAATGATATTGTAATTTATAGAAAAATCACACTAAGAGAGAAAAAAAGAAATGTAAAAAACAGGAGTTTAGTAATTTCCTTTCTCCAAAACATATACAAAAGAGAATACAGAATTTAAAAAGGAAAATTGGAAGGGGAAGAAGATTTTTATTTTCATCAATTGAAGCAGATAAGTACACTTAGGATAAGAATGATTGTACTGGATCAGCTGAAATGTGGTAATAAGTTAGGGTATATTTGCAGTTCGTGGAAAACAAACTTAAGATCACTGTTTTGTTCTTGATTAAAATAAATCCTCATTATGCATCTAACAATTTAACTAAATTATCATTTGAAGGAATACACAGGATAATTATTTTTTAGAAGTAGGTTCTAGGTTTCATTTAAGAACCTGGGGAAAATTAGCATGCAAATATAATATGCATATCTTCTTTTATTACCTAGACTTTGTTAAAGATAGAATATGAGGTAAATAATTCTGCTTCTTTTAAAATAGCTTGGTATTGCCATGTTTTTATTAGTATTTTTACTCTTGATGAGAAGTTTAATTTATAGATACAATTTTCATTTTAATTAGTTTAATGTTTTGGACCAACTGGAATGAACAACATCCAAGTATCATGAGATCTACTCTGACTGGGAAAAATGCTCAAGTGGTGGTCAGTACAGACATACTCACTCCAAATGGACTCACTATCGACTACCGTGCAGAGAAGTTGTATTTCTCAGATGGCAGTCTAGGAAAAATTGAAAGGTGTGAATACGATGGATCCCAGAGACATGTAAGTTAATCAGGAATTTCTTGGTTATAGAGTTATACAATGATATATTTAAAACATGTGATTTATACTCTCCTAAAATGTGCATATCAAGGAATTTCAAAAATAGCCAATTGATTGAAACAATCCAATTGAATAACTAATCTGTCACACACAAAAGAAAATTGTGGATAGTATTTTGAAAACTTCTTTCAAATGCATTTGCTACCGTAGAGACAGCTCAACACATAAACTTTTTCTGGAGCAATAGTAACTAATTTCCTTCTAGTTATTGATTGAACTGGAATTGTTAGAATGATTTGCATATGCTTCATTGTTACGTATAGCTTGTAAAAATGTGAAATAAAATTGATTACTCTTTTCACCTTGCATATGGTGAACTGTAAATTAAAGTTAAACACATAAAATATTTATGAGTTTAATAGGATTTAAAATGAAATCCTATTGTCCCAGGAGAAAAGAAAATTAGAAAAGAATGAAATGATCCTCTGTGTTTGTGTCCTTAAAGCAACCTAAGAAGCTCTGAAGAGAGGAGAATGGGTCAAATCTGTTCTAATCACTGGACTCTCTTTTCTCTGGGTTCAAAATGAAATGTTAGTGGAAGAGTTGCTATGCTATCCCTTGAGAGCACTTACAGCAGGTGTTTAGGGCCTGAAGAACAGTGAGATGCTAGGGCGCCCCCTTGTCCTGTGAGGAGTAGCTGCCTTGGTGACTGGGAAGCTCAGTGGTTAGATCTGGGTGGCTACAGCACTAGAGAAATCTGGACCCATGTCCCTACCACTATACAGGCCTGAAGGACAAAATGATCCTCAAGCTCCCCACGCCTCCACTGCATTGAAGAAGGTCTGGAATGTAACACAATTTTTTTCTTAAAGGGCCAGATAGTAAATATTTGAAGCCTCAAGGACCATGTGATCTCCATTACAAACAACTACAGTGTTTCACGGCACTAACGCAGACATAGAGAATATGTAAATAAATAGACCTGACAGTATTCAAATAAAGTTTTATTTACAGAAACAGGCGACAAATCAGCAAATTCTATACATATGGAACAAATTCTCTACGGCCAAGCACACGGTTTAATTCAGTTGAAGATTGAATTGACCTTAGGCAAATTATTTAGCCTTTATAAACTTTAGATTTCTGACATGCAAATTCTCTTGCAGGGCAATTATGAAGATATAATGCAAAAGTATATGACTCAGAATACAGCAAAGAAATTCTAAATAAACCTAGTATATAATGCTTTTGAAAAGACAGGTAAAACATTGTCCTGAATGTGGTGTCATTTTTTATTATGTCATGATATTTTTGAAAAATGAGTTTATAACTCATTCTCCTCAGCTGATTTTTGTATATACCTATTTTGCACTTCCCCACCCATTTATTCTTATGTATGGTAATTATAGCTACAGTAAGTGGTCGAGTAATAAGATACCACTAACGTAATTTAAAGGATTTATTCTGACATTTAAAAGAAGTGCTTTGTTTAATTGCAACTCATCATTTTCCATCCCTGCCCAAGGCAGGATGATTTCTGATTGGGCCCCAAAGTTAGAAAACTATTTCAAAGTTTACTGCATCCTTACATGCATCTAGATTACCTCATCTTTATCCTCATATGAATTCAAATTAATTTTTAAAAGTTAATATTTTTGTTAATAAAATGAGCAATACATTTTAAAAATTCTTTATTTTGCAAAAGTTAATTTAGGGACTATTTATGGACTGTTTTAAAGACCTTGTGCAGATTTATTAAGACTTTGGACTGTATCAATTTACTAATCGCCCTACTAGCTAAATCACTGATTGCTAATTGTGTTCTAGATACTGTGCTAAGCACTTTATATTTCATGTTTTTATAGCCCTCCCCGTGGTAGGCATTATTACGATGATCCCCATTTACAGATGAAGAAAATGAGGCACAAAGAAGTTTAGTACTTGTTCGGGAACACCTAGCTACATATGTAGCAGGAAGATGATTCTACCCCTGGTGATCTCACTTCAGCGCCTATGCAAACCATCATGCTAAATTTGAAAACACTTAAAAAGGACCCAACTAAGTGTACAAAACATGGCCACTTCCTCATGCCTTGCAATTAGCAATACATTTGTTCTCTCCTTCTTCCTCACATATCTTTAATATGTTACCCATAAACACTTTGCATAGGAAATATTTCAATTCATTACCGAATATGAAAATATGCTTAGTAAAATTTGAAGTTCTGCTGATTTTCGTAGTAAACCGAGTAGATTTACTCAACTTGTCAGCACACATCACATTACTTTGATACACATTTTAAGAACATTAGTAAAATTGACAGGGAAGAAAATGAACAGCACCCAACTCTAAGTGACACATTATCCCCTTTAAAACTGCTCTCTAATAGAGACATAGAGCTTCTTTTTATTTATTTATTTATTTATTTATTTATTTTATTTTTATTATTATTATTATACTTTAAGTTTTAGGGTACATGTGCACAATGTGCAGGTTAGTTACATATGTATACATGTGTCAATCTGGTGTGCTGCACCCATTAACTCGCCATTTAGCATTAGGTATATCTCCTAATGCTATCCCTCCCCCTTCCCCCCACCCCACAACAGTCCCCAGAGTGTGATGTTCCCCTTCCTGTGTCCATGTGTTCTCATTGTTCAATTCCCATCTATGAGTGAGAACACGCGGCATTTGGTTTTTTGTCCTTGCGATAGTTTACTGAGAATGATGATTTCCAATTTCATCCATGTTCCTACAAAGGACATGAACTCATCATTCTTTATGGCTGCATAGTATTCCATGGTGTATATGTGCCACATTTTCTTAATCCAGTCTATCATTGTTGGACATTTGGGTTGGTTCCAAGTCTTTGCTATTGTGAATAGTGTCACAATAAACACATGCATGCATGTGTCTTTATAGCAGCATGATTTATAGTCCTTTGGGTGTATAACCAGTAATAGGATGGTTGGGTCAAATGGTATTTCTAGTTCTAGATCCCTGAGGAATCGCCACACTGACTTCCACAATGTTTGAACTAGTTTACAGTCCCACCAACAGTGTAAAAGTGTTCCTATTTCTCCACATCCTCTCCAGCACCTGTTGTTTCCTGACTTTTTAATGATTGCCATTCTAACTGGTGTGAGATGGTATTTCATTGTGGTTTTGATTTGCATTTCTCTGATGGCCAGTGATGGTGAGCATTTTTTCATGTGTCTTTCGGCTGCATAAATGTCTTCTTTTGAGAAGTGTCTGTTCATGTCCTTCGCCCACTTTTTGATGGGATTGTTTATTTTTTTCTTGTAAATTTGTTGGAGTTCATTGTAGATTCTGGATATTAGCCCTTTGTCAGATGAATAGGTTGCGAAAATTTTCTCCCATTTTGTAGGTTGCCTGTTCACTCTGATGGTAGTTTCTTTTGCTGTGAAAGAGCTTCTGCACAGCAAGAAATGTAGAGCTTCTGCATAATCTTTTTGAAATACTCTTTACATTGTCTTCGCCATTATGTCAAGACAAGCTAATCATTTGAAGCTGGGGTCATCAAAGCTCTTTTAAAAGAGAAAGATCACTATTGCACCCTCACACCATTGCAAGGACCTTTATTATAGCTTTGTGTCTAAAACTGTTTAATAGATATTCTGAAGCCTTAGACAGATGTTACAGCAACTCTACTATGGCCTGTTATATAAGAATTTTCTCTTTGCTTTTAGTATTCTTTTCACTTTCATGTTTAGATATACCCATTGCTTAGCTGTGTGACAAATGGTGCAATCAGAGAAGGGGAAGACTAAATGCTTATTATTCATTTCAGAAATTAATGTTTACTAAATTCATATTATGTAATTATTAGTAAAGATAATTTTACAAAATAAATACTAGAATGAAAATTGGAAGTTTATTTACTTCTTTAAAAATTATACTTTTAATGCAATGTTAAATTTAATCCTCACATTTGGTATTGACTAATTGCATGAACATTACCAAGTCATTTAAAATCCTTATGCTTTTTGAAAATGTAATTTTATTTTAGATTCAGGGAGTACATGTGTACGTTTTGTTTATTACATGGTATAATGCATACTAGTGGGAATCAAAGCTCTTATACTTTATAATTAATTTAGGTATAAAAACAAATGACAGCTAAAATCAACATAATTGTGATGTTCTCTAATTTTGTGGAAATTAGCAGAAGTCATTAACAATGGGGACATTCTTTGTCCCCATATCTAGTTGAGGAAGTAAAACATATGCTCAAAGATAATTAATGATATGGAATTAAATCAGTGACAATGATAATTCTCAATATTTTAATTCTTAATCTTTCCTTGTTCTGAAAAGCCAAAAATTCATACACAGGGTGTTCTTTTATAAATGGGACCTTTATAAACAGCACTATCATTTAGTGTGCTTGTACCTAGATTTTCCTTGAAATCCAACTGTTATTGTTAGTTAGCCTTGAAAAGAGCAGATAATCTAACACATGCCAGTGTTCTCAGGAACCAGGTGACTTCCACTTACTACATGAAATGAAAGCATTGTCAATTGTTGTAGTCCATTCAAGCTGCTATAACAAAATATTACTCCTATTTTTTTCCACTCCTTATTTTATTCCCTTTGGGCAACCATACTAATATAAATATATATATATATATATATATATATATATATATATATATTTCAATTTATATTTTATTTTTAAGTACATCTGCAAAACAACAGAATAAATTCCATTTTTATATTTTGGAGTACACTGTAAAAGGCACTGCAGAAATGTGTGACAGGTAAAAACTATAGATTTAGAAAGAATGATATTTAGGAAATAGAAAGTATAGTTATGAAGATTGAAGGATTCTATAAAAGACTTAAAATACTCACCATGAAATATAAGAAGAGATGCAAAACATCGTTCATTGTATAATGTCAAAAAATGCTGAAGCAATACAATAAAAAGGAGTGCTAGAAAAGTGACAGTTACAGAAGGGAACATTTATTTTGCATAATTGCATATTTTCTAACTTTGGATAAAGCAGAAGGCAATCTCAAGAGTAGGGAGATCAGCTATCCTCAGTGGAGTCAACAGATTAGAAAGAAGCTAGATATCATAATCCAGAATATTAGATACAGTGTATCTTTAATGAGAAAGAAGCAATCTATATTTAAGTTAATTGATTTTAAAGTGTTGGAGAGATTCTTGTAAATTTAGACCTTATGTGCCCTCGAACACAGTATGATGCCGTGGGTCTTCCAAAGCCTGTTGGAAAAGTGTGCCTTCTTTTGAATATATCTATAGGAATTAGACCGTAGTCAAGTAAATTTTCAAAACTGTGTTTCAAACAAAGTCTGATGGGCTTAGTCATTGCATTATATCTTAAAGCTTTTAGTATGCTCGTGAACATTATGAATATTCTGAATGGAAAACAGCATGTAGCTTTGTTCTGATCAGAAAACAGATTTTTTTTTTTTTTTTTGCTTGTTTGTTTGTTTTAATTTTTTAACATGGGCCAGGCGTGGTGGCTCATGCCTGTTATCCCAGCACTTTGGGAGGCCGAGGCAAGCGGACCACCCAAGGTCGGGAGTTCGAGACCAGCCTGACCAAGATGGTGAAACCCCCATTTCTACTAAAAATACAAAAAATTAGCTGGGCGTGGTGGCATGTGCCTGTAGTCCCAGCTACTCGGGAGGCTGAGGCAGGAGAATCGCTTGAACCCAGGAGGTGGAGGTTGCAGTAAGCCGACATCATGTCACTGCACTCCAGCCTGGCAATGGAATGAGACTTTGTCTCAAAAAAAAAAAAAAAAAAAATTAACATCTTGTGTCATGGACATGTGTTTGTAGAGATCTGAAAAATGCTGATACACTATTTACAACTCACTTAGTTTATCATAGAAATATTATATAACCCATTGCTTATCAGTAGACCAGAGAAACAGATCCTTTCAAACAGCAAAAATAAATCAAAAAAGTGTTTTTTAAAATACATTTTTATTTTTTGATTTTTTTAATCTGAGGTTTAATAAACCCATTAGTTTTTTCTATCAAACTGAATGTTGAGTTTTATTATTCTATTTTATTTTAGAGTGTGGTCACAATAAAATACAAGTCTGCACAGTTCAATTTTGACTTGCATTGATAAAAATAAAATGATTAGCTGGGTTTTTCTGATTTTAGTACCACATTAACTTATGTGGTGGTTCTACCTAAATATCGAGGAATGCATTCTTTATTCGGTGATAGGAAACTGAATGTTTTTGGGAAATTTAGTTATTAAGGCAAAAAAATCCAGAAAATAATTCTGTGATGTTTCTTTTTAATTTTTTCTGTTTGTATCTATCATCTCTGTTTGTTCCAGTAGCTGAAACAATAACTGATGTTGATAGGGGCTAAGACAGCATGATTATAACCTATCTCCCCACAGTTACCCTGTAAGTGTTAATCATTTCTTGGAAAGTATCTGCTACCTGCATGATACAGACCTTTCCAAAAGAGACATTTATGTTCCTAGAAATTGCAATTGCTCATGTTTCTTGCCACTGACATTCTTTTAAAAACTGAATCCAAAATTGTTTGCAGAATATATTCCCAGGAAGAAATCTTAAATCTTATGACTTATCTTTAGAATGAAAAGGATTTTTATGACTAACTTGACCCCTAAATAAACACGCTCTGATGACATGAACTCTTTTAAGTAAGAATAGGAGAGCAAGTTAAATAAATAAACTAGTTTTAATTATAAGAACAATCAGAAAGTAATGAGATATTTTATCTTTTTATGGCACTAAATATTTCCTTTTTACTTTGTGTGCGTGTGTGTGTGTCAGGATCTCACTTTGTCATCCAGGCTGGAGTTCAGTGTTGTGATCAAGGCTCACTGTAGCCTCTAACCCTGGGCTCAAATGAACCTCCCACCTTGGCCTCCTAAGTAGTTGGGACTGCAAGCATGCACCACCACACTTGGCTAATTTTTTACTTTGAGTAGAGATGGGGTCTCTCTGTCTTTCCACTTTTAAAATCAGTTGTTTTATTCCATAAATAAATCAAGGCATCAACTTATCATCTATATGCGTCTATATATTTACCTATCTTCTATCTTTCTTATCTGTATATCTATGTTGTCTTCTCTTATTGATAATATAGTTTTAATGACGTTCAAGGGCCTGAACTCTGAAACTTACAGAATAAGTTTTGATGCCCAGAAAAGTGAATTTTCTCACAACGTAAGTTTGAAATGCTTACCCAAGTCAAAACCATTTGCTATCACCAAAGAAAAGAAGGAAGATGAGTTTCAACTTCTAAAAGAAAAGGAAATATTTGATTTAAAAATTAAAGTATAAGTGTAAGCACGCATTTCAATGAACTGAAAACTTTTCCACCATTAACTGGAAAAAACCAGTATTATTTCACAGATTAGGAACAGGCCCAGAAGAGTAAATTAATTTCTAATCTTCCTATGTCTAATATTTAATGCCAATTATGGTTCTTAACTCTCTATTAGAGCCAATGATCTTTATTTTTAATCAAAAAATGTAATATCCTTATTTCTGTTCTAATAAAATTTTATATTATATCTGCCTTTATAAATAACTTTTCCAAGTTCAATTTAGTACCTGAACTATAATATAAAGGAGATATATGGAAAAAGTAATTTACAATGAATGATACATGTCCCAATACACACTAAATGATCAAAGGAAACATGAGAAAGTGGTCAGATATTTTCACATGCATAGACTCATCATGAATGTAACAGCTGTGAAGGCAGATACATATCTAGTAGGTTTTACTGCTCAAATACTGAGAGTAGTGCTGCCTTGGGTGATATGATTTTTCAAAACTGATGATGAGTTCTTGAAAATGTATACAAAATGAGATAAAGTCATCTCTCAATTTACATAGAAGTTATAGTCCCTGAAAAATAATAAATGTATATGAAATATCCTGAAATACTTATATATATATATGTAAAATGGAATTAAATTCTAGGATCAGATAATTATAAGCAGGTTTTCACCTTTGGGAATATCTTGTAGGACATTTGAAACCTGGGCAGAGTCTCAGACAAGTCGTTGTACAGAACTGCCCCGTGTATTTCAGAGCATCCGGATTCCTGGTTCTTTACCACTAGACTACATAGCTATCACCCCCACCTCACCCCACTCCTATTAAGCAAAAATGCTGCCAACATTTTCCAGAGTCAATGAAGGAATAGGACTACCTTGATTGTGAGCCAATAAGATGGGTAATTGTCTTAAAGGGAGATGTGAAGAAAGTTCTCCTGACAGCAGTGATCTTTATATTCTGTCTCACATGCCTCAAATACATGGGATGTTGGGTCTGTCAATAGCTGGATAAATCATAGACAAGAAGCAGAGTACCTAACTGTTAGCATAAGACTTCTCCGGACTTTAATTTTAACAGATCAGCCAATTGAATAAATAGAACTGTATATATCCAGTACCTTTTACATGATGGACGTTGCAATCAAGTATATTCTAAAAAAGCCCATTATCTACTAAATTCTGAGAGGCTGCTGGATATCGGATGTTTTGTTGTCTTTGACATTTTTCTGAATTCCGGAGGCATCATTCAATATTCAGATTATTATGTCCAATATTGATTTCAGTATATTTTAAGTATTCCTGGGCATGAATAGTTATTCAAATTATAATCAGACCTTAATAACGCTCTAATTTATTTAAAAATGATCTTTATAACTTTCTAATCTTTAGAACAGTAGGTGACTAAATAGAAATGTGATAAAAGTAAAGAATATGGCAAGTCTATGAATTCTATTAATCCATTAAAAATTATCATGTAAAACATATTTTTCCATGGGGAGATTTAGTATACATTAAGTGATAAGCGTAGCGTGAACACTTTAATATGCTGTCTCTCAGGCTAGATGCATAAAAATATTTCTTGAATGAAGAAATGAATGCTGTTGTCTTAGTGTGCTCTGTTTGCCATAACGAAATACCTTAGACTGGGTGGCTTAAAAAACAGAAATTTACTTTCTCACAGTTCTGGTGGCTGGAATTCTGTCATCAGGGTGCCAGCAGAGTCAGGTTGGTGAGGGCCTCTTTTCCTGGCTTATGGATGGTCATCTTCTCACTGTGTCCTCACATGGCCTTCCCTTGGATGTGCATGGGGACTGGGTTGGGGGCTGGGGAGAGAGAGAGAGAGAGAGAGAGAGAGAGAGAAATCTAGGCCACAAATTCTATAAAATTAGTAACCTACCCTTGTGACCTTATTTAACCTTAATTATCTCCTTAATGGTCATATCTCCAAGTACAGTCATATTGGGAGTTAGGGCTTCAACAAGTAAATTTTGCAAGGAGGCACAGTTCAGCCCATAGCCACTATGAATCAGTTTCTATAGGAAAAAAGCATTCATCTATATATATACACACATTTATATACATTATATATTACATATAAATATATATGTATATTATATATGTATATATATTATATATGTATATATAGATATATACATATATACATCATATATATACATTATATATATTATGTTTATATATGTTTGTGTGTGTATGTGTGTGTGAATATATATACACACATTTAAAAATTCCCAAAATTGTTAATAGAAGCCTTTAGATTGTGAAATTATAAGTGATTTCTTTTTACCTGTGTGCATTTCTAGAACAGATAACAAATATTAATGAGTGAAGGAAGACATATGCATTTGTGCTTATGAATTTTTAATTAAACGTTTTTATTTGGAGATAACTATAGATTCACATGAAATTGTACAAAGTAATACAGAAGGATCAAGTGTACTCTTTACCCAGTTTTCCCTAATGATTACATCTTGGAAAAGTATAGTACAATCTCACAACCAGGATATAGACACTGATGCGGTCAAGATACAGAACATTTCCTTCATTCCAATGATCCCGCATGTTGCTTTTTTGCGTAGCTGTGCACGCTTTCCTTCTTTCCCACTCCTTTCTTAATCACCTGCAACCACTAATTTGTTTTCCACTTCCATAACTTTGTCACTTTAAGAAACTTATATGGAAACTTTAAGAAATTTTATAAAGAAATTTTATAACTTCTTTATAAAGAAACTTTATAACTTCTTTATAAAGAAACTTTATAACTTCTTTATAAACTTTATAACTTCTTTATAAAGAAACTTTAAGGAACTTATATAATGGGATCATACAGTGCATTTCCTTTAGGGACTGACGCTTTCCATTCAGTAGAATTCTCTGGAGATTCATTCAGGTTGTTGCAAATATGACTAGCCTGTTCTCTTTCCTGCCGAGTAGTATCTATGATATGAATAAGTCACAGTATCTTTATTCACTTGTTGGAAGTCATCAGGGAGGTTTCTAGTGTTTGGCTATTATGAATGAAGCTTTCATGAATATCTGTGTACTGATTCTAGAATGAACATAATTCTTCATTCTCTGTAATAAATGTCTAAGAGTTCAATCACTGGGTCATACATTAGTGGCATGTTTCGTTTTTTTTAAAGAAACTGACAAACTGCTTTCCAGAATGACTGTACTATTTTACACTCCCACTTACAGTTTATGAGTTATTTATGTATTCTAGATGATACTTTTTTGTTGGCTATGTGGTTTGTAAATATTTTCCCCCACTTTGTAGTTTGTTTTTCCATTCTTTTCACATGAGTTTTATGCTGAGCGAAGTTTATTTTGATTATTTTTAATTTATCTTTTTTTCATGGTTCATGCTTTTGATGCTAAGACGAAGAATTCTTTGCCTATCCTTAGATTCCAAAGATTTTATTCTATTTTTTCTAAAAATGTTATAGTTTCACATTTCACATTTACGTTCATATTTCATTTTGAACTTACTTTTGCATTTGGTCAGAAACTTAGGTCAATGTCCACTTTTTTGCCTATGGATGTCCATCTTTTTTTTTTTTTTCTTTGAGACGGACTCTTGTTCTGTTGCCCAGGCTGGAGTGCAGTGGGGCAATCTCGGCTCACTGCAACCTCCGCCTCCTGGGTTCAAGTGATTCTCCTGCCTCAGCCTCTCGAGTAGCTGGGACTACAGGCATGTGCCACCACGCCCAGCTAATTTTTTGTATTTTTAGTAGAGACAGGGTTTCACCATGTTAGCCAGGCTGATCTCCTGACCTCGTGATCCACCCGCCTCGGCCTCCCAAAGTGCTGGGATTACAGGCGTGAGCCACTGCACCCAGCCGGATGTCCATCTTTTCTCTAATTGCTTGTATACTTTTTTCAAAAATCATTTGGGCATATTGTAGGTGTCTATATTGGGGTGCCCTGTTCTTTTCCATTTATTTGATGAGTTTACCACTCTGTCAACACCACACAGTCTTGATTTTCAAAGTTATTTTGGTTATTTTATTTTCTTTGCCATTTTGAATAAGTTTTAGAATAATCTATCACATCCACAAAATGTCTTTGATATATCTATAGTGTTTTCAGGTATATTCTCTGTCTAACTTTTTTAGCAGTTGCTTTAGGTACTGCAGTATATATTCATTACTTATCAGTCTACAAGCATCACCATTTAACCAGTAAAGCGAAGCATAGAAACTTTACATCCCTTTATGTTTCTTTAGCCTCCCATTTGTAATATAATTATCTTAAAAGATTTACTCTGCACACAACAGTGTTATATTTTTTTTTTGCTTCAACCATCAAACAACTTAGAAAACTCAGTATAAGGAAAGCCTACTTTTATGTACCCATATTTTTGCTCACGGTGTTCTTTCTTTTTTCTTGATGTTCACAGGTTTCTTCTTTAATTGCTTACTTCCCTATTGCTTTTGAAAATTCCTTTTGTCCATTCTTTGCCATCTGTTGTGGCAAATTATCTTGATTTCCTTTCATCTGAGACTGTTTTGATGTTCCCTTTATTTCTGATATTTTCACTTAGCATAGGTTACTGGGTTGACAGTTTTCATTTCATATTTGAAAAATATTGGGCCACTTCTTTCTGTTCTCTGTGATTTCTGATAAGAAATCTATTATTATTAAAATTGTTTTCTTCTATGTAACATGTCATTTTCCTCTGGCTGCTATTAAGATTTCTTTCTTGTCTCTAGTTTTCAGAAGTTTATTTTTATTTTTAACCAGCAAATAATAATTGTGTATATCTCAGGAGTACAAGATGATGTTTTGATATATGTATATATTGTGGAATGATTCTTCGAGCTAATTAACATATTAATCACCTCACCCATGTACTCACTAATTTTTGTGCTATTTATCTCCAAAGTTAATTTCTCATGTCTAACCGGAAATTTGTATCCTTTGACCAACATCTTATTCCCCATCCCACCTTCACTCCAGCCTTTGGTACCTACTATTCTACTCTCTACTAATAAGAGTCTGACTTTTTAGATACCACGTGTGAGCTCATGAAGTATTTGTCTTTCTGTGTCTGGCTCATTTCATTTAGCATAATGTACTCCAAGTTCACCCATGTTGTCACAAATCACAGTTTCAGAAGTTAAATTATGATGTGTCTTGGGTTAATAGTCTCTGAGCTTTACTCTGCTTCTCGAATCTATAGGTATATGTCTCTTGCTAGATTGGTGGTTTTCAGCCTTGATTTTTTCAAGTCCTTTTTAGCCCCACACTTTCTCCTCTCCTTGTAGGACTCTTTGACATGAATGTTAGGTCTTTTATTATAGTCTCACAGGTCACTGGAGCTTCATTCAGTTTTCTTTCTTTCTGCTTTTTCTTTGTTGTTTTGACTGGCTATTTTCTATTATTCTACTTATTAGTTTACTGACACATCTTCCATTTCCTCCATTCTGCTGTTGAGTTTATTCACTGAGCTTTTTATTTAAGTTATTTTACGTTCAGTTCTAAAATTTCCATTTTGTTCCGGTTTCTTTCTTATATTTTTTTTACTGAGATTTTCCATTTCTTTCCTAAAGCCTTTATTTTTAAAAAATTTTTATTATGGCTACTTTTAAATCTTTTTCAGATAATTTTTACACCCCTGTCATCTTGGTGTTGACATCTATTAGTTGTGATTTTTTCAGTCTCTTTGAAATCTTCCTGGTTCTCGGTATGATGAGTAATTTTGTTTGAACTTGAACAAGTTTTACTACATGTATCTCCGTATTTTCAACCCTTCTATTTTTAACTGTCTTTCCTGACATCGGTCTGGGAGGAGAAAGTGAGGGGTGCTACCCTATCAAAGTAGCAGGTCCCCCATTCTGCATTCGTTGGCACCAGAGATGAAATTGGGACTCCTCTGTGCTTCTGGATGAAGAGTGGGAGTTCAGGCTACCTAGATGGCCTCTACAGTGTCACCTAGAGGATGATGGTGGAAGTCCTGACTCTCCAGTGAGCTGCTTCTGACACCACCTCAGCAGAGAAGGGGTGGGCATTTTATTACCATCAGGTGTGTGTGGAAGCCCAGGATCCCCACTTGGCCTTTGCTAGTGTGGGTGCGTCGCAGCCTTTTTCCTGTGGTGGTTGGCTATAGTAAAGTTTTCTGCTGTGCTTGCTAGGTTGTTTCTTTCCTGGTCTTTTAGCTAGAGACAGCAGATTATTATTTTTATTTTTTCTGTGTATGTTGCCATTTCTGGGTGGCCAGCTTATACAATTTGAGTCTGAGATATATGAAACAAAATGACACTCAGGAAACACACTTCCATGGAATTTCTTGGTCCCAAGATACCCAGCTGGATTGCTTTTTCTCTCTACTTTTATAGTCTCCTTATGTTTGTTTTATGTATAATTTCTAGAGTTTTAAGTTGTACATAAGAATCAAGAAATGTCTGTCTACTCCATTTTTCTAGGAGCATAAGTTAGTGTGCTTATAGATTTTTAGACATTCAGAATAGAAAAAAAGGGAAACATCTATTTGTGTTTTTTTAAAGACACTTTTAAAGATCTAAGCTGATTTGTGTTCTATAAGTCTGTAAAACAGGTCCTTGCATTGCCAATGAATTTAAACAGGAATAAGACTTATTAAAGACTTATTAAACACAGATGATATGGCATGAGCTACAGGCCAAAGACATTGAAATCACTGATTATCCACCTAAGAGAAATAAAGATTATGAAAATAAAGATGGTGACTGTGTTGTCTAAATTTTATTGTCTGTAATGATAATGTGCAGATGTGATCACAGAGTATAATAAAGTTTATATGAATATATGACATTGCCAAATATAGGTGTCTAAGTGAGAATAAGAAATAAGTGAAAAGAAAACTAAAATTAGTGTTAGATAACATTGTTTCAGTGTTGGACTGGTTCAAAAGAACTGTGTGATCTTGAGCAATTATTTTAATCTTTTTGAATCTCAGATTTGACATTTTGGGCTAGACTTAAAATATTTTCCAACTCTAACTTTTTTTACTTTTACCATTGGTTATGTGGAACTTAACTAGATCAGCCATTTGATATATATTTTATAATACATTCATATACATAAGAAGGTGGTGCCACATCTTGAATATTTTAGACATGGAGGCAGTCTTGGTAGTAAAATAGAACATTCTGCTTTTCAGGAAGCAGTATGATGTGGGAGAAATTAATAAACTTGGATTGTTTAGACATGAATTTGAAACTTAGATATAAGACCGTTGTTTGGTAAACTGAGGACATTTCTTAATCCTTCTACACCTTAATTTCTGCTGTAGAATGTGACTAATAGTTTATGCCTCATAGGATGTATTTTGAGGGTTTAAAATGTTAATTCTTGTAAATCCCCCCTTGAATTATGAAATTTAAAAAATAAACCAAGTTTAAAATTGTGTAACTACATTCACTACACACATACACATTTGTATAAACATGAATGGTATCTATAGAATTAATTATAAATTGCCTCATTTCCTCTTTTGTAGGAATAATAACATCTAACAAAAGGCAATTTGTTTTTCATCTTTGTATCTCCAAAAGCAATATACCCAAAGTCTGATGCATTGCTATGTTCAGCAAAATTCACTGAAGAACTGAGTAAATGAGTAAATAAACTAAAAGAGAAATTATAAAAAGGATGCTCTGAATAAAATGAAAAAAAACAAAGAGCTTAAAAAAAAAAAAGAAAAGAAAAGGCCAAAATCAAAGTTTAGCTATTTTGAAGGCCTCAGCTATCCAGGGTAACTGATATTCCTATCCAGTAAGATAGGAATGATATTGCAGTAGGCTTAATGGTGTTTATTTCTTACACAATTCCTTTGATTTAAGTCCACATACATTTCAGTGATAGTTCAGCTTGGTTAGTCTTGCAAATTAAAGTATTACTGAAGCCAGACTGTCTGAAAAGAGATGTGTTCTTGGAGAAGAATAATGGTCAGTATCCAGGGCAACTAGTGTATTCATCCAGAAAATAACTGGTGTCCCTTCAGCATGAGATACTGATACTGATGGATTGATTTAACATTTCCTAGAAACTTTCCATTTTTAGGCATCAGATAGAATTTTCAAAAGGCCAGCAGCTACCTCTCCTACCTGCCTCATTGTATAAATTCATCTACAAAGATTAAAATAACAGATAGCTAAAGAAAGCCATTCTGCTCATATATATATATATGCACATTTCTTCCAGAATAACTTTGCTTACAAACTGAACAGAGGGAGAAGCATACAAATAAGCTTAAAAATATTTCCTTTGGTGACATAATTCAGCAGATAAAAGGAAAAGTAGGAGATTTAAAAGTTTCACGTTTGAATTCATAAAATTATCAAATAACTTACATTAATTTTTCTCTTCTCTGAATTTCTTAGTTTTTGTATTGTTCTTGAGAAGGTTATAATGTGTTTTTTGTAAGTTTTACACATAAGAAAACTAACATGAATTTATTTGAGCTTGAGGCAATATTTCTCTGTGTTTGACTCTCTGAGAACATTTAAAATTATAAAAAAAGATTAAAACTAATTATTATTTTAACCATTTAAATATTATTTAAACTAGTTTACAATAAAAACTCAGGTATTGTATGACTACAACTAAATAACTCAAGCATGTGCTTTTTCTGAACTTCCTAGCAACCAAGACATTACGGGAAGACTGTTAAGTTATACAGTGCTTTGATTTGATAGAAAAGAACAAAACTGTTTAGCAGAAAAGTCATTTTTTTATAGTCCTTTGATTTAAAATGTTATTATAACAAGACCTTTTATTTACATAGGAATTTTGAGAATATAAAAAAAGTAAAAATCAAGATGCTAAATTATTTCTAGCAGCACATAATAATAAATAAGTCATCAAAAGGAATATGGTTGACCATTAATATATAAAATACATTTTAATAATGTACAATTACATTGTTAAATTACTAAAAGAAGCTAACATTTAAAACTAAAGTCAGTAAGATACATGATCTTAATTATTGCATAATTATGAAACGTTAAGAAATAAAAACAGAGAAAATATAAATAATATAAGTAAAGATGTGTCTTAGAGGGAAGAAAGACTAAACAGTTATACACATATTAAAGGAGAAACTGGCCAGGCACAGTGGCTCACCCCTGTAATACCAGCAGTTTGGGAGGTCAAGGCAAGTGGATCACTTGAAGCCAAGAGTTCAAGACAAGCCTGGCCAGCGTGGTGAAATCCCATCTATACTAAAAATATAAAAAGTTAGCTGGGTGTCATGGTGCTCGCCTGTAATCCCAGCTATTTGGGTGGCTGAGGCACGAGAATTGCTTGAACCTGGAAGGCAGAAGTTGAGTGAGCTGAGATCACATTACTGCACTCCAGCCTGGGCAACAGAGACAGATGCTGTCTCAAAAAAAAAAAAAAAAAAAAAAAAAGAGAAACTGTCAATAGAAACTGTCAGTAGACTCATGCTCTCATGCTAATATTTCCATGAAGATGCCAGCAGAATCCTATGACCACTGATGTAGCTACTGCAAATTTGTACAATCTGTAGTTTATTCTGCTAACATGATAATTCTGCTCATTGAAGGCTAAAGTACCCTAGTATTTATTTGTAGGATCCAGAGCTGGGACTGAGCACAAACGGGGAAAGAAGGTCAAATCACCCCAACATGTAAAAGCTGAACCTAATCAACTGGCCAGTCCATTTGCATTTGGGCCTGCTGAATGGTTGGAAAATTAAAGGGCTTGTTAACCGAATGAAAAATAAATGCTCCAGTATCTTAGTCCATTTGTGCTTCTATAACAAAATACCAGAGATGGGGTAATTTATAAATAATAGAAATTTATTTCCCACAGTTCTGGAGGCTGAGAAGTGCAAGATCAAGGCACCAGCAGGCCTGGTGTCTGGTGAAGGCCTGTCTCTCATAGATGGTGCTTTATTGTTGCATCCTCGCATGACAGAAGGAATAAACATGGTTTCCTTGCATGGCAGCAGAGTGGAAGAGATCAAACCCACACACTTAGGCTCTTGTATAAGCATGGGCTAATGAGATCTCTTTCCTCATGATTTTATCAGCTCCTAAAAGCCCCACCTCTTAATACTATCATACTGGCAATTAAGTTTCAACACATAAATTTTGGAAGACATCTGGACCATAGCACCCATTATAACCCCGCTTTGGGCATAAATAAGAGCACATTTGTCTTAATTTGTCAATGACATATCAGAAGAGGTAGAAGAGTCTCTTACCACAGAATGTACATTAGCATCCCTTAGGGGGTTTTTATGTAATAGTGATGCCTAACCCCAATCCGAGAACAATTAAATCAGAATTCCTGTATGAGGCATGGGTCTCATTTTTCAAAGCTCCCCATTGATTTTGCATAGTGAAAATTGAGAATAATTATTGTAGTCTACTATAGGCATAACAGAGAATTTACCCAAGGTACAATCAAATACGTGGTAAATGAGAATTTTTTTTTAATTATGGTTTTGGCAGACCTAAACCAGGTATAGATATATGTGTGCCATGACCATATTCTCTCACCTGATTCAGAATATCTGAGAGAATTCGCATGAGAATCTTCATAATTTTGGCCTTCCACAGTGCCTTGCATTTTCCCCAAGACATGGGACTGATATTACTGACATTAGGGGATACACAGAAACAACATCAATTTAAAGTTAATGATGTAGTATGAAAAATCATTCTTTACTTAATGCTCTTTCAATCCTCTGATTGACCCAGAAAGAAAATTTAAGTTTACTGATAATATGTATTTAATATCCCTGTGATACTTAATAAAAGAGAGAGAAAAACACAGAGAGAAGAGGGGGAGGGAAAAAGAGAACAGGAGAGAGGGAGGGAGAGAAAGATAATTCAGGCTAACATTTGGTTGGCAATACTATTTAGCTATAATTTGATAGTTTCAGTTTCATTGTAGAATTTTTTGGAGTTGCAGTCTATTTCTTCTGATACTAGATTTCCATTTATGGTAATGAGTCAATTTAAAGAACAATTCAAAGCAAATGATAGTAGAAATTGTATTTAGATAAGGACAAAAAATGTGAAGACATTTATCTCAGTTCAGATTAGATTCGTAAAAGCATAAACAAACAAAATCAAAGCCTGAGGCAAGAGCTTATGTTGTGCTTCTCTATTAGGTATGCAATCCCAGGAAGCAATACTGTGTGCAAGCAAAATGTGCTTCTGAAGGACAAAAAGCCTATGTGAAGAGGTGTGCTACAGAGTTGGAAAGGAAATAGTTAAATGAGAACCTGGATCATCATCACCATCATACTATTTAAGGCTTATTTTGCTTTTTTAATTTAGTTGAACAGAATAGTAAATCAAAGGTGAAAACTTTTAATAATGTTACCTTCATTAAAGTGTCTAAAGTCATTTTGACAGTTATGCAAAAGAACCTTTCAATTCTGACTTCAGGTCCTCCCACTCTGTCTTCTTATATCAAACTTAAATAGAGAAAGTAAATAAAAGCAATGATGCAAGGTTCATGTCTGTAACTCACGCTCCTGGAGGCCTCACCCTGCTGATATACTGCCGTAATAAATTACGCAACTAGTGCAGTTCTTTGATTTATTGCTGCAATAGATCATAAGCATGATGACTGACATAAACATGTGTACCATAGACAGCTGGGCTTCACAATATTTTATTTCTCTCTCCTCATTTTCAAGTGCTTAGTTTGGAAAGTAAGAAAGAAAACAAATTGACACATCCAGGAGGATATTTCTGGAGCAGCCCTCCCCATAGACTGTTGAAGTAATAGCTTTTCAGTTGAGAAGTCCCAGTGCTCTTCTCTGCTTCTAGTTCCTCCCAAAGGACTGTTTAAAAAAGTTAAAAAGCCATTAACTCATATGAATTAGGTTTTGATAATTCAGTCTGTAGTTTTTCTTTTTCATTTTTTTGACTGTATAAATACATAATGACAGACTTCATCTGCATTTCCTCATTCTTTCTCTGAGCTATTATGAGCTATCATGGAAATTGGAATTACAGACATTTAAATTCAAAGTAATTATTTAATAGGCTGTTACACCCCTACTTTCAAAAGGAAAACAGTTGTTCTGTCATGAGTCCAATCATTTTTTCAAACAAGATTTATACTGAGGTGTAAATGATCGCTTTTTATTTCATAGTTAAAATGATGCTTCATCATGTCTCCTGAGAGCATTTCTGCAATTGGCAACACAGGGCCTTTTAATGATTTGTGTGGTCATCTGTTCTCCTAGTTCTTTGTATCTACCTGGGGAGCTGTGTGGAATGCATGACAGTATTTGATCATAAGAATTCTTTTGACCCTCCCCAATATTTAATATTTCCAGACCTTGCATCTATTTTCTTACGAACTGTGACAGGTCTAAGATATTACTCAATTTGCTGAGTTATATATTCTATATTTATTAATATTGCAGAAACACAAGACACTTGGTCAACAAATATAGTTCTTTATTGATACCACCAGATCAGCAGCCACAGCAACAACGAGACCATTAGTTTCCCACATCTAGACCACCAGCAATGCCACGAGAGCTGACGGAATCTTTCCAAGTGGGTGGTGGCTTTGTTCACATGGACAGAAATAGAGAACAATGGATTTTCTCCATTTACATATATAGGATACGGTCAGCCATCCTATTTCCTTCTTCCAAAAGGAGAGAAGGAAAGCAGAAATGAAAACTTTATTCTTCTGAAAATGGTTTTTACCCTAACCTTTTTATTTTATTTTATTATTATTTTTTGAGACGGAGTCTCACTCTGTAGCCCAGGCTGGAGTGCAGTGGTGCAATCTCGGTTCACTGCAATGCCCACCTCCCGGGTTTAAGCGATTCTCCTGCCTCAGCCTCCCAAGTAGCTGGGACTACAGGTATGTGCTATCATGCCTGGCTAATTTTTGTATTTTTAGTAGAGACGGGGTTATGCCCTGTTGGTCAGGCTGGTCTCAAACTCCTGACCCCAGGTGATCTGCCCACCTCGGCGTCCCAAAGTCCTGAGATTACAGGCCTGAGCCACTGCACCGGCCTACCCTAACCTTTTAAAATGTAAAGATGTCTCTCCAAGGGCAAGATAAAGCCCAGGTGTCTCCAGCTTTCAGAGTGTGGAGATGTGTCCAAATTGAGGATTCATCCCTTTTGACATTTGAGATAGTGGTCACGTCTTCTGGTACTTTGGCCTTAAGTTAGGGACCTAATCCAGCTATCATTTGGTCCTGATGGGGAGACAAGTTGTATTATCCTTTCAGATGAGAGAAATTAGCTAGAAAATAGCTACTGATCTAATTTTTATGACATGATAATATGTGAGGAGTACAATATTTCTGGAGAAAGTGAAAGCAAATGTTCTCTATCTTTCTTCAATATGTATTCCTGTGTCTCATGAGGCTAGGGCTTTGGCAGGAGCACTGAGAAATCCAAGGAAATTTTGTTTTCCCAAAGTGTCATATTATGCAATTTTCTTACTTAGTTTAAGGAGTTTAAGATTTCTCCCCTTCTCCTTTGCTCCCTCTCCTCTTTTTTTCTTTCTTTGTCTTCTTGTTCGCTTGTTCCATCTCCTCGTTCCCCTTGTCTCCCTTGCTGAGAGAAGGGAGATAGACTTCCTCCTTCTGTTTACTTCTATATTTTTTTGAGAGAAGGGAAATTTACCTCCTTTCTCTCTGAAAAATATGAGTAAACAAAACGACAAAAATCCTTGCCCTTAGGGTATATTATATTTTAGTGAGAGAACAGACATTAAACAAGATAATTAAGTAAATAAATGGTAGTTAGGTAGTAATAAGTACTTAGAAAAAATCATCTCAGGGAGAAAGGGATTGATTTGTTTATTTTATTTTTTTTTAATTATACTTTAAGTTCTAGGGTACATGTGCACTACGTGCAGGTTTGTTACATATGTATACATGTGCCATGTTGGTGTGCTGCACCCATTAACTCATTTTTGAAAGTGGTTGGGAAAGTCTTCAGTGAGAGGATGACTGAGGTTTGAAGAAAGTGAGGGAGTTAGGCGGCCAGTTGGGTATTTTGGGGAATGGCGTTCTAGGCAGAGTGCACTGCAAATGCAAAGGCCTTGAGCAGGGATCATAACTGCTGAATAGAAGGAGGCCAGGGTGGCTGGAGGGGAAGTAAAAGGAGAGCAGTAAAAGAATTTCTTTTCTTATTCAATACTCATTTCCTTTGTCATTCTCACATTCTACCTTGTGTGGTATTACCTTAATGGAAAATCACCAATATATTAACTTCATTAAAAGGGGTTAAAGTCATCCGCCCCCACCTAAAAAGTTGTGTCATTGTAGATGAGAATGAAAGTGAAACAAAACTGTAAGGGTTTTACCTTTGATAGACCAGGCTGCCTTGGAAAAAAGAAAAGTCAAAATCACGTAATTAGGATCTGTCAAATTGTGCTTTTCTCTATAAAATTGGGTTGTTTAAACTTGTCCAGTTTTTTATTGATCAAAATTACTATGCTGATTGGTAATTTTCAAAGAACAAATCAGAAGTTAGAAATATGCATCATGAACATTTAAGCTGATGTGACTTTATATTTTTATTATAAAGTTTAATCATTCTTTTATATTGATGGAATTTTTAATGATTAAACTATTAAACATCATTTATTTTGAATGAGATTAGAGAGGAAGGTTAAAAACTCATCTTTAATAGTTAAATCATATTTGCTTTTATATTAAGTTTTTTTAAGCAATATAATTATATTCAACTGTATCCTATTTTTCCTGCCACTATATATGACTAAAATTTGAAGGCAAAAAACTGATTTTTAATCAAAATTTTAAAAATAAGGAATTCAGTAAATCAAGCAAATATGGTTTTAGCAAATTCTAAAATCTGTAGTGCAACCAGGTTTGGTGGCTCTTGTCTGTATCTCAGCACTTTGGGAGGCTGGGGGTGGGGAAAATCCCTTGAGCCCAGGAGTTTGATACTAGCCTGGGTAAAATAGTGAGACTCTGTTTCTGCAAAATTGCAAAAAAAATTAGCCAGCATGGTGGCACTTATCTATAAGCCCAGCTACTCAGGAGGCTGAGGTGGGAGGATCGTTTGAGCCAGAGTTTGAGGCTGCAGTGAGCCATAATTGCACCACTGCACTCCTGCTTGGGTGACAGTGAAACCTTGTCTCAAAAAAAAATTCAGTAGTGGGTAAAGTTCAAGCGATTCTCCTGCCTCAGCCTCCCGAGTAGCTGGGACTACAGGTGCACACCACCAGGCCCAGCTAATTTTTGTATTTTTAGTAGAAACGGGGTTTCACCATGTTGGCCAGGATGGTCCGGATCTCTTGACCTTGTGATTTGCCTGCCTCAGCCTCCCAAAATGCTAGGATTACAGGCATGAGCCACCGCGCCTGGCCAAGGTATCCTATTTCTTGCAGTGTTGTTCTTGGCTTAACTTTCAAAGTTGATCTCCCAGTAAACCTCTCTATCATCTAGTGGCAAATCTTTATTGGTAACAGAGTGAATGCGATGGAACACGGACTGAATTTGTGTGGTAATGTTTTTATTTGTATGCAACATCTTTTGTCCACTCACTACTAACTGCACTGGGATATAATTCAAAACACGAAACTCTTACATTGAAAAAAAAGGAATAAGTTTAATTAAAAGAAACAAAATGCTCCAAATTTAAAAACTCAGGAGAACATCTAGACTAGAAAAAGCAAGCAAACATTAATGGAAGCCTGTAAAAAAGGAGAGAGACTTCAATGTGTTTACTTTTGGAAGTATAGAATGAGGTGAGTATAAAATATCAACCATCAGAATGAAGCTCAGGCCAAAAGTGGACTGGGATAAAAACTAGTTAGTCCCCCCAGGTGTAGACTACTTTTATGGTAATGATATTATAATGAAAAAAGCCAGAAACAATTGAACTACACAATAATTGATAATGGTGTGATAAGTGTTGGGAGAATTTGGGGGCAGAAAGTGGGAAGGGTTTGTATAGTGAATAACAGATGATCTTTGAAGCTGATCTTAGATTATATATGGTGAATAAAAGTGTTCTGGATATCTGACCTCAAAAATAATTGGATTCCGATGGTCTTGTATCTTCCGGTGGCATGGTTAATTTTGGCGAATCCATACACAACCAAGTCTGAGTAACTGCGTTCTGAAATAAAACACTTCCTTTTTCTGATAACATTTTTGAGTTGGCTTGCTTTACCAACAATTGTTCTCCTTTTGTTCTTTCTCTGACTTAGGTCTTACAAAGCAAGTAAAAGCTTTTCCAAAGGAAGTAGGAAAGAAAGGTTTGAGAGTCAACACATTTGACAGTATGCAAAAATCACAGAGAAATTGTTTTGTGGAGCAACGTCTAGAGTTAGAAAATTGTGCCCCAAGCTTCTGAGATATAGCTAGTATCACGAATGCTTGAATGACCACAAACATGGGTAGTGGCTTTTAAATTATTTATTATAATATGATGGAAGCATTTCCATGGATCGTCTTCAGCACCTGAAGTGTGGAGCTTATCAAAACTTTACATGTCCTGTTGGTTTAGCATGTGGACTGCATTTCAAAAGATCAAGAGTACCAAGATCAAGCATTGTTCATTTTTGTGATACTGTTTTTAACGACTGCTTCCTGTTTGGCTGAACTCGTTCTTTGATACTTTTTTTTTGTTTTTTGTTTTTTGTTTTTTTGAGACAGAGTCTCGCTCTGTCTCCAGGCTGGAGTGCAGTGGCGTGATCTCGGCTCATTGCAACCTCCACCTCCCGGGTTCAAGCACTCCTGCCTCAGCCTCCCAAGTAGCTGGGACTACAGGTACACACCACCATGCACAGCTAATTTTTGTATTTTTGGTAGAGATGGGGTTTCACTATGTTGGCCAGGATGGTCTTGATCTCCTGACCTCATGATCCTCCCGCTTCAGCCTCCCAAAGTGCTGGGATTACAGGCATGAACCACAGCGCCCGGCCTGATTCTTTTTAGAATTTTTCCTGAGCTAAAACCCTATTCCTTAGCTGCTTTTCTTCCATTCTTACTAAAATTCACAGAGAATATTGAAAGTAACCAATTATGAAATATCTAGAACTAAAAGTAAGATGATTTTGAACATAAGCCATGGCATGGTTAACAAAAATGCCATTAACTCTATTGGAAAACATACCTTACATGAATAATAATACACCATGATATGAGCACACATTAATTAATTTAGTTAATTATGTCTATATGGATTACTCATGTCTGCAAAATTAGGAGGACATTCTTAGACCTCATTTCTGCCAATAGGGAGAGTTAGCATTTAGTTTAAATAATATAGCTGTTGGAACTAGATGGGCACTTAGAGATTATGCAGATAACTTTTCCCTTTTCATAGACTTGTAATTTGATCATAGTTGTAGAGCTAGTTCCTCCCTCACCCCTAACCCCCTCTGCACATACTCAACTCCTCATATCTATACACTTAGTTCAGGACTCTTTTGAGTTCATCACAGGATCACACTAATGTTTGGTTATAAAGCACCCCCAGGGCGAAATGTATATGATTTGTCCATCCATAGCTAGGTATCAGGGCTAAGGCTAAGAGCTGAAGATTAAGTTGGAGAGTGTAACAATATAATAATTTACTATAAGTATTTAGAGAAGCTTCTATTTTATTTCTGTGCAAGGGCAAGCTACCACCAAATTATTTGCTATGAATGCCGAATGTTTCTTTTTTATCACATATTATACTTAATGCCTCAAAATGAATTCATTGAGAAATATTACTTAATTACTTTTTTCAGTATGATTTAATATTGGCTTTAACATTTGAGTGATACTGAAGTCACTGGTTAGTTATCCAAATTCAGTTAAAGGGAGAAGGTTTTATTATCTGACATGACTAAAGGAATGCCAGGAAGTGATTTATATACTGATTAGTTCAGAACATGTCCTTGAACAATTATAGCTGCTTATTTTTTGTCATCTTCCTGGCAGCTGCCAAATTGTAATGCTTAATGATTCAACTTAAATTAACTAAAATGAATCTTTGTGGAAAACTATAATACCTGTCTAGTACAAGAGAGCTGATTATATTGCCTTCATTTACAAAGAATGTATTCATAATTCACTGACACCCTCCAATCACTAAGTTATGGATATTTTTTTCCCTGAGCAAATGGAGAAATAGAACTTTGTGCAGATGTTCATGCCATTTATGGCACATTGTGTAGAATGGTCAAAGTGCTGTTGCTACCTCATGGAAATACTCAACTGAAGTTTAAATCACACACCAAAATAAAAGAACAATTTGAAGATATATACTATATATAATGTTGTTTCTTCAAACATTTATCTTTACTATAATTTTTAATAAATAGTTTTAAATGCATGGGAAATGATACTAAAATTTTAAAATAAATGATGTGGGCAATGTTAAATTACAGCAGAGCACAACATTTCATGGAATGCTTGAATGTTCTTGATTTTTCCAATTTTTAATTAAATCAATTACAAGAAAGTAAATGCAAACTGTCAGAGTTTGAAATGTAGATAAATGCATATAACATGTAGAGAAAGTAAAACATTACATTTTAAATTAATTTCAAAAATGGAAACATTCCCGTTATCCTCAAATCTTTCTTTTTTTCTATTGTAAAAGATCTTATTTATAGGCCATAAGAAGCATTAGTAGTACAGCTATTTAAAATGTACAGCTTAATTAATTATTTTTACTCTAATCTGTCCTTGAGTGAAATAGTTCAAAGTGTGAGAATTGTTGGGCCAACATCCTCTGGGTTGTAATGGCTCTTGAAAAATCACAGGAGTGGAACTAGTGAACTGAATGACTACTTCAATAGCAGAAACCAGGTACTAAGAGGGCCTTACAAAAACACACTGACTTGGAAATAGTTGATTTCATGGTTTCATGTAGATTCTGTCAATTTTGTTTTCTTAAAGATAACTTTTTTCATCATAGGAGAACTGTCCTCTCATTCTCTACCTTTGTTTTCCATAGAATGACCGTCATCAAATCCCAAATAGTGAACTTGGAACAGAATAAAAACTCAGTGCATTCTATCATTTTTACTTAAATATTTAAGCAAATATCACTCAAAGACAATTTCCTTCCATTTACAAATTTGGGGTGATTAGTTATTCTTGTTTTTGAAGAAATTTGAAAATCTTTAAATCATTTGATTTCTAAAATACTCCATAGTCTGTTGGGAGTCATAAACACTGATAAGTAATTCTTTTAGTGATAGTGAAGACACTAAATCTGATCCTTTATTTTTGATCCCTCATTTTTACCCTAAATTTTCTTAATTTACTACTTTGTGGATTTTATTAATATTTTAATTGACAGCTAATAATGGTACATATTTATGGTATACAATGTGATATTTTGAAAAATGTATACAGTATGTAATGATGAAATTATGTTAACCATCACCATTTGCATTTTCTTCGCGTTGGGAACATTGAAAATTCACTCTTTTAACTATTTGGAAATATTCAATAAATTGTTGTTAATTATAGTCACCCTACAGTGCTATAGAACACTAGAACTTATTTCTCTCTTATCTAGTTGTAATTTTGTATTTGTTAACCAACATCTCCCTTTTCTACCTCCTACTTCTGCCACCCTCTAGTAACCACCGTTCTATTCTCTACTGTGGGATCAATGTTTTTAGCTTCTACATATGAATGAAAACATGTGATGTTTATCTTTCTGTGCCTGGCTTATTTCACTTAAAATAATGTCCTCCAAACTCTTCCATGTGCCATGAATGATAGTATTTTATTTTATTTTATTTATGGCTGAATAGTGTCTCATTGTGTATACGTACCACATTATCTTTATCTATTGCCCTGCTGATGAACAGTTAGGTTGATTCTGTGTTTCGGCTATGGTGAATAGTGCTGTAATAACACATGGGCGTGTAGATATCTTTTTGACATACTAATTTTCTTTCCCATGGATATAAACTCATTTGCAGGATTGCTGGTTCATATAGTAACTCTATTTTTTATTTTTTGAGACATCTCAATATTGTTTTTCATAATGGCTGTTTTATGTTCCCATCAACAGTATATGAGTCCCCCTTTCCACACATTTGTTATTTTTTGTCTTTTTGATAATAGCCTTTCTAACTGGGGTGAGATGATATCTCATTTTGGTTTTGATTTGTATTTCCCTCATTATTAGTGATGTTGACCATTTTTTCAGATACCTGTTGGCCATTTATTTGCATGTTGTCTTTTGAGAGATGTCTATTCAGCTTATTTGCCCACTTTTTTTAATTGAATGATTTTTTTTTTCTGTTGAGCTTTTTAGGTTCCTTGTGTATTGTGGATATTAATCACTTACCAGATAAATAGTTTACAAATATTTTCTTCTACTCTGTAGATTGTCTCTTCACTCTGTTAATTGTACTCTTTGCTGTGCAGAAGCTTTTTAGATTCATATAATCCCATTTGTCTATTTTTGCTTATGTTGTCTCTGTTTTTGAGGTCTTATTCATAAAATATTTTTCAAGACCTATAATATCTTAAAGCATTTCCTTTATGTTTTCTTTTAGTAGTTTCATAGTTTCAAGTTTTATATTTAAGTCTTTAATCCATTTTGAATTTTTTTATATGATGAGATACAAGGTTCTAGTTTCATTCATCCGCATATGGATATCTAGTTTTCCCAACACACTTATTGAGGGGACTATCCCCAATCAATATTCTTGAAGTCTTTGTCAAAAATGAGTTGGCTGTAAATACATAACTTTATTTTTAAGTTATCTATTGTTGCATTGGTCTAATTGTCGATTTTTATGCCAGCAGCATGCTGTTTTGGATTTTTACAAGTATATTTTGAAGTTAGGTTTTGTGATGTCTTTATCTTTGTTGTTTTGCTTTTCTCAGGATTGCTTTGATTATTTGGGAAATTTTGTGATTTCATATAAGTTTTAGGGTTCTTTCTCTTTCTGTAAAAAATGTCATTGGTATTTTGATAGGGATTGCATTGAATTTGTAGATCACTTTTGGTAGTGTGGTCATTTTCACAGTATTAATTCGTCTAAACCATAGACATGGGATGACTTTCCACCTTGGTGTCCTCTTCAATTTCTTTTATCAGTGTTTTATAGTTTTCCTTGTTAAAATATTTCACTTCTTTGGTTAAATTTATTGTTAGGCATTGTATTTCCCTAAAACTATTGTAAATGGAATTGCTTTCGTGATTTCTTTTTCAGTTAGCTTGTTGTTGGTGTATAGAAATGTTACCATTTTTTGTATTTTAATCATTTTATTCTTCAAGATTACTGAATTATTTATCAGTTATAAGAGTTTTTTGGTGGAGCTTTTAGGGTTTCCTATATGGAAGATCATGTTGTCTATGCACAGGGACACTCTGACATTCTCCTTTCCAATTTCGATGCCTTTTATTTCTTTCTGTTACCTAATTGCTCAGACTGAGACATCCAGTATTTTGTTGAGTGACAGTGATGAGAGTGGGAATGCATTCTTATCTTGTTCCAGTTCTTAAAGAAAAAGCTTTCAGCTTTACTTCATTAAGTATGATGTTAGCTCTATGCTTGTCATATATGGCCTTTATGCATTACTTATTTACTTAATTTGTTGAGAGCTTTTATAATGAAGGGATTTTGAATTTTCTCGCATGCTTTTTCTATGTCTATTAAGATGATTATAAGGTTTCTGTTTCTTATTCTGTAATGTAATGTATCACATTTATTGATTTGCATATGTTGAACCATCCTTGAATCTCTATAATAAACTCAACTTGATCGTGGTGAATGATCTTTTCAGTGTGCTGCTAGATCCAGTTTGCTAGTATTTTGTTGAGAATTTTTATATCGATATTCATCATGGATATGGGTCTATACTTTCTTTTTTGTGGCGTCCTTATTTGGTTTTGGTATCAAGGTATGCTGAGATTATAAAATGAGATTTGAGGAATTCCTTCTTTTTTAATTTTCTGGAAGAGTTTTAAAAAATTATATTTGTTCTTCAAATGTTTGGTAGAATTCAACTGTGAAACCATCCAGTCCTGGGCCTTTCTCTGATGGGGGACCATTTATGAATGATACAATCTTGTTTTTCCTAAATGCTATGTTTACATTTTCTTTTCTTCTTGGTTCAATGTTGGTAGGTTTTATGTGTTTATAAATTTATCTCTTTCTGTTAGGTTTTCCAATTTGTCAGCATGTAGTTGTCCATAATAGATTCTACTAATCTTTTGTATTTCTGTGGTAACAGTTGTAATGTCTCCTTTTTGATTATGATTTTTTGGGGTCTTTTCTTTTTTTTCCCCTGGTTACCCTAGATAATGGTTTGTCAATTTTGTTTACCTTTTTGTAAAATGACTTTTCATTTTATGATTTATTGATTTTATTTTTTATTTTCAATTTCATTTATTTCTGCTCCAATCTATAGTATTTCTATCCTTTTACTAAAGTTGAGTTTTGTTTACTCTTGCTTTTAAATTCCTTAGGATGCATTATTAGGCTGTTAATTTGAAATCTTTCTACTTGATGATGAAGACATTTATTTTTATAGCCTTGCCTATTAACATTGCCTTTGCTGTATCCCATAGGCGTTGACATGTTCTGTTTCTGTTTTCATTTGTTTGAAGAAGTTTTTAAATGTCCTTCTTAATTTTTTTATTGACCCAATGGTCATTCAGAAGAATGTTGTTTAATTTCAGTGTGCTTTCAAGAGTTTCTCTTTTACTTGATTTCTAGTCTTGTCCCATTGTTAAAAAATATACTTGGTATGACTTCCATTTTTAAAAAATTTGATGAAATTTGTTTTGTGGCCTAAAATATGGTCTATCCTGGAGAATGTTCCATGTGCTCATGAAAAGAATGTTTATTCTGTAGCTGTTGCATAAAATGTTCTATAAATGTCTGTTAGGTCCATTTGGTTTAAAGTGTTATTTAAATCCAATGTTTTCTTATTGAATGTCTATCTAGATCCTCTGTTCAATACTGAAAGTGGAGTGTTGAAGTTTCTATTATTGGAGCCTATCTTCCTTTCTTCAGATTTAATAGCATTTGGTTTATGTTGTGTGCTCCAATGTTGGGTGTATATATAATTATTTACAATTATTACATCCTCTTTGCCATTACATAATGACCTTCGTCTCTTTTCACACTTTTTGACTGAAAGTTACTTTTGTTTGATGCAGATATAGTTACTTATGCTCACTTTTGGGTTTTGTTTGCATGGAATATCTTCTTTCTCCCTTCACTTTCAGTCTATTTTTGTCTTTATAAGTCAAAGAAATTCCTTTTAAGTAGCATATTGCTGGGTCTTGTTTTATTATTCTTTCAGCCAGTCTATATGTTTTAATTGATGAATTTAATTATTTTCATTCAAGGTTATTATTAATAGGATATACTCCTGTTGTTTTTTAAATTGTTTTATTGTTTTGTGTAGTTTGTTCCTCTATCCGTCTCTTATTGTTTATCACTGTGGTTTTTTTTTGTTGTTGTTGTTGTGATAAGATTTGATTTCTTTCTCTTTCTCTTTTGTACATCTTGTGCATCTGCTTTACCACTTTATACTTTTGAGTGTTTTCATGTAGATTATCCTTTTGCTTCTAGATGTAGGACTCGCTTGAGCATTTCTTGTAAGGTTGGTCTGGTGATAATGAATTCCCTCATTTTCACTTGTCTGGGAAATATTTGATTTCTCCTTAATTACTAAAGGTTAGCTTTTCTTGGCATAACTTTTTGGCTGGCATTTTTTTATCTTTCATTTCTTTGAACACATCTTTACATTATTTCCTGGACTGTAAGGTTTTAGCTGAGAAGTCTGCTGTTAATGTAATGGGGATACCCTTATATATGACTTTACACTGTCGTCTTGCAGTTTGTAGCATTCTGTCTTTGACTTTTGACAATTTAACTAGAATGTGCTTCAGAAAGGACCTTTTTTGAGTTGAATATATTTTGAGATCTGCAAGCTTCCTGAATCTGACTGTTTATATCTCTACCAAGATTTGGACAATTTTCAACTATTATTTAATTAAATAGGTTTTCTACAGATTTTCTCATCTCTTTTCCTTCATAATTATCACAATGAAAATATTTATTCATTTAATGGTGTCTCATAGTTGTGTAGACTTCCTTTATTGTTTTTCATTATTTCTTCTTTCTCTGACAGAATAATTATAAGTAATCTATCTTCAGATTAAGAAGTTCTTTCTTCTGCTTGATCTAGTCTGATGTTGAAACTCTCAATTTTTTTTTATTTTATTCATGGAATTAGTCAGTTTCAGGGTTTATGTTTGGTTCTTTTTATGATATTTACCTTTTTATTAAAATTCTAATCCATTTGGTATTTTTCCCCTCTGATTTTGTTGAATTGTTTACCTGTATTTTTTTTTGGTTTTTGGACCATGCTGCATTATCTTAAGATTATTATTTTGAATTTCTCTTCTGGCAATTTATAGATTTTCTTTTCCTTTGGGTCAGTTTCTGGAGAGTTATTTTGCTCCTTTGGTAGTGTCATATTTTCTTCCTTTTTTTGTTTCTTGTGTCCCTGCTTTGTTGTCTGTGCTTCTGGTGGAACAATCACCTCTTCAAATCATTATGATGTGGCTGTTATAGAGAAAGACGTTTATCCACAGATGGGTCTTAGTGTGCTGGTTAGGAAGGGTGTGATGACTCAGGTTCTGAGTAAAAGCAGTGATACAGTCTCTGTGAAACTTCTTAAGCAGCAATCAACATCAGTAATAACTATGAGTGTCTCAATAATTTTGACTATAGAAGTTCGTGGTAGCAGCAGAGGTAGCATAGGTTGTTAAGATCTTTGGCGGCAAAGGCTTTTGATGGGGATTTAGCCAAGGAGATCCCTCTTTGTTTTGGGTCTGACATAGGCCACAAGCAACTGTGGTGGCACAGGTTTCTAGTTGTTTGGAGTAGCTATGGAGCCTGGGTCATAGGCTCAAGGTCTTGTGAACCTACTGTGGCACCTGGGTCATGAGGTGCAACTTCACTCTTTGTACTAGAATTAGATGTTGATTGCCCACACAACCAGGATCTATGACTCTGAGACAATCCCTAGCAGCTTGGGCTCAGTGAATCAGGATGTAGCTGTGATTCTGCCCCTGTGGGCACAACACTGGCCAAACTCTGAGGAAGAAAGGATTCTCTGGAGGTTTGGGCCTGAGGAGCAAAGTATGGCTGAATTTGTGAATCAGAGCCAATAGGTCTCAGTGGTAACTTGGCTCCCAAGGAATAAGGCAGCATGTAGTGGTGACTCTAGACCCTGGGATTATAGGACTTATGAGTATCCCAGACTCTGAGACCAAGTGCAGTAGCAGTAAGGAGTCCAGAATGGCAGAACACAGCTGTTGCTTGGACCCTGGGGGCAGGGGACAGCTTAATAATAATTATATTTTCCAGAGAGAGGGTATCTCAGCAACTTGGGCTCAAGGAGGCTAGTCAAGTTTTAGGGAAATGGAGTGTTAGAGTTGTTTGGCTTATAGGGCAGGGTGTCTCAGCCTAGCCATTTTTGTTTCCATGGAATGTGGGGTACTATAGCAACTCAGTCTTGGGATGTGCAGCTGCTCAGTTCAGCCAAGCCACCAATTCCCCAGGTTGCAATGTGTCACTTCAGCTCAGGATCAGGGGTGAGGGTGTGATTGTTCTAGGTAGCCCAGAAACTGTTTCCCTGGGATGTAGTGCATCAGTTCAGCTTAAGTATTGTCGTGCATGATCACTGTGGGTGATCATTTCACAGGAGTCAGGCTGCTGCTTTAACTTAGGCACTGTTGAGGTTCTGGCTGACCAAGGTACAGTATGTTTTCCCAGGAGGCGTGATACTGCTTCAGCTCAGGCACAGGTATGTGTTACTTCTCTGAGAGGCCAAGGGACTGTTTCCCTGAGAAGCTAGGCATTGCTTCAGCTTTAGCGTAGTGGACAGAGTACAGCCAAAACTGGGAGGGGTATATGGAGTGGCTCCACAAAAGCATCATTTCCCTGGGAGGCAGTGCACAGCTTCAGCTTGAATACCTTGGGGCAAATCTCAGCAGCAACTGGGATGGGTTTTTGGAGTGTCTCTACCAGGGCACTCTTCCCTCCGGAGGCAGTGCTAACATCAGCTGAGGCCCCTAGGGACAAGTGCAGCAGTGGCTAGAAGGTATAGATAAAGCAGCTCTGTCCGGGTACTGTTTTTTCAGGAGGAGGTGAACAACTTTAGCTCCAGCCCCTAGTTGCTGGGCTCAGCAGTGACTCTTGGGTGTACATGGGATGGTTCTGCTAAGGCACTGTTTTCATGAGAGGCAGTAAGAGCTTCAGCTCAGGCTTCTAGCGGTAGGGCTCATCTGCAACTGGGAAGGGTAGGGTGGAGCAGCTCTACCCCTGCTTGACCCCCTGGTGAAGGGGTTAGCGGCTACTTGTGGCATGGCTTGGGGATGTCGGGCCACTGGGCAGGGGTGGTTTGGCAGCAGCTTAGTCTCAGTGATGAAAGAGTGTCATGGCCACTCACCTCTGGAGCCACATACACTCCATCAGTAGTTGCAGTTCCAAAATGGCATAGCAGAGAAGCCATGCAGGGTACAGGGAGTGGGACACAGTGTTGCTCCTTCTCCGGGGGAAGCATAGCTGCGTGGACTCCAGGCAGCTCCTTCAGCTGGGCTTGGTGCTGGTGAGGAATGTGGGGGTCCCCAGTGGTGAGGACTGTAAGTGTCCAAGGTGTTAATGGGAGCTACTGGGGTCCTTTTATTTACCTTTTTCCCCACTGGGAGAAGTTCCTCCTGACTCCCAGCTTATCCCAGGGGAGGAATGAAGTGGTGAGGGCCAGGTGTTTCTTTTAGTTTTCTATGTGGCTATCCTGAGCTTTTCTGCACACTAGGGTTTCTGTTACTCCTTCGATGTACTCTGGTGCTCTCCTTTATTTACTTTCATGAAAATGCAGTTGTTTATTTGTTGTTTTGGCTGTTTTTGTTGGGAAATGAGCCCTAGGGATTTCTTATCAAACATCTTGCTAATGTTGGAATCTCTTGCCACTTATTTTAAACTGTGCAGAATTTCAGGTGAAAATATAATTTCTTTGTAAGTAAATATCCTTATTTAATTAAAACAAAAAATGTAAATAAGTAAAACTTCCCATATAGTGAGGAATCTGGTAAATTGGCACCATTTCAATTTTTGTTGAGAATATTAATATAGAAAATTAAACATGTTTTCTAAGTGTAAAAATTGAAGAATCTTAAATCCTAATTTTCAAGCATTTTATTATTCCATGGGTTAAAATATGCTGTGGCCAATAATATAATCTTCAAAAAATTATAATTCAGAAAAAATGATACATAAAACAATTTTTATGAGATATATTCATCATATCCTTTAAATGTTCATGTAAAAGTTCAGCAATGTGTGTATATATACAGATATATATGTCATGAAGTAAAATATATATTATATATCAGTACATCATAAACAATTAGAGGAATATGGAGTATGTTTGCCATATTCTTCAGGCTACTTTTTTTCCACTTAGAATCTGCAGTGAAAAAAAATCTATTTTTCTCAATGTTCTTCCATTTTTCCTCTGAAAATTGAAATAAAAAAATCCTAAAGTAATACTATCTTTTTATATTGCAGCTAAATCATACCAGTGTTTCTTGAAACACACACTTTAAAAAAATGTACAAGTAGATTTTTCAGGATAGCAAGGTTTCTGAAACAACATGAGTGGCTTTAAGTTATGCTGAAATGCTAAAACTTAGTATATCTTAAACTCCTGACCAGATTTAATTTGAAATACTTTTATAACAAAGAGAGCTTCTCAGAGTCTATTTGGTGCCTCGCTTTCTTCTGATTTTTAATTAAACTGTATACATCACAAGAAGTCCTGTAATTCTGCATATATTTGTTTCTCTATTTAAAAATTTTACTTTTTAATTGAGGAAAGCCATTGATGACTGGAATAAGAGGGTTTCAATTTTTATGCTGTCAAGGTTAATCATTTTGGAAGTCAGGAGGATATCTTAGTATTGAATGCCAAATAGCTTTCAATGACATTTATCTCCTAGCATAAAATTTTTTATTGATTATATGAGTATTCATATTTTAGTGTTTGCTTTTTGAATGTTATACAAGCAGTATTGAAAATAAACTTGATAAATGTGTGCTGAAAATTCTGGTACCATTTAGAAATAACACTTATATGATATATTTGATTAAAGTGGTTTTAAATTCTAATAGAAAACCTGAAATCCAAAGAATACCTCTTAGTTTATGTTATTGTATGTGGAAAACAATATATATTGCTAAAGTAAATATCTAAAGGATTTTTAATTTGCTACCAGGTTTCAAAAATAAGAAGGAAAAAATTTCAGTTGTGCCACATTACAAATTAGTAAAATAGGAAAATCTTAGTTCAGAAAAACTAAAGAATGTAAGGAGAGTTTATATTGTAATGTGGCATTGTATTCATCTAATTAAATCTTCTGTTACCCAATTTCAATCACATTTCAAAGTCATGTATTCTTTGAATAAAATTCTCTTGCAATGAATGCAAAATGCACTAACTCTATATTACTATCAGAGGAGAGATAAATTATTGACAAAACAACCCAAAGAGTGTTCTCTCCTTGTTACCCTGTCTACCCCTCCCTCCCATTAGGCTTGCACTTGTGTTAGTGATGAAGAAGCATCAGAATTATGACTGTGTCAGAAGACAACAGACCATAGGCTTCTGTCCATCTAATTCAATCCATTCATCTTTCTCACTTTTTCTGTCTATTTGATAAAATATGAATAAAGTATGTAGTTCTTCATTTAAGAGACATTTGGCCTGGATTAAGATATAATAAGTGGTCACGATAGCTTGAAAACTCCTCTGAATGTTTTGTTTTGAATGTAATTCCAGATACACTCAATACGGAAAGCAGTACTCTTAGTATTAAAACATGATTGAATGTCCTATAAAATGTTGGCATGATGAATCAATTTTCTCATGAAATCTCTTTGATAAAAATACTCCATTTTCTGAGTAACACCTTGTTCTGTAGGTGTAAATCAATAGAATGACACCAGTAGATGGAAAAGTGGTTACAATATTAGAAGACAGTAATCCGCTTCCTAAGGCTGAGCTGTACAATTGTGAACTGTCAGACTGCTTTCCATTTCAGATTAGTTTTGCCTTCTAAAGTAATGCTTCATTAATTTTTTTAAAATTATCATGACAAGTAAAAGAAAAAGCATTTATATAGCTTGAATTATCTAAGCAATAGAAGAATGAAATAGAAAATATCAAATTTTATTTCATGGGACTCTTCAGTATTAGTAATCTCTAATATCTCTCCAACTATCACTTTAATAATTTTCTTTGAAGCCTTGATTAGACTGTCTCTGTTGTCTCACAGTTGTGCATGTGTGTATGTGTGTGTGTTTGTGTGTGTGTGTGTGTGAAATAATAGAGCATTTAGCTTATCATGGATTCATGGATTAGATACGGGAAACTTTGAGTTCTATGCTTGGTTCTGTAACTTAGTGTTTAATATTTAAGAAACATTTAACACTTTGAACAGTTTCCTGGTATTAAAAATATGTACCATCTTATACCCTAGAATTGTTATTATAAGCACAACAGTAATTTAAGTTCCTTGTCTTACATTTAATTTTTTTATTTAATTTTACTTTACTTTTCAAATTAAAAAAATCTCAGCCGGCCATGGTGGCTCACGCTTGTAATCCCAGCACTTTGGGACGCTGAAGCAGGCAGATCGTTTGAGGCCAGGAGTTCGAGACCAGCCTGGCCAACATGGGGAAACCCTATCTCTACTAAAAATACAAAAATAGGCATGGTGGTGCATGCCTGTAAATCCAGCTACTCAGGAGGCTGAGGCAGGAGAATCACTTGAACCCAAGAGGTGGAGGTTGCAGTGAGCCAAGATCGTGTCACTGCACCCCAGCCTGGGTGACAGAGCAAGACTCTGTCTCAAAAATAAATAAATAAATAAATAAATAAATAACAGAACAGAAATTTAAAAAAGAAAAAAATCTCAAATGGCTACAATATAGAGAGAAAATTATTATTAATCTCATGTGCCAATCACCCAGCTTTAATACTTCTCAACTTACAGCGAATTGTGTTTGCTAAACACCCCCTCTAATGTCTAGTCTCTAGATAATTGTGAATCAAATCTCACACAGTAAGACATTGTATCTGTAAACACGTTAGTACTTTGTATCTATAAACATGTTAGTGCATGTTAGTTACACTAAACATGTTAGTGTAAACAAAAATAAATTTTTATCAGTTTCCATTATTGCAAAACCATTAGTATTTTGGAATAATGGTTCCTTAATTTATCAAATATTCAGTCAAAATATCTGCAGTTGTCTTTTAAAAATAATATTGAGTCACAATTTATAGAAGATAAAGTCACTAAACTTTTAAAAGTAACTTTGAAAATATATAGGGTCTTATAATCACCACCACCACTAGGTATTGTGTTAGCCTGTAGATTGTTCATTGATATTCTTTATCAGTTTGAGAAAATTCCCTTTTATTTCTAATTTGCTGTATCTTCTTCTCATGAATCAGGGTTAAATTTTATCACATGCTTTTTCTTTATCTGTTGCAAGGATCTCATGTACTTTCTGGTTTATATAATAAATTACATTAGTCTTTTTTAAATATTAAAGCATTCCTGAGATAAACCATCTTAATAATCATGTATTATTGTTTATATAATGTTAAATTTGAATTACTAATATTTTGTTTAAAATATTTAGATTGGTAGTCATAAAATATATTGATATATCATTTCTTGTAATGTCTGTTAAATTTTGGTATTAGGGTTACTCTGGTTTTATAAAATGAATTGGAAAGTATTTCCAATTTTTCTATTTTTTTGAGGAAATTTGTATAGATGTTATTTTTTTCTTTACTTATATGAGTTTATATTAATTACTTGAGACAATTCATCATTGAAACAATCTAATTCTTTCCTTCATTCTGTCGGGCTGAAAGGGCATGATACCTTTCCTCTTTATCCTAAGAGTCACAGCCGACATTCTATAACAAAAGATAGGCTAACAAGAGAAAAGCATAACAATTTAATCAAAGCTTTATGTGACATGGGAACCTTCAGAATGAATACCCAAAGACACAAGGAAAATGATTCATTTTTATGTTTAAGTTCAATGAAGAATGGACAGCCGTATAGAAATATGTTTGGACAAGAAGGGTATGATCAAATGCTAGCAGACTGAGGTGAGAAAACTCAACCAGGCCTGTGTGGTCAGATTCTTTTTGGATTCTCTGTGTCAGTATGGGGCAGGATCTCTATGAAATGAGGGACTTATGACCTACTGTAGGACAAGGATAGGATAGAAAATTTCTTCATGGCCAGCTCCTAGACAGAGAGGTAGGAAAAGTTAGAGTAATCATTCTACCTTTTACGGTTAGCTGTGAAGAAAAGGAGTTTTAGTATCTATGACTCACATTGGGGAAGAGGAATTGTATTGTTTATGGCTTGCCTCCAGGGAGAATGAGGGGCCAGAGATAGGAGGGCAGGAGAAAGTCAGGGAGAAACTTTGCTTCTGAGGCTGCTTCTGAGGTCTTCACTTGGGAGTATTGTTTTTTGAGCACCAGTGCATTCCACTGAATCCCCATTTATCTTTCTTTTTGTATGTACACAATCACAAACACGTATATATATAGTTGTTCCAACTTCATTTATTGAAGAGCACCTTTTCCTCATGTAATTGCCTTTCCACCTTTGTCAGAAATTGAGTAAGTATAATGTGTGAGCTGTTTTCATTTCTTTTCATTTTTCTATACATTTTAGAATTAGTTTGAGAATTTCAACAAAAACTTATGTTAAAATTTTGAATGGAATTTTCCTGTATTATATATAACTCAGGGTAGAATTTATTTCATAATTGTAATGAGTTTTGCTATTGTTAAATATGGTAAGCATACAATAACTTATTTAGGTCTTCTTTAATTCTGGCATCAGTGTTTATTAGTTTTCAGTGTAGAGGTCTTGTACATATTTTGGTAAATTTGTTTTACGTTTATTGTTATGAAATTGTTTTATGTTTAATGATTTAATTTTTAAAATAATGTTAGGCTTCCAAAAAGTTACAAAATAGTACACAGAGTTCCTATATAACCTTGACCAAGCTTCCCCCAATGTAAACATTTTAAATACCCATAATAGTTATGAAAATTGACATTGATACATTAGATCTACAGATCTTTTTCCAATTTCTACAATTGTATTAATAAACTCTTTTCTAAACCAGGATCACACATTACATTTGATGACCAGATTTCCTTGTTGACAGTTAATATTAGATATTACCCCAGTCTTGCTTTCTCTTTCTTTAACTTCATGTATTTGAGGAGTATTGGCCTGTTGTTTTTTAGCATGTCCCTCAATTTGGGTTTATTTGATATTGCCTCATGATTAAATTCTGGTTATAAATGTTGGGAGGGAGACTATAATAGTGACATTTGCCCTTCTCAGTAATGTTAACTTTGATCACTTGGTTAAAGTGACATTTTATTCCACTGTAAAGTTACTACTTATTCCCTATGAAATTAATTAATATTCTTGTAGGAAGAATTTTTGAAACTATGTAAATATTGTAATCCTCATTGTACCTTAGCCCACTAATTTTAGCATTTGTTTCATGTTTCTTGCCTGAAACAATGATTTAATGTAAATCTTGCCAAGTGATAATTTTCAATTTCAATTAGTTTCTTCCATATTTATTAACCAGAAATCTCCTCTAAGGAAGAACATTCCCTTGTTTATTGATTAACTTGTTTATTCAATTATTTATGTCAGTGTGGAATCATGGAAATTTATTTTATTCCATAGATTATAATCTAAAACTATTTTTATTTGTTTCTCCAATGTCCCCCATAAGGCCATTAAGTGTCCTCCAAGTGTACTCCCACGTTCTCTTGACAGGCCTCACCAGTTTTTCAACAAGTTCTTACTTTCTGGCCCCACAAGATATTCCAGGCTGGCATTGGACTTTTTTCTGCACTGAGTACTTAATATGTTTCTTCTGCTATTACAAATTTGCAGTTGATTTAATTTTAATTTCTTTTTTTTCCTTCCTAGTATACAGAAATACAATTGTTCTTTGTATTCTCTGTACTTACTCTGGTCATGTCTTAGTTCTAGTAACTTTTTGTGGATCTTTTAATATACTCTACATATATGAGCCTGTCATATGTGTCTCTGAATTGGGATCCAGATAAAGTCCATATATTGCAAATAATTGATATGTCTCTTAAATATTTTTAATCTAGTTTTCCTTTTTATCTTGGTTATTTAGGAGGCTTGGCAATTTTCTGTTGTTAAAAAAAACAGTTAATTTATCTTGTAGAATTTTGAAGTCTAGATTTGCATACTGTATACTATGACATTGTTTAACATGTTCAATTGTCCTTGTATTACATAGTATGTCACTTAGATCTATAAACCAATTAGATTGTTTTGCAAGACTGTTATCTGTTTTTAGGTACTATTATCAAAATTCATAAAATGTTTTTGATATTGTAGCCTGTACTTATATTTCCTTACTTGTTTGAAAGCACAAATTGTGCTTTAAAGTTTGCTTTTTCATGGTTTTTTTTTTCTTTTGGAGACAGGGTCTGGCTCTGTTGCCCAGGCTGGAGTGCAGTGGTGCCATTACAACTCACTGCAGCCTCTACCTCCCAGGTTTAAGCTATCCTCCCACCTCAGCCTCCTGAGTAGCTGGAACTACAGGCACATGGCACCACACCCAGCTTTTTTTTGTATTTTTTGTAGAGGCTGTTGCCATGTTGCCCAGGCTGTTCTCAAACTCTTGGGCTCAAGTGATCCCCTCGCCTTGGCCTCCTAAAGTGCTGGGATTTCAAGTGTGAAGCACTGCGCCCATCCTAAAACATTTTTATCACACCAAAAAGAAACCCTTCCCCACTTAGCTGTCAGTCCTCAAACTCTCACTCCCTCAGCCCTAAGCAACCAGGTATCTACTTCCTTATAGATTTGCCTATTCTGGAAATTTCCTATAAATTAAATCATATAATATGTGGTCCTTTCCGATTAGCTTCTTTAACTTAGAATAATGTTTTCATGGTTCATTTATATTGTAGCATGCATTCATACTTCACTTACTTTTAATCATAAATGATATTCTATGATATGGGTATACCACACTTATTCATTCATCATTAGATGGACATTTGAGTTATTTCCGCTTTTTGACTACTATAAATAGTGCTGCTATGATCCTTTCTGTACAAATTTTAGTGTAGACATATATTTTCATTTTACTTGGGTAAACTCGGATTTGTTGGGCCATACAGACACTATGTTTAACCATCTGAGGCATTGTGAAACTGCTCTCTAAAGTGGCTGTGCCATTGTCCATTCCCTCCAGCACTGTAGCAGAATTCTATTTTTCCACATCCTTGCTAATACTTGTTATTATCTTTTTCATTATAGCCATCCTAACAGGTGTGAGGTGATATTTCATTGTGGATTTGGCTTGCATTTTCCTGGTGACTAACCACTTTATTCTTTTGTTCAACAAGTATTTGTTGAGTGCCTAATATGCATCAGGTGATATTCTTTGGAGCTTAGGCTTTGTCACTGAACTGCACAGAAAGAGATCCCTACTCCCAAGAAGATTATATTCCTGGGAAGACAGATAATAAGCCATAAACCTAGCAAGTACAAAGGAGAGCTGAATAAGGGCATTGAGTGTGGTATAATAAAGAGAGGCAAGTTGCAATAGGGAACTCAAGATAAGCCTCCTTCATAGAAAAAGTGATATTTAAGCAAAATCCTGAAGGGGTGAGCCAGATGGTTACATGAATATTTTGGGGAAGAGACTCACAGGCATAGAGAACAGCCAATACAAAGACCTTATATGTGTTTGATGCATTTGAGGCATAATCCTAATGCATTTGTGGCTAGCACAGAGAGAACGGAAGAGCATAGGGGAGCACAGTAGGTAATAGTTCCAGAAAGGTAACAGGGGATCAGGCCATATAGGGCACTAGAGAGCATTTCAATAACTTTTGAGGCTCTTGGAAAGGATTAGATGTGCAGACACTCAAATCTGGATATAGGAAAGATGCCACTTTTACACATTTTTTAACTTTTGTATTATTGTTAAATTTTTGTCTTGAATTTCTGTTTCATTAATAGCATTCTAATGAAGAAGATGAATTTTAAATTGAGACAAGTTTCTAAAGCATATATTTAATTTTAAAGATTATGGGTAAACAGACTTAATGATAATCCAAAATCTTTTGCAAGTCTAAAAATAAACAACATTTTCCAAATGTCTTATTCAAGAAATTGATGAGAGTTTGCTTATGAGGAAGAAAATTGTTGGGAGTTGAAGGTGGGAAGTAATGTATGCATAATTATTGTGATTTTTAAAAATGAATTAAAACTCACTTGGTATGTAAATCATACTGTAATAAATTTGATTGAAAACTAGATGCATATTTAAGAAGATGTGTATATGAAAATTCAGATAGTCATGTAGTCAGAACATGTACTAGTTTTTACTTTTTATTTTTAAAATATTTGCCTTTTAATTTGATATATTAAGAAATATCTTAGGATGACATCAACATATATTTATGAAAATTCAAATGCAGAACTTACTTTCCCACGATTACATATACGTTTCATAAATATTTCCATATTTATTAAAATGACTCAGGTGGCCTATGGACATGTGTGTAATTTAATTCTATAGTTAAGTAAACATTTTACATATAACCTCCAGTCACAAAGCTTTGTTACTTTCTCAAAGTGACACTGAAAAAAAATCGTTTTTTATTTTTTTTTAAATTTGTTTGTTTTGGCTGGCAATCATGAGAATGTTCAGAACAGTATGTTTCAAACAGATGTAGGGACGAAGGTAAGTTTTTCCTTGCCCATTGTTAAGTTCATAGCTGAGACCCTTATAACAAAAGACACATTAACAAGAGAACAGCATATAAGTTTATTTTATATAACTTTTAAGTGACATTGGAGCCTTCAGAAACAAACCCAAGAAATAGTGAAGTCTGTGAATTTTTGTGCTAAGTTTGATGACGAAGTGGATAGTTGTGGAGTAATATGATGGGAGGACCGTGTGGGTTATGATCTAATAGTAGTATACTAGACTGTGGGGGGAACTTAGTAAGGCCTGTTTATTCAGATTCTTCTCCATGTCACTGTGCGACATTCCCTTCCTCCACATATAGAGTACATTAGGGGGGCCCTTCCTCCAAGTATAGGGCAGATTAGGGTGTCCTTTCCTTCAAGGGCAGATTAGAGTCCTATGACCTACTTCAGAAAAAGGCTAGATAATTCATTTATGGCTTGTTTCAGGGGAGAAAGGAGAGAGAAGGTCAGAGTTGCGTTCCTGCTTCTGCTGTTTTCTCAAATGCCAAGATTCCATATTTTGGGGTAATGTGTCCTGAACCCCATTGGAGACAGCCTGCCTCCCCTCATATATACAACAAATAAACAAAATTATTTGATTTCCAGAATTACAAATCTTGTAGATAATCAGGGTAACTTCATCTACTTGTAACAGCTGCAGTTTTAATATTGTAGGTGAGAAGCTTCGGGCCAGCCAATGTCCATATCGTATGACTTGCTTAGATAAAACTCTGCTTTTTTATTTACCTCAAAGTTACTAAATAGGCATAATAACCTTTGTACCCTTAATAGAACTTTTCAGTTGACATGCCAGCAAAAAATAAATTGGAACACAAAGATTTCTCTAAAGTAGACATTAGTTTTACCTGTAAGCATAGATTTGATGATGTGATAAAATCAGAAGTTTATAAAGCATTAAATTTACAAATGAAAATCCATTCTAAAAGTTAATTTTTAAGTTGATTTTTTAGTTTGCAACAGTTTAAAAATAAAAATAAGACTCAAAGAATATTTAAGATTTTAAATCTTATTTAACAGGTCTAAACCAACTTATTTAACTCCTACAATATTCAGGCAAGAATATTAATAATTATAGCTAACAATTATTAAGAGCTTACTGTGTTGCCGTGCCAAGTGTTTTATGTATATTATTTAACATTTTCCAGAATCTTATGACAAACACAATTACTATTATATACTAATAAGAGGTACTGCTAGATATGAATCCAAACCTCTGACGCTAGCACCCATGCTAATAATCCTAGGCTGTATTTTTTTCAAATGTATGGAATGTCAAATTAAATTGGCCTTTCCCTGTTATTCATACATGCAAACACATTGAAAGACACATATTCATGCGTACGTATAACTACAGGATAGTTTTTGGCTTCTTGTAATCTAGCATCTAAAGTAATATTTTTTTTTCCTGAGCATCTGTGAATCTCAGTTTGAAAGATTAATACTGGCATTTCAGAATGGTGTGGACATATGAGGTTTTGATTTAATATATCCTCTTTTGACTAGCTCTTCACTTTTTCTACTAAAATATTAAAAAGCCAGGAGAGTTGTATTTAGGCAGCGAGATCCAGAGAGTAAAATCATTGAAATAATTATCAAAGGTATGGGTTTGATCCTGGGAAGATTATGTCTATAGTTCTTCAGTAAAATACAAATGTTGGTAATACCATTCCACAAAGAAAAGATTTTATTTTGTGTACATACGCAAATAAAGTACAAAGCCTAGCTAATAGTTCATATACATACATATATATATACACACACATACACACACTTTAAAAGAAGCAGCAGCAGCAGAAGAAATAAACTCATACAGCAGAAGAAAATGCTTTTTTTAATCACTCATTTATTTACTATTCTATCAGTAAATAATTATTGAAAGTTAAGTATGTTTTAAGCACTTGGGTTACAAAAATAAAAAGATACACTTCCTGGTTTCAAATATTTCAGTCTTTCCAGAGAGATTGAGAAAATAAAAGCTCTTATAATATCCTCTATTAGTGTTTTAATGAATGTATACAAAAACTGTTCTGGAAATGGAGAGGAAAAAGAAGCCATTTTACCTTGGGCAGTTGGAAGAGGATTCCCAAAGAAAAACACTGTTGAATTGACTCTCAAAATGAATGTGTCTGAAAGGAATTCAAAGTAGAAGGAACTCACTAAAAATATATATTCATCTTTTAAAGTAAAATACTCTTCATTGATACAAATCAGCTTAGGAGTCACAAACTGTTTAAATGTACTTAATTCAGAATTTTGGATAAGCTATAAATTTAATAATTGCAGTCATACATAATGGCAAGAAAATAAAAATATAAAACTTGCCCAGATTCCATTTAACAGTGGCTATAACACCTCCATAATCTCACAGTTTATATTTCTTCTCATGAGTCCTCTGGGTGACCTCAGGCAATATTTTACCTTTTCTCTTTCCTTAGAAAGGGAGCAGAGGTGAGCCATTCATTTTTTTACTGTCTTATTTTACATATTAGGAGACTGAGTCCTAAGAATCAGAAAGAGTTATCCAAAGAAAAATGGAAAATAATGAGTCTCAGAATACAGTTCTTTCCACTAATACTCTCTGGTGTATCTTCCATATCTTTTCTCTATCCTCCTTCTTCTGTTTCTTCCTCCAGGGGCTTCCCCATAGGGAAACTGGCTGTCTTTCCCATCTGCTTCTGGTTGAGTTAGATAAATAGATTAGAAAGGGTTTGCATAAAATCAAAGGAATTCATTCTTCAATATCCATCTCTGAAGGATCTGCCTCTTTAATGAAAGCTGGTGGCTCTTCTCAGTGTGGCTCTCTTCTCTAGGCTTCTGAAAACCTCTCCAGCTCATTGGCCTTTCAGACCTAAGGATGTACAGCTCCAGGGTCCTCTACCATCACTTATGGCATCCCTATACTCTCCAGAAATCCTTGTTAAGAGTCCCTTGATTCAGCCCCCCAAAGTATTGTAATTTGAGCACACCAGCTATTTCTTGCTTCAGGCTTAACTGATACAATCTTCCTAAAGACTTGAGGGTATACTGAGAAGCTCAGAGTAATAGAAATTAGGCAATCATGTTTTCTATTTGAAGGTAGTTATCTAGAGGGTTGATTTTACTATTAGAAGAGTTTCCTTAGAGATTATTAGAAGAAATAGAATATTCAATATTAAGGAACTTTATTGCATTTGTGTGTGTGTGTGTGTGTGTTTTCTTTCTGAAGAGCACAGTAGACACAATAGAGGAATATTTTAGATTAATGCTTTGAATGTTGTTCTTTACAAATTTAGGTAGACACTAGTGTCATTAGGCATCTTGTATTTGTTCTACAAACTCCCTCAGGTAAGTTAAATATAATAATCTATTTTATATTAAATATTTTACTTTAGTTTTTTAGTTTTAAGTTACTGATTTACCACATTACCAATTTACCACATTTCTTTGAAATCAGTAACATTCTATCATACCCAGCCTTGCCAGGGACCAAGTTGTCATTTCTCATAATGATTGTTTATAATCTTGTCAATGAGGCAATCAGTTGGGGAGTTTAGGAAGCCTCCCAGTTCCTGGTTTTTAAATTGTTTGGTTTAACATTTAGCATCTGGGTGTTGGAAATATGTTGTCTCGTTTATGAAACTTAATATTTTTACATTCAGGTTTATTTTTTATTGGTTTGAGTGCTTTCACCAACGAGGCACCCATGAAATTCCAAGATGCAAAGGGCATGTGACTAGTGACTATGAATTCCTGACACACAAATTTCAAGTCTGTATGACAATAGACATAGACATAGTCTATCTATGAGGACACACTTGAGAATAAGTAGCTGTGTCAAGAAATGTGTTTTGTGAAGAAACATGAATTACCATTTTGAAACATGAACCCATTTCTAGGCTCAAGCTAAAAGTGCCTTAAAATTATGCCATAATGGTGCTAATATTACCATACAGCATGGTAGAGTGCAATTTGTGATGACAAGGCTTCTACGCTATACATAAAGACTCTGACTAGGCATGTAAGGTGCAGCATTCATGAACTTTTAATAGAAGTGTTTTAACATGGAAATTGAAACACGTAATTTAATGGATTTCATTTTCTGTTCCATATGAAATTTAACGAAAAACGAGATGGCAGGAGTTAGCTCAGTTCTTAGTGAAACCTATTGTACCCTACAAAAGCAACATGCATAATTATGGACTAAATTTAATATTTTTTTCTCCTTTCTCTATGTCAGCAAAGTAAAAACTAAACTATTAGGCTTAGTGTTAAGGTTAATAAAAGGTTGTTATAATGGCTTTTGGTGACAACATTGAAAAACTTTCATTTTTCCTAAGAATATCCATAACAACTGTTTTTATTTATGTCAAGTATCAAAATTTTCATTCTTAGTGATTCAAAAATGTTTGTTGATGGTCTATTTCATTAGTCTATAATACGATACTGGGGAAATCAAAGAAATGACTATCTTCCCTAACTTGAAGGAACATCAATTTAATTATAAAAACAGCACATATATATCTGCTAATAAATCAAAAAAGTTTCTCTAGTCCCTGTCACCAAGTCAAAATTAATTCAAACATTGGATGCTTTGAGTGTGACATAGTATCAGATTGCTTAGTAAATCTGTGACCTTGAGCTAACTTCTTCAAGCTTCAGTTATTACCAGTAAAATGTGGTTTAAAATAGTATCTATCATAGGGATTATTACGTAGATTAAATTATGTATTACACATGAAATACATATACTTCCTGTGCATTAAAAGCACCCATGAAATGTTAGCTCTTACTGGTAATTAAAAAGGATGAAAAGATAAATGAAAACTCATGAATTCTGGTAAAATGTGATTTAGGGAGTCTTTCATTTGTAAATACTGCTGTATTTATTGGGTTCTTCACTTTTCTCTCTTACTCATAATATCAGAAGTATTATACTTTGGATGAATGCTGTGGATCTTGACTGGTCTCTCTGAAACTCTTTTCGTTCTTATCTAAGCTAGTCTGTACAGCAGAGGCAGAATCTTTAAAAGTACAAGCCAATAATGACATTAACCTGCTTTAAAAATGTTAATAGCTGACCGCTGCTTTCAGAATAAAACTCAGAATCACAAACCATAGCCTGTAGAAAGGAATGTGTTATATGTTAGCTCTTCCTGCCTTTCTCATCAGGCCTGTGTTCTTCTCAGGTGTCTGAGGGAGAGTCACACTCGCTTGGCCTTTGTTCAGTTTCCGGCATTTCATGCTCCCCGTGGTTGCTGGATTTTGTACCAAATATTTCCTCTGTCAAAGTCCTTTCCTCCCAGTCCTTCTCCTCTTTGCTTCTTTGTCCTTCCCTTTCCCAGGACAATCTTAGATGGCATACCAGAGCAGTTATTATTTTTACACTCTCATAGCAAGCAATCTGTCCTTCATACTGATTTTAAAAATATATATTTACTAAAATTTAAAGCAGTTGTAAATCTCAAAGTGTGGCTCTTATTAGAGGAAGGAATGTTTGTCTTAGCTCAGGCTGCTATAATAAAATGTCATAGACTGGGTGGCTTAAACAACAGAGATTTATTTCTCACAATTCTGGGCGCTGGGAAGTGTGAGTTCAAGGTGTCAGCACGATGAGGGTCTAGTGATGGCTGTGCCCCTTCCTGGCTTTCAGATAGCTGCTTTCTTGCTGTGTCTTCACAAGACAGAGAGAAAGGGCTTCCATCTCTCTTCCTCTACTTATAAGGACATTAATTACATCACTGGGGTCCCACCTACATGACTTTGTCTAAACCTAATTACCTCTAAAGGCCCCACCTCCCATTATCATCATACTGGGGCTTCAACACCTGAATTTGTGGGAAGGGGACACAAACACTCAGTTCATAATACTATTACAGATGACTTTTTATATTCATGAAATACTGACTAGGAAATGACATGCTATCTCTAAAGAAATCCAAAAGAGAAATACTATATTTAATCTGTGTACGTACTAGGTATTAGCAGTAGTTTCAGATTTCCAATAGGATAAATTTCTGCATTAGTTTTCCAAGGCTCCAGTGTGTGTTTGTTTGCATGTGTGTGGGTTTAGAGGACTGACAGTGATGTGAAAATCACTGTTTTACAGCAGTGTGTCCTGCACTTACATTGATAAAATTTTTCTAAGCACAAGAGAAGTTCAGAAAGAACTCTCTTGTCATTTTGTAAAATGGGATGTTCTAATACATTACAGATAAAGGTAGACATTTTCCTTTCCTCTCTAAAAAGGTTGAGGTTTGGGTATATTTGCTTTTTTTAGTTAAAATTTTATTTTACTCACAACTCAGGGTACTTTGTAGTGCTCCAGCGCCTGTCACTTTGAGTACTGAGCTCTTTCCCCTAGGAGGAAAAGACAAAGAAGTTGGACAAACCGTCTGCATAGCTGTGGGTAATGAAGTGAAGCGCTTAGAAAAGAAAACAGATGAAGAAAGCCCCCAATTCAATGCCAAAATACTCCTATGGGGTTGCAATTTTCAATCCAGGTTTTTAAAAGTCTTGAGTGCAGCCAGGCCATTTGAGCAGGTGCAGTGCAAAGGCCTCAAAACTCACAACAATGCACGTTCTTACTCATAAGCGGGAGTTGAACAATGAGAAAACCTGGACACAAGGAGGGGAACATCACATATCGGGGCCCGTCAGAGGGTGGGGGTTAGGGGAGGGAGAGTATTAGGAGAAATACCTAATCTAGGTGACGGGTTGATGGGTGCAGCAAACCACCATGGCACTTGTATACCTATGTAACAAAACTGTACGTTCTGCACATGTACCCCAGAACTTGAAGTATTGGGAAAAAAAAAAAAAAACTCACAACACTACAGCCGATGCTAGGCCCCACTGTATGCCTGCAGAGCTAATGCAAGGCAGCCACCATCTCTCCATGATCTCTGTGTAAATTTGGGAAACTAATGGGAACTAAAAGGGACATTGAAACTATGCCCTTTGGGAGTAAGTAGCAAAGGTATACCTAGTATGTTGACAGCTATTTCGTTTACTGGTCAGTACCAGATGCAAAGTAGGGAAAACAAAATATAAACAGTGACAGTAAAAATAGTATTGTACTTTGCTCCTGTCCTTCTATGTGCTGCTACTCAACTTTCTCTTACTGCTTTTCTTTTCTAGTCTCCACGACAGTGATACAATGAGAAAGTTGCAATCAGTTGGACAGATAGGCTGTAGTGGGCTTACACCATTTTGGCTGGCAGCAGAAGTCCCATCAACTTACTTTTAATTGAATACAAAAGCATACATTTGATACCAATTTGTAAGGTAAAAAAGGAAAGAAATATAAATTTCTAGTCCAAAATGGTGAATAATTATATATCTGTGTGGCAAGATTATTATTTTATTTATTTTTCCACTTTTCTCTATTTTAAAATTCTTAACTACCCAAAGTGGGTCCCTGAATCAGCATCATTGGCACCTGGAAGCTTGTGAGAAATGCAGAATCTCAGGGTCAATACCTGACCTAGTGAATCCAAGTCTGAATTTCAACACATCTCAAAGTGATTTATATGCATGTTAAAGTTTGATAAATATTGCTTCATAAAACAGAAATTACATATATATTCAGAAAAAATGGAAGTAATTGCTCGTATGAGAGGGTAATTAGCAGTTAATTTAGAATGAATGTGGCAGGGTTTTGGGAAATCAGAAAGATAATGTTGTTAATTACCTCAATAATTTACAGTTTTTTTTTTTGTTTGTTTGTTTGTTTGTTTTGGTTTTTTTGAGACAGAGTCTTGCTCTGTCACCCAGGCTGGAGTGCGATGGCATGATCTTGGCTCACTGCAACCTTTGCCTCCTGGGTTTAAGCGATTTTCCTGCCTTAGCCTCCTGAGTAGCTGGGATTACAGGCACGCACAACCATGCCCGGCTAATTTTTTGTGTTATTAGTAGAGACGGGGATTTCACTATGTTGGCCAGGCTGGTCACGAACTCCTGACCTCAGGTGATCTGCCTACCTTGGCCTCCTAAAATGCTTGGATTACAGGCATAAGCCACCACGCCTGACAATTTATATTTTGATATAGGATGAGGGAGAGAGATGTGGTATTCTTTTAATTATCGTATTCCTTAAATTATCTGTTTTCTCCAAAGTATGCCAATTTCAGTAGTTGCTAAATGTTTTAATGTTAGAGTATATTAATTCCTAAGGAGGCAATGTGTGGCAAAAGGAGGGGGTTGGGATTTGGAGACGAAATAAGAAGATGGTTAGCGATGTGAACACTGGGTGCAACTTTGCCACTTTGGCCAGGTTACCTAATTTCTCTGCTCTTAAGCATTCTCATACATGTAAAGATTATGTCTTCCTCACAGTTTATTAGTAAAACACTTAAATTAGTAACTGGCATGTAAGCTTGATACATTTGCTGTTATAATTTGGGGTTAAACCTTATATCAAGTTCCAGATCCTACATTAACGAGGTGTATCACTGTTGGCAAGTTGCAAAATCTCTCCAAGCCTGTTTCTTTTTATCTGAATACAATTTGCAATAATCCTTGCCTCACTAAATGATCTTAAGACTTAAATGAATAATATGTATAAGTACTTACTAAATACCTTGTATAATTCTCTGATTGGCTAGAATCATTATATGCATTAATTTTTGTTTATTTTGCTAAATATTTATTTCTTGATTACCATTCCTTTGCAGTAATCATTCCTGTAAAAGTTTCTTTTTTTTTTTTTTTTCCCTGATTACAGGGAAAAGTAACCCATTGAGTCCTGTTTGGAATATTAATACTGAGGCCAAATAATCAAATTGATATCTTTATTTAAAAAATTATATTAGGCTATTTAATTTGATTTTAAAATACAAAAAATTAGAACAACTCTGCAAGTAGAAATCACAAAAGTCTATAGTTCTAAAGTGGATACTGACTACCAAGCTCTCTTGGCTTGGAATTTAGTAAGGCAGAAGGCCCATTTCTTCATTCTAAGTATGCCACAGTGCCTCCACCCATATAATTTCTCCATAAAAGGAAGGAATTACTTCCTATATTACATAATAGGAAGGTACAGATTTGTTCCAAATGAAACCAGGGGCTGGTTTTCTGAAAAAAAAATTAATAAAATAGATAGACCACTGGCTAGATTAATAAAGAAAAAGTGAGAAAAGGTCCAAATAAACAATTAGAAATGAGAAAGGAGATATTACCACTGACCCCACAGAAATAGAAATAACCATCAGAGAATATTATGAGCACCTCTATGCACATAGACTAGAGAATCGAGAATAAATAGATTAATTCCTGGACACATATACCCTCCCAAGATTGAGCCAGGAAAAAATTGAATCCCTGAGCAGACCAATAATTAGCTCTGAAATGGAATAAGTAATAAATAGTCCACCAACCAAAAAAATCCCAGGACCAGATGATTCACAGCCGAAGTCTACCAAAGGTACAAAAATAAACTGATACCATTCCTGCTGAAATTAGTACAAAAAATTGAGGAGGAGGGAATCTTCAACAACTCATTCCATGAGGCCAGCATCATCCTGATACCAAAACCTGGTAGAGATACAACAAATAAAGAAAAGTTTGGGCCAATATCCTTGATGAACATTGATAGCAAAAGTTCTCAAGAAAATACTAGCAAACTGAATCCAGCAGCACATTAAAAAGCTTATCCTACGATCAAGTAGGCTTTATCCCTAGGATGCGAGCTTGGTTCAACATGTGCAAATCAATAAAGGTGATCCATCACATACACAGAACTAAAGACAAAAAAAAAACACATGATTATCTCAAAAGATGCAAAAAAGGCTTTTGATAAAATTCAACACCCCAAATCTCAATAAACCAGGTATTAAAGGAACATATCTCAAAATAATAAGAGCCATCTATGACAAATCCACAGCCAACATCATACTGAATAGGCAAAAGCTGGAAGCATTCCCTTCGAAAATCAGCACAAGGCAAGTGATATGGTTTGGCTGTGTCCCCACCCAAATCTCATTTTGAAATGTAGTTCCCATAATCCCCATATGTCATGGGAGGGACCCTGTGGGAGGTACTTGAATCATGAGGATGGTTACCTCCATGCTGTTCTCATGCTAGTGAGTGAGTTATCACGAGATCTGATGGTTTTATAAGGGGCTTTCCCCCTTCTTTGCTATGCACTTCTCCTTGCTGCTGCCATGTTAAGAAGAACATGTTTGCTTCCCCTTCTGCCATTATTGTAAGTTTCCTGAGGCCTCCCCAGCCATGCTGAACTGTGGGTCAATTAAACCTTTTTTCCTTTATAAATTACGCAGTCTCAGGTATGTCTTTATTAGCAGCGTAAGAATGTACTAATACAACAAGGATGCCCTCTCTCACCAACCCTTTTCAATATAGTATTGGAAGTCCTGGGCAGAGCAATCAGGCAAGAGAAAGAAATAAGGGGCATCCAAGTTAAAGAAGAAATCAAAATATCCTTGTTTGCAGACAATATGATTCTATATCTAGAAAACACGATAGTCTCAGCCCAAAAGCTTCTTAAGCTGATAAACAATTTCAGCAAAGTCCCAGGATACAAAAACCAATGTACACAAATCACTAGGATTCCTATACACTAACAACAACCAAACCAACAACCAAATCAGAGATGCAGTCCCATTCACAATTGCAACACACACACACACACACACACACACACACACACAATACCTAATAATACAGCTAACCAGTGAGGTGAAAGATCTCTGCAAGGAGTACTACAAAACACTGCTCAATGAAGTCGGAGGTGACACAAGTAAATGGAAAAACATTCCATGCTCATGGATACGAATAATCAATATTTTAAAAATGTCCATACTGCCTAAAGCAATTTATAGATTAAATACTATTCTGGTTAAACTGCCATTGAAATTCTTTCTAGAGCTAGAAAAAAAAGGTTTTAAAATTCATATGAAACCAAAAAAATGCCCAAATAGTCAAGGCGTGCTAATCACACAAACTGACTTCAAACTGTACTGCAGGGCTACAGTAACCAAACATCATGATACTCATACAAAAACTGACACATAGACCAATGCAACAGAGTAGAGATTCCAGAAATAAGGCTGCATACCTACAACTGTCTGGTCTTCAACAAAGCTGACAAAAACAAGCAAAGGGGAAAGGAATCTATTCAATAAATTGTGCTGGGATAAATAGCTAGCCATATGCAGAAGATTGAAACTGAACCCCTTTCTTAAACCATATACAAAAATTGACACAAAACGCATTAAGTAATTAAATGTAAAACTCAAAACTATAAAAACTCTGGAAGACAAGCTAGGCAATACCATTCTAGACATAGGAACAGGCAAAGATTTTATGACAAAGGCACCAAAAGCAATTGCAACCAAAGCAAAAATGGACAAATGTAATACAATTAAACTAAAGAGCTCTCCACAGCCAAAGAAACTATCGGCAGAGTAAACAGACCACCTACATAATGGAAGAAAATTTTTGTAAACTATGAGTCCGACAAAGGACTAATACCAAGCATTAATAAGAAACTTAAATTTACAAAAAAAAAAAAAAAAAAACCTCATAAAAATGTGGGCAAAGGACATAAACAGACACTTTTCAAAAGAAGACATACATGCAGCCAAAAAACATACGAAAAAAAGCTCATCACCGATCATTAGAGAAATGCAAATCAAAAGTGCGATGAGATACCATCTCACACCAGTCAGAATGGCTATTATTAAAAAAGTCAATAAATAACAGATGCTGGCAAGGTTGTAGAGAAAAAGAAAAATGTTTTCAACCATTGTGGAAAACAGTGTGATGATTTCTCAAAGGCCTAAATATAGAGATACCATTCGACCCAGCAATCCCATTACTGGGTATATACCCAAAGGAATATAAATCATTCTATTGTAAAGATACATGCACATGGATGTTAATTACAGCCCTGCTCACAGTAGTAAAGACATGGAATCGACCTAAATGCCCAACAATTGTAGACTGGATAAAGAAGATGTGCTGTATTTATACCATGGAATACCACGCAACCATGAAAAATAACAAGATCTTGTCCTTTGTAGAAACATGGATGGAGCTGGAGGATATTATCTTTGGCAAACTAATGCAGAAACAGAAAACCAATTACCACATGTTCTCACTTATAATTGGAAGCTAAATGGTGAGAACACGTGGACATATAGAGGAGAACAATAGACACTAGGACCCATTGGAAGGTAGAGGGTGAGAGGAGCGAGAGCATCAGGAAAAATAATGAAAATAATGAATGGGTACTAAACCCATGAGGGATGAAACAATCTGTACAGTGAACCCCTGTGATACAAATTTACCTATATAACAAACCTGCACATATACCCCTGAACTTAAAAGTTAATAAAGGGATATAAATGTTTTTATTACCACTGAATTGAGCACTTAAAGATTGTAAAGATGATAAATTACACATATATATTATACTTCTTCTCTATATGTCTCTTTATTTAGGATTTTGTTAATTTCTCTTAGCAATGTTTTATAGTTTTCAGATTCTTGTACGTATGTTTTCATATTTAAATATTTTATATTTGTAGAGGCTATTGTAAATAGTTATGTTTTATTTCAATTTCCAGTTGTTCATAGCTAGTATACAGAACTACAATTGAGTTTTTAATAACAGCCCTGTATCCTGCAATTTTACTAAATTGATTTATTAATTCTAGCAGCATTTGTTGTAGATTCTGTTAAATGTTTTATGTAGAGGATTTAGTCACCTGCAAATAAACATAGTTTGACTTCTCTTTTCCCATGTAGATTCTTTTTATTTTATTTATTTATTTTTGCCTTATTATACTAGTTAGAAACTCCAGGATAATGTTAAATAGAAGTAATGAGAGTGATCACCCCTGTTTTGTGCTTTGTTATATTTCTATTCATATTTTGAGTTTTTGTCAATAATAGAAGCCATATCTTATCAAATGGTTTTTCTGCATGTATTGGGACATGTATATGAGTTTTCTTCTTTAGTCAGCTATTATGGTGAATTATGCTGATTGATTTTTTAATATTGAATCAGGTTGTATTCCTGGGACAAACCTAATTTTATCATGATGTATTAACCATTTTATTGACATAAAAAAAAAATTTTTAATTTTACTGATTTTGCTCTATTGTTTTTCTGTTTTCTATTTTTTTTAAATTTCCCTTCTTTAGGTTCTTCCTTTTATTACTTTAAGTTACTTTTCTTCTAGTTTCTTAAAGTGGAAGCAGAAGTCATTGATTTGAGAATTTTCTTCCTTTTCATATTTCCTTGCATAGTAGTTTGCTGGTATACATTTTTATATTCTCCTAAAAAGTTATTGACAGTTAAGCTAGTTGGAAACAGTTTTCTCCTTTCAGGCTTGGCTTTTACGATTTGTTAGAGAAGACTAGAACAAAGTATATTTAGTCTAGGTTAATAGTTCCCCACTGCTAAGGCAGACCCTACCGAGTACTCAGAGTCTCATGAATTAGAATTTGAATTAAATATTTGAATCTGGTTGGTGTTAACAGGCATGATTTCTGGACCCGTGTGAACTTGGGGACTCTCCTCTCTAATTCTTTCCTGTGGTTCTTTCAGCAGCCTGGAGGAGTTGGCTCGTACACATGTGCATGCACTTATCAGTACTTGACTGAATGCTCCAGGATGACTCTTTTCAGATACCCACAGTTCCCTCTGCTGAACTGTCTACTCTTGACCCTCTGCCCAGTGAGATATAGCCACCCATAACTTTCACTTCCCATAACTTTTATTCATGGAGTTCTCTGGGCTCTGTTTCTGTCCTGTGTGTGCTGCTACCTATAATCTCTCTCTGGTAAACGGTGGATGCCATAGGATGCACCCAGTATTTCCTATTACCCAGGAATCACTGCCTTTCATTTCCTGATGTGCAATGTGTTGAAAAGTGGTGTTTCCTATATTTTACTGTTGTGTAGTTGTTTTAGATGAAAAGATCAATCTAGTCTCTTTTACTCCATCTTGATCTGAGTGAAAGTATGGTCTTTACTTCTAAACTTTTATTCTCAGACATGTGCAACTAGTTTAGTCACTCATGCAGTGAACTTCCTGAAGAAAGAACCTAGATCTTATGGTTCTTTATATGCCATATGTAGTTCTGGGAACTTGATGTGTATCTAACATATATCTGGTGATTTCTTACTACAGGTTAATAAATGTTGATAATCTTCATCTAATATTTTGGCTTGTTGATTTTGGTTTATAATACCAAACAATACAGTTGTTATACACATTGAATAATTAAATAAAAGTATACTTGAAATATTATGTAAACACATTGCAAGCACTAACAATGATTACAACATTTTAAATAAAATATAAAGCATATTATCATAATTCATTTAGTAAAATTTTATTTTTATCAGATGATTTCTGTTAATTAAATCCAACTAATCCTAATCTTTTATTTTTGAAGCAAAAACAGGTGTGGATGTATTAATGTCTATATATTCATCATAAAAATACAGTATTTTAATTTATTTCAGGTGATAGTTAAATCTGGGCCAGGGACTTTCCTCAGTTTGGCTGTTTATGACAATTATATATTCTGGTCGGACTGGGGAAGAAGAGCTATACTGCGGTCCAACAAGTACACAGGAGGAGATACAAAAATTCTTCGTTCCGATATTCCACATCAGCCAATGGGAATCATAGCTGTTGCCAGTGACACCAATAGCTGTAAGTTATAATAGAAAGCAAATGTATTTTCTCATTATATAATCTCTGATCTCTAAAAATGTATATATGTTTTCTAGTAATAGTTGGATTTGCTTTTTCTTTTAAAAAATATTATTTTTTGTTACTATGACTGTGGATTTTGTTTTTTTATGGTTCTCATGAATAGTGTTCAAGATTTGGCTGTTCAAAATATTGAAATTATCTGAAACATTCAAGGCAACTTCAATATTACATAATTTATCATCACAGGAGCAGTTCATTTTTAATTATTTCTTCTAAAAGTCTTATTTCATTCTCACTCTTCATATCTTTGAATTTTCAAATCAAGTTGTTTCCATGAAAATTACACTTGATAGATAAACTTTGCATCTGGGCTTAGCAGTTCTTTAGTCAATGCAGTGCTTACAAAATTGCAGTTTGAAATATTAATGTGGTTTCTAGCAGAACTAGTTCACTTGATGCCATGGTATCAAATGTGTTAGAAAGATTCGATTAGTGTTACATACTTTTGTAATGTACTTAGCCTTAGGAATGCTTGGATTTTCAAAAGTCCTGAATATTCCTTTTTAATGACATATTATTGAGAGTTTGAGGCAGTCTAATAGTTTACTATTCATATATATCTAACATAGAACAGGAATTCGATATAAAATGTTACCAATACAGCCTCTTTATTGTAGGTGAACTTTCTCCATGTGCATTATTGAATGGAGGCTGCCATGACTTGTGCCTTTTAACTCCCAATGGGAGAGTGAATTGTTCCTGCAGAGGGGACCGAATATTGCTAGAGGACAACAGATGTGTGAGTAAGTAAAGAGAATTGAAATGTAATATGACAAATCTGTTCCAAATTCCACACACATCACTGAAATTGTGTTAGTGTATTCATGAAGTTATACTCTCTTCTAATATTAGAAGTTTAGTCATGTTATCTCTCTGCTCTAAAGAAAACTGAGTTCACTGTTCTGCTTAGTTTATAGCACCATGTGCTAGTTAATGATAACCAAAATGGTAACAAATGTTTTTACCCTCCTGGTTGTGCACTAGAAAGTGCTGGGGCTAGCTAGAGAAGTGTCTGCCCACAATGATCATCTGAAAACTTCCAGTTGTGACTTTGTGAATTCAATCAATAGCAAAAGTAATTGAAGCTGAAATAAACTGGTATACAGGCAGTATATCAGTAGCCTTGCAGTAAAACCGCTCACAGTCCATCATAGTATGTAAATGAGAGAGACTGGCTCATGAAGCTTATTTGTAATCATTTCCAAACTGTTAATTAAGAATGTAACATTGCAGCCTTGCAAGGTGTTTATACCTCCCAAAGGCATTACAATCTTTAATTAGTAACATTACAATATACACTTATTAACAGCTAAGTTTCCAAAACTGTTTCCAAAATAAATCAGGGTTCAAGTGTTTCAATATTGCCATGAAAAATTTGCAAGCAAAATTTAAAAAAGGTCCTTTTAACATTAAGGCAATTTATGTATAAGGTGGGAGAGAAATATCTTGTTGGAAATAGGTGAAATCACTCTTAGAATGTGTCAAATTTGATCCTTTTTTTTTGTCTGTCCTCACCTATTAATATATCCTCATCTCATATCTTTTCATTCAGAAAATTAACAGAGTTGGATATGTCTACATAATAAAAAGTATTTTTCATCTTCATCTTCAGTTGTTTTTTACTCTCTTTCCACTGGAAGGATTTTCTCTTACCTGCTCTTCAATGCAAGTGCTTGGGCATAAATTTCTTTAGCTTGAAAACTATTATACCATATACAAAATAACATAGACATATTTTCTCACTGTGAAAGTTGATACTACAACCCAAAAAGGCACCTCTTAGCAAAAAAAGTAAAAGTTGTTTTATTTAAGACTGTGCCAAAGCAAATGAGAAAATGATGCAATTGGTCAAAATTTTAAATGCAGATGGGCAGTTTCCATATTTCGGGCCACAGATTCCCATATTTCTTTGTCACTTAACACTTCTCTGAATTTCTCAGGCAATTGCTTAAGCTCTTTCAGTTTGCCTTTGTGGTTTCAGCTGTAACAGTCTGGATCTGATGCCATCTGTAAGCCTGGAGTGTTAGCCATGCATTAGAATCACTCATGTTTCTTTCACAGGTCACTGCAGGCTAGTAGTGAAGCAATGCCTTTAGTCAAGACGGCAAAGCTTATTTCTGTTCAGTGGAGGCCTGTCCTTGCTGCGGAATGCATTCAATACAACTGTCCCTACTAAGCTTCTCTCTATTGATGAGAGGAAATGAATCAGGAAGAAAACTGTTATTTTAAACAAGCACGATTGTATTCACTTGGAGCTGTAGAGTGATATTGGATTCCCCAGAGCTCACAATATGTTATAGAGGCAGACAACATCCATTGTGCATTCATATTGAAATCCTGCAGCCCAGCAGAGAGACTAGAAAGTAACTCTTGGCTTCTCCTTGTCAAATTCATCTTTAGGAACATGAGAATGTTTCTGGCATATCTGTGTCCTCATCTAAGTGATTTTACCCAGAGTGGTTCATGAATGTTAATGGGAGCACTAAAGGGGTGAAAGGCCATGTGCTAACACCTACCTGAGGGCAAAGGAGGGAAAACCATTTGTTGTCATAACTGTTGACAAGAAGATTAGGCAGTCCCCTTGCATACAACATTGCTAATCTTATTGTAATCCATAAAATAAATAGATATAGTAAATATAATTAGATGAAGTAATTGCTGTGTGGGAGAATAAGGGCAGCTGAACCACGATGTTTCCAGAAAGAAGCAGAAAACACTCAATACTATTTCATCAAATGAACATACCTGAGGAAGAATTGTATTTATACAATATTTGTTTTTGCATAATGTAAAAAACATATTTATCTTTGAATAGTTTTTGTCTTTTCCCCAAAGGCACTAAGATTATAAAAGATTAAAAATGGCCTTTTCCATCATAACAATTGTTTTTTCATTGGAAAAGACACAGTAAATAATATATACTTAAAATAGGAAAAATAAGTCAGGAATCTCAATAGACTTTCAAGAAGTGGGTGAATTTTGTTCTATGCTAAGACGATTGCACTTAGCAATATTAGCACCCTTTTATTTTTTAATTTAATAATATTTTTCAGTTTTAAATTATTTACTACCTTGTCTTAAATGACATTCTGCCTTAGCTAATGACTGATCAATGAAGTTTAGACTGCACCAAGAGAAAAAAAATATATCTTTGGAACATGTTGTTATCATCAAAAGAGTTAAATTAGAAGTCAAATAAATAAAGTGAATTGACACAGAAACAGAAAACCAAATACCACGTGTTCTAATTTATAACTGGGAGCTAAACATTCGATACTCATGGACATAAAGATGGCAACAATGGACATTTGGGTCTGTTAGAGTGGGGAGAGAAAGACGATGGACAAAGGTTAAAAAAATTAACTATTGGTACTATGCTCAGTACCTGGGTGACAGGATCAATCGTATCTTAAACCTCAGTATCATGTAGTAAACCCATGTAACAAACCTGCACATGTACCCTCTGAATCTAAAATAAAAGTTGGCATAATAAAAAAAAGAAGCCTTAGATAGACCCTCTACTAAATTAATTAAATTCTAGGAATAATAAATAAATAAAACCTTGGAAACTTCATATAGTATTAGTGGCTGTTTAATTGAACATTCCTGAAATAAAGCTCAAAAATTAATACTAAATTATAGAATTAAGCTATATTCTTTCATTAGCAAAGAGGAATGAATTCTACTTACCTCCAACATAATTAATACAACTGGATTTAAATGTACAATTATTCAGCAAGAAATGGGGTGAGTACATACATGCAAGCAGGCAGTATACCCCAAAAATTGGATCCCAAAGTTTGCTAGTAAATCTATTACTGAAGAATAAAAATAAGTCCATTGTCCTCAATAGAGACCCTTCAAAATAGGGATCACATATTGCCATTATAAGGATGAAACTTACCTGTAGAAAATAACTTTTTGTACTTTCAGAGTCTTGGCTTACAAAGTAGGACAAATTACCTAAAAACTCAAACTCTTAATTTCTAATAAAAATTCTGAGATTTAGAAATGAGACTTTATGTAGAAAGCTGAAACTGGATGCTTTCCTTATACCTTATACAAAAATTAATTCAAGATGGATTAAAGACTTAAACGTTAGACCTAAAACCATAAAAACCCTAGAAGAAAACCTAGGCTTTACCATTCAGGACATAGGCATGGGCAAGGACATCATGTCTAAAACACCAAAAGCAATGGCAACAAAAGCCAAAATTGACAAATGGGATCTAATTAAACTAAAGAGCTTCTGCACAGCAAAAGAAACTACTATCAGAGTGAATACGCAACCTACAAAATGGGAGAAAATTTTTGCAACCTACTCATCTGACAAAGGGCTAATATCCAGAATCTACAATGAACCCCAACAAATTTACAAGAAAAAAACAAACAACCCCATCAAAAAGTGGGCGAAGGACATGAACAGACACTTCTCAAAAGAAGACATTTATGCAGCCAAAAACACATGAAAGAATGCTCACCATCACTGGCCATCAGAGAAATGCAAATCAAAACCACAACGAGATACCATCTCACACCAGTTAGAATGGCAATCATTCAAAAGTCAGGAAACAACAGGTGCTGGAGAGGATGTGGAGAAATAGGAACACTTTTACACTGTTGGTGGGACTGTAAACTAGTTCAACCATTGTGGAAGTCAGTGTGGTGATTCCTCAGGGATCTAGAACTAGAAATACCATTTGACCCAGCCATCCCATTACTGGGTATATACCCAAAGGACTATAAATCATGGAGCTATAAAGGCACATGCACACGTATGTTTATAGCAGCACTATTCACAATAGCAAAGACTTGGAACCAACACAAATGTCCAACAATGATAGACTGGATTAAGAAAATGTGGCACATATACACCATGGAATACTGTGCAGCCATAAAAAATGATGAGTTCATGTCCTTTGTAGGGACATGGATGAAATTGGAAATCATCATTCTCAGTAAACTATCCCCAGAACAAAACACCAAACACCGCATATTCTCACTCATAGGTGGGAATTGAACAATGAGAACACATGGACACAGGAAGGGGAACATCACACTTCGGGGACTGTTGTGGGGTGGGGGGAGGGGTGAGGGATAGCATTAGGAGATATACCTAATGCTAAATGATGAGTTAATGGGTGCAGCACACCAGCATGGCACATGTATATATATGTAACTACCCTGCACATTGTGCACATGTACCCTAAAACTTAAAGTATAATAATAATAAAATTAAAAAAAAAAGAAATGAGACTTTCTGACAGCGGTCATCTGGAGTCCATAGCATCAGGTACACATGCTTTCCACTTGACCATTGTCCTCCTGCACCTCATCCCACCGGTTCCTGTACATTTCATGGAGTAGGTGCTCGCCATGTATGGCAGCAAGAAAGCGTCTGCTCCCGGGAACCTCCCACACAGGGATCGGACAAGTGGCTTATTTTAACAACTCTAATATTTCAGAACAATATAACTTGCTACTGAGGTTTCATCAGAAGATAGTTAGGGAGTAAGACCAGAAGGTGGGGAAAAGTACGGACTATTCATTTGACTGAAATGATTCACATCAAACATTCAAAAATGGGTACTCTATGCACTGAAAAATATTAGTATATTGAAAAATATATAATAGATTCCAGTAAGAAAACACAAAAACACTTTCAGTATGTACAGAGCTCATTTAACTGGCTGTTTTTAAAAACAATAATAATTATTATTATATTATCATTATATATTATAATATATTATAATATATAATAATAATTATTATTATTTTGATACAGAGTCTCACTCTGTTGCCCAGGCTGGAGTGCAGTGGTGAGATCTCCACTCACTGCAACCTCTGCCTCCCAGGTTCAAACGATTCTCCTGCCTCAACCTCCCAAGTAGCTGGGACTACAGGCCTGTGCCACCATGCCTGGCTAATTTTTTGTATTTTTAGTAGACGGGGTTTCACCATGTTATCCAGGATGGTCTCAATCTCCTGACCTCATGATCTACCAACCTCAGCCTCCAAAAGTGCTGAGATTACAGGCGTGAGCCACTGCGCCTGGCCAAAAAATTATTTTTAAGGTCTTAATTTCATAAAGAAATGTCATAAACCATTGCTCTTTAATTGTACATTTTGATGAATTTTAGTTTATCTTTATAATTAAAATTAAGAGAAATAATTGTAGTGGTGTCAAAAAATATTTACCATTGCATAAAAGCATTGACTTTTTTTTTTTTCTTGCAGCTAAAAATTCCTCCTGCAACATTTATTCAGAGTTTGAGTGTGGAAATGGTGAGTGCATTGACTACCAGCTCACCTGTGATGGCATTCCTCACTGTAAAGATAAATCAGATGAAAAACTGCTCTACTGTGGTAAGTGTCTAATATGGGTTTGCTCATTTCAGATAAAGTTTTCTGATTCTTTTACAGTTTTTGGTTTGCTTGTCTCTGTTTGGTTTATGTGGATAGTTTATTTAATGTCTCTCATTAACCTGTATCTAAGGAAATTGACGTGGCTTTGCTTGTGTTAAAATGAGGTACTTTATCTCCCGTTTGATAGCCATAATATTCACTAAATAATTTCCTCATGGTTTTCTATCCACAAAATAGACTCTTTTTTTTTTTTTTTTTTTTTTTTAAGAGACAGGGTCTCATTGTGTTGCCCAGACTGGTCTCAAACTCCTGAGCTCAAACAATCCTCCCGCTTCAGCCTCACAGAATGCTAGGATAACAGGTCTGAGCACCACACCCAGCCAGAATGTGAATACTTTTAAGAGTAGTAGCTAATCTTTTGAACTCCCTACTTATTCATCTTTAGCTATAGGTTTTAGGCTTACTTTCTTTAAAATGTAACTCAGAAACATCAGTGATTTTTGGATATGGACAGGCTTACTCTGAAGCAGAGTTTCACCAACAGATAATAGCACATTGTTGGGTTGTTATCAAAGTCTTGTCGATTCTATTTCTGTCTCCAGGATTAGCATGGGGGCTAGTGTCCTTTGGTACAAAGGCTCATTGCCTTAGGCATGGTCCACATCAAACATAGAATTCCATCAGCTATGCTTCTCTTGGCAACACCAAGTGATAGTCAACATCCACCCTCCCTCAGGAGTAGAGATTAGCTTTTATACTCTAGTAAGCAACTGAGATTTCCCTTCTTTGCAACAATATTTTTTCCTGGAAATTTGTCTTGGCATAATCATTGATAATCATTGTATATTTGATCCAGATTTTTAAAAAATTGTCCTGATTTATTTTTAATCCTAGAAATCCAATAGCATTGGGATCATGTACTATGCAAAATTTAGGAATCTATACCTGAAGCTGCTGCATTTTATATCTGCTTTTCTCCTCTATTCCATTATCTGGGTAATAATTACACCTAAATAATTAAAGAAAAGCTAGAATAAGAGAAAGACAGAATCTGTGAGATCCACAGACAGTCTTCTCACTCTTTTACATTACAAGACAACACACCATCATTCAAAATGAGAGTCTAATGTAATTTGTCCATAATTGATGTGTAACCAATGTCTTAAAGAATTTGTCTCAAATAACATATTGGCTTTAATGAATGGCTGTATTCTATAAGATATAAAAATATTAAAGCATATAAATTGTATTGCAATAAACTCACAGGCTTGCATTTACTATAAATTGACTTGAGATTCTATTTCATATTATTTTTATCTTTGTAGAAGTCAGATGATATTTGTGTAGAGCAGGAGTTGGCAAGCATATTCTGTAAAGGTTCAGCTGGTAAATATGTTAGGTTTTGTGGGTCATATATGCTTTCTGTCACATATACTCTGTTGTTTATTATTTACCATCCTTTAAAAATGTAAAAACTGTTCTTAGTCCAAGAGCCATACGAAAACAGTCTCACAGGCTGGATCTGTCCTATGGGCAATAGTTTGCCAATGCCAGGTGTAGAGTATGGGCTTTGGACTCACACCTGAGGTTAAATCTTTGTTCCCAAACCTGCTAGTGTAATTAGCCTAGTTTGCAAACCCTAGTGTGACTAGGGCAAGTAACATAACTCACTTCTCTGTGTTTTAGTTTTCTGCTATGAAACAACTAGCTCTTATGGTAGTCGAGAGCATTAAACCAGCAAGTGTTTATCTACATATACTCAATACAGAGGCTGGGGCAAAGCTGGCATTTAATACGTGGCAGCTATTGTTATTGTAAGTGGTAGCTTCTGCCCCAAATCAGAGACTGTCAAGAAACTTTCATAATGGTAAATAGAACTCAGAAGGTAATTCTTTCTCAGGGAATTCTGTGGATATTTTAAGATAATTTTAAGAGAAATTTATTGATATTTAGATGACTCCATGAGACACTGATTCAGGAATACATGCTTTGTTGCTTTATTTCCTTATAAAATCCTTGCAGATAGATGCAAAGGATATCGGAAATGGATGTTGGTGTGTTTTTGTTACGTTTGAGGTACATATTTATTGCATCAGAATTGAATATGTGATATATGTTTATTTCTGTGCTATTTGACAGAAGTTCCAGAAACAATAACGTGGGTATAACTTGAAAAGATCTCCAGGCATGAATCACTAAAGTTAAAACACTAAGTCAAAAAGGGCCCTTGCTGGAAGAACTACTCTTTGACAACGCATAAACATTCTAATCCAGAGCTTTTATATGGCACAGCACTTGTTTTATAGATCCATAACCCAGTCATTATGAATGAAATATTATCTGTGATTTTCATTTTGTACAAATATTTCTATATGATCTCTGGTTGTGCGTTTCTACTTTTATTTATAAGAAAACAGAAGCTGTCGAAGAGGCTTCAAGCCATGCTATAATCGCCGCTGCATTCCTCATGGCAAGTTATGTGATGGAGAAAATGACTGCGGAGACAACTCTGATGAATTAGATTGTAAAGGTAAATACTTGTTCCATCAATCTCAGAATATTGGTGTGCTAAGTGTTTCCTGAACTTTTCCAGCATTCGTTTCTGAGAGCTCTATGGCATATAACAACACCTAGTAACATCTGTGGATCACAATTTGGTAAATGCTGTTGGAATGGAGTTGCTAAAGTTACTTGAAAATTCTGACTATGTTCTCTATTTCTGTTTTCTACTCCTTTCCTCACTTTAAAACTCTTATAATTTCTCACCTCTTCAGTTCCACCTTCCTGGATTCGGACATTTCTACCAGAATGTGTAATATTGAATTTTCTGCTCCAAAAATGTTCCCTTTTATTCCTTAGTTCTCTGTTTTACTCATGATCACATTTTCCTAACCACTGGACAGGAAACTTTGGTGTTCTCATTAATTTCTCCTTCTCACATATCCAATCATCAACAAATCTTCCAGTTCTTTGAAATATCTTCCATTTCAATCCACTTTAAGCCTGGGCTAACAGAGTATGCCTTTACCTGGTTTCTCTGCCTATACTTTTTCCAGTTCATCCCTATGTCATCATTCATGCTAATACTGTTTAACATTTTCCAAAAGTGACTATTGGGATAGATGATGAAGCCAAACTACCTGAGTTAGAACTGCTGCCACAACACTTACTGTCTAAATTTGGATATCGCACTGAACTATTCTGTGTCTCAGTTTCCCAAATAGCAAGGTAGGAAAAATAATTAAATAAGAATAACAATATTAAATAAGGTTAGAACAGTATTTGGCAATAGTGAATGCTATGTTAGCACTGGCTTTTATATATATATATATATATATATATGTGTATATATATATATGTATATTGCATTGATAAATAAACTTTTAATGGAATACCAATGTTTGCAGAATAAATGATAAGTTTTAGTCTGACACTGAAAGCCTTCTTAAATCTGGACCCCACAGGTATTTCCAAAGCATTATCACTTTAGAGACTTGCCATTCAATGAACACACTTTATTGAGTGCAATGCATTAAGGTTCGAGACACAAAATTCATGAGACACGTGCCTGTACTCAAGAATATCAAATTCTAACTGTAAGACAGCCGTGTAAACAGAACGAGAACTCGTGCTGTGATTGCGCACGTAAGAACACCCACATGTCTTTTTTTGTTTTTTGGCTTGCAAGTATCCTCACAGGTTTCATAGGCTATGCTGAATTTATACTGAGTCTTAAACTAAAAATAAGGTAGAATGAATGAAACAAAAGAGAATTCCAAGTAGAGGGACTAGCATTGAAACTGAAAGTAATTTGATATAGTCACAGACAGATTACATATAAGAGAGTGGTAAAAACAGAAGGGCCAGGCGCGGTGGCTCATGCCTGTAATCCCAGCACTTTGGGAGGCTGCGGTGGGCATATCACGAGGTCCAGAGATCGAGACCATCCTGGTCAACATGGTGAAACCCCATCTCTACTAAAAATACAAAAATTAGCCGGGCGTGGTTGCACTCGCCTGTAGTCCCAGCTACTCGGGATGCTGAGGCAGGAGAATCGCTTGAACCCGAGAGATGAAGGTTGCAGTGAGCTGAGATCACGTCACTGCACTCCAGCTTGGCGACAGAATGAGACTCCGTACCCCCCACCCCCCAAAAACACCAAAACAAACAAACAAAAAACAGAGAAGGTACGGGAAGGAGCCAGGGCATGAAGGTGTATTTTGTGCCATGTGAAGTAACTCAAACTTTATCTTGTAGTCACTAGAAAGTCACTAAAGGTTTAAAGCAGGCCAAATATAATCAAATTTACATTTCAAAAAGGAACGAAAAGAATAGGATTGTGTTAATGAAACCTATAATAATAAGATTTGTTTGTGTGGGAATGGGGATAAGACAATAAGGATAGTTTGCATTTTGAGATTGGAGCACTTGAGGAAATCTAAATGAAGCTGTTTCACAGGCATCTAGATAGGTAGAGATTTGGAACTCAGGTAATAGATGTTGATCAGAAGTATTGATTTGGGGCACATTAAGGAGAAAAACTCAGAGGAAGTGTGGAGTAATGATTGCATGAGTAGAGTGCATCAAAATTACTTATTTAAATAACAAATTATATATGAAAAGGTGAAGTAGCCTGCAGGGCTAATAGAAGGATATGCTTAAGAAATTATTTTCTCAAGAAAGGAGGATCATTCAGCATTTTCAAGTGCTACAGAAAGGGTAAGAGGGCAGGCATGAACTGGAGGTATCCATCATATTTGGCAAATAGTAGATACTCGCTTGGTTACATTCATGTGTATCAGTTCAGTGGAATAGTAGAGGAAAGCAAGAGCACATTGGATGAAGGCAGAAAATGGGTGGTAAGGGAGTAAAGACAGTGAATGAAAACTGTTTTTAGAAAAGATTGATGTAAAGGAAAGGTATGAAGTACAGTTGTGATGAGAGGGCTATGCAGAGTTGAGGAAGAGGGCAGAATGTGTGCAAATTATTTTGTAGTCGTATGGAATGTTGGGAAGTTACTCTGCCATCTTAGACAGTGTGACTTTGGGGAAACACTTGAATAGATTATCATCTAAGGTTGACACTGTAGTTTAGGAAGAGCTAATTACATTTGCCAGTTAAGTTACCTATTACCCATAAAAGATTTAAAAAGGTAAAATATAGTCAGACACTGGAAGTAAGCAGAGAGAAATAAATTAGCATTTGGAAGAAAGGAGGAAAAGAAATGAGAAGACCTAGAAATAGATATGTTCTGTCAATTATTTGTAAGCAGGAGAGGAAAATATAACATAGGCATTAAGCCAGGTTAAAGGTAAAGCTATCAAGAAAGAATGTGCAGGAACTGAGCAATAAATACAGAAAATAGATTTTAAGGCAAGATTCATCAAAAGAAACTGTGGGAAGATGATATGTTACTATGAGTTTTCTCCAGAAATGAAAGTATATTTTCAAAAGTGGTAAATAAATTAGTGTGTTTGGGTTTATGAAATATAATACCTCATATATGGTAGGTGTTTATTAAATTCTTATGTGGCTGGTTGAAGCAGTACGTCTTCTAAAATATAAATAGATTTTATTCTGCCTAATGATATCAATACCAGCTGCTGAATAACAATAAAATAACTCAAATAGATATTTCCTATTTTTTAGTCTAAACTCTTGATTTCTGTGTTATAACTATCTCAGTCATACTCTTGGGCACAGAACAGTGCCTTTGCGAATGAAGCTTCTCCCTTAACCTTTCTTTTATGGTAAAATTATAACAGTTGGATGTCTTAAAAATAAACAAGCAAAACTTATGCCTTAAAGCTGGTCACACTGAATGCAGGACATTTGAAACTAAAATTGCTCATGGAAACACAATCATATACTTCATTACTTAATAGAAACTAGTGAATTTAATTCAATGGACCAGCTCCTTTAGGATAAACAAATGGGTAGCTATTTGGATGAAAGATTACTCTTAATTGAATCTTTTAGTTTTGATTTTTCTCTCATTTTAAGTTTATTAACATAGTGTCCTTGTAGAGTACCTTTCAAGCTATAGAAGGAAGACTTCCCTGGGTCCATAACCCATAAGCCAGGCTGTCTGATAAAGACTTATATTAAGCAAGTGTGTTTCCACCAACTATCTCCCTTATAGTACAAAAAGATGATAAAGGAAAAGGCATAGATAATGGCTCAGGGAGAATGGAAAAGAGGTCTCTTTCCAAGCCCTTTCTTCCAGTTACCCCTTCTCTCTTTCTATTGTCAGTGCAATGTAGAGATGCAGTGCTTTTTTGTACATATACGCAGACGTGCAAATCACCTATCACTTTTTAATCAAAATATAAATGATAAAATGATACAATTGGAAGTCAGTATATACAGGGATATTTTGATAGACTGTGGTAAGAGACTATGGTGGAGCCATCTGTAAATTATCTGAAGTACTATTATACTTTGCTGAATTCAGATGTCAGTAGTAATTATTACTTTTTTTTAAATTTCACAAGAGCAGAGAGTCTGTTTACAGAGTAGAAAGGGTGTTGCAATGAATTGCTTTTGGTTTCTTCTCTTTTTGGGGAAAAGAAATATGCCAAATCTTCATCATTTTTTAAATTTACTGCCCCTTTATAGAGGCCCTTTCATGACTGACAGCTTTAGACGTCAGGCCATCTGGAGGTGGAGAGATGAGGAATTGTTCATAAGTTTCTCATTTTGTACTCCTCTTCTGGTTGCATGGCAGGTCGAGTGAATATATTCAGGGAGAGTGCATGATATGCTTCCTTCCCTGTTGAGATGAGTACAAACTGCTCCCTTTGGGAAGTACATGAAATTCCTTGGGCTACGGAAGTACTTTTAGGTAGACTGGGAGCTAGCAGTTCTGATGCTCCCTAAAGGAGAGGAAACTGGCATTTGTTTTTTCCTAAGTTCATAGCAAACCTTTGAAAGATTCCATAAACAACAAGCTAAACGAAAAGGATAAACATAGCTGGAGAAGAAATCGGCATTCCTTCTAGATTTGTGCACCCTTAGAACCTAAGGAGTGAATTAAATAATTAAATAAAAGATGTTGTTTGAAAGTAAATGAAAGGGAGATATGAGAGCAAACTTAATGCTTTTTCCCCCCCCCTTTTCAGCTTCCCTTTGCTACAGGTTGGGTAAGGGATGTTGGAAGAGAGAATTGACTTCGGTTATTCATAAGAAACATCCTAAGAACCACAGAAAGGCCATTGATTTTTAAATCTTTCAAATCTCATTAAATATTTTAGCTGACATGCTAAAAAGAAAGTGGAAGAAATAGTAAAATTAAAGTATATTAGAGAGAGTGGTTTTACTTTCTCTCTTGCTGCTACTTTTGATCCACAATCCCTGACAGATCTTCCTTTGTAGTGCCTCATTGCTATTCCTGCTGTGGCTGTAGGGTGTTTTCACTCATGTTTCATAGGCTTACTTTTTCTTTCGGACTACCTGGAGGGAAAAGTGTAGTACCTCTCCCTTGGCTTATCTTTATTTGGATCATATTATTTTATTTTCTCTCTTTATCAGGACTCTTAGCCCGAGGAAATATTGTCAGAAAACTTTCATATTCACTTGACAAATGAGAGATTTCAGTACCTTTCTTCCCCAAAAATCACTGTATGGATGAAACAAATTTCAATACTTAACTGACCAAAACGAAGTGAAGAAGAAATATAGTTGAAGCAACAGAGAGAAAGAGGTTTTGGCAAGAGATGTTTTTACTTATTTAATGAAGTTCCTACTATTTCTGTAGATTTTTTTTTCTCCACAGGATTCTCCTTTCTTGCCTGTTAATGAAGGCGATATTAATCCCCACGATCACCTTGCTCCTACTGCTTACAAAATTCTGCAACAACTTTCGTCACCCTGTCTAACTCTCTGGTGGTTCTTAAACCCTATACCAAATAATGTAAGATGTGGAGACAGGATCAGGTACAAAGGGACAATCTCTTCCTACTTGCACCTCTTACACACTCTAAGCCCATCCTTGTCCCCCTCCCAAAGACTCATTAGCCCCATTGTTATT